>NC_045681.1:7339974-8667474 GCF_003331165.1 Xiphophorus hellerii
TTTCTCCTCCTTTTTCTCTCCATGTCTTCGCATGCAGGAACAATTAGGCTCAGGCGAACAGATGGGGACGCCTCTGACTGTGAAAGCTCCTCTTCATCTCATTCCTATCTCATTCCCTCATCCACGCAGACTCAGGCATGAGACAACTTTTACAGCCAAAATAAGGCCTAATACACAAATACTCACAAGAGAGCATACTTTTAACTGAGTCAACTTCAGTGTTTATGATAAAGGAAAAGGTTTTACAAGAGGCTAAACATGGACTTTAAAAATGCACAAATTTAAAGAAGAAAACATTGTAATGGGGAAAAGGATATGTTAATGAAAAAATTATTAGGAGTTCAATATGACTGTTTCCTTTTCATTAGTAGCTGGTAATACAAATGCATCTCAAATTATTAAAATATGATCAAAAGGGGTCACAGCCAAGACATTTCTGTATTAGAATACTTTTCTCAATCATTAATGGTTGTATGTAATGTTATAATTTTCTGAGAAACTGAAATTTGAGGTTTTCTTAGCTGAGAGCCATAGTCATCAAAATTAAAAGAAGTAAAACGCAATATAATTTTATTGCTATTCAAATTCATTGAGATTCACATTTGAACCTCATCAGAAATACAAATATCTTTGAGTCAACTCAGCTAACGCTTGTAAAATGATCAAAATGTTGCATAATGGGCCATTTGTTGCACAACCTCAAACTTTCCCACAATGGCTCTAGTGTCAGTGGAATGTACTGTACTGTCAGTGATGTAGACAGGACAGGAATGGAAAGAGGGAAAGACATGACCCGAGAGAAAAAGAGCCACTGTTGGTCACAAAACCTTGGCAACACAAATGAGGGGATGCCTAGCGAGAGATGGGAGCAGGAGTTGTAACGTTTACTATCTACACAGTATAATCAGCATCTGTCTGCTTGATCATAGATGAACGTGAGAATGGGCCTTGAGGTGCAGTATGAATTGGAGTCAATAGGGGCTGGATACTAGAACAAAGTCTATCCCAATACAGTTTCTTTAAAAATGTACTGAGATTAAACAGTACAGGTACCATTAAATAGATGGACCCCACAACCACCCACAAATACCTGAAGTCTTTGAATACTTGAGACCAGGAGCTCATATCTACAGTTTTTCTTATCTCCGCTCATGGGGGTAACAGCCAATTACTTAATGATCCAGGATCATTAACTGATCCTGGATCAATTAATTGAGTTGGTAAATATATCTGAGTTGTACCTAGGTATCTCAGCTTCCCAAGCATCTTTCAAATATTTTAGACATGTGCTATGAAAAAATCCTTGAACAGGCTATTTTTTCGAAATAATTTGGAGTCATACTCCACAAAAAAAAATCTGTGAATAGGTGAATCCGTGAATACTGAACTGCATATAGGTGGGAGTCTACTGTAGTAACTAACACTATAAAAAATCATATAAGATGAATGTTGGTCTTGGTAAAGAATATCTCTAATAAATAGATGCAAGACCTCAAATGTCAACTATCCAGGTGCCAGGGGCCAGTGGGAAAAACTGACAAACCAATCTGGGGTTAATCTGTGAATAGTTAGATGGTAATTTCCTTGACTTGTTAATGTCAGTTTTCTGCTTTTTTCTGGCAGTTTTCTACTCCAAACCAATTCCAGAGCTAAAGTGGTGTGAGTGTTTGCCAAGCACTAGTTATCTGTTTTTCCACTGGTGCAAGTACCAACTCTGGTACACTTAAATTGGTGCTATTTCAGCACCAAGTCTTTGTTGAACCATAAAAAACAACAGCCTTCATTAGGAGCTGGAAGGCCAGGCCATGTTTAATACCCCTGGGTTATTTTCACTTTTGAATACAACTGACAAACTGTTTTTGTCAGTTGTATTGGCTGACAAAAACAGCCAATACAACTGACAGTTGTAGTAATAACACAAGCTCACCATCTCATATGTTCCCAATATTTATTTTATCATGTTATTTAAGTGTGTTAATGCACTGATAGATTATTTTCCACCTGAAAGACCATTAATAACCCAATTTCTAAAATCTGTACTTTTTGTTATATTAACTGAGTCAGTGGTGTTGATAAATCTTGCTTTAAAAGTTGTTTTGAACTCCACAGAGTGATCTACATGTTGGAGATGTAGGAGCTATATTTATTTAGTTTTTGTATTTTGTGTTTATGTTTTTTGTAGGTTTGTTGTGTTGTTTGTGTAGCCACTTGGTGTCACTTCTGAGTTAGTAAATATGTGAATAAAAGATAGGGACTTTCATTCAAGAAACAGTTATTGGTGGTCTGAAGGAACATAGTATAATGTTTTTTTTGTTGAGTATTGTTTGAAATTTGGATATTTGGTTACCCATTTGGTAACCCATAAACCCTTTCAGTGACCAGATGAACATGTGTTAACACAAGAAAAATTCAATGCAGCAGTATATAATTTGTATTTTTTCACTGTATGCGACAGAGTGTGTTAAACATTTACAAGAAGAAATGTTTTGGCGATGAATGATGTGGCTCCACGCTGGCTGTGGAAAACCAAGCTTGTAATTTGATACAAACCAGTAAAGAAATGGCTCTAGCACCAGCCCTTGTTAAGCACTAGAGCTTTGGTGGAAAACCCCACTTCTAGATTTTAGATTAATGAAAGCACACTAAAATATTATGTGAAAATTATGAGAGCTACTTCAAATTTCAATCTCATTGGAGAATCAGCGATCCCAATGACCTGGTTCCTGGACGGATTCTCCCTAGCCTGTCCAATATCAGACAACAGGTCACACACGTGAAAGCTAACACACCTGTTTTTGTGCAACCTGTTACCCATCTTTGTCTGCTAAGTACAATGATTAAGGTATCAGTCCTTGGGGAACCATTTTGAGACAAAAACAGAGGCAGAGACAGCACTGGGAGGAAACATAACAGCATCACAGTTTCAGTGTGCCCTCAACCTCCTCTGTGGGGATCTTCTCTGCTCCCTCTGGTCATGCTGTTAGACGGAGAAAGTTCCATCAGTCTCATTTCTCTCCTTTATCCAAAAATATTAGGTAACATTGACTTGTGTTTGGTGACACCAAGGTAGCACCCAGATTCCCTTAAGGACTCGTCCTACATCATATTTGGTTACAATTCCCAAACAATAGACCTTGTCAAAAAGGTAAACACAAGTATTTCTTCATTTTTCAAGAACAGCACAATAAAGAAGTGTTACATGTAAAAACAGAGCAACTATTGTTTTGTACATACTGGCTAATTTACAAACCCAGTCCTTGGCTAAAAAACACCTAAATTAAAATGAAAGATTCCTGTCACACACACATACACACAAACATATATGGTGAATTTTTATGACTATAGACAAAAAATGATGAAAGTGCATATTAGAGAAAACTATAGTACTTCACCTCTAAATAGGCCTGTATAAATCAGAGTTCACTACTTGTTTTTGTATTGTTTCACCTGGGAATAAAAAACTCTATGATATTAATACTAATGTTGATAGCAAACTGTTCCAGATATGAGGACCTCTGAATGAGAAGGAACCTTGACCAAATTATGTTTAAATTAATGATAGTAAATTAAAAGGGCAAAGGCAGGGTTAACGCTGAAGGATTTATTTCTATTTCGAAATTGTAAAACAAATAACCTTAATTATTAACCAAACTTAACCTTCTGCGCCCATTTATGTTCTTGTTAAGATCTACTGCAGCCTTTTAAATTGTATAAAAGGCTAAAATTAAAGAAAAATCTTCTTCTTAACTTGTGCATCCAGCCAGCCACTTCCACCATCTCTTCTTGTTTGACCACTCCTCAACAAACTCCCATCGATCTGCTTACCTCCAGAGATCAAAGGTTTGTACGGTTGTTGTACATTTAGCCTGGGCCGAGTCCACCCACATTATGTCTAAATATTAATGATAATAAAGTCTCACACCCATCCCTGTGTCAGGCAATTACACCCAACATCGATCCTTAACTCTCTGCTCCAATTAGAACTCACCTCTCGTAATGCGTCTCGGCACATCAAAGGATAAGAGCCATTGATCCACTCCTGGATCTTAACATTTACTGTTCGAAGAGGGAGAAAGATGTGGAGCAGCAAAGAGAGGGGGAAGCAATACTCTGACCAGAGGAGCAGATAGAAGCCAAAGAAACCATTTTATCCAGTAAGTCAGGAGAAAGAAGTGTGGAAACTCAGAGGGTACGTCACGGCAGCGGAAAATTTAACGCAAATATCAAAATTCACGTGTGAATTTATAAGCCTTCAGTGTGGAAACATACTGTGTGAACAAACCACTTGCCATTTCTCTTATATAGACTCAAATATGTTGTATTATTAAATATATACTATAATAATTAATTGTTATAATATATTCAGAACAAAAGAAAAATCTTATTTTAGGTTTCTAAACTGCTATCAGAATCAGAAACAATTCAATAAGAACAACTTATATAAACAACTTATACATTTTTGAAAGCTTTTTAGCAATGTGTGCACTAACAATAGGATTTATGTGAAATGCTTAATGTTGATGCCAGAACTTGACCTAAACCATAAACTCAAGAGTAGAGTACAGTTTCTGATAAGACAAAAAAAAAAACAAAATAAAAAAGTAAAGCACAAGTTGTCAGAGGAAGGGGAAAAAGCCACCATGTCTTCACCCACACCTATGTCTTTAGGCTATCTATCCCTCACAACTGACCTTTATGACTTTGGAAAGTTTATAGAAAGTAAAAATATTAAATCCTTGTATAGCTTATAGATGGTAAAATCAATTCAAAAGCACAATAGGCAGAGAGAAACATGGCAGAATCTGACCTACTGAGTCTATAGACAGCGACAAGTCACCATTAAAACAGGGACATTCCTTACACAAATGAAGCTGCACAATCCCACTGTTGACACCATTATTTGACAGGGTACGTTGTTATAGTGTTTCCCCGCTAGACTAATAGCACTGATAGTCTTGGCCTTGGTCACGACCTCACTGAGGCCTTTGTCACAGAGCTGGAAGAAGGCTTGTCTATCGCTCTGGGCTACAATGACACTCTTCATGACATCGTAATACACCGAGAGTCTGTGTAACGGGAATGCAACCCCGTGGTTTGTATACCTACAATTATTTGACTGTGGGTTGTCACTGGAAGATAAACTAAAAATGTGAGCAATGGAGTTACATGGGGAGAAAAAGAAATTAAAGAAAGGTGTAAAATAAATAAGATAGTTTAATTAGTAACAGTGTCACAACAGTGATTCATTATTTTTTCTCAAACGTTTTTGATCAATTAGTTTTTAACATCACATGAAGATAATCCGATTGAATACTGTACATAAAAACACTTTTTCAAATAGTGATTGCATTTATTAAGGGGAGAAATCCATCCAAACCACCTTAGTGTACTGTGTTTTCCGCACTATAAGGCGCACCTAAAACCCTTCAATTTTCTCAAAAGCCGACAGTGCGCCTTATAATCCAGTGCGCCTTATATATGGACCAATATTGAGCCACAACAGGTCTCGCAACTACAGTAAGCAGTCGCCGACTTCATTTTCCCCCGTAGAAGAAGAAGCGTGCGGTGCATGCTGAGATATATGACTGCGTGAAGCGTGCCGTTTCATTTCCATTTGTGTGTTTGTGTAAAGAGCCCAAAATGGCTCCTATTAAGGACACGCTTACGATGCAGAGATTAAACTCAAGGCGATCAGTCACGCAGTAGAACATGGAAATAGAGCAGCAGCGAGAGAATTTAACATGAACGAATCAATGGTGCGGAAGTGGAGGAAGCAACAAGATGACCTGCGCCAAGTAAATAAGACTAAACAGAGTTTCCGAGGGAACAAAGCGAGATGGCTACAGTTGGAAGACAAACTCGAACAGTGGGTTGTTGAACAGAGAGCAGCAAGCAGAAGTGTCAGTACAATCACTATTCGAATGAAGGCAACAGCGCTAACACGCGAACTTAACATCAATGAATTTAGAGGCGGTCCTTCTTGGTGCTTTCGGTTTATGAAAAGATGTAATCTCTCCATCCGCACACGAACGAATACCACGTCACTGACTTTACCTCAGGAAAAATAATAAAATAGCTGTTTATTCATTTTGGGAGTGAACGGAGTTGTCAGAACGCTGGTTTGTAATCTATTAATAAAGTTTGACTGACCTATCTGACTATTTTGTTGACATTCCCTTTAGCGCAGTTCCATCTAATGGATGCATAACGTAACCCCAGCCTCTACTGTAGTGTCTATTCTGTGTGCCTTATAATGCGGTGCACCTTATATATGAAAAAAGTTTTAAAATAGGCCATTCGTTGAAGGTGCGCCTTATAATGCAGTGCGCCTTATAGTGTGGAAAATACGGTACTTATGTGAAAAGGTAATTGTACCCCCTTGTTAAACTGTGAATCAACTTTTCTAGAAAGATGCAATCAATTTCACTGGCCACACCCAGGCCTGATTACTGCCAGACCTGTACAATTAAGAAATCCCTTAAACATAGCCTGGCTGACAACATAAGGCATGTAAAATTATAAAAAAAAAAACACATCATGTCTTTAATTATATAAATGCAATGGAAAATGAGAACCAAATGTCAACTATTAGTCTAGACAGCAACTTAAAGCTTTTTCTAGGGCTTTGGGACACTGCAAACCAAAGTGGAAGACATAAAACATGAATTGAACCCTGCCAAGAGCAGCTGACCAACCAAAATTACTCCAAGGGTGCCAAACAACTCATCTAGGAGGTCACAAAGTAACCCAGAACAATTAAAGCACTGTATCTGTCTGCTTAGTTAAGGTCAGAGAATAACATTCAACCAAATGAAACAGACTGGGAAAGAACAGATTCATGGGAGAGTTCAAAGGTGTACCGATCAAAAACCCGCGCTTAGGCCAATCTGAGATTTGCCAAAAATAATTATAATGTCATTATAATCGACTGAACTGATGACAGCAGAAGTTTTAAGTTATTTGTCCAGTTACATCAAAACTAGCACAGCTTTTCAGAAAAGAAACAAGCCCCCTACAGCCAAACTTGGCAGTAGTACTGTAATAGTCAGGGTCATTGAAAAGAAAATTAATTTTGCCAGAACATTTACCATAAAATTCCTATGAACACAGTCAGGAAATCAGTTAGTAATCTTCAGCTCAAACATTCTTGGGTTATGCAGAAGGACAATGATTAAAAAGTTTTGGAGTGGTGCAACTTAAGACTGGACTTAAACGCAATTTATGTTGCATAAATGGGGTAATGAGAGAAAATGCTTCAATGTGGCACAACTAAAACGTTCATAGAAGTAATAAGGGGTAAAATTATTCCACAGTGGTTTAAAAACACTTAAAGCAAATACTTTGTTGGCACGTGGTTTAGTTATTAGGGCAGCTATGTTTTCACATTGGGTTTATATGGTTTTTATGAAAAGAAAATCTGAAAATACTTTTTTCGTAGGGTTGTATGCAGGACTTCATGAAAGCAAGTGAATGAACAGTGGCTTGTTTTTTTTAATTACAAAGCTATAATCATACACTACATTTTAAAACAAAATGACAAAAATCATGAAGACAGTATTAGAAATCTGCGGGCTCTTAACACCTTAACATTTCTTAAGTATTTTTTATGTCTGATATTTTTTTCTTTTCCAAACCCACTGGCTTTCAGCTGTGGTATCCTTCGCTATTATATGCTTTGATAACATGGTGCTTTGCTTCAATTCTGTACCTCGGTTGCTACGATGTAATTAAAGATCGGTAAAATGAAACCAGTGTTTAGAAATGGTTTATGTCTAGTCTGTTTTTTAAATGCTCCACCACGAGGGAACTTTTAGATGGGATGAGTGTACGTCAACGTCTTGTTAAACAAAATGAGAGTCCTAGCCTAGAGGCTTAGGGAAAAACAACCGCACAACAGAGCCTAAACACGAGCCAGGACAGAGGACAAATACAGCAGGAAAACATTTGCTGCTGGCTGGAATATCAAGCTCCTCACATGTGTGTGATACTCCATGATGCAGTCAGGTCAGCTGAGGAGAATGAGGGTATTGGCGGGCTCCACAAACAGGCTGGGAAAATGACACTAGGATGCAAGGCCAAGACATCAGTGTCCTCACAACTTCCTTGTAACAGTGAAGCAATGTTAGTCATGGCGCCATCAGAATGTGGGGTAAGGGGGGCTATGGTTTACACAATGGCTAACAGGATGTATGCAAGGGACCCAGCAAACTCTTAGAAAACAAACAAGATGGCTCTAAATGCTGAGCTGCTCTGAATTTCAGAATTCAGTGTTATTCTAGGAAGAACTGGATATTTTTCTTATGTTCCCTGCATCTAACAGGCAAGAATGAGGCAGCTGTGTGACAGCTGTAGCAATTTGTATCCAGATTAGCTTACAGATTAAGATATCACTTAAGGCAAAATTTTCTGGGGTTGTAAGGAGTCTTGTAGCAGACCCCTTTTTTGATTAGACAAAATTTGCTTTCTTTGGCTTGCAAAGGTTCTCTAAATCTCTCAAACTGTGAGAACATCTTTCATCCATAGCCATCTTTAGGTTCTATTGCATCGCTGATACAATAGAACCTAACCGGCTAGTATATCAGATAGAAGACACCATATTACACTGGTTCCAAAAGTTGGGGGTAGGATCAATCCATAAGAGTAGGGGCATGAATTTTCTTTTAAAAAATCACACAAAACCACAAAAACTATAATAGTCAAGCTAATTTATGCTATAATTACTACAAGAACTTATTAAACATTTCTTTATAAATAAATAAATAAGCTATATAATTTTTAATGACATTTGTGCTGTTAATGTGCCCTGTGTAATTGATCTGGTACAAATGCTTGTACACTCAAATAATAATAGTAATAGTCAGGGATCACTACCATAGGTTTTTGAGGGCGGGAAGGTGGAAAGTTTGGGATAGAGGTAGACTTAAAAGTACAATTTGTTATGTGATTTGATCTTGGTAATTTAAAGTCATAAACAGTATATGAAACTAATTATTTTTTAAGCTACATTTCTAGAAATTTTAATTACTTCTTTTACAATAACTTTTGTCATATATCTTGTTTTTTAGTAGCCCTAACATTTAATTTTACAAGCAAATAACAAAAAAATAGACATTAATGTGTTTTATAAAATTTGACCAGTCACAATAATATTGCTAGCTCACAAATAAATACAAATAAAAAAGGCCTATAAAGGGTTTTCAGAGTTGTGCTGTGAGCATGGATCTTCATGCTGAGGCAGGTCACAATGGGATGATGTTGACCCTTTAGGTGCAAACTGTGATCCCTGTCGCCAAAGAGACGCGAAGACTATGGTGTGAGCAAGGAAATCTTCTCTAGAGCTGGCTGCAGGCCCGATCTAGCACCGAGGTGCACAGCCAACAGCTCCCATCCCTCAGTCACACCCTCCCTTCTCCGTGTCTTTCCCCCACAGCCTCCTGAATGCCAGTCTGCCTGGCTGGTGTGGTCCAAAAAGAAGCCAGCCGTTGGGGCCAATGGGGCACGGCGTCTCTGCCAGCTGGGCAAGCACTTCACGGCCGAGCAACACTCTCCAAACAAACAGTGCAATGGGCCACAAGCCACGGGCAACATGGAACCTGTCATTACCAGCAGTGCAATGCTGGTACACTCCCCAAAAGCCCAAGCCAGGCCAACAGCTTCAGTATGCAATGCACTTGACTTTAACAAATTTCTTAGCCGTTTTTGCCAACAAAGACACTTTGAGAGAATCAAGCTATCCACTTGCTTTGTGTCTATTAACACCTGAAAAGTTACGCTAACTTTAATGGTCAACCGTTTGGAATGAGAATGTTACGTTTAAATTAGAGATGCTTAAACAAAGTGAAAAACATACAAATAGAAAAATAGTTTAATTTAGGTTGGGATTACCTGTAGATTATACAACTTATAGAAAATATTCAGATATTTCCAACTTTAGAGTGGAATGTGCATATTAAGGTTTATCTCAATAAACTAAGGTAAATTCTGTTGAATTTTTTTCCTCAGTTTTTGAAGATATTTTCCGAATAAAAATGAGCTAAATGTAAATTAATACAGTAGGATTAGAATTATTAATCAAAATGACTGAAACGAGGCAAAAATGTTTGAGGGGGATGACTAAAAATGCAGTAAGATGAACAAAAAATAGATTTAAAACTAAAAACACTACAGATGGCTAAATTGTGACCAAAACTAAACTACATCTCAGTCAAGTGACAATGAATAAAACTAAATTAAAACGTGCTCTCAAAGTTTACACGGGTTAAAACTGTTTTTTTTTTAATTAATTATTTTTTTTATTAAATTGGCTACAATGTTAAAGCAATGCAAGTACTTGTGGCACTTTTTGTAATTTTGTCACTACCAGAACTGGTGTAACTACTCTCATTCTTCTCTTAAGTCTGTGCTAGGACAGATGGAAGAAAAATTTATAATAAAAATGTGCCACATTATAAAGTGGCAAGGTACGTAGGCCTTTTATCAGCCTAAAACTAAGACCAAGATCAAACAAAAAAGAGCTTCAACATTTTAAAAAAGCTAGATTAGCACCAAGAAAACATGAGCGCAATTTCTGCTGTTTATTTTGATATGATTCTTTACACGGTTGATGTACCACATACAGCTGTGGTTACAAGCAATATTTTCAAACTAATCCATCAATAAAATTTCCAACTTATGTCGTAAACATTTTTTAAAGATTGTGTGTCTTTAATTATTCCCTTAATTCTACCATAACACCAACTCTAAAGTCATCTTGCAAGAGTGATGAACTAATGTTTGCAAAAACATTTAACCAGAAAAGCATTCTACAAAGACAAAGTAATAAGAATACATTTTCAACATATATGTTTGCGAATACATCCTATTATCAACAAGCACTGCCAAAGAGAGAGCAGAGTTCAACACTCAAAGAATGAATTTATAACAAAGATCTCAAGAATCTACATTATTATGAAGTTTCACCAATTACAGACCAAAGGCCAAATAATAGTCTGAGAAAAATAATTCTTTTCTATAAACTATTTATAGAAAATAACTCAATTATTATCAGGACAAAGAAAAGTCTGGGCCAAATGCAAAGAATAAAAATAAATTAAATCTTTTTAGACAAAAGTATTACTGGCCTATTATCCTTCTCACACTAACAATTGCTTTTTCAAATCCTGAAGAAACTACGTGCAAATGATAAGAGCGACTGGATGAGTCTCTTTTTCCATAATCTGAATTACTTCCTTAGTTTTTGTAATAGCATTTAATCTTGCAGCAATCACTACAAGATTAATTGATCAAAATTTTAGCATTTATTTGAAGATTAATTCAAAACTGAGAAAAAGCCACACAAAACCTGAACAAACAAGGAAGAAAACAAGCGTGCTTTAACACTTTAAAGGGTTCTTTTAAAATGACAAAACTGAATGGCATCTTTTACTTTCACAGGGTAATAAAATCTGTTGAATAAAACAACAATGATGATGTGAATCAATAACAAAAAGGCAAAAGCTCCGCTCTTCGATTCAGTTATTCCTCCCTTCTGCTGTATCTTTTTTAATCGGTGACACTTCTGTCAGGAATGAATCACTCCAATTTTCATATGACAATAGAAAGAATTCAAACAAGATTGAGATTGAATTTGAAGATTGGATTTTGGCAAATAAGACATGTTGAAAGTGCTTTTCTTCAGTATTTGTTAAATAAGACCTCTTGTGTTTTAGACATCATGGAATGCCTTCACAACATCACCAAACCAAACTAAGGGATGGGTGGGTCTGGCCTTTTGCCTTCCAGGCTTTGGTATTGAAGCACAGAAATACAATATAAATCCAATTTTTGTGTTTTGTATAAAAGCGCTCAAGGTTAGAGGGTGTTTTGCTTGGAAGCAGGACCAATGTGATGTTTAAGTATTTTACAGGAGCTCCTGTTGTCTACAAATGTTTTTCCTTTAAACCTTTAAACTTTCTTAAAGAAAAAAAAAAATATTGTGATTGTGTTTTATTGTTTTGCCCAGTTGTGATAAAGAATATCTTTCATGCCATCAACAACATTGCAACAATGTTCTGCCTTTGTTTCATTGCACCATCCTGGGGGGCAGCGAGGATGAGAAACACACATACAGAGGCACAGTAAATGATTGATGAGCTAGAAGAAAATATTAAGACAAGTAAAAATTTGAGCTTTTCTAAATATTTCAAGCATTTGCACCCTTGCAAAGAAGAGCAACACCACTAACAGTAAAATGTAACACTGCTCATAACCAAAACAACTCAAAACCAACAGTAAAATATGGCGGTGCCAGCATTACACCCTGGGGTTTTCTATCATTAGACAGAAAACTAGAACTAGACTTTTTTCAATGTGGATGAAATCATGAAAAGTACAAAATATTTGCTGATCGCTGATAGCTAACACCGAACTCGTTAGGAGCCTGCGAGAAAGCTAAAGATAAAGAAGGATTTTATTTTTTAGCACCAATATGTGTTAAAATGCCCCCCCCCCCCAAAAAAAAAAAAACCAACAAAGATTTGGAATAGCCCAAAAAGGTCAGAACTAGATTTGACTGAAACTTTGCACGGTCACCTAAGGAGGTCTGAAAATGACAGATATCTTCAGATTTTATTAGATTTGCACAACTTTTGAAGTGCAGGGTTGAGAAATATTGCCCGGGTGTTATGACCCGTTTATTTGGATGGTTAGTTCCATTGACGTCTATGTTTTTGTCGTCATCTTGCAGCTTCATTTTATGTACATTTTCATTTATCTTCATTAAAATATGAATGCAATGATAATCCTGTTCTGCTGTCTGCATTTTGGTCCAGTTATAAACTCAGCAAACTTAACACCAGCTTTCTATTATTATATTTTTGTTGAATTTTTACAGGATAAACACTATTTTGCCAAAAGCATCTTCTCACAGATCCAAAACAGTTCATTCAGGTGGTCCCATCATCTCCTTGGCCACAAATGTATGACATCCAGCATCTAGGTACACACTCTGCTTTTACAAATATTTGTGAAAGAATGGCTTGTTCTCAGGGGCTCTGTGAACTCCAGTGTGTTATGGTGTTAGAATCCCACCTATGCAATGACTGCAGTAAGAAAATCTCCTCGCTACAGGATGTACCACAGCCAATTGGGTGACTGGGAATGACAGCAACTCTGCTACAAAGTGGGAGGGAACATAAAATCACAGAGTGACGCAGAGTGTGCAGAGGTCTCCAACTTTCTACCAATCAACCAGTGCAGACTTCCAAACTTTACGTGGCCTTCAAATTCACTCAATCATGCATAGAGCAATTCATTTAATGGTTTCCATGGTCAAGCAGTTGCATCCAAGCCTTACACCACCAATAATGCCGAATATTAGGGCTGTAAAACGTGTTGCCACAGGATTCTACAGCAATAAAGACATATTCTCTGTTCTGAGGAATCATACGTCTTTGTTTGGCCACCCGATGGATGACTCTGTATTTACCAGTTGCCAGGAATATGGCCTGACAGCATTGTCCTAAGTTTAGAGTTTGGTGGAGAGGAGATTATGGTGTGGAGCTGTTTTTTATGAGCTGGGTTTGGACTTTTAGTTCCAGTGAGAAGAACTCTTAATGCATCCACACACCAAGACATTTTGGACAATTTTAAGCTCCAATCCATCAGGATGTGGATGAGCAGGTTTTGTGTGGAAGAACTTGACTGACCTCAGCCTCACAGAACACAGAGAATGTGAGCCAGACCTTCTCGTCCAACATCAGTGTCTGACCACACAAATGCACTCCAGAATCAGATTTACTGCCCAATACTGTGTGCACAAACAAGGAATTTGGCTTTGGTTTTCAAGTGGTCATGGTGTACAGACAACAGAAGGAAATAACTTAAGAATAAAGGAACAATATGTAAATTTTTCTGGAAGAATGATCAAAGTTTCCCATAAACTCCCTCCTCAACTTTAGAAAACACCTTCCCAGAAGAGTCACAGCAGTTAAAGCTGCAAACCTTCTGGATTAATGGCAGTTAAGATCTGAGTGGATTGATTGTGCATTTATTTTTAAATCACAACCACCTGACATTTTAACTGGGGTGTGTAGACTTTATACATGTGGTTTAAATATATTAACATAAGTACAACAACAAAAGGAACATACATCATCACAGTAAATTGTCCGAGTGACACTACTGCAAAACTATGCACCACACCACAGCTGCCTTTTTTTCCTCTATTCAAAACAAGCTTTTATTGATGAAGCGGCATTCCACAAAATTCCTGGAAGCTGTGGCAAAAGCCTGCCCAGAAGTATCTATGATGGCATGCTGGGAGGAAAAAGGAGTCAAAGAACAGACAATGTGATAGGTTCTAATTGCTTCAAAATGTCCTGGAGAAGGCCCCCTATTACCTATTTAAATCAGCTGATAATGGGAGGCTAGAAGGAGGAGACGGAGGGGAGTGAGGGGAGGGTATGCAGAGGGTGAAAGCTATCCTCTGCGCTGCTGTCGCCTCATTATTTTCTGTCTTGACGGACGCCTGCGCTCAACCCCTGGATGAATGGTCCTGTGCTGAATAAGTTATCGCCAGACAGACAAAGGGAAGGGTGCGCTCAACAAACAACACAGCACTACTGCAAAAGCACAAATCTCTTCTTCCTCTCCTTCTCAGCCCCTCCACCCACAACCCCACTCATACCCACTATCTTTTCCCCTCTAGACGAAAGGCTGGGCCTGCCACAGACTGAGAGCTCACCTGTAATTTCTACAGAAGCTCACAGTAGGAGGGGATAACATAAGGGATATAATAAAACAAAAGGCAGGAAGGAAACCAGCATCTATGTTCGCTGAGAAGATATACACTTCTATTCCTCCATTTTGTTTTATCTTCCCCTCTTTGTTTGTGCAGCACCTCAGTAATAACAGGGACCTCCTTTGGACAGCATCTGAAGATGTCTGAGAGGATGCTTTTTGTTCTCAAGACAAGGCCCACAGCATGATCATTGAGGATGTTTTGGTTTCATCTGATGTTTATTTTGCTTTCTTCTGTTCTGCGAACTGTCAGGGCTTGGGACATCAAATCAGGATCATTCCTATACAGTGCTCCCATGGGTGGTGGAGGTGTCAAGAGGATTCCCTATAGCTGCTAAACTCGAACTAGGCAATATCTACAACTGGAAAGAAGCCCAGCTCCACAAATGATTATGGGGACGATGTGCTCCACATCTGCCAATTCCTCACCCTTCCCATCACTCAAAAGTAAGAGGTGGAACTTTTGGACAGGAAAACCTCTTTCCCTTCTGACGGGGAAATCAGAGGGTGCCGTGGCCCGACAGGAGCTTGACGGCAGATCAAAAAGGGCGGGTACCCTTGGAGTGACACCTGGAGCCACTTCAAGGGATGAGAGCGCCACTGATCTCCAGTCATCTCGTCAGAACGACAGTCTGTCAGGGTTAAAGGAGTGTGGAGGGAAAATATAGAAACTCCATCGGTTCGGACGGTGTTAGTGAGGTCCAACGAAGCATCACCTCTATGTCGGAACAAGATGACCCCTGAGCAATTGGAGAAGTGATGGCACAAAGTCTGTTTTTTTTTGTTGTTGTTGTTGAAATACTGAGATTTAGCTTTGAAGACGAGTTCCTGGACAAGCTGAGAGATACTTGTACCAATAAAAGAGTCTAACTCAAAATATGCCCAAAGTTTCTGCTTGCTTTGCTTTAACTTGAAATGCAAATTGCCTTAGAAGGGGTAAAGCAAATATTTTGTACTGTATTTAAAGTTTGCTGCCCATATTAAATCCTGGATTTTTTTACAAAGATGAATTTTGAAGCAATATTTCATTGCACTCACTTGGAACTAACCTTGGAAGAAAAAAGGATGCCCACTATAAATTCAGGGAAAAAGGGGGCTTTGCAAGTCAGTGAAGCAATTCAAGCCTCAACAGACTAATGCATGCGTTATATAAAACAACAACACGTCTTTGCCCTTGTCAACAACCCCTTACTCTACAGCTCAGGCTTGTGTGCATCTTTTTCTTCCTGCAAAAAACGTCCCATCAGCACTCTCTAATGGGCGAGGTGTAGAAAGAGAGAAAAAGACAGCGATGGAGCGGGAAGGAGAGTGAGAAAGAGAAACAGTAAGCAGCGGTGCTTGTTTGACTCTGGAGCAGTGAGTAATGAGGCTGAGGCGCACCCTGTCATTGTCCCAGCAGCAGCCTGTGGCCACAGACACAGAGGAATAATAAAAAGTATCGTCTATCTGCAGACTGCACACTTATCTGACATTTAAAACCTAAACAGGTATTTCAAAATAAATCAAATTTATTGGTTTGTTTTTGTTTTTATTTGATGCCTTTAGGAAGAGGCCACACAGTTTATATTTGCATTCAGCCACATTCCTTTGAGAAATTTTTGAAAATTAAGTTAGACCCATCAATAAAGGATATTTAAATATGAAGGATATTTAAAAAGCTGAAAAATTTGTCTTTGTTTGTAAGTCCTTTTACATAAATTAGGTTGTTTTTATTTTGCAAAAAAGTGTGAAGATTTATCATAAACACAATGTTACCTCAACAAAAACAAATGTGATTTCAAAGGCCATGACTTACAATATAGGGGTAAAAACTATGTTTGAATTACTTTTGGTTCACATTTTTCTCAAGGTTGTGGTTATCCCTGCTGCTTGTTCACCTTTTTTCCCCTACACTTTTCCTTCCACTAATTTTTCCATTGATACAACACTTGGATACATAATCCGGTTGAGAAGTATACAGCTGTAGGCACCACTGTCGGCTCTTTTGGAGTTCAAAAATACTTTACTTTCATGCTCCAATATGTAAACTAAACCTAAACCTAACATTTACTCTACTCTTGACCCACACTTTTATGACAAATCACATTAATAAGTTGTCAAATTATTTATTGTTTCTCAGCCTGTACACAGCTTAGAAGTGTGCATAGGTTACTGGTATTTACAAACCAGAATGGGTTTCAGACGGTGGAGCCCTAGGGTGATTTTGAGTCTTACTAATGAAGTGGTGTTAACAGTCTGCAGCTAAATACTATTGCTCTGAATAGTCAGTTGCTAGTGGCTCAGCCGCATGGAGACTACTTGACAACTGTCATGTCAGCAGTCTTCCGCATGATTATGTAGACTATAGCTTGGATTAAAAATCCCTTTTTTTAAACTGGTCATATACAATATAATTTTCTGAGAAGCTGAATTTTAAGTTTTCATTAACTGTAAGCTATTTTAATAAAAATGAACAGAAAGATGCTTAATATACATCATTCTGTGATTAACTACAAACTACAAACAATTCAGTTTTTAAATTAAATTGCTGCAAAACGTCACTTCTCAATCATATTGAATATACAGCACTGCACCTGCACTCCATTACTATCAAACACTATAAATCCCTTTTACTATAAAAGCAAAAAATACAGCAAAGTACTAGAAAAGAAAGCACAAACAGCTATGCAAGAATAATGATCAAACCCTTAAAAAATTTCAGTCATCAGATCACCAAAAAACAACAACAAAATCACCTCTAACAGCTAAAATAGCATCCTATCCCTGTTTCTCTAAGCATATCAGACAACAGCTGCGCTCACCTTGATATGTACTATAAAGTTAACCTAAGCAGTGCCAAGGGAGTACACATGCTTCAAACTTTGATACTGTGCTTCTTTGCCAAAATAAAAGCAGACTGGACATTAAAAACTCAAACACGAATAGGATGTCTCCTGAGATGGGAACAGGGGAAAGGGCAGAGGTGGGACTGACCCAAAGGAATAAACCAAAAGTGAGGAGGAGCAGGAAAAGGTGTGTGCGTGCGATGGAAAAGGATGCCAGGATGAACAAATTGCAAAGCAAAACGAACATGTTCACATTTAGTATGTGGAATTATTGTGGCAGCCACACAGACAGCAGATCAGAGAAGAAGATCCACTAGGAATGATCTGCTACACTTGGGACAAAAAAAAATGGCTGCCATGATGTGTTCAGGTGTAATGCACAAATAAAATGCAAAATAGGCCAAACAAACCTTACATAAAAGACACTGAATAACTTAGTACTTCAACACGATATGTGAATATTTGGCTGCGGTTGTAATCAATCTTATTGCTACAAACAAGAGATTTAAAGAGCCATCTTAGGGGTGACTGTGGTGGGTAGACTAGTTGTTAGCTCCTGAAATAATATTATGATAAGATGACTTCCACTAAAGCATATTAAGGCATATTTGGTGTTTGAACAATTAACCCTTTATGTCCTAAATTTAAAATCTCCGGCTGGATACTTTTGCTTATTTTAATTGTACACAGTTCTTTAAATGTCCTGTGAGTAAATATATTTCTCCATTCATCCATAACAACTGGATTTTGGCTGGATCGCTGATGCTCCATTTAGGATTTAAAGGTATAAATTGGGCAACTATAAGCGAGTGGATCTCAAGTATTTGTAGATTTTTGCTATTTGTGGGAATATTTCACCCCTTTACTATCAAAAGTAGAGTTCATAAGAGATTGTTTACTTGATTAATGTGCTTAAATAAATGACTGTATGAGTTAAATTATGATAAAACAATATATTATTTGATTAGAGAAATTCAGTCTTATAGGCAGCTAGATTGTGTGAGTTAATGAGAGACTGTTAATTTGAGCCATTAGAGATTTGAAACTTGATTTGACTTGGGGCAAAACACTTGGGACTTTACTGGATTTTGAAAAATGACTTGTGAAAATCCTAGCTGATAAAGGTTTTTTTTATATATAAAATCTGTGATACATGATACATGGTAATTTGAACTTCTCTCCTCTTTAGATGTTTTTCTGTGACTTGTTTATATTCAGTTAGTTCCATGTTTTTGCTGAATTTTTACCACTGATCTAGTATGTAAAACCAAAGAGGAAATAATGGCCACATGAAAATGAAGCTGAAGAAAGTAAGTTCATGGTTTGGTAACTGGGCAGCACTATTGGCATGTAAGCATCATCCTCACATCATCCTATGGGCTGATCTCTTCATCAGTGCACAGAATGAGCCCAAGTTCTGTCCATCCTGCCTGCCCGTCCGTCGCTACTGCCAGTCCCAGCCATGAATATGGAGCTGTTCTGTGGCTGTGAGCTTGCTTATGTTTTCTGTCTGATATCTAGACCCCATTCCCATTTCAAAGGCAGGTCCACCCGGGGCCTTGACTTTTTGATCTGCCTGGCGACTGAGTCGACCACCTGCATGTGGGATCAGCTGCCAGTGAGAGCAGACAACCCCTCAGCTTCAAAATATACATCCTCTCCCCCCTCATCCTGCTCTTGCTGCTTCATTGCCCTTCACTGTAACCATCACCCCCCCCTCCGTCCTGCTTCCGTGAAGTTGCCAGGAGCCCCAGTGGTCCTAACTGGGTGTGGAGCTGCATCCCATACCCCAAATGTTCTGACCATGGGTGGGTGAAATGCTGGAGGAGTTCAGAAAATCAGCTGGAAGGATTTTACTCTTGTCAGAGAATCATCTTGTATTTATGAACGCCTTGGTGTCAACATGTCACAGAAACAAGAGAGGCCTTAGTCGGGGCTATGGCCTTTTTAATCAGGAACAGCAGACAGCCAGCTTAGAGCTCCTGTCATGCTGACACAGAAACAGAAAATCCCTCCTCATCTTCAACTTTCTAGTTCAAGTTTGTTTTCATCCAAAACAATGGACCCACTCAAAGTTTTTTTTTTCTAAGACTTTAACCAGGTCTCAATGTTTTCTTGCCAAAAGTGTGAAGTGGAAGAAAAACATGATATATGATTTGATGTTTTTAAAAATAAAAATCTGAATGATTCAAAGTGCATATGTATTTAGCTTATTTACCCTAACTCGGGGTAAATGGGCACTGGTTTTTGGTTTCTAAACAACCCAAAAACCAATCAATTACCTCCTAAATAATCTAGAGTCCACCTCCGTGTGATTTAATCTCATTATAACTACAGTTGTTCTGTGAAGGTCTCAAAGGTTTGCTAGAGAACAAGAAGCACCCTCTGAGTAGGAAAATGTCCTTTAGCATACAGCCAGAGTTGAGAGTACATGGTTTAGATCAGAACGTTTTCGTTCATTGGAATGACCCAGTCAAAGTCCTAAAGTTGAGCGTTTGTGGCAAGACTTAAATACAGTATATATGGTCAGATACAGAGTGACTCAGCTTGAGCTATTTTGCAAAGAAAGTCTGCAGAAATTTCAAATGTGCAAAACTGGTTGAGACAAAAAGAAAGGCAGGTCTACAAAGTACTGACTCAGAAGGGCTTAATAAAAATACACGTTACAATTTTCCAGTTTTTATTTGTAAAATAAAAAAAACGACACTGTCAAAACTATAATATGAAAAATGCAAAATTTCAAGTGATTGAAAATATGTTTGCAAGACATTGTAGCCTTCTCCTAACTGATACCTTTGTCCGAACAAATACTTTTGGATCATTTGTAACCTTACACTTGAAAAAATGTTCTGGTCCTAGAAGAACAGCTGATTTCAGGTCAGTCAGACTCACTGTGGTGAATGGCAGGTGTGAACTCAAAATACATATTAAAATAAATTAAAATGTGTCAAAAATATTCTAGGGATGTGCACAATGATGCAATTAAGTTACAACAACATTTATATACATACATATTTTTTTGTAGATTGGTAGTTTTCACTTGAATTTTACAATGCATTTTGCATTAACGGTAGAGCATTAATAATTTCACAAGGTCAACTTTTTAACATTACAAAAACCTTGAATTTTGTTAAGAAGTAACCAAATCAGTATGAGGAGACAATATAAGCGGCGTCTATATTTGCAGGCCTTATTCCACACAGCCAATTAACAGAACCATACCCAGTGTTTTATACCAATTACCCTCACTGGCAGAGAGGATTTTTCCCAGTTTGAAAGTTGTAACATTTTATTTTCGAACAAAACAACAGCTTTTTAGAGGCAAACATGTTTCTGAATGTTCCTTACAATAAGTGATATTCACAGAGTCTTAAAGTTAATTGGCTTTCTTGAACCAAGGCAGCCGGCTTAATGAGTGAATAATTGTTTCTCAGCAGGGGTGACAGTCATAAGACCTAAAGGACAGTTTGAACAGCTGCTAGTTATAGTGCACTACATCAGCAAAAAAGGGGGAAAATCTTTTATATCCTGTGAATCACAATCAGACAAACTCCACTTATTTCACGGTGGCCTTGATGAGAGCCAAAATTACCAACCTTTTACAATACATTATCTCCATTGCATTTGTTTTACTTTTTCCATTCAGTTTGATGCAGAAAAATGTGAAGTTGCATTAGAAAGTAAATGTTAAATCCTCTTGAGTCGAAATGTAGCGGCTTCAAAAAAGGGACACAAATATTTGAAACCACCTCTGGCTTGTATCAGTGGAAAATCTTACCTATTTTTAAAAGTCTTTTGTAAACTCCACTTCTTTTGTTGCCTTTCCAATTCATGCGCAATGACAAAGCAAGTGACATCAAAAACGAATGTACGATTAATCAAAAAACTGGGAACATTTCACTAACAGGGGTGGTGCGGGGTGGAGGGAGTAGAGAGAAATCATTCAAGCATCCTGAACATAATTTTTGCTCTCAGTTCTGCCTCTCTGGTTTTAAATGACTTTAGACGTTAGGTTTACAATAAAAACTCAACCTTTTACGCAGACGATGATAAAATGCAAAAAAGAAAAAAAAAAAGCAGGAAGTAGTCAGAGGGGTTTGCAGTCAGAGCCTGAGTCTGGAGAGCCCTCATAAATCCTGATTTCAGCAGGGCACTAACCAGAGGAGCTGAGGCACATCAAGAGGAGGAGGGGGAGCGGCGGTGTGCCTCTTAAAATGCTACGTCTGATTAAGTCTTCCCATTAGGTGACAGCTGAACTTTAACATTAATATGATAATATTGAAATAAGTGCGTGTTATTTACTTCAGCTCCAAAGGGGGTGGAGGGGAGGTGGAAGAGGAGGAGGGAATGATGAATGATTTCTGGACAGCTTTGGGTGACAAGCCAGGCGAGCTGACCCCCTTTTCCCCCCCACTCCTCTTCACATAATCAGAGTTGACAAAATGGAGACATATGCAGAAATATCGGTTACAGTCGGCGTCACAGCCCTGCTCAGGCCTTCCTCTCCCTACTTTATGTTGGTCGCCCCGTGAGCCGCCCAGCAAATTGTCTATGGGCACTGAAGCATCTATTTCAATTGGCACTTCCTTCCTGCCCGGGGATTTTACATTTAGTCGGTGTCATTTACATATTACTCTTAATCAAAATCCACAACGAGCAAGGAGCAGAGAGAATAAAAAGGAGGAGAAGAAGAAAAAAACAACAGAGAGCAAGAAACAAAACTGTGGCGTCACGGTTCAGAGCTAAGCACCACCAGCACTTTATGAAATGGAGATGTGACAAGGTATTAAGTGCGTTCCCGTGTGTCTCCATGCGCATTCGCAAAAGGAGGGGTGGGCACAAGATAATGCAAGGCCGATTGATATGTCTGCATCTGAATGCTTGGACTTGTGCCGTTTGTTGGGGGTTGCTTTGTGCATGAAGCAGAAAGCAATAGAAACAAAGAGTGGAAGTTGGATTTGAGGAAAACAAAGAAAGAAGAAAAGACGTGTGCAGTGTGAACTTGTTTTCAGACGTGTTGGTACTGGGATGTTCTTATGTACAGTCAAACCAAGACTCTATGCCATAAATACAGTGATATTTCATCCAACCTCATATTTTTAAGTGTCGTTCACTCACATAGTCAGGGTTCTGATTCATCTGAATGATTTACAAACAAGAACAAAAAAATAGAGACCCATCTTAACTTTAACAGGAAGAAAGGAAATAACCAATTTTTCTCACAGCTGACTGATTGTGATCATGTTATTTGCTATGCTTTGTATGATGTTAGAAGAAAAGATGTTTTATTCATTCATTCATTCACAGCTCACAACACTGTTAAAGCACAATGCACAGAGAAAGGTGCAGAAACAGTGTCCCTACCTGCTTCTTACCTTCTCAGCATGCCGGTCAGGATGCGAGAACTCTTCCCCAGGTTGGCGTCCGTTTCTCTCAACTGGGAAGACAGAGACAGTGCAAAATACATTTTAGTTTCTGTCCAGTAATCCACTTTGGTACAATCATCAAAATCATTAATTACCTGTGAATCCTTTTCTCATTATTGAAAGAATACAAGACATACTATTAAGAAACTTACATTTTCTCTAGATTAAATGTATGTTAAAAATAAGAAGATGCCAATGTTTTTTTTGCACTGCTTTTTTCATTTTCAGACTGACGGAGAATATTAATTCAAAATGTCACTTTTTTTTTTACTTTTGCTAAAAATAACTACAAAATCTCCACATCACTGCATTAAATCTGCTGCTGTTTAGTTGTTAATCACATTAGTGCTACAGGTTAAACACAATGCAGTAGTTTCGTAGAGGCAATAACAGTAGGTTGCAGGTTTGCTTTGTCTTTACTGGAGACTGTGTTGTATAATATTTTCCCAGAAGAGGTTATAATATTAAAATCTTTTTTAGACTGTTTTCAGATCTAAACAATGTCTGGAATGACCAACTTTACTCAGGAAAGCATTACAACAAGCAATAAGATTAAATCAGATCCACCTGTATCCACAGAATGAATTACCTCACCAATTAAACTTCATACTGCTTTTATTATGAACAAATAATGATTCACTTTTACAGAACCATGACTGCTCGGTCAGTTGGTTTTTCCATTACTTTACAACATCTGCTATTAAATTACTTGCAAAGACGAAAAGTAATTTCTATTAGAAACAGTTACTGTTCTGGTTAGTTCTTTTGGACGACTATTATTTTGTACACAAAGATTCCAGAAAGGGAGCTTTCTATTTTACCTTAAAGTTGTTTGGTTGTATAGGAACAACCAACAACAAAACCACCTACTGAGCAAACACTCAGCCAATTTATCCCAAACAGGAAAGGCATGACTGAGTGTAAAAACCATCTTGGCCTTTTCTTTTTTTTTATTTCATAGTCTATAAATTGTTACCAATGTGAACGGAAATCTTCCCTGGCTTTAATCATGTAGTCAACAGCAGTTGCTCAAATGGCCTTCTGCTCATCTTGCTGCAGAGCTAACATCAGAATAGTGTAGAAAGAAAGAATAAGAGGCACCTTTACTTTTGACGTACATGGCAAGCATAAGGAGTCCTTGAAGCTACCCTTGAAATAATGATCATGGCTATTCAGGACTAATTGCCTTGGATATTTCCCTTTTCTTGATGTATTTTCTCTCTTTTCTTTCTCTCAGCCTTTTTTCCCCTCAGGGGTCACAGGAATGTTTTCATTCCACTCTATTATCAGATTTAGGGACTTCAACAGTAAAATGATTTGGCAGAGATGTTGCCAACATGGTGTGAAAGAAAAAATAAGCTGACACGGCACTGAGTGAGCTGCCACTAACATCTACCTGTAGTTGTGTTTCCAGAGGATGATGGGGAGAACGGGGAATACTCATTGCTGAGAATTTTCTCTCTACTTAGCAGGGAGTCATTTATCTCCATCTTTCTGGAGAATTCATAACTCCGATGAATTCTCTCTCACACAGTATTTTTTCATTAGTTTGCTCCATTTTGTTTTTAATCTTCCGTTTTACATCTTCTTCCATTTGCCCCCTTTTCATACAATGCATCCAGCAGCGTGCTTGTTGCCGTTTTCTCTTCCACTCTGATATTCATGCACTCTTCCCTCCATTCCTTCGCTGCTACTTTCTTCATCTTCTTCCATCTTTCCTTCTTACCCTCTGGCAGCCTGGACTGATGCGATGCAGGTTGCCAGAGCCAAGGATACATGTGATGCAGGGTAGGAGGTGGGGGACCTTGGGTTTGGGCCCTCTGGCAAAGACAACAAGTCCAGCAGTTTGCCTGATGTCTGCCTCTACCCATAGATGTGTCCCCCAGATACTTCACACTTTTTCCCAAAATACACTTCTCTCTTTATACCGCCCCTCCATCTCATTTTCCTCCTTCCTTAACCTGAAATGGGAACCAACTGAAAATTGTGTTCAGTCGAGTTTCTAAAATTAACTGCGTTTGCCTATATATGGAGTGAAAGAACCGAAGCCGTTTCAACTTTTAGTTTTCCCCAGCACAGCTCAAAAACATATCCAGTCTTAATTTGAGGGAGCTAACCACATAGAGAAAGGTAGCAATTATGAAATATTTAAGAAAATTGCCTTAAATATCAACATTAATTTACTGATCTCTAGCATTGCATCATAACATGTTTAAGGCGATAAAACGTAGAACTTTTTCAGGCTCAAATAAATTAGAAAAAGAAAATGAGGGTGGCTTACACAATAAACAACTTTAATTGCTTTATAAAAGCATGACTTTTATTTAAAGTCGAGTTATTATATTTAATTGTTTGCTACTCTGTTCAAATGTAATTTTGGAAATTTGAAGTGAAGTTGGATGTTTGACCACACTTCTTATCAGAAATGGAAGAATCAACTTAAACAGATTCTTTTTTCAGGCACAGTCACTCCTTTTAGGCATTTTATTTAAATGTTCCAAAGGACTTGAGGTCAGGACCTTTCCTGATCCATAAGGATAGCCTGCTTTACCCACAATTTTTTTTAAACTTTAATAAAAATGGCTTTGAGGTTCGTTTGAAATCGTGACTTGTTGGAACACCCAAATGTGTTTCAGCTCCCTTGCTGTTGATTTGGGGTTTTACAATGGACAGTACTGTTTAAGTACTGTCTTGGCTACAGACCAGATATGGACTGTTTGTGATTATTCTAACCAATTATCTTTCATCTGAGGGCTGCCTCTTTGGTCACATAGTTGATACTCGGAGACAATCTGATGATCCAAACAGAAAAAGAGGCCAAACAAACATTGAAAGCTCGATGAAACTGTCTAACAGTAGACTAGTTGGATTAAAAGTCAGCTTCATGCCAAATAAGAGAATATTTTAAATTTGTGCTACCTTCTCTGTTAAGAAGAGTAGTCAGACATTCAATTCATCAAGGCTAAAACCCCTAACTTTAATACTTTGCAAGAATTTGGACTAATAAAACGGATTAAAGAAATATCTTTGTCCATTTCTTCCTTTATATCATAGCACCAATCCTGCTATAAACTAGGATGATGGTTACATACTCAAATAATCCCATGGTGAAACATTTCCAATTCAATAAAATCCAGCTTTATTTATGAAGCACTTTAAATTACCAAAAGAACCAAAGTGCCATACAGAACACATAAAAATATTTAAAATATTACAAATGTCACTATAAGGAGACATAAACATAAAATACAGACATATAAAACACATGCAATAAAAAATTTATAAATACATAGCCGACTTCTATTTGAAGAATAAAAGTCAAAACAAAAGTTCACATGTGAAGCTGTGCATTCTTGTGTGTTTGTGTAATGTGGAACGTGTTTGTATATATATATATATATATATATATATATATAAAGGTTAATTTGTGGTGACATATCTCATATTCAGTGCAAAACAATGTAGTGCCCAATCTTTCAACCCTTTTCTCTTTATATATTGTTTTTTTTAACTTAACTTTTGCTCTTCAAACTTCCGTGTGTGAATTTGTGTACATGTGGTGAGGAGAGTTTAAGCAAAGGAGACTCATGGGAAGAGGGGAGCAGGAGAGAGAGAGAAAAGGAAAGAGAGCAGGTACTCTCAGTAGACACTATGGAGCGTTTTGAAAGGAGATGTTTGATTTTCTTTGAAATCGTCTGTGCGAGGCCCACTGCCATGTTATGATCTTTAAGCATTCTGCGTTGAGTGGGCCAACGGGGCCGCGCCCCCTTTCTGTGTTTGGTCTTTTCTGTGTCTGCCTACCTGTGCGTTTGGCAGGCTGCGTGTTAGGAAGGGGCAGAGCTAAGGATTAGAAGGGACTCTTTGAGGAAAAGTCAGATGGAGAGAATGAAAATGGAGAAGACTGGTGAAAGGTAAAAGAGGACTGGAGAAAAAAAGAAGAGGACATGGTGAAGCCCACCTATCTCAAAGAAAAGGCAACATTCCCGCAGAAAGCATGCAGGCAACCTGATCACACTTCATAAGATGTTGCGTGGTGTGCGTAGTTATTCAAGACTAAAAATATCCGCAACACTGGAAAGCAGTGATATCCATAAATAGGCACCCAACTTGCTTTGGCAGCCCAATTCTGCTGACTCAGTAGGCACACAAGTATACACAAGAATTTGTGTTTACTTGACAAACTCAAAAGAAGGAAAAGTATGACAGCGATGCTAACCAGCTGTCACGGCTTACGGTTTTGCATGCACTTGTTGGAAGAGACGACCCAGTTTGAGCAGGTGGCAGGTGGGTACTCACCCTTTCTCTGGCTCTCTGAATCTTCTCACGATCAGTGTGAAGGTTGGCAAGAATCTCCTGCCCCACTTGTTCTGCAACAAAAAGAAACAAAGCCAAAATGTTCATGCAGTATGAGAAAACAGTGTGTTCAGCAATGGCTAAAAGGTAGCAATGATTTGTGATACAATGTAACATATTATTACTGGTGAGAGAAAAACTACTGAGAAAAGATTTTGTTTACACTCTTACAGGGTAGATTTCATCATATTACAGAGCCTTTAAAGTATGAAAAACAACCTGAATTTCCTCTATTTCACAAGGGAGTTGAGTAAATGCAAAATATACTTCTATGATACAAAAGAGGCTCTTCGAAAACACAAAAGTCACATTAAATGCATTGATACTGCCAATACTCTTAAATAGAAAACAGTTTGAATTTCAGAAGAAAACAAAAAAATATTTTTAATGTGAATATGTTGAATGAATCCCCAACAATCTACACCCTATTATTCATGCCTCACAGTTTGTATGAAAAAAAAAAAGGCGGAGTGCTGTCATAATTTCATGAACATCAGAGTACTAATGCTGGGTAAATAAGGAGCAAAAATTACATGCACACAAATGCGGATAGAAATTTTTGTTTTTTAAATTGTAATTTTTGGGGCCATTCATCACTGTGGAGAAGTACAAACAGATCGGGCAATTCTTTATGTCCCTGGGTAGGGTGCCAGATTGTTGGGTCTCCAACTATGGTTCTAAGTTCATATTTCACAAAAAACATTCATCTTATGAACTCAATTTTGAGCTGGAGACTTTCCTATCATAGCTTTGGTGCTCACATTTAGCTGTCTATTATCACTTCGAGCAATTTTCAGCACCTTCTGCATGTGTTTTTATTTTCATATAGTTCTTGATTTGCAGATGGAAATTAATAAAATTCTTGTTCATATACAGTACAGACCAAAAGTTTGAATTTAATTCAATGAGAAGATGTGTCCAAACTTTTGGTCTATACTGTATGTTCAAACATCTGCTTAGCAATAGATAGTTCTGTCCCTCCTTTACACTCTAAGAAGGCCAAGTAAATGGGAGAGAGAAAAGTCAAAGTGTGACAACATGACTTGAGGGCTTTCTAGGTAATGATCTGATTTAACAAGAAGCTTGACAGTAGAAGTCAAATTTTTTGGAATAGACTGAGAACTTCACATTACTTTGCAGGAAAAATATTAAGGTCCAATAATTATTTCAGATGTAAAATTAAAGAACGATAGGCTGAAAAAATAGCTTTAAAGTTTCTCTCAGCTTCAAGCCTCGTTTCTTTTCACATACTGTAGCCAAGTGTGCTTGTCCCTTTGTGACTGATCCTCAATTAAACTCTGAAATCGTTTAGTCTTTAGAAAAATGGCAACAATTAAATCTTCCTGCAATGAAGAAGAAAATCTGGGTCACATATGACAGTAGCTACAGCATTCACTGCTCCATTCGACACTTATTGCGTTGTAGATGTAAACATTATCAGCCTATATACACCAACAAGACGCTTCGGATAATCTCTGTGCCATTTTTCTGAGCCTTACAAAAGGAGAAAGAAAGTAAAAACATAAATTGAACAAAAAAAAAAGGAAATAAGTAGCCCTCTTCCACAACTACCAAAAAACAATAATGCAAGTATTGATGTAACCAGACAACTTCACATTAGTGGTTAAAAATGAGGGGAACAGGGGATGAATCAGGAGAATGAGGGGGAAAAAAGTGACGAATCTTTGCATGGATCAAAGACAGGCTTTCAAGCGCACCAAACAAATCCAGAATAAACAACACAGTTGCTGACTGTATTACACTACACAGGTGCCGCACACCAAAGGGCCCACGTGCTGAGCGCCTGTTTGGGGGTGGGGGCAGCAAAAATGGGTTACATCTGGCAGCTAAACAAGAGAAAAGAGAGAGAGAGGGAGACGATGATAGAGAATGAGAGACGGAGAAATGGGATCAGGGAAAAGAAGAAGAAAAAGAAAAACCACTGTCAAATGAACAACATTTGTCTCCCATTCAACCCTTCCGTTTTACAACCTCTTACACTGTAACTGACTCAAAATGTTTCTCTTCCTGCCTTCATTAGTTTCTAATCTGGAACAAGACAGATTGAAGGATACCCAGATTAAACAGTGCAGTCAGACAGTCACATGTGACAAATAGGGCAGATTAAAAGACTGAGTGCAGGTATTAATAACCATAGAAATACAAGCCCTCCCCCGTACTGATTGGAGAAGAACAAGGGGTAAACAGGATGGGAGTTGAAGCGGAAATCTGCTGTTAAAGAGACAAATAACCACATCGATCCATCTCTGTCGGTGGCATGGCTTCTTTTTTAATAAATGAGTGTGTGACAAGCACTGCAGGAGTATATACAGTATATATATATATTTCTTAAAGTAAGTGCATTATTGGAAGGGTTTGCATTCTGTCAAAAGATGGATGAGGTTGCAGGTGAGAAAAACTTCCAGCCAGAGTATTGAGCAATAGGAACTCTTTGTAACTTTGGGCTACAGGATGTTTAGGTGGCAAAGTGAATGGGTTAGGGTTAGGCTGCGGTTTATTTGTATGAAGCTGTCATTTCCATTTACCACTGGTTTTTGAAGGTTTAATTTTTTAGGTTAACTCTAAAATTTGTTGAAAAAAACAAGAAAAATGCACACAGTGGTCTGACTTTCCCAGGAGGAATGTTACTCAACAGGCTATTGGCTGGAATTTTGCTAGCTGGCATTCATTTTCCTTGCAGCTGTTTGATTACACCGAAGAGTGTAAAAACTTAAGAAATAAGAAAGTGCTAAGATGGTTTCCATTGTGCGTATTAATACATAGTAACATATATTTGGTGTTTCAACTACTGAAATAGGCAGCTATAAGGCTTTTTGGAAGGGATAGCCCCTAACCCCCTTAAATACTAGGGGTCCACTGTTCAAATACACTATTTAGGATTTATTAAAGTTTTACTGGATTCATAGATTCATAGTTTTCTCAAAACATAGGATAAATTTTGCCCATGAACCAAATATTGTATTTAATCTCATTGAGTGAGCTGATTTAACTAAGTTCATATTTAAACTTAGTTAAATATGAACTTTTGCTGAATCTTCTTTGAAATTCTATTGGAATAACCTTCTCCTAAATGTGAAGCCCTTCCTGAGCATAACAACATATTTAAACGACGGTATCACACACACTTCTTCTATTATAAACAAAATAAGTTCATTTTTCTGTGAACACAGTCATTATTCATCATTATTTCCATCACATCTTCATAAACACCATATATTAGACATATGCAGACCAGTCACCTCATGCAAAAAAGGATTTTCAAAGGTCAAAACAAAAAGAAAAACTAAAGTTCTAGGATATGAAGTTAAGCTTTTACCTCCTGCAAAGTCACATATTCATATCAGAAAAATAGCATAATTAAAAAAATACATAATTTATAACAAAAACTAACACAGATACTACAAAAAGAAAATCTAAATCAAAAACATACAGCTGATAAAACAACTCGGCAAGGAGAATTCATTTACTGTTAATGTCCCTGACTTGTTGCTCGTTAGCGTATAAAACATTCCTCGCCTGTTTAAGCAGCTATTAACAATTTAAATAACCCTGGCCCGCAGGCCTTGCTCTGACTCTCTTGTTAAAGATTCCCCCCAAAGGTCCATTTAACAAGCCCATTATTCCATTACATTACATTTACATCTGCACCAGAGCACCTTCATTTAACTACTTCCTGTAATGTAAAAGCAGAAAATAAGATTTTTCTAAATAATAAAAAAAATCAAATATAATAGAATAACAAAACAAATGCTTGTATGGGGAATTATCCCTATTAAAAGCATGACCAGAGCACACGCAAAGCAGACTCTGGCTGCATTTTCTCAGCTGAACATCTATGGTTTTTTCCGTTCTACAAAAATCGTTAAAAATATCAGAAGTTTAATAAACAATGTAATCTGCGATTGTGAAACATAAATAAAACTAACTAAAAATCAGAAGTGTATTTACCCTGATTCTTCAACATTTTATGGGTCATAAAGCAGCTCCCACTTTTTCTGATTCCATGCTTATAATTTGTTTTCATTTCAATTAAATATGTAAATTTGAACTAAAACTGGGATGTTTAGCTGTGGGGAGCTTTTCTTAAGGAAAAACATGAAGATAAGCTAAAATGAAGAATATACAAACATAAAGTAGAAAGTCATTCGCCACAAGATCCTGAACTTAAGCTAACTGGGTTATGCAACAGTACAATATACAGATGTGCAAATTATACCATCCCAAAATGAAAAATACAAACAAAACAAAAAAAATAAAGGCTTTTAAGTGGACAAGCCAAAGTCTTTACCTAAATTTGGCACACCCGTAAAAGGCTCATGCTTTTACAGATCATGCTTTAAAAACACTGTATCTGTATTAAAACAATTGTGCAAGAGTGTATAAAAATGTCTTAAAAGCTTGTTAGTTAGTTGCTAGTTATTGGTTGATGTAATTCATTATGTTCTAAATCAATAAATTACTTCATTCAGTGGATCTCCATCTATTAGCAGGTCAGTATTTGTGGATTTTTCTGCATAACGCAATTATTTGCAGAAAATCTGCCTTTTGCTTTGATACTTGACATGATACTGGTGGGTATTTCTAAATCAGCCAATCCAGGCGGGGCATTCATTTTCTATTGTCGCTGATGCTCTGAACCCCCAAGAGCAGCATTAGGAAGACCATGAATGTTAGCTTCTGTATTAGTGCTAAGGCGGCTTCCACTGTTTGTATTTATGCATATTAAGGTGGATTTAGTGTTTGAACTATTAAAATAGGCAGTTATAACTGCTTTTAGAGGGGGTCTTAAGTATTTGCTGATTTTAGCTGTTTGCTAGAGACTGTAGTCCCTAACCCCTATGAAAACATAGAGCCCACTAAGCCTACAGTGGGCCATTCTGACATTATTTATTGTTTCAAAAATTATTTGTATTTACTCAGGTTATATTTGATATAACATTTGTAAAAGATCCGAAACATGTAGGTGTTTCAAAAACAGCATAAATCAGTGGGGAGAAAATGCTTTTTCAAAACATTGTACTTGCAGTGTTGGGATCAAAGATATTACATTCCTCTACTTTTTTTAAGACTTTGCATCAATTAGCCCAAAATAAATTCTGCGATTAATATTTTAGTGAGAACATCTTTGTGTTATTTCTATGAGTTCTGAGGAAATCATAGAAAACTAAAATGTTACTTAGAAAGCAAACAATAAAAACTGAGAGACTCAAGTTTCTCAAGTCACTTTTAATTGGAGGTATAATCTATTTTACGCCTCTCTTACTGTGGGTAGCAGTTTTTGTCCCCCAGAGCCAACAGGGTACAAATCCTGACAGTGCTGTTCTCCGAGGCTCAGCAAAGCGTCTTTTCATTAAGCTGTTGAGACCACTTTGTGAGGGTTACCACACAGACCTCTATCTCAACACAAGCCACACATTGCCAACAAACGGGGTATGAAATCCCAATGGATGGTTGAGGGGACGCAAGGAGAAGCCTGATAAATGTTAGACCATACATTTCCCCGCTTTCAAACTCTCACAAAAAAAAACAAAACAAAAAAAACACAGTGCAGCAGCCAACTTATACGTCTCCCAGGTGAGAAAAGTTACCTGTCTTTGTATGCTTTCAGAAAAGCTTCTTTTTTTTAAGGACTTCTCAAGTCTGCAACTGCATGGTGACACACTTTCATCACCCCATCAAAGTTTTACCCACAGTGGAATGTATTTGTACTGCTGAGCCCACAGGCCATGAGGCTAGCACATTCGCAGTGTGAGATAGCTCACAATAAAGGAACGCCAAGCATTATGTCACAAAGGGGCGATGAAGATCTGGGGACTCAAGAGTTGCTGTTACAGACAGTTTATAATAACGACAACAACCACCATTGCATGGTTAAGAGAAAACTCGAGAAGATTCCCTCAAGAAGCATACTGTTCCTAGAAAGATTTTTTTTATTATTATTTTAACAGTCTCTCTCTTGCAGTGTGCTCACTCAAACAGTAATGTTAACATGGCAACATTAATGAGCAGCCAAGGCGAGAGATTAAGCACTTAAAAAGACCCAACCAAGAAATATTCTGCGTAGATTAAAGCTGGCCCATTCCAGTCAATCCTAAGTTAGCCCCTGCATCGGCCCTTCTCCTCGCATGCATTTGAGTCGTGGTGGGCAGTCAGGGTGAATTTCTGGGGCCTTTCTTCACTTCGCCAGGCTGTGTTTTATTCATCGCCTGTGCCCTGACCCCGCAGAGCTCCTGTTCTGACAAATCACTTCTGATTAAGACAGATCTCTGCTAGTCAGCCACTCAACTTGGCTTATTCATCATTCCACAGAAAATATCCTTCTCTTCTCTCCCTACCCGCCATCCCTCCTCCTCCCAGCTCGTTTGCCTGTCCGTCAGACCGGAGCAAAGCACAAAAGAAATTTCCGCTGGTGTTTTAAATGGCTGATTACAGACAATTGGTGGATGGAGAGACGTAAGGGCGTCTTATGGTTGATAAGACGCAAGTTTAATGGGTATAAATGACCGGGCCTGAAGGAGAGCAGCTGGTAATAACACCATTTGTTTAAGGCTGTACTAGGGTGGAGAGAACTGAGAGCTACATTTTCTTTCTATTTGAGCTCCCCCTCCTCTTTTCCCTTCACCTCAACCTCAAAGTCAAATTCTCAGATCGCCAGATTTACATTTATTTCCCACAGCAGAAGTCGCCCTAACCGTCCTAAAATGAAAATTGATGGGGTTTGAAAAGAAAATGCTTGTTTTACATGCATAACGTAACTATACCAACATGTCCCAGTGGACAAACACTTTAAACTTTGACATTACCAGTCAAATATTACATTACTTTCCTCACTAAAGTGACAATTGGTACCAAAATACTTGCTGCATGTGTAATTGCAAATGCAGCAGCTGTATTCACATGCAAAGTTATGCAACGCGCAAATTACGGCAAGCTCTGCCATGTCGAGGTGTCTACACAGCCACCAAGCTATTGTGTAAAAATGTCTTACAAACAAGATTAAATTAACCTGAACGACAACCCCACTGGTGGCAAAGGGCTGCGAGGCAGGAGGATTGAGTGGAGAATGAGGGCTCCTACAAGCAAATTGCCTGGACTTAATCAACCAGTCTCACTGAACCATCCAAATGAAAACTAATGGACTTGGATGCCTGCAGTGATTGCCCCGCATGCAACAATGCATGGGAAGGAGCAGTATGTTCGGAGGTCTTCAATTAAAAATAAAAAATAAAAAAACAAGGAATTTCTACAGGCGGCTGGTCAGCAAATGCACCCATTCCACCGCCACTCACAACTGGTCAATTGTGAAGCTCAAGCAGAGCTGACTTGTTAATTGTATTTCAAGGAGTGGAAAATGATTTTTTATGTGTTGATTAAACTTGGCCAAAATTGCAACAAAAAAAAAGAATGAATGAAGTGTAGAATTAAAAACTCATATCTGAATGAGCTAATTTGTGAATGCATTATTCATAGTGCTGACATTTGTGTCACACAATTGTGCTGGCCACATAGCAAGTAAAATACAAAAAGTAAGTAGTGCATGAATAATAGGAAAAAACAACCCTACTACTACTACTACTACATTAAACTTTATTCAATCTAAACAATAAAATCAGAGTTTAAGTACAACAATTAAAATAATTAGACTTTAATTTTGGCCGAGAAGCTTTGTGAATGTTGGTGTTTCCACTCATAAGCATAAAACACTAATATAATCAGATCTAAGCTGAGACAGGAGGAGTGTATAGTGCATTGCACAAGTAGTCAAACTACCTTGAACTTCTTGTAACATTACAACCACAAACCTCAACGGATCTGCAACTGATTGGCCAAAACAAGTGAATATTTGTGAATTAGAAGGAAGTGCTGAGGTTTAAGCATCACCTGTAAGAGATGGGGTCCATTTGACCCTGTAAGCTTTCTACTCTGTGCTGGGTCCAGCGGGATCACGCTGATGTACTTTTGGAAGTTTTAAAAAAATTATTTATGTGGTTTTGGGAACTGACGGTCTGACGGGACATCCCTCTCACTTCCCCACTATCCGACCGTGACATCTGCCGCATTTCTCCTGAGCATCGCACTAAGACTGTGGGAGGTTCAAAGAACAATCACAGCACAAAACAGTTTTGCAGAGGGCCTGGTACTCAGCCATTCATTTGTATCAGGTGTTTTGGAGAAGGAAAAAACCTTCTCCAAAACACCAAGCGCACTAAAAATCTGTCTGCGATTGGAGATAGGCACCTCTGTTAGACAACATTCAAAGCTTCTCATAGACCACTTTTCAATCCTAGACAATATCAAAGTAACATAAATTACAATTATTTGCATCTTATTCCCTCTTTTCTTCCTTCCTTTGTGAACTTCAGTATTTCAGCTATGAAAAGTTCAACTTTAGGGCAGCTAGAGTCCATCCAGTTGATAAAGTATTTTATCAATGTGTAGATTATGGATGGATGACAATTGAAATGTAGTTTCTTAAGAGTGTTTAATATCACACTTATGCAATATGCAAGCATATCAAAAAAGGTTCTCTGGTCAGAAGAGACCAAAACAAATGTTTTTGCCCTCAAAATCCAAAATGTTTTGAGTGGTAGAAAACTAACTCTGCACATACCCCTGAACACACCATAACTACAATGAAACATTGTGTTTGCACTGAGGTGGATTTAGTTTAGTAAGTATGGGGAAACTGGTCAGAATATATAGGAGGATGTATGGAACTACATGGATACTGGAGGTACACCTTTGAGATGGGTTCTCCTTCCAGCGGGACAACAACCCAAAGCATCCAACTTGTTTGTGTTTTACAATGGACCAGTCAGAGAAAACACCAAAATCTAACTGAGAGTCCATTACAAGACTTGAAAATCAATGACATTCTCCTTCTACTCTCACTGACCTTGAATTATTCTGCAAAGAATGAGAGAACATCTCAGTTTCTAGATGAGAAGACCTGGAGACCAGGCTCAAACCCCAAAAGTCTTGCACCCATAATTTCAGCAAAAGCAGGTTTCATAAAGTATTAACTCAGTAGAGCTGCAGACAAAAACTCTACTGAGTTGGCCACACCTCTACAATTTATTAATAAAAAACTATATGTTTTACACCATGTATCCTTCTCCTTTCACCTGACAATAATTTACTTTGTGTCCGTCTACCACATAAAGCTGCAATTAAAAAACATTGAGTTTTGGGGTTGCAATGTGACAAAATTTGAAAAGGCAACAAAAAACAAGAGCTATGAATACTTTTGCAAGACAGTGTACAAAATATCAGTACAATAACTCTTTTGAAAACATTGGAAAGCTTTAACACATTTAAACACATACTTACAATGATTTATAGGTGATTTAATATAAGTGTTCTCTCCTTTCATATATCATCTTGGTAAGCTAAGCCCTCAGCTAAACATTGGAAGAAATTACATCAAGTGAAAACCAGGACAGAAAAAGTTTTGGCTCAAATCAGATACTGTCAGCAAACTTTTTGGTGTTGGGCCAGGGACAGATCCAAAAGTTGCAGCTGTGAATACTGAATCGCAAATCTAGTCTACATTGGTATGTATGTATGCATGTTTGTGTATATTTACTCATTTTTATGTATTTAAATGCTTTGTAAAATTTTAGAAATTGGGAACAGTCTTCGTATGCTAAACCAGTGGTTCCCAAAGTGTTGGGGGCGCAGTGCCATTGCAGGAGGGCGCAGGAAGCAGTATGGATGAATGAACCCCCCCCTTACCTCCAAAAAACAAAAGTTACACTAAAGTGTTTCACTATAAAGATGGTTTGCAGTGTGTTTTGTTGCAACCTGAAGTGTGAAATAAACTTCAGTGGAGCTTGAAAACAAAATATGTGTATAGGTTTATGTCTGGTTGAACGATGTGTGTGCCTAGTTGATGTTTTTTTTTCTTTTTTGGGGGGGGATTTTATTGTAATCCATAGGGAGGCCCAGGAAATCTTTGGGAACCACTGGGGGGGACAGTAAATAAAATTGTCTTATGCAGATTTGTTGGAAAACAAAACACTTATTTTTATTGACAGTCACAAATTGTTGGGTTTGGAGGATCAACTTTGAATATCTAAGCTGGAGGAATAGGCGCTCATGCCAAGAGTAGCAAGAGTTACAACAACTGTGGGGGCAAACCAAATTGTATCTTGGTCCTAATCAAACACAACATCTAATTTAACAACCTTAAGTGGATACTGAGGGAGAAAAGTTTGCCAGTGGACTGAGGGAGGGATGTAAAGAGGCGGGAGAAGAAGAAAGGGAAAACTTGACGCTCCTCTGATTCGTATTTAACAGTTTAGGAACGTTAATCATCACATTACTGTTGATTAAAAGCATTTGCTTCTCTAATCAGAAACTTGACAGGCAGATCAAAGTGTGAAACACAAATTTCTTGCCTTTTAATTATCTGTACAACACCACACCTCGGGCAGCTCTTCCCTGCCTATCTCCTCAAACTCAGCGAAAGATGCGAAAGGAGATCTAACATTCTGCAACAGTTCATTATCCAATAAAATCTGAGAACACACATCTCATACACAAACTCACACACACACAAAGCTTTAAGGCTTTTTGATTAATAAAGACCTAGGGGAGGCCTGCAGTCTTCCTTATTAACATGTCTTGAATTGAAACACCTTAATTATGTTTGTCAAAATCGGACATGGCGTCAAGCTCATTTGCATGTTTTGACAGGGCCTGTTGGGAGGCTCCCTCTATGCAGAGTATTTGGCACTTTTCAACACCTACTGGTAAGAGGCTTTTGTTGCAAAATGAATTAAATAACTTTTTAAATGCACTTTGTTGGGTTTGCCAACTCAGCCCCAATCTACTGTAAAACTAATGCGAACACTGAGTGAAGCAAACAGAAAGAAAGCTCTGCACTGTCTTGATCAGTGCTTGATCACACCTCCTGTTCAGATGCGCATCTGATGCTCCCCGCACACCGGCTGCTTCCAGTCAGCTAATGCAGATTTTAAAAAATGAATATTTGATTTGACAAAAACATTTTGGCCTTGCTCTGAATGCACACACCTAAAGTTTTAGTAAACCAACAGATTCAAGACTTATTACTTCAAACAACTTCTTCCTCATTAAATCAATAATTAATAAAATAGCCCTGGATGAAAATAAACGATCACTGGGGGGAGTAGACCATCTGCAGGAATGTTGCGGTGAAGAAAAACAAGTTCACGAAAGTAACCAGCAGACATTACTGTAAATCAAAGAAGCAGGCCATATGAAGGAGCCAAAAATTACAATTTTGAACCAATTTTTTTCTTAAATCAGTAAATAATTTTTACATATGAGCCAGGAAACTGTAGTAGGCCACAAACATAACACTCCTCTTCAATTTGCATATATTAAAGATTTGAAAAATCAACATGCTTTTTACAGACTTAAGTTTCATATGTACGTAAGATCAAAGAAGGTCATTACTGTGAGTAAATTGACCACATTTAACTTGTAATTTAATATGCTTAAACCAATTTTTAAAATGTGAAAAAATAAAATAGCTTTTACAGCGATCTCTTATCTCTTGCTTTTGTCCTCAGGCACTTCATCATGAAAGATCCAGAACATTATAACATACTTTTTCCATAAATAAGTTAAACTTGGGTACTCAACCATACTGGTTTAGCTTCTTTGTAACACCGCATTTATACTCCAGAAAACTGGATAAATTACTCAATAATTAGACATTCACACCCTCTGATTAACTTAAAGCGGCAATATTATATATTGTCCAGAAAACTGGTGTCTGGAAAATAACTGTTACCTTCAGTTGTAATAAAAATGCTGAATACACCAGACAACACTTAAAAGATATTTTACTTCAAACTGTTCTCAAATATTTGAATCTACTAAATTTTGCTCCTTGTTCGTGAAATATTGTTTTAATAAAGACACTGATTTTTGCTGAAATTAAATATCTTCTGGTAGTTTTCAGTCATCTGGGAGTTATTTTGATCAAATTTTGAGACAACTGTGTGTGAAATAATATGCCACATCATAAAAGCTGCCATGCTCACCTGGATAGCAGGCATGGAGAGAAAAATGCATAAAATTTTTGAATTTGCCAATTAAGAAGCTAAGAATACATTTAATCCAACATTGTGCGTTACCATGAGGCTGACAAGTGTCGCGTGGTCCTCATCATTAAGTAAAGCAGCTTAAGTGAAAACCCAACATGCCTGCCACCATTTCCCATACTAATGAAGCATATCTAACTTTTAAGACATGGCAGAACGAATTTAATCTACCTTCTGAGGGCCCTTGGCACCATCAAATTAATTATTCATAAAGGACATGATATTATAACTCAATTGTCAACTCTGTAGCCATCTCTTTTTTTCAAACCTTCCTTTCCTGCTGCTCCCTTTTGTCTCGAGTTCTCTTTTTAGAAAGCAAGTCATTTTCTTTTAATCTATAACAGAGCACACACTCATTCTGGGGAATGAACAAAATCATTTGCTGACTTTTTTTTAATGTCTGCATATGAATGTTGCAACCCAGTAAAGGAGGCAGCTCTCTGTGGGGTTTTATAGTAGTATACTGAAGTCCTCACTAAAGGAGCCATCAACACTAAAATAACATGACCTTACATGCCTTTTTGTTATGTATTAATGATGCATGCCATTTAGTTTAAATAATTAACTATAATGTTGCTGGTTATAAGAAGGGGGAAAAGTGTGATTGTTTAAGCCAGGAGGCCTTGTTAAATTTGAGAAAGGAGGAATTCATATGGATACAATCATGAATGATGGGAACAGCAACAAACGGCCTGGATAGGTTACAACACCAAAGACAAAATAAATATAAAACTCATATGTTTTTAAGTAAATAAGATTTTCTGTGAAAATATGTGTCAATAACAGAAAGCCTCAAAACACACCATCTCCATTCTGACCTGTGTATAAATAACAATAGCAATAGTTTTGAGTAATAAATAAAACTCAGAAGCAGATGAGAAGTTATTTGCAGATTAGTTCAGATCAGATTACATAATCTGGGAATGGGAACTGTAAACCATAAAAAAGTTTTTTTTCTTGACTTAGAAAGTGAAATACTAAGTAAATAGCAAGTGAATAGAATTCACATTTACGTATTAAGTGCACAATTATTCACACCTCTAACAGATTTATATTTCAGGTTATTTTCTTTCAATCTAGATGTTAGGTATTGATATGAAATCAAACAGGTCTTTCCAAACAGAAAATAACAATTTGACCACAGTTGGAATGTTAAAAATGATTAATGTAATACTCATTAATTAATGTAAGAGACTTTATTGGGACTAAAGAAATCAATTGCATCCTATAATTGCTCATAATTGACAATTTGATGTTAAAATGTGCACAAATCTGAGACTGGAAGGGCTTCTTGTCATCACCCTAATCAATTTACAATATTGATTACAAACACTTGTTTGTAAAAGTAAAAGATTATTTCAAATTTAAATCTGTCAGAGCATTAATTATCTTTAGCTTTATCCTTATTTGATGATTAGACAATGTAGCCCACCCACACTCAACCTAACTGCAGAACACTACATTTATTTTACTAGCAAAAGGATACCAGTATATTGTTTATTTTAATTGTTTTTGGAGTTATTGTAGCAACTGTGTTCAATGCAGTATAAAATGACTCGTAAAAAGCACAAACCCGCTCTGTTAGTGAAACGTCTGTTCACTTTTATAGAGCACCCTGTGCTTAGGCTAAAGACAGTGAAACGAGTCTCCAGACATGGTGTGGTTTTGTGTTTTTAAATCTTTTGTCTATAGTGACTGTGGGCTGATGCTGAACTCATTCTAGCCAAAAATGTTTGAGTTCTTTTACCTCTGCCATTATTGCATCGGCAAAGGTAATGAGTTTGAAAGCTGAAGACTTTGTCATTGATATAATTCTACAAAAATACAAGTAAAATGATTCTTAGCTGTGTCAGAAGTGAAGTACAGCTGACTGAATGTATCTTAGATACAAAAACATTGAACCTTTGACATTTTGTCAGTTGATAGCTCAGCTCACCCCCAATTTGTGATGTGGCTTCATGCTTATTCCATGTAAAATGGGGACCTGTGATCTGATCAATCAGAATAGAGTTTAATGCCAGATGTGAAAGGCGTTAGTCAGATTCATTCACTTACGTCTAAACTGGTTTTATCTGAAGTGTATGTTAATGTCAGGTCTAAAAATACATGAAGTCTGTTTCCAGCACAAACGAGTAAGCTGTATACTGTTAATTCAAATGAATTCAAACAATTTTAACAACCAAAAGTCAAACAACATTTCACTCTACATGTGATTGAAATTTACCTTAAGCAGACACACATCTTCAGTCACTATTGTTTCTATCTATATTTCAAGCTTAAAATTAAATATTTCAGAATAATCAAATTCAACATAGTATGCAAGATAACTGAAAATATATCTAAACTAAATATACCTAAATCCGATTTCAGATTATTTGGGTGACAAGTAATTTTCTTTTAAGCTCCTACTCCACTGAAATCATTTGTAGTGACAGTATCCACCTCTTTAAATCACCTGTTTGTCTATTAACACAGAGAGTTGAACAGGAAGATAAAGTTCAGTCAAATAAACATTCATGTCTTGAAAAAGATCTTAAACCAAAGAGCTTTTAACAGCAACCAGAGTTCAAGGGGGGGGGGGGGGGGGGGGGACTGTTATGAAGACACTAATCAAAACCAATTTGTGGTAGAGTGTGAGGTTTTAAATGTAGACTCAAAAGGCTACATACCTGCATAAAATGATTTAGCATAGCTTTCACAAGCGACAGTGGGCAGTCTTTGCACGCTCCGCTCCCTGATTGTAATTGAGGACGACGCGTGACAGCCCCCCAGTGCCCTCTTGGCTGTGGCCCGGAGCATAGGACATGCTGACAGAGGATGCACTGGAGACGGTGGTACAGGGTCCTGGCCTGGCACGGCCATGGCATGGTACCCTTTGGGGCACCAACCCCCCTCTCACTCTTAACCCACGGCAACTTTCACTATGTCACCTCTGTCACCAGGCATCTCAGAGGCTAACGAGAGGGCAGCTGAGACTGCTTAGCAATTCTTCCACATCAGTTAGCTGCGTATGCAAGCGGCTTCCCTACTATCCCCATACCTACTCTGAATGTTCATTTGACACCTTTGGTGAAATATGTGTCAGCTTGAGGAGACAGGCACTAATCAACACTTTAAACCTGGGAGGTATATTAATGCTGTGACGGTTTCCTGAAGGAGGGAAGAAAAAAACCCTTTGTCCTCCTAGAAAGAGATAAAGGACAAAGCTCAGGACAACTTTCGAGTGTGTAAACTTTAGTAACATAGATGGACAAAGAGTGACGAAATGCTTTATATACGAAAAAGACACCATGGACATTTGAATAATTGTGTTTCTGAGAGAGTTTATAGTTTTAGAAGTTTCATTTACACAGGAAAAGAACAAGCATAAAAGGGGAATCTTAAAAATCTTCCTTTGCATATTCTTCACCAGACGCTAAGCTGCAAATGAAACTTCACTTCCACAAAGAAGTGAGGAAACCAATGGGGGCCTCCTGGTATCCAGTTGCAGATACATAATTAACGGAACAAGGATAGGGAGCATGTTATTACCAATGTTTTCATTAGGCCAAGTTACTGTGTCAGTCTCCCTCAAGACCGACAGACAAGAGGCAAGAAAGTGGACGGTATAGGATAATGTCTATTGGGGTCTAAAACTCTGTTCAAAACATTTTCATATTAGAGCTTTCTCTATATCTTTCCATTCTAGCCATACTGCTACCATATAAAAACATTTAATTTTGACATCAGAGATATGAAAAGGCTGCACAGCCTGCCCCTTTTTTAACTATATTTTCACTCCTTTTCCGTAACATCCAGGCTTAAATTAGCCAGGATTTTTGAGATCAGGGACTGTTTTTTAGGCTATGAAAAATGGATTAAATGAAGAGGAAGTCTGGCCTAATGAGCTCCCTGGGCTATGGAGCAGCAGGGACTGTGAGGGGAAAGAAGGGAGTCGAGGCAAGCCTTTGAGGAAGAAGGGGCTGCAGCCATGCCCAAAGTGTGCCAGTTTCTCCTTGCTTTAGCGCCAATGGCACAGACGGCACCTGGGCAAAGCTTGGCCACCCTTGTCCTGCGCCGAAGGGAAAGAGATAGTCAGAGCAGCAAGTGTGCTGAACCTGAAAAGTTCCATTAGCGATCTAAATTTGTACAGACTTTCAGCTGACTGCTCAATCTTTAATTGACAAAATAAAAATAAATATTTGATATATTTCAATTAAGAATATTTTTACTTAAATCTAATGTAATAAATGCTTGTATACAAGAAATAGTTCATCATGGTAAAAGTTGCCAGATAACATTTGCTATTACACCCTTTATGAAGGAGCTTATCAAAGTGGATTAAACGCATAACAAAGCTGGAGCAAATTAAATTTGAAATTGTATTTCTTGTGTTTCTAATGTCTACAGGAAGAAGTAGTTTCTTAAGTCATTAGGGGAATAAATCTCATTTGGCAGATAAGTAGCACATGTCAATTCTCTTGATGTTGAAGCTTCAGAAAACATTGGGACAGAAATCATGGTAAATAAATTATTGGTCAACAATGTCTCTCGACCAGCTTGCATCCACATCATCTTTGGTAGTGAATTGTTGTTGGTGGCACCCACCCACTTTCTCATTGTGATGATTAACATGGCAATGAGTTTGCTTTGCTCCATTAATCTTCATAGTCACCAGATCTCATACCAGTAAACTGTTGGGTTGCTGTAGAATGAAAAATTTAAATCTTGGATATGCACCTGGCAAATCTGCTGCACTGAAATGATGCTAAAATGTCAATATGGACTATAAGCCCTTGTTGGATCAAAGCTATGAAGGATTAAAATGTCTTACCATTTTTATGTCCTGCATGCAGAGCATTACCTTTCTGGTCAAACTTCAGCAATTTTAATGGGTCAATGCAGTCCTGAAGGCAAATTGGGTCAGAACTAGTGGAGTGAACTTATTACGGTGGCTGGTGAGCATATTTACAAAGCGGATGTATCAAAAAGATAAGGTGTAAAGGTTTTCAGATTTGGATATACGCTATAAATACCAGCTTGCTCTGTGCAACCATGTATAGAAGATGAGGAAAAAATAAAATAAAATTAACCCTGCAAGTTGATACTCCCGAATACCATCAGAAATAAATAAATAAAAAGTAAAAGCAAAAATAAAAGGAACATAAAAAAGACCTTTCATTCACCTTTAAGAACAACAAGCAAAGCAAAAGCTATCTGAGAACACTGAAAAGGGAGATGGGGTCTGTCACATTCTTCAGCTACTTTTCCTGACAGTGATTAGATACAGTCAGAGCCTCTCAATCTGCCACTCCTTAACACTCATAAGAGGCTTGTCAGTACAAATAGCCCCCATTAAAATACCACACTCCTGAGGCACAGGCCTTGACCCCCTCAGATACCCCACACTGCCAAATATCTACCCACACAGTTTACCATCCTGTCAAATTGATGGGAGGCGGGAATGAGTGAGGATGGAAGACAGTGACAGGGACAGGCCCAAACAAAAAATGCTGAAAGGGATGGGAACTTTAATGTAACGTAACACTGTAAAAAAAAATTAAAAAATCCATGAACGTTCAATAAAAGATGTAGAAAAAATGATGAATATTTGTGTGTTGAACTAAACAGGTAATTCAAATCTGTATTTCACCTAAAATACACAACAATGTTTCTTCATTTAACCAACAGAAACAACGATTTTCAGCGCAAGCCTTCAGTATGTGTCAGCTAGAGTGTCGGTATGAAGCAGACATTTGCAAACACAGAGTAATGAGTCCAATGTGTCTCGGATCTATCTGGTGCCAACGTGAATCGTCTGTCCTGACACTGAAAAATGACCTATCTCAGCAAGATTTCAGAGAGGAAAAGGGGGCAGCGGGGGGGGGTAATGTGTGCGGCAGTCACCAGCAATGTGCTGACAGCCAAACAGAAGCAGCGGAAGAAGGGATCATTAGGATCACACACACAAATATACAAATGCACACATCAACGCACCAATATTTATGTACAGAAAGCTCAAATACACTCCATCAGACATGAGAAATTGTCTGCATGCATGCTTGCACAGAAAAAAAAGAAAGAAAGAGTCACTTGACTGATATTTTCAACCTCAAACAGAGCATGACGTCGTGGCCCCCTGTCATGTTGAACTGGCAAGCAGATTGTGGTAAAGCCAGTCAAGGCTAAATACAACTGAGACCGACAGGAAAAATAAAAAAGAAAATGATTCCATGACAAACGACATCTTAGTTATACATTTGTTTAATAGAAGCAGAAACACAAGAGTGAGCACAACTCCAGAGGGCATGATTTAACACAACGTTCGCATCACTGTCATAACATTTTATGAAAACAGATTAGCTTGAAATTACCTGACTGTTTCGGAAGGTAGACATAGAGTTGTTGACGATTGTATTTACTCATGGCACCTGCAGCAGTTTTCAAGACATGCTCAAATTGTGGATAAAATGTTTGTGTTTTAATATTGTATTTGTAACCTAATGTTGATCCTAACCTAATCTTATCAGATCTTTTTAAGTTGGAGTTGTGCAATATCAAACAGCGCTGTTATTAGAAACATCTGGTAGCCTTTTACATTTTGCTACATTTACACTCTACATTTCAATCATTTATTTGGCCAGTTGGACAGACTTTCCCTGCTATTGTATACACTGTACACTGGTTTAGGTGGCCGAAATGCCAAAGCTCAAGGGAAACAGTGGAAATCCTATTTACAAAAGGGGGAAAGTGATGAAAATGTTAATTATTTTAATTGATATTGGTAAGTAAGTTTGACTTATGGATAATGCACAGTGGTCATATGTTTTTCTTTTTTTTTTAAAGAGGTTTTAACAGAAACAGATTGATTTTAATTTGGATTTGTAGTTATACCTGAAATCACACCTGTTTTTTCTTATTAAAAAAATATTCAGGCTTAGTTCTAACGTAAATATAAAGTTTTTTCCATGCTCTAGTTGGCATATATTATATATCATATATTTTCAGACTTAAATGTCGGTGTCTTTTTTAAAAATATTTGGTTGTAAAAAATACTTACGGATAGAATTATCACAGTAGAGGAAAAATATCAGCGTGTAATGAATCTCTTGTGACAAAACTCCAACTGTACTTTTGCAATCATAAGTTAGAAAGTTGAAGTTGTGTATAATCTTTTTAAAAAGATAACCTGTTGGGCTCAATATGTATCCGTCATTACAGACGAGTAGGAGGTGCAAAACTGAGTAAAAGAGGGATGCAGGAGGTGACAGAAAAGGACGATCCCGACTGACATGTTGAGACGTAAACAGCTGATAGTTATCCTGTCGACAAGCTTAGGTTTATGGTGTTGTGAGTTGGGTTCAGACGAAAATAATGTGTGGGATCCGACAGAAAAACAAAATCCAGAAGACATTTTATGACAGACAACCATCAGCATTTGTGCAGAGGAGTCAGATAACAATGTCCACAGAAAGGGTCATTTTGATTGCTGACTTTCCAGCTAGACTACACTTTTCCTAAAACTATGTGACATAAAGAACATTCAGCAATACTGTCAACTCATAATTTTGACTGGAATCACTTAAAAATAATTTGCTAACCCTTGTTTAACAACTGAAGATTGGCATGACCTGAAGAGACCAAAAGGTGTGCACATGCAGCACCTCCATTTCTCAGCTCAGGTTGTGCTCTCCAAATACAGTAAAAGAAACAAAAAAGAGACCCTCATCTAATTAAATTACAAAAAACCCAACACTGCTTCCAGGCTACGCAGTATTTATGTGGTATATTACACACAGACAGTACAAACACATTATGTATAATGTATAGCCCACTTGCTCATCACATGAGAAAAATATGTACATATTCCAAAACAATGAGGTGGTACACCAGCACGAGTGGCAAAAAAGGAGAAGGAAGAAGAGAGTCTGTTTTTTTTTTATGTGTGCAGGCAAGCTCCTGATAGTGACCCCATACCTCATCTCCAGGGCATAAATAAACATGTGTGAGTGTAAGCGAGCCTGTGGATTATAATCAGAGAGAAAAGGGAATCAAATTTATTCTGCAGCTGCCATTAATATTTCAGAGCCGTTACTGTAGCCCATGTGAAAGAGCATGAATGATTAATTTAGACATCACCTCTGTCACAATCCTTTACCAGGCCCGGTCCGTGATCCACCTTTTGAGAGTAGTAAACAAAAGGTGGCTTCTGCCTCGTTTTTTGTTGCGGTCTAGTCTCAGCTGTTCCTGTCTGGCAGCAAAATCGGGTGCGGTGTGTTGTTGGACAAGAAGGCTGCCTTTTTGTGGTTTGCCTGTGACAGTCGGGTGATAGGACGGATCCACAGCCACAACTGGAGGAAAAAGTTACAGTGGTGATAGTTGTAATGGAGGGCTTCACCTACAGTGATAGGTGTAGTTTGTTTGAATCAGCAAATTCAGGGACTCTAAGAAATTTGAGGTCCAAAGTGCAACCTAGGGCAAATTTGCAGCTCCTGGATTGATTTTCTGTGGCACACCTGCACAAAATTATTAAAATTATGATCCACAAGTTTAAATCTGGAACATGTTTAGGTCAACATAAAGCATGTGTTTTTTAATAACTTAATAGTAATAATTTCATAGTAAAGGGGACATCATTTTTTTAAAACAAATTTGTTTTCCAATTGAGCCCAAAAAGAATTAGCAAAACTTGTTTTAATTAGACAAGCATGCAAAGTTTTTTTGTCTGCAATGATTCACACATCCATTTCCTACCAAAAAAATAATCAAATTACTTTATTTGGTTAATAAAAATATTGGATGCTTAGCTTATTCTTGAGGAAGTAAATAAATTCATAGCAGAGGTTTTTTATTTTGTTTTCTTTGTTCCACAAGTAATTTGACTTGACAATTTTATCCCATGTGACAAAATTTTGGGACATAATTGATTACAGCTATTCTGCAATAACTCTGGCTGTGTGATTGGGTTCTTTGTTCTGCAGATTATATTATATTATATTAACTAACTGGGTGCCTTTTGAAAGAATCAGAGGCAGAGTAGAATGAGGCTTAGTACGTAGTCCATATGTCTGTCTCCAACTAAGAATATGCACTGCTTTCCCAACAAAATACATAAAAAATTGCACTGCTGGTCTGCATACCTGTCTTTACCCTTTATTCCGGGTCACATTGTACAAATAGGCATCCATTCAAAAACTAATAATAATAATGCCAGAAAAAGTTTCTAGGTGACAACAAAACTCTGGGTAACAGTGTGAACCACACACAACGACCTGTTAGTCTGCTAAACCAGGTACATCAATAGCCCAAACACTGACAGGTGCACATTAGTCCCTCATCCCAAGTCGATGGATGAGCATCTTAGCTGCTGATGGATGGGGAGGCAACCGTGAGGTCCTATCAAACTGACGTGCACCATACCTGTGTTTTTCATTTGTGTTTAGGCTTTGTGTGACGCTTGTCTGACAAGTGAAGATCACAAGGAGACAGGATCCATCTATCAGACCACAGATGCCGCTGCTGCTGACTCCAGAGCCTGAGGGCGTGGTGAATATACATATATATATATATATATATATGTTTTGTGTGAGTGTGTGTGTATGAGAAAAAGTTGTAGAGTCAACAGGCTATATTTATCTAACAAGAAACTACAGACTTTTTTTCTCCTGCCCTCTTGCAAGAAAACAAAATTATATCTTTATGTGTGCCTTAGAATGTAATATAGTAAGCATTACTCTGCTTTCAGCCTGTGTGAATGTGTTTGTGTTTGCGAGGCTACCAGGAGAGCAGTAAGCCCACGGGGGCAAAGCGAGAAGGAATGACACTGATGCGATGTGTTGGCATGTGCCCTCGGGTGGTTTTGGTGTGGCTGTCATCTTGTTGTTTTCACACAGCCTGCCCCCTCCCTTCGTCAAACCCCACATTATTCAAATAACGCGCCCAAAAGTTCTTTAAATAATGAATTCGCAGCTAGATGGTTTGATGAACATTGATGGAAAAGAAGGGTGTGTTTGTTTATTGTTTTTTTTTATGATTTGCTCAGATTTCCTGTTGTTTTTTGGACGACTCTTTGACAGGCACTTGTCTCATGGGAGATTGAGCGTATCAGAAAAATAAGCACCAGGGTTGGAAGAATGCTGCCTTGCTGAGATGTGTGTTATTGTGTGTGTGTTTGGTGGGGTCTGTCATAATGAAATTCAATCAATTCATTGCTGTGTGTTTTAAAAATAAATAAGTTTTATTCTCTGAAATAGTTAGCTGTGTCGGTCAATAACTTGAAAGAAGCAACCAAGTGTGTCAAGAGGTCAAATTCGACAAGAAGAGCCAAAAGATGCATTGCTTGCAAAATAAAATAGAATGAAATGTAAAATAATCAAAACACACAGTTGCCAATACCGATACACAAACGACGGAAATGATAATGAAAGAAAATCACATATTAGGTCCTACATTCAAGACCTTCTTTTTCACATATATACGTGGTACAACACCTCACTCCTTTCTCTCAGCAAATCTCCATAGCTTATGAGACCCATCGAGGTCAACGTGCATCTGAAACTTCCTTTTCTTTTCTGAGGAAAAAAAAAAACATAAAAATGTGTGGGACTTGAAAGCAGTAGCAGCAGCTCGCTGACTCTCTTCACTATAGTTCCTAAAGCCAATCCAGATCAATACGCAGCCATACATACCACAACTGGAACAACTCTTGTCAAAGGTTACTCCTTTTTCTACTGTGCTATTCTCTTCACTTTAGCAGGGTGGAGGAGGATGAGGGAGATGGAGTAAAGAAGAAAAAAAACAAACAAATGAGACGGCGAGAGAAAACGACTACTGAGAAGTGAGAGGAAAGCAAGAAAGATAAACCTAAAATGATCCCCTCTCTATAGTTGAGGAACTCGGTGCTAATGGGTTTTGACACACCGCCGGCAGGCCAAAGAGAGAGGGGGCCAGGGGTGAGTCGATAGTGGTGCGCGGCTGTGGCCAGGGGCAAGCAGCCGAGGCTAGACCAGACCCCTGGTACCAGCATGGGCTGGGGGCCTGACCACTAATCATTATAAAGTCAATGAGTCCTCTAGCGCTTGCAGCTACACTAGCCTTCCCAAGGAGCAAACACCACCTAGTGAGGGCCATATTGTGCACGCTAAATTTATACAGCATGTCCTGTATTTATGCCAAGCTCTGCAACAAGAGTGGTATTCAAACAACAACTGCAGATACCATCTTGGTGGCATCTTGACTAATTTAGATCAGCCCTACTTCTCTTTCTTCTTTAAAACATAGTTTGTGAATGCTGGTATCTTTTCTTTGCTATCAAAATTAAAATAACAGTCTTTGGATTTTGTTTGACTTTTTGAAGGACCATATGAAGCAAAATTATCCCATTTTTGAATTTTCTAATGATTCAAAAATCTAAATACTGATAAGCAAACATGCTCAAACTAAGGCATGAACAGGGTGGGGGAAAGAAATCACTGGCTGTATTAAGTAATATAAACCTTTATTCCTTATCCAGATGTAAATAAGGAATTTAATAAAAGCAAATTCCATACTTTCCAAACTTTTCAAGACTACATAGCACAATTTCTTGATGCAAGCCATGTCAGTCAGTGAAAATCTCCAGACTTTGATGGTGTTGCTCTATTATTAAGTGCCGACACATCTTCCGCCCTAACCTGGACGCTGTCTCTCCTGAGACGCCACACAAACTGGTCCCAGGTCAAACTGGGGCTCGGCGGCGTCACCTGGTCCCCATGCATTTTTTAATGCCTCAAACCGATCCTGACACACAGCCTCCGACTGGACTACCAAATGAGGCAGAGTTTCTTTAATTGGCAAAAGAGCTCAAATAAAGGAGGGTCTGCATGACTTTAAAATATCCATATGAATATTTGTGATGAAGCATTGTTTTTACCCTTGACAATTTGTAATATACTAAATCCACACTAGTAAGCTTTGCCCTTGTTTATCCACTCTGTAAGGTCACAAAGCTTTTATCTTATTAGGATGAAAAGACTGAGGCAAGCTTATGGGGTTAAAAAAAAACATTTCAGTTATGCTGAAATTTTTTCTTAGTTAAGATTTATACTGCTGATTGTAAAGTATTTAAAAAAGAGACAGTTAATTTGTAACCATTTTTCAAAAGTTATGGCTTCAAAACTTGGGGACTTTCCCATCATTCTGTTCCTGTGGTATAAAATTCTTTCAATTACATTCCACTGAAATAGCTGGCGTAACCGGACTTTTCTTCATGAGCGGAACATAGAATAACTCCTTCCCCTACCTGTTGCTGCAGAATGCTGGGCAACTGGTGAAAGACAGGCCACTACATTTCAGCAGTCTGAAAACAGTTGTGATTGCAAAAAAAACACAAAATCATCACACTCTTCACCACAGACTTATAGAAAGATATTCAGCATCTTGGTGTGATCACTGAAGGAGCTTCCTCAAAAAGTAAAGTCTGCTTTGTCTGTTCTTGGAAACAGCTTTACAGTTTACTCTTCTGCTGCCACAATAGAAAGTGTTTGACCTAACCCTGTTTCTCTTGAAATCTATAATCATCGATTGTTTGTTCACTTTTAATATGAGACAATTGTTTTCACACCACGCCACAAAGCGGTCCATCAGCTTTCTAGTCTCAGCTTTTTGTCCATTTCTTAAAAATATGACGACTGCAGAGTCATGCAAGTATTTCTGGAGACATGAGTCTGTCAGATGCATACAGCCAAGTTATAAAGCAAAAACATATATATAACAAGATCAAACTGCTTTTACTGAAAACAGAAAGCAAACCAGTAATTCCCACTTCTAAAATACAATATCTATTGATTATTACAGTCTCCATTTCATTTATTACAAGAATCCTCGAGTGATCCTAAACAGAATTAAGAAGGTTTAGAACATATAAAAAAGGATGGATTACAAAGATGTTACATGCATAGACTCGATTAATAAATACAAAAAGGAAACAAAATACATAATACGAATATTTAAGAAGAGTAAAAGCTTTAAAACTTGAGGACATTCCATTTATTTTCCATTCAACTTGACCCAAATTTTCTAGAAGCCTGGTTTTCTAGAGCATGTCCAATAAACCAGGATTCTTTCAATGTCCTTTCTCTGTTTAAAATTAAGTATGAAATCATACAATGACCATGACACTAACTGATTAAACTATTTTAAATATTTACCATTAGCTAACAGTTACCTACTCTGTTGTGCTTTGTGTGTAAACATAAAATGAGCTAAAATGTGTTCAATAAAAAAAAAAACTTGAATCAATAGCCTTACAGCTTCTTAGCTCCATTCTGATCAATATGCATATAATCAAACTTTTTGCCAGCATTACTTCCACCACTACGCCCATCGATTGAGTTCATTGATCCTGATGCTCAACTGTCTTTTAGGAGCGGATGGTATGGATATTTAGCAATAGAGACCCCATCTGGCCAGCTTTGTGAACTTTGACCTTTGAGCTAATCCTCAAACAAAAGGTAGAACTTATTGGAACCTATACAGTCTGACCTGGAACTATCCCAAAGGGGGCCGACTAAAAACAGCATGGTGTCAAACAAAACCTAACAACTCAGACCAATGCGCTCTTCTAGGCCTGGTCTCTACTGCAGCAACTACAACCCTCAACAAACCTAAGTTATTCAGCTGAAGGTTGTGCCTGAAGTCCAAATTTTTCAGACACTGAACAAAAACATTGGTTGAGCTAGATGGATAAGATCAAAAGTAAAAGATGACGAGAGCAGCACAGGGAAGAAAAGGAAGCAACTGAGGGTCAGTGAAGGAGGGGCAGGCAGAACCCAGGTCTGGTGGAGGATTGGGCGTTCAATGAAGCTCTCCACTGATGTGCCGCCAAGCTCTTTGAAGGGATTATTAACACATTTTGATTACTCTGGTCCAGTTGTCACAGAAAATATTACCTCCATCAGGGCTATAAAATGGAAAGCTCTTTTCTTCCCTCATCTACTTGCATTGTTGCTCCTTTCACTCCCCGAAGACCATCTCATTGCTCTGGGATTGACTGGCTCAAAGCAATCCACTAATTACAGTCTCAGACATCTTGAAGAATAATCTTTCACACTATTATTCTGATAGGGAAAACACACCTATCTGCAAACGCAGACCCACATGCTGATATGGCGCTAGGTCTAATGTCTGACAACATCCAGCTGGTTGTGTGCAATTTCCTGTAGTATTTGAATAATTATAGAAAACATAGTATGAAAGCAGGAGAGAAATGTAACAGGAAACCATACATTTCAGACACCAAACAGCTGAAGAGAATTAAAACAAAACAAAAAGCACTTTGGATTAGTTTACAGTGCTTGCTGCTCCTCCCAAAGGAAAGCATTCCAAAACCAGAATAGTCAATCAATTTGAGGATATTTCCACAGTGAATAGTGGTGATGACAGCACTATCCACATAATATATTGACGATGAGGCCTGGGAAACATGTGAGCTAAAGGAATCACAGATAGCAGTGACTAAAGAAATAGAAACTTGACTGTAGTGGAAGAGATGCATTCATTTTTGTAGGTTCGTGCCAGACAGTTTTGGGAAGGACGGGCTTTCCATACAACACCTGAACTGAACTAGGCAGTGACTAAAGAACTATTAGACCAGATGATACTTATCTAGCAACCCTGAACAGGAGTACATAGTTTACAAACAATATCTAAATAATATCTAAAAAAGTTAACAAAGCTAAAACACAGCATTAAATTGAACTGAAGTTTAGAATAAAACCAAAGATTCTCATCCAAAAACGTTACAATTAAATCTAGGCCTTACACAATTTAATAAAAGACGCCAACATTTTAAAATCAATCATATATTACTATTTACAAAAAAGTAATTACAAAAAGCCGACAAATTTCTACATCCAAGTCCGTGCAGACAATAAATAGCTCTGTTTGACATAGAAAGCAGGATCAATTTTTATTCATGGGAAAATCAGCTGCAACATATTCATATAGTCACTGAATTGACCAGGAGAACATGAATCTTTGCAGTGCAAGTTGAATTTAACTTAAAAAAGGGAAAACAGTCAACTTGATGTCTTGTTAGTGTTTGAGCTTTTGACTTCTGAGATGCACACGCCTACCCAGCTTCACACCCTGTCACTTCAAGATTAAATGAAAAAGATGCTAACAGACAACCAAACACGCATTTACGCACTGAATAAAAGCATTTTCCTCTAAGAACTGAGTCGGGAGGTTTGTTGAAATAAAAACATCAAAAAAAAAAAAAAAGGCAAAGAAACTTTCAGTGTTTGAAAAAAAAAGCATAAACAGAAGAGCGGCTCCAAGTGCAAACCTTAGGATCATTTACAATGATAAGCACAGCTAATACACATGAGAGGGAATGCTTTTTTTTTTAGACCATTAACTTCATATCATATTTGTGAAATGTATATTCATAAACAGACTGAGGATTGTCCAAATGGGATATATTTATAAAGCACACTTGATCTGTGAAAAGGGCCAACGTGGCTGACATCAAAGGGTCCAAAGTGGGAGAGGTAAAAGTAGGCCAGGCCACGGCCTGGGAGAGAAGTGGAGAGGATACAGAGAGGATACAGAGGAGAGCGATGGAAAGAAGAGAAAACAGGCCGTACGGACGGAGGGAGAACTGGAAACAGAGGACGGTCCCAGGCTGGGAGGAGCTCAGGTGTGAGTTGTGAGGAGGCACCTTCTGTTCATGGCTTTAAGGCCCCTGTGCAGACAGAAGAGGGGGCCCAGACAGACCCGGGTCCTCTTGTTTGGCCCAAATAATCCAGGTGGCTCAAGACGCGTGCCCATTGCACTGAACACATGCTTTAATCTCACAGACAGACGCACAAACTGTATAAAGAAATTTACCCACTCAAACACAGTTCAACACTAATAGTCATGAATCTAAGTAAATTATACCATTGAAAAGTTCTTTTATCTGCTTTTTAGGATTTGGTTTTGAATTTCAGTTTCACTGAAAAAACAAATATTTCATAAGAACAATTAAAAAAAACATTTTAATGCAGAAATTTTGGACTTTTGAAAGGTATGTCCATGCTCTGTGCAGCGTTTGCACTCAACACTTGGTTGAGGCGTGTTTTGCATCAAGTACTGCATCGATGTGGTGTGGTATGGATGCTACCAGCCTCTGGAACATCTGCTAAAGAATCTGGGTTGCTTTAAAAGCAGCTTTCAGCTTGTCTGTATTGTTGGGTCTGTTGTGGTTTAATTTAGGCAAGTTGGGAGTTTGCTGGTTGGTAAAGCACAGGGAAACCATGGTCATTAAAGCTGGTACTGGTATTTTTGGACTGTGGGCATGTGCCAAGTACTGCTGGAAAATAAATCCCCCAAAAAGCTCATCAGCAGGAGAAAGCTTACGACCCCAAATTATCAACAACATCAATTCTGTGCCTCTCCATTCCTCCTGCACACTCTGGGGACTTGTTTTCCAAATGAAGTTCAAAATGTACTTTGATAGGAACAGATGTTGGATCACTTTGTAACAATCCATTCTAAAAAAAAACATTTCTGTAACTAAAACACTTCGGACATCTCTGGGTCAGTAATGACTTTTAAAGCACAGGTAACAGGACACTTGTTCATGTCTCAGGTACATCTTTTCTCTTAGAAAGGCGCTGCCTCCAGATGCAAGCAAAGAATTACAAATCTTTCACAAAATGGTGTCTTTCCCCTTAGACTTAATTTCAATTTATATGCTTACATAAAGAACTGTATGAACAGCCAGATTCATTAGGAATAAACTTTGATGACATACAGTTACTGTGAAGAGTGTGAATGGCAGTAAGTTGGATAACTTTCAAATCAGTATTCCTTCTCCATCAATTTGTAGTCCATAAGGTTATATTCTTTCTTTATTGGTCTTATGTAATACTTTTTTTCAGGGAAAATGAATTTTGGGTTTTTATTGGATGTAGCCATAATTATCTAAATTAATAGACACTGAAATATATTACTATGTGAGTAATGGCTATATAACAAAGGAATTTGACATTTTCAACTAATTTAATTTCATAAATTACCTGTCCCATGATATTATAATTCACTCAGATGAACCTGATATTCAAAGTTTTGTAGAAGAAAACAATATGTCATGCAACAACTAAAAGACATTTTGGTGTATTTCAATAAATAGATGCAATTTCATTGGCTAATCTTTAAAGGTTGCCTCTAATTATTTTCCACAAAAGTATTTTGATCAAAACTCTTACAGTATGTGACTGACGTTGATCGACTGAAAAGTCTTGCTTAATGTATTCCTTCTTTTTGTGTTATGTTCTCATTTTCTGAAAGTTTACTGCCACATGTCTGTGAAACAGATGCAACATCCAAGCCTAATGTGTTGCAGAGGCTGGAGAGAAATATCAAAGAGGAAACAATAGATACTCATGTACAAAACTGTCTCCATTCACACTAAATTGCTACCTACAATGGTGAGACATTACAGGGACATTAAACAAAGAAACTAAATAACTTGCAAGTAAAATGACCAACAGGTCTGTTCATTGATCCATTTCCTATTACTGACTTTTATGATTCCTCTGTAGCAAGAATGAATGAGTTGAAGGATTACAGAACTGCACTGCTGCTCCTGTGAACCTGCACAAAGTGAACTGGAAACAAGTCTAGGTCTGCTCTATGGTATACTGTATATTAAAGAAGAAAGTAGACATATATTTGAGGTGTTAATGTCTATAAAATTACAGCAAAGTTTTAAAAGGTTTTAAAAATGATAAAATGTTCCATGATAACTTTAAAGTTCAACATGATAGATGAAGTATTGCACTTTTTGCTGCACATTGTCAACAAGCTAGCTGAAAGAAGGCTATTACATTCATTCTTTGGTTACAGGAAAGACACATTTGGTTGCCTCTAAACTTTTCCAGTAGTCCATAACAGACAGTCGTGGTGTAAAATCTAAAAATAGACAACACTGTAGCTCGACAAGCTCAAAACTTAATAAGATAGCTTGACTATAGTAACCACTAATATATGCTTGTTATGGTCTGTGTTACTGTATAAACAGAAAAATAACAAAATATGAAAAATTTCATTTTATAAGCTCTGAAAACAAAACTTAGTGCATTCTTAATCTATATTTTTACTCAAGTTAATGTATATGACAATAACTGGATAACATATATAAGTGTATTTAACTGTAATTTGTAGTAAAGTGTGTTATTTTAGTAGCAGGAGGGATAATTGTGGCTAAGAAAACATTTTTTTATTTTAGTAAAAAGAAAAGTGTAATAATGTGGTATCTTTGCTCAAGGTTTTTATAACACATACTAGGCTCAAGGTTTTTATAACAATCTCATGTCGACCAATGCCCTGAATAATTGTACAAAAAGGTACAAATTTTTGCAAAAATGAGAAAATAATGACGTACATTCCTCTAAGGATCATCCTGACAGATTTGCCAAACAAATAAATAAATAATAAAAAAAGAAAGTTTTCTGCTAGAAAGATGCTGAAACTACTCAAATCAATTACATCAAAGATAAAGCTCACATATCGAGACTTGTTAAGTTAACTGCATTCATGTTCCAAAGGTAGAGTGCCGGAGCCATTGTTGTCATTTGACGACGGCTGCGTTTAAATTGGGAGTGAAATCCTCCCCAGGAGAGATGGTTCAACCTGTCACAGCAGACTGAGGGGACAGAAAGGTTTTTCTTTGGAAAAAGAAAAATTCAGACACATACACACTAAACAGTGTCTGCAGATGTGTAAGATCTTAATCATCATCACCATCATCTGTTCTGCTTGTTCAGAGTGTGTATGTGGTTCACATGAAAGGAATGCAATTCTTCCAAGACACACTCAGATGCAGAGATTTTCCCTTTGCTCTAAATTTGCATAAGTTCTGCGCGTCTGGCCTTTAGGAGGCAATAACAATTATTCGCCAAGTTGGTTGTTTAAGCTCAAATTCAAGATGGCCATCTAAATAGCTCATTAAGACAGCAAACCACCTTACATAAACCACATTGGATAGCTGGAAAATTCATCATATGCATGGACTGGTTACTGGTATTGAGGATATGCTTCCTGTAGTTTAATGAGATGCCAGACAAAATGATGGAGTGAGAGGAGTTTCCTTTCTTCATAAGACAGCCCCTCCCTCACTAGTTGCTGTGCATTGACAGTCAGCTGGCTGAAATACGGCAACTACAGATTTCCCTCACAACAGGGACAACTAAAAGTCATTTATACCTATAATAATCAATGTATTATTTTATCAACAGTGGGAAAATTGTCTTTTCAGATGATATACTTAAAAGTAATTACATCATGATATGGATATTTGTTTTAAAGAATCATACCTAAGGTTGTTATACAGTGAGAGTCTCATTTAGATCCAAGTCTAATGTAGGTAATACTGAGAATTTGTTTGCCTTGCTTTGAAGAGAAAGTTCAACTATTGTATATTTCTTTTTGATGCGCTGATACCACTTTCTTGCACAACTGTTTTACTGTCTGCCTGCCCATATTTTTTTAATTAGCCCCTACAATTTTCAAGTAAGTCTCATTCTGGAGGTACATTTTAATTCTAAAGTGTTGTCTGCAAAATATTTTGTATCTTTTCTCTTTCTAAGAGAGCTGCTTTCATGATTGCCAAAACATTTTAACAATTCATATTTCATTATTTCTATTATCAACTTGAATCATCACAGAGGAGCAATAAAATAAGACATTTAAGATATTCCACATACAAATCAAAAGTTTATACATTCTTAAGATGATGTTTTTTAATTCCTTCTGTTAATCTCCTGCACCTTGGTAATGTAGCTAAGGGCAGAAAATGATGAGAATTCAAGTAGCAAATTGATAAATTACTCAAACAAATCTCCCCCTCACAAAATTGCAAAAATGATTTTTAAAAAATACCAAAAAGAACATCCCCGCGATCAAATGGCCTTCGTCAAACATTTTCAAAAGTCTACATCAATGCATCAACTTTGTTCTGTGTGTAAGTTGTAACTAGGCACCTACGCACATCAAACTTGAGATGTGCCAGACCGAGGAAGGTGTCCCTTAGGCCGTCTTAGTCAGTCTTTCACAACTGCGCTTTAAAAGATGGGCGACAGAACAGTGCGCCGCGGTTGGCCCCGATTGATGATTGAGTAACCCGAGATCATAGAAGTTCTCGTCGAGGACTTGCCGCCGCATAACTGCGCATACATCAGCCCTTCAGGACTACAGCTACACACGTCATGTGGCGAGACCGACTGATGTGAACATGGGGGCTGTCTGGACTACTTAAAAGAAGTTTGCAACGCAGAGGTCAACGAGCAAAGACACCAAAAAAAAAAGAAAATAAAGAAAAACTGACAGGACAAGAGAAGAAGATTTTGTTGCTGTAAATATGATTTTAGATGATCATGTTACAACTTAAATGCACAGTAAATGCAGGATACAAAAAGATCCATGGATAAAGATAGGCAAAAGACAGATATTAACTAGATAACCTGGACAGATACAATCTCATGAACCAAACTAAATAAATAAGTTTGTGTTGACTGTGCAAACACCTTCTTTTTAGGAACTCACACAGGCCCATTCGCAGGGGTGTTTGTGTGTGTGTGTGTATTTGTGCATGCACAGAGGGCTCTCTTTCAGGACAGTCTTACAGGAGAGCGAACAGGCAGCGACTCCATCCTAAAGCAGCTCAAGGGCGCGGCCTATCTACCAAAAGTCAGAATGCATGAATAGAAATTGTTGCTTCAACTCAACATCGAGTCACTACTATGGTTCATTTATAAGGGATTCAAAGAGTTTCTTTTTGTTAGGGTTTATTTTTTTATTTTTTTTATTTTTTTGCAGAGAAAGCAAAATCCAGGTAATTTAAAAATCTGACAACTCTCTTATATCTGCTAATGACTTAACTTCAATCCGGATAAATTGATTCATATAAGATGAATACAACAGATTCCTAAAAAAATGTCATTTAAAAATGTTTAAACAAACTATTACTACACTCTGATGTTACAAATGTAAACTGTGGTCATTTTGGTCAACACGTCACCAGAAGCGTAAATTAAAACAATGTCAGCCTCCTGTTTGCTCAAAACTGCAAAGCAGAATCTCCTACTCCCATAAACACGCACACACACAAATCGCCTAGAAAACATGCCTGAACAGGACACAGAGCACTCCTAAGGTTACCCCCCAGGACAGCAGCTTTACCATCCCACTGACTGACAGATGGGGCGACCAGCTGACATCTCGGACCGGCTCCGTTTCATGTTCCCCGGGTGTCTTAAATGGGCCGGCGCCCTGTCAGATGGGCGCAGAACGGCCAAGGAGGAGGCTTCTTTGACAGAGGACGGGAGGTGTGCTTCTAGGGGTTACCACAGAGCAACAGAGAGGCGAGGAACAGACGGAGAGGGCTAATGTGCTTCACTGTGGTTGGACGTTATAATTGTGCATCGTGCAGGGGTGGTATGTTCTGAGAAGGTCTATAGAAGATGCAGATTTTTTTTTAATGAGCTAAAGACCACATTTAGCTCTATATGGCTTTCCAACACAGGATCAAAAATAGTAGCCTCAAGGCTGCAGCCAACATTCATTTATGCAGGATTCATGATCAGTTGTTGATTTCCATATTTACACCATAGGTTATTTACATCTAAAAGTGTGAGCCTTTTTTTTATTGCAAAACATGCCACTTAACAGTTTGCAGACATTATCTGGTGAAATGAGAATTGACACAACAAATCAGAAACTTAGTCAATCCAGATGGGAAACATTCTTTAGAAGTGAAAACAATGTGTTTAACAGAATAAAAATCCCATAAATACAGTTTTTATTACTCCACGGCATATATGTCATTTATATAGGAGCAGAGATTATTTATAAAAACAATCTGATCAATTCAATAAGGAAGGTTTTCCAATTGTTAAACAGAATTTTTTCTAAAAACTCCACATAAATATTTAAAAGCACCAAATTATCTTGTTCAAGTTTATACATTCTTAGTATGAGAGTAATAGGGAAATCGCCTTCAAGGATGTGACTGTTATTTGCTTTTACATTATTGTTATTTTTTCTTCAATTTGAGGCTTAAAAACAGGCATTTTAAAATGAATAAAACAACTTTTAAGTACTTGTGAACAGTGTGGGAAAATATTCCATATTTAATTAATCAATTTGTTTAGACATATTTATTCATCTTTTGCAATAAATTAATATAATTACATGTACCCCTAATTTTACTGTTGCATAATAATGAAATAAAAATTAAGTTTGCTTTTCTTTTTGGCTGTTTTTCTGTTTGCTATTAAGTTTGTGCCATTCAATACATTCATTTAAAAAAGTCAAAAGTGGCTAAAAGTTCACTTTTGTAAAAATACGTCACTGATACATTTTATTTGATATTCACAAAATAAAAGAGTAAAATAAAACTGTTACTGCTGTAATAAAAAAAGCTGAAAGCAATTTTTTTATCTCAAAATATAATGCTGATACTGCAGAAGAAAAGACCATGTAGCTAAAGTGAGGCAGGATTGTGTTTAAATAGTACTTTTTTTAAATTGTTGAAACGACAAAATAAAAAATAAAATAATTTTATTGGTAATTCTCCTTTCACTTGAATTCCTGCCTCTGGTTTCAGATAAAAGTCTGTTTTATTTAACATCTTGTCAATTCTTTTCTCAATCAGAGTTATTTTCATCACCAGATTAATATTCTTGATAAATATTCCCTAATGACAAGGTGGCACCATTGTCTATCAGTTCCACTCCTGTTTTTTTTTTCTTTTTTGTATTATTCATTTATTTGTCCGTCCTTTCTGCTTTTAATATTTCAGCGTCTCAGATGTAGCGGCTCTTTAAAGCGCCCATAGGGGGGCTGCGAGTCCTTGCTTTTGTCTCCCATTTCCTTCTGAAACTGTTTTTCTTTAACCCTATGCGGCTCTTCACAGTTGTTGTCTTAGCTCTCTCTCCCCCTCCGTCGCTCATGCTGTTGTTTTCTTCCCTCTTTCCCTCTTTTTCCGTCTCCCGCTCTTCCCTCCGTTTTCTCTGTGTCAGACAGAGGTCAATGCTACACTTTTTTCTCCTGCATGCACCAAGGCAGGGGGTATCTTTTTTTGTTACTGTGACCTAAAAATAGGAATAAAAAATGATTTAGGGTGCCTTTTAAGAAATAGCAGCAAACCACTATCTTGCTACTGAAAGGTGCTTTGTATCTAGAGATCGAGGCTGGATTATATCAAATGATTTATGGGAACATAATTACAAAATAACTTTATTTTAGCAGTTTTAAAGACAGAGATTTACTAAAACTGGATTAACTAGCTGTTATATGTTCAAAAGTATGACAGAGAACAAAAAAAATATTGTGGGAAGTTTGAGGTTTACTTTTAAAAAAGATGCTGAACAGATTGTTCTGTTGCAAATGTTCACAACAGTAGTTACAGAATTTTACTCATTGGGGCCTGCCATGCAAAGCAATGGCAGGAACCTATTGTTATTGTCGGAGAAAGTGTTTCTTTATTGGGGCCTGCCATGCAAAGCAATGGCAGGAACCTATTACTATTGTCGGAGAGAAGCGTCTCTTTAAGTTTCTTCTTTATTTTTCTTCCGTCACCGTTAATGCGGCTCATACCGCTGGGTGCACACCTACAAATGAGGTATCAAAACGTGCAGAAAATTCACGCCATTGGAGCTATTATTTTTGGTGGAATTTGGGGTTAACGTGGCGACATAATTCGCAAAAAACTACGAAAAAAAACCCATTATAAGTCAATGGGAAAAATCCTAGAAATACCCTATTTTTGAGGATTTTCTGTGTCGTCACAAATTCACCTAGAAATGCCATTCAAATTTCATTTTGTAGATACATCTGTGATCTCTTCGAAAGTGAAGACGGCTCGTCGATACCAATTACGGTTTGTCCACAATTTGCCTCTAAGCGACCCAAAGTTTCTCATTTTTGCTCAAATTAGAGTGACAGCCGATGTAGGTTCAGATCTGGGCACAACATTTCTTTCTCTCATCACTGTAAATGCTCTGAGTGAGGTACAGATATGAATCTCGGGACTATCGCAGAAGACACATTGCCCTCTCATACGCTCCAAACGCTTTTCGAATATGTATTACGGTTCCCGAACAAGAAGGATTTGTTTCCAATGCTTTTTTGTCAGTAAAACGTGTTTGCTCAAACACACAATTGTGTGTTTGAGAGCTCAGAGCTCAGAGCTCACACCCTGCTGAGACCATTATTTGCCATAGCAACGGAACTCAAGAGGCTATTGGCTGCTGATTAGGACTACAAATTCGCATCGCTGTAGTTCTAACTATCCTCAGTTGAAACAGATCAGGACTGAGAACTGGCCTTTAGAACTACCTGCTGCTATGGGCTGTATATTACTGATTTAACTCAGTAACTGTTACACATGGGATTAGTTTGGAACTTTAAAATTAAGCATACTGAAAATTTCAAAATAAAAGCCTTGAATATTTTACATGACGTAATTGCTCTTTTTGGCCGTATATGACTTTTTCATCCAAAGCAATGTTACACATGGGATTAGTTCGGAACTTTAAAATGGAGCATAATAATAATTTCAAAATAAAAGCCTTGAATATTTTTACATCATGTAATTGCTCTTTTTGCCTTTATTTGACTTTTTCATCAAAAGCACTGTTACACATGGTATTAGTTTGGCCCTTTGAAATGAAGCATACTGAAAATTCCAAAATAAAAGCCTTGAATATTTTTTACATGAAGTAATTGCTCTTTTTGGCTTTATTTGACTTTTTCATCCAAAGCACTGTTACACGTGGTATTAGTTTGGCCCTTTGAAATGAAGCATACTGAAAATTTCAAAATAAAAGCCTTGAATATTTTTACATCAGCTACTTGTGTTTTGAGCATTATATAACTATTTTAACCCAAGGACTATTACGCATGGGATTAGTTTGGCCCTTTGAAATGAAGTTTAACAAAACTTCCAAAATAAAAGCCTTGACAACATTTTAAATCGTACCGAATGGTGCACGTCCGCCTCGCTTAACGTTCTTGCGGTTCTCCGCGTGCCACTGCTTACGTCGCGGCGTTCTTTGGCGTCGACGCCGATTTGTGGCGCGACGACGCCGGGCCCGAACCCCACGGCCGCGCCTTGGCAGGCCCCGGCTAAATTTCTTCCGAAATTTTCTAGTTGGGGCCTGCCATGCAAAGCAATGGCAGGAACCTATTACTATTGTCGGAGAGAAGCGTCTCTTTAAGTTTCTTCTTTATTTTTCTTCCGTCACCGTTAATGCGGCTCATACCGCTGGGTGCACACCTACAAATGAGGTATCAAAACGTGCAGAAAATTCACGCCATTGGAGCTATTATTTTTGGTGGGATTTGGGGTTAACGTGGCGACATAATTCGCAAAAAACTACGAAAAAAACCCCATTATAAGTCAATGGGAAAAATCCTGGAAATACCCTATTTTTGAGGATTTTCTGTGTCGTCACAAATTCACCTAGAAATGCCATTCAAATTTCATTTTGTAGATACGTCTGTGATCTCTTCGAAAGTGAAGACGGCTCGTCGATACCAGTTACGGTTTGTCCACAATTTGCCTCTAAGCGACCCAAAGTTTCTCATTTTTCCGAAAATTACAGTGCTTCTCTCGCTGATTAGAGTGAGAGATGAAGACAACTTTATCAACCCAAATCATTTTTGAAATCGCCATCACGCCCACAAATATCGCACGATTAGTATCAAAATCGGTCCTGACATTGATACGCCTGTCTGCTCCGGTAAAATGTTTTCGAAATTTATCTAGACCGTACGGTTTTCTGTCACGGTGCTTCAGAGCAAAGTCATGCGACAGGATTTTCTGAGGCTGTCTGAGGCTCTCTCCCATGTATTTGAATAGAATTTCAGATCTGGGCACAACATTTCTTTCTCTCATCGCTGTAAATGCTCTGAGTGAGGTACAGATATGAATCTCGGGACTATCGCAGAAGACACATAGGCCTGTCATACGCTCGAAACGCTTTTCGAATATGTATTACGGTTCCCGAACAAGAAGGATTTGTTTCCAATGCTTTTTTGTCAGTAAAACGTGTTTGCTCAAACACACAATTGTGTGTTTGAGAGCTCAGAGCTCAGAGCTCACACCCTGCTGAGACCATTATTTGCCATAGCAACGGATCTCAAGAGGCTATTGGCTGCTGGTTTGGACTACGAATACGCATCGCTGTAGTTCTATCTATCCTCAGTTGAAACAGATCAGGACTGAACTGGCCTTTAGAACTACCTGCTGCTATGGGCTGTATATAACTGATTTAACTCAGTAACTGTTACACATGGGATTAGTTTTGAACTTTAAAATGAAGCTTAACAAAAATTTCACAATAAAAGCCTTGAATATTTTTACATCATGTAATTGCTCTTTTTGGCTTTATTTGACTTTTTCATCCAAAGCACTGTTACACATGGTATTAGTTTGGCCCTTTGAAATGAAGCTTAACAAAAATTTCAAAATAAAAGCCTTGAATATTTTTACATCAGGAAATTGCTCTTTTGAGCTTTATATAACTGATTTAACCCAGCAATTGTTACACATGTGATTAGTGTGGCAATTTAAAATTAAGCTTGATGAAAATTTCAAAATAAAAGCCTTGAATATTTTTACATCAGGAAATTGCTCTTTTGAGCTTTATATAACTGATTTAACCCAGCAATTGTTACACATGTGATTAGTGTGGCAATTTAAAATTAAGCTTGATGAAAATTTCAAAATAAAAGCCTTGAATATTTTTACATCAGGTAATTGCTGTTTTTGGCTTTATGTGACTTTTTCATCCAAAGCACTGTTACACGTGGTATTAGTTTGGCCCTCTGAAATGAAGCATACTGAACATTTCAAAATAAAAGCCTTGAATATTTTTACATCAACTACTTGCTTTTTCAGCATTATATAACTGATTTAACCCAATGACTATTACACATGGGATTAAAATAGACTGTTTTGCATGAGCAGCAGATAGATCCTCTATTGCACATGTGTCAAACTCAAGGCCCGCGGGCCACATGTGGCCGGCTACGTCATTTTATGTCGCCCTCTCCCCCCTACCACCGTTTTACAGCCCCATTGATTGACTTAAAATAGGTTTTGAGCACGAATTGACTACAACCTACATATCCCATAATGCCTTCCGATTCTTACCAACCAACATTACGGCTTCTCGCCACTAGAGTGCAGCAGAGTCACCTCAAGCTGATCATTAATTTTCCCAGCGAATAAAACTGAAACATCGACAAGCTAACAAGCTAAAGAGCGAAGTCCCGTGATGTTTCAATCGAGGACTTTTACCGTCTACTGCCCCCTGATTTGATGCCACAGCTTCGACTCCATGCAGCTCGTGTTTTGTCCACGTTTGGAAGCACCTATCTGTGCGAACAGATGTTTTCAATAATGACTTTAAACAAGACCAAGCACAGATCGCGCATTACTGACGAAAACCTACACGCCGTTTTGCGGATTGCCACAGAATAGAACTAAAACCAGACATCGACGAACTGACCAGGGGAAAACGGTGCCAGACATCCGGCCAGAAAACATTGGTAAGCACGAACAAACTACATTTAAATAGAATGGATGTAAAACCAAAACGCAGTATACTGGAATATGCATATAGTTTATTGATTTTGCTTGTGTTTTGTTTATTTACAAAACACAACGCAATTTTTAAACTGAGCAGTAATTTTACATCCATGCAAACTCAAATGTAATATTTAAAACTTGAATACATAAAATCAGTTATTTAACAATATGAGGTGTTGTTTAAAAATAAAAAAGATAGCAATTTCTTTTTATTGCAGAGACATTAGATTCTTAAATTTATGGTATTCTTTAAATGTTGTAATTTTGGTTCATTGTAAACTTTACCTGTAAAAAGTTTGTAGAAATCTTTAACATAAGGTCAATATATATTTTTAAACTGTAATATGTTGTGTGTGTGTGCGTTATTGAAAATTTATATTTGTGACAATCATTAGGTAAATGCTAATGAACTGCCTTCCTGCAGTTTATGAGCATTGAACTGTTACTAAACAGTTCAATGCAAGGTTCATTAGCGTTAGCATTTTAGCTTCAATAAGCTATTAGCTATTTATTTTACTTTTTAGCAATGTTTAGTATACTGAATGGAGTAACTCAATTACAGAAAATATCCTAGTGATTTCCCACATACTGATGAAAGCAATGAAGCTAACATTAGCGTTTCTGCTGATTTTAGCTGATATACTTACTTTATAATACTGAATGGTGCACGTCCGCCTCGCTTAACGTTCTTGCGATTCTCCGCGTGCCACTGATTACGTTGCGGCGTTCTTTAGCGTCGACGCCGATTTGTAGCGTGACGACGCCGGGCCCATGCCCGACGGGCGCGCCTTGGCAGGCCCCGGCTAAATTTCTTCCGAAATTTTCTAGTTGGGGCCTGCCATGCAAAGCAATGGCAGGAACCTATTACTATTGTCGGAGAGAAGCGTCTCTTTAATATTCTTTATTTTTCTTCCGTAACCGTTAATGCGGCTCATACCGCTGGGTGCACACCTACAAATGAGGTATCAAAACGTGCAGAAAATTCACGCCATTGGAGCTATTATTTGTGGTGGGATTTGGGCTTAACGTGGCGACATAATTCGCAAAAAACTACGAAAAAAACCCCATTATAAGTCAATGGGAAAAATCCTAGAAATACCCTATTTTTGAGGATTTTCTGTGTCGTCACAAATTCACCTAGAAATGCCATTCAAATTTCATTTTGTAGATACGTCTGTGATCTCTTCGAAAGTGAAGACGGCTCGTCGATACCAGTTACGGTTTGTCCACAATTTGCCTCTAAGCGACCCAAAGTTTCTCATTTTTCCTAAAGTTACAGTGCGTCTCTGGCTGCTTAGAGTGAGAGATGAAGACAACTTTTTCAGCCCAAATCATTTTTGAAATCGCCATCACGCCCACAAATATCGCACGATTAGTATCAAAATCGGTCCTGACATTGATACGCCTGTCTGCTCCGGTAAAATGTTTTCGAAATTTATCTAGACCGTACGGTTTTCTGTCACGGTGCTTCAGAGCAAAGTCATGCGACAGGATTTTCTGAGGCTGTCTGAGGCTCTCTCCCATGTATTTGAATAGAATTTCAGATCTGGGCACAACATTTCTTTCTCTCATCGCTGTAAATGCTCTGAGTGAGGTACAGATATGAATCTCGGGACTATCGCAGAAGACACATTGACCTCTCATACGCTTTAAACGCTTTTCGAATATGTATTACGGTTCCCCAACAGGAAGGATTTGTTTCCAATGCTTTTTGTCAGTAAAACGTGTTTGCTCAAACACACAATTGTGTGTTTGACAGCTCAGAGCTCACACCCTGCTGAGACCATTATTTGCCATAGCAACGGATCTCAAGAGGCTATTGGCTGCTGGTTTGGACTACAAATACGCATCGCTGTAGTTCTATCTATAGTGGACCGCTCAGTTGAAACAGATCAGGACTGAACTGGCCTTTAGAACTAATTGCTGCTATGGGCTGTATATAACTGATTTAACTCAGTAACTGTTACACATGGTATTAGTTTGGCCCTTTGAAATGAAGCATACTGAAAATTTCAAAATAAAAGCCTTGAATATTTTTACATCATGTAATTGCTCTTTTTGGCTTTATTTGACTTTTTCATGCAAAGCACTGTTACACATGGGATTCGTTCGGAACTTTGAAATTAAGCATACTGAAAATTTCAAAATAAAAGCCTTGAATATTTTTACATCAACTACTTGCGTTTTCAGCATTATATAACTGATTTAACCCAATGACTATTACACATGGGATTAAAATAGACTGTTTTGCATGAGCAGCAGATAGATCCTCTATTGCACATGTGTCAAACTCAAGGCCCGCGGGCCACATGTGGCCGGCTACGTCATTTTATGTGGCCCTCTCCCCCCTACCACCGTTTTACAGCCCCATTGATTGACTTAAAATAGGTTTTGAGCACGAATTGACTACAAACTACATATCCCATAATGCCTTCCGATTCTTACCAACCAACATTACGGCTTCTCGCCACTAGAGTGCAGCAGAGTCACCTCAAGCTGATTATTAATTTTCCCAGCGAATAAAACTGAAACATCGACAAGCTAACAAGCTAAAGAGCGAAGTCCCGTGATGTTTCAATCGAGGACTTTTACCGTCTACTGCCCCCTGATTTGATGCCACAGCTTCGACTCCATGCAGCTCGTGTTTTGTCCACGTTTGGAAGCACCTATCTGTGCGAACAGATGTTTTCAATAATGACTTTAAACAAGGCCAAGCACAGATCGCGCATTACTGACGAAAACCTACACGCCGTTTTGCGGATTGCCACAGAATAGAACTCAAACCAGACATGGACGAACTGACCAGGGGAAAACGGTGCCTGACATCCGGCCAGAAAACATTGGTAAGCACGAACAAACTACATTTAAATAGAATGAATGTAAAACCAAAACTCAGTATACTGGAATATGCATATAGTTTATTGATTTTGCTTGTGTTTTGTTTATTTACAGAACACAACACAATGAGGATGTGTGTGAGTTGGTGACAGGGTGAAGAGGGATCAGCGTTGTGTTCAAGGACAGTTCGTTGCGTAATAAATAACGAAAAAGTTTTGTGAATGAAGTTGAGAGTTAATATCAAAACTTGTTTTTTATTATTTGTCTGCTTATCTTCAAAGCAGACAAAGAATAATTTTCCCAGCGAATAAAACTGAAACATCGACAAGCTAACGAGCTAAAGAGCGAAGTTTAGCTGAGCAGTTTAAAAATACTGAGCATATTTTTAAACTGCTCAGTTTAAAAATACTGTAATTTTTAAACTGAGCAGTAATTTTACATCCATGCAAACTCAAATGTAATATTTAAAACTTGAATACATAAAATCAGTTATTTAACAATATGAGGTGTTGTTTAAAAATAAAAAAGATAGCAATTTCTTTTTATTGCAGAGACATTAGATTCTTAAATTTATGGTATTCTTTAAATGTTGTAATTTTGGTTCATTGTAAACTTTACCTGTAAAAAGTTTGTAGAAATCTTTAACATAAGGTCAATATATATTTTTAAACTGTAATATGTTGTGTGTGTGTGCGTTATTGAAAATTTATATTTGTGACAATCATTAGGTAAATGCTAATGAACTGCCTTCCTGCAGTTTATGAGCATTGAACTGTTACTAAACAGTTCAATGCAAGGTTCATTAGCGTTAGCATTTTAGCTTCAATAAGCTATTAGCTATTTATTTTACTTTTTAGCAATGTTTAGTATACTGAATGGAGTAAATCAATTACAGAAAATATCCTAGTGATTTCCCACATACTGATGAAAGCAATGACGCTAACATTAGCGTTTCTGCTGATTTTAGCTGATATACTTACTTTATAATACTGAATGGTGCACGTCCGCCTCACTTAACGTTCTTGCGATTCTCCGCGTGCCACTGATTACGTTGCGGCGTTCTTTAGCGTCGACGCCGATTTGTAGCGTGACGACGCCGGGCCCATGCCCGACGGGCGCGCCTTGGCAGGCCCCGGCTAAATTTCTTCCGAAATTTTCTAGTTCTTCTTTATTTTTCTTCCGTAACCGTTAATGCGGCTCATACCGCTTGGTGCACACCTACAAATGAGGTATCAAAACCTGCAGAAAATTCACGCCATTCCAGCTATTACTTCTGGTGGGATTTGGGCTTAACGTGGCGACATAATTCGCAAAAAACTACGAAAAAAACCCCATTATAAGTCAATGGGAAAAATCCTAGAAATACCCTATTTTTGAGGATTTTCTGTGTCGTCACAAATTCACCTAGAAATGCCATTCAAATTTCATTTTGTAGATACGTCTGTGATCTCTTCGAAAGTGAAGACGGCTCGTCGATACCAGTTACGGTTTGTCCACAATTTGCCTCTAAGCGACCCAAAGTTTCTCATTTTTCTTCAAATTAGAGTGACAGCCCATCTCGGTTCATATCTGGGCACAACATTTCTTTCTCTCATCACTGTAAATGCTCTGAGTGAGGTACAGATATGAATCTCGGGACTATCGCAGAAGACACATTGAACTGTCATACGCTTAAAACGCTTTTCGAATATGTATTACGGTTCCCGAACAAGAAGGATTTGTTTCCAATGCTTTTTTTCAGTAAAGTGTGTTTGCTCAAACACACTTGTGTGTTTGAGAGCTCAGAGCTCAGAGCTCACACCTGCTGAGACCATTATTTACCATAGCAACGGAACTCAAGAGGCTATTGGCTGCTGGTTAGGACTACGAATACGCATCGCTGTAGTTCTATCTATAGTGGAATACTCAGTTGAAACAGATCAGGACTGAACTGGCCTTTACAACTAATTGCTGCTTTGGGCTGTATATAACTGATTTAACTCAGTAACTGTTACACATGGGATTAGTTTTACACTTTAAAATTAAGCATATTGAAAATTTCACAATAAAAGCCCTGAATATTTTTACATGACCTAATTGCTCTTTTTTGGCTTTATTTGACTTTTTCATCCAAAGCACTGTTACACATGGTATTAGTTTGGCCCTTTAAAATGAGGCTTAACAAAAATTTCAAAATAAAAGCCTTGAATATTTTTACATGACATAATTGCTCTTTTTGGCTTTATTTGACTTTTTCATCCAAAGCACTGTTACACATGGTATTAGTTCAGAACTTTAAAATGAAGCATACTGAAAATTTCAAAATAAAAGCCTTGAATATTTTTACATCATGTAATTGCTCTTTTTGGCTTTATATGACTTTTTCATCCAAAGCACTGTTACACATGGGATTAGTTTGGAACTTTAAAATGAAGCATACTGAAAATTTCAAAATAAAAGCCTTGAATATTTTTACATCATGTAATTGCTCTTTTTGGCTTTATTTGACTTTTTCATCCAAAGCACTGTTACACATGGTATTAGTTTGGAACTTTAAAATGGAGCATAATAATAATTTCAAAATAAAAGCCTTGAATATTTTTACATCATGTAATTGCTGTTTTTGGCTTTGTATGACTTTTTCATCCAAAGCACTGTTACACATGGGATTAGTTCGGAACTTTAAAATGAAACATACTGAAAATTTCAAAATAAAAGCCTTGAATATTTTTACATCATGTAATTGCTCTTTTTGGCTTTATTTGACTTTTTCATCCAAAGCACTGTTACACATGGGATTAGTTTGGCCCTTTGAAATGAAGCATACTGAAAATTTTAAAATAAAAGCCTTGAATATTTTTACATGACGTAATTGCTGTTTGTGGCTTTATGTGACTTTTTCATCCAAAGCACTGTTACACATGGGATTAGTTTGGAACTTTAAAATTAAGCATACTGAAAATTTCAAAATAAAAGCCTTGAATATTTTACATGACGTAATTGCTTTTTTTGGCCGTATATGACTTTTTCATCCAAAGCACTGTTACACATGGGATTAGTTCGGAACTTTAAAATGGAGCATACTGAAAATTTCAAAATAAAAGCCTTGAATATTTTTACATCAGCTACTTGTGTTTTGAGCATTATATAACTATTTTAACCCAAGGACTATTACGCATGGGATTAGTTTGGCCCTTTGAAATGAAGTTTAACAAAACTTCCAAAATAAAAGCCTTGACAACATTTTAAATCGTACGGAATGGTGCACGTCCGCCTCGCTTAACGTTCTTGCGGTTCTCCGCGTGCCACTGGTTACGTCGCGGCGTTCTTTGGCGTCGACGCCGATTTGTGGCGTGACGACGCCGGGCCCAAGCCCGACGGGCGCGCCTTGGCAGGCCCCGGCTAAATTTCTTCAGAAATTTTGTTTTTCTAGTTTTTACTGTTCTTATTGTTTTTTTTCTTTCACATTTAAGATTAGAAACAGACTTTGTTGTCCATTAATTACAAAGTAGAGTTCTACTTAAAGCTTTAAATGGTGTCCTAAATGTTAAAATGTATAAAAAATGTAGCCCACCCCTGTTAGATTTCCATTTTGTTTTGTAAAGGAACAAGTATTTTTTCAGATTTGATGTGATATTGATTCTCCACAATTCCACCAAGAATCCAAATTTTTTAAAGGGGAAAATATCAAAAACAAAAAAAGTGTCAACAACTTCACTCCCTTGAATACTTTTTCACAGAGCCTTTTGATTTTCTTTTTTTTAAGATTTCACTCTTACTGAATTCACATCTAACCTTAATTAGTAATTCTAATTACCTTAAAGTTCTGCTGTGTTAGGTTGACTTTCCTGAAATTCTTTCAGTTGCAAAAAGGTTAAAAAGTTAAAAATGTGCAAAAGGATTTTAGTGTTTACATTTAGGGGATTGATACAAAAATATGGACCAGTTATTACTTATTAAGGCACAAAGAGGTCAATTATTGGAAAATAAAACGTGATAAACAACTGCACCTGGCTAAAATCTTCTGGAACCTTATGTGAGAATGTGTCACGGTTAAATTAAACCAAACTCAAACGTCTGGGCCACAATTCCAAAAAGGGTGTTCGAAATTTAAAAAAAGGAACACCAAAAGAACCCCATAACCATAGTCAAACAGGGTGATGGTAGCATCATGCTCTGGGGTAACTTTACTTAAAATAAAACTGTGATTTTTCCAAATGTATTTGTAAACTGTTATGTGTCGTTTCAAATCTTAGGGTGTCTGCTCAAAAGCAGAACATGAGGAAAGATTGTATTTAGTGGTACCACAGTGAGTCGCAGCACACATCCAAATCAACAACAGAATCGTTTCACATAAAGAAAAAGAAAAACTGTACAGTGGCCTAGTCAGAATCCAGACCTGAATCTGACAGGAAACCTGAGGGTTCCCCTGAAGAGGGCTGTGGATGAGAAATGCCTTCACAATCTGACACATTTGGAGCACTTTGCCAAGCTAAAGCAGGGAAATCATCAAGAATAAAAACTTGAATTAATTCAAGGGTGTTCACTCTTACACAACCAGGTTATTGCAGGTTTCATTTTTTATTTATTTTTTTACATTTTTCCCTCTGACAGGCTGTTTTTCAGCTGAACTGTACAGGATTTAGGTCACACTGAAGATGAAGTTTAAAACGAATTTACAGTGCACTCATTTTTTTACACCACATAAACTTGCCATTTTTACAGGAGTGTCTTCACTTTTAAGAGCTGTGTGTTTTGAGTAACCATGTAGAATCTGTTACAATATCGCTTATTCATAAAAGAGTAAAATTTGTGGTAACAATATTGCCTCATGTTTTACTAAGCAGTCAAGCTTAGATGAGCTGACTAGTCAGATCATTACCTCCAAGAGTCTCATTATGCTGAGAGGCTTGTTGAAACTAATAACTGACTAAAGGTCTAATTATTACATTTTCTCATAATTTTATTACAGCTATCCATAACACTTTGGGAGGACCTAATTGAGGAACACAAGGAGGGAAGCAGTGGTAGTTTAGCAGCAGGGGGATTGAAGAGTTACTGAGGAATCAAGATTCAAAGAAGGTTCGCGTTTACGAGTTTGCAACTACATCTTGGAAAAACACAGACTTCCCCCAAAGATATACAAGAAAATGGCTCACAGTCACAAACACACACTTGAGTTTGTTGGTTCAGCTCTTCCATTGAGGGCCCCTATGCTAGCCCGCCATTGTCCCAGTCAGGCCTTTTGTCTAGCTAGTCTGAAACTAGAGATTGCACCTTAGCTACCGCAGTTCAAGCGTAAACAGTGTTTTCATGCCCTATGATAGACACTGTTGCCAGTGGACCCCTAAATCCCTGGAACAGCTGAGTCCTAGGGTGTCAAAGATAATGGCAATTTATTGCAGTGCGAGGTTTTCTCGTTGCCTCCCCCTTCCTTTTCCAATCGTCCCTCCAACACTTCCTCCCCCCTCAAACAGATTAAAATTAAGCCGTAAACATGTGAGGACGGAATTAACACATTTACCGAGTCTCCTCTTCCCACAACCCATTTTCGCTCCGGAGCGGCTGATCCCCGCCGCCGAACGTGGGTGCAATTTTAATGACTCGCAACGTTTTTGAAGTCCACATGAAAAAAGCGACGCTCGCCGTTTGTGGCGGCGCTAGATATGGCTAGGCCATGGCCGACTATGATTGGGAGGGGGGGTTGGGCGGGTGGGGGGAACGCACGCCGCCAACTCGGACTCCAGGCTCTTCGATAGGATCGGTGTCATTTTCCTCTCCACGATAAGACGCCTTGCTGACAAGGTCCGATTAGGAGAGAAAAAAAATCATTATTGCTACCCCTTTCATCCACCGGGGGTTTACCGATAAACAGCTCACCCACGGCTAGATTTGCTGAGAGCGAGACGTTGTACGAAAAAAAAGAAAATTATATATATATATATATATATATATATATATATATAAACATACATACATATATACGTACATATACATATATATATATATACACATACTGTATATAACATATATATATATAGTTATCTGTTATTTTTTTAGCAATTGTTTAGCTGTTAGAAAGCCACATAAAAATATTCCACATATGAAAAAAAAAAATCTCTTGGCTGAAAACTCAAGCTGTGAAATATTTAAGTGCCAGCTCTTGCCTCCATTAATGAGACATATATCAAATGACTTATATTCTTTTTCAACCCAACACTACACACCAATTGTTTCAGCCTACAAAAACTGGATTGATTATGCTGTACCTCAAGGAAAACCACTTTAGCAAACGTCTTTTAAAATAGAAAATGAAAGGAAGTGTTTAAAATATTCAAGCTACATTCTAGAGCAAAGAGAATGAACTAAAAACAAAGCACAGAAACAATATTCAGTCACATTTACATAGTTTATATATATATAAATATACTTCAGATTTTTATATATTCATCACGTGACAGAAGAAAAAAGCTTTAAATAAATCATATAACTTGTAAATTTATCTTTTTAAGAGTTGAAAAAAATTTATTGAAATTATTTTTATTCACGTAAACATTTAGAAATGCATTATGTAGGAAGAAAAACAAAAAAATACTGCTAAAATGGATGAAAATATTTTAAAAAGTATAGAGTGAATTAAATTCTCTTTAGAGACAATTAAGGCTTGTGGTTAAAATACAACATAAGGTCTATAAATGCGATGTATTATGTCACTTGTTAAGAATCTGGAAGCAGTTTTTGAGTAGTAAGCACGACTTTGGTGGCCCGGCACAAAAAAGAAACACCAAGTCTGATCTTTCGAGCGAACAAGGAGAAAGAAAGCAAGCGGGAGAGAAAAAGAAAGAAGATGGAGGGGGAGAGATAGAGAGTCGGGACAAATGTGCTCTGTGTTACTGGGCCACTCCAGCACCCATGGACTCCCAGCAAGACTCAAAGCCACTCTCTGCTTCAAACAGGAGTCATGAGGATATATTTTTTTTCAAGTTTCACAAAAAACATATTTATTTATTTCACGTCACTCTCCCATTTGTCTGTTTATTTCTTTCTGCCCCGGCACCCCTCACGCTGTCGTTAAAACCCTGTTGATGAAGCCGCCGTGTTTGCCCTCCCCTTCCGTCTTTTAATACCACGGCAGCTGAAAATCAAACTCCTCTAAAACAAATTGATGTACCCTTTAATACAGTCATCACATCATCACAGGGTCCTCGTGTGTCTGTCTTGGTGACGACTGCAGGGCTGCTTAGCTGAGCCCAGCGATGGCTGTCACGGTTTAGGTTGCTTCAATGATTCATCACAAAAAAAGAAAGAGAGTTTCTGAGAATAGAGAGAAAGGAAAAGGGGATCGACGGAAAGAAAAATCCCCAGGATCATGGCTGAATCACTGAGACCTTTGATTGACAATGTCTAATCAGATTATCTCCAGTCTAATAAAGTTGACAGCCTGCAGTGTTGCTCTCTACCTGGCATGGTGTGAACTTTAGGCTGGGTTGGAGCCCCCGGGGCCCCAAAACCTGACCCTCTCTGCTTATCTAAACAGGACTGAAATCAATTCCTAATGAGGTGTTTTCATTTCAGAGGATTGATTACAGACCACAAACCAACAAGATGCTCACCTAAGAAGTTCCCTCGATCTCTTACCAGTCAGGTTTTAAAGTGGATGAGTTTTCTTGTGCCTCCCTCTTTGTTTCTGCATGTTAGTTATCTATATTATATATGTTTGGAATTAGAATAGCTTAGGGTTAGGCCTGTGTCTTATCTGCAGTCTTAATGCTCATGTGGGGAAAAAAAAGACATTTGTGAAATTATTTCAGGGGTAAAGTTTTGTATTTATAATTTAACGGTCCTCGCAAATGTAAAAAAGACTCAAAGGTAAAATAAACCTGGTTATTTTGAAGGTTGCATACATCAGGCTGGAAGTTATCTTATTTAATAAGGTGAACTAGGCTGCTGGTAGCTGAGGTAAACAACTAGCCTTGCTGTCCCTTTGCATGAAGAAGAAAAAATATAAAAACATTTCAAAACCTTTTGTAGTGCAGCTATAAAGGCTAAAATAAAGATACATTTAAGACCGTGGACTTTTCTAGGCATTAAAATGCCCCTGCTGTACATTTACTATATTTTAATTGCATCTGAAACAATGCACTAAAGAATGAAAAATAATTTATCAGCACAATTACCAAATACAGTTTTAATTGCAATTTATTTTAATAATTGAACTGAATCTCCACTGAATTGCACATTTTCTTTTAATCAGTATTGTGCCTTTGGAAAAAGACCTTGGGTCAAAAGTAAAACTGTCTTTTCCAACTCAAATCCATATGTTTATCTTCTTACTGAAATTTTAAGCCGTATGAGGCAGTTTATCAATAAATTTACTTGTTTTGTTCTTAAAGAAATTTGAGGCCAACCCTACTTTAATAAATGAAGAGTAGAAAGGTGCAATAGCAATTCACTGTAGCTTTGATGTCTTTACTGACATGCTTTTTCTATTTCTAAACAACCAGCCATAAATGATTCAAAATCTTTTCAAGTCTGGAGCTAAGGGCCAACATTTGGCATGCCTTTGATTAAACATCAGTCTTCACATTTGACAAGCCTCCACTTTTGGGCATTTCAAATACTCTTGACTCAAATGTCTTTAAATTAGCTAACTGCATACCCCTCCCCTTTATTTATCACCCCCTTTTAACTGGGCTATCCCTCATGTCTTCTTGGTGTAGTGCCTGGGCTTTCGAGGCAGTGCTCTTCACTAATAAAGTTCTATATTTTATTTATGAGACAAACAGAGAACCCTGGTTTCTTGAGGGTGCGTGTGGTAAATAGCTCTGCATGTCCAAAAAGTCTCCATGATATCCCTCTGAGGGCTCTCACTGCTTTTGGCAAGCCTTTGTTTTCTTCCAATAAACACTGGAGATGTTGAGAGCGAAGAAAAAAATTGGAAAAACGCAAAGAAGTCAAAACAGCAATGATAAAATGATACCATGTAGAGACTCATCTTTTCTCAGAACTAGGATTCCCTTATTTTTGCCTAAAATGTGACCTAGAAGCATCGTAGCTTTTTTTGTTTTTGGTCATTAAGGAATGTATTCTTAGCAGTGAGGAGAAAGGTGAGGCTATAAAGCATGTCTATGCCATCTCTCTGTTGTAGAACACTCGGTTTGCAAGAAAATGTCTTTTCGTTCCACTTCTGATCGGTCTAAGGAAGTTCTTAAGGGTGACAGTGTCACAGCTGCTAAAGAAAGCAACTTCAGATTACTGCAAATATGGTTATGGTTATATTTGCAGTTATCTGAAGTTGCAGTTATCAATTGGCAATAATAGATTATTGCCAATTCAAATTGGCAATAATCCCGAAGTGCTTAAGTACTTTACATTAAGAGAATATATATTAGAGGATAGTTAAGATGTGTAGCTAAAAACACTTACAGTGTGGCTATAGAGTGTCAGGTGGAACAAAAGCTTAGTGGTTTAATTATTCCTGTTTAAAAGTTGAGGTTGTCATACTTAATCATTCAAATACGCAAACCTTATTGGAAGGAACATAGCAAAAGTATTTCTCTATTGTGCTGGAATAAATTACGTCACCTTACCTGGGTTTTCATTATTTTCAATTTCTCGTCAGGTGCAAAAAAATAAGTAGCCACAATTCATTACAGTTTTGGTAAAAGTATAATCCTAGAGTCTCTGTTAATTGATCCAAAGCATGTCATGATATTTAGATAATATCAAGTGAGACATCTTGATGAGTAAAATTATCTAAAAGAAACTAAATGTGCAACTAGGTAACATTAATGAGCACTTATTTATTTATTTACAGTATATTTCTATCTAATAATCTAATGTTGAGGTAAGCTATATCGCAAAATATGTTTTTTTTTTACCTATAAAATTTCAAAACTAATTTTTTCAGTTTACTTTTGTATAAATTTAGCTCAATAGGTATAAACCTGAGCACGGCGACCAAAGACCATATTTAAGTTTTGCAAGTTTAAGGTCAAGTGCAAGAAATAATTGATGAACATATTGAGATACAGCAGGCCTTTAGCACACATATATTGTTTTGCCCATCTCAAAAAGTGAATTTTTATTCAAAAACGTAGACAATAGCAACAATTTTCAGGTAAAGAACACTTGAGCAACATAAAGTTAGTTTATGATTCTAAAAAAAAAGAGGGGAAAAAAACTGATGAGTCAGAACAAGATCAAAGAACAACAGGGAGCACATTTCATTTCAGCCCTTTGGCATTTCATACTTTTGTAGGTTTGGCCATTTTGTACAGGAGAGTTGAATATAAAATATACTCGACTGTCATGTGTACAGACTGTGAAATAATTAATTCCCATCTTTAGGACACTTTGTAGCCACTTTAAAAACTCATGAGTTAAACAAACATTTTGTATTCTACTCATAGCTTGTTAGGAAAAGCAGATACATGCCTCCAATAAATCATAAATATATATTGTATTTCCCTGACACTGATCCAGACAGGGATGCCACAATCAGCACACCTGTCAAAAGGTTTTGTTGTGTGTCTGGATGTGCAGTCACACTTATTTGGCGAGGATTACAAGGTAGAAACTACACCCACAAGTCGATTACATTTTAATGCCAGAATAAATATGCACTCTTCTATGATGATGCATGGGAATGAAGAAAACACAATGAATCAGCAAGTATCATGTGTGGGCTGGTTATTGCTGTCAAGGCAATAACCAAGCGTTAAAAAGGTTAGGGTTTCAAGCGGCTGACATTTCATACTGCTAAAACATTTAACACCTCCACACCAACCTGTTGCTGCTGTGCACTGCTAGCCAGTGGGCTGAAAGAATGCTGCTTCACTTTATCTGGCTTACAATAAAGACAAATGAAAAACTCAAGAGTTATGGTGTGGAAACTTTAAGGGCGCCACCCATAAGACTTGTTTCTCACAAGCTATATGTCTTTTCTAATATTCTGTGCAATAAACACTTGAAAACTCCATAATGAGCAAAATTTTGAATAATTTCAGCAATATAAACGACGTCTGTTTTTTGAGGTTAAATAAATATTTTAGTTTAAAATGTTTGAAGATTAAGAAACTGTACACAGTTTAATAAATGGACAATAGATGAAAGCCCATCTGGGTAAACTTGCAATTTACTCCAGAAAAGAAAGTACTTTCAGCTGTGAAAATTAAGATAAACAAATATCTGTCTGTCATAACATATGGTTGTTTTTTCTCAACAAAAATATTAAATTGGCAATAATCCCAATTATTATCTTAATAATCAAATGTGCTTTCCTCATTTGTCAAACGTTTCTCATTTCAGCTTTCAGATTAAAAATTACAATTGTTTTAAGATAAAAAAGTTATTACTGTGGGTAAAAAGAAACAGGAGCGTGATGTTAAAAGTGTGAAAAATTGTCACTTGGCCTGTTTCAACGTTTACATGGGTTTTGTGTTGCCTGTTGGTAGTCAGAGATATAGTGTAAATAACTGAATAAGTGATTTTTTTAACTGCATTTTTGCCCACTTTGTAAGCAAACATGGATGCATCTGGCTTGCAAAAATTCACTTCCACTTTTGAGAGCTTTGCATCAAAAACAATCAATCAGTCTCGTAAAGACTACATAATCTAAATGCAATCTAGGCCTTGTGCTGATTTATTCCTAATTTGACCTGGAGACATCACCAGTTCAGGTTGTGCATCTGAGCGAATGGTTCGTATCGACTGCAGAGTTAAGGAAAGGGTCGTGGATAAAAGAGGCAGGGTGAAGATTCCCCACAAACATACCCCACAGCTGGTGTGCGCCAAGCCAAGTGTGTGGGACTGAGCAAGGATAAACGAGCATTGTTCTCACCCTGCCTCACACAGTGTGAATAAGACAGCCAACCGGCAACCCGGGGTCAAGGGGCATGTGGCCGACAACAGCAGGAGAAACCGCTGGGCCCGGTAGGTACTGATCAATGTTAAGCTAAGGGCCCAGCAAGCTGTGAGGCAAATGATCCAAACAAGCTGTTGTATGAGATGCGACTGGGTGAGAGTAAAAAAAAAAATAAAAAAAACCCCAGCTGTCGTAAAATTCTACACTATCGAGAAACTGGAATAACGTCAGAAACAACCAAGGCGTTTGAATCAACATTTTTAGGCAGAAGATGCAGACTGTATTTATGAATTCGTGAATGCAAGTCACAGGGAACATCAAAAGCAGGTGGTCCGCGTGCAAACCTTAGTTGACTTGAATTATTAAATCTGTCGATGTCGCACGCACCAGCCACCCCACGATTATAGTGTAAATTGACAAACTTTTCTCCAAACTACAACGGAAGCCACAGAAACCTAGTTGATGCTTCAAGAATGAGCTTTGATATCTCTCTGAGGAATACACTGTGCCTCAATAATGTGGTGGCTGTCAGGAAGGAAGACAGGAAGGGGGGTGGGGGGTGGGGGGGTGGGGGGGGTAACTGGTTAAATCTATTTAGGCTCCCAATGAGATTTTTTTTCCCTATTTTAAGATTAAAACCACCCTTGATAATGAGGAATTTGTTTTAATTTTCTGTCCGTCCCACTCCTGAATTAAGAATGCTAACATTGTTTATTGTCATAGACCTCCTGCTTGAGTAAAAACAAAAAAATCTACTATAAAACCCAACACACTTGCATACATAACTTACAGACACACAACTATATGGGTACTTGAATTTTTTTTCAGGGGAAGCGGCTCCCGATATGCCGCCTGTACACTTCTTCCTCTCACCTTTGATGTGCACCCGAAAATGTCATCAGGCGTCAAGGAAAGATTCTTTTTTAACAGTCCTCCCCACACACAATCCAACCCTCCAAAACACACACACGCATCCACCCACCTCGTGTGTGAGCAAGACAATTTGCCGTTGCTCACTCATCCTCGTCGCTATCTTGAGCCCCCTCCCTTCACTGCTACCCCACTCTTTTCCAATCCGTGCAGAGTACGTACCAGTTTCCACTGCAATCTGATAGCCGGCCTCCAGTCTCCGAGATGACCTTTCCAGCCTTTCTGTGTTGTCCAACAGATGCGCTCTCTGTATTAAACAGAGGGAAAGAAAGAAAGAGAGAGAGAAAAAAAAAACATTACGCTTCAGAAACAAACAGAAAATAAAAATTGATTGAGAGGCCTGGGACCTATTTCAAAGAAACACATCAGCACCGTCACCCAAACAGAGAGACCTACAGCAACAACATAATACAACCAGCTTGCCAATAACCCTCTCACATGACAAAGTCTTACATGCTGATGGAGTATCAAGCAAGCAAATGCAGGTTTGCCTCATCTTGGACATAAAAAGACAAACTACTTGGAGCTTTGTTGCTCCTTCATATTATTTTATGACCTGATCAGAGAACAGGTAAGGTACAAAATAGATCAAGAGAGTAGCAATAAATTGGGAGAGGTTTCAATCAAAACAAAGTGATTCAAACATGTTGCACAAAACAGACATGCTTTAAAAATCAGTTGAAAACCTTTTTATTCATTTTATACAATGTGAAATTTTAGATAAATTGTCCCTTCATAGTCTAAACATGTAAATGCGACATTTTGCAGTAAACAGTTCTGAACTGCTACTGTCCATTTTAAACTTTCTTCACAATGTAATTTCATCTGCACAAACTGTACTGTGTGTAATTCTTTAGTCATTTTTTCTTTTTTTCTTTTCACTTTTTGAGAGCAGTCGGACTTTTTTGGAATATTTCCAAGTGTATCTTTATGGCTTTTGTTGAGAAAATACTTGGTAGGTTATATTTCCCATAAGAACAGTCCATATGAAGTCAGGAAATCTGAATATATGACTTAACTGAATTAAAATTAATTGTATTTCATTCGAATTTGGACTGAACTGAATTCTTTATAAGGTGACATGAGTTGAATCTGTTTATCTGAAAAACTATCGATTGTGAATTGGCATTATATACATGAATTGAAATGAATTAAATTGATCCATGATGTATGGGTTACTGTGTGTTCTCCTTCCTTCCTCATTATTATAATCAACATCTAAAACAACTATGCTTGACTCAAAAAGAATGTACAAATATGTTTCATTATCCAATAAATTAGCAATTTGATAAAAGTGGAAGTTGGTGAAGGTCAAAATGGCTGAAATAATGTGTTTGCAAGTTTAGACAGTTGATTAGGCCTAGTTTCTTAACTCCCATCAAAGCTCTTATTGAGCATAAAAGTAGTAAACTAAATCGTCTGTCGAGTCTGGTTTAGTGGAAAAATTATCCTTCGTACTTACAGTACGTGCCACCATCAATGCTTTGAATGTTTGTGGTACATTTTCTTTAACTCACTACATCAATTAATTTTTGCTGCATTTAGCTAAAGTCTGTTTCCTAGGGGCTTTCATATAGCTGATAGGATAACAATTATGTTTCCCAGATTTAAAATTAATTATTTTAAAAGGACTGATGTTGAACAATTTATTGGATAATTACTTTTCCCCAACTGATGTCAGCTCCAAGTGCATTTTAAATATTGACAAGATTTCTTTTTTCCTCTCTAGTTTTTACTTTGTGTTTTTCCTCAATGTTTCATATTCTGGAATATGAAGAATAGGAGCAAAACTTCCAAAAGAAAAGGGGGTTTTATATCAAGAAAATATTACCATTGTTAAGATCTAAGAACATTTCTATTCATTTTTGTCTTTTTGTACCTGACCTTTTTGAATTTGCTTGTTTCATAGTAACCATGTATGAATTCCTGTCTGTTTTGGAGACATTTTGCAGATAAATTGTTCCTTCAAAGTCTGAACATGTATACGCAGCATTTCGTTGATGATAGTGAGTGAAATGATTGTCAATCAGCTTTGACAATCGTTGATTGATCATATTCTACTGAACTATTAGGAAGCTTGATTAAATGACATCAGCAAATAATACCTACAACTAACTACCTAACTAACTAACCCAAAGAAGAATCAGAACCAAAATAAATGGAGAAAGGTCAAATACAACATCTTCAAAAAGACAACTGAATTAAATTATATGTGGGATTAGAATATTTATGTCCTTTTTTTAAACAAATTTATTCTATGTTTGGTAAATGTAAAGTTTCAACAACTCATCTAAGGCACAAATAACTCTTAAAGCAACTACTAAGGACTCTGATTAACAACATACTGGAGATCTTCATGTTAAAGTTCAAACTCCTGTAAGGCCCAGCTTTCATTAAACCCATACTACATACAGTAGATTATCACAAATAGCATAAACATGGGAGAGTTAAGTGTTTACCCAAATGCTGTTTGTTTTGATGGCCTTTTCTAACACGCTGCGTTAGGAAACTGATCAGATTTAACACGTTTGACAGTAAAAAAGAAGCCCGATGAATGACAACAACCCCGCTGACAATATTTGATGCCCATCACATGAGTGAAAGGGACAGGGGAAGAACTGAAATCTCTAGTCTTGGTTGGGCTGTCAAAATGTGTACCAGCTAATCACTCAGAGGAAATGAAAAATGTGGAGGAAAAAGGGGGGAAAAAAGCCTACGACACACTTTTCAAAGTTTGACAACAAGAGGGATGGGAAAAGAGCAGGGAGAAGAAAACTCCCTCTGAACTCTTCCTTCCCTCATTTCCTTTTTCTTTGTGTGTCTGACAGATGTCATTTAAAATTGCAGAGATAGGTTTTAATAGTTAAAGCAAGGGCAGGGGGAGAAAGGAGGAATGATGGAAAGAGTGGAGGAAATGGGTGCCAAAATGAGTTTGTGGTAGGTGTGAATCAAAATAGAGACAATGAGTGGGACAGGATATATGGTGTTATGTTCTTTTGCTGAAAGGTGTGGCAGGGGGCTTTGAGGGTGGGTTACATAGGTGTGAAAGTCGCAGCGGCACCAACAGACATGGTGGCAGTGCGGTTGCGGGAGAAAACGGTTACCAAACTTGGGCAATAATGAGCCCCTATGGATCAGTTGAAATAGTGGGGACGTATTGACATGCAATGCTTAAGCTAATACACCTAGACCATGGCTGCACTGCCTGTGTGTGCCTGGGAGCATGAGGCAGCCGGGGATACTGACAGAGCAGACGCACTCCCTGGGTTCTTCAAAGAGCTCAAGTGATTAGTATGTTATCATTACCATTCGAAACGTGATTTTCCTATTCCCTCTCGGCAAAGGTGACACGTCTCGGGGAGACGGCCGGCAGACTTGCTGCGATGGAAAGCCACTTCAAAGCTTTCTCCTCCTGAATTTCTCTCCCTCTCTGTGTCTTTTCTCTCCCTCGTTCTGTCTTCTTTTTAGGGCCGGGGGGAGAGGAGGGTGAGCGCGGGTGGGTTGGTGAGGCGGACGGGGGTGCTGCAGGGGTAGTGGTGGCGCGTTCATTAGAATAATACGTTCTGAGTTTGACAGTTAAAAAACCTAAAGGAAAGGTGAAAATTCAGCCACAGAGATTCCAGTAATGGCGCACTCTGATGGTCCTAATAATGGAACAACCCACCCATGGTCGTAGGAAGATCATTTAGAAATTAAAACCAAGCATCCTTCACTATATTCAGAACTACTATTGAGATTGCTATCCCAATAATTTAAATGTCACAACAAACAGGATTCTTACACCTTTTCAAAATTATATACTTTCCCAGTTTTAAATTTACGGAGTTCTTAGGCTGTTCTATTTTTACGGATGTGTTATAAATACATTTGCTCACTATGAATATATGGTAGATGTACTACAAGATGGATGGATGAATGGATAGACGGACGAATGGATGAAAAACAAACAGTGAGTGGGAGATGGTTAATAGATGGATGTATAGACAAAGAGATGGAGGGTTACATGGATGGATTGACAAACCATTAATGGCCAGATGGACAAAAAGGTGGTCAGATAGACTGCCAGATGGATGGCTGGATGGATGGATGGATGGACTGATTGATTGATTGACAAAAAACAACTGGATTTTGTCAATGCAGACAGATGGATGAAGGACAACTTTTAAACATTGTTAAAGGAAAGTCTACAAATACAAATTTCTTGTATAAATGTATTTTTATTTATCTTTTTCAATACTGAATTACAATTCCAGGGTTCTGCAGTTGCTGCAGATGAAAATCTCTGAAACATCTTTGTCAGCATTTTTGTTAAGGGCCCTTACAGTTCCATAACATCCATTTAGGATTGATCTTTGTGATTCTCGTAGCTGTTGCAATTCCCTTAGAACAAGGCATCTGCATACTAATCCTTATTTAGGCTTTAGGATGTACCTGCAGCCTAAACTTGTCAAGTATTCCTCCTAAAAACACAAGGATATGTTCAAATTATACTAGATTGTCTCAAGGAACCTTAAAGCAAAGTATTTAAATGTAGTATAAGATAAACTATGTGCCTCTGTGTGCACAGGTGTACCTCTCTGCTGCCACCACTATGTCTGCCTATGTATGCCTTTTCATCTGACACCTACATTTTGAACAAAGATCTTCTTAGGAAGCTCAAAAATGGTGTGTTTTTGTTGTGCTTTTTTGCGTCAAGAAACACTCTTCAGTTGTAAGTTATTAACAGGGAGCCCCAGAACAATGCAGCTGTAGCTCAAAAGAAATCTCTCCCCTCTTCTTTCGTTCTCCTGCCTTTTTTCAATATCAAACACAGGCGGTTACTATCACCATTTTCCAAAGTTCAGATGATTTCCTTATTATTTCAATAAGGGTGGGGGAGAGTCAAAGTGAATAATGATGACAGCTGTGATTCAGACTGACTGTGTGATCTTCTGTGTCGTTTGTTTGGGACTTGTAAGACGAGGAATTACAAGTGTCAAACAGCTGTGAATATGGGTGCTAAATATTTAAACATGTTTTTCAGCTGAAGGAAAAAGAAAGTGTAGTTTCTTTAAAAGCAAGGCTTAAGTGTGCATAAGCTTTGCCAGCCTTTGAATCAAATGTAGGAAGAGTGAAAGAGTTAAAGGCGCCAATGGCAGAGAAGGCGAAGAATCGAGTGCGATTACAAAGACTGGACAATGGAACAAAGGCAAGACAAGTAGGGTAGCTAAAGATGTCTTATGACCCTGAGGCTAAAGTAAATATAGAAAAATAACAGAGCAGCAAGAAGAGGACACAAAAGTACTGCTAAATAAAATCTAAATGCTTTATGCCATTGCATCTGGGTCAAGTTTCAACTCTAAATTATACATAAGCGTGAAAAAGAAGGAGCAGAAGTTCTGTGTTTGAGCATAATTCCTCATAGATTAACAAAGATAAGCTTCTCACCAAGAAATTCACACTATGACAAGAATTGTGAAATACCTCAATTAGGATCACACAAATTTTCCTTAAATATTTTTTCTTATTACCCAATGTCTCTACACATAAATGTTTCTATAAACCATGCTTATTAGTTATCAACTTTTATTTTTATTTTGTCAGTTTCTAACTGATAGTTAGTTCTTTTGATTGTTTAAGCTATGTTCACAATAACATGAAAAACGTAAGGATTTTCTGTTGTGTTTGCATTAGTGCAGAACAATATAATAAAACATTGCGATGGTGATATCAGTTGCAATATATAACTATTCAGAAATATAGGATCAATTCAATTCCGTCAAACTGACAGAGTTGATTGGATGTGTTCCAATTCAATGCAGCTACAAAACACTAGTCAAGAATAGTCCAGTTTGCAATTAGATAAAAGGTTTTCCATTGAAGGAAACACAACCAACTGCATTGAGTCACTGCAACAATCGCCCCCTCCTCCTGGTTTTTACTTTACAGTAAACCTCAAACAGAGCATGCATAAATAATGTATATTACAGTTATTAATGTAGAGCACTGAAAACTTAAAGGGAGCTCCACTGACATTGGCAAATGGACATCTGACATACAAATCACGGTTTTAGTGTGACTCACTCTGACTGTTGCTACAGTATTCTGTTTTTATGGCTGCATTACGTTCTAATAGCATTTATTAGTTCAACACGAGTACTATTAATGACCTTAGTATTACTTATCCACTATAGATAGCTAAAACAGACAAGGAACATTGATTTCACAGTTTGCTTGACTTGTTTACAGCCTGAGTGGACTGCCAACTTTAAAATACAGAAGCAGCTTTGAACAGTTCTGAAAAGGGTAATTTAACAGTATTCAACCATTATCAAAACTATAACATTAGAGGAGAAGTTAAGTGTCTCTCTATGCCTCTCCAACTTCAGCCACAAGGAAAATGGCTTAAAAGACTGAGGGAAAATAAGGATTTGGTACTGTAATCTCGCCCCACTGTTACCAATGCACATCACACAATGAATCATAAAACAGTGCTGATCTTGGAAAGATGAGAATTAAATTATCTCTGTCAAAAGTTTGGTTTATTGTAACAGACAGAAGATTGCTCTATTTGCAACCAGTCATGTCAAAATATTTGTATTAATCAAAATTAGCAACGTGTCACTCACACATAAGTTCATTAATGTCTGAACTGCCACTTTTTTACCTTGCTTCATCTCCTAATGTCTGTATTCACAAAGACCCATCTCAAATAAAATGTAAACCTTCTTATCTTTAAAGTGTGAAGGAGTAGGGAAACTGGCCTAAGCAAACCCATAGAGCTTTTCTTCCAGAAATGCAAACTAGTCCAGTGAGCAGATTATAATTTACTGCAAAGGAGGACAAATGAAATTTTCAGTAGGAAAAGGAGGTTTTAATAGAAGCACTTACCTCTTCACGTAACTTTATCAACTGCATCAGGAGAGCAAAAATGAAAGAAGAAAGAAAGATGGAGCAGGTGAAGGACAGATAAAAACAAGGCAGAAACATGGCAGGAAGACCACCACGTTCGAGGTTAGAATGAAGAAATAAGTTTGATGGTACATCCGTTTAAATGTTTAATATTCGGAAAGCGCAAGAGAAATGCATTAAACGAATCTAAATACACTGTTCAGGAAGAATCCAGTCAACAAACAGAGATCAAGTCCTGCTGCTGTCAGATTAAACAAGGAGGAGACTGGATTGCTCAAGTTAAACTATCTGCTACGTTATAAAGGAAGTCACATCGCAAAAGTTGATATGGAAATAGAAAAGATAAAGAAAGTTAAATATTGTCTTTACAGTGTATTTAAATGTTGTGGAAATATCTCATATCTGTCATTTTGATGATTTGTTTATTTAAAAAAAAGGATAAAAAGAATGTGTGCCCCTTTGGAGCAGAGTTAAAGAAATGTACTTGAAATTCTTTTTATTGGTGTTGATATGTTCTCAATATTTAATGTTGCTTATCCAGTTTCAGTAAAGGCACATGCTGTTCAAAACACATATGGAGAGTCACGTGAGGCTACCATTGTACACAAGTAAACTGCAGCTCATTATTGGAACAGCTGCAGATGATGAAAAATTAATCTTTGCCCAGCTATCCATTTTGGATGATAGAAAATAGCAAAATTACAATAAGTACATAAAAAGTTTTCTTGAAACTTGTGTCCCAGATAATGAATCAGATCGCAACTAAAAATTTTGCTTATCTGGCATGTTTTTAAATTTAAATTAAAATAGTGACACAACAGGCTTATTTACTTTGACAAACATAGATGAAATCATTTTTTAGGACGTCAAAAGAACAAGTCAAGAACCAACTAAGGCTTAAGTTGATCCTTAACGTTAGCTTAACGTTAGCATCAATAGAAAAAAAGAAAGAAGTGCCTGCCTGCACCTAACTCTACTCCTGCACTGATTAGGCTGATTTGACTGAGTCAAGGTGAGATATTCAAATCTAATAACACTGTAGTTGTTAAGAATGGCGGTGGGACATTATGCTGAGGAATTGTTTTGCTGCTAAAGGCACTGATTCATTGCTTAATGTGGACAGAATAATAAAGAACTAGGACTAAACTGAAACTTGTAAACAAATTTGTGTGGACAGTGATTCCCAATAAATATCTAAATTGGTTAGGGACAAAATAGGGTAACATTAAGCTTCTGGAATGGCTTGACACCATCAAACCACTTTAAATGAGTTCTTATAAAAAGACTGGCCAGATATTCAACCAGAATTATCTCAGATCCTTGTTTATGACTACAAATTCTGTGGGGTTGCTTTCCTTTTTCCTTAATAATATCGTTTTTGAAGGATATTAGTTGGGTTCTGTATGTATAACTTTGACCTTTAGTGAATTTGAGGGCAAAAAAATCACAACGAAATACAACTTATGCAACTAATAGTTTTTGAAGATGTCTGAAGTTGTTGTATAATCCATGTACTCTAATAAAATATATGTACCCTAAAGTCGTGTTAAAACTGCTTTAATTAAATCATTATTTTTTTTCTTGATTCTAATCTGTTCTTAATTTTTACTCAACAAAATCAAAATACTGTCACTTATGTTATTTAAAAACACACTGATTTAGAATTTTTAGATTGATCCAATTTTTTAATTTCAGAAGCAACAACAAATTGATTTTTTTGTTGTTTAAAATAAAAATACAGTGCATGTAGAAAAACGAAATAAATAATGTCAATACATGTAATGTAGGAAGTAACCAAGTGTTAATGTGGGTTGCTGATTTTTTTTTTTCCAAAGAGCTCTTACCCTTGAAAATGTTGGCAGAAACAAGACGTACTTTGGAGTGTCTTTTCTAAGTCGAGCAACAACTCCCTGCTAAGAATGTATTATTGAAGAGGCCAAAGTTTAAAACGACACTGTGGATGTGGTTATTTGGGGCTCGAACGAACCCATCAGATCCTGCGATCTCTCACCCCGGCTTTGCAATCAGTCAATGGATACCAAACAAAACTTGTTCTGGCTTATTTGTGCTGCCTGACTGATTGTAAGACCTTCTGGAGGATTTGTTAAAACTATACTAGAGCTGCGATTCTTGCTTCTTGCTGTTCTGCTCTGTTTTTCTTTGGCATCCATTCTTTGGTACTGCCAACCGTGTTTGTGTTGCTAAGAGATATACAGCAGTAAATACAGAATATTGTAAATGGTATAATTACTCCTGCATGAGCGCCTTTCCTTGTGTTTTTGTGATTCCAGCCAGCATTCAAAATTGCACTGCTGCAATTTTTCTGTTATGATAATCAGCAATTTTTTTTTTTTTTCAAACAAAAGATTTTTTTTTTTTATCCAATACGGAATTCGATACAAGTGGTAATCTGCTTCCTTTGTAGCCTGTAAAATCTGGTCCGTGCCGGCTCAAACCAGCACAATCTCTTGTGGCCAAGCCTTCTGCTGTGACTGAAATCGAAACTATTCCGTTTAGTGTTCGTGTGTGTATTTGTTGCTTTGTGTGCATGGGGGTGTGCATGTGTGTGTGTTGCATGCAGAAGAAACGGGGGGGAAAAAGTGCAATGGTAGCCTACCACATTATTAAAAAAAATGAGCGATAGTGCCAATTCAGTCTCTGTCCGCATACAGATAACGAATAAATGCCGAAGTCTATTAAATCGTCCTTTAGCCATTATCGCAGGGCCAACACGCCATTTTTAGAACTTATGACGGTTGCCTATTTACTTAGCAATAAATCCTTGCCATGTAACCAACAGATTTGTGACTGGTAATGATCTGCTCTGCCAAGGCTATATGAAATGATCCTGACCTCTTTCAGATCGTCAGGAATTAAATTGACCGACTTGCCCAGGCCCCCACCATCTTTTCCCCTTTCCTATCGACGCCGTCTCGTTAGATAAAAAAAAAATAAAAATCCCTCAAGTTCTGAGTACTCCACTCACAGCAAGACCAAGACAAGTGTTATCTCCCCAACTTTAGAAATAAAAAATGAACCAAATAGGGCTATAAATAACATCCCAACATGTAGATTTATTTTCCTTTTGTTACTCACAACTTGCTGAAACTGAGTTTAGATAGACTTGGATTTTCTTTAAATTGAACATCAAACATTTGGCCTAATTTTCAAAATAATCTCAATATGTTTACAGTTCATTAGTTTTATAATTCAAGCTTTAAAGATATTTAGATGTTTATCGTATGTTTCTTGCAAAACAAGGTTTAGATAGCAAAATATTTGTCCTACATTTTCTAATTTTTAAATTCCTGGTAGAGTAAATTTAGCACCATGCATAATGTCATTTCATTTTTAATTATTGAATCTGTTAATAATAAATAATAGATATTCTGAATTATATATTATTAATTATAACAGTGTGAAATCAGAATTATTAATAATGCGAATGACGCGTGTTTTGGGCTTTAAATGATAACATTCAGGCACACATATAATAAGGAATTTATTTTTCTTTTTTTTTTAATTGTAACATTATTTGCACAGGTATTTTAATTTTAATTACAATTATTTGGGTAAAATAATTATGATTACAGTAAAATAGAAATACAGCCTTAAGCAAGATTAATATTTTTTTGCTTTTTTTTTTTCAAAGATACTTTGCATCATGGAGTTTGTAAAAAATGTCCTTTCTGACAGCAAATCTCCTTCGAACCTCGATTTACAACGTTGAGGTGATGTCTGCATTTCACTGAATTGCCAGGAAATAAGCATATCAATAGGAAATCTCGGTTCATGCTACATGTCTCCAAAGTGTGCAGTTAATGGGTCATGACTTAAAGGATGATGGGGAGAAAAAAAACTTGAGAACTTTATTTGCCTTTACCCTCTTTTGCATGCGTCTGTAAAGTACTGTGGGACTAAATGTGAAGGTGCATTTGACTATTCCTCTGCCTTTTCTTTTCAGCCTACAAATTTGCAAGTGCAGAGCTTTTATTTGAATGTCAACATGCACAACTCCATGCTCGCCTTGAGACTCAGTAACCCGTGCGGCCTGACAGCCGAGTCCAAACAGAAAATATAATTAGTCAAAAGACGGCTGGTCATAGATCGAGAGTGGCTGAATAGGACATGGCAGCAGCTGTACTTGTGAGAAATAGGTAAGCTTGTCTAAAATGTTAAAATGCACAAGAACACTTAAGATTATTTTTTCCACAATTATTCAAGCTATTTATAATAATGAACAATTTGGAATTTAGATGCACAAAATATTCCAAAAGTTACTTAAAGTTTTAATTCATAAATAAACTGTATAAATGTTTTTTTCGCCTGTTTTTTTTTTGTAAATCATGACCAATTTTTCAAAAATTGTCCTTTTATGTGTATATCTATATATCTATCAGAAAAATTTTATTGATATTGCATTGTTTGAATAAACAATAAACTAATTTTTACTAAATTAATAAATAAATGCAATCTTTAAAATCATGAAAAATAATGAAGATTGACATTCACATTTTTAAATGCAAAAGGCATTGTTAAAATTTATAGTTATAGTGTTATAGTGTTATATAAAGTTATAGTGATATTTGTGACCACTTAACATTTTTGATCACTTCTATCAAACATTCTTGTGAACATTAAAATTTAGAAAGAGAAAAAAAAGTAAAGAAATAAGTGAAATTAATCAATTTTCTTGGTCCATTTGAGTGTGTCTTTGTTTGTGTCTTCATCGTGAGAATCTCTTATGAATCCAAGTCGGCACCCAGCTGGAGAACAGCTGTTGGGCGTTTGGGGATAGTGGGGTTTTGGATTGAAATGTGTTCAATTATGTCTTTCTTTTTTATAAGATGTGCATGTGTTGGTCCCAATCTGGCATGGGCCAGACGCTGGTCCCATGCCCTGATCCTTCTAACTGGCCGGCCAGCTTTGCATTAAACAGTGTTGCTTCCACATGACTTGGTGACAATAGTGGCGGTTTCAGCTCTCGATGGCCCCTGCGAGAGGAAGGGGAGGGTGGAGTGGGGAGGGCACCTAATCACCCTGGGGGGCAGTCGAGCCACCCACACCGGCGTTGTTTCGCGCCCCCCTTCACCAACTGATTAGCACCTTACCTGGCTCTCCGAGGAGATGGCGTCATCCCCCAGGAGCTCGTTGCGCACCTCATCACTGTAGGCAATACGTGACCTTTTCTGCAGCAGGAGGAGGATGAGGAAAAAGGACAAAAAAAAGAAGAGGAAGAAGAAGAGGGGGAGGAAGTAACAGAAGGGGAGCAAAAAAGAGAAAACAAGAGGGGAAATATGGTTTAGTGGTTCAGTTGATGCAAAAAATGTAACAGGCATTCTTGAAGCACGAGAGCCCCCTAATGGAACTCGGTGACAAACAATCCTACACATGCTGGTTGTGGATGTTTGTGTGCAAGTAAGTGCTTCGAGTAATGACAACAAGCTGCAGTGTGTGTTTATGCCCGTGCATCCATCTATCGCAAGTGATCTGTTACAGCCAGTGTTCTTAAAAGAAGCTCCCAACATCACCTTGCCCACTTAACCAAATACAAGTTGAGTAATGAAACATCTCATGTGCATGGAGAGGCTGTGGAGCAGGGGGACAGGGGAGAGGGCCATGAGGAAGTATCACTTGTCAGAGCTAAATCTTTTCTGGGGGGGCTGTCACCGCTGTCATCTCAGTGCACTGGCAGCCTCTGTGATAACACCAATGCTGTGACTTAGACAGGGAATAATTCATCACCCATTGGCGGCCCATCGGATTTAGGGTTGCCTCGCGCACGGACACACAAAGTCTAACCCGCTGTCTCTCTCTCTCTGCTTCTCTCTCTCTGTGTGTCTCCAGATAGGCTACAATAAAAAAAGGAATGCCATGTCCCACAAAAAAATAAATAAATATATAACAGAAAAGGAGAAAGAAAAAAAAACACCACCCCCCAAAAAAAGAAAAACACTCAGACACACATTTCACACAGACTTCAAGAGAATGCCACCTCCGATTGTGCTGGAGTTGGCTGCCATTGTACTACTTGTTTACAGACGCCCGACCCGTGGAAAAACAGCCTCTTGGCATGCCCTCTAAACTAAACACACACCAGCAGCAGACAGAGAAAGTGTTTACTGAGCCTTCCTTCGCTTCCCCCCCCCTCACTGCCTTAACAGGGTTTTCTAGGTGGGCTGCAAGGAGGTGGGCAAAAATCAAAGGCAAACACTAGCAGACGAATGAAAATATCGCTTTTCTTTCACACAAATTATTTATATTGTTTATTTAATAATTTATTTAGCTTGTAAATGACTCAAAATAAGTCCATGCAGTTTATTTATATTCAAAACAAAATAAAGAAATTCAGTGAAGGATCACCCAATTACCTGCTGGGGACATTGTTTTCCTGAAAGGCTGTATTTTTTCTTTCACCCCACACTTTCTAAAGTAGGAAAGTTTCAAGAAGGTATCGTATTAGGTACATTCATGCCACCTTCCTCAGGAGAAGCAGCTTGAAAAAGACTATTCTAAAACAAAAAACACACACACATACACACCAACCCAGAGAGATGATATCAAGTTGCTTGATTGAAATAACTCGGAATCCCATCGCAATCGAGCTGACTGATTTCTTTCCTTATTTTATTTTGTCTCTCCTCATAATCTGAAGCACTGAGTGGAAAGTCATGGCTGATGTGATTTGGCTGTTATTATCATGATGGCGAGAGCCACAGTTCTCAGGAGTAATTACTGAGGAGACAGAGGGGCCTGATTGACCCAGACCACAAAAACCCATTAGATAAAGAGAGCACCCAAACAACACTCGACCACAGGGAGCAAAGCCAACCGCTGAATGCCTACTGTGGGAGGAAAAAAAAAGAAGAGATTGGCAGCACAGACTCGAACACACAACACAGCCCACTAACCCCCCCCGCCCCTTGAAGAGCACACATAAGGACAGAATCACTGTCAAAATGTGCCACATAAGATCTGATTCCTCCATAAATCGATAAATCCTGGTTTTGTTGCACTTTAATTCTCAGTCATGGGACAGTTAATTATTATTTCTTGAAAAATCTTCAGAAATGTAATTCCCTCTTAGGTCCTAAAAGTCATTTTAATTTGTTTAATCAAGTTGAATTATCCAAAATGATCTGCTTTATTTCCAATTGTAAAAGTGTCTTGCAACTGAAAGTCTGCACATTCCAAGTAAATTAGGTGATAGTATTTTGTAAAAGAAAACCACGACCTTGGATGAATTTTAATGGGATTTTATGTCACAAACTCAAACTGAAGTGAGAGGAAAACACTTTTTTATATAGATTAAAAACTCAAAAGTGTGGTGTGGTTTTTTATTCTATCCCCTCTTTACTCCAGCACACCTAAGTAAAATCCAGTGTATCCAATTATCTTAAGACATTTTCAAATTACTTCACAGAGTATCAAGGAAGTGAGACTTTAAACAGATACAGTTTCCAAAAGACAGCGCCATCTATCACTGTCATTGAGGTAGCTCAATATATAAATAGACAGTCTGACTTGCATTAGACTGTAAAGAACAAAACTTTAAAAGTGCAATAATTCTGCACACCACCACCACCACATATTTCGTGGTGGTTTTCACCATCACGAAATATATGAAAATCTCTGTAGTAAATCGATATGAATAAATTATTGTATATTTTTTATACATTTCCCAAGTGTTATATATATATATATTTATATATATATACATTTTCCAAGTGTTGCTTATTATTAAAAAAATTTTCCTCTTATGAAAGCCTCAAAACAAACATTTTATTTAGGAGTTGCTGAGTAAAAGGGGAGCTTCTACAAACACCTGCTGTACTGTGTGGATTTTGGCTGAAAATAATCTCAACACCCATTAGCCTGTTCCTTTGCACTTCACAATTAATATTATAAATCTTTATAAATTAATATTTATAAAATTAAAATGTTTTGTGGTTGTAATGTGAAAAAAATGTGGGAAATTTCACGGGATATGGATATCTTTGTAGGGGACTGTATATTTAAATAAATAATATTTCCTTGTTGTTGCAGTGTTACTCATTTTTTTCAGCCCCACCTTCTGGTAGAGGTTAAATCTACCGTTAGGTCAATGTGTGTCTGTTTGCAGTAACTTTAAAAGAAATTAAAGATGCAAGTAGAAGCGTAAAAAGAAAAACGAGATTAAGGCAGCAAGTACACTAACACAACAGGCACACACATACACCTTTTTTGCCAGGATGGGGGGGGGCGACAAAACACCCACACTTTCCATTTAAGTCAAGTTTCATCTTAAAGAGCTGCAGTGCAACTTAGGGGGAAAGACGACTTCTCCAGTAATTGAGACGAAGAAACCCGGGAGAAGCATTGATTTGAATGCTGAGGCTTGCGTCGCCTTCAAACCATACGCAGGGTTTTTCTGTGTTGTTTTGTATTTCTAAATAGCTGTTTGTTGCAGATGAATGCATGAAGGGGCTTCTGCAATGAGAACAGAGCAGATAACAAAGAGAGCACGAAGAATGGAAAATGTCACGGAAATGAAAGCGCCGCCACCACTTCCCCCGTACCTACAGTATGCGCTCGGCTTTTTTGGATTCCCCCTCTGGAAAACAACAGATTCCTGAGCGATTGCTGCTTTTCCATTTGATGTAAAATATAAGCAGGTGCAACACTGCTTCATGTGGTAACCATTTTTTATTATCAGCTTGCTGTTGGATTAAATGACAAGAAGCTCAGTTTCGAGGTCAGGAATCAGATCTGTGCATAGTAAAAACCTTCTCTTCTTTATTTACAGTATGTTGAGGCAAAGTTCTGCATATTAGGAGAAAACCAACTAATCAGGCTTTGCAATCTAAAACAGAAGAAGTGCTTTCAGAAGATACCTTATTGCTCATACAAGGAAAAAAACTAAGCTTTTTTTAATCCTTTTGAAAGGTCTGTCTTTTATCACATTTTTTAATCCAGGGTGAGAAACTGCTTCTATTCCCGGAAGCACACAAGAAAAGTACAAAGATACATCTTAACTTTATGCAAAGTGGCCTGCCTTTAAAAAATCTCTACACATCCTGTCAAATGCGGCGACGGAGGTGCCGGTGTCCTGTCAAAAACACACGTTTTACCTCTGTTGACATGATGGCTGACAAAAAAAAAAGAAAAAAGAAAAAGCAATCTTCTATGCCCGTCAAAATGCAATTACATATGCACAAGGAACAATTTATATCAGATATGCTAATCAGTTCAGCATAATCCTCTAAGAAGAGAATGATCTTAATCTAATTATAACAAATACACGGATATTTTCTGTCTGAAAAAATCCTTTATAGTCTATTGGCTTATATATCATGATTCTTTTAATGGAAAGATTTGTGAAGTTCCTCTATAAAACAACAGATAAAACAATCTAAAACAATCTTTTAAACATTTTAAAAGATGTTTGTAATTACATATATATATATATAAATCAAATTTCAATCTGAAACGGATTGCAACCAATACCTCAACAAATTTAAAAGAAATCCAACAATTAAAATAAAATCAAAATAATCTTAATTCAGTGACCTCTAACTCTCCTCCTTGGTCCCAGCCTCATGAGAGGAATGACACAAGGACAAGTCGAATAATTGTGGTGCCTAGAAAGCAGGAATAAAAAAATGTAAACAGTTCATTAGATGGGAAATAAAAGGCGTAAAAATACCCAGGGGCAGAGTGTAATGAGGGGCCCTGAAGATCTTCCGCAGATGCTTATTTCCTCTACTTTCCCGAGCTTTTCCTTTCCACCCTGCACACACGGCTGGTGGCATAGCATGAAGAATAATTAACTATAGAAAATTTAGAATGCTGTGTTCTGTAACAGGCTTTTTCAGCAGTAGGAGAGCGACTGGGTGAGTTAGGTTTAATAACTCTCATGTCCGGCTCCATGTAATTGCAAACTGGCCTTTTATATTTTTTTCCTGCTACATTTTTCTGTAAGAAATGGCAAACAGATCAAAAGCAAAGTGTTAAACAAACTCTAAGTGAGCAGGAATCGCAAATGGATGCCTAAAAATTTTACATGCTTTCTTATCATAAAACTCCACAAAATAAATGTCTAAAACTTTATGTGATGGGGAAAAAAAAAAATAATAATGCTGAGAAAAATGGCTACTTGTATGCTTAACTGAAAGGTTATCTATATTACTTCTTGTCCTCCCCAGCTGTGATTTTCCCAGCTTATATGTGGATCACTGCCAGCAGGTCCCACTCTAGTTTCCCCACATGTGGGGGCAGAGGTTGACTGACGCGGCATGGCGTTTAAAGGAAGCAGAGACCTTTAAGCAGGCGCAAGTATCACAACAGCATCTTAAATAATGCATCTTTGCACGGTAGGTGTTTAATGCGTGCACAAGCACACACAGCACAAAGGAAAACATGCACACTCAAAGGAAATAAAAGGTTTTTTAAAAAACCTCTAGAAAAAATTGTTGCGTTGCATTTTCTGCTCCCCCCTACTAGTAACAAATTTTGAGAGGTTGTTCAATTAAGTTTCCTTTTTGAAAGCATTTGATATATTAAGAGACAAAGAGGAGCAGCTACAATTGAGACTGCCACAGGAGGGTGTCATTTGAGCCTTTGCTTTACTGTGGTCTTTGGTGCCGCTGGATCCTTCAATTATGTCTGCTGTGCGCTGTGTGCGAGTCCATGTGTGCGCACGAGGGCGACCGTTTGTATAACTGAGACTTTTATGAGACCTTTGCATCCTAAAGAAACCCTCCTTTAAAGGAAGTATGCGTGCAACATATGTGAGCGACGTACCCCGCGTGTGTGTTCTCTCCCCTAAAAGAAAAGGCAGCAGTTGCAGAAAAGCCTGAGCCTCAGATAACAGCATGGGGCCTCTCATTAGCTCACAGGTTGGTGCTCTGGTGGCTTCTGTACACACTGCATTGTGTTTTACTTCCACGAAATACCTTGAGGAGGCTTCAAGAGGTGAATGTCGAAAACATTAAAGGCGAAAGATCAGCAACGACAACGTGATAAATCAAACTGAGCCATATGAGCTGGTAACCGAGGATCGGGTGGCTTTAGAGTATACAATTCAAGTTACTATATTTTTGTATTGTCATTTCATTTGCAAAATATAAAATCAACATTGCCTAATTTATTGGTAGCTTTTATATGGTATTTGTGTGAATCAGTAAGGATATCTGTTCAGGAGCTGCTGTCATCTAAACATGACATTGTTTAGATGACAAACTGAGCATGTGATGAATAACAAACTCTAGTTTTCATGTTTGTAAAGCCCAGTAGCTATTAGTAGTATTTGAATTTTGACATTTATCTTCATCTGAATATATGCAAAAAACACTGTAGTGAAAAACATCCCATGTTTTAACCTGATGTATGCTACCATTTTATGATGTTCATCTTTTATGTTAGTTAACTGCTTTAATGTATTATCTACATCTATTAGTCACAATTTGAATGTTCTTTTATCATTGTGCCCTTTATAAATCTAATCAAAAATCTTATAAGGGGTTCCTCAAGGGTGCAATCTCAGCCCACTTTTAGTTAATATTTATATGCTCCCTGATCTAAGAAAAAGTAGTTTTATGACAACTCTTGCCATATGTATACTGATGACAGAAATATACATTATATTTCTGTGACCACAAAACAGGAGTCAAAAAATATCCACTAAGGATGGGTTAAATTTTCCTGCAGCTTAATGGAAAAATGACAAAATCCAATTTTGTCGTCATTACCTCAGACAGAAATTTTAATGCCCACAAAAGTCAATCACTAATTCAAACTGTTGCCATCTGAAAACATTTCCCCAAAAAAAGGGTTCCCTGTCAAAACAGCACACAGAAAATGTATGCTTTTATTTTCTGTGGGTTATTTTAACTCTGTCTTAACTGTTATGACTAGTCGTACAATACATTTATCGTTTATGATGTAATTTTCTTTACCTTTATTCTTTTATTTTCCTTTATGAATTGGTACTGTTCGAATAAATTAGAAATAGTTACAATTACTTTAATCAACATATGCATTTGAACTGAAATTCAAAGACACGCAAATTTTTTTGGTAACCATTTTACCATTTTTCTTCTAATACTTAAAATACAAATAAAAGCCAGACATGTTTTTAGAAAATCTATACACTTTCTAAATTAAACCACATTGATACAGGATTTCAACTCTTGGAAGAGAGTTTGACGGTAGAAGAATACTATTCTGATGGAGGCTTTTTATTCTCATTTCTCTGTGATACCAGTTGTGCATTTCCCTAAAAAGTAATTTCTACTGCAAAGTAGAAATGACTGATCGGTAAGATCAGTCAATATAAGCTTAAAAACTGTTACCATAAAGAAAGAGGCCAGGATAGTGTGAGTGAAGAGCACAGGCAGGGGTTGCAAGGGAACTCCAAACAAAAGAGCAATATCAAGCAGGACTTTGATGGAGAAGGAACTGTATACTTTTTGAAGGCTGATGGTTATTTCTTTAAGGCACAAGAGTGCGATTAAACCCAATATTAAAATATGAAAGTGCTTCTAATAAGAAAAAATCAAAACCCCCATTTTCCCTCCCAGACTATCTTCCCATCACTCTTATTTGTCGTCTTCTCTCATCCTGTCAGGTTTTGTCTTACCAAGAGCAAAGTTGTGCAGGATGGGACAGAAAGAAAGTATGAAAAGATAGAAAAATAAAGAGAGAGCGAAGGTTCTAAAGATGAGGGACCTGGGTGCTGGTGGTGCAAAACAGAGACAGACAGCATTGGTTGGAGGAGTAAATCAATAGAGTAGAGCCGTCGGGGAGATGGGTAGCCAGGGCAAGAAAAGAGGAGAGGAGAGGAGAACCAGCGCAGGGGCCCGGGCTCCGATCACAACGCTGGCTTCTGGCGTGCAGTGGGGAATAAAGCCGGCCTCCCCGGGTCAGCACCAGAGAAAAAGGTGAGATTAGAGGAAAAGTGGAGGAGGTATTTTCACAGGAGGGGTGGGAGAGGTGGGTACTGGAGGATGACAAGGAGGGAAAAAGAGAGCGTGTGTATGAATGTGTTTGTGTGCTTGCTGGATACCTGGCAAGCCAGGGACCAACCGGCCCATTAGCCTGTGGGCACCTACATATGGTTCACTGATCCCTTTGCTGAGAAGAACTCCTCACCTATCAGTCTTCCCATCTTTTTTAAAGATACCTTCACTTTTAACCCTTCCTCTGCTTTGGAAAGAGGCTCAGTCCTGACCTCGATTTATGATTCATTTCTGTTTGATGTCTATTCTTGGACTGTTATCTAAAATTGAAAAATGTAATAAAAAAAAGAAGAAACTAGACACAAAGGGAAAGGAGTTGGGCCTGCTGAGCGTGTGCACATGCGCGTCCATCAGTGGACACACACAGAAGGCCATCTCCTTTAGTGCTTTGCCTTTTATTGTAATGTGTCCATTGTTGGTGCTGAATTGCTTCACCATTAGCATAAGAATGCAGCAGCACACATAGAGACTTAGCCAGATCATTATCTCTATATATTTATGTATACTTTGTCATTTCACTATGCGGAACACATTGAAATGCTGATGAGGCCAGTTAGGCCTCTTTTCCAAGCCTTTCCAACATGTGCCCTCCTGAACTTCCCAATGCACTTCACAGTTTCCTGGGTGTCTGCAGGTTCTGCGCTGGAATGCACCAGCAGTTCGGAAATTAGGAGAAATGGCCAACTAATGCTTACGGTGGAGAAGTGAAGACAACTTAAAACGGTCAAATAAAAAATAAAATGGGTTAGAATAAACAATCTCAATTGTGTAATAATAATTTTTTTAAGTATACAAAAGGAAGTATGTAGAATAAATGTTTCCAAGGGGAATTAACTGAGGTAGACATGTAAAAGTGGAAACACTACAGCATAAATACAACAAAAACTGTCCTTCATAACTTTCAGGCAATTTTAAATTATTTTAATAAAATGGCAGAGAAATAGTGGAAGCAACATAGGAGTAACACAGTGCTGCCCCTCTCCCACTTCTTCCTGTGGACTGCTGATCAGCTGTTGAAAAATTAGATATCTTTTCCCCTTTATACTGATAGTACTGATAATCCAGTCAGTCAATTAGTGGAGTCCACATCCAAGCTGCTAAGACTTTCCATTCAACTATTTGTATGGTTTAAAGTCTGTTTGACGTGCCATAGTGTGTCAGAGTGACCAGAGTTTCGTGACTCTGGTCACTCAAAATATGTTAAACATATGTTCAAAATATGTTTATTTATTTATTTATTTTAATAATGAGGGCCTGAAAATATTACATGAGTTTATGGAGTAGGAGTTCATAAGTTTCCTACTTCTTCCTAATTATTTTCGAGCATGTTAAGATTATTGTAGTACAAAAATATGTGTCTTTTGCATTCCTTGTTCATGTGTGTGATTTTATACTTCTATCATGTTCAAAATAAATAAGATGTGAAAATAAATAAGATGTCCTCCACAACTTACTGCTGTGCACTGAGAATGACTGAATTAAAATTACTTTATTTTTTTCCTCAATTACAACAATGACAAATTTGACTTTTTGGAAATATTTCTGATACCAAAAAAATACATAGTGTAGGAATTATAGGAGTGCATTATATCACTCTTATAAAGATGATAGTTTAAAAATTACACCTGCTAAGCTACAAGGGGTGTGTCTGTAAAGCAGCAGACTTCAGGCTAGCAATCCTGGCTAATAAGGAATAGCTAGTTTTTTTTAATTAAACATCACTGATTCACTGTTCATTTTTACAAATAACAATAGGGAAAAAATTACTCCAACAATTTATACATATGTTTAGCCACACCTGCCAATGATCAACGTAATGTCAACTGAGCGACATCCAGGAATAGTGGTTGCTTTTCTATTTTAAATAAAACTAATCAGATCATGTTTTTATTTTACATTTTGTGTAAATCCCATGAAATCATGGTATTTGTACTCGAGTATCTCATATGACCAATGCCTAGCTTAAAACTATTTATCTAATAAACTATTACATTTTCTGTCATTTTATGTGCTTTCGGAAAACACACAGAAAAAAATGAAGCAAACAGGAGAACAAACAGAGGAACAAAACTAAAGACTTTAGTCTCACTGCAGGACTAAGCTGATGCTCTAATGTTTGCCAACCTCTGGGATAATTGAAAAAAAAAGAAAAAGCACTTAATTCATCTTCCACAATGTAATTCTGATCAAGGCCACAGCTAGATACCACTGCAGGCTTCAAAAACACCAGAAAAAAGGCAAAATTGTTGGTTGCAGAGAGCAAAAGTACATCCCCCTTTCTTTTTGGCATGCTCCCTCATTAGAAACACTTACGATCAGAGGAAGAAACTTAGGTTTAATTGTGTGTGTGTGTGTCAGGGTTGTGAGCTGGGATTAAAACGTGCAAACATGGAAATATAACTATTAGGAAACACCAGTAAACACAGGATGCAAAAAGAGTTCCTCATCTATTCACCGTGTTTCCTTCTCTGAGGCTTACTTATTAAAAATCAAATGCCACTGCCTAAAATACAGACGGAAAACACAGAGCCAATGATTCATAATATATTTCATAAATACTTCATGAATCCCCCTCAGCATACTTAAGCCAGTCTGGCAAAAAAAGAAAACATTGTCACCTATTCTAGTACCTGCTTGTCAGCACATCACTGGGGAGTGGGTGTCACATGTCACTTCTGGTTTACACTGGTGCATGGGATGGGCTCGCTGCATAAAAATGGGGAGTAGGACAGAGAGGAGAACAGAAAGAAAAAGTGAAGGGGAGGTGGAAAGGAGTGAGGGAGGAGGGGGCGTTATCATATCATCTCCCCATGTCTTTATATCCCCCCCTTATTATCTTTAGCCCCCCGCTCTCACCAGTCACTCAATCACACAAGCCCCGAGGACAGCGAGGGGACCTGGGAGGGCCTTCACTTCCCGCTTAAGACTGAGCCAGACAAGCGTCTGAAAGCTATACTGATCGCTGTCACTGTGTGTAGAAGTGCGGTGACTTTGGAGGGGCCAGGAGAGATAAGCGGGGAGAGGAAACGATCGGCTGGTCGGATAACGGCCGAATTTGCACACTGACAAACAAATCCGGTGCTTCGGGCAAAATGCAGATATCCCCCTCCTTACAGACAAAAGTTACCATAAGAGAGATGAACAGGAGGAAGGAGTGGGGAGATCTCACTACAAATGTGAGGCTATGTGATTTCTGTGAGGCAACTCTGAACAAAAAATAGAATTTATCACTAGAAATACCAAGATTTTTCCTAGTGCTTTCCTAATGCTTATTTGTTACCCAATGTATAAAAAAATCTGCAAATAGGCATAAGGTTTATGTTTACTTCAGATCTAATAAGGCAAACATAACTATTTCCATTCTGTATCTGTATGTACTATTCTTCATGACAGTAATACATACAAAATTATCAATTATTCTAGATCAAATCTTAATTTAAAGTGCATTATGATAGCAGAAGCCATTTGCTTATCCATTCCTCATTGATTATGATTTAGGCGATGGATCATCGTCGTCTTCTGCCTTCACCTGAAGACAGCACAGGGTGTTGATATGTTTAAAAGTCAACTTAAACGGCATCTTTTTGTCTTCCAATAGCAAACTGTTTGCAATAAATATTTTCTTTATATTTTGATTTTATGTAAAGTTAATTATAACTGTAGTTCTACTGCAGTTTTGGTTTGACTATAATTACTACATCCACTTATTTTGTTTTATCAATAATTGAAGAACTTTTAAATAAGTTGTTTGAATTTAACATTTTAGTATTTTTCATGTTTGTCTTATAAACACAGCTGCCTTCCCTTAGTAAGTTCAAACCAATGTCCAATATTTTTTAAACAATGTTGTGCATTTGGGTTAATTTTCCCATCCTTATTTAAGCTACCGTAGTTTGTTGAATTAGTTTGTTTTGTTGGTATTTATGTGTTGTTCATAGCCTCTTGTTCATTCCTAGTAAAACACTTTGCGTTTCCCATGTTGTTTATAAAAAGTACTCAAAATATAAAGATTGATTGATAGAGATGCACTGATCAATCTGGCAGAGATCAAAACGAGAACAAATTTCCGTTAATCAGCTCTGAGCAGAGGCCAGCAGGCCATATGTCGATGAATTTGATTTTAAAATTTCATGAATGTGTTGAAATTACCAACTTGCTCTCATAAGAACCTGCAAATTTGCTGTCTTATGTGTGTTGTATTCTTTACATGACAAAAAAAGAAAGAAAAATCAAAAATTGGTCAGAAATCACAATTTGTATCAGCTAAGCCAGACTGGTGCTTCTCCAGTTTGTAGCTTAAAACAAACTGCTTCAACCAACTTGAGTGACAAGAACTAAATCCATGAATGAAGACAATAGTGGTGTCCATTAAAAGCCGTGGAAAAGCCTCCAAGTCTCCAAATTGATAAGTAGCTTGAGGAAGATGCACAGTTCACAGCAACCTCCAAATGAAAGCCGTGATTCTTAAGTAGAAAGGAAGATCCGCTTGCTTACATCTTAAATCTGCACTCAGTGCAGAGTAAATGGAGGAAGAAAATCCCAGACAATTTAAGGGAGTCCCTTTTATAACTTGTTATGAGTGATTAGACTTTAGCGTTGATGGGTTATTAAGCAAAAAACAAAACAAAAAAACATTCAAAGAGTCAATTTGTCTTCACTTCTGTCTCTGGTAAGAACAAGTAAGCCAACCTAAGGAGATTTAAAAAGTGTCGAACAACCAACTCATGTTGGTCTGTCATGTTGTCTCTTGCAAGAGTCATAGTAATGAGGACAAGGGGCATAACAACATAAACCCTTCAAGATGGATTACAACAATCCCAATACATAATCTCTTGAAGCATGGTTAACGAAAGAATTAAACTTGTCCAACCCTCCCTCGAAAAAAATCTATCAAAAATACTGCAACATAATTATCAGCATTTGGGAGGAAAATTAACTTTTTAAAGGGTAAAGAAACTTAATACACAACTTTTTGATAAATGACTTTGCAAACTATTTTCTCCATCAAAGTTGTTTGTCATATCAAACATGTCAAGCATTAATGGAACTTAAATGGTTGCTGCAACCTTGAAATATTGTGGCTTAGTTATAAAAACTAACTCAATATAAAAAAGGTAATTCTCAACCTCTCTAATTTTTGCTCAACATGCTTATTTTTTTGTTTTTAAGCTAAGCAATAAAATCAGACTTAATACGCTACAGATTGAAATTATACAACTAAACAATTGTTAAATGAGTAAATGTAGTACTAAAAATGAACAGCTTAGTGAGTAGTAAACACCCTAATATTATGACACTTTCAACCAATAAAACAGGACACCAAAGTGCATCTTGATTCACACACAAAAAAATGTTTTGGTCAGATTTATGCTCAAAGTTGGTAAGTTTAATCTGATCTATCATTTCTTAGTGTATTTGCATTTTTTAAATTAATTTTTTATTAAAACTGAAACATGTTTTTTCCTTTTTAAATACTTAAATATGTGTTATAAAAGTGAAAAAACAGTCCAGCGGTTTAAGTTTTATTTTTAAGGTCACTTGTGAAAGGGATATACAGAGGGGAAACATTTTTTAGACCATATTTTCCCCCATTATGTTCAACTCTGTGTACCTGGAAAATAAACTGTTCAATATTTCAAGGTTGGTCGACTCTTTGGAAATGCATTAATTATCTCCCTGGGCAGACACGAGGAAGCATTCCATCTAAACCGTTTTTATTAAAGGATAAGGCAGTCCAGACATCCCCCTTGACCATGACTGAAGCTCCAAACAATACCCAGCAGACAACTGGAAATTAGGAAGGGATAGTTGTATCCCTGCGACAGCGGGGTCCGTGATTTAATTTCGTGATCTATAATGGAATAAATGAAGCCAGAAATGAGCGGGAGACGTAAAAGAATCATTCCATCATCGTTTCAAACCTTTTCAGAATGAACACGTTTCTTCAAGTACTGTATTTCAGATGAATACAAAAAAATGTGACCGTATCACGTTTTCAGATCGTGGAATAACGGGCTTTGTGCGCTGTGACAACATATTTACCAAGCTCACAAAAAAGGCTTAGAGTGTGTGTTTCAAAAGAAATCATTGAAGCGCAGTGATGAATGGCATCTTTTTGGGGGTCCTTGATGAAATAATATTCAGCATCTTATGACGAATCAGCATCAGCATTTCTATCCAAGTAAATTAGCCCTGCAACAAAAGCATCGCACAATGGCTCTCCTCCCATCAATATAACTGCCTTGACCATAAGAGATACTAAAGAGAGAGAACTATGAGGTACTCAATAATAAAACTTATCGGGGCTTATATTTAAAGGCTTCTAATTAACCTTACTTAAGTCAAGGATTCTTCAACAGAATGCCTCTTACATTTAGACCCTTCGGCTATTGAATCTAAAAAAAAATTCACATATTCTTAAGGAATATGTGAAATTTAAAAAGAGATGTGAAAATTGGTGAGGCCTAAATTATGAAATTCTTACAATACCTTTACAAAATTATATTAGACTTCACATATTTTTATTTTTTGTTCTCCTGATCTAAAACTTTAGAAGAATGCTGGGAATATTGGAAAAAAAAATAGCAAAAAGAAAACATAAAGAAAAGGTGAAACACAGTAATAAGGGGAATGAATTTGTCATTTTGACTCCACTCCAGCACCTCAAAGCAATTGATAATGTTGTCCATGTTCGTCCTGAGACAAAAGACAATCCTTAGAGCAATAGTGCCATCTACAGCAAAAAGACCTGAACATCCATGCAAGCCTGTGGAACCAGGGCTGCATGCTGGCGAGCTATCCTGAACGTTTTCACATTATTGTCATGTTGAAATCATAAATTTTGATGTGTTTTACTTTAGTTATTCCTAAAAAGAAAATAAAACAGTCTAACCAATTGCCTTCAGACATCACATCATTAGTGAACTTTTGTTGGCAAGCTTAGAAAGATTGATCCAACTAAAAAAAGTTTACTTCTTGATTATTTTAGAATGCTCTTTAACCTTCTAGGGCTTTGTTGCATGTTTATGAATGTACCACTTAATCCTATGAAACAAGCATTTTTCACAAAATTTGTAGAATATTCTACAGTAATCCAAGTAAACAATATTATCTGAGCAGTATACAAGGCTGACAGGCAGGTCTCCAGGGGTTCTGTCATTCCCAGCACTTGCCATTTGAACCTTTTTTGTAAATAGATGGTTTATTTAGTAATGCGTTTGTCATTGAAGAACATCTTTCTCTGTAGAATACTACATATACACATTGCACTTGTGTGTAATTTAATCTCAGTGTAAAGACAACTGTTCTGTGACGGTCTCAGGGGTTTGCTAAAGATTGTTCATGAACAAACAGCATCATGAAGACCAAAGAACACCCCAAATAGGTCAGAGATGAAGTTGTGGAGAAATTTAAAGCTGTGTTAGATTATAAAACAATATTCAAATATTTGAAGAGCTTACAATGGATTGGCCAATAGTCACAATCAGAGAAGTGGCCCAAAAACCCAATGGCAACTCTGCAGGAGCTATATATAATGACAGCTTAGGTGGGCAAATATGATGACAATAATTACTCATGCACTCTAAAAATCTGGTCTCAACAGGAGAGTGGCAAGGTGAGAGGGCAAATGACTAATCTGAACATCAATCTGAACACACCATTACTAATTTAAAGTATGGTGGTGATGGCATCATGCTGTGGGGGTGCTTTCTTCAGCAGAAACAAGGAAGCTTGTCAGAATTAATGGCAAGATGGGTGGAGTTACAAGTATGTCAATGGTGGAGGCTGACCTTACTGGAGGACAACAGCCTGAAATATTCAACCAGAGCTACAACAGAATGTTGTAGGTCAAAGCATATTCATGTGTCAACAAATGTAGATTAATTACAGTATTCAGATTTGCAAAAGTAAAAGTAAAAGTAAAACTTTGTATTATTTCATTCCTCTTTACAATAATGTTGCAACTTGTGTTGATCAGTCACATAAAATTCCAATAAAATACATTGAAGTTTGTATGATAAAAGAGACATTTTGTATGGTGTTGTAAAACAGTAAAACTTCAGAAAAAAGCAAGGAAGATACTGTTTTAAAAAAACCAACAGAAACACAACTTATGTAATTTAATCAAATAACACCAATTAATTTAATTATTTTAAAAATGTTGACAAATTGTTCCATTTAGAGAGGATCCCATATCATAATACCTTTTCCTCGGTAATTCAGAGGTCTGCTCAATAGTTCCAAAAAGAATCTCATATGACAAGCAAAAGGCAATCATCACTGGTAATTTTTCTTTTTGACATTTAGACTCTCAAGGAAGTAAGAAATTTTACTACAAATTATACTTTAAGATTGGCCCTGTCACAGCCATTGTGAACAGAAACACACTTATCAGCCATCAATCTGAATCAGATAATGTTCCCTTGTCAAATACTGAAAATCAGCATATTTTTTCCCTTTAACTGCATTAAAACTAAGACTACATCAATGTGTTGATAATCTATTATTAGATTATGGGGATGGGGATTGATGGGGACACTGATGGGGATTTTCTAAAAAAAAAACCTGCGAGTCGTCTTGAATTGATGAAAGCTGCTGCTAAGAGAGCCATTCTGCTTTGTCTTGCTTGAACCCTGGCAAGCAGGATTGTTCAAATCTTAGTTATATACTTTTTAAAAGGATGGCATCCCCTTCGGCTGCTGCACCTTTCAGACCCCCAATGCCTCCTCTATTATCAGGATGAAGCTCTCGACCACAGCAACAAAGCCTATATATCCACCTTAGGGAGGCCTGTTTGATAAGTTGTCTTCCTAGATGAAATGGACGGGTTAGCGAGGTCGACTCTTGCCCCGACTGGAAAGAAGCGGGAATGAGGTCTCAAGCTGGCACACCGGTGGTAGGAACACTTCAAACCATGGGTGAATGAGAGGATGAGAGAGAAGGCTAAGGAGGGAGACACCCGTGGGAGGCCAGTGGGGGGTGGGAAGTACGGCAAGATTGAGTAGTGAGGGAGTGAAAAGGTTTTGATATCCACGGAAAGCACAACAAAGACAGAGCTTTTTACATTAAAAAGAAAGGAAATTGCCTTTTTTCCACCAGATTCCTCTCGAACTGAGTGTCATGTCCTTCATTGGCCTGTAGGAAGTGAGAGGCTGAGGTTGGCTATAGCATTTGGCACTTCTGAGGCACATCTAAGAGAAGTGGAAGTTCTTGCTTTCCGAACACTTGCATCAGGGTATAAAAAAAAGTTCCCAAAAAATATAATTATGTAAGTTGGGTTATCTTAGTTTACATGTGTGCTGCTTAGGCCACAGCACATAATGTGAAAAAAGGCTAATTATGCTCAAACAACAAGAACTATGGTTGTCGCTTCTTTCCTTCTTTCGTCTTTGCATTTCATTATTGCATGCCGTGATGTACCCAACTTTGGTGGGTACTTGTTTTTTTTTTATCTATTTATATATATTATTGTAAGCTGAGTGTAGGAATGCATAACAAGTTTCCCATATGCTCCAAAGGGAGAAATAATAATAAAAAGATAATACCAATAATGAAAATTAAGACTAACATCAGCCTCAGCAGCTGATAACTGCTTGATGATTAGGCACAGTGAGTGAAGGAGGAGGAAAAGTTAAAGATTAATCATGAGCCAATTAAAAACCCAGGGTGAGGAGAGCAACCTGTCTTGGCACAGAGACCCCCTCTGTCATCTCCGTCAGACTGGTGTGTTCACAGATTACTGGTACATTATGTCTCCGTCCTAGCAGGTTTCTAAGCATGTTTACGTCGATGGTGTGCATTTAGAAGAGTAAAATGTTTTAAATATTACTTCATTTGAGACATAACACAGCTTTCTCTACATTTAATGTTGTGCTTTGCAAAGATGGGTAAAACCCTTAAAATAAATAATCTTTTATTGTAGAGGCATTATCCCACTGATATCAACTTTTCAGTTCAGTATGTTTCACAGCAGAGAAAGAAATCCAATATTTTTGGATAACAGTTCAACATTAATTTCATTCATTTTATTGCTATGATGACTATGATGATGAGTGTCAATGATCAATAACCTATTAAGTATTAATTTAAAAAATAGTAATGCATTAATTTTTGAACTACCATTTCAATTAAAGCTAATTTAACATTTTTTTTTTTTAATTCTGAAAAAATAAATGCAACCTGAAGCCGTTTTGCTATTTTCACAGAATTTTTTAGATTTTGTGGCACTACCAGCCTGAATTTATTGTAAGCAGACAGGAAATGTGCAAACTCTTCAAAACTAGAAAGAGAAGAGAACATGCCATTCATAGTAAATTGCTACAAAATACTACTTTTGTGTATCTACAGCCAACCAATTTTAAATATTGAATGAAACTATATTTTTCACCTCAACAATAGTTATATGACAATGTCACAGATTTGAATCCCATTATTTTTTAAATGCTATTAAAATATTTATATTTTTCTGTTAAGTATGATTAAAAAGCTTTTAAGTCGATGTTTGAATGTCCACTGAATTTAGAGAAAGTTAATTTCCTGTCTCTTCTTTGTAGAAAACAAGCTACCCACAAAGTCCCTTTCATGGAGACTAATAAAATACACATATTAAAGATCTTTTAACTTTTCTAGGCAAGTTTTCTTGAAATGTCTTCAAACATCTGCTACAAACAATGTTTAGTATCCTTGTTTATGTGATTTGTTCCAAATAATTGTAAAATGTGGAAATAAATCAAAACAGAAACATGAAGGAACAGACCTGAGTGTTCTCGTCTGCTAGGTCTGCAGTTGAGAACACTCAAGAACACTCTACTGCAGGGTAAGCAGTAGCACAACACTACAAACAAAACAAACAAATAACAAAACACATTTATCATTGAAAAATCCTCAACAACTTGTAGTAAAAAAGATCATACTTTTCCAAAGGAGAAAAAAAAGTAGTTGAATCAAATAATTGCCTCTTTTTAAAAAGGGTTTTCGATCAGGTGAAATACCTTGAGTATTTTTGAGCAAATATAGAGTAAAAAGAAAATGACCCAGAAGAATAGACTGTTCATTAAGCTTTGACAGAGGTTTGAAATGAAGCAAAAACATACAGTGAGTTATGAATTACTAAACAAGGCCAGATTCTGCAGCAACACAAACATGCACAACCTGCTCTCAGTGGGCATTCCTTGCAAGTTCAAAAATAAACTGTGAATTAACCTCAGCGGATGCAGCGCTGGGCCTCTGTGCTCGGCTGTTTGTGTGAGTAAAAATGATTGCAAGAGAAAAGGTGCTTGGGTTAGAGACCAAACTATGGTGCAAATAGACCTGATGATGGTTGACAGTAACAACCTTAAATATGGCGTACATGCAAATTTTGTTTTGTGTGGAAACTGTTTAAATATGTTGTGTATTCGCAGGAGCTAGTGTTGTTATCATCCGGTGAGAATTTGAGTTTATTAAAGGCACTTACGAAGTCTTTCTCGAGCTTCTCCACCTCCTGCTTGTAGCTCTTCAGTCTGCTGTTGTACATGGCGCGGCTCTGGATGGGGATCTCCCGCACCTCCAGGTCCATCTGCTCAAGCTAGAACCCACAAATAACACAGTTCATGGCAAAACATTTCCAAGATGTTTTCTTACACTTTAAAATACATTTCAGCAGCATCAAAAATCAATTTTGAAGCGAGGATCAACACACATATTTCCCCTAGTCAAATGTATGGCAAAAAACCTTACCCACCAAACACCACCACTTTGCTAGAGATTTTACATCATATTTTTTCTCTGCAAATTGAAACGTATTTAATGATTTTAAATATGTTTCTGTTGCTGCATACGGTCAGTGCAATGAAAGATGGTTAATACCCTTTACCCTTGACTAGAAGGCAAAAAAAGGCAGAGCTGCCCCTCACTACCTGATGCTGCGCACTGCCAGTCATCTGGCTGAAAGAGGGATATAACATGCTTTCTTTTCAGCAACTGCCAACTACAACTGTCACTATTTTTGTGTGTAAAATGAATAAGAACCATCTTGATATGGTAATGCAGTTTTAAAAACAGCAAGATACTGTTACAACGATAGCCATCATCCAATGCCGGTTTAGCAGCAGAAACACTTCCTGCTGCTAAAAATCTAATAGCTTTTTTAAAAAATAAAAGCTATTAGATATTTTCGTACAATTGTGTTTAGAAATATTTGTGTAAATGTCATCATACTATAAAACCATGGAATTTGTTTTTAGGGTTGTCATACTGAGAGCCTGACATTGTGATCTACCTGTCTGTCCTGTCTCTGTTTTTTATTTGGTTTTTTTCTATTTATTTTTTTTATTTCTTCTTGTTTTATTCCGAAACGTTTTTATCAACAGTTTCATGAATACTGTGCAGTAATTTGGAGCATATATACGCTGTTTTTAAAGCTTTTTATAAATAAAATTGACATTGGCATTGAAAGAATCCCATTACATCCACAAATAATTGTAATAAATAATTGTATTACAATTATTCCAACACAATATATAAAGTTTTAAAATCACGGCTGCTGTCTTCTGAAAATGGTGACTTTGCGCGACTGTACCATAGTTTGCGCGATAAAACAAAAAAGGATATCTTCAAAGGAAAACGAAGGCTTTAAAAATATTTTAATTAAAAAAAGGAGAAAACTTTAAAAATCTGTAACTACAGCAATATTATGTTCCAGCACTGACTGTAAAAACGTAATGTCTTCTGCTCATGTCACTCAGCTGTGATAAAAGTAGCAACAAATAGAGCATCTCTGTAAATAAATACAGCATCAACATATGAGGGGCCCTTTATTGCACTGACATGAATGGGCTCAACAGTGTCACAGCGGATGAGGGAAAAGTACATCTGATGCATCGGTGCACGGATCTCTTCTTGGCAGACTTGGAGGAATCTAATCACCATGCCACAACAAGACAACTGCAAAAACAATTTGTCTCCATCAGGTGACTGCTTCCTTTTATTTATTTATTTTTAAACAGCAACATGAAGTCTTTCACCTCGAGATAATGGCTTGAAATGTGTCATAGGGGTGTCACTTAAAAGCAGATTACTGGGAAGTAATCATGTGAGGAGGAAGCCTCCTTTCCGCCATGTGAAGTGCGTACATGTCTGCATGTCATGTCAGCACCGGGATAATACAGGTGCAGTTGTCTGGTTGCTGTGAAAACTGCCCCCCCTTCCCTTCCTCTTGCCACAAATTCATAATTTAGGAAATGGGAAAAGGAGAAAATTACTGATCAAAGACATACCAACTCTCTGACTTCTTCAAGCTGTTTGTCGACATTTAGAACCAGCTGTGTCTTCTCCTCTGTAAGAGAAAAAAACAACACCATTATTGATCAGCCAACGGAGGAACAGAGCTTCGTGACAACAGCCAAACTCCCCCACAACAGGGGAAGAGATGGGGGAGAGAAATAGAAAGACAGTGGGAGAAAACAACACACGAGGACACATTTGAAGATATATTTACACATTCTCTCCACACGAAGAGCCAACATTTGATGTCTCTTAGTTATGGCGTGTGTGAGGCCTTTGTTGGTTTCTGTTGAGAAGCAGTGAGACGCCTCATGCCAACTCAAAGGGATGGGAGGTGTCAGCTTTGCTCACTTGCCACGACTGTGAATCCCGCTCAGAATGACTAAAACTCTGCTCCACACCTCACCCCATGGCTGCTCTTCCACATTACCCATAGAAACTCATTAGGACTTCAAGTTCCAATATAAACTTCAGAACCTTCAATCATTACTTATGGCAGCAGTGCTCATACTTTGAGTACAGGTGCTAAATTGGTATTTGCTCTAAAATTAGCTCTTTTCAACAATCCCAGGAAGGAACATCAATTGTACAGCGTGGTGAGTTGCTTGGTGATCAAGTACCACCTTACACTGTTTGCACAATTGCTAGGAAAGTGAGTATTTTGACCATATCTTCATTTTTAGGCATATTTTCAAACTGAACTGGATACAGTTGATTGCTTAAAGGATTTAAGCATAAGAGATGATATATCTGTGTAATGAGGGAAGGTGTAAAATGCAAAATGGGCCAAAAGAGATTTAACTGACTCTCAAAAGTCAAAAATTACCAAAAGCTTCTCAAAAGCTACTCTTGAAATTGCTAAGATATTGGGGCATGATTATATCACCATCAAAGGTTTTGTTTCACATACTCAACAGGGTCACAAGAAACATATTGGTAATAGTCCCCATGAATATCCTCATGAATGCATAACAAATCAAACAAAAAAATTACTGGGTTTGACAATGAACAGGAAAATCATATTACAACTTTATTTAAAAAAAAAATCCAAATCACAAAGGCTTGTTTAGCATTTTTCATAAATGTTAAACAAAGGATTTGTAAATTCAAAAGAAATTTTAGATATGTTCTTACAAGCTACTCTCAGGCAGTAGTTATATGACTAAATGTATTTTACATGAATCAGAAGAACTATCTGGAAAAATTTAAGAGTATTTTAAAATATTTAAACGCAAGAGTCAACAAAACTTCTAACTCAAAAGCAAATCACAAGGTCGATCAGATGGGGGCTGCAATGTTAAGAAAAAAAGAAAGAAGAAGAACCCTAGATCGTCATTTATTATGGATCCATGGGCCAAGATTACCTTTTGCCAGTCCTCAAATACATTTTTAAAACCTGTGTCCAACCTCACAACGTACACAGTAAACAGCCAGAGGCGATTGAGAGAAAGGTGAGATTGTGCTCTCTCTCCAACTCAAACTCAAGCAGGAGAGGCGTGAAATATGTATGGATATTTACTGAGACTACAAACTGCTGACGGACACATGAGGAGTTTTGCACACAGAAGTCAAGTAAATAAAGAAGAAAGGGCTTGACCATTTTTCTTCCAACTTTGACTTGTGGACAAGCCAGAAGTTTAGAAGTTGTCCCACTGCAGAAAATCAAAATTTATACCTAAACGTAATTTTAGACTGTGGTAATTAGCACGGTAGATATAGTAGTGTACAACCTCACATATTTTACACTTAGTATCATAGAGTCTTAACAAGAAATGAACATTATAGACAACTTAGCGGCAGAAGTTCAAAAAGGTCACAGGTCTTTTAGCTCCTGCAAGAAATAACTCAGATTTTGAGCACATAATTTCTTATCTTGAAGGCAAGAAACCATTAAAGCTTACTGTATGAGCATCCACAATTACTCAGCACTTACACATGTAATGCAACATTTACATTTTCAAGACACTTTCTGCGAAGATCTACTGCAAAATACATACAAATATATATTAAGTATTTATATCTCAACACAAACATACAAGCCGAGTGCAGACAAGCAGGGAGAACTTTTGCTACCATTTCTGATGGGTTGTAAACAAACACTGTGATTTCCAGTTTACTTTTTGCATCATGCTATGCCTCTATTATGCTCTTTCCAGGCACCTTGCAGCAGAAACTGAAATTGCAAGAACGTATTTCACACACAGAATCTCTGAAGAAGCGTAAACAAGAGACTGCAGACCTACATTTTCTTGGAGAAATAGGAAATTGCTAAGATTTGTCTTTACATGTTTCCAACTAGTTTGCTAGGAAGATGATAAATATGATCGCACCTAAACTACAATGCCAGTAAATTGTTTTACTGGCAGACTGATTTTGAACTATTTGTTTGCATCAGTATAAGAATTATTTTAACTTCTTAATGTCCATGTTAAAAAATGATAAGCAGTGGTGCTTCACGGTGAGTTGAAGCACCAAACTTCTGTAGACAGCCACCTAAAAGCAATCATGTAAGAGCAAATAGTGCTCATACATTTCACTGTACTTTAATAGGCAAATTTTATGTCATGATGAATAAATTATCTCCAGGAAAACTAGAAATCAACGTTTTGAATACTGTACATCCAAAAAAATGAAAGATGGCGCTGTTTTTCATCACTTATTAATGGAAAATGAGAAAGATACATATAGACAGTGCCTTGGAAAAGTATTCATATTTTATTGCAACAAACATTCAGAGCATTCAAGCTTGGAGAATAACTTAAAGAATTACACTCATTGTACGACATACTCAAGTTATCAACAAAATATGAATTTTAAACACTTGGTTGACACAGAAAATGCTGTAACTTTCCTTGCTGCATTTAATGATGTGTCATTTTTGTACACCGAAGTTAGATTTTTGAATTACAAGTCAGAAATACAACAAAAACAATCACTACCAGGAGATTGCTTTCAACCTATGCTTGAAAACAATATCCCTGAACACATTATTACCACTGTGAAACACAATGGCACCATCATGCTGTGGTGGTGCTTTTCTTCAGGTGTGTTAGGAAGAGTTGGTAAAAGTTCGAGCATAAATCTTAAGAATCTTTGGAAAGATTTGAAAACTTCTGTTCATAGACACTCTCCATGTAAGCAGACTGATTTTGAACTATCTTTCAAAAAAGTGGGTAAATATGTCTGGTTGAAATAAAAAAATAATTCATGTTATTTCAAATGTGTATATTTGCAACTGACAAGTAGAAATATTTGACAGAAAGAATATGTTTAATCATTAGGGCTGTAGACATCCTAAGCATACCTTTATTTATGGATTAATTTGTCTTGGTTTCTTTGTATGCTTAGATTACTTGGTTTGTTTCCAACATGCCTGCTGTAAATTTTATGTGAATGGTCCGTTAGAAAGATTTCCGTTACAAAAAATAGTGACAGGTTCAATACTTATTTTATCATAAATACACAATTGCAGTTTTATTTTTGGAATGCGATTGCATCTACTTGGATATTTTAAAGTATTGAACACCAGTTAATTTTTCATCATGTTATAGTTATATTTATCCTGTGTTTATGTTAAATTTCCTATTTGACAAAGAAGATCACTCACTTCACTATCACCAAGTCTGCCTGGTATAAAAAAAATTGATTGATTGATCAATCAGTCAGCCAATGGAAAAGATTGGCCTCAGGTCCTGAGAGTTTAAAGTCTTTTTAAAGACTTTATTTCTCACTATTGTTTGATCTAAAGACCCATTCAATAAATTAGAATATTATTAAAAACTTGTTTTATTTTAGGTACTTTATCACAAGTGAAACACTTTATGAAGATTAATTAGACACAGAAAGCCTTTATTTCTTTATGTCTGTTAATTATGAAGATTTCACACATAGAGGTAATGAAAACATGACATTTAAAATTACAATGTTACATCAGACTAATAAAAAAACTATTTTTAAAAACAGAAATGCGGTCTTAATGACAAGTATGTTTAATAACTGCTTAAAAGTTATTTTCAAAAGGTACTTTTAACCTGACAAATTAGATTAATCGAAATATATATTCTGATTTATTGCATATGACTTCAGTTTAATCATGAATTGTATTTTTATTGACCATCATGTTAAGTTAAAATTCATTCATAAAGCACTTTAAAAACCGAACAATATACAAGTTATTGAATTGCTCTATCACGTTAAGTCGTTTGATTTGACAAACAACTCATAATGTTTTCTGCACTTTACTATATTTAAATGCTTTCAGTGTTTACATATTTCACTTTATTTAAGACACAATCACCATGCACATCCGGCTGTTAAATCCATCAAATAAACATCACAGGAAAGCGTTCACATTCAGTTTGTTATTTAACGAGCAAGAACAGGAAAATGTGACACAATAACAGACTAATATTTTTTTTTCCTTGAGGAATATTGAGTGACTGTATCAAATCACACAACCAGTAAGCTTCACCTGACACTACAACCTCCTCCTCTCAGCTGAGACACGATAGCTAACTGACATCTTAGCTAGCAACTCACCGAGTCACGTTAACAAATTTAGCTCTCTTACCTCCACTTAGTTTAGGAATTTTGCCAATTTTGTTCGTTACTTCTGCGGTGATAGTCCCAAAATCCTGCTCGTAGGTCTCAAAGTCTGAAGACATCTTCGAATAATAAGTTTAAACACAGAAGAAGCTGTCTGGTCGGCAGTTAGCATCGGATAATAACAACAAGTCTCGAATGGAGTCTTTTCCTTGAGTAGCAACAAAAAGGGCTCGACAAGAAACTAGACTTGTTTTTTTCCCCCAAAAGGGTTCGGTGAGTCAATAGCACATGTCATTCACCTTAGGCTTTGCGGATTATGCGTGATATATTTTCACATTTTTGAGGACTTAACGAGGTTTTGAAAGAAATTTCTGCTGATATTTAAATGTATTAGCGTCTGGGTGACTATGATGAGCAAGGTTCCCACCCTGTGTACACAGGAGAAATTGAAGGAAAAAAGGCAAGGAAGTGGCCAGGTTTGTAATTTAAAGTGACAGCTTTTTTGCTATTCTACAAATACAGTTTAAATGCGTAAATGGATTTGTATTTGTGATAGCTTTACATCGGTCTGTTTCATCTATGTTTTTGAAAATGCGTCGGCTTGTAGCGGTGTTAAAACTGGTGGAGGGGAAGCTAGGATATTTAACGTTAGTTTGCTATACAGCTAAGCGGAGACATCTTCATTAGCATGATGCATTTGATAATGATTCACCTGCTGACGTGGAAAAAACATAGCAGTTCCCTTTGCCTCTAATAAAAAAGTAATCTGCATAAATTCGATTAGTTTTGTTTTATGTTTATTTTTGGTTCGAAATTGCTAGCTTGGCAGCAGGAGCTAATTAGAAGCCAATTAGCACTGTTTTATATTTATTTTATTACGTTTCCTTTTAAACCACTGACATACTCGTTCAGTTTCTCTTACGTAATATCGTCAAAATAAATTAAAAAAACAAGACAAAAATAGAAATTTTAGCCCAAATTTTGAAATTCTGTCAAAGCTGAGTAATAATGTCAGGTGTGTCACTGACATGACAGCGATTCATTTTAAGCTTAGTTTAAGACAGAAGTTAGAAAATCCAAATTTTCACTTAGTCTGTTGGTTTGGAAAACAATACTGGTGGCTCTCAATTAACTTTAATATTACTTATTTGTTTATTTATTAGGTAAATTCAAAAAGCAAAAGTTATAGATTCATTGTGCACAGTGTTGTATCTCAGATATTATTAAAGGGGAAAAACGATGTTTAGCACAAACATTTCAGAGTAGTAAAACGTATGTCTCTGTCAAGATGTCAGGTATCCTGCTGATATTCCCCCTTTTTTTCTTCAAACGTTTTTTACCCCCTCAACTTTCAATGCTTGGATACAGCACTCTATGAACAGACAGCTTAAATAAAAACATTAACTCTTTGTAACTTCCCGTACTTACTGAGAGTCTCAGTGACTGTCTGCTGCACCATTTGTCAAGTCAGCATTCTACCTCATGATTGTGTTGGCTAGTGGTTCCTAATCCAGCTTTTACTGATTTTCTGAAAAGCAGAATGTTGAGATTTCTGTAACTGTAAACCACAATAACCAAACCAAATAGTAATAACTACTTGAAATCAATTGCAGTCTGTGATAGATTTAGGTTAATCAAGAACTTTCCGTTTTGAATTTTGTTTCTGAATTTTTCACTTATAACATAATATGTATTGAGATACACCTGTATAGTTTTGGATTGGAATTTCATTGCACATGTTCATTTGTTTAAATACCTTCTTTTTTCCTTAACAGATGGGGAAATTTGAGTCTCTCACTGGGATGGTGTGTTACAGATGTTGACAGAAAAGGATGCTGGACTTCATCACTGCAAGAATCAGGGGGACTCAAAGATCCCAGGTGACTCGAGGCCAGGACTGCCACGTGTTACAGAGTAGACGACAAAAAACATGTGCACCGCTGGCTTTGCAAGATAGCAGTGGAAAAGAGTAGCACACTGAACATTCATTTCAGGAACGGAACCAAAAAGAACGCAAGTTATCTTCCAGTTTAAAGGATGAAGTTCCTGTCAACTTTTGTGGCATTTGAGAACCTCCATGAGGTTCGGCGGTTGTGCCACTGGGGCCCAATCATAGCACTGTCTGTCATCGCTATATGCTCAACCATGGCAATGCTGGACTCTATTATCTGGTACTGGCCCCTGGACACTACAGGGGGCAGCATTAACTTCATCATGCTCATCAACTGGACTGTGCTCATTCTCTACAACTACTTCAATGCTATGTTTGTTGGACCAGGATACATTCCTCTTGGCTGGAAACCTGTAAGATTTTTTTTTAATATATATATATATTTATATATTGGTGCTTAAGCAATAGAAAACTATATAATACCCTCCAAATGTTCCTACACAGTGGTAAGTCATTTCATTCTAGTTCTGTTACTTGTTGTTTTTCATTCTCAAACAGGAGAATCAACATGATGCTCAGTACCTACAATATTGCAGAGTTTGCCAAGGTTACAAGGCCCCTAGATCCCACCACTGTCGAAAGTGTAACAGGTAAACACCTGCACAAACAAACCTTGGTTATGTTTTTCTTTTCTCACCTATGAATTCATTTTTGAGCTTGGGGAAATGCTCTGTGGCAGGAACTGAGCCGTTATCGGAGCTCCCAACTGCTGGACAGTTGGCTTATGTTTACACCTTTTGCTGTTATGTAAGGTGCAGCTTGTGAAGACTAATCCAGCACCTGGATTATGCAGTTGACACAATTACAGTGTCTAATGCATTGAATCAAAGTGGAGTTACTGCCCATTGTATAAAAGGTCTGGAAAACTATGGGATTTAATGTAAAATGTATTTAAAATATTTTTCAAGACCTTATTTTATTGTTTACTACATGATAAATATCAACCTTTCTATAAATAAATTGCTTCCAGATTGTTTATGAGGGTTTTTAATAGAAGTTGTAAATTCATCCGTCCGTCCTCTGACTGTACATCCATTTAGCCATCTGTAAATCCATTAAGTCTTTCTTCTATAATTTTATGACCAGACATCAATTCACAACTTCCAAACATCAATCCTTCTATCACTAACTCCATCTATTAATTTATCCCTCTATCCATTCATCAATAGTATGTACCCATTCATCTCTATCTGTCCATCTTTATGTCCATTAATCTGTCCATTTATCACTTTATTCTTCCATCAATCTGTCATCACATCCGTAATTCTGTCCGTGTCCATCCATTCGTCAGTCTGTCCCTCCCTCTTCCATCCTAAAAGCCTGATTGGTAAACTATAGCTATCTTAAAATTGGGATGAACTTTTGGATTTGTATTGTAAAACAATAACCAGAAATTTAATGCTAAATCTGGAATTTATGGAACCAAGTCCAAGACTTGATAAGAACTGCTTTTCTTCTCTTAACAAGTTTTCATTATTTGGTAAAAAAAATAAATAAAAAATAGAAGAACTACTACAACAGTAAACTGTTGTCAGAGGTTTATCATCCAGATGGAACAATGTACTAAATAAAATTTGGTTCACATTGATAAACTGAATGCTAATTAACTATGCTACTGTGTTCATTCATCCACACATTGAGGGCCGGGTTTTATGTTGTACTTTTAGTTTAATGTCTCTCTTTTTTGTTTACATATTTGACTCTGATTCACTGTGAAGGAGAATCACTGTGGTTTTTCCTGGCCTTCAGATGTGTTATGAAGATGGATCACCACTGCCCATGGATCAACAACTGCTGTGGCCACTTAAACCATGCTTACTTCACTAGCTTCCTGCTGCTGGCCCCACTGGGATGCTCACACGCTGCCATTATCTTCATTATGACCATGTATACACAGCTGTATGAGAGGGTAGTTATTACTTCCACCTCACTCTGCCTGACTTTCTTGTGTTTTTTTTGCAGCTGTAGAAAAAGTATCAAACCTCCTTTTTTTCTTATCTGCAGATATCATTTGGTTGGAGTACAGTAAAGATTGACATGAGTGCTGTGCGTCAGTTTCAGCCCCTCATGCCCTTCAGTGTGCCTGCCTTTGCTGCCACTCTCTTTGCCTTAGGTTTGGCATTGGGCACCACGATTGCAGTGGGAATGCTTTTCTTCATTCAAGTAAGTAGTTTGTTTTTTTTTTTCCTCTGAGCTTTGCATTTGGCATTTCCACTTTACATAAGTTGTTTGCCATGCAAAGTTGCAAGTGACATGTGCATTTAGTTGAAAACATGCAAAGCCACAATAAACTATGTAAGCCACACTGATGTTCAGCAGAGCTGTATGTTTACTCTCAGTATTGCTTCCCTCTATTTTTGGACTTTTTGTTATGTTGCACAGTGTTTCAGTGGCATGCAAGCTAAGGATAACTGAGGAATATTTCACTTTAAGGATCCAGAAATGAAACATTTTAATAGCAGCTGAAGCTATAAACAATGCAATGACTCTGTTTTTACACAAATGTACCATTATTAACGATTTCATGATAAATCATAATGTTTTTTTTCAGATGAAAGTCATTCTCCGTAATAAAACCTCAATCGAATCCTGGATTGAGGAAAAGGTCAGATTTATTATTTAATGTGATTAGTCTTTTATTTAACACAGTTTCAGTGTTTCCATTTAACAAAAACTATTTTTCTAACACATTTTCTACATTTTATTGTCATATGTGGCTATTATTTTGTTGTGTAGATGGCTGTGTTATTGCAATCTACTATACTGATTATAAAAAATAAATATCATGTACTTGCCACCATGTTTTTTTTCCCTTTAGGCCAAAGACAGAATACAGCATTACCAAACAGGGGAGGAGTTTATCTTCCCATATGACCTCGGGGGCCGCTGGCTGAATTTCAAGCAAGTCTTCACGTGGTCAGGGACACCGAAGGGAGACGGCATTGTGTGGCCGATTCATCCCAAGTGTCACCAGCACACCTTAACTGTAGGTTCTCCATATTGGTTGTATTATAATGTTCTGCTCTTCCGTCAGTCAGTCAGACAGTGGTTCTCAAAGTCTAATTAATTGTTTGTATGTTACGCAATCAAATTATCTCGTCAATTGTGACATCACAAAGCATTTTAAGGCAAATCTGACTGACCTTTGTTGATCTATTGACACATATGAGTATATCATCTGATATTCTCAATTATATATTATTAATTCTAGCAGTATGAAATTAGAAGATCTCCACTTTGAAAGATTGGCACAGCCTGGAAATGTTGAGTACCACTGTGTTAAGTAATAATTCTGAATCTGATGTTTTCTTTTAACTAAATATTTATGAGGCATTAATTATTTATGTTAAATGGTACTTTGCAATAGTCATGACCTAAATATGTCCTGTTTTTTGTGTATTTTACAGATAGAGCAGTTGAAGCAGAAAGCTGATAAAAGAGTTAGAAGTGTAAGTACCTGCTAAATCCTTATTTTGCCATAAATAGGTTGGCAGATTTACAATGTAAGATATTTATTCTCCATGTACAGTGAATCTCAAAAATGCCATGACCAGCATTGATAATTACATTTTAAACATTTTCTGCCATTAATGGGACATACCATCTATTTTGTACAACTTAAAAATAAACCAGTTTATGGGATGAATGTAAAGACACTTACAATTACCTGGTGGCATAAATGAGCAAACTTTTTAGTTAATACCTCATTGAAGGACCTCTTCATGGAATTTTAGCGCTCAGTTCTTTGTTAGAAATATTATACAGCTATTATCTTGACTTGCACTCAACCCTAACTCAGGATCATGTTATGTCTAATTTTGATTTTGGATTGATTAGGAAACTATTAATAAATTGAAATTAATTAAAGATGATTAAATGGTAAATTGAATCTAAAGGTGTCTGACCAAATTATTATTCTGACCGTGGCACAATAATGCAGCATGGTTATTCTCTTTTTTTTCTTTTGATTTCATATTTTTTACTCCTAACAAATGTTTTAATTTAATTTTCAGTTGGATTACACAGGGTATACGTTACATTTAAGAAGGAGGAAAAATTAGACCAGTTGTCATGGTCACAAAGCTGTGATTTTTAACAGGATTGTCAACATTTTTGAGTGACTTCACACCATATGTTTACGTTATATCTAATTGTTCTTTTTGACAGCTAAGATGTTCAGATTGTGACAGTAAATCCTATAGAAGTATAAAAAAAATTGCATTTGTTTTGGTGAAAACAAACTATGCGTGTTACAATCTAGACAAGTAAAAAACTGAACGTCATAATCGGATCAGCAAAATAATGTGATATGTGTTTGCCTTGACCAGCAGGTCCAGTACCAGGTAGTGGAGGATTATAATGGAGCCTGCTGCCCTCTCAGCAAGGGTCTACAAACCTTTTTTAGAACCCCTTGCACTGAAGAACCCAGGATCTCCCTCAGTAAAGGGGACATCATCCTGGCCACCCGTGGCACCAAGTATGTTCATCACACAAAAATGACCAGTCACTGAGTGTAATTTATCCAGAAATCTGATTTTTTTTTTCTTTTTGTAGATGGTGGATGTATGGAGACAAAGTTTTGAATGAAGAGGAAATGAAAGGTAAACTGTTTAAATCTCTGTAACTAAAACATCTGTCTTTATATCAGCTTTGAACGAATCCTTTCTGGCTTTTTCTGCTTTCCTTTTAGCTGGAGATCGCGTGCGAGGATGGTTTCCGAGAAGATGTGTTGAGAAGTGCCATTATGACACAGCTGCCAATGATAGCACCAGTGATAAGAAAGTAAATTAATTCATCCAGAGGCTTTATGAGGTGTAGAAGAGTTAAGCTGAACAGAATGTCCATCTACTGAAGATGTCTTGCCTCAGGCTGCAGGGCTCTACTCAAGAATTTCCTACTCTAAATAAATATGTCACCATGTTTTTTGGCATAAATTGATTTCAAAGTCTTACTTAGCACTTGCTGTTAAATGTCTAAAAAGGAATAATACTTTGTGTGAGGGTTTGGTTTGTCTCCTCTAACTGTAATGAAAACCCAGTAAGAGTCTTAATTTCCAAGAATTGCCAATTGTGTGACTTTATTATGATTATGTGATTGTTTTTCTTTTTACTTGAATCTCTGTCTTTCTCTTTTTTTAAAAAAACTTTTGTTATTTTTTCTACTTATGCAATGCCCCTGCCCAGCTAAACCCAGGGCTTCATAATGCAACTCTTTCTACAATATGGAAATAACAATTCATTACTTTTATTTTTGTAAAAACCAATTGTTTGCCTCAAATTATGAATTGCAAATTAAAAGAATAATCTTCCATAAGTGTTTTTTTTTTTTTTTACTTTAATTTTGTTGCTTGAAATTTCCTCATTTTAATTCCTAGAAATTGTCCTAAGCTTTAAGGAAGTATCCTGGAAAGGAAATTATGCTTGCTACAAAGCTGGTTCTAAACATTTTTAAAATTGCCCAAAAGACATTTCAAATTCATTAGAAATTTCAGAGAATCTGGAGTTTATTATAGAAAATTCTTGTGTTAAAGATGACTCTTGTTTAAGCATTTAATAACTTCAAGTCTGCTCCTTTTTTTTCTTTTTTTTTTGTTCGATGGGAGAAAAAAAACATTCATTAACAAAAGGTTCATTATGGAGAACCGCAACCTACGTACAAAAGACTGTGAGGTAAGATCCAATCAAGATTTTGGGTGAGGAATCCAAGCTACAAAAGCTGGACAATCACAGAATATGGGGTAAAGCTTTCACAATTCCCTGTGTTAAGTTGTTGCTTAACCATTGATGTTAGTAGTACCTGGGTTGAACGCAAAAAGCACTGTTGCTCAGTGGTTCGAAGTTTCTGATGTTCAAAGACAGGGCAGCCATTTACCAGGAAGGCATTTCATGCTTCCCTCTGCTGAAACACTTAAATGACATTCTGATTTTATACTCTAGCAGACTACTGTGTTTGACTGGCCAACACACTGGCCTGACTTCACCCCACTAGAGAATCTATGAAGGAGGATCAAGGATACCAGATCCAGTGAATGCAGAGGAGCTAAAGGTGGCAGCCAGGTTTTCCTTAACAAATGAGAAAGCACTCAGGCTTTTGACCTCCACACTACTCTGTAAATAATATAGTAATTTATAGAAACTATATTAGTAAATATATAGTGTCCATACATACTATAGGGATCTATATATATATATATTTTTTTAGCAGGCCTTTTGTTTGAAAAATGGCTTTTTATTGACCTTATGTAATAAGATCTTATGTATAAGTATAAGAATAAAATAAGTATTTAAAAATAATTATTTTTTCATGCTAGTCTTAAAAATGGCAGAATTTGCGCATATTTTTATGTTTTATTCAGCATGGCAACATAATTCTTAAATGTATCAGATCTGATAAGGTACTCGGTCCAATTATGGACTGTATAACAAAATACTTTGTACAGCCACTTCAGTAATTTCTTGGATGGTTACTTTATACTTTTACTTGGGTAAAAATATGTTGAAGTGGTGATACCGTTAACTTGAGTAAGATGATTTTTGCTTACCCCTAGTTCCTGACATTTGAGTTGTCCAACAATGAACAGCAGATGGCAGCAACACATCATTGATGCGCCTAACTGGGGCAACTTAAAGAAGAAGAAGAAGAATAGCTAGTTGTGACGTAAAGACGTTACATTAGGACGTGTTTTTTGACAACAAACAAACCAGCAACTGTATTTTCAATGTATTCTATGAAGTGATATGTGCATAAATGTCCACGTACTGTAGTATCTAAATTCGTGATAGTTTCTTTTATATTCGGGAAAAAGTTTTTTCGCTTATTTTGGCTGCTAGCTGTAATAAAAAAGGGGCACTTAGCATTGCAGCTAGTACGTGAGCTATCATCATTTGATTGAATACAGAGAAGAAATAAATTTTAAGTAATTTCTGCAGTATTACTCATGCCTCTAATCAATCTCCCGTCTTGTCTTTTATTTGTAAGATAGTTTCTCATGCATGGCTTCGTGGCGTTTGCTAAAACTAGTTTGTCAGCTGAAAAAGCCACAGTTAATTTCAACTAAACCAAACAACACCGTGTATCTGGCGTCTGTTCAAGCTTTTTTGTGAGTACATTTCTAGTTTTTTTAAATTTAAATATTTCTCTGTTCCGCCTCAAAATGTATTTGACGATGCCTCGCTGTTTTGTAGAGTAAGTGCATTGACAGACTTCGAACCATCAAAGAGAACAAAAGTTGAGACAACAAAACAAACAGCACCTACGACTTTTTACAAAGGTACTTTGCTCAGACAATATTTTTCTAATGTGTCTAACAAACCAATTTTTCTTACAGTTTCTATTTTTTTTCCTTAGGTGTGTGTTCTTGTCACCACAGCAACGGAAATGAGACAATAAATAAAGAAAGCAAGGAAAACAAAATAAAAACAAAAATGGATATGCGACCTAAAACTGGAGCAGGCGGTTTACGGGGCGTAAAGAGAAAAGGCTCCTTTCAAAACACCGGCCCGAGACCGACTCAGAAGTTTAGAAATACCCTTGAACAATGGTTGGTAAAGCCCTCAACACGTTTAAGTGCAGAAGTGTGTCCAGGTCAAGAGGATGTGGAAAGGACGGGAAATGAGCTGAACCCATCAGCTGAATCTGCAAACTATGAAAATGCTGAGAAGTCCTCAGTTTCTTCGATGGATGAAGATACCCAAATACTAACACCACAAGAGTTTGATGAGGCCTGTCCTTTACTGCCTGCTGCCAACGACTCTGAGATAGAAGAACAACCAGTGGAAGCATGCGCTTCACACTCTGATGGCTATACCAGACAGAGAACAAAAATAACAGACTTTTTTGCAGGGAGCACAGCACAGAGTTTTGCTGTGATAAATGGTGGGCAAAATAAGCCTTCAGAGAGGAAAGATCCAGACAAAGAACAGACAGCTCCTGGAGTTACATGGCTGGGAACGCCAATCGGCAAGCTCAGGAGGATGCCGGAATGTGGTGGGAAGCTTCCTCCGCTGAAAGATGTTCCTGACCAGCACATCGTGATGATAAGGGTTTGAGAACAAATTTTTTCGTTTTAAACAGCACAAAAAGAGTTTTAGGAATGCTTTTTCAATTTCACAGCCTTTGTGATTACTTAAAAAAAATACATACAATTCTGCTGTAATAGTTTTGTAAAATGTAGATTTCCAACTTGACACTGGTGTAGCTTGTATACGTATAATAACAAAAAAAGTTTATTGTGATGATTAGAAATTCAGAAAAAATATGCCAAAAACTCGGTGACTACAGAAAGTGTTTGGTCAATTGGCAAATTGCAAAGAGTTTTAAACCAATAGTTGTAGGCATGTGTGTGTTTCCAGTGTGTGTATTTAGGTCTGTTTTATCTTGAGTAAAAGATCTAAACTGAATAGAAAATGGTCCACCAAATTACTGTTTTAAATTAATTTAGGTTGTGTGTCATATCACAATTACAGCCTGAAAAAAGAAAAGTGTAAATGCATTAATAAAAATAATTAAAAGACTTATCCCAATCTGATCGGCAGTGTTTAGTTAAACATGAATTAACACATTAACACTATTACTTTTTATTGCTTGTCCCACTGATAGACAGACCTTCTTAAAAACTGTAAAGTTCCTATTCCATATCCAGCTACATTTTTGGATACATGGGATGATGTCCATGTGAAGATGCCCTGCTCAAACGGGAATTTATTTCCAGTTGATGATGAGGTAAAACTGGAAGTGTTTCTCATGCTGCTTGTTTAATAACATAAAACATCACAGATGCAGACTTTGTATGAAAGTGTGGGGCTGAAATGTGGAAAACTTCTAATTTGCTTTTGTATGAACATTTTTTTTGTTCAAATAAAATGTTGTTTGAGTTCTAGAGTCATTTAAAGCCACATTATGTTAAAAAGACATTATGTTGTTTAATCTTTTTAAGTTGTCTAGATATTTTTTCTTACAAAGTCTAAATGTATACTAATTTCACTGGAATAAATATAAAAAACCATGTAGAGTCATGTGCCTTATTAACCAGTAGAAGGCACAACAGTGTCATTATTTGTTCCCAATCTGAATTTACACCACTGAATGCTAATGCCATCTGTTTTTCCTCAGAAAAAGAGTCGGTGGGATCTGATCAAGGAAACTTTAGACAAGAAATTCACAAACGCTTTTGAGTTGAAGGTAAGTGGTTGTACGTTGTTATCCCTTCATTCTACTTCACACAAAATATTTTCTTCTGGAGTTTTTGTTTTTAAGATGTGTAAATCTGTCATGCATTGTTTTGTGTTTATCCAGTATCCAGTGTTTATGCATTAGGTTTACAAATTAGTGAATTGGAATTTGTAAAAATGAGACCAGGTGTAACGTGCACACAACTATAGTTGTTATTACCTGGTTACACCACAAGATGGCATTTCAGGTTCAGAAAAGGAAAAGAACAAAGCTTTATAACATGTAGTTGAAATTTCAATGGATTTTGAACACATAAATTGAACTTGCAATTAATATTTCTTTTGCTTAAAAAAAAGTTGAAATGTGTTTGATTCTGGTACAGGAAGCAGTGCTGAAATATAGTGCCTCACATGCCAAAAAATGGGACTTCACAGCACTGGACTTATACTGTAACAAGGTAAAGTATAATTATTAAAGCACTGTTACTCTTTATTTCTTGTTAATTCTTCTGATTCCGAAGATGGTAAAGTAATATTTGTTTTGCTCAACAAAGCTTTTACTCTGCATGCAAACACAGAAAAGTAGGAAACACAAGACACCAAAAGATTACTCTAATGGTAATGAACCGTCAAGTGTCCAACTATCCATCTATATAGAAAAAAAATCAAATGAAATGTTGCTTGTCGATCTATTTATTTTCATCAACATCAATAGAAATACATAACCTCTGAGCTCTGAGAGAGCATCATGACTGTCATATCCCTGAAGCTATTCTTCTAATAATTGTTTTCCACTCTTACTTTTTTGGGATTTGTTTTTAGGTATCATGGTGTCTCTGGAAATAGTTCAGAATCTAAAGCTACTTATATATATAATTTGAGGAACACAGAAATGGTTTACATTCATAAAATAATCAAAGTATATAATTGCCTCCACCTGCTGAATATCATTTAAATGTTGCCACAAAATCACTTTTGTGGCAACAGTGAAATCATATTCTTGTGTTAGAATGGCCCAGTCAATGTCCAGAACCGAATGCAAGAGGATCAACTAAATTGAAAGTGGATTACAACTGAAACTGTGTGGCCAGGTTTGAAAGAGACTCTCCATTGAGTCTAAGACCTGCAGCTGTATTTCTAGTGAAATATGATTGTAGGGTTAGGTTTTAAAGTCACAACGCAAGTATTTATTTATTTTTATCAGCAAAGTTACATGAATCAAATCCAAAGACTGATAGCAACGTGCGATATTATAGAGAAATGTATAAAGACACGTAGAATATTTTGACCTAAGTTTAATAATTAACAATACCTAGTTGTTTTTCTTCAAGTCAAAGATATGCTTTATTTTTCCCAGTAAAGCTTTGGCTCATTGCTCTTTGCTCAGAGTCGCCAGTGTCTTCGACAGTCGTTTTTGGAGGCCATACGTCATCTGTCCTATTAAAGTGCTCTGCGTCATCTTCTGTAAAGATTCAGAAGGTGGCTGAATGTCTGGATCATGAAAGAGAGAGGGACGTTCTGTTTGAGACATTGCTTTGTTGTGATACAAGTGAAATAAGATTTCCCAAGTTTATTAGACTATTGCTGGCAATGCTTTATGTTTTAATAGTGTTTCATACTCCAGGTGGAAAAAGTGACTGTTTTATGTCAGTATGATGCAAGTTTGAGCAGTAAATGATTTGAACGAAATGGAAAATTCTCCAGCCATTAAAAGCGGGAGCTTTGAGTAATAATTGAATCTTCAAACAAAAGGTCATTTTTACTAACTTGTCAGAAATGAAAATAGTTGACATTAAATAATAGGCAGCAGCTCAATCCAGTCAGTTTCTGTTGAATAACCATGCAACAAATGTAATTCATGTCAAAAATAAAGGATATTCCATCAAAGTGAACGCCTGCACTGAAAGAGGCTGTAGCCACAGGCTTAGTTTTAATGTTGAAATCTGATTTAGCTGTGATGTCGAACCAGAATGACTGAATTTGTTTCTGCAATTGATAAAGGAACGGTGGGGCTGCATGGAAGCACTGAGGTCTTTCTGCGTGGAGGTTGCATGTTCTCCCCAGATACTCTGGCTTTTTCCCACAGTCATAAAACATGACTGTTAGGTTAATTGCTCTCTCCAGAATCCAAATTGCTTTTAAGTATGTGTGTGTGTACACTGGATGCTTCCCCTGTGTGTTTTTTGCACTGTGATGAACTGGTGGTCTGTCTCTACAATGCCTTTCACCCAATGAAGGTTAGAAAAGGGCACCAGCTCCCCTGTGCCCCTACAAGGATAAGCAGGCATAGACAGTGGATGGATAAAAGAATGGTTGAAGATGGAATTTAGGTGGAACTCATATTGATGGCAAATATTTGATATTTTTTTAATTCTTATTAAATTAAAGGAGAAATAAATGATTATTCTTAAGACTATTAAGTTGCAGTAAATAAATGAAATTATTTAAATTAGGTCTGGAAAAATAGTGATTTAGCACAAAATTTATTACACTGCTGCTTGTAACTATATTTAAGTTAGCTTATGGATCTTAATATTGCACATTTTACACTTTTCAAGAAAACAATTATTGCTTGTGCAGCAAACTTGACTTTCAATTGTCTAATAGAAAATTGATTTTATTATATAATATTTTTAGCACAGTTTCAAAAATAATTTAAAACTGCCAATGAGGTATGATGTTTTGATTATAAAGTTTCATTTTCAGAGTGAAATAACAATACCACTTTTGTACAATGCATCTGTTTCTTCAGATTGTTATAGCTCAAGCTCTTGTGCTGGATATAAGCAGAATGTTTTCTGGTGTCAGAGCAAAAATGCACATGAATGGCATGGAGTGACGGGTCAGGCGTCCTCATTGAATATTCATCTCAGCTCGTATTCCTTATGAATAACGGAATAGCCGTTGACGGACAGCCTCAGTTTTGTTGAATTCAGTTCATTTTTCTCTCTTCTGCCCAACAAGTACTCTTTGTATGCTTATTAGCACAAAGGGGTTCATTTTTACTTAGTCACCTGTTCATAGACTGACTGAAAAATTTCTTACTTCACAATTATGCCTTATTTTGTGGTGGTTTATCTCACAAAATCCCAATGTAATGTATGTTTTATAATGTGACAAAATGTGAAAAGTTTAATCATGAATACTTTTGAAAAACACTGTAAGTTTTGTTAGATTTCTTCTATCTGGTATTACGTGCGGAGCTGGTCTTAAGTCGTACTGACAGTTAAGTCAGCTTATGTGAGTCTCTGTCTGCTGCTTATTTACACAGCTTGCCTAATATTACCTCAGCTATATCTACTATCCCCATCGTGTCAACTGCCGTCATTTATTACACCCAGAGGAGCAGTTTATGATGTCAGCCTGGTCATTACTTACAGTGGTGTTTAGCCAAGCTTCCATTGCCATAATATAAATGCTCCAAGCTAAATCACAAGCCGGAGCTTCTTGTTCTGGGCACACAGAGCCCTTTTTATTTCGAACACTTGGTCATTTGCATCTCTTCCTGGAAGATTGTTTAATGAGTTTGCTTGGCTGTGGAACTTTGATGAAATTGCGTCGTGATTGATAACTCTGACATTTTGGTGCCACTACTGGGCTAATGCAAGTAATATATAAAAATGCGTTCTATAAACGACAAGCATTATGAATTTTTGGATTACTTCTTTAATGTGTATTTTGACAGTATGACACCACGGATTCACATTATATACATTAAAAAATAGCTTCCATTCATGTCGTCAAAATTTGTGCTGCATCAATAATACTTTGATGGTTTTTCTTATTTCAATATCGTTTGTTTGTTTTACTGTTTCATAATTTAAATGAGTGTCAGACAAGTGTATTTAATATGTCTTCAACTAATCAGCCTGAATGAGTAATAGAGAGGCAGCTGTAGTTTATGGCAAAACAACAAACATAAACAGATCTCTTGCTGTCTCCAAGGTCCTGGAGCGTGATGCTGTGGAACATCTGTTTGACTCTCTGCTGCCAGACATGGTGCAATTAGCACTGAGAGCATCTGAGCTCTGCACCAAGGTAACACCAGTAACTACGCATTGCATTGACTGGCTGGTTTTGGTGAATTGTTGCAGCAGATTGATCCCAAAGGTCCCCAGATGATAAAGTATCTTGTCTAGTTGTCGTAAAAGGGGTGAGGACCTATAACATATTTCTTTAAAGAAACTGTAACATAGCACATCTGTACTAAAGCCACATATGCATTCTTTTTTAGTGAATCAATAAAAATGCATTCAGAGTTTACACATTATTACATTCATGCAGATTGCTTCCTTATCATGTTGGCATAACACAAATTATTTTATCCTTCTTCAGTTGTACCTCTGTTTGTCCTCTAGCCTATCCCCCTCCTGAAAAGAGGCATGAGCCACTCCATCACCATGTCTCAGGAACAGGTGGCATGTCTGCTCGCAAACGCCTTCTTTTGTACCTTCCCCAGAAGAAACTCCAGAAAGACTGAGTACTGCAACTACCCAGATATCAACTTTATCAGGTATTGTGTGTGTGATGTTCTGCTTTGTTTAATAGTCGATTGGTAAACCATAAACCTTTTCTGGCACAGGCACGTTTCGTTCTAACATGGTATAATTTTGAAATAACTTGCTCATCAAAAATCATCCGAAAGTATTCGTACAGCTGGAATGTATTCATGTGTTTTTGCATTTAAACCACAAGCTTCAGTGTATTTTTAAGAATTTCAGTGACATAAATTGAAGCCAACACAACAAAAATGTGGCTTTCATTTGTGTTAATTCCCCTTAACTCTGATACCTCTGAATAAAATCCAGTGCAAGCAATTGTATTGTACCAGATGAAGTGTTCTCACTTCATCTGCGTCTGCCTTGCCAATTCCTGAGCTCTGTTTCTTCATTGTTTGATTTTACTCTACGACATCTGATTCAGGAAAATGTTTCTTTAGATTTAGTCAAGGGATTGCATCTGTGAAAATCTTCCGTATTTCTCTCTCCTTACATACCGTCGCTATAAAGACCATCAGTTAGGATGTAATGTAAAATCTGTCTACAGATCTCTTGCTTAGTCATGTTGCCGATATCTGTTGGAATCACAATGTGATTACCTAAATGGAAGAGGAAATTAGATTAAAAGCGACTCCGATGGCTGCTTTTGACAAAGGAACGCACCACTGGCTTTTATAAAAAAAAAGAAAAGTTTCCATTCCAAGAGAATTTCATTCACATAAAGTTTAATGAGCTAAAATGAAAGTAGTCTCAGAGTTTTTCTTCTCCTTCGCTTTAAAGGGCATGACTTTACAAATTTCACTTAATTTTGACCTTGTAGCTCATGATACTCATTTCTATGTTGAAAAATTTGAATTATATCAAGATGGCATAAAATACATAAAACATAAGGTGGCTAAAATTGGCCAAGAAGTGTAAATGTTTTCCATGGAACATCAAACTCATGTGTCGAAACATTACACAATAGTCATCCAAGAAGAAACTAATAACCATGTAAATGTTGTCTGGCAGGTAGTAGGAAGGAAGCTAACTACCCATACCCAGGGTAACTACCCATGCACCATACCCAGAAATTTAAAAGCTCTCTGTGGCTAATTCAGTTTTCCTGTAGTCACCACAGTGGCAGCTCGTGAAAAAAAAAAGATTTCCTAGAAAAAATATGAATCACTTCACATTATGTCTGCTCTGTTTCTGACCCATATTGCCACACTGATGTGCAAAAAACTGACATGCTCATTCATTCATTTGGCTCAGACACTGAGAAAAATAGGTCATTGCTGCAGCTAATAAGCATGAGTAGACATGCAGTGGGAACACACTAATGTTGGGTTAATTAATAACGTGAGCAGCAGACATCAGCAGGTATTTTGCAGAGTGAGGCCATCTTCTGGAATTGTGTCATGAACTTTGCTATATTCAATTCCTTCTGCTTTGGATTGTTCTTTATCCAAAGCCTTGATTTCAGTTCTTTCATAATTCAGAGGCAAAAAGTGTTTTTAACTGTGAGAGTGACTTTAGTAAGGAGAAATCCATCCTCTTCATCTACCTGGATTAGAAAAGTTCATCCATTGTTTCTGCGTAGAGGATCTTTGGGAAAGTGTCCACTCCAACCTTTAGCTAAGTCACTAAGTGTCTGCACATTGTTTTTATATAGTCTTGTTTGAATGGCAATTATGGTCAATAATAAAATCCATTTACAATGTTTACCATTCGTGATTTGCTGTTGTGCATTTGTAGAATAACTTTTCTGCTTTAAAAACAAAGAAAAGGCTGATTTTGATGTATGTACATATTATACTTGGAAATTTGTTTTTGTTTTCATGCTCTAAGATATGATGCTGTTTGCTGCTCAATATTTTTAAAGCAAATGCACTTTGTCTCAGTAACATGGTTTTGGAGAGACGGCAGTCATTCCTAACTAGAAACTCGGGTGGGAATATTTTTGTGTATCCATGCTTTAGTTTAAATATCCTCATTGGACCCTATTTAATTCAATTCTAATAAGTTTCTTTTTATAGCACCAGTTTTAATAAATGTTGTCTCAAGGCACATCATAAAGCATCTAATCTGTACGCAAATGTATAGTGAATTCAGTCCAATCATATTGACAGATTGAAAGTCATGTATTGACCTGAGTGTTCTAATTTGATTTAAACAATCCGCTCAGATTCAGTTTATTATTCATATTTCTATCTAAGAAAACTCAGCCGATTATATTGAGCCACTGACTTTGCAGCAATTAATCTTCCCGAAAGGTCATGTAGCAGTGTATGAAGTCTTTAGGTTTTCAACAATCCCTTATACTAAAAATTTGTATAGTGGCAGTAGAAAGGAAAACTCCCCTTCGATGGGAAGAAACATCCATCAGACACCCAGGCTGAGCACTCAGTGCCAGTACCATAAATGCCGGTAATTTTATAATTTAAAAAATATATATTTAAGTTTATTTCTTGTTGTTTCTATGTAACTTCTGCAGTACGTTGTCAACTGGTCCAGATTTTTTGTTTTCCTTTTGCCAGTTTTGGAAAGCTTGATCATCTGCTCCCACATGTAGACATCTTTTTGTTCTTGGCAAGTTTACACCCCACAGCAGATGTGTAGAAATTGGCAAAAAGTCTTGCAAAAAAAATAAAAAATGGCCAACTGAAATAAAGATACAGTCTCTCCGCCTGCTGCAAAGGAAGCTTTTAGTTCTCTCTCACCTTACATATTAAAAGTATTCAGTGTGTGTTCTTGTTGTCAAAGAATGTTGACTTGTAAAAATGATGCTAAAACCAAATGCAGTCACCTGTATTGTTTTTTTCACAGCTACAGTCAATAGGAAAGGTATTCAAATGGCCAATTGTTTGGCCATTTTTATTTATTCTTTATATATTTCCAAACCTAGATTATTTCATAATATATAAATGTTATTTTATAATATTTATATATTTGTAATTTAAGTTATAGATGTACACAAAAATGATGCTAGACTCATCAGATTTAAACATAAAATCATGAAGTATGATACCTCAAAATATTATTACATTTAGACAGAAGTCGCATGTTTTTAAAATTATAACATGACTTTAATCCTAAATTGATGACAAATACTGTATAAATAATTTAGGTAAATTCTCTATTTCTATAAGATTATATTACAGTTTGTTACTAAAAGACTGCTTTCGCTGGTGGCAGACTCATGTCCAGTACATTTTTTCTGAGAGCTACAAGAGGGAGGATTGTTTCTTGAGGCCACTTTGACTAAAAAAAGACAAATGAAAGCAGAAACTGGCTTTACTGAACGAGTTTTCCAGTCCCTGAAGGGCTTTTAGTGCAGCAAGCTTTTGTCATTGCTTCATTTTCGTTCCATAAAATTACCTTTTTTTTTTTTTAGTGACTCATCTGTGCTTCTTTTAGACTCATATTAAGAAGGATATTGTGAGTTTAGTGTTCAAAGTGCACTCGTATATCCAGCGCTTCTCGCTGCCAGCAGTTTTATATATGTGCTAGGACCTTTTTTCCTCCTCAGGACACTGTTGCTTTAAAGGGACACAGCGTTTCCTAATGTATCCCTGGAGACAGAGAGATCTCTGAACCCTTTTTTCTTTTCTTTTTTATGTGTGAGTGCGGGGACAGTGCAGGAGTGTTGCACTGTGATGGACAGCCTAGGGCAACTTTGTTCTCGTAACTGCAAAGGAGATCCTACTTAATCGGCTAGCGACTGAAAAGGAGGCTGAGTGAGAGATGAACTAATTCATATCAAAAGTTAAAGCATGACTGAACTCACGGGGCTAAAATGGAGGTCATCCATCTCTCCAGCAATGATTCTGCAAATGAACAGTTTTTGGTCGTCTTGACTTTAGTCAGTTGGTGGTAAGATGGTATGTCATGGCCAACTTCTTTAAAGATTGAGCGTTCTTCCTCAGGAAGAAAATATAATCGTATTCACTGACATAGCACTTTATTTAGGTATACCTGTTTAAGTAGTTGTTTTTTAGAGATGGAGACTCTCAAACTCATTTTGACATCTGGAATTGAAGAACACTCTTTGCTGAAGTTCAAACTGAGCATTAGAATGGGGAAGAAAGAGGCTGTAAGTGTCTGAATGTAGCATACTTGTTGGTGTCAGACAACTTGATCTTTTTTTCTAAAACTGGAAATCTGCTGGAATATTTGCCTACAACTATCTCTGAGGTTTACACAGAATGGTCTAAAAATGAGAAAATAACCTGAGACCAGCAGTAAGGCAGACTACAAAACCTTGTTGATGCCACAGTAGAATGGGGGGGACTGATTTAAGATTATAGAAAGGATGAGGATTCCTGAAGCCTTGAAGCAGAAGGGCTACCCCAGCTGAAGATGACTTCAGAAGATTATTTGTGGAATGTACAGATTGTAAAATTTAGTTAGGTAAATGTTTTTTGAAAAATCAAAAAAATTGTATGGATGAAATTCTCAGTGGAAATGTAGGAAATAACTATAATAAATAAATAGGTGGCAGCAGAATTAATACAAATATCACTCTGTATCTTTTTCCTTTCAGACTGTTTGAAGGCTCATCCTCCAGAAAGATTGAGAAGCTGAAAACCTTGATGTGTTATTTTAAAAGTGTCACTGAACAGAGTAGGTGATCAGATTTATTGCTTTTTGATTAAATTGAACTGTTGTAGAGAAAACTAAGCAATCATTTTTGATTTGTGTGTTTGTGTCTTTCAGAACCTACAGGACTTGTGACATTCAGCCGTCAAAGACTGGATAAACCTCCCAACTGGAAAAGGTTTGCTGTCGTTTTTTTTTTGTTGTTTGTTTTGTTTTTTGATTTTGTTTTTTAGAATAGTATAAGGAGCACCAAAAGATACAGGAGCTTACTAAAAATGGAATGTGGAAAACAATGTTTGCATTTCAGCTCGCCGACTTTGCTCACAAGGCTCCACATTACATGTGAAGGGACCATTGAGGATGATGGTTATGGGATGCTTCAGGTAAGACCTCTATTTAGGGCTTGAAATCCTTGAAAATGCTTGAATTTCAAATAGGTGTTAAGGGAGTGCTCAGTTCTGTATAAAGTTCTTGAGACGCCTGATATTCAAATTGCAAGGTTTTGTAATAAAATGTAATCTAATGTTTGATTAAACGCCTAAAATGGGAAAGGGTTATTTACAGTTGAAGCCAAATATTTGCGTACACCTAATAAAAAGACAGACTTTCTTTTCTTATTTTCTGAAGTTAAATCCGACTAAACTTTTTAATTTTGGGTTATTTCTATTTGCTGAAACTTTGTAGCAAGATTTTTTTTAGTTTATTTTTGAATGTTTATTATTCCTAGTAGCTCAAATTATTGATCTGTAACTGAAATAAAGGTTGTCTCATATTTTCTACATTCAACTATGTTATTGAAATTTTGGATGTTTTTTGGTCATATTTGTGTCTTGTTTTTAGGCCAGTCAGGTGTATAGGTTGTGTGAGAGAGAACTTTTCAAAACATAACATGTTGTTATAGTTTAGTCTAACTTGTCCTTTCTGTAGAATGTAGAGTACAAACACAAGACATTATTAATAACAGTAATAAATACATTATGTAATAGTGAATTGAAACTTTCTTTTTAGTTTTTATCTCCAAAGTGTATGTTGAAAATGTTTGAAAAGTCCTTGAATTTTACTGTGGAAAAAGTTTACGGCCCTGTCTATTAGAAGTGTACACTAGTTAAAACATGTTACAGTCTGCTTTAGATTTATTTACATTTTTCAGCAACTTAAATGTACCAGGAGCTGTTTCTCCTCTGTAGTAGTCATTCACTATGCCACCACATTTTGAAGTCTTTCACCCAGAATGCTTAGCACTGCAAAATAAGCCCCTTTAAGGGAGCTGCTTACACGTCAGAGGGAGTTTGGGCTGGGACTGGGGTCGAGGCCTCTGGGCCTCCTCGGCTCTCTATGTTGGCTAAGCGTCCCAAACACTGTCAGCGCGGCCCCCTCCGACTTTCACCTTTTGTTTGCCTCTGGTGGCCACGGGCTGACAGTTGATGTGCGCACACGACCAGCTCAGGGGCTCGCAGTAGCTCCGATTGATGGATGCTCTGCAAGGGTGGGGCTGGGGGTTGAGGTCCTGACAGCTTGTCAAAGCAGACTCTGGAGTCTGGCTTGTTGTCCCAATGTTGAGTGACCACAGTGGAGAGATCTACCCTCACCCCGCTGCTCAACTTTTTTTTTGTAGCATTTTTATGTGGCCGTGATGGGTTCGGTCTGGGCCAACTGTGGGTCACGGAGTAAAAACCGTCAGCCCTGAAAATGTACAATTTCAAATGAATTGAAATAATTTAATTACTTGCAAAAATAAATAGAAAGCATAATTTTTGCAGTTTATTTCCTTAAATAAATCTCTTAATTTGATATTTGCTACTGGCGGCTACAGAACTAAATGCAGCGATGAGGAGAGCTCAAAGCTCATTTTGGCATAGTGGACAGATTGCCTGAGTAATGCCACCACCTCAGGCTAACCTCCCCAATAAACCTGTCATGGATTCTGTCAAAAATAAAACATAAAGGGCAAATACAATTTCATAGCATGTTTTGCTTCCAAAGTTTGAGAAGTTGTTCTTGTCTTTGCTCTTTTTTTTTTTTTTTTTTTTTGCAAAATCTGACTGATTAGAAAATGAGCAGGGTCAGCAGAAGCTTGAATGTTTTTTTCTTTATCTTTCATGGTCTTACCTTATCTTTCAGGTGGATTTTGCCAACAAGTTTGTAGGAGGAGGAGTTATTGGTGCTGGTCTTGTTCAAGAAGAAATTCGGTTCCTCATAAACCCTGAGCTCATCGTGTCGCGTCTCTTCACAGAGGCACTCGATGATAACGAGTGCCTCATTATCACAGGTCAGTGAACCCAAACGATACTTTATTTTTCTAGGCATTTATTTATCTACTTCTATAATCTAATTGAGTTGGTTGGGAGATTTTGAACCCATTGTTTTCCTTTTTCTGCACTGGATTTTTGAAAGAGGCTTCTCTGAATACATGCAGATGCAAACACACCCATTATGTCCAGCAAATTGGAGTAAGTAGATTATCAAAATCTGAGGCAGATTTCATGGGAAAAGAGATTGAATTGAAGCTTGCGGTCCTTTTCTGTAAACTCAGCATCACGATTGTATTTTTCTCTTTTCCTTAACTAGCTCCAGCTTTCAGCAGGCAGTATTTCTTCTGCACTGTCTACATGATGCAAACGGTCTTTGCAAACATCTTTGGGAATGATAAACTATTTGCTTTGCCTACAATTTCCTCTGATATAGAAACCATTGGTGGACTTTGTATACTTCTAGCCTTATTAAAATGCCTGCAAACAGTGTCTGTAATTAGATATCTTATTTGTTCCTTAGAGTTCTTTTGAAAGCAAATATTTATTTGCATCTGGCCTCTTGAAGACAAGGATGCCTGCAAATACACTCATGAATTTGCCATAGATTGTTATCCTTCCAGTTTGGAATTGTAATTCTTAAGATTTATTCCATTTGTGCTTCAATTTTCATACACTCTTTAATTTGATGTGAAAAGTATTGATGTTTACATCTTCAATTTACCCCATTCTGGGTCAGCTTGAAGATGTTTATGGCTTTGCCGTTTTTCCCGGTCGGTCCTTCTCACATGTTTCTTTTTGATTGGCTTCGAGAGGTAGTTGGAAGATGGAGAGTTGGTGGACTTGATTGCACTGTTGAACCTCTCTCTTAAATAATTCCTAGTACAGTCTGTACTTCACAATTGGATGTTTGCAACAAACACGGCTGTCAGAAACCTGTGTAGACCCAATAACAAGACGGCAGACATGAAGGTTCCCTCTGCAGGAGGCTGATGGCACCTGTCCTTTACTCCACTTCTTCTTTTTGTTTTGTGGAAATGTTTGCAGGAGCTTGATTGGGTTTAAAGAGGACAACAATCAGTGTATTCTAGTAATGGCTAGTAAAAAAAAAAAGTATGCCTTGTATTTTAGTATAATTTACGGATTAAAAGAATCTCTTTAACAAAGGTTTGGATTTTACTGATTAACATGATAATAATCTCTCTTAGTTTCGTTTTTCAAATTATTTTTAGTTTTATTTCTAGAATAAAACTGTGTTTTCTACTTTAAGGCAGGAAAATAAAGTTTATTCAGCTGTGGTGGGGTTTTTTTCTTCACTCTTTGACATGAGCAGTGATTGAGAAACTTTTTTCAGTTTCTCAGTCTGCATTGCCAAGAAACAACCATTCTACTTGCTTCTGGCTTTTGTTGTCACATTTTTTTAAGAATATGTTTTTTGTTATACATGGTATCAGAACTGTAGACTAAAATAGCAAGTGAGGCATCACATTCTTTGTCTTTGCGATCTCCAGACATGCCCGTCTTCCCGTTTGGCCGAGTCACCTTCAGACTTCGTGCCTGCCTTTGCTCCCGTTGCTCCACTTAACTTTATTACTCCAGCACAGAATTAATTATAGCTGGAAGACCTGCCCAAGACCTGCTCCGCTAATGGACTCTTCCATTCCATCATCTTTATTAAACTCAGCCAATATCTCTTCTTCCCATTGTAAAACTCCAAGCCTCGGATGCTTCGTGGCCCACTGCGGTAAATCATATTTCTCTGCAAGAGGTCTTGGCATGCAGCAACACAGCCTAATGGGTTGAAGCTCTGCACTGAAATTTGCAAAAGTGCTCTGGCTAATTGAATTTTTCTTGATTGGTAGATATCTGGCTGCCATTGGGACGGTCAACAGTATAAATAGTATCAGGGAGAAGTCACATGATTGGTTTAAAGACGATGCTGACCAGGAGATGCTTTAAATCAGTAAGCAGGAAGCAGTGACATGGAGATTGTATTTCTTTTTCTATCCGGAAGGTGGAAACCAATAAAACTAGTGGCAGCCTGCTGTGTCTATGCAATGTTTCCCATCTTACACCACTTATCCACAATATTCTGATAGCATAATTTATGTAATTTATGTTGTTGTTTATGTTCACAAAAACAAAATGTTTCCTTTTTTTATTCCTTGGTCATTAAGAAAGACATTGATATGAGTTAATTAAAGATAAAAAAGTTCACTCCTCCCAGCTTTGAATTAACATAGCAATGAGATGCACTTCTGACTTTTCACTGCCTTGTCCAGCACAAATGTGAGACTTTCATGCTTGGATATATTTGCACATGAATAAAATGACCTTTAATACTTGACTTTGACCTGCTGATTGTTGTTATTTATAAATAATTCTAATAGTTGGTTCTCTCTAAATGCGGTATTTATATGCTTCCCTCCACAAATACCTTTTCAAAGAACATTTTGCTCATGAAAAATTAGAAGAAGAATTAATTTTGTTCCTGACGTATTATCTGCTCAAATGCAAAAATGTCAGGGACCATTAAAATGTCATGTTCTTGAACAGCAAACAGATGTCCCTCCAGTTTTATGACAGAGATATTATTCCATTGTTGAGATTTCTAAGTTCTAATTTAAACAGAACACTTGGAAATAGTAGTTTAAAGTAATTTCTTCCTGTTTAATAACTGTGCTTTATTCCTACAATATAACAATTAATTGAGCAGTCACAATATCCATTTATACTGAATCAAAGTTAACCTTTAAAGAGCGTTTACTATGTGGGAAAATTTGTTCTGCATTTGTTTCCTATGTTTTTATGTAATTGTTTTTTGTTTATAAAGGGATTTTGAATTATATTGGCCATTACTTTAAGAGCAACATGATGATGATGCCAACTGGAGTTCAGAGCTCTTTTATATGCGTCTCTTCTTTAATTGCTTTGAGTAGGAGGAGTATTTTTTTGTTTATTTTGTTACAGCACGTACATCTTTTTTCTGTTTAATGTTGGACTTTTTTGTCACTTTTTTTTTTGGGGTGGGGGGTCCGTTTTTTTTTGTATTGGCAGTAAATATTCAATTATTGCAGGAATATCTATTTAAGATTATTTATTCTCCACCATTGGTCATATTATATCCCTTACTTTTAAGCTTTAAGTTGCCTAAAAAAGGACACAGTATTGAGGTTTCACTAAAACTTCTCTAATTTTACCTTTCTTTCATCATCATAACTAGCATCATGAACAAACTTTAAACATGGTTTTTGATGTTGCTGTCTTTCAGGATCACAACAGTATAGCAAATACACAGGTTATTCTCAGACGTATAAGTGGGCTGGCTGTCACCACGATACAATTCCAAGGTATAAATCCATTTCTTTTTTTATTTTAACATCAGCGGGCATCAGCCATGTCCTGAAGTTTGAAGTTTAAATTATGATCTGTTTGGTGTTTTGATTACAGCCTGTTGTTGAATATTTTATCTATTGAATGTCTATTTGTTTGTGGTTCCTTGCAGAAGTATTGTCTTTTTTTCCTTTGTTTATTTGTTTTGAGCAACATACTTCCTAAGTATTTTGTCCACATTTTGTTGTTCTCAAGTCTGTTTATTGACTCTTCCAGAGACGACTGGAGGAGACGGTGCACAGAGATTGTTGCCATTGATGCGCTACAGTTCAGGAACTTTCTCGAACAGTTTCACCCTGACAAACTTAACAGGGAACTTAACAAGGTGACCGTAAACTTTTTTTGTTTGCCTAAGTTTTTTCATTTCTTTGTAATGTTGCTAGATTTTTGCTGCATGCAATTTACCATATACAACCATTCTCATATACAATGATTTAGATGAAAATATATGTACATACAATACATACTATGAAAATATGTTTAATTAAAGTACCCAGAATTATCCATCATTGATTTTAATTGGAATCATGAAAATTTACTGTCAGGATACCAGTCCCATGTATCATATTCACATGGTACTCTTTTTTTTATATTTATCCTTAAGCTTCCCGAAGAGGTAATGGCCATTTGTACTGGAAAAAAATCAAGATGTTGATGTTGTCAGGTCTGCTGTCAGAAAGCATGGAGCAGTTTGACAGTTCTGACATCAGGGTGAAGAATGCATAAACACAGATATCAATCCTGTTTCGAATATTGTTCAGTTAAATGTCACATCTGCCCTTTCCCAAGAAGAATTTATCACTGGTCAGAAGGGAGGACAGGCTCTTACCATTTATTTTCACTCTGCATTTTGTTTTAACGTTAAAATAAATATTTCAAGCTCGCTTGGATCTTATGTTGAAGTAGCTTTCAAAACAGTGGCTCATATGGCATGTCTGATACCTCAGATTTACACAGGAGTGTTTTATAGTTATGACTCTCAACAGTGAAGCCAGATTTTGTTCTCATATCTCCAAAATGGCACATTAAAAAATTGAAGGAAAGATAAATCACCCAACGGCATGTATTTAGTATGAGCAAAGTCTCACAGCTACTGGAAAAAAAATTAAGAGTAGCTGGTATTTTCACATAATTTTCATTTGATTAATTTTGAGTGAAAATGTTCTAGCTAAAGCGCATGCCCCACTGGGAAATTGTTTCGTAGATGTGATGGAATTAAAATAAACAAGCCTTTCAATGTTTTAAATATATTGCTCTTTTCTGTGATAGTGATACATTCTAATGTGTCTGAAGCACTTTTATGATTTGAGATGCTTCAGCTACTGCCTGATTGGTTCTCTTTTAGTGCCTTTAGATACTGTTACCTTATAATTATTGGCATGCATTTTTATTTTATTCTGGGTGCTTAAATGTTTCATACACACTTTAAGGAAATACAGTAAAAAAGACAATCAAACAAAGGAAATAAATACATTTATGTGTGTACATTGTAATACAGAGCTTAATGTAGAGGATTTGTGAGGCCATATATGTTTTATTTTAATATTCATAACTTCTGCGCTTTTTTACATCCTCTTTTTGAACTTATTGTCTGACACTGCTGTTAAATCTTTTGATTCTCCTTGTAGGCTTACTGTGGCTTTTCTCACTCTGAGAAGGAAAGTCAAAACCTCGCCGCAGTGGCAACAGGAAACTGGGGCTGTGGTGTTTTCGGAGGCGACACACGACTCAAAGGTAAGGTTCACGTCTCTTGCGTAACGTTGACGTCAGCACATTTTGACTAGACAAGTGCTCAGATCATCACTTTAATTGGACTCTCTTTCCTGGATGCAGCAGAATAAATTTCAACTAGAAAGCGCTCCAGCATGGGCATCCATTTGTCTTCCAGGAATTTGTACGTTTACTTAAGGCATTTTTTTTTGCCTTCCTCCTATTGATCTAATGCCAAAGTTGATATGTTGCATTAATAGTGAAATTGATTGCCTGCTTGAATCCATCAATCAGTTCCAGCTTTCTGTGTGTGTTGTGTTGTTATTACTCCTCAGGGAGCTTTAGGAGACATTTTTCCATTCATTTGCAATAGCAACTTAGCTTTTCAGTATATTTATGCATTTCAGCCCTTATCTGTATCACACTGTATACTGTACATTGTATATTATTGAACAGTCGCTTTACTTCAGTGATCCAGTGCAAGGGCATGAAACTGGCATGTTACACACAGATTGATTTATTTGAAATGTTTACTTCTGTTAAGGTTTGATAATTATGGCTCACAAAACGCTCTATCCGTGTATATTAATGGAAAGTTGCTTGAAAGGAGAAACTGGTAGTAAAAGGTGTAGAGTAACAGACATAACTGCCTCCTTGAAAGGTTTGTGTGTGGTTTTTTTTGTTCTGTTTTGTTCTTTTTGTTTGGTTATTTGATTTCTATTGCTGTTATTCATTATAATATCTGGTTAATTATTTTTTAGGTCAATACCCCTTTTTGCCACTCTATAATGTTTGTTGTATATACACCTACTGGTGAATAATAATAATTAAAAAACAAACAAACAACAACAAAAAAGAAATAATGAGATCTGCAGGATGTTTATGAAGAGATATTAAAAGGCTAGAAATTGCAGATTGATGGGTAAAATTGGGGGCATGAGATATAACTACAACATTTTTTGCCATATATATTAAAATTGAGCATTTATTTTAAAAAAATACTTTGTGACGCAAAGCCTATTCAAGAATTTAGGGGAGATTTCACAAGATGTGGAGTTCTGCTACAGCAATATGCAATAATGCTTGTGAATGTGGAACAATATGACTTGTGATAAACAAATAGTCATCGTTTTCTAATTGTGATGAAATAACTTAGTTATAACTTTCGCCGACTGCACCAGAAACATCCAAATGCCTAATTTTCTGCTGTATTGTGCAAGCTTCTTCTAATATCACTGGCATAGAGAGCTTGAATGTGTGGTTATCTGATAAGCTGTTACTGTAGTTCATGCAGCTCTTTGAAATGTTAATATTGAATACGGTCACAAAGCAATAACAGTAAATTAGTGATATATTGTGTACCTTTAGTGTGGACTGCTACTGGGGTCAGTGATTCAAAAATGCTTCATTTATGTTGAGGACACAAAGTCAGTTTAATGACTCACTATATCGATACTTCCTACTTGAGAGGATGTCTGCTATCTAGGACTAGCTTCTCTGGTCCCTCATTGCCACGTTTTCTTTAATCACAAAAATTATTTTTGAGGACAGCTGTTGAAGCAGAGGCAGCGAGACAAACTGCTGATGGGTAGAATGCTCAGTGTTGAGTGCTGATCGAGATGTTGTTTCACTTTTGCTCATTACGTCTGCACTTTCCCAACTTTAATTAATCAGCAGACGTATTTCCAGTCTCTTAAAATATTCACAGCTTTCCGGGGCCAGTCGGGGCTCTGCTTACTAACAGATCCAGAGTTCACAGTGGGGGTGAGACCTAATCCCTTGATTACTCACCTTTTACAGTACAGGATACAGAGACTGGTTTTAATGTGGTTTTAATGGAAACATCAACTTTAGAGGAATTATTCATTTATTTAAATTTTTTTCTTTATCTTTTCAAATAATTTTTTTCTTTTTCCAAGCTTTCATTGTATCCGCTTTGGTCGAGCACAGAAACATTCTCTGTTGTTGAGGTTTTACAGCCCTCTTTTCCTCCAGCTCTGATCCAGATGCTGGCAGCTGCTGAGGCGGGCCGAGACGTCGCCTATTTCACCTTTGGTGACAACCAGCTCATGACAGATGTCCACAACATGCACTCCTTCCTCACCAAGAGGAATATCAGTGTTGGTGAGGCAGTCAGACATCCCGTCTGTTTCTTTTTTTTGAAAGTAGTCTTACAGCCCGTGGTTTTAACACTAACACTATTGCTTAGCCAATGGCATCAGTGTTTGAGTTTGGTTTGTTTATTTTTTCTATGAAGACAGCCTCCCATGTCTTTATACATTTTGGTAGGTGTATATACAGTATGTTGTGCTGAAGTTTTAAAATGCCTTCCAATAAGTCCAACATCTATTAGTTTTCTCTTAGTTGTTTTCGTATTACTTAAAATGTTTTCAGATGGGTAACCACCGTTCCAATGTCCAAATGGTTCCCTCAGATAAAAGAAGAGTGGTTCTGAGAGTCAGGATTATTCCAGCTCTCAAACTCTTGTGTCACTGTCCTCAGCTAAGAGTAAATCTAACAAAACGGAGCTCTAATCCCAAAATAATCTCCCTTAGGCTAGACTTGAATTTGCATCTCAACAGCCCACATGAAACTAAAAGTTTCATCAGAAGAGACGATGCTTGAGCTTTATAGCCAAGTCTTATAGAAAGTCTTTCAAGCCTAAGAACACTGTACTAGCTGTGGTGGAAGGTGGTGGCAGCATGCTGTCTGTCAGTGGTACTGGTGCTCTGCACAAAGTTGATAAAATATTCAAACTATCTCAAAAACTTGAATAAACCAGGCTAACAGAAATCCAATCAATTTAAACAAACTGCACCAACTCTGCCCAGAAAAGTAGTCAAACATTTATTTCATTTTATAACAGAAACTTGATTGTTGTAAAATACTGTACATCTGTAAATCTAATCCATATTTTAAAACGTCCTTTAAGTTGTATGTTGTATATTCATTGCAACCCGAAAAAAGTGCTTCTACTGGATCATCAAATCCCCCAAATTCATGCTTCATTCATGCTCATAGGATTGCATGTAAAGTTAACCTCAACTAATAATTGTAGATTTTTGAAAGTCAACATTTTCTTTCTCATCATAACAAGGCAGTCTATACAATGTCCTTGTCTCCATCACAGGGGAGGTGTATGACCTCCTGGAGCAGTACTACAGTTCGGTTTGTAAGAACTGCCTCCGCCGGCGCCCTGACGTCAGCCTCTACTCCTTCATCTACGGACAGGTCGGCTCCTCAGAGGCGCCGGATGAGTCCATCAGAGGTTCGGCCGGCCCACACTCACCCACACAGCGTCATTAAGCTCATGATGCTGATGAGTCACTTTGCCTTTAAATTGGGAAAATACAGAGTGCCAAGATTTTTGTCACCTTGCCGTAATCAACACAGGAATAAATAAATGGCTCAGAAATTGTTATGATAGAAATACAGAACTTAAATTGTGAAGCAAATTTCCTTAGAAAGAGGTTTTATTTTTATTTGCCTGTTATTTTTCAGATTTGTTTTTTTTTTTGTTTGTTTTTTATTTCTGATGCTTTTTTCCACCATCTTCTCCCTTACCCATGGAAATAGCCCAGGTATTTTAGTAAACAGAATATAATACATTTTATATACAAGCAAAAAATGATTCGGAAAAAGTAAATATGATTAAAAAATAAAAGGCAAATTAAAATAGATTAACACTGGTATAGTTGCATTCCATATTTTATACATCTAAGTTTCTTTTTGTTATTTTTGTACTTTTAGTTGGCATAAAAAACTTGATTATGGCAGTTTGTTTGGTCTTTTATAATATTTAGCCCTGGATAAACCAAATTACGTTCTCACTGTTGACATGAAGAAACGAGGAGCATGAAGATGAAAACCAAACTGGTCAGTTATGGCCCTGCCTGCTGCTGTGGTCACTATGTTGCAGTGGGTACGCTGGGTTCCACTGTGATGCAAGTTGGATGTTTAATGCTGAGGCAAAGGTTGCCATCCATCTTTTCTCTCTGTCGTGTAGCTGGTCTTTATACCCACACTTATTCAGTTTAATTGGGTTTTCTGTCAGAAATGAAGTTAAAGGAGGACAAGAATTGTTGTTGGAGACTCGGATCACCAGTAGGAAAGCAGTTTAGATTAAAAGAGCAATCTTCCTCTGGGTGTAATTTATTTCATTATCACAATGAGTTCAGACTACAGTTTAGTGAACATGTTTTGATTTTTGCTGAATGTGATTACACTCAATTTGATGTGATTTTCTATTTTTCCACTGATCTTATTGCTATTCATTCCTTGTTTTAACACAAGAATTAATTTATATTTTTTTCTGATGTATTTTGTTTTGGAGTCCAAATAAAATTGGATTTAATAAATAAAGTCGTCTCAGTTTTAATTCTTTCCACCAGCTCTTTTCAAATGTAGCTAGAGATGTAACTGATGCATTGCTGAAATATTAGATTGACAGCTGCCTGATACGTTGATGTTAAAGGCAAATATTGAATTTTTCTGGTATTTGTCTGCACTTATTTAATCTGAAAATAAAACTATGTAAGAGTGGATCACAGCTCAGCCAATCTAAGAGTTGGACACATTTCTGGAGTGACGAGCTTCTTCGGTATTAGGAGTAAAATTTTAAGCACTACATTGGTAAATCTTTAATTACACTGCCTACCATTTCAACATTTTAGTTTTGTTTTCTGTTTGCAGAAACTGTTTGAACCTAAACCATCTTTAGCTGAATGGAAAGTTAGTTTAATTTCTTTTGAATGAACTCGTGGGCTTATCTAAGTTTACTAAAGAGAGTGTAGGTGTCAAAGCTTGGCACCGTCTGCCTTTATGAAATCAGGACCTGAAGCAGGGGGTCGCTCTTTGTTGCATGCTGAGTTCAAAAAGCAGTCTTTGGGGGTCTATCTCCTGAGGGGGTACACCATAGACACAAACGGGGGGTATCCTACTGGAGTGATCCCACTGCAGTTAACGTCATGTGTGTTTCTGACCTTTAGGCTGGCACCTGCCATAAAGTCACAAACATGAAGTGTTTTTGTTTTGGTAACATGATCCCTGTTCTGCAGCCTAGTGCTGGAAAAACCTGAGATGGTGCCTTGCAGAAGTATTCATACCACTTTTAACTTTTTCTAACATCCACTTAAAGCTGTTACAGTATAGACTTTTATTTAACATACATTTGTATTGACCCATCTAAATGTTGTTGAATGCAGTGAAAACAATGTGATTTGCATTAATACTCAACAGTGTTGATGTTTGTCTAGTTTGGGTTTAATGCAAACATAAAATATGCAGGTTCTTAATGACTTTACCACAACAGTAAAAACCTTTTTATGATGCATTTAACAACAATTTTACAGTATATTACTAGCACAGAGAGCCTGAATACATGCTACTTCAATATTTTGTGCATAAATATAGGTCTTTAGTGGTATGCAAAGCACTTTGACTTGCCTTGTTGCTGAAATGTACTATATAAATAAAATTGATTGATAGATTAATGTCGCTATCTTAACAAATTTACCAGAGACTACATATTTGCCCATTCTTCCACACAAATCAGCTCAGGCTGGACATAGAGCTCCATATCATTCTAATTTATGGCATCATCATGTTAAAATTAGTATCAGAAGTGTTTTTTAGTCTAGTCTAATTTGTGTTTAAAAAGATTTTTTTAAAGAAAAGGGTAAAATGTTGCAAGGCAATAGATTCGTTTTTTTTTAAAGAATTTTGTTGCTTTCAGTAAACTTAAAAACTAGTTAGGTAATATACATTTTTGTTCTCCATTATGAAATAAAGTGTTTTTCCTCATCCTTCCTTCCCTGTTTTATCTCTTCTAATTTCTGCATTGCAAGTGTCAGATACATATGGCCTCTTTAGACTGCTCAGAATTTCATTCTTGAAGTTAAATAATCAACATTTCTCTGCCTCCATCCAACAAGGTTAACTGTGTTTTCGTAAGGTGTTTTATTATGAATTATAGGGCCTAATTAAGGTAATTAAAGGTTCTCTTTTCATGTTTCTTTATCATTTTTGATCATTAGTGGAAATTCCCTGCAGTGTTTGGATGAGTAATGCTGGCTTCTCCTGGCTGCAGATTAAAGGTATAATCAGCTGAATATTGATTTGTTGACTGAAATCCTGGAAGCTGAGGTTTGTGTTTGTAATACTTGGTGTCGTGACCGCTCTTTCCCCAATCCTCCTTTTTTTTTTTACTACTTCTTGTTTGTTGGGGAAAGAAACATAGACATAAGATTGCAAATGCACCTCGGATATTAGGGTTCATATGCTAATAAGGATATGTTGATATGCTAATTAGTCATTCTTATACTTTTAGTACCATTAGTACTTACAGAAATGGTTAATATCAAAGTGGGTAACATCAAAATGGCAAATTCTCAATCTTGGCACATTTGTATTGCATTTTCCTCATATAAATTAAAATTTGGAGACAGTAAATTCTTATTAAAGTCCTCTCTCATGGAAGTAATATGCACATTAAAAATTTTAATGTTGCAGTGTACCATATAATTTAACTCAGACTTGTTTAAATCAGATATTTTGAAGGCTGATGTTGAAACTTGTTTTATGTGAGATCAAATTTAAACTGTTTACTGTTAATCTACAAGTAATTCCAAATCAAAAACAATTATTCTTATACTTTAATAACATGTTAACAGAAACAGGAAAAAAAATACAAAAACTAAACCTTTTACTACCTGCAACATTTGATTAGTTAATCTTGATATTCTTGAAGTTTGTTCTGTAATTTTATACAAAACATCTATAAAGAAAAAACTGCTTGTCTGTTAATTTAATTTGTAATTCAGATTTGTTTGAACTCTGCATGATTTGCATGTCTGATCACCTTCCTCAGTGTCCTCTATTCTTCCTCAGAAGCAGCATAGTCAAAGCCCTTTAGTGGTAATTTAGCAGCTGAGAAGCTTCCTTCTCCAAAGGCAGTTCCTTAACTCTTCCACAAAACCTGCTTGCGTCGCCTTTTACTCGGGCTAAACAGCCTGCAGCTGAAAAAACTCTCGAAAGAGGAGGTGCAGGCAATGTATAAATCCCTGACAACAGCAATTATTTATTAGTGACAGATTTCTGTGGCCACTTACAGTTCAAATATTTCCTCTGCAATTGATCCTAAAGGAAAAATCCATTTTATGTGAGAGCTGCAGCTTTTAACCAAACTGAATGCTTGCATTGTAAGGTCAAGGATTGAGTGAGTGAAGTTATTTTTGCTCCCGTTATTAGATTGCCTATCCATCACTGGACTGTCACATGATTGATACTGACTCAGCTTGAATGAAAGATGATGCAAGGCCATGTCTGCCTTCACACAGGAGTAAGGATTGGACCAATTATAGAGGCAGATGGTGTGAAAAAAAGCTATTGCAGGAAGTGAGGAAGGAAACATTCGGCTGCCCATGTTGTACTGATCTCTTTTTACAATTAAAATGTTGGTGTTTTTGTTTTTGCTCAACTTTATAAAGAATGAAATAATGATTGCCAGCATCTAGGTACTCTAAGAGATCTGAGCTGATTAAAAATATTTCTTATTAATGGTATAACTTTCTATGCAAGTAAAGGTATAAGCTAAATGTTACTGTGTGGCTAACAATAGCATTTCTTTCTACCAATAAATCTCAGAGCGTTGCAACTTGGTATTTCAGCTTTCCAGGCTGCATTTTCTTGCATTATGAAAACATTTTTGTGAATATTATGAAACTGTGTTCCAAAGAAAACCACAAATATTGAACCATAAGTAAGAGGGAGTCAAATGCACGTGTTCTGTTCTCAGTATGTTTCTGAGAAAAGACCATCGCTATCACTATTCTGTTAAATATAACAACACAGTAATTACTACTGGATTTGTTTTAATATGGACCTTGGCATGTCTCTGATTTTGTTTAGCTTCATCCTCAAGGACAAACTAATCTGTCTGTATGCTGAATGAAAATGCCCAAATAAGAGTTATGTATAGACAATAATCAAAACATCACTCAAAAAACTGGAATTGTCCCTTTAAGTCTTAAATAAGTTTACATGTTTTGGGGATAAGATACCTTCATTTATGGTGATCATTTTTCATTTAGGCTAAATTTAGGAGCACTGCACGAAACACATTTTCTGTCCCAAATCAAATTCTGACTTTCCATTCTCAAGTCTATTGACTGAACCATAAGCTGCGTCACTGAAAGCCAGCACCAGCGGCGACCAGTGGTCTCGCTACCAGAGGAACAGCTTGTCACAAGACTTGGCGTCGAGATCAATGGAGGAAACCCACCCGGAGATGGATGATGGGAGAACATTACCACTAATAAGCGTCTGCCACGCTGTACAGATAGTCGAGGTCTCACCTGCTGGCTGCTATCGACTGGAAACAGAGAGGAAGGACCCAGAGCTGTCCATCCAGACCCAATTCTTCCTGTTCATTATTGGCTTTAAAAGGTGCAAGTGAAATAGAGAGGGGTTGATGCTATTCTCACTTCACATCTAGATTTTATTTAACAATTTTTTTTATTGTCACTCATTTCACCTAATTCATGCAAGAGGAGGCACAACTTAGTGTTGAGAGTATAGAAATTTGCATACTTTTCAGAAGCTTGCATTTGTGCTTAAAACAAATTAGTCCGACGTGCAGTTCAAATTTTCCCAGACTTTGAATTTTGAGTTTTCATTACCACAAGAAAACTCAAAGCCTGTAAGCCATAATCATTAAAATTGTGAAAAAATAAAACTTGAAATATTTTCCAGATATACAAGACAGCTCAAAGTGCTTTACATCATAAAAACACAAAAGTACAAAGTCATAGAAAACACAGTCAACAACTAAAACATTAAATTTTATCTAGTGCTGTCATTACACATTCATTTATTATGGTTCAAAAGCAACTCTAAACAGGGTTTTTAGTTTAGACTTAAAGGAACTCAAATGTTTTATATTGCAATTTTAGACAATATTTTGCAGATTTTAATCTGTGAAAATAGTTGAAAGCCATGTATCCTTTTCCTTTCACTTGACACGTTTCACTACTTTGTGGTGGCTTATCACATAAGATCCCAATAAGATGCAAAGATGTATCAATGCTCGTCCTATCAAGCGTCTTATTGCACCATTGATAGTGTCAAGGATATTCAGAAACTGGACCAGTGATCCAGATGTCTTTGAAAATGAAAATGAGCCTGACATTTTCACTCAAATAGGAACAGAAGAAACGCATCTAATTGTCTTCTTTCTGACATTTAGAAGGAAGCCCAAAAAGAAACAGGACCAAGGCCACCCTTACAATCTTTCAATTAAAGCCCAGACGTTATTTTAGGTGTCTGTTTTCACTCACAAAGGGACTGTCATAATGGCCATTCTGGCATTTATGAGGAAACTGCTTCCGAGGAAGGAGCTACGTTTACACACCATCTTGGCGCGTAATTGGGCGAGAAGCAAGGGTCCATTAAGTAATCTGCCAACATAAATTACGTGCCAAGAGTAGACACGAGCTGCTTTGACAGAACAAGTCTCATTTAAGGCAGATTTGGACAAAAGTGGCGATTATTCTCTGAAAGAATCCTTAACATTAAAATTCGAATCTGGTAGGTTTTACGGCAGCTCATAAATTGGGAACAACTTAGAATATTCTTAGTTTTATTTTTCTTTTTAGTATACGAGACCTATTTCCAAACAATTGTGTATTTTATAAGAATTGCACTGTAACTATGTCATAAGCTCTTCAGTTATTCCCAGTGATTGTTGTCATAATTACCAGAGTAAAATGCCTAACTTCAAACTCTTCACACACACTGCTGTCAGTGGCTGCTTCAGCTGGTCTAATGAGGCTCAGCTGCATGACAACAGGACATCCATTCATCTCAAGGTAAATTACACCCTGCTCAGCTTCAGCTATGTGTTTTCTCGAGGTTTCCAAACTATAATCCATCTAGGGGGCTGCATATTAGCTGCAACCACACTACTGTAAACATAGCACCTAAACAGAGTTGGCACCATATGATTCATTTTGGGATTGGAGGATCAATAACCAATTTGAAGATGACCTGGTGGAGAGGGTCCAAGCTCTCTGCTTCGATGTGCGGCGTAAATCTCCGCCGGTGGATGCGTTTCTGGTCCTGCCATTGCTCCTGCTCTGCGGGATGATTTATGCCTCGTCCTTCTGACAGGTCCAACGCTGGTTGGGCTTTCACCGAACAGCTCTGGCTAATTTGAGAGGCTCTCTGTGGAAACGGGATTTTCTGTGAATTGTAGGGATGGTAAGTGAAAGGGTCAGGGTGTGAAAGTAGCTCCAGACAGTCATGACTTGTATAGATTCATGTTTGTAATTATGCTTTTGTGCACACATGCAGGTTCATCTGATTAAATCAGAATCCCATTGAAAAGTGAAACTCGCATACAGTTGAAACCAGATGTTCACGTACTTTGTATAGAAAGATGCAATCATTTCTCCTTTTTTATCTAAAATAAAACAACTAAACCTTTCTTCATTTTTTCCCATTTGCTAAATGTCAGAAGAATGAAAGAGATAAAATTTTTTGGAAATAAAATAGTTTTAATAAACTTGTAAATGCCCAGTCAAAGTCAAGTAAACACCTGTATGCCTTTAAATAATTTAGGAAAACTCAGATTTTATGAGCTTCTAATTGGATAATTCAAAATACTTCAATTCAACGCAAGCATACATATGGATGTATTTTTAAGCAGCAACCCAACACACACTGCTTTCTTTAGGATGTCTTATGTCATGTTTTTCGTCCAAGTGGAGCATTAGAGGGCTGACAGACTAGACTGCAGGATGATGGACTAGAGAAACCTTGAGGTTGCTGGTTGTGGTAATTCTGATCCTGAGGATTGTTGCACTGAGAGATTGAGCAAAAAAAATCCCAGAAATAACAGGTAGCAGCTTGGGGGGATAACCTGGAATTATGAAACAAGGAAGATCATTAGTTTGAGCTTATGTGTTCATTCCATAGTGTAGGGAATGAACACAGGGAAGCTTCAGAGCAGCGAATGAAAACCCAAAATTCAGTTTATCTAAAGGTTAAAACATTACCTACACAACAAAAAGGGTATTTGATGCAGAAAATATCAACCAAGTTCAAGTTATGTCTATGTAATGCATTTATTACATAGTTGGGGCTCCTTTTGCATGAATTGTCTGTGTGTGAGGTGACTCTTAAGATATTGACTTCAGCTGCAGTCCACATCTTGAGAGTATCCCCTAAACTCTTAAATAGTTTCTGACTTCACAAGCCTCTCAAGGCTGCTGTTTTTCTTGTTCTGCATGTTTGCGAATTCAGTTTTTCCTTCCATTCAATTTTCAATAAACATGCTATGATAAGCCAGCTTCTTTAGCAATCCAATACCGTGGCTTACTCTAGTCAGTGGCAGTCACTGCTGGAAAAAAACGTCAAGTCAGCAGTCTGTCTCATGATTGCGTTGCCATGACAAAACATTTACATTTGATAAAAATTAATCTTTTTTTTTTATTGTTCTTGTGTTATATTGCAGTTTTAAAAAAAAATGTGTGTAACAAGTTTATGTAATATATGAGTTTTCATTTTTTTAATTTAAATACACTTTAATAAATTATTATAATTATTATAAATAAATTTATTGAGAGGCACCTGTATCTACTTTAAATATTTCACACGTTATGTAGATAAACAAAGAAACAAAAACAAAACAAGAGCGTGGCAAGTAAAACTTTGGAAGGTAAAAGGTTGTGCCAGGCTGATCTTCAGTCATCCACTACAGTCCTGCAAAGTGACAAACACTTAAAAGCCTTCCTCACATCGGAGTAACAACCGTTCGTCTGCCTGCATCGGCCTTTTCGTTCAGCATGGGTGCTGGTTACAGAAGAGTCAAATCTTAATGGATCCAGAGCGACAGGAAGGAAAAAAGTTAGATGGAAGGAACTCATTAGGATAGCTGCAGCCTCTTTTGAAACCCGCCTCAGTAATGCAGAGGAATTTGTGAACTGGCCATGAGTTCTGGAGGATCTCTCATAATATCTGACAAGTGAAAACCACCACCAGGCAGCTAATGGCCGTACTGTCATGAAGGCAAATAAAAAGGCATGGCTCTGCATGCATGCAAGCTTTGCATCTCTGGTCATGTGAAGCACAGTTTGCAAAATGCAGTTCTCCTCCCCACCCCCCACAGTTCCAGAGCAGATCTATTTTTCTGTCAAGCCAGATGGGAGATGTAGAGATTGTGTACGTTAGGGAAAGTGGTTGACGCTGAAAAAAATAAAAAAAGAATAAGAGCGTGCTTCATTTGGTTTGTGGCTCCCAGGTGGCCATTTGTCCCAGTAACGTTGTCCCTGTGGAGCAGAACGTCGTGGGGTGGAGAGGAGATGAGCAGAGGCCTCTGTGGGCAGTAACAGCGTTCTGGAGCCCACAGCTGCTGCTACTGGCTCCATCACTTTCAAGACTCCAGTAACTAAGAACACGCTCCATGAAGCAGCTCCTGCTTCCTGATTCCTGCCAATTACAGCGGCCCATTAAGGATGAACAAATGCTGTCTCGGCAGATGAGACAGTAGAGGTGTGTTAGTTCACTCTCGGGATAACGGAGGAGAAAAAGGCTGATGCTGATCGGCTTTTCAGCTTCCTGTTGAAAAATCAGACCTAATCTGCAAAGTTATAATTGAATGTTACAGAAAGCATCTCCACTTATGATAGGACCATAGTACAGATAAGACATTGACAGGTGAGAATGTGCATAGATTTCCCAATATGCCACTGATTTGAAATATATATATATTCCTTTATTTAATCAGGTATAGTTTGTGTAAAGAAATGTTAGACTTTTTCAACAGGATTTGTTACTGGCACATGCTTTGGGTACAAATATAATTGATCTTTTGAATCTGCATTATTGCCAGAAAAGGCTTTCTTGTTTGCCATACAGTCTTAATCAGTACAGCTGACATAAATTTAATTGAATTCAGTTTAGTTTGATTCAATTTAGTTTAATTATTTTTTATTCAGTTCAGTTAAGCTGACTTACACAGAGTTACATCTCATGAAAAACAACAGATCACTGTACAAGAGTAAAAAAAGTAATATTTAATGCATGAGTACCTTTAAAAGTACAAGTTTAAAAAAATTATTGAAATAAACTGAAGTAATTTTTTTTTCAACGAAGCCAAGGTAAATGCCATTGACTCTTAAGAAATAACGAAACTTAAACTTTCTTGGAGCAAGTTGGGAAAAATCACAAAGCAGAAATGCAAACAGCACCTCAGGGGATTTACACACTGTGATCAACGAACACATCAGGCCGCATAGATCGCAAAGGAATTCCTTATGATATAAAAATAATCCAAGCACTAAGACGTAATTAGAAGCATGAGGAGGTTTATGGGCCACACAGATGTGTTAATTTTTGAATTGCCACTTTTGCAAAAGAAAAAAAACCCATATTCTTCTGTATGCATTTATGGGAACATTTGTGTTTAAATAGCACAAAAGGGATGGTGGATAGAGAGGAAGGGAGCAGGGTCAAAGCTGGATAATTGTTCTGTATTTTTAAAAGCGAATTGGGAAAGCAGTGCGCTGTCTGATGACAGAGCAGACTCTCCTGCTGGGTCTCTGTCACGGGGAAGGGCCTCATCTTAAATCTTTCTCTTATAGCTACCAGCAGTGTGACAATATCTCACTCTGGAGGAGGATCTTCGGATTTTTATGGACGCTCTGGTGATTGAAAACCAATAGAGGAAAAGGGTATAAACCACTTAACTATAAAACAAGAGTATCTAAACAAAATGAATAGTGTACTGATACAAGGATTGTCAACCGTCGCTGTTGACTTTAACTGTAAGTAATTTTTTTTTGTGAGATCTCTTTGTGAGCCACGAGCGTTTGGCAGAGGAGCAATGGTCTTATCAAGGCTGCATGTGTCCTGGTGTAAATAAGCCTGTCAGGTTAGTTCATATGTAATAGAGGACAGAGCTGAAGGATGACGCCTCTGCCTCTTTATGGCCCTTCCAGCAACACTTGTCAAGGAAACTGGAAATGCAGGACAGCGCAGATGCCCAAGACAAATAGGCTTTGTTTGTATGGTTTACAATTACCCAACAGAAAGAAACTATAAGACTATAAAGTATTTTCCACATCTACACTGAGATGACAAAAACCATGGCATGTGAGGTGGGATAACGTCTTTGGTGTCAAGTAAGTGAGAAGATTATCTCTAATCTGATAAAAAAGCAGAAGTCAAAGCATTTGTAGGTCAACCCAAAATGTAAATTACTCTAAAAAGCAACAAATAGAAAGCGTTATTCTGCCTTTTTTCTTTATCGTACAAATCTCCACTCAGTAATTTGATTAAAAAAAAAAAGAATCCTTCCCATATTTCAAAGACATTTTGGATCAATAAACAATATCCCCATCATGTGCTTTTCATATGTGCTTAGTCTGCATTTCTTTCCAGATGTAATGGTATCTGAAGAATGTCTCACTGAGCGATTAAACTCAGGTTATCTTTCGTTAAAGTTACAGGGATTTTATGTAATTTTATGACTTTACTTTTTTTAACTTTTCATTTGACAACAACGGTTTTGAGAGTTACATTACTGAACTATTAAAATAGGTTTTTATTAAAGTAAAAGTTTTTAGAGAGGGTCTCAAATATTAGTAAAATACGTTAGAATTAAGCAGTTGTGGTCCCTACAACCATTAAATGCCAAGGCTTGCTTTATAGTTATAATGATCATCTGTTCAACATGTTATGTAATGTTCGGGGATTACTTGTTCACACATAATATTCTGTGTTTCAATTTGTGTAGTTATACAGACTTATAAGTTGTGCAAAGATTTAGAAAAATTAAAAGCAGATGTGGCGAACCACTCAGGTCTTTTGGTTCTATTTTACTCTGCATTCCCAGAACCAGAACGATCATGGAGAAGTAGCTTTCAGTTTCTATTCTCCACTAATCTGGTTCAAACTTCCAGAAAATTACACAACATCCAAATCACTGAATTTATTTAAATCAAGGTTTAAAACTCATTTGTTTAAAATTTTTGAAACATTGATCAATATATTTTATGTATATTTGCTTGATGATTTTGATGATGGCATTTGACAAAATGATTCCTAATTGGTTCCTTTGTTATGTTTTTGTTGTGTAAATCACATTGATTTGCCTCGTTGCTAAGATGTGCTACACAAATTAACTTGTCTTATCTTGAGAGAAGGCAGTTTTCAAATAAACAAGGTCTTGCTTTTTCTTTCTTTTAGGCTGGTTTAAATATACCAACTCATTATTGATCATGGCAGAAACAAGATGCTGAGCACAATAAAAAAATTATAGTTTCTATTTACAAGGAGAATTATGTGTCTTCAGTAACTGGGAGGGATTCTGTAGACAAAATCCAATTAATATTGTACAAAAAGCAAAAAGGAGTTTTCTTATTAAGCATGAAGTTCTCAGCCACCAGTGAAGTCTTATTGGCTTTCAAAATGCTAAAAAAAGAAAGGGAAAAAGAATCAACATCAAGAAGCTGTTGATTCTTCTTCTGATCTTAATCAATCAATCAATCAATCAATCAATCAATCAATCTATCTATCTATCTATCTATCTATCTATCTATCTATCTATCTATCTATCTATCTATCTATCTATCTATCTATCTATCTATCTATCTATCTATCTATCTATCTATCTATCTATCTATCTATCTATCTATCTATCTATCTATCTATCTATCTATCTATCATCAGTATTTTACTGTATATTTGGTATTTCTTTCCAACTTCAGAGAAATGGGTGGGTGTTACTTCACCCCACTCCCAGTAGGTACAGCTTTAAGTTGTGTGTGCCTCTACCACTTTTGTAATGTGGAAACATTTTTCCAAAATCTTTGTAAAATAGATTGCTTAAATTATTATTTAAGTGTTGTAATCTGAAGCATTAGTTTTCTATATAGAACTTTCTACATAGGTCCTGTGCATGGCACATTGTTAATACAGAAAGCATGGACTATTAGCTGTAACACATTTTGGTTGAAACCAGAGCAGTGGGGGGATGCGACACAAATACTGGCTGCAACCTTGTGATGAAACCAGCATGGCCGGTTCTGCTTCTATCCAATGACCCAACCAGAGTGGTGTGCAACAACTAGTATGCATGAAAAGTTATTTCTCCGCCAACAATCCTAGTTTGTTGTCACACAGTAATAAACCACCACATCATTGCTATGGAAACATGTGTTTTGCAAGTAAAAGTACTGCTTTACAGAGTTTAAAAATAAAAGAAGACAACAATATCTCTTATCAAATAAATTGAGTCTTCACTAGCATTGAGCCCCTACAGTACTATGTTATTTGAAAATAAAATGTTTTCAGACTTGTTTTCTTTACTTTTTCTCCTCGCTTAGTGACTGTTGCCATATGCTGGAATCTAATCATATCCTGAAAATGATCAAGGCCAAAAAGGCAGTAAAACGTCGCCTTTGAAATGTCTGTGAAGCATCTGTTTTAGACGGAAACATCTGTCTGATGCGGTAACAAACTCAAAATATGGCAAAAATTTCCATACATGTTTATGGAAAGGCATCTTATTTGAGCACATGGCTCTTTACGTGTAGCACTATCATTTTAAATACTTCAGTGTAAGTGTTAAGGGTGTCTTGCGTTTTGTAATGAGCTTCCTGTTGTACTTTTAGATCTCTGCCATGGAACAAAATCTATTTTTCTCTTTTTGAAATTATGATTGGTCTTGTGCAGGCACTGAGCAGATGGCGGTATCTGCCTCGTGAGGAAATGAGCAACAACTGTGCAATTAGAGAGCTGAAAAAATACTGATTAAAAAAAATGAGACAAACTAAAAATAATAAACCAACTAAATTATAAAGCAAAGAATTAATTAACTCCTCCACTAGTATTTGGTGTAATAAATTAGGAGAATTTATGTTGAAGTGAAACATGAAATTACACATTAAAAGAAAGAGCTCAGCCTCTCCTAAGTGAGGTTCAGTAAAGCAACTATCTCTTGTCAGTATCTTGCTTTCAGTAGACAGACGTTTTATCACAGCAGGTTTGTAAATAGATAATCTGATTATATAATGTTATTTTTGTGGGTGTCAACTCTCAGTAGAGCTAACACTAATGTTGAAGAGTTCGTAAATTACAGCTTTTTAAAGTTCATGATTTTTTCAGTGGCAGTTTTTCAGTGGCCATTTGTCATTACTACAAACTACAAACAAACTACCAGATAAACCTCTCCAAAATATTCGTTTTGATGTTATAGCAAATCTGATCTTATAGTAGGTAATGCTTGCATCTGCATCCTAATTTGATTTCTAGGTTCATATGTGTAGCCATCTGTGTACAGTTGCATTGAAAAATCTCTCAGTTTGACTGCTCAGGGTACCATTACAAGGAGACCAAACTTTTTCATGTGCGCCAAATGGTTCAAGAACTGCATCCAATTAAGTCTTTGAGGTGAATGTGGTCTTGATGGAAAACGAGCCTCTTCCTGCATTTACTCCATCCATCTTTCCATCTTACTAGCTTCCCTGTTCCTATTGAAGAAGTATCTGTACAGAACGATGGTTCCACCTTCATGTGTCAGTGCTGGGATGATGTTTTCATGGTGATGTGCAGTGTTAGTTTTCAACTGAGGTTTTCACACAGCAGTTTCATAATGAAGTTAAATTACACATGTGGATTCTGTTTACTAAATAAACCACTTCTGAAGACAACTGGCTGCACTAGATTTTATTTAATGGTTTCACAGTAAAGTGATCTGAATTAATATGTTTACCACACTTTAGATTTTTATTTTTCAAGAAAAAAAAAACACACACACACACTTTATGATTTTTCTTTCACTTCACAGTTTTGTACCACTTTGTGTGGACCCATCACATGATGGGTCAAAATACACAGACCGCAGCTTGTCAAATGAGAAAAGAATTCAAGTGATGTGAGCACTTCTTCAGCAGAAGCCACATTTATACAGGTTTTTCCTATAATTATCAATAAATACATTATTGGGTGATACATACGAAAAAAACAACTTGTGACAAATACATCTTACCCATGTTGTTCCTACATTAATAGGTGTTTTCTTCAGACAAATGACAGCAATACTTTTACATCGTTTTAAGGCATTCTGATTTTGCACTAATGAGATTTTATTAATATTTAATCAAAATTGTTGTAGCTTTATAGAGAATTAAACACACACATTTCATGTATAATACTTATCTCAGCTTTAAAATTATAATACATTCACTTTGGTTTGTGGATATACAACAAGACAGTAAATATCTTGACACCTTTAACACTGATTGCCACTTAGAGTTCACAAAATAAATAAGACCCACAACACATACTGTACTTACAGGGACTTTTTCTGACGAATAAACATTTTTAATTTCATAACTTCAAATAGTATTTGTTTCTTTTATTTCTGAATATAAAAATAGCAACTCGTATTGATTTATCAATGAAGAAGCTCCATGCACATAATGAACTCATCTGTCAGATTGCACAAAACCTTCACTGCACTTTGTATATTATTGCACAGATTGATTAAGCTATGCAGTACATCACTGGTTTTGTTATCTATTTTCTCTATTGCATCTGCTTTAAATGCAAATGAAAAGACAAATTCTAAATATATACATATGGTAAATATATATTTTGTTAATAACTTGATAATAAAGCAGCACTGATGACTGATAACACATATGCACCAATTATTGCCACTACTGCTGTAATACACAACACGTCTAGATAGTTACAAATATTACCCTGGAATTCTAACAAATAAATTATCATCTTGTATTTGCTGTGTGTCTTTGTGAAATTTTAATGGTTGACTTAGAATATGAATTCCAATTAGGCTTGTTTGTCAGATTTAAAGGGCCTTTTCAAGATAACAACCTTTAAGCAAGTCCTATACATAATTTTCATGAAGCCCCAATTTCTGTTGTAAAAATGTTTTCTTCTATTAGGCTGAGGAAATTTTCTAATCTTAAATGTGAGGTTTTAAGTCAGCTGGAAGCAGAACATCATCATAATGACATAAAATAGAGGCTTGAAAGCATCATCTGTAGTGTTTGTACATATCTGGTTTCAACTACATTTTCTATGAGTGTGTGTGGGCGTGCTTGTGTGTGTGTTAAAGTGCTTTAAAAGACATACTTCACATATACACACCTCTTTGGAAACCTTATGATTAAAAAATAATAAATTACACATCTTAATACATCATATATTTGAACATTTAAAATCACAGTGTTGATCAAATGGCAAAGCTCATTCACAAATACCAGATGGCATTAATAAATTATACTATACTCTATTCAGATTTTTTCAGTCTGAATCCTCAGACTGGTGCTACTAACAGACATGGCTTCAAGTTCCTTAAGTGCAGCAGACCGATTAACTTCAGTCCACCAGAGTAAGTTTTGAACCCCACATCACTCTTACACATCCAAAAATGAAATTTATCTACTCATTTTTCTTTTCTATATATTTTCTAAAGATTTATATATATATTTTATGTAGTTAAATATTCATTTATAAGGCTTTTCATTTTTCTTGAACTACCAGGCTAACTGAGACTAACTCTAAGATTTGATTAGGCGAGTATAGGGGAGGTTCTATCTGTATAGTTTACTTTCCTGATTTACGAGGCTGGCCAGCCGCCGGGCTGCTTTTGGGTGGTTTGGTATCTGCAGTTGCACTTCTATTGCACAGATCCATGATTTCCAACAGGCCCTCGTTTAGGGCTTTGACAAAAACGGCCGAGCTCGTCTCTGTGTTCTCCCAGAAACTCGCCACGCTGAAGACAATGTGATGCGGCTGCGGGTTGTAGCAGGTGCCGTAGCCGTTGGGCACCACGGGTCCGTAGCAGCAGAACATCTCCACTGTTGTAGGAACCTGGAGATAAACACATACAGTTCAGGAATTTTTGAGTGGCTTGGACATTTTGATGTTATTTCTAGTACAAAAAAAGCTGTTGTCATTATTTTTTTCACAGTCAAGTAAGGTTAGAATAAAATTTTCTTTTAACCCAGGACAGGGCACAACTAAATCTTCTCTGTTTTTACCTGACAGGTCTGTTTTGATTAATAAAATATCCTCTTTTCTATAGTAGATGACTGATAAGTGTATATTTTTTTATCTGTGCTAACAAGTTCTGTTATATTTCAACTCTACTGGATTTGTGGCCAGTAATATTTCCCCAATGCTCAAGGTTAATATAATTACCTCTTAGCCAAGCACTATAACTGCCAGGTTCTGTGGAAGCTTATTGTTAAAGTTCCTTTCATCAACCTGATGCATGCCCTCATTTAAAGCATTGTATAAGAAAGACTAATTATTTAAAGTGTGGGCATGAAGTGCTGCCAAAAAAGTGTCCAATGGGGGAAAGAAAAAGGTCTGAAAAACCAAACGTTTTGCTGAGGCAGCTTGTTTTACTGGAGTCTAAAATTAATAAGACTGCTTGCAACAAACACTGAGCCATCAGCATGAGTCTGTGCAACTGGATGAGCTAAATGTCTTAATTGGCTCTAAAATGGTGTTGCATATTTTTTATTGTTTCGTACAAGAGTTTGCAATCACACTCTTTAAAAGTTCTCTTTCCGAATATACTAACTGCATCTTCACTGAACCAGAGATGATATTACAAATTCATTTAAGTTTTAAAAAAATCCTCAAATACTTTTAAAAGCTTCAGGATATTTTAGAAAATAAATAGCAGATAATTGTACCTGACTAGTAGAGAGGGTGAAATGGTTACTGGCCAGATATGTCTCGTCACAGAAGATCTCTGGCTTCTCCATGTTCAGCTGCTTTGAGACCTTCAGAAGTCCAAGGAGATGATTGTCTATGGCCATTCCTGTAATTGCCTGAGGAAAAATCAATACAATTAGAAAACCAAAATGGTAAGAGGCTCAGCCCAAGTTTCATACTGGTTAAGTTCTATGAAACAGCCACCAAACATTTATGATCAAAGGCATTGCTTTGGAGACATTTTGATCCAGAATTGTTTTAATTTGGACATTTATTTAGGCATTAAAATCTGGTCAAAGCTTCTCCGTTGCTTCTAAACAGATTTTGACTAGGCTACTCCAGAACATCACAAAATGATGATGGAGCGTTGTCTTTGGAACGTAGATTGAGAGCTTTGCCTTTCACCTCAGTGAATTGGACATAAATCTTTCAAAACGTTTCCCTTTTTGCTCATCTGCCAAAGAATATTCCCCAGTTGTATTTGGAACATTCAAGATATTTACTTAACGAATGTAAAATGGGCCTTTGTTTTTTTTTTTTATAAATAATTGACCTTAGAGTAGTTCGTTAGAATCCCGAAGCCTAAGAAATGTGATTGAAACCTTTTCCAGGCTGATTGAGGTCAGTAATGTCATTTCTTTTCAGTTCCTGTATTCCTTTAGATTGAGGTTTGTTATGCTGTATCTTTAAGCCTACTTTATAATATACTGACCTGAAGAGTAATTTAAAAAAGATTTTACAAAATTATCTTGTGAAAAATTATCAGAATATATTTGTATATTTGACCCTAACCCTTTCAACAGACACAATACTCACTGCGATTGTGTAGTCTGTCTGCGCCTTTACTGCATCCTTCAATCGTTTCATTTTTTCAGAATCCTTGGATTGGTTAAAAAAGATAAACACAAGATATATTTTTCAAGCAACATAAAACACATCAAGCAGTGCAGCATATTATGCTTCATGCGTTGGATAAATCTGCAGGGAGATCATCTGTTTGATTGGAGTCACTTGGTTTGGCATGCCTTTAACTGGCTGTTCACACCTGTCTCATTTATAGGTGACCATTGTTCTGGGAGTTGATTATCAGGGAGAAAGTGAGACAAATGACTCACTGTGAAAGTTGCTCTCTCGTCGGTCATGGACCTCACAAAGGCCAGGGCCTCAGCTGTGGCTGAACGGATGTTATCTACCCGACCTTCTTGAAAACGACGAAGCGAAGCACTCTCATACGTGGACACCAGCCTTCCTCTGCATCTAACGGTTTTGATTTGAAACGAGCGATTATATTTACATGTTCTACATGGTGTTTACTATGCACTGCGTGAATGGTATGCTTTACTTGTAAAATGCAAGCTGCAAGGAGATTTGTATGAATGCATCTGGGCTCATCTTCTGTTTTTTGATAAATTCTTTTCCATAAGTTTCAAATGTGAAAACATCCATATCAAGATTGTTCACCAGCCTGAAGTGAGACATGAAAGAGTATGAAACAGAATATGAAACAGGAATATTTGTAATTGCAGGGCCTCGAAAAGTATTCATTTCCCTTAACCTCTTACACATTTTGTGACATTATATTCTCTAAATTAAATGCTTTCATTGGGATTTTATATGATAGACCAACATTAAGAGGCACATAAATGCAAAGTGGAAGGAAAAACATTTGCAGTTTTCAAAATGTTTGGAAAACCCGTGTAGTAAACATAACAAACTTGTGAAAAAGGGTGTGCTGGATAGATGAGACAAACACACCACTCCCATTATGAAACATGGTAATGGTGGTGTGATGCTTTGATTCATCCAGAACAAAAAAGTTAATGAGAAGAAAGATTAAACAGAATACAGAGAAATCTTTGAAGGGAGCCTGCCTCTCTCTATGCAAAGACTTGCATAGAGAGAGCTAAAATTAAATGATTTCAAAAGCACAAATTTATTGTCCAACTGAGAATTTGTGACACAATTTGAAAACTACTGTCATACTATTGTAGCACTTCTTTGCAGAAACAAGGTCCTGGTTTTGAAGCTCAGTCTGAGGTATTTCTGCATAAAGTTTGCATGTTTTGCCCCTGCATGCGTGGGTTTTTTCCCACGCATCCACAGTCCAAAAACATGAGTGTTAATTGGCCTCCTAAACTGCTCTTAGTGTGTGCGTGTGGTTGTGTGTCCTTGTGTGTCTCTGTGTTGCCCTGTGATGGACTCACAGCCTGTCCAGGGTGTACCCCGTTTCTCGCCCAGTGACCTCTGGAGAAAGGCACCACCTTCCCCGAGACCCTGCATGGACAAGCGGGTATAGATGATGGATGAATGGATGTTCACAGATGTTCTGCCTCCACTTTGACTTAGCTTGAGCTGGTTTGGAAAGAGGTATATACAAAAATTCAGGGAAACCCTAAAAAACTCACTGCTATAATTACAGTAAATGGTGGAATACAAATCAAAGACAATGCACACCTTAAATTTTTAGTTGTGAATAATTTGAAAAACTAAAAAAAGTTTTGTTTTCCTTCCACTTCACAATAAGACACTATTTATGTTGGTCTATTACCTAAAATTTCTATCAAGTTTAAAGTAACATGACAACAAATTCAGAACTTCTAGAGATATAAATACTTTGGCAAGGCACTGAATTAGTACATTTAGATTAGGAAATTTTTGTGCATGATGTTCTTGCCTCTGCAGTCTGTCTCCAGATGCTTCTAGGAGAGCCTGAACGTGGGAGTTGCATTTCCACAGCAGCCTCCTTGGAGGGGGGAGTGCTCTGGTGCTGGACGACTGAACCGTTCTGAACGGACTCCCTGTTCTGATCACAACAACAATACCCTGCCTGTGTCAGATGCATTGACTGGCATGGTAGTCGCTGTAGGGTGCTGACTTACATGCGTTTCATAAGGAACTCTGAGCACTCCACCATGACTATTCCCTCAAACGGGGAATGCTCACACACCACCCCACACACCCCATCCATTCCTACAACAAACTGAGAGAAGGTGGAGTAAATAGTTGCCCAGATTATAATGTTGAAGAAAAAGTGAAATGACTGTATTAAAATCTCACCTGCATTGATTTATCATACCAGCGGTTTGCGCCATTTCGTTCCCCGCCACCACCATGCAGCATCATCAGAGCCCTGTTGGTGTCGCTGGGCGGAATGCCGCAGGGCTCGTCCAAACACACCACACATATACAGCTCTCAATCAGAGCCAGAGAGTCACGGTTAGCTTGATCTGGACACAGTAAGGGAGGAGGGGAATTTACACGTCTGTCAGGTTATTACAAACCCAAGATAGTAATGAGGAAGTTGGAGGAGGTACTGGGTGACCTTTTATTAGTGCTTCCCTAGCTTGTGCCCATTCAGTCCTTCCGTCTGAGGTCAGGATCCCAAAAGGAGGGAGTCTCTCTTCAGCATTTTCTGACATTTTCAGAATCTTCTCCAGCTGGAGAAAGATCTCTGCCTCATTGAGCTGCTTGTTGTTTGCGACTATATCCAAGAGGAAAAACTAATGAGGAAAAATAGATTTCATAATTAGTAATCAAAGGGTAATTTCATCTCAGTCTAAAGTACTGTGAAGGTCTCAGAGGTTTGTTAGATGACATTGATGAGCAAACAGAATCCTGAGGGCCAAGGAACACAGCAGACAGCTCAAGAGTTAAGCAGCAAAAGCACATCCAAAGCTTTGGATACCTTAAAGAGTTAGGTATATAAAAGTGGAAATGGAAAGAGCATGACAACTCAATAGGCTTAAACTGACAGGCCGTCCAAGAAGAGCGTAAATGAGAGAAGCAGGGACAAGACCCATAATAATCTGTGGAAAATCAACAAATATCCCCGATGGAAAATTCTGCAGGACAACTACTAGTCATGCACCATCAGTCAGTCCTATGTGGAAAAGGCATGAGAAAAAACTATTGAGAAACTTTAATTATTTTTACTGTTTGCCAAAATCACATAGTTGAAACTGCAAACATGTAAAAGGAGGAGCTCTGGTTGGAATTAGACCAAAATTGAACTTTCTGACAAAATGCGAGCTGTGGAAAAATATTTACTTCCCTATTTTTGCTGTTTTGACTCATCATCAAATCATGAGGCAAATTTCAATACCAGCAAAGAAACCCTGAATGCATATTTAAATGATTTAATTTATTAAACAAAAACCATGAATCCAATCCTGCAATCCTGTTCTTACTACCTTAGACAGCTGGCAAAGGTGCAGCCAATTCTTTTGAAACAACATTTTGAAAAAGTAATTCATCCCTTCCTTGCATCCTGGCTTGATTACAGTAACGCTCTTTACCTTGGAGTCAGCCAGTCCAAGCTCCAATGTCTGCAGATAGTCCAGAATGTTGCTGCTCAGCCTCTAACGGGGGTTTGGAAATAGGGAGCACATCACCCCATACCCTGGCTCCCCTTCACTTGCATTTTAGAGCTCATTTTAAGATTTTCTTATTTGTTTTTTTTTTTTTGCATCATGCCGGGAGGGTCTGTGGAATTGCTATTCAGGGGTCCTATAAACGGTATTAATCAATCTGACTGAGACTAAGCCATTTCAAACTGTAACTGCGGCAAAGTGTGACTGTGTGAAATATGGACTCAGGAGGAAAGCAAAGCATGTGAACACGTTGGCAAGGCTTTGTTGTAATTTGTTAAAATGGCTTCCTGGCAAATAAGTGTTTTTATCTGTGGCACTGACAGTTATGTCATGAACTAAAAATGTCCTGTTGTTAGTATCCAGCTCCTCTGCTACCATTCATTAAAATAATGCTACTGGAAGAAGAGCTAAAGCAAAGTGGCAGATTTAATCAGCAGTAATGAAGCTAACTCCTTCCTGTTTCCACAGAGACAGACCTTTATATTCAACAGACTGCTGAATGCTCCCAGAGCCTTTTCCAGGTGAGAGCTCCTCCAGATGTTGGTGGCGCTGGCTTGTATGCATTTGTGTGAATGATGAGAATTGCTCGGGATTGGGGGAAACGAGACGGCACTGGGCACACACAAGGTATGAGGGAAGCTGTTTTGGGAACAGTTAAGTCTTAAACTTCAAAATCTCTCACAAAAGACATTTAAAGTCACAAAAAATTTTCTAGTTATATTTTACTGCAATACTATCAGCCTCTGCTGGAGTGGAGTTCAGATTCTGCAGTCAGAGGAGAGAAATCAATCTGTCAGCTGTTATAAATACGCACAAGAATTGTTGCTGTTTCTCTGGCATATTTAATGTCTTAAAACATGTAAATCAGTGTGTTTTTCCTCTTAGCTACTACTGTTCTATTAAAGCTTTGGTTTCTAACTCAAAAGAGGATATGTGTCACTATTATCATGGATAAAAAAGCTGTCTGTCCTTTAGAAGGCCTACTTCCTCGTTCTCGTAATCTGAAAAATCTATTCAAATGGACACTGTAACATCAGATAAGAAAACCACAGTTTCCTGAAAGCATCTGTTTTTTTAAACCTCAAAATTTGAAATTGAGCCATGTGTAACTCACCACACTGGAGTTTCAATGTCTTATCCCAGACAATATTAAAATTACACATGAAGCTACCAGGTCAAATAGAAGTTATACTGTTGTTGAGCAAATGAAAGGGACCGTTGGAGTCAAAGTGATGACATAATATCACTTTGACTCATAAAGTGATACTATGGTCAGCATTAAATATGTTGTCAAATCTGTTGCTCTGAAGCTTTAGCAAAAAAAAAAAAAAAGATTACATTCCATACTAATTTACATAATTCAGCGGTACAATGTACCAAAAAAACCTATTTTTATGTTTGGAATTAACAGTTGCACTGAAATATGATCAAAAAACATGAAAGCATCTTTAGATTAAACTGCAGCATAACGTGTTCTTTATTTGTCATTAATTACTAACTCTGTCTTGCAAATATTCCCGAAATTGATCAGATTGTGAGGATAACTCTTGAGGATAACTCCGACCCCCCTTGAAGTGACTGGAGAGTTTTCTCATGACGAAAACAACCATTCCTCGCCAGATCTCCTTGAATTTACCTTCTACATTGTGGTCTTGGTCTGAATTGAGACTCTCTCCTGTTTGGTACATACTCAGAAAACCTTTCAATGAACATCCTTGGAGGTATCTTCATTAGATGCCCTAACCACCTTAACTGATTCCTTTGACCAGGAATCAATTAAGGTGGTCCTGGACATATTTTCTTTGTCCAGGACTTCATTCTTCCAGTTACGATTCTTCACCACAGAATCTTCCGTCTGTCTGGTTTGACAGCTGCTTTAGGAGTCAACCAGGTCCTAAAGGTTTCTTTGTCTAGCATAATGGCTTCCATCACTGTTGGTGTCTACTTTTACAACCTCTGGTTGCAGCTTCAACTGGCATATTGACCTTTGACCACAGCTCTCGGGCCACATCTGCAAGGGATGATCCATCCCTTGCAGATGGCCTACATTCACCATGTAGGCCAATGGCCTACATGGAGGTAGCCTCCTGTTGCCTTTTTGAACTGACCTTGGAGCCAGGGCCATCCAGAAGGATGTCTGGGCCCCATATTTAAGATAAGGAATGCCATTGATGGTAGTGAGATCTTGATTTTGGTGTAAACCAAAGAAGACTGAATGTTGAAATTAAATCAAATGTGAAATGTATTATTTTACAGTTGTGGACACTCCAAATCACAAAAAATATGCATTTCAACAACATTGTGCACACTATTTACATCAATTGTATTGACAAAGCCACCTCTTAATTATGCAATATTATGTTCAGTTAGAAGTGTGATGCGGTGTAAAAAGCCTCATTAACAGCCTTTTAACTGACCTGGTTTTTGCACGCCACAATCATGTGCTCTGGCACCGAGGAGGCAGCGTTCAAGTCAACCTTCAGCGTGTCCGTCTTCAGCCCTGGGTAGCGGTAGGAGGTGAAGAGGCGGTAATACTGCTCCATGCACAAAGGAGTTCCTGCTAACTGTCCTCGAGCAAAATCCAGAGGCAATTGTCTCCTAAAACACACCATTACAGACATTTGAGTCAGACCTCTGACTCTTTGTTTGGGGTTTCCAGGATTAATCAGAAGCATCTACAATATGGTAGTTGATCAGTTACAGACTGGACTTACTTATAAATGAGAGCCTTATACTCTAACACACCACAGATGAGACGAGCAGCAAATCTTAGGGGAGCAGAAATAGATGAAATTTTAAAAACACAACAAATGTTTGGTGTAAAACACTGAAGCCACAAAGAGGATTGGTTGGTGAGTATAATTCAATAACGTCCCATCTCTCAAAAGGCTAACAGTAATCAAATCATGGTAAATTACTAGGATACAGTGCGTGCATTTATCTGTGTGTGTGAGCAGGCAAACTTGTCAGGTCTTATGTTGTATGTCATTTGTCTCAGTGTTATTACGTTCAAAGCCAAATCGATACAGAGGAGTCAGTTGCAGCACACCAAACCCTCTGAATGGGGCCTGAGCGGCGGTCTCTGTGGAGAGCTTGGCCCTGTCACTCCCGATCTAATAAGTGGCCGCGTCAGTAGGTATCCAGCTGCTTTTTTTGTGTGTGTGTTCTGGAAACATTCAGCTTGTGGGTCATGAGCTGACAAAAGCTGATGTTGGGTTACAGAGATGGACGGAGCAGACCTCATGCCTGGTGGCGCAGGGTTCACTTAATAGATGTGCATGACTGTAATTCAGATCTTAATCTAAGCATCTCTGTCTGTTGAAATGAACATAAACCTTGTCATCAGCTGACAAACTCAACATGTATGTTTTATACTGTTTGTGATAAATGTGGAATTTATAAACATTACGATAATCCCTCTTAACAGGCTGCAACTGACAGGATTGATGCTGCCTGCACTGTATAACTGATGCTACAAGTTGCTTTGCTGCATATTCTTTCCTATTGCTTTTCTCTGTGATTATTTACGCGTTGTCAAAACAGTGTTAGGTGTCAACAGCAAAAATAGATTATTTTTTGTTAACGAAAGAAACTTGAAGCAAAGATTCCGTTAAACCTACATAGTTATTATTTTTTTATTTTTACAAAATGTTTCTAATGTGTGATATGTGCTCAGTATACAACCCTTCTGAGTTAAGGCTTAATAGAACCTCAATCATTTAAAGACGTCTAAGACAATCATATTGGATGCAGGGCAGCTGTGAACATCGATTTTCAAGTCTAGCCACAGATTGTCAATTGGTTTTAGGTCTGGACTTTGACTGGGTCGTTTCAGTAAATGAGCACGCTTTAATGTAATCCCCCCTATTGTGGCTGTGTCCGTGTGTGTAGAGCATTTGTTGTGCTGGACGATGAACTTCTGCCCCAGTCTTTTGCAGCCTCTAACATGTTTTATTCCAGGGCTGCTCTCTATTTAGTTTTATTAATTTTGGGGAAAAAAAGCATCCTCAAGACAGAGATGTTCCCACTTACTATGCTTTGTGATGGAAATGATGCATTCAGGCTTATGTGCAATGCTGGTTTTCCACCACATGCTACATTTGTCATGTAAACCAGCAGTTGTATGTGAGAAGTTCAATGGGTGGGATATTCTTTTTTTTTTTATAAAGCTGTACTAGTGTAAAGAAGCATAAAATTATTCATAATGTTCCCCCCGACTCAAAATTATGCAGTATTTTTCAGTCAGTCATATAAAATCCCAATAAAAGATCTTAAGAGTCAAACCAGAAATTAAGTAAGTAAAAAAGGGGTTTCATATTAATATTTAAAAGGGGTTTTGTTAGAATAATTATCTAAGTTCATTTACTTGTGAGTTTATTTGAAAGGTTATGTTTTCATATTATTATTTTGTTTGATGTTTACTTGACTCCTTTTCTTCTGTGAAACACTATTAACCATTTTTAGGATGTTTGCCTGGAGGCTAGAGACGTTTGCACATTCCTGTGTTATCAGCTACATGTGTAACTGATTAATTGTGGTCAGTCACATGCCCTTTTAAGGGCATGTCCACAGAAGGTTCCAGAACACCCTGTAGCAAAGGTCATTGGTCAAATTCTTTGTGTGACTATGTGAAAAAGCCCAACCTCCTTCCTCGCATTTTCTAATAAAGCCAAATGCAGACAAAGATCTGGCAGAGTTGATCCCAGACAGTGTTTGACAGCAGTTTACCGTGTCAAGGATCAATTTCTCCTTTTCTGCAGAAAAGAAAATTGTGTCTGGTTGAATCTTTGCAAGTTAGGAATTAAAATAAACCTATCATTTGGGGGCTCGTTCAGGGATTCCCAGCATACCCGCCGCTGACGGAAGGAGTAAAACGCCCTGAAATCTGCCGGCAGTTTTCTGAAAAGTCCCGGGGGGCAATTTCCTCGCTGGGCCAGTGTCTTAGGTCAACCTCCTTCTGCCAACGGCGGATTGACGGGACTCAAAACTGAGACAGAGCAGGATTCAACCAAGTAAGTAAATGGAATGTTACGGGCGGTTTTCAAGTCCCCCGTTTGACGTCAAGTAAAAGAAAAAAAGGGAAAGTATAAAAAACACACGTAGGGAAAGGCAATAAATGTGATACCTAAAAAACAGTGGGAAAAGCAAGTGGTGGGCTTGTTGGGGATGAGTAGCAAGAATTCTCCACTCAAATCATTTATTGAATTGAGTCGAAGCGAGAATTACCACAACAAGAACTTAACCACCACCCCACTTTCCTATTCCCTGTTCTGTAGAGTCCACTCTAGGTGTGTAAGGAACGGGAAGAACACACTGTAAAATATGGGTTTTTCATACGGGAAGGAGAAAAGTCTTAAAGGGGATGAGAAGTTAATGTGTCAGATGGAGCCAGGAAACTTAATGTACCTGACTAAATGGAAAAAAAAGAAGTACGGTGTAGATGGCATGTTGAAAGTAAAATAAAGAAAAAACGTGGTGTTTCGGATTTAAAATAAGGGTTAAGTAAAAAACTGGTACCAGAAAACAGGAAATTGTTGGTTGTTGTTAGATTCTAACATAAGTTTGAGATATCTCTTTTTAAATGTGCACGTTATTTAAAACAGGTTCCTGAAGACTAGAGTTAAAAAAAAAATTAATTAAATTAAAACATGAAAAATGTTAATAAAACATTGGAAAATTCCTGAAGCTTCAGTAAAATTTGATAAAATAATGAGGACAGACTGAAAATTGGTGACTGATGACATTTTGACTGACTACAAATCTGACCAGTTGTTTTGTGTTTTTGTTTGTGTTACAATTCATGTTGATGTGAAAGAGTGTGTGTGATTGGAGATAAAATACCACTTGGTACTTTATGTCATATAAATACAACGAGAATGTAAACAGCACCTCTGTAAGTGGATGCCATAGGCAAGAATTTCTCACTTGGACACCAAGTTGAAGCAGAAATTACCCTGCAGAGCATTTTTTTTAGTGCTGTCTCGTGGTGCAAAATTTCCAGTTTTTAGAACACCCTATGTGTTAAACTGGACTAAATTATTCAAATTAAGCAATAACAGCAGTAAGTGTGACCTGCAGTGTAAAGATTGGAAGGTTATTGAAAGATAGAATCCTGATAAAATAAAACATCTGAACAAATTGAAAGTAAAAAATATGGGTTCTAAGGTTAAATAAATTGGTAGAACTACAGGATGAAATAAAAATAAATAAATAAATAAATAAAGAATAAGCCAAAAAAAAAAATGAGGTCACAGAGGATTGTGGAAATGATGTATTGGCAAATTAATAGATGACTAAATGAAAAATAAAGTAAATAAATAAATAGATAAATAAATAAATGATTAGGTAGAGAAATAAATAAAATTTAAAAAAATGTATATAGAATTGAGAACTAAAATATTAGATAAAAATGTTAATTATTCCTTCTAGGCTGAGAAGGTAGTAGTAAAAATAGAATAAAATACAATGAGCTACAATAAGACCTTTTTATTGAGTTGAGGATAAAGAAAAAACAAAGATCTTTAGAGAAACAGGCCCTAACTGTAAGAGGAATTGCCCAGATAACAACAAACTGCAGCATTCAGCTGATTCTAGATAGTTTCACAATCAGTCTATTTAAACTGACCAAAACTTTAAGATAGATAAATATTATTAAATCTACAGGACTTATTGATAATTAAGACAGGATAAATTAGAAGTATCTCTCTTGTTAAATAGAAATTGATTAAATACAGAAAAGTTTGCTAAAATTTACAAGATTTGTTGTTGAAGGATAACATTAAGTTTGAAATAACTTATTGGTTAATGAAAAAAAAAAAATCATGTGGAACTATTGTAGAGAATCAATATCAAACTGTAATAAGAGATGATTAAAAAGTACCTACAGAAAGAAGAGAGGGCTGCAAATAAAATAAGAAAATAAGAGAAAAAAAATAGAACAAAACAGGAAAAAGCGACAAGTATGTTTATTTAGACAAGAGAATAATGAAGTACAGGGAGGAGTTGCAACCCCCACTCACAGCAGCTCAGTACGGGAGAACAAGAAGAGCTGTGCTGTAACTTCTACCCCCACTAGATTCAACTAACCAACATGTGAAGCCTCTTTACAAAACACTAGTATGTTTTTTTTAAGTATAAAGCAACCCCAAATTTTAAAATTAGATGAAACCAAAACATATCTGATGATTCAAGTGCCAAATCCTAATAAAACAGTAGGAGAATTAGGAGTTCCTCCTGAAATCCTTATTGACTCTCTTTCCTGCCATAAAATCATTCCCTCCAAGAGGTGAAGGAAAGTTCATATGGTGGGGTTAAAGATTTGTTTTATGATCTGACAATAGAGATTGCTCAGACTAGTGTAGTGACCTTAAAACATAAATTGTGACATCTAAAAAATACAAAGGATTTAATTAACCTTTTTTCCTAAGGAACATAGAGATTGGCTGTTTAAATCTTAGGGTTTTGTTTGGCACCGCAGATTATAGGAAGTTGTAGAGAGTCATTATCATCACATAAGGCAGGATTTTGATGTAGTTTTAGTTTCCTAAAATTCAGAGAACCATTTTCTCTTTGGTGCAGGTTGTTTAAGCAAGCAAATACATAGTGAGCAATGAAATAATGTGGAAAATGTTAAATGTAAGTTTTTAGCATCAAAACACTGAGTCTAAATTGGTAAACATGCTTTGTCAAACATTAGTTAAAATTCTTGAGGAAAAGTTTGTAAAATGAATTATTTGAAAATCATAAGAGTAAAATGAAATAATGAGCTTTAAAACTGTAATATGAAGTGTTTTGGGGAAATAGAGTCATCTTGAAGGTTTAAATCATGCTGAAATAAATTATTCTATTTGTTTTGAAAAGTTTACCTTTTAGGAAAAAGGGCAGCATTGAATATGGGTAGAATTTCTCAGGTAAAATAATAAACCTGTTTCATCAACATCTTTATTTAAAGTAGTAGAAATTGTGATACATTAGCAGGTAATGCATCATCAGGGGGGAGAATATGTTATGGGTTTACCTTTTATATTACTTAATTAGATTACTGAAACTTATATTACTTCAACAAAGTTTTGAAGAACATGTCTGATCTGTGCTACACATAACCCACAGGGAAAATCAAAAAGTGAAAGGAAAGATATTGTCTGGTGAAATATATGCTTATTTTAAATGGATTTGAGTTGTTCTCCATTAAAAGATGTTCTGACAATGGGCTAAAGTATTTTGAAACCAATAGATAACAAATTTATAGTGATAATGAAGCATATTTTGGTTAATTAACTTGGGGAAATAATTATAGAAATTAAAAATATTATTGTGCTAGCCATTTTCAGAGCACTAATTTAATGGATTAAGAATGGTTTAAGAAATGTTTTGAAGAATCTGTTATTGATTAAGTTATCACTAATCAGTAGAAGTACTCAGGTGGGTCTGAGATGCGGGATTATAATGATTTTTCTAAACTTGATTTTTGTTTTGATTTACATCCATTTAAAATGACTTTGAATAAAACTTTAAATTCTACTACCAGTAAAAGGCCTAGAGAAAAAATTGGTGTATTTTGAAAAAGTCTGGATTTGTTACGATATACACTGACATTATAATTACTCCAGGTCTAACTCTTTTGAATCTTTGTTTAAGGAAAGCATGTAGAATGTTTTAGACAAACAACCAGTAAGATCCAGTTTGTTCTATAAAAGTAATTTAAACTGGACTGTTTAATTCGCACTGATATTCATTGTTTTGATGGTAAATGTAAGCTATACATCTACATCTTTAAGCTTTTGTCATTGTTTTGTTTTTGTTCAGTCTTATATTACAAGATTAGTTTAAAATGAAGATCTGCATATGCTTAACATTCAGGGCAAACATTAATTTAGAACCATGTCTTTTGAAGCAGGTGATTACAGGGTTTCGGTGTTTTCCATTTGTTGGAGGTGTAGTATATAATAATAGAAAAGTAAATTGAATGGATCACATCCACCATTTAATGAGCAGAACTTAGTAAAACTGGACAAGCAGGAGATAAGGCTTCGCATGATGAGTTGCTCATGGCTTTCTACACACAGACTGGCCAAAAAGCTGTTGTCTCTGAAGAAGAGTGCGACTGCTTGGAGAAGCGGTTTCACATTTATTTCGACGATAGCAGCCACAGATGGAGACAAGCGGTGGAGAATTCACTCAGACACATAGTGAATTGAAGATATTTGTGTTGAATACACAAATGAATGATGCCTTTGGAAAATCTGATCTCTGTTTTGTCATTGCAGTTTTGCAGCTGTTTTTCTGGTGTCCTGTGGATGTGGTCTCATTCAAAGTCTGCGTTCTTTGATAAAAGATTAAAGTAATTCCCTGATGGAAAATAGCAAAGCCAAATTTACTTTTTTAAGTTAAGCCATTGTTTGATTATTCTGACACTGATGAAGATGACACTAGAGAATGTTGTACTTATGTTTCTGATGCTAATGAAACTCATTTTGATAAAGCAATGTCTGCCTTGAAAAACCTGCAACAGGCCATGTCACAGGATGCAGTTCCCTCACGAGGAGATGTTTTTTTTGGCTCATATCTGGACTATGGTGGCATCTGCTGTTGAAATTAATGATGCCTCTTCTTATTCTTTTCTTGTTTTGTATTTTTACTGCCTGCATAATTCCATGTTTAAAATCAATGATAGCTCAAACTGTTGGAAATGTTATGTATCAGTATCAACTTGTTGCCTCCATCTCCGAGGGAAACTCCGATGTCTAACGTTGTGACCATACATTGAAAATGTGCCAGCAAGAAATGTATTTCTGATGTCTGTGTTAGACTTCATAAATAATAATATGAAAAACAGGAGGGAATGGTAGAATAATTATCTAAGTTCATTTACTTGTGAGTTTATTTGAAAGGTTATGTTTTCATATTATTATTTTGTTTGATGTTTACTTGACTCCTTTTCTTCTGTGAAACACTATTAACCATTTTTAGGATGTTTGCCTGGAGGCTAGAGACATTTGCACATTCCTGTGTTATCAGCTACATGTGTAACTGATTAGTTGTGGTCAGCCACATGCCCTTTTAAGGGCATGTCCACAGAAGGTTCCAGAACACCCTGTAGCAAAGGTCATTGGTCAAATTCTTTGTGTGACTATGTGAAAAAGCCCAACCTCCTTCCTTGCATTTTCTAATAAAGCCAAATGCAGACAAAGATCTGGCAGAGTTGATCCCAGACAGTGTTTGACAGCGGTTTACCGTGTCGAGGATCAATTTCTCCTTTTCTGCAGAAAAGAAAATTGTGTCTGGTTGAATCTTTGCCAGTTAGGAATTAAAATAAACCTATCAGGTTTTATATTGATGGATTCATATCCATCAATATAAAACCTGATAGGTTTATTTTAATGATGGATTAATGGATTAATCTGAATCATCAGATGGATTCAGATGAGTTTCAACTTGTGTACTTCAATCTTTTAACATGTAAAGTGTTTTTTTTTCTTTTTTTTTTACTTTTGTAAGAAATTTTTCACAGTTTTCGTCCTGGCTACAAACAAACTGAAATAGAATCTACGACTTAGAAAATAAAAAAGCAGCATATACCTGAGAGCATCTTTGTGATCTCTGAAAGCCTGTTTTGGAAACACCATGGCAGGATTGGAGTTAACTGGCAGGGCCAACCTATTGTTTAGGTACATGTCTTCCAGCCAGTAGTCATAGACCTGAATGGAAGCACAGGGACACTTTGTAAGAAATATTGCTCTTTATTTAAAGCTCTATTGCTTTCAGATATGAGAACAATGGGCAATGGAGTAAAGAAAAACAATGCCGTGTATCATCCACCAGGTGAAAAGAGGAGTGGGAGTGTGATGGACTTCACTGAGCTGGACCACTTACCCAGACACATAAGGGAAAAACGAGGTGGCAAAAGACAAGGGAATGCTCTATAAATCCTTTTTAGTGACTGAACTTATGAAATATTGTTATATACACAAAGGAGAAACACATACACATATTCATGAAGAAAAAACCTGATGCAAGAAGCTTTATTGGTCCAGGAAAAACTCTCAGTTGAACATTCATAGTACTGGGAGAGGCATTTTTAAAACTTTACCCAGTTGGCTTTTTTGTCCTTCCGCTCCAAAAGTTTTTTCTGAAGAATCTCCCCGACACTTCCTGGAGCCCCAAACTTCTCCACTATGGCCTTAGTCTTCTTAAACTGCTCTTCTTTCACAAGATGCTGGACGCATTTTAGGTAGTTGTCGAGGGTTTGTTTGAGTGGGGGCACAGGGACCTTCGGCAAGACCTGAAGTAAAAACAAATACAGTGTTGGGTAGAAGTCTTCACAAGCTCATCGTAAACTCATTCTTGGCTTTTGACGATGATTCAAACTGTTCTTTTTTCAGTGTGGAGTCAGGTCTTTTAGAATTTCTTTAACCTAAAATTGGATAAAATTGTATCTACAGGCGCAAATGTGCATGCATCCCAAATAATATTTGGCTAAATGTCCAGTAACACCACATGCTCCTTAAAAACACCAACAAGCCAAAATGGTAGAGTTAAATACCATCCATAACACCATGATGTTACCACCACTGTACTTTACTGTTGCCACAGTATTCTTTGATTTGAAAGCTTTACTTTGACACCTCCAAAACTTACTTCACACCACGGTTCTCAACATAGCTCAGTCTTTGTCTGCTCTCGCAATAACAGATTTGTCCAGAAGACTTTTTTTTGTCCATGTGTTCAGCCGCAAATTTCAGCCAATCTTGAATTTGTTAGTTTTGGAGAACAGGCTTTTTTCTTCCTCAGTTCAGTATGATAAAAAACTGAATTCACTGTGGACCATGATACTGGTGTTCTAGTATATACCAGTTTATGAATGGCTTTAGTGTTCCCTTTAAAGGAGTCATCTTACATCTAAATAAAATAAAATTTGGTTGGAAAGTTACAGGTGAAAAGGCATAAAGGTTTGGTGGGATCGACCGAACCCAACCAACTTGACTTTTGAAGTAAATTTAGTCAGATTCTGGCTTTTTAGGAAAAAGAAAATAATCAAAAATGAATTCAAACTCTTGAAAACCTGAAAAAAATAATGTATGAAGTCCACACTTATGTGTGTTTCTACATTACCAATCCACTGCAGTCAATGAGAAACATACGATTACAAAAGCTACACTACACCTGTATGTATTTCCATAGGTTCAGGGTATTTTTTCTTTAGATAAAGATGTTTTTAATGAATCTGGTTTCATTCGTGTCTGAGTTAACATTTAATCCCATTGGCTCCCAGGCTTGTCTTAGAATAAATTCCACCACCTCATGGGTTTTGTTAGAAAATCCAAAGTGATTATGTTTTCTGTCTGATGTTGATATGCATACTGTTTATAAGCCAAGTGATAAATATTGATAAGTTGGGGGTTGTAGTGAAATGAGGTTCCACAGTGGATTTGAAGAAATATTTCCAAGTGATTGTTATGGAAGCTATAAAATAACAATAGTGATTCTGTTATTCGGCAAACAAACTAACTCGTGATTGTGACGAGATAATATGAAATAACGGCAGTTTTCAAGTAATTATCTGAATACAGTTTTGAAATATACACCCCTAGTGGTCAAATGGGGTCTCTGATCTGTGCTCTCTCCGCGGTACTGAATTCGGAAATCCCCCAATATTGACTCTAGAAGAACAAAGTTCTTTGTCCAAAATTTAAGAAGACAAACAAACAAAAAAGTAGCATTTCATACATGGCGGTCTTGGCCTCTTGTCACTTGTTTCTGTAGTGCTGACATTGCTGCAGTTCAGTCCGATCAGGTGAAAAATAACCTCTCAGGGCCGTCCCTGCTTTGAAACATGGGGGAACATTTAAAAGAGGACAGGGAGGGGAAATAAAAAAGGAAGACAGGGAATAAATAAAATTATGCCCCTTTGAGAAATGCATCTATGCTGTTTGGAAATGACTCGACGTGCTTCCATTCTTCATCGTTTTGCAGCTTAAATGCAATTTGTTTCATGTCCTTGAATTCCAGCTGCGTCCCACTGCTCAGCGCCGCAACGAGGCATTCAGCTTAAACACTAACTCTCATCATTCATTCCTGAGGAGACTGACACATTTAGTCAACAAATAGAGTCCTTTGTCTAAGGTGAACGATGAATGCCCCAGCATATGTATTACTTCATTAATTACATTGATAATTGTCAATGTAATTAAAGTCAACTTGATACAACTTTGTAATTTTTTTAAACATTGACTGAATACACTGGAATACGTGTTTTACAGCAAAACCTTGTATTTTTGCAAAATTGTGGGACATACTTAAGTTTTTAAAAATTTTGCCATCTCAAAAAGTAGCCAGTTTGCTTAAAATGTCAAACTCTAAGAATGAAAGTGACCAAAATCAGTTCCTTAAAACAGCCTATGAACTTTTCAACAAACAAAAAGTTTATAAAGACACACGTCAATTTATTTCACTGAGTGAAAAAACGATATTTAAAAAAAATCCACGAACAAATTCCTAAAGTAAGTCAGAATGTTTTTTGAAGTTCTTAACAAATTGAAATTCTGATGTTTTTAACGCACTCACAAGCATAATTCAATTCAGATCATTTGCATAGCTTCAGTTCATAGCACAAATCAACTCAAGGCACTTTATAAAGAAAGTTATTTTAATCCAATCACACAAAAGTAATGAAATATAAATATAACTATTAAAATATAAATGAAAAGATTGTATTGGACCACTTAAGAAAAATATTAATCTTTATCCGAATCTCCGCTTCACAACAATGGTTGAAGAAACTAGAAAATAACATCTTATAGGCAGTTTAAAGTTTGAATGATGTCCGAAATGAAATGTACAGCTTAGTAACAAAACAAAATTTGAAAAAGAAGATTGTGTCAATTATGTTAAAAGTTACAAACGGAAAAACTTTAGACTTTTCAGTAAACGAACAAGTAAGTCGGCCTAAATATTTTCAAAGTTCTGAATGTTTTTAAGCGGATGAATGCACACGCAATCATAGGTCAATAAATATTGTTAGATAAGGTAATGTTATACGTACAGAATTAAATTAAATAAAAATCAAATCAATCAAATTTTAGGAGTGGTATATGAGGAAAATAAAAAACTTCTTACCTTGTTTCTGCAGCACTCGGGGAGTCCGAGGAAAGCGCTAAAGTTCACATTGTGGCCAGACGCCATTCTCATGTTACGAGTTGCAGGGAGGAAAAAAACATCGCTTCGCCGCGATGCTGCGGCTCCACATGAAAGCGCAGCTTGAAAAGATGCTGAAGGTGTTTGTATTCACCTTCTCCCCTGGGGCAATACACTCCTCCCATCGAAATCAGCTCATAACATATTATCCGACAAGCTCATCCCCCTCCCCTCCACCTCCACCCCCCCCCCCCACCCCCCAACCCCCCCCGCCCCAATCCTCATTCGCATCCGATAATAAATTGGTTGCATTTATTAAGAAGACACGAAGTCCAGTTTCTGGGCTCCTGTCATGACCCCACTGGTGGAGCGTGGTGCCTTTCCTGGAATTAATAGGTTTTGCAGTTGCCTTTAAACAAGAAGAGTTGACTTTTGTGGAAAGCAAAATATTTGCATATTTTTTCCGCATTTATAAACTGGTTTTGTGCGTTTCCTGCATTTGCACTATTGCGCAACCTTAGCATACTGCCTCTCTATTCTACTATGATTTTTTAAAAATGTATTGGATAACTTTACCATCTCACTGGACAGACAGACAGACAGACAGGCGTATTTGTACTATTAAAAATAAGTGCAAGTTTTACAATTAAGCGGCAACATTAAATAAAAGGAAAATTCATGTCTGTCTGTCTGTCTGTCTGTCTGTCTGTCTGTCTGTCTGTCTGTCTGTCTGTCTGTCTGTCTGTCTGTCTGTCTGTCTGTCTGTCTGTCTATCTATCTATCTATCTATCTATCTATCTATCTATCTATCTATCTATCTATCTAAACGGTAAGACTTCGTTTTTTATTTAGTTACAATGAAATAAAAACGAAACCAGTGTTATAACACAGATCCAAACAAAGATTTATTAAACCACAGCTCATCCCAATAAACACATTTGTTCATCGTCAGGACATTGTTGTTTCCGTCGTCTTCACACACACACACACACGCACACACCCAAACAAACAAACAAACAAACAAACAAACAAACAAACAAACGCGTAAACAATTTTACATTGTGCATATATCCACATTATGTACACATCCCGTTTACCATGACACATTTATCTTCAAATATCCACAGAAAAATAAAACTCATCTGGAAAATAATTCACAAAGTCGTTAATCTACGGAGGCCTTTCGATGTGCAAAACTAACTAGAAGATAATGTTCTATTTTTGTGCTGAAGGAGGGAGAGAATGTGCTGCTTACAGTTTGGTTGGTCCCATACATTAATTATTGTCTTTATCCTTTTAATATAATACTCAGTAGTACACACAAATTCAACAAGTTCTGTCACAAAAACTCCTGTTGACGAACGCCACGTAGACTTTTTTTTGACACGGTATGACAGGAAAAAGAAAGAAAGAAGGAAGGAAAGAAAGAAAAAAAAGAAACAAACAAAGCAAGACATAAAGAGAAAAAGAAAGAAGAGAGAAAGAAAGAAATAGATGCTTTGGCAATCATCTCACACAATCATGATTTTCTTGATTGGGTGTTTTATATTGTACATACATAAAAGTTGAAATCACTAGTTTAGGACCTGTCTGTCTCATCCTTAGAACAAAACTCCTCACTGCTGGGAATGTCTAGGTGTAGTCTGAACCGGAGGACTGTTGCGCTCTGAAGGGATCGAACCCATTTTCGTCCACCGACAAGCAATTCCCCGAAGAACTGTAGCCCTTCTTTTTAGCCCTCACCTCCTCCAACTTGATGGTGTCGTACAGCCCCTGCGGAGCCTCGTCTAACAGGTTATCCCTTTCCGAGTAAGACGGTTTCATTTGGCACACGTTGCGCAGCAGCAGCAGCGCCGGCGCGTAAAGCACGTTGACCAGACCCATGCCCAGATTCAGCTGGACGAAGCCAAGGTTGTGCACGATCTGGCCGGCCACTATCGGACCCATAGCGTAAGCGATCGAATACGAGATATCAGCGATGGCATAAACGCTGCCGTACACTGAGACGTAGCGCACGTCGACCAGGAACGCGAGTGTCGGCAGCAGCGCCGTGTCCACCAGCGCAATGCCGAAACAGATGCCGCACAGCGGGGCGATGAGCTGCCCGAACGTTTTGCATGCAGGGACCGTGCATGAGCTGGCCCCTATAATTACCATGCCTAAAGCCCCGTAGAACCACTGCAGGTGGGGGTTCTTCGCGGCCAGTTTAACAGTAATGAACACACCAAGGATGTGAGGGAAGAAAGCCGGCAGCCAGGTGAGTCCCATCTCCCACTGAGTGGAGTGCATGGTGGTCTCCATCCAGTTGGCGATAGTCGGCTCCAGAAAGGCCAGCGGGATGTTGGCCATGGTGAGCGCCCCGGCCACCACGGCGATGTAGGGGTCTACCATGAGTCTGTATATCGGGGTACCCACTGGCATGTTCTCCCGAGTCCTGTTGGAGAAGGGCTTGATGACAGTAAGCAGCAGAAAGCCGTCAGCCAGGCAGACAGAGGCGAGAACGATGAAGGGGACCCTCTTTCCGGCGAACTCATACAGGACGCCCCCGAAGGGAGGCGCCACCAGGCTCCCGAACGAGATGAACGCCAGGGAGATGCCGAGCGCTCGGCTCCTCTCCGCTTCCTCCGTGTACTTGTCAGCGATCATCGCGAAGCCGGAGGTGTCCGCGAAAGCAGAGCCCAGACCCTGCAGGCTTCTGGCCACGAAGAGCGTCGCGTAGTTCTCCGCGAAGGCGAAAATGCAGGTGGAGACGAACATCACGGTTAGCCCGATGAGGAGAGGGATGTCGTATCCGACTCGATCTATGAAAGTTCCCGAGAGTGGGTTGACCAGGAGCTGCAGGATGGCTTTAGAGGCGAAAAGGACTCCTATTTGGATGTCCAAATTGTCCTTGTTGCTTTTGTCTTGACTTGTGCTGTTGGCTGAGGAAGTGTTGGGGTGCAGCACTAAGTGGACGTGCTCTGATTGCTCGCTCTCCAGGTCAGCAAGATAGTCTGGGATAATTGGCACAATGACCATGTAGAGCATATTGTCCAGAAGAAGAGCCACGCAAACAATCACTAATATGATCCGCTTCTGCTGGTGAGGGTCTCTCATCGCGGAGCCAAGCTGCTTGGTCCTCTCGCCCATCTCCGAGAGTTTTACTGCGGCTGATTTGGCCAGCCCGAACGATCCTCCTTCTCCATCCATGATGTGCTTTCCCCCTTTCTCTTATTAAAAAGTTAAGAGTTCTAGTAAAACGGAAAAAAGAAAAGTAGTTGTGCTTCCGATCTTTCAGTGTCTTGATGTGGTGGTCTCCGTCCTCGCCTCGCCTGTGCGTAAAGGGAGAGGCGCAGGGGAACTTGGCTGCCTCATCGGTGAAGAGATGGCTTTCTTCAGCTTCCTCCACTTGTTCTCATGCGATGCACTTTCATGATCTCCCCAGAAGTGACGTGGTTAAACAGATTCAACTTCTGCAACTTTGCAGAGGTTTTTTTGAGCCGCTTTTCCCCCACATGGCAAAGTTTTCGATACAGAGATTAATTTTGCTACCTTCTACCCGCATACACTGTGACGCTCAAAGCAGCTCATGTCTTCCATCACCTGTGGCACTTTTCTTCTCTCCGCTCTGAGACCACAAATGACTTGGTGGCCATTGGTGCACATTAACCCGCAGGTTCTGCGCTATTTTAGTCCTCTTTTCCTTCCACCTCTATCTCCCCCCGTTTTTTTTTTCTTAAGGAGTTGTGACGCACCACCGGCTTGCCACCGAGTGGGTCCTTTTGCCACTTGCCTCCTTTATGGTAATTCTACAATCACTTCAGCCAATGAGAGCAAGTGATGACCAGAAGAGCAAAGACAGGGGCAAAAAAAAACCCTAACCAAACAAACAACAACAACAACAACAAAAAACAGGCTCTTTGCTTCTGTGGAATCTTGTTTTCGGTACACAAAAGACATAAATTGGCACAAGTGTCATGAGTGATAATTGTGAGATTAAAGATCTTAATTTGAGATTTAATCTTGAGTTTCATAGTCATTATTTCTAAGTTCAGTTGCGATTTTTATTCTCAAGTTCACAATTCTAAGATGTAAAATTGTAATTTTGAGTTTCAAACGGATGTTTTTGACTGTCAAAATAACAGATTACAGATTTAAAGTTAGAATTATGACTGAATATCATGCATGTGTAACATTCAGTGTCAAAATTACAAGACTGATTGTCATTAATTCAGAAGTTTGACTTTCAAATGAATAATTCTGAGATTCATAGTCACATTTATAAATCATAGTATATTATTTGCATTTTCAGAGTCGATGACATGAAATCTAAAGTAAAAATGATAACTCTGAATGTCATAAATATCACTTGGAACACATAAATATACCATAACTAGACATTTCAACTTCCAATTTCATACTTATGATACTCTAAAACATAATTTTGACTATTAAGTGAAGCGATGTGAGATATAACATAAAGATTATGACTTTAACTCTCAAAATTGTGACATTAAATCTCACATCCCAAACATTAGGTGGTAAATTGTGATTTTCACTTCCAAAATAATAATTATGTTCAGTGTCATGACTTTTAGTGTCAAAGGCACACGTAGGAGATTTAGTCTCATGATTGTTTAAAAAGCCATAATCATCAAATACCATGTGCTAGTGTTTCTTTCTTTCAAGTGGCAGAAATTCACCATACTACTTATCATTTCATTTTAGCAAGAACAGAAAAACAAATCCCATATGTTTCTGAAATGTCAATAAAATTGTGATCAAGATAATAAGATTTCAAATAAATGATTACACTATATTACAGCTTCTTCTAAAATCAAATTCCTATTTTTTCAGAACACTTTACACAATTAGCACCACTACACATTTGATACTCAGAATGTGAATACGAACTCTGGCTCCTGCATCTTATCTCATTGTTATTGTGCTCCCGTTTTTGTTTTTTCCCGTTTTGATTTTTTGCAAAATGATAAGGAATACACACATTTTTAGATAAAAAAAACATACTTTGTCATCATGTAAACTCACATGGCTAATGTAGTTCTACATCTTGTCTTTCAACTAATCATGTTTTGGTGAAACTTATCAGAAATTGATAAGACATCGATCCGACATTAATCAACGAAAAAGCTAAGCGGCCCATGTCAGCTCTGGAGGAGCTGCAGAAATACACAGTCAAGGGGAGATAATCTGTTGACATGATTAGATACATACTCTATAAATATGTCATTAAGGAATAAGTGGGAAGAAGAAAGGCACTGTAGAAGTAACAAACAAACAAACAAACAAAAAAACCGAACAGTTTGGCCCAGGTCACTTAGGTGTTGTGGTCAGATAAGACCAAAACTGATACTTTTATTACCATGCAAAACACTATGTGTGGAGATAAACTATACTGCACATAGCCCAGAAAACACCAACCCTGGTGACAAATACTGTTGGCAGCATTGTGGTGTTTTTGCATGTATATACCACAATATTGAAATCAATATTCCAAACCAAAATATACAAATGAACATAATTTAAATTGATGATCTTATAGAATACTAAATAATATAAGAGGCCACCTTTACATCGTTTTCAGCACCCCGAGGCTCTGGACAGCTCCACCAGACAACGAAATCACGTCAACCACAGTCTATATATTCAAATAAAAGATGAATAATTCTGAAGAACAAGTCAAGTTTTTCCAAGGTGAGGTGGGTACACGATTAGCATCTTTTCTTTCTTCATTTCTTAGAACCAGGCGTCTCAAAAGTAACACCTAATACAATCGCGGGAATGAAGTGTACCTCAAAGGTAGGATTGGAAATTCTAGCATGAAGTTCAGCTTGGTATTTATGTAGATAATACTACCACCTGGTGGTGATTATGAACAGGTGCACACAGGAAAATATGGATATTGCCTTTACCCTTGTAAGGTGAGTTAAACTTTATTTATGTAGCACATTCCACGGGATAAATCCACAAGTTGCTTCACACTAATACAACTATAAAACACGACAGAAAAACAAAACGTTAAGGAGAGTAAAATAACATACATGATACTTTTAACCAGCATAAAGCTAGATAAAAGCCAATCTGAACAAACGGGGCTTTGTCTTAAACGAATGAACAGAGTCAAGAAAGTTCAGAGAAGAAGGTAACTCATTTTACTATTTAGAAGTCACAGCTCTAAAGGACCTACCTCTTCTGTTTCTAAAATGAGTTCGTGGAACCGTTACAACTTCTTGTAATTTCCCTCGGGTTTCACATTTTGTTCAGGATCGATAATTGTCTAAATATTCCCAGAAGAGGGCAGCAAAGACTTGTCCATAGCAAAAATGTCTTTCAGTTGGCAGCACACAGTGTGACTGTGTTCTGCAACAATATAGTCACCTTCCAAAAATAATGACTTATAGGGCTTTTTTTTTTTTTGCAAAAAGCGATTTATTTTTAAAAGTTGTCACCCCCTTTTCACCAAAACATGATTTAGGCAGAAAAAGAAATCCCTGTTGGCAAAAAATGACCTAGGCCATTACTTTAGGAAGATGTTGATATGTAAATAAGGAAACTATAAAATTAAATCTGCTCTTTTTTGGTGCTAACCAATACTGAAGTGCACATGGCAGCTGTTTTTTTGGGGGGGGCAGAGGAGGAGATTTTTGTTTAGCAATTGTTTTCAAGATATAAAAATAGCAAAAAGAATATTGAATTTTGCTGATAATGCGGCTAATAAAGATAATAATAATAATAAAAACAAAACTCTTCCTTTAGCTGTATGTCTTTTTTACCGTCATGATTTCTCTGTGGGACGTTGTCGTGCTTTTAAAACAGTAGATTATATTGACCGCTGCTCTCAGTATTCAGTGGATTATCTGAAGTAGAAAAGGCAGCATGAATACACCAACTGGAGGATTAGTACGCCACTGGAAATAACTGCCCAATTTTACTAATGACAGAGGCTTGGCACTGCAGCAGCCATTACATAAATACTCTTTTTTGTAAATGCGTTTATATTAAAATCCTATACTATGCCTTGACTTTTTTTTTTTTTTAATACATCTGTCACATGAGAGGCTGTGACTGTATGGATAATCTCTGCTGACTCGTAATTTTAAATTGTCAGAATCAAATAGACAAGTGTCAGAATAATCCTCACGAGTTACTGATGATGTGCTGTTATCTCAGTGTGTGGACATTGTGAACAAGAAGTGTATTATGCAAAAAAGGAAAGATTCATCTTCTTCTATGCAAATGGAGTCTAATCCGCTAAAAGATATGTCATATAAAAATCCTCATGGTATGCATGACATCTTTAAATTAATCTGTTGTGAGGAGTTAAAATTGCATTTTCAGTCTATCTCTTAAGAACTAACCCACCCACAGAATTACATAACATGCAACTGAGATTTAGACAATACTTTTTTTTATTATGTCTCTTTCTAGCTGTGGTATAATCTGGCCTGTAACATGTCGTGTATAATGTTCAAAGGATTTACAGTGACCTTTGTTTTTTCTCTAAGTAGCTTTCACCCTTGTCCACAGGAGTAATCGTGCTTGTTGCCGAGGTGATACTGAATGAAGACCTGCTGTTGGGTTCAAACTTGTACGCTGTGAGTTTCAAAATTTTACTCTATTTACAAAAAAATAACGTTTTTCTAACCCTTTCATGCAAGGATTATAAACTGGTTAAATAATACAGCATTCAACAAAATGGTAGTGCTTTTAGAGGTAAAATAAGGAATTAACCCCCTCATCCCAAAGTCAGATCTCCCATTAAAGTTCCCATGAAAATGTAAGATGGTGTTTGAACTATAACACAGCAAGGTGTTGTAGGATGTTACAAAACCAGAAGTTTCACACTCCCATGAGTCACTGCTTTAAAGGTCCTGGGATCATTTGTTGACATACCACAAACACACCAAATCTTGCTTCTCACACACATTGAACCTGCAGATCTACTAGAAAAGCAAAAACAACCTCTTATCACACATCAATGATATCTCTAAGTTCCAGTGCATCAGTGGTCAGTGGTATTATGACCTTTAAATTGTAAAAAAAAAAGTCTTGTCAATGTGTGTGAATATTTCTCTATAGTATCTCATATTTGAATGATCACACGTTGCTGATTTAGATATTTAACAGCGTACTTTAAATAATTCCAGAATAGTTAATAATTAGTGATAAATGTATAAATATGATATCTGTAGTTCTTAGAACAATTATGTGTTGGAAACCTTGATTGCACAGACTCTAGCCAGGAGATTGTTTTAGCCTAAAATGAAAGTTTGGTTGCCTCCTTGAATTCTGTTGATTTTAAACAATGCATTTGAAATAAAAAGGCAGAATCCATGTTTTCTTTTTTGCTGTGATGTGACATGTCCACACCTCTCCTAAAGTTCTCATCTGATTAGTTGATGAGCCTCATGACTTCTCCATGCTGAATACTCTAAGCTGCCAGCAGCTGAGGTGTGTGTGCTGGTTTACAGCACAGAAGAAACAGATATAAATACAACACAAAGAGCAAGACAGTTTTGTCCAACCCAATTAAGACCAAGTCCAATTAACTTGCTACAGTGTGGTTTTAATCTTTTTTTTATCATTATTTGCATCTTGTATTACTGTTTTTACCCAATTTTGTGTAAAGTTCCTCCAAAGTTTTGCTTTTCTTCACTTAAATATGTTCAACATCATCAAGAAAAAAAACATGTGGTTTTAAAAATTTTAAAAATAAAACTTGTGGTGTCCATTTGTGTTGAGTCCCCCTGTATCAAGGTTTTGCTGTGTCCAGTGTTTCTGGATTTCTCTTTTGCTGCTGTTCCATCTGCAAGGCTGATTGGATATGTCTGCCAGCTTTGCATATCTGGACACATTAATATTGTAACATTTTTCTCCCAGTTTTTGAGACAATTACGCACGTCTTTGTGTTGGGTCTATTGAATGAAATCCAATTAAAATGCACTTAAGTTTAAAGCTTTAAGGTGGCAAAATGTTAATGTGATCCCTAATGCTAATAAAGCAACATTCATTGACAATCGTATTTTGGTGTTTATCAGTCTGTATTCCTACTCTACTGAAATATTGAAGCCCAACTTGAACCAGAATGTGTCGGTAGTTTAACAAGGTTTAATCTGTTTGCAGCAAGTAGCTTTACTTTTCTCCTTCGAGTGTGTGGCCACTTTTGCTATCCACGGCTTTGACCAAATTAGATCACGACTCCACACACCCTCTTCTTTCTGATCAGAGATTAGCCAATTGGACTGCTTTTACCAGGAATTGGGCGCTAATCCGTTGGATTCTTCAGTCTTCTGGGAAATCCTTCAACAACCCAGGTAAATGAAATGGCACCAGCAGTTTAAGGAAGAATCTTTTTCTTCCGAGTATGTGTTACATACCAATGAGTGGCTTGTTTGTGTTTATCCGATGCAGAGACGTCTGTAAGCAGTTTTCCTGAGTCAGCGGCTCATTGGGGCATTCATTATCCAACAAGTTCAGTCTTTTTTCTTCAAAGAAAAAGCTTTGCAGAAGTTCCTTAACTAAAAAATATCAGTCATGCTTACAAATATTTAACAGGTTCAACCTGCCAGGTACAATTTTGGTAATTTGGTAGAAATCCTACTTCTGCATTTGATTAAAAAAAAAAACAAATGCAGAAGTAAGGTAACAAATGCATGATTTGTTGAAATGATGAACTGTCAAAAATGTACAGGAATTAGGAACCACCTTGCACTTTGTTGTACACTGTAAAAAAAAACGGCCTCATTTTACGGTAAAAAACTGGCAGCTGAGTTGCCAGAAGTTTACCGTCTTTATACGGTAAAAGTCTGGCAACCAAAACTGCCATTTTTTTACCGTATTTCTAAAATACGGTAAAATTCTGGCAACCAAAGCTGCCAGTTTTTTACCGTATTTCTAAAATACGGTAAAATTCTGGCAACCACAGCTGCCAGTTTTTTACCGTATTTGCTAAATGCAGGATTTCACCGTATTTTTGAAATACGGTAAAATTCTGGCAACCACAGCTGCCAGTTTTTCACCGTATGTTGTAAATGCAGGATTTTACCGTATTTTTAATATACGGTAAAATTCTGGCAACCACAGCTGCCAGTTTTTTACCGTATGTTGTAAATGCAGGATTCTACCGTATTTTTAAAATACGGTAAAATACCGTACTTCCTAAAATATTTTAAAAAAAATAAAATGTGGTTTTGCCGTAGTAAATACGGTCATGCTGACTGAGGCATAATATCTACATGAGTGAAAAACACATCCAGACTGTATGATATATTGACATTTTATTGTAAACCCTCCCCCCCAAAAAAAACTTATGGTAAATTACTGGTCTCTGTTCCTACCAGAATTTTACCATACAAATTATAGTACAACAACCAAGGAAGTGTAACTTGTCAAGCATTTCTATACAGAAAGTTATAAAGAAAATAATTTCTAATTAAACAAAAATACAGATTACGAGTAATCCACTTAAAGAAACAATTTCTATTTAAAAAGTCAAGTTAAAAAAAGAACTGATTCTATTTTATGTCCAGTTTCCTCACGGTATTACTGAGATCTGGAAAACAAAAACAAAACAAACAGTATGTGTCCACATAAGAGATAACATATTGTAGAAGACAAAATGGTGATAAAAGGATTCTTGTTCTGGGTTGAGAGTCACAAGTCGCTGAGATCAGACGTTGCTCAGGATGGTTGTAGTCTTCCCAGTCACAGGTTGAAATTGAGACTCGCATGTTGTCAATCGGGTGTTTCCTCTCTGCTGGAAAACAAAAAGAAAAAGTTAGAAAGATGCACTACATGAACATCTTATTCGCTTAAATGTTTGTTTCACCTTTGTTGACTTGCATATGGACACAGGTACTTCAACCAGGTGGTGTGATCATTTCTGACTGAAAATTCAGTAGTTAAACCTTTGTTTGTTGTCAACAGGTGTGATCCTCTGGTCTGCAACCAGACAAAATACACAAACTAAAAACAAATATAACTGTTTTAGGCAATTTATGAAATAGATACTCACCATTTATCTGAGTCTCATGAAGGCCAATAGGTTGTCTTCAACCATTTATGTAAGTTACATTTCCTGCAAGCTAGCAGAAACAAAGCTGTAAATGTGAACACTTTTCATACAGGCAAACAAATTGATACAGCTGAGACAATTTATGCTAGGTTAGTTTTTCTCAGTCACTTTTGGTGCATTTCTCGAGTCATTGTTGGCATTTACAAAACAGTAAGCGCATTTCTCAAAACAATTTGTAGAAACAGGAAAAATAGCATTTGTTTGCTTTCAAAATCCTTAGTTCAGCTCTTAAAATCCTGTCTGTTAACATATCAGTGACTCAAAATAATAAGTTATAGTCTCTCTATGTACAGATAAGACAGTCAAATCGATTAGTCATGAGAAGAGACTACAAAAGGATCATTTACGCCAGTGTTTCTCAACCCTGGTCCTCAACGCCCCCCTGCTCTGCATGTTTTAGATGTGCCTCTACTCCAGAACAGCTGATTCAAATGATTGGATGACAATCAAGTACTGCAGAAGCTTGTTAATCATCCAGAGATACAATTCAGGTGTGTGGCAGAAGGGAAATACCTAAACCTGCAGGACAGGGTGACGCTGAAGACCAGGATTGAGAAACACTGATTTACGCTTTTGCTATAATTTATTCATGGACCATGCCATGGTGATTCAGAAAGAAAAAGACAGAAATGCAGAGAACAAAAAAAGTAGAAAAGGAGCCACAGGACAATCTCCTCAAGGAAAACTGTACAGTGCTGTAGAAATTACATTACATTTTAATTTCCATAGTCACTTTGTTCCTTAACTCCACTGAGGAATCTTTTTTCCTCAGTGGGGTTAAGGAATGAACAGTAGGGTGGGAGGACCTCCATCAGCATCATGTTGTGGGTCTCAGCCATGTCCTGATGTTGGACTGATGGAAACTGGCAGATGTCCTCAGCCTCTTCTGACTCTTCTTCTGCTTTCCTCCCAACTATTTCCTCCTCAGCCTCACTCCTCTTCTTCTCTCTGGCTGTTCACTCTGCCCAGATACTTGTTCATCAGTTCTCAGACATGTAACATTGTGTTGTGTTCTGACTATATAGAGCATAATGTTGCCAACTGATGGTTCACAAGATGCACCTCCAATCTGTTTCAGAAAACTGGTTGATCGTTGGTTGAGCTAATGGTTCATACACTGACCTGTTAGAGAAACTCAGGACTCACTTGGGAGCAATTTACCAATTCAGGACAGATTTAGAAAATAATAGAATATAAATTAATTAATATATGATTCACATTATGACAACTTTAAGACTTATGCATGTTAAGACTTACACAATGAACTGATGCTATTTTGGAAGTTGAGAATTCAACACAGACACGTTGTTGTCCTGTTGTCCTCATTTTCTGTATACACCCTTTATCCTCCGGGTCAAAATGACCCGTCTTCAATAAACCCCCAATATAAGCAGCTTAATTGAATTTTAAACACCAAATTCTATCTTGTATATTGTCACTCACCACAAAATGTGTGAATACTTGACTTTTCCCTCTCCACTTGAATTTCTATAGCTTAAGAAAAAAAATGTGCAAAATGAGTTTCGAATGCATTTTTATTCATCACAGTGACTAATTTTCTTTTACTTTTCTCCAGTGAACAAGAGGATGTACAATACAAAAATATGAAAAATAACATAACCCATTCAACTAATTGGCACATGTAGGGCAGTATGCAAGTGCACAGCCTTTGCAGATATATTTCTTACACCTGCAGCACACAGTATGTGTTTTACAGTCTGAGGGCAGAACTGACATCTCTTCCTCTTACTTGGCTTAGCTGAGGAAGTGGCTGTGGTAGATGGATCCTCAGGTTGATCAGGAGCTGCTGCACTCTGAATAGCTTTCACAACTGCTGCTGAGGCTTCTGTGTGGGGGACATGCTTCCTTCTTTCAATGAGTGGAGTTACAAGTGCCTTTCCTAGCTGCTCCAGGAACACCCTCTTCTTGTTGTGCTTATGAGACATCCAGGTTGGGTTGATCTCTATCCAAATCACAAAGGCATTGTAGGAGGACACATCAATGATGTTGTGGAAGATGACCAGGGGCCAGCGGGCAGTCATTCTTCTGCAGCTATATGCTCCAATCACCTTATCTAGGTTGTCCACACCTCCTTTGTTTCGGTTTTATTCCAGGATGATGATTGGCTTCCTGTCCTCACGGTCACTAATGTCGCCGTCTTTGTGCAGTGTGCTCAGAAGAACTACATTCTTGTTTTTCTTTGGGAGGTAGGAAACTAGAGTGGTGGTGGGTGTGAAGGCAAACTTTGAGGAGAAGACCTCTCTCTCCTTTGACCCAAGCAGTGCAGGTGGGAGCTCAGGCTTGTTCTTTTGAACTGTACCAACCATGGTGATCTTCCTCTTCAGGAGCTGCTGTCCGAGTTCATAAGAGTTGAAGAAATTGTCACATGTCACATTGTGACCCCTCAGTCCCTCTGTCACATCAAGCACAACTCGCAACCCCTGGTTCTTCTCTGGGCATCCACTGGTTGACTTCCCAGTATAGACTTGCATTTTCCAAGCATAGCTTGATTCAGAAGCCACCCATGACTTGATCCCATATTTTGCTGGCTTGCTGGGCATATACTGCCGGAAAGGACAACAACCTTTGGACAAAAGACATTAGCATCAGTGATTAGTATCAGTGTCACAGAAAACAGTCAAAGAAATCAATAGTGAAAATCACTTTTATTACAAATATGAAAACAGATTACCTCTAAATGGAACCAGTTGCTCATCCACTGTTACATCAGGCTCTGGATTGTAGAGGTAGGGCAACCGCTCCACCCACTTGTCCCATACCTCTCTTATGGCTGCAAGTTTGTCTGTCATACGTCTTGCTGGTCTTGATTCACGGTCATCAAATCGCATCAGTCTTGAGTAGGTGTGAAAGAGTTTGACTGGCATTGTGGCTCGGAAAATTGGCCTTCCACTCTCTGCTCACTTCTGCTACTGATTGATCTGAGACACAACTAAAACTTTGTAACATTTTATGGTTTGTAAATAACTCTGTGACCTTGATTTCAACTCCATTTGCCTCACGGGTCATTTTGACCTGAAGACCATCTTTGTACCTTTTTTTGTACAGCTTACATGGAAATGAGAATAAAAGCAACACTGAACTTTTTCTATTGTCTGGGCCAATCTAGGAAAAGTCTTAAAATCTCAAGTTAAAAAAATTACATTTAGGGGATTTTTTGGGGGGGGGGGGGGTTTAACACAGTGGCGGGTCATTTTGACCCGAGGACAACAGGAGGGTTAACATATTTTGATCAAGACGATAAAAGCAAATTACAATTATAAAAGCATAGAAGTGTACATAACCAGCTACATGATGTACAAAAGCAAAACTTGCAAAACTAATTGTTTTGATGTGCAGAAGTGACACAGTAATTTGAAGATTGAACAGGTAGTTTTAAGAATTTCAATTCTGTTCTGAGAGATGCACCCAAACTGAGAAAAGCTGTAAAATATTAATATTTAAATTCTCTTATCTTCAAATCCTTCAACTGTCATGGACCCAGTGACTTTAGTGCAAGTATTTTGGGTGTGAGAGTCAAGAGGTCAAAGGAAAATATTAAATAATATCTCTGATGCCAAGCTTTATACTTCTAAGTATTACCAAAATATTGAAACAAAAGCTAACATGTTCTTCAGAGATTTAACTTGCATGCATGAACATTTCACACTCAAAGTAATTCAAATTAATTATTGAACCAAACTTGGAAAAAGTTGCTTCTGCCATTAACAATAACTTTAAGCACATGTAGTCTGAAGTAGACCAGAAATATAATCTATGCAGCCGTTCCTACAGAAACATTAATGGAAGTGTTGCATCTGTGAAGATTAAATGTTCCATATAGTAAAAATATCTAGCTGCAGTGCATGTACATAAACAGCATGGCTCAGAAACTACACATTTCTTTGTCAGTTGGTTAAAGTTAGCTAACTTCAGTTGAAACCGTGAAAGGGACTCACCTGTGATGTGTTGCCCTTCTCCTCCTGAACGTGCAAAAATAGCAGAAATTTGATTTCAAAGACAGTAGCAGCATCTTGACAAGGACCAGGCCTACTGGGCTCTCAGCACCCTAGTTAGCAACCTTAGTTAGCACAGTGACTTTACTGTGTTGAGTTCAGGACACCACTACAGGAACAGAGTTAAAAGAATCTTGCTGCTGATGCTGAAGGATCAAGCAGCAATGCAAACTAGATAATTATTTGTTTACATGACAAATAACAGTCTCCATTTACTGTAAACCCTACTATTTATCACAATAACAAAATGAAAAACTCTCTAGACCAGGGGTCCCCAAACTACGGCCTGCGTCATTTGGTCTGGCAATGCCGGATCTGGCCCGCCTCCTCATACCAGAGAGCATTCAGTGTATTTTTTCATATATTGTATTTTCTGGTTTGTGGATTTCTCTTCAACCACCAGGGGGCTCTTGAGCAGATGTTAAACTAACTTTCCCTCAAATATATACTAGTCAGTCCCAGTCACCGTTTCACTCACGGTTTTTTCCATTTCCATTCTGGGTAAAAATCTATCTAAAAGCGACCGCGAATGTGTCGTAGTCAGCAACCCCCCCCCCCCCCCCCCCCCCCCCGTCGACAGTTTCAAAGACAGAACAGCCCCCCCCCCCCCCCCCCGCCGACAATAAGTTTCTAAGGTATCTTTCTCCAAAAACTAAGACCGGCCCCCGAGCAGAGAAAGGAACAGCTATGTGGCCCTCGCAGGAAAAAGTTTGGGGACCCCTGCTCTAGACTATTCTCTACTAATAGCACAATATTTAAAACCAAGTGTGGGATTTGTGAAACTTCAATGATGGGTGACTTTACAACTTGTATGATTTTGGATAACACTAGAATTGTTCTTTATTGAAGTTTCACAAATCAGATAAAGGTTTTACAAATCCCACACTTGGTTCTAAATATTCTGATATGAGTTGAGAATAATCTAGTCCAGATTTGAAGAGTCTAGGTGTTGTAGTTTTTTAGCTAGAGTAAATTAAAGATGCTGATTGCAGTGAAAAATTAGGTGGAATTGCCCTTTAGCCATTTCCCAAATTGGAAGCAGCAATTGGAAACCAACTTCAGCTTCATTCAAGCAAGAGGGGCTAACATACAGTTCTCTTAATGTTAATGATCAAATGCTCTCATAAATGATGGTGGCGTTGGCTGTAGGAGTTTGCTTTGCAATCGGTGGATCGCCAGATCGATGCCTGGTCTACTGCTGAGATTTCAGTTTGGTGTATTAAAGGCATTATTAAAAAAGAAACCAAAATATCACACCAGCATTCTGTTCTTTGTAAAAAATTATTTTGCAGTCTTGTTTACGCTTTTACATTGTAGATCTAAACATCAGCAAAATTTGTAATTTTGGCTGATTGCTACTGTTAAGTTTAGGGTAATTAACTGCTGGCAATATTACAATTTTTTAAGAACTTTACAATTACTTATATTTTTACACTATATTTCTGTATTTTCTACATTCGTGACTGTCACAATTATTTAGGATATATGTTTATTCAGTTATGATAATGCCATGTATTTTCTACGGCAGTATAATGCTGTGAATATTCTGGTCAGTAACTGCTGGCATTTTACAATTTTTTACCGTAAATTTACTGACTTTCTTTGCAGTTTCGACTTACGGTAGTTCCATGTAATTTCTACGGTAATGCAATGTTTTTGGATACGACGGTCAAAAACTGTTGGTTTTTTACAGTTTTTTACCGTAAATTTACTGACTTTTTTTACAGTGTATGAAACTGTCTTTTAGGGGAACCAAAAAAACTAAATGGACCTTGAAGTTGGAACTCCAAGTGGAGTGTATAAAAATTGACATTTAAGAGCTATTATTAGACTCTTAAATGTCTAAAAATGAACCTGGGCATGACGTCACACTCAAATTAAACGTCTAAACTCCAAGAAGATGAGTGGAAAGAGTGAGAATAGAGTGAGAGAGAGAATATCTCTTCTACATGTGCACTGTAGTATCATTTTCTTGACCTGAAGTTGTGTATCCCTGATTTAATGACTTGCATATCAAAAGAAATATAAACATTTTTCACTTGCAGCAAGCACCAAATTTTGTGCACCCGGCAGCCATTTTCTATTTACGGATTTGAACTGTTGAGATTTTGACTTCATGTTGATTTTTGAGGCTTTGGACCTGAAACACAACAGACCACAGCTCACCAAACTCAAAATCCATTGATGCTGCTGGTTTATTAGTGCCGCCATGATAGGATCACCAATAAACTAATTGCATTTCTGACAGTTTGTATTTAACCAGGTCAGCTAAATACTCAGTCCTACATAACGTGTTTGTGAAAGTGTTGCCTTTAGTGTTTGAATGCATAAAATATAAAAAAATTACTGTTAACACCAATGACTTTCTGCTAATTCCTGTTACTGTCATCGAGTATACTCTAAAGCGTAACTTCACATTTATGTCTTCCGGTTCTAGACTATAACTTTAAATCCCAAATAAATACATCAAAAAGCTGCAACTTTAACTCTGAAATAAAGAATATCAGTTAATTGTTGACCCTTTCCTTGATGTTGAACTTTAAAGGCTGCATTAGTGCTGTTCATCAGACAACTTCTCCTTCCACAAGACTGAACCACTGACTGAGAGGATTTTATCTGCTCACAGCCAGCCTAAAGGTCAGAACGCTGGGGTTAGTGTAACTAAGACTTGCTTCATTGCAGGTTATTTATGGAGTGTGTATATTTAACTGCTGACAGTCAATGACCTAGGACATCAATGACCAATGAATGCAATGGATGTAAAAAAAAAAAAAAAAACAAACAAAAAAAATCAACTGTCAAGTTAAATCCCTGAACCATTTTTTTGGTATTGTAATCTTTAAAGAACTTAGCTTGATTTTTGTTTTAGTTGTTATAGGTCATTACTCCCCCCATTATTTGCTTTTGACCACATCAGCATCTACTGAGTAGAAAGGCTCTATTTACACAGTTTAAAGTCTGTTTTAAAGAAAATCTTTCCCTTAATCTAGAGTAAAATAATCACTACATGTTCGTATTTATTACTTCACGAATACACTATAATAATCAGACTCTACATGTAAAAAAATGATTAAACTCGCTGCACCTTAAGCGTAGTAAAATTGTACAAGACAGTCTTAACACAGTAACTGCTTCCTCTCATTAAAGAGACGTTGCATAACCAGGTTCAACAGCTTCAAAACAAAGCACACAGCAAGACAAGCAGCAGCAGCAGCATTCATTTACAGAGTAGAATGTTAATGAAAACATTTGAAGTTGTTTGGTGAAGAAAAAAGTTTAAGTTTTACAAATCCATCATGAGGCAGGTACAAACAGAAAGACTGTCCAGAGAGTTCACTACTGTCTAATTAAAGGAGAGAAGAGCAAGTGTGCAGCCATCACAATGGCTTTACATCCAAGTATGTTAGTATAAGGAGCCTATCATAAGAGCGAATTACAGTTTTGTATGATTTGAGAAACATGTTAATTGGTTTTATTTATTTGGACTTCTTGACGTCTGGCTCAACAATCTTCTGTCCAGTGAGGAAGTTCCAAATGCCTCCTCTGTAGAACTCATTTCCAAATGAGTAGAGAAGAGAGTTGAAGATGGGATTTGTTTTTGCAACAACTGGAAGCAACTGCAAAAAAATGACGACAATTTTGTGAGTATTTAGAGGGACAAAAAGTCATTGCTGATACACAGGACTCAGATTTTAGAATTTTCTATGATTATTTTCGAGATCCAGCAGGGAAAAAGTAAATTGAGTATGAAAAATATTTTGAGCCTCTAGACTTCCTTCCTTATTTTGTTATCTAAAAAAAAAAAAAGATAGCAAACAATAAAGTACATTTAAAATAACAATTTTAATCTGGAATTATGAAATGGAAACTGTAGGGGTTCTGGATACAGAAACAGCATACTTTGACAATAAGAGCTTACCATTCGCAGTTTTGGAGAGACAAGTTTCACGTTCTCAAAGCAGGCATAGATGCACATGAGGACATAAGGGCCCCAACATGACAGCAATACTCTCAAAGGCAAACTGGTGTTAAACTGAAAAATAAGTGGACAGTATTACATGCTGTTTAATTCAGCGTGATGTGATTAAAGTAAAGATGGAAGAAGAATAGCTTGTCATGTTTAAGCAGTAAATGGTTGGATTGGAGGGTTGTGGAAATGTGTGAAACAGAAATTATGCACACCAAAAAAAATCTTCCAAATTTTTTCATATAATGTCTTATAAAAAAAACAATTGCCATAAAAAATACTTCTATAAAGGTTTTTGGAGGCATGCCTAAGTAACATTAGGAGCCATTCTTTATGTCAGAGCCAAAAACGACAGTTTTCTATTTAATGAATGATTGAAGCGTACAATTAACAGCTGTCAAGTTAAATGCAAGCACATAAAAAGTTCAGATAGCCAAATGTAGCTTCCCTGTATATCACTGGATGAAATGTGATCAAAAAGTCTTACAGTATTAAAAAAAACACAAGAAAAAATAAGAATTAAAACAAAAAAATGGGTCATCAGTCTTTGTTCCAAATAAAGTTGAGATCATTTTACAAATATCCCCTGTTGGGATTTCCTTTCAAGGCTTACATACTCCTTTCAGATGCTAAATTTTGTGATTTACTTCTTTAATCAGCTACTATAAATATACAGTATATAATCATATTGGAAACCTTTGAATCTCTTTTTGTACATTAATTATTCTTTCTTCCACCTATATTTGTCTCTGCCAGAATTCAATGCTGCACCTAGAGACATTTCAGCATATTTACCTTGTGATGATGAATCTTCTTGAAGTGTTTGTAGATGGAATCATAACAAGAAAACATGGTGACAGCTGGGAAAGTCAGGTAGAGCACCGTCAAAGTAAGCATGTAGGTAATGTAGTCCCTGTCAGAATGAAAAAAAAAATGTTTATGGCTTAAAATAAAGGAAATTCATATAGAATAATTCATTCTGTTGAGCGGAGCATTAGTCTCAGTATATTCTGTAATTTTACATAACTCTACCTGTCTCCTTTAGTGTAGTCAAGCGTGCAGCATGTCCTCATTGGCTCAAAGTCATAGACGCCCCATCCCATGAGTGGAACGGCGGACCAGAAGATGGAAAGAATCCAGATGATGCCGCACATCGTCACTGTGGTGCTCCAGAAGAGCTTCTGTCCTGCACAGCAGTCAGATTGGATGCAAGCAAGATGTTTGATTATAACACAAATGGAATAAAAAATTTTCATTGCTTTATTTTTCTTACTGCAGTGAAGATAAATCATTTCTTTAGTCAAGTTAAATGGAACATAATTTTTTGCCATTTAGTTTTACAAATTAAATAAATGTCGCTGTGGATTACACATAAATTGTTAATTGATGCCTTAAATAAGGGTGAAATCATCTAACAAAACACTCACTTCCAAGGTCTGTGTTTGAGACTTTTTTTCCCCAGAGATTATCACTTTTAAGAACCCATTACAATTTCTGCAATCAAGCATATACCACAGGGTATATATATATATATATATAAAAACTGCAGCAAGTTTGTTTAGAGACTAATTTAATTTATTTTATCATCTGACGTCCTAATCTTTAGGTTTTTACTAAGGCATGTACTATAAAGCAGGATTAGTGGCTTAGTGAGTTAACTCCAGGATCAATCTGGCACAAAACTGGTTCAGTAAGCAATGTACGTAAATTTTATTTATACAGCACCCTTTTATAGTTCAAGAACCACAATCAATCACTACAGCGACACATGCTGGAAACATGCTGCTCAAGAGCACATTTGTGTTAGAAATAATTTCCCCTCTATCAACCATTTTTATAGAAAACAAGAGAAAATAAAACACATTTAAGGTGTTACTGCATAGAAAATGAATGTTTTCTCTCATATGTGTCTGAGAAAGAAACTGTGAAGATCGACATTTAAAAAAAGAAACATAGAATAGAATAGAATTATAGAATTATTCATCCTATTAGTGAATAGCTCCACTAATCATTCAGTTTCAATTGAAGTGTCAATACTGTGTTTATTAAAACAATTTTTCATAAATATATGAATCTCATCCATGTCCTTTTTCATTTTTGTGATAAGATAGATTTTTGATAAACATAATTTGCACCTTAAGACAGATTTAGGACAGATTTTTATAGACTTGACAATGATGAAAGTTTTAGTGAAACAGTCAGGATTTTTGATACATAAATCTAATTTAGCAGAGCTTTAATCATTTCCGCAAAGATTGCAGTGCAATCAGGTAAACTAAAGGCATCAAATGTGAATGTAGATCTAAATTAAAATGGACAATCTTACATTTTATTTATGTCCACACATCTTTATTTAGATTATTTTTCCTTGTGTAAGTCAAAATCCATTTATCTAATATCCATGTTTGTTTTAGTTAATTTGTATACATATTCACCTTATAAAATGTGAGTGGAGTTCAACAGTAGAATGATCATTGTTATCTAGGAGCTACTTAAGCCAAACAGCACAAAAATACTTTAAATATCATGAATTCCTTCTGAGTCTCCTACCTAGAAAATTGTGATTATTCTTCGGCAAAATATTAAGAACTGGAATTGAATTTGTACTTGTATACCCAAACTTAAAGATGTGAACTACCGGGGTTAAACTGTATCTACAAACTATAAAACACACCTTTAGCAGAGACAGCATTGATGATCAGGCTACCTTTTAATCTCAGGTTTACAAATCAGAAAATATAGGGGTGCAAAAGCCAGGGTTTCAAGGAAAACTGCAGTCCCTATCAAATGGGGAAGGGAATCCAACTTGAAATCACCTTTTTGTACTTTAATGGAATTTTTTCCCACTTACTGGTGCAGTACTGGTGATATCTGTCCCACGCGATCGCAGCCATGAAACTGATAGAAGACAGGACTGATATCATCCCCTGGAAAGCGTGATAATTACAACCATCTTGACCAAATGGCCAGTACCTATAAAGTATAAGGAAACATGAATCACACTTACAGTAGTTTAACTGTATAATTTTGCTACACAGAACAGAACAGGGATTTGTTAACAGATTAAACATCAGCTCAAATCTCCCTCACTGGTGATACACAAAACAAAAGCTGCATTACGTCACATGCATCATAAAACTTTGGGATTTATTTAAAATGAATTAAATGGTATGAATTTAAAAGAAATAAAGATTTTATTGTAAGTGGGGCAACTCTTGCACTGTTGCAAGAAGATAATGTAACTCCATGTTAAAGTTGGGCGTGAAAGAGAAAAGAAAACCCCTTGCTGGGAAAAAAGTATTTAATTTGACATATTTGAATTATAAATAGATGCTACAGTAAAATTAAGATTATGAAACATTCTCACCAAAAGTTGTGGAGATTGTTTTATTTTATCCACCTTATTGAAGTGTTAAGGTTTGCTATGCGGTTTCTAAAACCCTACAGATTTGCTTGCAAAATCTTGAGTCCAAGCAAAGTGGATTGTAGACTGGATTATAAAAGACAGAAGCTGACTTGTTTGGAGCAGAATAAGTTCCTGTATTCAAATATTAGCAGATTTTGTACAGAACCAAAGTAGCCTTACTTTTGAAGAAAAGTCTTAACAATATAAGACAACATGGGTTGTTACCTGAGATAGCTGGCATAAGCAGCTGTGAGACCGTTTACATTCAGACTGATGTCAGCCAAGGCCAGGTTGAACACGAAGAAGTTACTGGGAGTTCGCATCTCCTTCACTCGGAGGAAGGCCATGATGCTGACGGCGTTGAGGAAGAATCCCAGCACCCCTGCAGGTGAAAACAAGTCAGAGCGTTCCCTTTAAACACATCATCAATCATCATCACAATCTTTCCATAAATTCTATTAGATGTTTAAGAGAAATAAAATCATGTAATTGTGGTCAACCACAAAGCTTAGAGATTATCTTGATACTGGAACCTGGAAAGAAATCATTTCAGTTTTCTGCTCCATTTTATTGGAACCTGCACCAGAAATACGTGAACCTAAAGGTTCTGTTGTCACTAAATGTTTTTACGATTGTTCTTTTTGGATTTGAGAAGAAATAATTTTTCTGTAAATGTTTTAGCTGAAGAATCTTTTAATTAATTTATTTTGTTTTTCTGTTTTGCTCTTAATCTTCTGTAAACCATGCTCTTGGCAGTCTTGGCCAGGATTTCTTGGAAAAGAGATTTTTAATCAATGGGATTTTCCAAGTGAAATAAAGGTTAATGATAATGATAATCTCTCTACGGTATTGTAGTTTTCACAAGCACACTGATTTTACCAACAACTGTTATTTTATTTTATATTTTCAAGAGTCTCATACAACAATGGTCATTGCGCCAATGGTATGCTAGGATACAATGATCACACATTTTAAAACCTTGAATGTGGAAACAGCTTTAACCTAGGAATAGTCTCATTAACAAGAATATTTTGTTGATTATATATACACAGTCGATCAAGGAGGTAGGAGTTCATCTTGTAACTGCTGGGTTGCTGGTTTGAACACTCACTGTGTATCTCAGTCATTGTGTCCATGGACAAGACACTTCACTCACCTTGCCTGCTGATGGTGCTCAGAGGGTTCGGTAATGCTGGTTTATGGCTTGCCGCAATGTAGCTTACCACCACCACCATGTGAACGAGTGTGGTTGAATGACTGAATATAGTGTAAAGCTCTTTGGAGTCTTCTAGACTAGATAAAGCACAATACAAGTGCAACTCATTCTCGTTTCAACAATGTGGAAGGGAGAATAAAGGCAAACATTTTCTCTTGGCTAAGAGAAATATAACAAAACCCATAAGGTATCTAAAGTACTCTGACTGGTTGACTATTACCTTATGAAGACTCCTTCCCTGCTAGCTCTAACTTTCACACTCAGAGGCACAGCTAAGTTTTAAAAACAAAAACATGAAATAAGGAAATAAAATAAAATAAAGCCTACCAAGAAGTATTTCCTAAATGGTTCAGAGAATTGATCAAACATGGGATTTGGCTGCAATAGATGTTTATTTTCTCTACATGCTTTGCTTGTTGTTCCTGCAAAATATTCTTTTCCTCTACAAACCTGACATGTTTAGTGTCAATCAAGGTCTATCTTGGTGTCACCCAATAATCAAACTAAGAATATGAAACTGATATGAATGTATATTAAAACAGTCTAATGGTATTTATCAATGCTACGACTGCTTGAATGGGTAGGGCATTACATTACAAATGTTTAATAATTCATTTTTAACTCAGCAACCATTTCAACATTTGCCTCAAAGTGCATTTCCCCAACTTTTTTTCTGATTATTTGAGTTTATGGCTAAAACAGTGAGAGTGCTTAGTTTTAATGCTTTCAATGAATATGATTAATACATTTTAAAAAAAGTTAAATCTGCATGGGACATGTGACATGAACAACTGATTGAGTGTAAGGAAGAAAGCAGAAGCAAAATTTGGTAAGTCGACAAAACCGAAAAAGGTTTAATAGATCAAAACAACAAGCATTAAAATAAAACCTTACATGATACATATAAAATATTTACAATTTCACTTGTTAGAATTGACGTCAATTGACTTGTAATCTGTTATTACTGTGCAACAGGATTCATTTCAGCATTTAAAACTTGAAACATAAACATTGCATTCTTTTTCAATTGTAGCAATATGGTTCAATTGTGAAATCAACCTATAAATTACAGCCACCTTTTGATGGCATCAAATCCTTGCAGGGATGAGCCAACACATCAAATCAGTTGATATTTTATATAGGTACTTGAAAACATTTGAGGAGACAGGACATAAAAAAATGTACAATCAAGCAAGCTTTAACTTTGTTAATCTGCACAAAGTATTGATGCTTTAAAATATAGTTTGGGATTTATAATAAATGTATTTGTAGAAAAAAGAACATTTTCTGAAGCATTAAAACTGTGAACCTCTACAGCTGACACATATTCGCAACTTAACCCTGTTTTACTATCTTCTTTTTAAAATGAAGTTTATTTATTGTAAAGGGACATCGGACTTCCTGATCACACAAAACGGCATTTCAAGTACCTTTGTACTTGAAATGCTTAACTTTTGTGTGTGTGTGTGTGTTTTTTTTTAGGTGTCTGTCTCTTTAAATCTTGCACAAACATCCCATCCTGCGCTGCAAACTTACCCCCAACAAGAAGCGCAGAGCCGAATGCAAACATGTCAAAGTCCGAGAATCCCTCCGGTAGAGTATAAGTTCCCATGTTTGGATGTTCAAAGTAAACTTAGCTGCAAACTCAGTTCTTTTCCTTCAAACAGCGACAATCAAACCACCGTTTCCTTCAAGATGTCGTTTGTTTTTTATAAAGGCTTTTTCACGTGAAAAAGCGTAAAGACACTAATCTGGGTTAAACTCCCCCCCATCCGTCCACTTTTGCAATCCTCGGAGGAATGTCCTAACGAGCAAACTTTTAGCAAACTCAAGGCAACGTTTACTGATCGCATAAAAAAAAATGAAAGAAAACAATTTTAGGGTCTTTTCTAAATAAATATTTGATCTGAAGGCTGAGAAACGTCTAATGGGTAGAACCTTTGCTGGTGGACAGAAACTATAGCCTTTCCTGTACCTACTTCAACTTGGAGTGTGTGATAAGGAAACAATGGGAGCATGGGAAATGTTGTCTTTAAGCAGCGATTTGGACTCAATCTCACAGTCTTTCCTCATACAGTAATTCAACTGGTTTAATGGGAATAATGAGCATTTTTAAATACTTTATGGAAACAACCGTACTCATTTACGTTGCAAAACACAAAAAATGACAGAGAAATTGGTGGGATTTTTTTGTCTTTTCTCAGACTATACAGTTTATGTATGTTTTACTGTCCTTTCTTTTTTGGAGAGGCTCTAAATACAATGCTCAGAAATAAAAGCACTATAAATAAAAATACGTTTTAATTCTTTTTTTTCATTTTAGATAATGTTAGATCTTATTTATTGTGTTGTTCCAAAGCTTCCTGTTCATCTTTTCAGCTCTAACATTTAATTTTTTGCTGAAAAATTGCTGGTAAGATCATATTTGTGCTCTTTTCTTCATTTGATTGACTCTTCAGAAATCAAAGCAGTTTCTCACGTTTGTCTTCTTGTAATCTCTTGTTTAGTTGGCAGCACAGCAGCTGTATGTGTTAATTAGAACAGGAAGTGCTTAAAAGGTGTCCCTGATCCTGGGCAAAAAAAGAAGAGAAACCAATGAGTATCTAATATAATGAGAATATAAATACTCTGACATATTTATTTAATTGCAATGGTGTAGTTGTGATGTTGGCTATGTCTAGGAAAAGTGTAATATACCTTGCAAAGTATTCACAAATGTGAAACGTTTCCCATTTTTTATGTGGTATCAAAAACAAAGTTGTGCATTGTTTTGAACAGGAAGAAAAACAATATGATTTTAAATCTTTCAAACTCAAAATCTGAAATGTGTGCATATAATTATACCGGCTTTACATATTAGTGCTCATCTTTCACCATAATTACATCTGCAACTCTTTTGAGATGTGTCTCTACAATCTTTAGAGAGAAGACGCTTTGCTCATTCTTCTTAGCAAAACACCTAACTCGATTTATTGTGAAAATCAGTTTTTAAGTCTTGACACAGACATCCTGGATTTGGATCTGTACTTTGACTAGGCAGTTGTATGTTCTACATGGTTAAATCAAAGTCCAATAATAAATTAATCTGGTTTTGCAAAAATGCAACTCTATACTTAGTCTTAATTGTTTTGCAGCCTGTAACTGGTTTTCGTCCAGAACTTTGTACGCAATGCATTACGAACTTTTTGACTTGAATTCACCTAAAATGCTATTTTGTGTTTGTTTATAATTTGAAAATCTGAATAGTTGATGTTTGTGGCTCCAATCGGATACGACTTTCAGGGTTGTAAAAAGCAGAACATTTCACATATTGGCCTTTTACTAATATGGATCCTGTCTACTTCACATGCTACATTTAATGTGAAAGGTCACTGAAAACATCAGGACCTCATTTATTTAAATACTTATCTGTTTACCAAAATAACCCCTAAAAAATCAGGACAGCACAAAATTGTGACACTCACCCAAAGCAACCTCAACCTTTTAAAATGCAACATTTGGGCTGAGTCTGATGGCTCTACTAATCTGTGCCCAGATTACCACAAACTCATTAACCATGCAGCAACAATGTGTCCCAATGGGCTTATAAAATCCAATTTTTCTGAATCCTCCCATATTGTGTACAACTCCGGGTCCCAGACAGAGGAGAGCCACAACAATGAAGCTTGTCTGCATCTGCCATTCCGACAACAAAAGATGCTGAGATTTCATGTGGAGCATTCGATGCAGAAAGTTATCTCCACTATCACTAACACAAACAAGCGGCCCGATAGGTTTACCTAAAGCTGTAGTGTGAGGTCATGCTGGAACATAAAACAGGGACAAATTTCACAACATGCAAGATTCAATAACACAATCTTTTAAGCTACCACAGCTAAGGGTGATGAAAGTGGAGCTGGTCTAAGCCAGCCTTACAGAGAATGATTGTAGTGGACTTCTGTAAATGAGCCAAGTTGAAACCTGCTGATGAAAAGTTTAATAAAATCAGAGGGGAATAAATTTCTTAATGATTTTGATATTTGAAAGAATGCAGGCCCCAGTGAAAATGTCTGTGAGTTGCAAATCAACCCACAAAGAAACATTATTTAGTTTAAATATCAAATGTCTCTTTAGTTTTAGTTTACATGTTTCTGCAAAAAATAAACTATGAGCTAAACTTATTGCCCTGCCTGACCCTAAAACCTGCCAGTGGTGTATTTGCACTTTTCTCGCTGTTGGACATTAGTCCCTTGGCAAATAGTTAATAACTGCAAGATAATCTTTTAGCTTTGCAATGAAACAAAGGTTCAACTGTTGCAACAGAGGTAAATCACTGAAATGAAAGTAGTTTTGTTTTACAGTGCATTGCAAAAGTATTCACATTCCTTAAACGTCACTATTTACCACATGACAACCATAAACTCCAACCTGATTTAATGTGATAGATCAACACAAAGTAATGTATAACTGTGAAGAGGAGGCAATCTTTCTATTTTTAATGTATGCAAATCTAAAAAACTTGGAGTCAATTTGTGTTCACCCCCTTTACTCTGATAACTGTAAATAAAATTCAGTGCTTTCAGAAGTGACCCAATTAGTAACGAGACTCCACCTGTGTGTATTTTAATCTCAGCACATTTAAAACTGTTCTGAGGGCCTCAGAAATTTGTTAAAGATCATAAGAGGACAACACATTGAAGAACTAGGATGGAATATAAATGTCCAGCAAGCTTTTCAACTATTTATTTAAAAGAATTTAAAAACGATGTATTATTTTTTTTGAATTACCCAATGATGCGATGCTTTAAGTTGGTCCATTTCATAAGCAAGTTTTTGACTGTAAAATGGCAAAATGTTGTTCTAGAACAAAAGGAAGGAGAAAGTGGGAGGATGAAAATTGCATGGAATTTGTCATTTTCTGAAAATAAGAGGTTGAACTAAGATCCTATATTTATTATCATTGACTTAAATATTGGGGAAAAAAGATGTTAAAATAGATATTGACTAAATGAGCAAGGTGGCTCGGCTATATGCTTTCTAGAAAATGTGCAGAATTGTGTGTTTTACCCTTGAGTCCCTTGGTTTGTTCAGTATGTATGTCTATTCTTTCCGTTACTGTGTCTTTGTTTCTCTGTGTCATTCACCCTCTTTCTGACTTTATCAATAACATCGTAACATACATCTTGATACATCAGTTTTGACTGCAAAATGTAACAATATTTTCAGGGTTGGTCAAACAGTACAGCAATTCTGATTTTAAAAAAATGTGTTACTTGAAATACCATGCCATCTTATCATGCTTGAGCCAAGAACTGCTATATTTGGGTTTTACCAGGGATGAGGTGCTACGATGGAGATAGATGCAAAAATGGACGTTTTTCTTATGTGGGAGAGCCTCTGTATGAAGAAACAGAACAAAGACAAAATAATAAAGAGACAGAGAGATGACTGGATTAAAGGATTTAAAATCCCATCAGAGCCGCCGTGTCATTAAACTTCTGGACCTGCAAAAAAAAAAACAACCCAGGGACTGTGACTCATTCAGAAAGTGTGTCACAAGCAGGCACACTTTACAGACTGGATAAAAAATATATACATTTATTTCCATCCAGCATGGAAGTATACACACATTCATCATAAGCATGAATATACTATTATGTGTTCTTGATGATTTATTTTAACTTCCATCCATCCATTTTCTGTACACCCTTGTCCCTAGTGGGGTCAGGAGAGGTTTATTTTAACTTATACATTTGAATTTATACATTTGAATTTAAACATATGATGAATATGAGCAATGCAAAGTTCAAAACTCACTTTAAACTAACTCAGTTTGTAAAAAGTACATTTTGCCTTCTTATGGGAACTTATTATAGTCAAAAAGCACGGATAAATAGACAAGGATGCACTTCACCAACATGGTTCCTTCATCAGATCTGAGTACTGATATGTAAACAAGACAGAATAAAACAAAACAAAACACGTTGTACCTCTTTTTACTCTCAACTGCCATCTAGTGGGGAACCAGTGCAATTTTGTTTTTGTGTCCTTTTCCTATATTTTTGTGTGAAAACAATAATAATTACAAGTAAAAACTCAAAAATACTAAAACTGACATCACATGTTAAAGTTTTTTTCCCACACAAATGTATTGTGCAAAATACTCAAATCTGCTAAATCTGGTTATTTTCTTTTGTGCACATCGGCTTGAGGCTTGTGATGCCACATTCAATATTCCATTATTTTTTTAGCAGCCAATAAACAGTTTGGAAAGCAGTTCTGAAAGTGAAAAGCATGCAGCCTATCAGCTTCAAGGAAAGAATAGCCTAATCGTGTGAATGAAAATAACCCAAGTCCTCTTCTAATCCCTGCATATCCCTTTTTTATCTGTGGATTCAGAGCAGGCGGAGCAGTTGGAGCTGTGAGCCTCGAACCACCACCATGCACCCGATGTTCCGTTAGACCTTAATTGCTGCTCTTTAATTAATTGTAGTTTAGTCTTGTAGAGCTTTAGTTGCTTGCAGATAGGGGGGAAACATGAGCCGGCACTTTGCTGTTGCTTTTAGCTTGGCTTTAGTTTTTTTTCCTATTTTCAGCACATCATGTCCTGCACAATGCAGCTGCTTCTTTCACAAGTTAAGTGACGGATCAAAGGCAAGGTAAGTTATTTTAATTTAGTTCACAATGGGAGCAGTTAAATTTGTATTGCATGCCAACTGCTTTTACTGCTGCTTTCTACAATTCAGTCACTTTGTAGTAAACGGTTGCCCTGCTGTTCTTTAATCTCCTTTCCTTATAACTGAACAATAGGTTACCACCTTTTCCCTCAGAATGATTGTTTTTTTATTTGAAACAGAAGCTTATAGATATCTAGTTTTTCTGCAAATATTCACCTATAAGCTTCCCAAGTTCCAATTTCATAATTATTCTTGCATTTATTTTTGGGCTTAAAGTAATCACAATTCTACTTATTGCTTTTACAGGAGCGTGCTTTGCAATGACCCAGAGATCACTGTGATTCCTCCAAACTTCCCATCTGACACATCAAAGCTACGCATAGAGAAGACGGCAATCACGCGCATCGCCAGCAACAACTTTCACTACCTCAACAGCCTGGAGTTTCTCTGGATGTCTTTCAATTCCTTGAACTCGCTTAATGCAGACAGTTTTCGAGGCCTCTACAACCTGGATGAGCTCAGGCTGGATGGAAACTCCCTCACTTCCTTCCCTTGGGAAGCTTTGAGTGACATGCCCATCCTGAGGCTCCTCGACTTGCACAACAACAAGATCTCCTCTATCCCGGCCTCGGCCACCATTTACATTAAAAACGTCACTTATCTGGATTTATCCAGCAACAGCCTCACAACGCTTCCAGCAGAGGCTCTCACAATGTGGCTGAGTGTGAAGCCTTCCCAAGACTCGGAGTCATCTAAGCTAATTCTGGGTGAGGATCAAGCTCTGACTGTTTAGGATGCTGGAAAGTTTTCTTTTTAGAGCTGCCCTCTTTGAGTTAGGGATTAGTCTAACTATAGTACTTCTCTGTTGTATTGTCAGAGCGTTTGGCTAATTCTGGACTTGATGTTGTCAAAGCTTATAGCATTTGTTCATTGTTGGTTCTGCAGGTCTTCATGATAACCCATGGCTGTGTGACTGCCGACTCTACGACCTGATCCAGTTTCAGAAATCCCCCTCATCATCCGTGGCACTTATTGACACTCGGCTGAGGTGCGCTGATCCTGAGAGCCTGTCTGGGGTTTTCTTTACTGAAGCAGAGCTTCAGAGGTGCCAGGCCCCCAGGGTGCACACGGCTGTGGCTCGCGTTCGGAGCTCACTGGGCAACAACGTCCTACTGCGCTGTGGCACTGTTGGGGTCCCCATTCCGGACCTTTTCTGGAGCCGTGCTGATGGCAAGAAAATGAATGGCACAGGTCAGTTCAGAGCAGTTACTTTTGTCCAACACTAAATATCAGAGAGATTAAAGGTCTTCCCTTGTGTGTCAATCTAATTAACTCTATGTGTATATTTGTTGGATTTTTCAGTTCAGCAAGAGATTTCAAAGGAAGGCATCATTTGGTCAATTCTGAGTGTCCCCGCAGTCTCCTACAGGGATTCTGGGAAGTATGTGTGCAAAGCCACCAACTTTGTGGGCACTGCGGATGCCATCATCTCCTTGGTGATCACTGATTCCATTCGATCGGAGGAAGCAGTTGGTGGCGTTTCTAAGAGAGGCAGCAGAAAGAAGCCGGGGAGCATGGGAAGAGCAGCTTACCAGGAAAAACTCATTGCGAGATATGTTCCACCACCCACCAGCACTGCAGCTCAACCCATCATTGAACCTCTTAATGGCAAAGGAGTGACTGGGAGATATGAAATTGAGAGCTACAGTGTTTCTGATGGAAATTCTCAAGGACAGTCCAAAAATTCTTACCCTCTAAAGTCAGGGGAGGTGAGTCAAGGTTTAGGTAACCTGGTGGCAAATGCCTCGTCCCTACAGCAAGTTCCTGATAAGAGGGTGGTACGATCGGTAAAAGTGATTGGGGACACGGATCACACCGTCTCTTTGAACTGGCGTGCCCCCACAGCCACAAACACCACCGAATTCAGTGTCCTATATGCCGTTTTTGGTGAGAGAGATATGCGTCGTATTAATGTGGAAGCTGGAAAGAACCGTATCACCATTGAAGGCCTTGTACCAAAGACAAAGTACATAGCATGTGTTTGCGTCAAAGGTTTGATTCCGAAAAAGGAACAGTGTGTAATCTTCTCAACGGATGAGGCTGCTAGTGCCAGTGGCACACAGAAGCTCATTAATGTGGTGGTGATAACTGTTGCATGTGTGATTGCAGTCCCCCTGACTCTGATTGTTTGCTGTGGGGCAATAAAGAAACGTTGCCAAAAAATGCTGGGGCAGCAGACAAAAGACATGCAAGACTCCTATGTAACGTTTGAGACTCTTGGTCCTGGAGGCAAGGCTAAAGGGATGGAGGGGGAATATCTGACCAGGCTAAACCCTGATGAATCCAACAGGCTCCTGTCAGCGAGGTCAAGTGTCGATTCAGAAGCTATAGCGAGGACTGAAGGGCCACCTAATGAATACTTCTGTTAAAATGGAGCAGACAGTGTCAAGAAGATGCACTTTGTTTTTGAGGAATCTTTATCGAGAAAAGGACTGGACTGCTCAGAGACTCAAATGGCATTTTTTTGTGGAGTTGTCTCTGTCATTAATGGTCAAAAGAGATTAATTTACAGCCTTGACAGGAACAAAATCAGTAACTTCTTTGACTGAAAAGGGAAAGGGAAAATAAGAACAGATTGGTTTTAATATTGTGTATGGATTAAAAAAGCAACTTTTTTATTTGTGGTGCACTATGGAAAGTGATGTTTTTTCCAAGAAAATTCTCTTGATGTCCTCAACTTTCATAAACCCAGTCAGTTATTGTTTTTCACCCTAAGCGTAACTTCTGCTTTGTGTTAAAAGCACAGTATGTTAAGTATGAACTATAAAAGGAAAAGTTTAGAGCACCAACCGTCTGTTTAGCCTGTTTTGCATGTCAGCATACAGCATAATGTGCCAGATTGGTTGTTGGCTCATAAACTTAAACAACAGTGCATTTTATAATATGTAAACATTTGTAATCTCAATGATATGCATATAACAACTGAAAATAAATATTTTTTTATATCCAATTATGCTTATAATCTTTTTTTCTTGATATCTCTTCATATATTGAAGTTAACTCACAGCATTATAACTATTAATCCAATCATATCAATGGATCAAATGTTAAGTTTCAGTTTCAAAATTGATGTGGAATATTTGTTGTGCTTTGTACATATAAGTTTAACCTTACAGAACAGCCAGAATGACAAAATCGTAAAACATTATTAGGAGTCGTGCCCGATAAAAAAAAATGCTAATGCCATATTATAGCATCACTTGAAGTCCAAAAGTTGAATTTGTAAATGTCATGGTGCCTAAAAACTAAGAGACTATGTTTGTTACTTATCAAGAGTTTAATTTACTAAATTTAAGTTGCCCAAAAGTTGACAGAGAAATATAAAAGATGGAATCTACTTTGTTATTGTTTGTCTACCTTTACCTCTTCTTTCAAATGATGACTCGAGCAACCTGAAAGGCGGCCAGTGTTCAGATTATTGAGGTCAGATTACAGTCCTTTCCAGACATCTGTCTCTGTCTCACTGCGGCCCTCCCTCTCAGCGCCGTTAAGCCTGACGGGCTCCGGCCCACTTAGTACAGATGGGCCTCCTATTTATCATGTCAGAGCTGCTGCTTTGGTTGGGTTCAAATAAATTAAATTAGACTGAAGAGAAGCATTTTGAGGACACACCTGAAAGAAAAATCCCAATACGGTCAAAGTACAATTCAGCACAACTCTGAGTGAAGGAGACATGAAAGATTTCTTCAACAGGTCTGACAATGTTTTTGAGCAAAGTGGACCACTGCTATAAATACTCATTTCGTTAGTCTCACATGTCATTTGGTGTCTTAAGCATTACGTCAAGGGAGATTAAGGTAATAGGCTTTCTTCCACGCAGCCGATAGGCATGTTCTGCTCCGACTGGCCTGCTTCACATGCTCATCCAGCAACATGGACGTATTTTGTGCCGTGTTTGGGATGTTCTTTGTATTTGATATCATCACCCCTGGATTATCTGCATGTCTGCTGGGTTGCTCCTGCACTAATGAGAACTTGGGAAGGTAGGCAAATCACTAAGTCTGTAGAAACATTCAGTATCTGATTGTATCAACGCTATGAGCTAGTTTTGAGAATGTTAAATGTTTCTTAAAATGTTCTATGGAAGACAAACGTCTCAAAAACTGAAAATATTGACTAATTTGAGAAAATGATGCATCTACTTTATGAAATCCAGAAATAGATGGTCTTGTAAACACTTTGCCATGTATCATTCTAGGACTTTGCTGTGCATGGAAACCCCCCTGGCGCACATCCCAGAGAACATCCCTGATGATTTTACTAAAATCCGAATTGAAAACTGCCACCTGACTGAGTTACCCCAAGGTTCCTTCTCTCAAGTTCATGCCTTAGAGTTCCTCTGGCTAAATTTCAATGAGATCACGCTGATGAACATCAAAAGCCTGGAGGGCCTCTCCAACCTGACCGAGCTAAGGCTACAAGGCAACAAGCTGACTTCGGTACCATGGACTGCATTTCAGAGCACACCAAGACTCAAAATTTTGGACCTGAAGCACAATCGGTTAGATGTGTTGCCGGAGCACGCTTTGAGATACTTGCCTGCACTGACCTACTTAGATTTATCCTTCAATCAGCTTAGCATCACATCAAAGGAAGTGTTCACAAATTGGCCTCTTTACCAAATAGCAGAGAAAGCGTGGGGGAAAGAAGGTCTGGTCTCCAACGTGGTCTTAGCGCTACATGACAACCCCTGGTCGTGTGACTGCCGCCTTAAAGGTTTCGTTGAATTCATCCGTAAGGTGAGCCCTCCTGTCATCCTCATGAACTCTTACTTGAAGTGCTCTGGCCCAGGCAACAAAGTGGACAAATATTTCCATGAGATCCAGCTGAAAACCTGCATGAAGCCGGTGGCCTCAGCGGCAGAGTCTAACGTTAGTTTGTCTCTGGGAGCAAATGCAACACTGACGTGCCTAGTCAAAGCCAGGCCACTTTCACACATTCAGTGGCTGTATCCTCTCAAGATCATCAGAGGATTTGCTTGTAAGTCTTAAGTTTTAATTATTACAAAACTAAAAGAAATGTGAACTCATTTTGTTATGTACATTTATATTTCAAACTACTGTTGCATAACCTGACATGGGATCCTTTCACACCACCATACTTAGTCAGTCAGATTGGACTATCAAAAAATGTCACGCTTTCATCTGGTTTGGGCCACTTTCACACAACTCTTTAGAACCACATGCATAGCATAGCGTCATTTAGTTTCAGCAGCTGTTAATTGGGACAGTATTGTCTGCCACATGCACTGACCAGTAAGGAAAAGAAGAAAGAAGAAGCAGTCAGTCACCCTTTTTCCTGATTGCTCACAGCAAAAACAAAAAGTGGAACAACACCAAATGTGCACAGATTTAGGATTTGGTGTTGTATCCTAAAGAAAGCAGATTACAATTGTAAAAAAATCAGAGGTTCATTTAAATGAAACCAAAGATCTGGGGTGTGAAACTGCCATCAATAAAGGGAAGATGTTGACTTTTGTTAATTCTAATGTAGTAGAATGATGTCTTTTTCTTGTATCCTTGTAGCTACCCAGACTCAGATAGATGAGGAGACCATCACATCCCAGTTGGTGATCCCGTCCGTGCAACTGGTAGATCGCGGACTCTACACTTGCATGGCGAACAACTTCATTGGCAACTCCTCTGTTTGTATCTCACTCAACATTGATTCCCCCATTTCTTCAGCTCCTCTTCCTCCACCTGTACCCATGCTGTCATCTAATGACAGTCCCCACATTGACATCCGCATCGCCAAGCAGACTGTTTATGGCATCACCTTGGAGTGGCATGCCGTGACGGACAATCCAGCAGAAACCTGGTTCACCATTCACTTTGGTAAGTACGATTCACCCAAGAAAGAGATGATCTTCATTGGCCCTGGCATAAACAGTTACTCGGTCAGCGACTTGCTTCCTGTCACCAAATATGAGGTGTGCGTCACCCTGAAAAACCACCCCCCCAGAGAGGGCCAGTGCATCGTCTTTGTGACAGGTAGCGACATTAGTCAGCTGGAGCAGAGGGAGAGACTCATCCACATCATTGTCATTGTGTGCGCCATGGTACTGGCAGTGCCAGCAGGCATGTACGCATGCACCACGGAGGCTAGGTTCAGCTGCCTGGACCGCTGTGTGGATCTGTGGAAGAAGAGGAGGAGGCATGCTGAGGACGCAGAGGGATCAGAAAGGCAGAACACCTTTGACAGCCTGCAGGCAGCCAGCGATGAAGCCCTGTATAGGGACTCAGAGGAAAAACCAACAAAGAGGCGGAAATCTGAAGACAGGTGCAGAGGGGGAAGTGCTGCTCATCTATACTAGAATCAATGTGGAGAAACTATGTCTCCCTTTAAGAAAAAAAATGTATCTTTAGCTCCAATCTGTGCCTTCTTACAGCTTTAGTCTTTGTATCAAGCCTATATTGTTTTAACATTCAGCTCAAAATAATTTTAAATTTAATTATTTTGTTTAATGATTACATAAAACTTGAAAAGTTTAGAAAACTTAAAAGTTCCTATATCAAATGTAAAAGAAAATCACAAGCTATCACCAGAGATTAAACATGCCTTTCTTCCTTTGCTGATACCCTGTATTTCCTGTATTTATATATGCATGTACAAACTGAAGTACTTTGGAGTACTCTTTCTTGTTTTTTATACTGCACCGTAAGTCATAATGAATACTTTGTTATTCCTTTGTCACAGGTTTGTGAATAAATTTTAATATATCGACTGTGTGTGATTTTATGGGCACAGTGTGTTGCATTTTGTCATGAATAAAAATAATATCTTTTATTGTTTCCTTTTCCAGATCTCTAAATGTGAAGTCTTATAAATGGTATGCAGGATTTTTGATCTGGATTAAAGAAAAAACAAATGCTGAGACATACTGGGATTGTTCAGCACAATCACTCAGAGGATTTGTTACGTAAGCAGTATTTTCATGAATTTATACATACGCCAGTAAGCAGATTAAAGTGAATTTCCATCCGAATCCTAGTCAGGAGGACATGATATTTCTATTTAACAGCATCTCTGAGTGCACCAAATTTTAATTAGGACAAAATGTCTGGCTTTTTATCTAAAATAAGGAGTGTCTAGAAATGTTTTGAAATATTTATGAATTTATGTCTTGAAGGTGTTTGTTCATCATTTCAAACTGGAAAAAGAATAGTTGAAATTTAGAATTTACAGAGAAAATAAACAAAATAATCTAAGAATCCAGGGGTGATGAGAGTGAGCGAGCAAGAGGTGTATGAAGGTTTTAATTCTGTCATTTTCCCTTATAGGAGTCTGAGACTCCAGCAAAAATCAAATGTACTATAAAAATAGGAGTCTGCAGTGACAAAGAGTCTATTTTATTGGAAACATTGGGAAGTGTTTTGTATTATAAACCTCTGGTTTAAATCTATAAAAATATTGTAGAACATTAAGAACTAAAAAGAGTAAATAAATCTCAGATGTACAAGACGCACACACACACACCCGCACACCCACACCCACACACACCAGATTTGACCATTCACCTTCAGAATGTGGTCTTAAATTATTGTTACACCTATTGTAAGGTATGAAATGTATTTTCAATTCAGTTTCTAATTCATACAGTTGATTCATGACCAGAGAAATCTAAACATCTTATTTCAGTAATTATTTGTAAGAGTTAAATGTTTGCGTACAAAGCAGCAACAAGAGCAATTTTCTGAAACATATTCCTGTCATTTGTGTCAGGGGAGCAATTGGAATGACCTTAGTAAATTTTTCCATACAAAAAGCCTTAAAGACAACCACAGAACTTACGGAGACCAGAGACAAAGTTGCCAAAAAACAGTGCAAAGGAAAATCGTAATAGAGGGAACGCTTTAGAAGAGATTTGAAACAGCAAATAACTTTTCTTGCTTGATAGAAGAAAAGAATGAAAAAACCCCTCTAGCCTCAAATTGAATTACTATTTTGTATCACACCTATAGTGACCATAAGGCATTAAAGGATTTATACCCTGTTGGTGAAGAAGGCGACCCAAAGGACAAGCAGTAGATGAAAGGAAGATCCACCTGGAGGTGCCAGAGGCTTAAAGCACAAAATGGCAGATTCCTCTCAGGTGCACCATTTAAGATTCAATCAGATGTGATCAAACTTGATGTAGTAATGATAGTGTCCATTTTTTTTTTCACTTAAGATTTTCGGGGATATTATAACACCTCTTTAAAGTAAAGCTTCAGGCTCAGCATGCAAATCAGGCTCAATATTCTTCTGTTCTTTTAAATAGGTTTCAATCATGCCCAGTCTTTCATTTTTCATTATTGTACTTTTATATGAACATTAATATAATTGAACATAGCTTAATATCACAGAGCAGTCATCCAGCCTCTATACACAAGAACACAACATAGATCAAAATATGTTCAAATATTTATTTAAAATCAAGACAGTACAAAGACAATATAAATTTTTTTCAAAGGACCAGGCAAGTTAAATTCATATTTATTGTATATCGTTTATCTTAACTTATTTAAAATAAGTGTAAGTTAAGAACTACCCAGATACAAGTTATGGTTACAGCAATGATATTTTCTTTGCCTACGTTGAAAGGCATTTGAGATTGAGATGGAAAGTATCCATGCACAGCTTCTACACGTTTGACAAAGATGCTCCAGATAAACATTTATTTAAATAAAAATCTCTCAGCAACATCAGCTTGGAAATTTCAAGCATGACTAGCTCTTATCAACAATTCCCCACTAATAGAGTTAGATTTTTTGTACTCATATAGTTAAAAATAATACAGTGCTGTACACTTAAAATGGATGCATGTTCATTTATATAAAAGCATTTTCTTTCCTAGAATTACTCAAGCAGGCTCATGTTACTACAGTGGCACATTGTCTTCATACAAAGGAGCAACTTCTCAGCTTTGAAGCGGCTGATGTAACACAGTAAAAATATCAACATACAGGTCCTTTAGCACTTCATTGTAAAATGTTGCCATATTGTTTTAGCTGCATGCTCCACTGAGCGAAAACACACCATTCTGTAATGGGAATTTACCAGGTAAAAAATATTTTTTTGTGCTGAAAACACTGCACATTTGTGAGCATCACACTTTTCGGGATGTTATGCAACTGATGTATAGACACTAAACCTTAGTAATCCTCTCCCAGGACAATTTACACTAGTGCTTCTTACTGTTAAGATCACATAATCCTCCTCAAGATGTCAGTGTGGTGAATTATCTGCGACTGCACCACTGACTCTCCACACTTCTCTAAATCTAATACAGTGGAGGATGAAGTGCAGCCTACTTCTTTGATGTCTGTTAAGACTTAAAAATGTGAAAAAAAAAAATCCAAAGTTAGATCCTTCAACCAATCATCACGATGGCTGCATGTAAGATAAGAGCACAGAGCCATTGATAAATGGACTGAGTAACCCTTAAACCAGATGTGTTTGAGGTTGTGTTTAATAATACCCTTGGTTATTCTCATTAATCTTCTGCTCCAGCTTCATTTTAAGCTCAGACACCAACGCAGAACTGATGTTTCCCTCTTTGCGGCGGCCAGGCTTTGCTTTCTTTGAACCTTTGGAGGCCAGTGCACCAGATATGGTTGGGACCGCCCGGGGCCGCTCAATAGCCCGAGAGCTAGATGGAGGCGGAGGGGGCAGACAGGGAGCAGTAGGAGGTGGAGGCTTCAGCCTGGGGCTGCTGGTTTCCTGCAGTGGGTTGCTTTCTGGGTCACTGATCAGAAACTTCTCTGCTGGGCTGGACAACTTGATGACAGGAATCTTGAATTTCCAAGTCTGCTGGTCCCTGGGTCGCTTCTTAATGATGCGTCGGACTGGCATGATTCTGTTTGACTTTGAGTTGCGCATGTACATGACTGTAGAGATCATCACAGTCACTCCTACCAGTACGAGAATGATAAAAGTGACAATGCCTAAAGCTCTCAGAGGATTGTCCCTACTTTTCATTAAAAATGCTCCCATTGGCCCCTTGAGAGGAGTCTGTGAAAGAGCACAAATACAATCAAGTTGAATCTGAATCAAAGGTTTGGTAAAGCATTCTTACAGAGCATGCAAGCATGAACGATGGACGCTGCAAAGCACTGACAGAGGAGAGCTAGGCAACATGTCTACCACTCAAGCAAACAGTTTCCCACTCACTCTCATTCTTCAATTTTACTCTACTCTAATAAACACAACTGCTGACACAAAGCCTAGAACTATTGTTACTAGATGTTGGGAATACGTCTGGCAGTGCACTGCAATGGGGTTTCTCTGACTGCTTGGGAGTAGCGAAAACAATTTCTTTTGACCAGAAATGTGGTGCTTATGTCAGAAAAAAAATACAGATACTGGTGCACTTGTTGGCACCCCTGGCAAAGACGTGTAAAAAACTCTAAGAAAAATTACATTTTTGTTGAAGCTGCATAATCTCAAACTGAAAATTTTAGAAAAACGCAACATTTAAATTGAGCACAGTTACACACTCATTAACTGAAGACTGTGACAGCCCTAAAATATACAGTTTCTGTTTTGATTTTGCATGTTTTGGATTATGATCCATTTGGAAAACCCAATGATGACCCAGTTTTAACAGACTTCCTCTTCACTGCATATGGTGGCAAGATAAATATGGGTCCTCATTCAGGCTGGTGCCCAGTACTCAAAAGAATGAGGCCACACTATATTTGCAACCCAGGAAAAGATAAAGTCTGTTGAGGCCTCGATAATTCTGTCAAAAAAAAGTAAAGTTTTTAACAGAATATTTTTTCTCTCAACTGATTAAATTATCTTAACCCTCCTGTTATGTTCGTTTCTGGGGTACAGCAATAATATTCGTGGGTCAATTTGACCCGGGGAGTGTTTAATCATGCAATAGTGAAAGAAACCAAAAAATTCCTCCAAAACATATTTGTATCTGATTATTAACTCCAATGCTAACCATTTCAATCAACATTTGTGCAATGATGTTTTTTTTATTTCTCACAAATAAAGGATCAATGACGACAACCTGCTTATTTACTCATTTGGACATAAAAAATGGAATTTACATTTTTTGTGTCCACTGAAAAAAACCTAGACACAAAAAAACTATAATTTCCTTGAAATTGATCTTTTGAAAATTTTTTTATATTACATTTTGATTTTTTAAAAATTTGAATGGTGATCTTTATAATCAAATTTGAGACACATATACTGTTCTGGGTCGAATTGACCCGCTGATTAAAATCAAGACAAATGAGTAATGCAGAGAGTATTTATGTTTTCCTCCACTTCTGCTGAGTGTCACTCAGTGTGGGTGGAGTTTTCCCACAAGAACAGAAAATGTTCCAGTCAAAAGTTGCATGAACACCTGCTTTCTCGCAGTTTTCTAGTGAAGTAAGGAGAATAGTGAGAAAGCGGGCTTGTGTGTGTGGGGGTGTGCAGGCGTGTGTGTGTGGTGTGTGTTGGGTGTGGGGGTGTGTGTGTATTGGTGAAATACGGTTCATAGCTGCAAGGAAACATAGAATTGGATTTTTTAAAATCTTTTTTACCCTTCAACTTGACTGCCAGGTCAAATTGACCTGAACAGTATCTATGTAAAAAGTAGACGCGGGTGGGGTGGGGGTGGGGGTGGGGGGTGGGGGTGCAAATGTGTAAAATGAATACATTTGCAATTTATATGTAGAGTGCTCCTGTTAAGACAAATAGTAAAAGTTTCATGCAAAAAAAATACTTCCAACTATTTAAAAAAAAAATTTAAACTTTAAAACAGGTCAATTTGTCAAAATGCAACATAACAGGAGGGTTAAATTATAAATTGGATTTTTCTCAGATTTGCAATATGAGATTATGCGACTGTGGTAAAAGGTGATATTATTTTGAGACTTCATCTTTATCAGGGGTGTACACTTTTAAAATAAATTAATTTTAAAAAATCACTTAGTCAAGTCATGCTCTATTTAAAGAAAAATATTAAGATCATAGGTTTAAAAAAATTTTTTTTTTGAAATAATAAATTTTTCACTTTTTGTCATAAATATAGCAAAAATAAAAACAAGTAAAAAAACATTTTCAAATTGTTACAGTACTCTTTTACAGACAACAACCAGCTAACCAATGCTTGGAGCTAGGTCTTGAAGTACCGGCTCTTTCTCACTTCATTCTGCGGATCACTTTGATATAGTTACTCTCAGGGTTGATTCTGGACTTTTTTACTGCGTTACAGTACAGGATTGTGGAAATGCAGACGGTCAGAAAAATGAGAGACGTGATAATGGTGGAACAAATTCCAAAAACCGTCAGCGGACGCTTGCTAAGGCCCATGAAGTATGAAACCATTCGACCTTTGATCTGGAAAAAGCACGACCACAACACAGAAACAAAGCCAAAAACATGATGAACGGTGACAAAATGAATGTACTGTGAACACATGGTGTTTAAATAAAAAATAAAACTTGCGTTTAATAGCTATGAAGTTTAAATCATTTTTATACTTTACACAAAAGAGCAACACACACAAAAAAAACTCAGGTTGCAAAAAGGATGGAGCTTGTGGAGATGGAGATAAAACAAAGTAACATTAGCATGGTAATGATGCTCTCTGCTTCATACTAAACTGCCTCAAGCTACAGCTCAGGCATGCAGAAGGAGGAAGAGGAAGGATGCTGCGAGTTAGAACAAAAGCCTTACCGCCTCTGTGATATCGATGTTGACCACAGCTGTTGTGCTAAAGGATGGAGATCCCCGGTCCCTGGCCTGGACCACCAGAGACCACTTGCAATCCTTCTGCTTGGTGATATTGTGCACAATCTCCATAGACTTGATGAAAGGCTTCAGCTGGATCTCCCCTGTGTTTGCATTGATGTCAAACGCGTTGTCGGGATCGGCTGTCATGATGGAGTACTCAATGACGTTGTTAGGAGACTCTGCGTCCTCATCCACGGCCTGCATGAAGAAAGAGTTGCAATGAGCATATAGTAAGTTTCACAGTCTTCCCACAGAGTCTGAGTTCAATTTAGTCCACACCTTCCAGTTTAAGGTGTAGCTCAATTATTACTGTCACTCTTTAAATAAGTAAAAGGAGAGAACATGACATTTAGGTAAGGCAGCTTTGTTGGTCTTCATAAACCAGGAAATGGTTGTAAGACTGACTGGAAAATTACTTTTCTGATCAACACCAGAAACATGAATGTGAGTAAGCTTGAACTTTTAAAAACACTCCAGATGAAGGTTCTGTCATACTGGGAGCTTGTTTCTCTCTGAAACTCCCTGCAACCTTCCCCGAGTGTACACTATTAGGGAACCTTTGAATAACAGGAACATTTTAGTACACTATTGAAAAAATATTTAGACAAATGAACATAGAAATAATTCTATAGTAAGTAAATTCAGCTTTCTTCCATGACCAACTCATAGAGTTTACATTTGTATATAATGATTAGAAAAATGTACCTGAACTTTGACAGGTGTCCCAATGATCATGGTCTTCTCTTGAAATTCCTCATCAAACTCCGGAGGATGGTCATTCATGTCAAGGACGCTGACAAAGACTTCAGCTATGCTGTACTTGCCTTCTGAATCTTCTGCCTTGACATAGAAGTTGTATTTTGACCTCATCTCTGCGTCCAGACTGGTCCAGGGTTGTGTGATGATAAGGCCTGTTGATGGGTGGATGGCAAATCTGCAGACAAGACAAGATTAGCTACTGAATGAGTCATTGTCAAAGGTGTTTTATTGTGTGTCACCATCTTAAATTACTGGACAGAACTTAGAACACCTTTCAAGGTATTGATATTCCTTGAACTCTTTAGCATTTTGACATAAACATGCACCACCATGTTTTTTTTTAAAGCTCATACAATATATCTACTAATAAATAACGCAGATGTGGACTGTATTTAGTAATTAGATAACTTCTAAAAACATTGTTGTGAAAAACCTTTGACTTTGGCTTTAAATTGTAAGTTTCCAATGTTTTTTATGACTGTATTGATATTGCCCAATGAAAAGAGTGTACTATTTGGTTTTACAATACGTACGACAACATAAACCAGGTGATTGTCTGTCACTGATAGATTTAATACTGTTAATTACTGTGTAGTTGTTTTATTGATTTTTATAAAACTAGTATGAAAAAGGTATGGAGCTGTATCAGTCTTGGCTTTATTCTAGTTGAAGCAGCATGTTATGCTGCCCCCTCATTAGGATTTTTTTGTTTATAACCAAAATTATTTTCCCTGAATAAAAACTATGCTTAAAATATTAATATATAATCACATAAATACTTAGTTTTAACAAATGTAAATTGGAATTTATTTTTAGTTGATATCGTTGTCATTTTATCTTTCTTTTCTACATTTTCTTCTCAGTGAAAATTCACAAGTTGCTTTGAAACTGATAACTTTCGCACAATTAATGTTGATGTCTGCAGACGAGCATAAATTCTCACTTTTGCTCTGCTTCGTGTTGCCTGCCTGGCTTTTCAAAGCTACCGTTTTCTGTAGCTCCAGCTGTCACATTGCATGTTAATTGGCTCTGCCTATGTGAGATGGGGCCAGGATGGCTATTTTTAACCCTCCAATCCAATTAGAAGATTAGACGGCATCTTGCAGCCATTTTGGAGTAAGCTGTTTGAACAGTACAGTAGAGGCAGGCTTTCCTGTTTTAGTCTTTGACAAAAAGTTGAATTCAAACCAGTATTGCTGTTGTTGAGCTTACCAAAATCTCCTTAATCTTTTGTGGAAGTGAGGAAATTTCATATCTGATCAATGATGTAATAATAAACTGGCAGGAGTAAAAGGTTTTAACTTACAAATCTGATCCTGATCCATAAATCGTGTATTTGACTTCACCCCAGGAACCAGAGTCTGGATCATTCGCCTGGAAGAAAAACAAAATAGTACAGCGTGTTAATCCATTATGCTTTGTAAAATATGAAATTGTTTATCCAATAATGTGCATGTTATATTGTGACATTTGAACATTATGTGATGATATACGCAATGATTCTTTGCATTTGGAATTCACTGTGGTCTTTTTAAACATTTCATTTGACTTTCACTTATAAAACAGACATTTTGTTCCAGTTTTTTTACTTTATTTCTTTAATTTTAAAAAACTGCTGAACACAGGAAGTAAATGAATGTGCAGTGCTGTGAAAAAGTATTTTTTCTGTTTTTACCTTTTTGCACTTAAAAGTTTCAGATCATCAAACAAATTTTAATGTCAGACAATGACAACATGAGAAAAACAACAACAGTAAATTATGTTTTCATTTATTAAAGGGGAAAAGTTACCAAGCCAACCTGGTGATGAAAAATAAATTTCCCCCTAAACATAACAACTGGCTGTTCCTCCAACTGGCAACAACATCTATCAAAGAGTAAGAAAATTCTGCCAAATTTGCAACATTAGAATATATAGTAGCGTAAAGTTATTAAAAGTCACATACTCAGATAAAAATAAAAATTTGCTTCTGAGTAGAAGCAAATTCAACTCAGAAGAATTTGCATCTAAAATGCTTATATCATCTTGACAAAAAGCAACAAAGTATAAGAAAATTAAAAGATTTGTGTAATTAACAGCTGGCATGCAAATACTCAATGAGTTTTTGTTTGTTGGGAGATGACTGGGTGATGGTTATAAAATCTTAGAACTGCTGGGAGGAAGGATCTGCACTCCACTAACTGCACTCGGGCAAGGGGACATCCTGGGACAGAGCTGGCCTTCCTGATGAGCTTATCAAACTGTTTACTGTCAGCCATAGATAAGCTGCTGCTTCAACAAACTACACCACAGGAGATGGCTGGTGCCACCACAGAATTAAAAGGGGTGTTTAGGAGCACCCTCTGCTCTCCAGAAGACGACTGTTTCCTTATCAGGTAGAGTTTGATCTGACCCTTCCTGTAAAAACCATCAGTGTTGTGATTCCAGTCCAATTTATTGTTCAGGTGAACCACCTGGTGCTTTTAAGTGCCCACTATTTCAATGTCAATGTCCAACTTTTAGCCATTCAGAGGTGGACGTGGTGGTATGTTTTGGATCATCGTCACAAACGGCTGGTCAAACAGGCTTCTGCAGAATTTATAGCCGTAGTTCCTGATGGACAATGACACCATCACCATATTTGACTGTCAATATGATCATCTGTCTGAAACACTGCTAGATCAATAATACATACACTGGGGCACACAGCTTCCAAAATGTCTCATTAGAACTCCACATAATATTTTCACCCAAATTTTGGAGATTATCAAAATGTCTATGAGATGGTTTTATATGTATCTGTTTTGGCCTGTGGATGCCTTTATTGCCCAGATTCTTTCTTATCGCTGGATATTAAACACTGATATTAAGTAATTTTAAGTATTTTTTGATGATGTGAAAAATTTAAGTAAGGGTAAAAAATTATTTTCCACATTATACAAAATATCAAAAATGCATTTTTGATAATAATACATTTTGTATATTTATTATACAAAAATATACACAAATGTATGCAAGCTTGTGTGCATAAATTTGACAAGAGCAGTGTTTAACCAACAATGGACTCACTGTGACAGACAGAACACTGGAGCCCCCAGGGGAGTTCTCAGGCACTCTGGCGATGTAGTACTCGGATGTGAAAACGGGGACGTTGTCATTTGTGTCCAGCAGGTTGATCACTATGTCGGCTGTCGCACTGAAACGCTCAGGAGTGTCAATCTCTACCGCCAGCAGCTGGAAAGAGCAACGGACAAAGTGATGGGTCAGTTTATTTTATAGTTCAGTTGTTTACACAAGGAGAAAATACATTTTATATTCTGGGGGCTTCACACATTTAAATTCTCATGAAACATTCGGTAACTGGAGAATAAAAAAAGGACACATTTTTTGTTTTGAATTGCTTCTAAAATATTTGATGTGAGACTTGCTACTGATTTAAAAAAATTAATTTGGAGATGAATTTGTTGCATGAAAAACTATTAAAAATAAATGTGACATTCATTGCAATTTGCTAAATCTCACACTGAAACATGATTCTTTGGGGAATAATTATGACGTGACTCAATTTCTTTCAGCCTCTGACCTCTACACATTTTATTAGAACAAACAAACATTCAGAAGGATGATACAGGAAATGAAGGAAAATGTTAAAAACTGCAGCACAGTTTTATCTTTTGGTCACTGAATCTTCATAACAAGTTTTAGATATTAAATATATGCTATCCAGGTATTTGGCAGACATGCCAGAATAGAAAACTTTTTCTGTCTTACCATCATTAACAAAAATATTATGGAAAAAGTGTTTTATGGCAATGACTTAAAGACAGAAGAAAAGTCTGGACTACAAAAAATGGCTTTTCACAAAGGTAAGGCTTCTTTAAACCAGAATTAATCTGGTCCAAAATAGTTTTGGCTTTGTTATTCTTTTGCACACACAAAACATTATATAACTCATTGAAACTATTTTAAAATATAAAACATGGTCTCTTTAAGCAGAAGTACAGTTTCTATGTCATTCCTAATGAAATTAAATTGTACACTGACCAGAGTTTACCTTAAAAGATAGGGTTGGTCCCTTTTCAAAGTCTATACCAGACGCGTCCTCCACAATAATGGTCACCTGAGCTTCATTCAGGACCGTCTGGGGAACAACTCGAAGAACTCTACTGGGTCCCACCAGTCTCAGTTTAAATTTAGCGTTTGCCCCCTGAAACAGTCAGAAATGTCTAGTGAATATAAAGGTGCTTACCCAATTTATTGTTGTGACAAAACCAGGGTAGATGTTTTACAAATAATACCCATATAAAAGGGTAATTACGATGCCAGATGGAGAGCATATACATGATGGCTGACAGATTTTCTGAATATCTTTTGTTGCATAATCAGATGTACTGTACTTGAAATGTTGGATATTTATGTAATGCTGTACATAGAGGTATTACTGTATCTGCCAGTGAAATATCCAGCTTAGGATGAAAAAAATCAATATTTAGGAATTGATCCAATCATTTGATGAAATATTGGGAATGAACTCACCTGATCAGAGTCATTCACTGTGATCTTAAAGCCTCTGAGGATCTCTCCAGCAGGAGGATGCTCATACATGGTGACCTCAAACTTGCTCTGGGGTCCATTTTCTCCATAAAACGTAGGAGGATGGTTATTAAGATCCACCACCCGGACAGTCACTGTGGTAACATCGTAGTCTAACTGCTGGTTGTTGGATCCAACTTCAGATGCCTGGAGACCAATACGTATGAGAGATTCACTATATTCAGTGTGTTGCAAAATGGTTTTATATTTTGTCATATTTCAATTAAAGTCCCTTATGCCTTTTTTGAGATTTTGTGTGACAGGACAGCAAAAGGTTGTATAATTGCGTATTTGTGGATTGGAAGGAAAATGAAATTCAATTTCAGTCACAAAGATGGACAGATTTCCTTTAGGCAAATCAGAGTAAATGGTGCTGGATACATATGTTCACCACACTTTTCTGATTTAGATTTTTTCAAAATGTTGAAAACCATGTGGCTCCACTTCACAAGTGTGGACTACTTTGTGTTGGTCAATCAGACTAAAATCCCGGTAAACATATTGAAGTCTGTTCTTGCATATTAGAAAAATGTGAAAAGAATTTAAGGTGTAAGGACTCTATTGCAAGCCACAGAATAAAGACATAGTGCAGTACACTTAAAGTGCACGTTGACAGCACACTTTTCAGATTTTGTCGTTGAAAAAAATTGCCGCCATTTATTATTTTACTTCTACGTCTTAATTTTTGTGCTCTTTAATCACATAAAATCAATTTTGTGATTGACAAAATGAGAAAAATTGAAGTTTAGTTTATTTAATTTTGGTTCACTTCTGGTTTCTTTTGCAAGGCACTGCTTGTCTGAAAGGTGGCTACACCCGAAAAAAAGTGATTGTGATGGAATAGAAAAAAGAAAGTTACCTTTACTTTAATTTCATAGAGTTCATTTTTCAGCAGAGATGGAGGAGTTGTTAGAGAAATGCATCCACTGGTGCTATTTATGTCAAAAACACCATCACTTCCTGGACGAAAACATGTCAGATCAAGAAACGTGGTATTATTAACAACAAGAAGCTCGACTAGAGATATATTTTTGTAAATTTTCATCCTTACCATTCACAATGGAATAATGGATAGGGTTGGGATTGCCTTGATCCCCGTCTTTAGCAGACACTGTGTATATTTCAGACCCCTGAAATTACAAAAAAAAAAAAAAGTAGTGGGTGAAGAAAGAAAGAAACAATATTGTAAAATGTATGTTGCATATGGAGAGCAAAGGTCTTACAGGGACCGAGACTTCATAGATGTACCCAAAGTATGGGGTTCCCACAAAGGATGGGGGCATGTCTTGGGCATCAAGAACATTGATTGTTACAGTAGCCGTGGAGGTCAGCACCTGGTGCCTCCCTTTGTACTTTCCACCTCCATCCTGTGAAAACAAAGGCACTTCACTGTACTCAAATTATTCTATTTAATACAAAACAAAAATACACTTAACACACTTTTAAAAAATATGATTTGAATGTGACTCTCTCCTTTAATGTGGTGGTATTACTATGACCCATTCAGAGACGGATGATGAAATAACAAAAAAGGCTCAACTCTACATTTACAACTAATCATTTTCAAAGTGAGGTCATTCAGAGAGAAGTGGCACTACTACTGACAAGTTACTGACTGCTGTCATAACTATAAAGTTATGGCAAGAGATACTTTCAAAAACAAGCTTTTTTGGCATGAGACACACTGAAAAAAAGTTGAAAATAGCTTTTAAAATATTCCTTCTGGCACAAATTTCAGTAGGTTATAAGAAACACAAAATGACTTTCATACTAAACTAACTTATTTCAACTAGTGGTTTCAATAAAAATAATTTCTAAAGGGTAAAAACTCATAAAGATATATGGGTATAAATATTATGCTGCTGTATTTTTTATCGATGTTTATCAATCAGACCTTTATAACATATTGACTATTTATGACCTGTCATATAGACAAAAAAAACTCATCAACAATAAAAATAGATGTTTATATAAGCTGTCACAGTATTCCTGCAAGTGAGAGAATTGTTGGCAGAAACAACTCTCACCACTTTCCAAAGCAGCTAATTAAAGCTCAGTAGCTTTAACATTGATTTAGTCATCAAGGCTTTGCTTAGGTATTGCAGTATAACGGACTTCAAAAAAGACATGACTTAAATGTGAAATGTTTCTACGACAATAGATTAGTAACTCCTAATGACTGCTAGCTCAGTGAAAACAGCTGCTCACCTTTGCGACCACTGTAACAAAATGTGTTGCTGTGGTCTCATAATCCAAAGTCTCGCCAGGTTTTACTCTGAGGATCCCGCTGTGTCCATCTATAGTGAACTTGGCAAATGGGGAACTCTAAAAATTTAAGAAATCAAACAGTTACTGGGACAGAAACAACGAGAAGCAATCAAGCTAATGCTAATGCATTATTTGCTCTCAGCAGTTTTAGCCATGGACAGTTTGATGTGACATTTAACACATGAATTATAACAAACACAGCATTGCCAGTATTTGGGCCTACACCAGATCTGAGCTCCCATTAAGCTCTCAGTGCTTTGCTCAAATGTAATTGAAATTTAATCCACTAAAGTAACGCTATTTCCAGACTGCTCTCTTTGGTATCAGATTAATCTTTCTCTTTGTCGCTGTCCCATCACTCGATTCCTCCGTCCACATGGCAGCACAACTCTCATGATGACAGCTTGACCTCTGTTCCTAACCCTGAATGTTAGACCAGCTGCTAGCACCACCATATGTGAAAAGATGATGCATGCTTTTAAACTGAGTAAAAAAAACAAAACAATAGTAAACATAAAACTAAATGCATAAAAAAGAAACACACTGTGTTAAATTGTAACAGAAAACTTTATGATGTATTCCAAACAAGGCTTTGGAAACAGAGATGTCAGGACAAACTTATTTGTTTGAGAATTCGGAGGTCGAAAGCCACAAAGAGCTCAATTGTCATCAATCAACATTAAATTCAGCTGGATTCCTCAAAAGAGGGCTGAGGGAGGTGTGACGAGGTTATCTTGGGTTACTTTCTGTGCGAATAAAAGGTGTTGCAGTATAAATATGAGAGCTTTTTCAAATTGATATGGGAGTGCAGATAGTAGATTCAATGCTTTTAAAATAAAAAGGACTGAAAGCCTTTAGGAAACATTTGTTTGTGTGTACCTTAAAAACAGGAATCATTGTTTTCGCTATAGAAAGTACTCCTGGCTCTGTTCTTCTGTGTTTAGCTGTGTTTCAGGACAGAGTTAAGCCTTCCATTTAGTCTGTGTACTTTTTGTTTTTCCATCCATAGAAGGTACTTCTGGGTCAGTTCTTCTATATGTAGTTATTCTACTTTTCCAATGAAGCTACTGATGAGAGCAAGCGTTGCTATTTGTTTTTCTTACTGATAAAACACATGTCTGGCTAAGTGATTCTGTATTATTTGTGTTCCAACACACAACTGGTCAATTCAATTGGCTGTTCATGCTGAGGCAGGTTTTCCAAGAGGTTCTCTCCATTAAAACAGAGTAGTTTCTTTCCACTGTAGCCATGTGCTTGATCAAGATGAAAGAGTTACATATAGACTCAAAGTAAAAACATAAAAAAATTGAACAAACAGCATTCTGAAAAGTTACCTGCAGATAATATGAAACACTGCCTCCTGAACCCAAGTCCTTGTCTATAGCATGGACTCTGTAGATGCTACTTCCTGGAGCAGTGTCCTGGTAAAGAGACTTAACTTTATGATCAGGTTTCAGACGTAACAGTATAAATTGTGAGGCTTTCAGTGAGCTTGTATTAATTTGGCACGTTACCTCTGGAACATCAGTGGTAAAAGGCAGACTTTGAAATTCTGGTGGCTCATCATTGGCGTCTGTCACAAACACTCTCACTGTCTCAACAACCTGTGGACAATAAAAATAAATACTTGTCTGTGACTAAAAAGAACTTTATTTCTTATTGTATGAAAAAGATTTTAAAAAATACTTTTATGTTTTAAGAGTTCAGCCATTACAGATAGGATTCAGTTATGCATTATTTTCTGATCACATTGTTTTCAATTTACATAAACAGTCAAAGTTATAGAAAGATAAACTTCCGAAAGCAAGGAAAACATAGTTTAACCTTGGAGGATTAAACTATTAGGCCAATTACTCACTATCTAAACTGCAAATATACCGGAGGGAAAGCATGTTGTAGACAGTCACTCATTTTGCATCAAAAATACAGAAAAATATGTAGTAAATAATGTCAGGAGAACAGAAAAAAATAATCTAAACGAGTGAGCATAAATAAATAGAAGGATTCAGAAAAAGTAAAAAATTATGTTCTCCAATTAGATGTAAGAGGAAACAACACTACTTTGCATAAATAAAACTCTCTGTTTTCTATTTTAAGTCAGCAATATTGTGTACAATGGTGACAAGAACACATGTACCACTTCTAATTAATTTCTCACATTAGTTTTAATTTATTGCAATTGTTTTTATCTGTTGTTACAGATATGGCATGGTAGCACCATTAGTAAAATCTTTTTATGTATAATTTCTGGTGACCATCATGAGACCCTACACCTAGTGTCTTCATGACCCAAAGCAACCGCACAGCAGGGAACCACTGCCGTATGCTGTAAGTTGTTCAGAAACAATAATAATCGAGCAAACAAAATCTACACAGCAAACTTACTTTATTGCGTCCATCTGTTATGCTGACAATCACAGAGATTTCATCTTGTTTCTGGAGAAAGAATATGATTACAGTTAATTTCAGTGAAACTGCTAGCTTGCTTTAAACTCTAATGTGTCCATCAGCAGGCTCACCTCTCTGTCCAACTCCTGAATTAGAGTCACGTTTCCTGATTTAGGCTCCACCCTGAAATATTCAGTGGAGCCTTTTTCAAATGTGAGGCCGTATCGTACAGGATCCCCCTCCGGATCTGTCCCGTTCAGGATGTATATCTGTATTCCTGTCAACCACCAAACACAGGTCTAAATTTAAGGCTACATGCCTGAAAAGCATAACTTGAAGTTCATAGTTAGTTTATGAGTAGTTAAGTCAGATCAGCTACTGGATGAATAATTTTTATTTAGCTGCTTTCTGTTTTAATCAACCCTGTCCAGCTTTGCTGCCCTGTAGAAAGAATAAATTCCCACAGATTGATGCTACCACTACCATGTTTCAGGGTAGGAATGCATGTACATTTTGTATGTAGGCCAAAGATTTCAATACAAACGCTTGCTAAATGGATTTTTCATATTTTTATTTGCAAAAAAGGATTGAAAATTGTGGCTTAGCTTCCTCAGCTCCATAATCATGCATTACTTTGTATTGGGCGTATGAATACTTTTGCAAGGCACTGTGTTGTTTTCTTCCTGCAACGCTTCGACGTGCATCACAATCCTAAAGGTATTATAACTGTGATTAGCAGCAGCGCCAGTACATATTCGAGAAATTTTAGACTTAAGAACCAAACAAGGGGCATAAAATTTGTTTTCTCTGACATATGTCAGTATAAACTCTGTCACAAATTATTCAAATCTTAACATAAAAAGGTGGAGACATTCAAAAACACAGTGGACATACCAACAGGTGTATCCTCAGAGATGCTGAACAAGGCCATGTTCCCACTTATGCTGCTAGGACCGTTGTCATAGAAATATGGAGCATAGTCTGATTGCCCTGTACAACAAGACAGATAAATAGGATGAATAAAATACTCTGAGAAGGAAAAAATAAGCAAACAAAGGTGTTCAATGCACTCCATAAATAAGATAAATAACACAAATTATATAGATGTTATTCAAGATTATGTTCAAAACATCTATGAGTATTCTTTATGAATAATTGCTAATTATGGACTATGAACAACTGCAGTCATTTACTAAGAACAGCAGAAATCCTAGACAAGAGTGGGAATAATGGAGTTATATCCTGTGTGTGTTATGCTCTCTGTATATTTATATACAGCTCTGGAAAAAATTAAGACCCCACAAAATGATTTTCTCTGATTTTACTTTTTATAGGTATATATTTGAGTAAAATGAACATTGTTCTTTTATTCTATGAACTACTGACAACATGTCTCTGAAATTCCAAGAAAAAAAATTTGTATTTATTTGCACAAAATGAGAAATGGTCAAAAATAACCAAACAGATACAATGCTTTCAGATCTCCAATAATACAACAAAAACAAGATCATATTCATTTAGAAACAAAAATACTATTGTTTTAACTCAGGAAGAGTTCAGAAATCAATATTTGATGGAATAACCAGGTTTTCAATGGGGTTCAGTGCAGTGGTCTCTTCATTTTTCCCAGAGCTGTATATATGCATATATATAAAATTTTATTGGGTAGCCTATGTGCCACAATCATAGTCCGACCAAATCAAAGAGCATTTTTCCAGGATCAGCATAAGAAATAATTTATCCATGCATAAATTCAAGTTTAATTGTTCAAATTCAAATGTATATATCAAAATACAATGAAGTAAATAACACACAAGCAGCCCGAACAGTCTACTGTAAGACGGACATCCCCTCTTTATGCTGGAGGATTAAGCAGATAAGAGCAAGGCAAGAAGTCTTAACTACACACACACACACACACCCACGCACACACTCAGACACACACAAGCAAAAGAAAAACAACAGTCTTACCCAAACTGTAGTGAAGTAGCAGGAGAAACATGAATGCATGCGTTTTCTTGTATTTCTTCATCCTGGCGCGGAGCTAAGGCTTGGCTGGCTCATGTGGAAGGCTTGGTGGAGGGAAAGCGAGCGGTGAGTGTCGTGCCCTTCTGGAGATGTCTCGGCAGGCTCAGAGAGGAGAGGCTGGGGCAGATTCTCAGGCACTAATCCAGTGACGCATCCCTTCTCTTTACAGGCATCTTCTGCCTCACTGCTTGTGCTCCAACCTATCCAGGGAGGCAACAAATGCAAAGATGGGAGTTCAGGTTTCACACGTCGTGGTGTGAAAATTACACTTCTGCACACACGTGACAATCAGTAGATGGGCTGCCTGCATCAGTGATTACTGCTAATTCAGTTTCTAGCATGCTGTTTAGTTTTGTGACAGGGAGTCGCATTATCAGCTGCACTGGGTTTCAGGTGTTGTGAGCCAGAGCCAAGAAACTCAACTGACCTGTGTGTTTACTAAGGTAGGTGGTTATGTCACATTTATGTTTTTGTCTTACCAAACCATACCACTTCATGAATGAAGCACTTGAATACCAACAAAAATACTAACTACAGGACTGTCTAATAAAAACATAACTAAAAATCAAACATATATAAATATGACTTGACATGCAGGCCTGTTTTTCTTAGCTACTCTTCAAAAAGACAAGGGACCACTTTATTCAAGTTAATTTTATTTCATAACTTCATAAGTAATGACATCCCTAAAGTAGTGACTGAACATTTTCACATCTACAGCAAAAAAAGTAAAAGAAGCTGAAATTATGACAAACAAGGCTGCAAAAATCGGTAACACTTTAATTGATGGGTTGTGAATAAGACTGCCATGACACCGTCATAAACATGACGTAACACCTGTCATGAACATGAGTAAGTCTTCATGAATATTTATGACTGTTAAAAAATGTCATATGGTAAATCATGACACTTTTAATACAAAGTTGACATTATTCAAAATGTCTTCGTTATGACAACTTGTTATTAAGAGTTGTCATGATTTACTGAATGACACTTTATGACAACAGTCATAAATATTCATGAAGACTTACTCATGTTCATGACAGGTGTTATGTTATGTTTATGACGGTGTCATGACAGTCTTATTCACAACCTGTCAAATAAAGTGTTACCCAAAAATCCATGTGTCTTTATCCCAAATACAGTGAGGAAGATGGTATTGCATTCTGATTTTTTTTTTAATCTTTAATTGCACTTGTGTTTTATAGACAATAAGTAAAATTCATTTGTTTAAATGCCCCAATTAAATATGTTCCATTTGTTCAATTAACAATGAAAAAAGTGGAATTGTTCAGTCATAATCTTAAGACACACTAAAAAAAATAAAAAAATTGTTGCATGCTGAAAATGATGCTTCTCGTTATGCGTGGTGGATGAGTTGTTAAACGTCATGCTTTTTATTTTTGAACACTGTTTTTCACTTTGGCCCTGAAAAGAGAGAGAGAGAGAGCTTTTGCACCTTGTCTGAAAGAAGGTGTCGAGCGAGTGAACAGTTGTGTGACGTCTCAGAGAAGAGTGTGAACTGTACTGACTCATGCTAAGGTGCAGAGTGCGCACCTCCTGTATTCACAGCTATAAAAATAAGTCTCCAGCTGAATATTAGTCAGTAAGTAGATAAAGCAGAAGAGGTGGAGAAACTCAGTGAGGATAATAGAAAATACGTCAGAAAAAAATTACCCATTTTCTTTGAGAGTCCATGCATGCACCATCACATGAGGTTATTATATGTTACACAGTACTGTTAATGATATTAAACTTTTGTTTCATACAAGAAAACATTAAATTCTTCATACAAAAGTATTTAACATTTAGATTTTTCTTGTTCAAATACAAGATAATTTAAGGTCTAGTGTTACAAAGATGAATGCACATTAAAGAGTTCAGTTTTGTGCAAATCAGCAAGAATGTAAGATGTGAAAAAGTAACTTAGTAAGATGAGTTATTCTTTAACACACCCTTATCAAGTAGCTTGACAAGAGGCACTTCTGTTGCTCCAATAGAGAAGAATGATATAAAATTACATCCCAAAGCCAGGGGCATGGAGGGGTGAGGTCATCTCTCCTGAAACAGAAACCCATTTCAAGTCTCCTTCTCAGAACCTTCAAACATCAAATCTGCCTAAATGATCCTATTAAAATTCATCAGTCCACTGCTTGTACGACATGCAACAATTCTGTTCAGTTTTTCAAAATAAAATTTGTTTCCAGAAATGAACAAATAAACAAATATATGTGTAATAATTCACATATATGTCCTGTGGTGAATTATCAGTGTACTTTAGCGACTTATCTAAATATGTAAACAAAATAATGTCTTGGGTCTGCTCTGTTTTTTAAACAGACACGCAACGATCCTGAAGCCTCTAAGCTGTAAAAAAAACCTTGGAACCACACCAAATATTACTCATCAATTTAAAAATTGACTGACAGATGGACGTTTCCATCCCAGTTGATGGCACATCACTTCACACCAAAGCCTGCTCCAGTCTCATCCATTACTCCCCTCTTCAACCCTCCCATTAGGGTTGTTTTCCTGCCTGGTATTTGTACCAAATCATTCACATGATCTGAGCAGGTTTAAAGCAAGAGCTTGGCAGCTGCTCCCTCCACGTGCCCACGCCTCTTCCAAACACCTGTATATTTACAGATGTTAACATCTGCTGCAAGTGCCCTGGTTTGATGGTTTAATTTTAGAGGAACAGCCAGATGGTGGACAAGAGGATTACTAGGCTAAGCCTTTGTCATCTGCTGCTTCACACCGACTTGTTTATGGGGGAAACGGGCTACAGGGTGGACCCCTGATGGTTGATCAGTCTGGCACAAACAGCGAAGAGCGTGGATAACAAATGGTAAAACAAGCAAGTTTTTATCTGTCAGATTACTCAGCAGGAGCGGGGGTTAAAGAAGGAAACTGCAGGAGATCAGAGATTTACTGTTTGGAAACCTGAAGTGAGCAGGTTGTTGAATGTTATCGGTGGCTTCAAACTTTAAAAATGTCCTTTTAAGAACGTGAACACGTTATTGTAAACACGTCTGTTTCCAAACAGGGATGTTTAGAATAATTGCAAGAAGTAAACACAAAATTTTTATCGAATTCAAGTGTGTTTTTAAAATGTAAAATACAAAACCCTTTTAGCTTTTAGAACTTTGCAGGTAAATTGTGTATAAATTGATATGTTCTAATTTATTTTTATTACTTTGATTAGTAGGAAACGGAACATTGATCAACATATTTGATGTGTATTCATGACTTTGATGAGCACTGGCTACTACAGGGACCCAAAACAGAGTCTTCATTAGCTTACAAAGTTATTAGCAAGACATTTTAAGACATTTAAGTTTATTTTAATTAAAAACAAGATATTTTGTTACCTATATATTTTTTGGCAATATTTTAGTGTAAATCTGTGTCCTAGGAAGCCATTACAGCAGAAATCAAAGGCAACATTTACATTAGAACAATTCAACTGCAAAGCTATAATAAAGTTTACTGTCCATGTTTTATATTGACGAGATATGAAAAATGATCTTGTGAAAATGTTTTGTGCATGTCAGCTGTTAACGTTCACCATGTGCTTTGTTTGAAAAATCATTTCAGAAAGAAAAAATGAAAAGAATCAGACAGAAACATCTTGCAGAAAAGCTATTTTTAACTGTTTTATTAATTGGTGTTGAAATAGCTTTGTGTTATTTATAAACATATGAACTAATGTCACCTATTCACCATGAAACTGAAGTGACATAACAGTGAATGCTTAATCAGAAACATACACCAGTCAAGCCATTGTTCTAATGTGGAATAATTTTGGTCGACATGCAGTAGTTCTGCTTAAGTATTTTTGAAGTCTGTCAGCAAAAATAAATAGAAAACAAAGTATAATACAAAAACAGTTCCTCTATTTTAGACTGAGTGGTTTACCAGATCCATGCACTCCCAGAATAAACAAACTTTCAACAACCAAGTAAGAGCTCCATGTCAGGTTGTAATCAAAATACATAAATTTGTCTTCTTGATTTGTAGCTCAGAATCCCATCCCTATCTTCAAAATCTTTCCAGAGCCTTTATTATCATCATCTACCAGCCACATAAGATTTGTATTTGAAGGATAACACTTGTTTGCTGACTGGAAACTTTGTTTAGCTCTGTGGGGAAAAAAAGTAAAACTCCAGCGGATGTCTACTTCCGTTTGCCGCCACCGCCGCCAGCCAGGATCATCACCAGCCTCATGAAAATGTTCAGCGTGTCCATGTAAATCCCCATACACCTGTGGGGTTAATCCACTCATGAGATGCACATGTAACACATTACAAACTGAAATTGCAGGAGAAAAAAAAAGAAAAACAACAGAAATTACTCACGCATTTATGGGGTCATATTTCTGTGCGGCATACAGTGGGTGTGTCTCCGCTTTCTTAATGACCTTCTGTGTGTCGTAGAGGAGGAACATGCTGAAGAGAACAAGGCCTCCGTAGACAGCGACAGAATACAGGCCTGCTCCAAATGCTGAGGTGGGTGGCAGAAACATCGACCCTGAAAATTAAAAAAGAAAAAACTATTCAGTGTGGCGTAAGGGTGGCTTTGCTTTGAAAAGCAGAAGAATCTGTTGCAAGGGTAACCCCAGAAATGGGACTTCTATGAAAAAATGTTTTGATTTTGTCACAACTGATGTGATGGACTTAATAAAGAATATACCAAATTTTACATTCTTGAACAATCAAAATGCTGTGTGGTGGAAAACTAACATTGTACATAATCCTCAAAACACCATCCCTACAGTCACACATGGTAGGAGTGGCAGTATGAAGCTTCAGGAATAGTTTTTATAGCAACATTTCATTTTAAACTATATTTTCAATTAGATATCATATATTTTTTCTTTGGGCACGTCACTGCTAAATGTTAATGTGTATATTAGTTTTTCAGCATTATAACAAGAAGGATTACTAAAGCTGCTAGAATTTAAAAAAGGCTAGCAAGATTAATCGCATCACTTTATGTATTGCATAATTTATAACCTTCAGCATAAATGTTCAATGGTAACTTGTAGTTACAATTCTACTCATTATCCATGAGTGAGACAGTTTAACCGTACTAACCAAGAGAGGAGGCGAATACCACTCCAAAGCCGACAGCAAGCGGACCTCCCATGTTGAGGAACTTCTCACTTGGAGCGCACATAGCCACAGTGGACAGACCTCCCACGATGCCTGCAGTGTACCAGGCAGCCCTCATCATCAGAGGTCCGCCCAGCAGAGTTAGTGGAGCGATGACAGCACCCATCACACCTTTTCAACAAATAAAGAAAAGAAAGCAACCAAATAAAAATTACAAACAGCAGCAACAAAACACATTCTTATTAAAGGGTAACTTGGGTGTGTCTACCTGAGCAGAGTCTGACTAATTAACCAGCTAAGAACAACAGTTTGTTATACTTTTTTAACAAAAAACGTTTTTCATTTGTGCACAACAGTACAAAGTGATAATATTCTGCTTAAATACTTGAAAACTACCTGCTAAAATTAGCTGGCATTATATGCTCTAATTCTACTTAGGTCTATAATAAAAATCATGGTAAGAATAAAAAATATAAGGTAAAATTACTGTAACAAATAATATGTTAAGTTTTTACTTGCTGTTTTTTTTATATAGTAGTACAATGAGACCATAGTACTTTAACTCAAAGTGATCATAGTATAAGAACTATTAGAACTATTAATTTACTTACAACAAACTGAACTGCATTTATTGATTTTCCCCCCTTCCTTTATTGCCCTCTGGTGCTTAATTAAAGTAATTGCATATCTGAAATTACAATGCATATGAAAAATCTTGTTTTTCACCAACTTTACTGCTTTTTTTCCCCCCCCAACGATGGCAATTTTCATTGAGCATAGGTTGCTATGAAGAATGTTATAATGAAATAGAAATAAATGCAAAGTTGTTTATAGTGAATGAAAATGTATGCTGTCACAAAAATAAATAAATAAATAAATGCACCTTGTTTTAAGTCTGCCACAAAAATTGCATACCACCAGCATTTTAAAGACAAGGCAGCTAATATTTTAACTCATTCTGAGTGAATTTGAAAATCAGAATGGATACGTTAAATGGAGCAGTCCTGTCAAAGGAACCAGCTGTTGTTAAAATGATAAGATGAAGACTTTTGGATGTAGGTGTGGGGTAAAGAAACTACTCCTGTTCAAATAAAACATCAAAAACAAACAAATTCTGCGGGAAGTACCAGGATTGGAGTACAAGGCTAAAGATATTCTCTTAAATGCCTTTATGCTCCTTGGGACGTATGGAAAAACGACTGTCCAGATTTAAAAAGGTAAGAGCTACCTTGAGTCCTGCAGCCTTTTGTTTGTATTTACGTGTGGGTGTCTAATAACACCAAAGCAATGAAGTTTGTGAAAGACATTTGGTCATTAATAAAGCTTTTGGTCACAAGTTTAAGAAAACATGTTTTGTCTGCAAGACATCGTGTAGCAAACCTGCATGCAGCATCCAAGCCAGATGTTTGGGTATCGGGCTGTGCTCATATGAGATGGATCGAACCAGCACCCCTGCTCCAATCATTGCTGCAAAAGTTGCTCCGATTGCCTGGTAAATAAAGAACAGGCATTACATTAAACTAGAAATAACAACTGATACCCAAACTAATTTAAAATTAAAACAAAAAGGCTTAAAAGTTGTGCTACAAAACTCACCATCCAGGACCCCCTCATCATCAGACCCATCAGCGCCGGGTTCCTGCTAACAGCTACAGCCGACAGGGCCGTCAGTCCAACGCTGCCTGCAAAGTACATGTAGGTGGAGTGGATTCTGTCCTTCACATACTGAGGCCAGATCCTAAATGAAGTGGAAAACGAGCCTTAGAAAGTACTGAACAGAATTGAAAATGTGGAATGTAATAAAGTGTAGCATCTACTCATAAACATCCTTGTCACTCACATTGATTTCTCAATGGCGCCAATTTCATTGGACATGCCAAGACCATAATAGCAAAGTGCTCCCAGGCCCACCACTGCACCTCCGGCAAGAACCATTCTTCCCAGGCTGTCAACTGGCAAACAACACAAAAACAATTCAGCATATTTTTTAAAGCCACAATATCATGTTGATTAATAATATATATGTATATTTGTGTAAAGCAATCACTTTTGATGGCTGTGTCGGTTGCTGGTTCAAAAGCTGCTTCCTTCAGCTGCTCTCTGCTGGTTTTTGCTCGGCGGAATCCAAATCTGGCCTTTGAGGCATAACCCTTTGGACAGACAAAGAAATTTGTACTTGTAAATGCAGTTTTCTAATTGAAGTTTAACTATCAACTTTCAGCTTACATGTAAATCAATACAAGTCAACAGCAAAACATTCCATTTTATCATATATGAAATCTATTAACCCAGATTTAATAGATTTCATATATTATTTAATATTTTAACCAGTACACACAATCAATGTGTCATTATCAATAAACCGAACTCAAACACATTGAGTGTCAAAAGAGGAAAAAGAATATCCAAAGATTTAATCACTTAACCCTAACTTACGGTACTTGTTGTACCTATAAAGGTAATAAAGCTTATGTGTGAAGTTCATAGGGGTTTCCAAATCCTTTAATATATTGAAATAGCACACCATGATGACAGACTGAGAATGTTTACTACACATTAGGCTTTTGAGTATATTTAAATCGGTCAATTAATGATGAATATTACAGACACTGATATTGCAATAATGCTATATTTTCAGTATACTGTGCAACCCTACGTAAGATGCACAAAAGATCACAATGTCAATCGGGAACAGTTTTGTGTCGCCTTATACTTCAGCAATAAAATTCAGCAAACAATGAACATAGAGGAACATTAGAGAGATTATGGATGTTTACTAGCCAAGAGTTCAGAACCTATACAGTACCTGCTGCGGCCTGAGGAGGGGTGGGCAGGCCTTCAGGGTGGGGGCTCTCAGGGTCGATGAGCCCTGTGTCACCACAGGACGGAGCCCGACTAACGGGAGACTCCTCAGGCATGTCAGCCTCGCCACCAACATGTTTGCAATTTCCTTCTAATCTGTAGTGACCTGAAACACACACACACAGACATGCGTACAAGTGTCATAAATATACTTTCTACGTATTTGATTAATTTAGCAATGTTAACAAAGCTTATATTCTTATCTATCTTTTTCCATCTATTTGAGAATTTATTACATAGAATTTAATCTTTGGATGGCTATGCTTACTATTTATGTTTTGCATTTTTTTAAACTTATAGTTTCTATATTGTAGATGTTTTTTTCCTATAATTGCTTAAATATAATAAAAATGAAATAAAATAACATTTCTACCATAGTGTACAACATTTGTACAACATTTTATGTTACAGATATGAAAAGTGCTCTACAAATAAGATGCGTGGTCATGACATGATGTTTTGTGTCAATCCCCAACAAAGACCTGTTTGTTGTGTTAAAGAACCATTTGCTTTAAAATAAAACTCACACAAATAGAAAAAAAAACATATTTAAGGCCTTGCAATAGTTTATTATTATTTATCAAAATGTTTTATGTTACCACCATTTTTAAAAATAAAGAGACAAAAAGCTGCTTTCCGATGATAAACTGTTAACAAAATGAGAATGTACAAGTTTAGTACATTTTGCAGGGCCGAAGACAAATGCTAACGTATCAAATCAGTTGATTTGTGGTATATTTAAGCACTTGAAAACACAAAACATTAGAATAGCAAGTTACTTAAAAAGAATCCAAGGAAAGGAAAAGTTTTCTTGAACCCTAAATGGATGTAACTGTCACAGCAACATACCCAATTATAAGGGTATTGCTCGTTAAATCAAAAAATACAGAACCAGTTATTTAATTCAGTCAGGTAGCTAACGTTAAGTAGCAATGTTTAGCTGCGCAGAGGATGCCTGAAACATTTCTGAGATTAGCCTAATTTACAGTGATGAAACTAAATAAGTCACTTAGCAAACAGAGGAAGATATTTTGCAAAGACAACAATTCTTAAACACCAATTGAAGGCTTCTTACCAAGAGAAACGTCCGAGGTTCACCTTCCTCGTTAGAAATGCGCGAGTCTCTGACGCAACTATTTTGCAACGAGCTGATAGACCTTCCGGAAGATTCTGGATTCTGCGTCATCACCGAGCGACGGAATATCAATTGTAGTTCCAAATTGTTAAGCTTTTTAATCGTAGGATTACAATATAAAGAAGCATGTAAACACATTTAAACGCTTTAAAGCACCCCGTGTCTTTGCCAAACGTTTTTGTTTTTTTTATATTTTAAATGTAAAATAGTTTATATAATCCAAAAAACGGAAATTAGATTGTTGCATCATGTAGTTCTCTTTGGTGATATAATTGAAGTACTCAGTGGTTAGTAAAGTACCCCAAAATTTTACTCAAGTAGCAGTAACACTGCTGCAGCATATTTTACTCAAGTAAATGTAAAAGGTAGTCATCAAAGAAATTACTCGAGAATGAGTAAAAAGTATCAAAAACTGATCAGCTGCTAACTGATCAGAACATCTGATTTAGTACTTAAAAATTCTGTCAACACATTATGTGCAGATTCGGGTATTTTTAAGACCAACATGAAAAAACAATCTAAATAACTGACATAATAGAAAAGGGTAAATACTTCAAGTGGCGGTATATTGTATTCACTGTATCTTCATCATTTACAAATGTCACAAAAGGCTCAGCAGATAGAAGAACATTAGAAGAACAATAACTCCAGTCCTCGAGGGCCGGTGTCCTGCAGTTTTTAGATGTGCCACAGGTACAAAACACTGGAATGAAATGACTTAATGACCTCCTCCTTGTGTAGATCAGTTTTCCAGAGCCTTAATGACCTAATTATTCTGTTCAGGTTTGTCAGATGAAGCAGAGGCACATCTAAAAGTTGCAGGACTGCGGCCCTCGAGGACTGGAGTTTGAGACCCCAGCGAAAGCGATGTAATGCAGGATACACATTTCTCCACTAGATGGAGCCATTCTTCTTTAGCTGAGACAAAAAGATACCCACAAATCCTGAATTTTTAATTCCAAAACTACGTGGTAAACAAGTTATAGGAACACAAACCTACACATGTTTTCTCTAGATACTGATAAGAATGTGCGTGTAAAGTTTATTTGACGAGTAATCAATTTGGTTCAATGTTTGGGATCGTTGATGGCGCGCCTCCTGCTTGAAGCTCCGCTCCTCTGTAACCAAAGTTGATTCAGTGCGAATCAGTGAACTGCAACTGTGGAGTTCTCATTCACTTACAGAGGATGCTCTCCCCACCGACCTGATCAACATGGTTTTATTGAACTCCCGTGATTTGCTTAGCGGAACTCCACCAAATGCTTCTTCGTTACGAATGGATCGTTTTCTGTCGCAGAATTAAAGGCGCATTTTGAGAGTAATGGAATCAGTTCCCCTGCCGAGTCGCACTTTGAGGAGAGGCTGAACAAGTGGAATGCAAGCGGGACGCCTTCCGACAACATAGCTCATCACAATGGTTGGTTCTTAACAAGTTTGAGTTTGACTTTACTGTCTGCAACGTGCTGAACAGGAACAAGCTCAAAATTTACAATAAATCTCAAACAGTAAAGTTACTCCAAATAAGACACTTGTGACTTTGCTCATGCGTCTTTTATTAAGATCGCATGGTTTAATTTGTTCTCATGACTTATGGGAGGATTCAGTCAGATTTATTTATCTTTAGTTTGTTTCCCCTGTAGACTTTAGTTTTCTAAATAATGTTGTTTATGCTTCTATAAATGCAAGTGCTTTAAGTTTGCTGCGCTTTTTCTGCAACTTTTTCACACTTTCTCTCACCAAAACCACACGGTTTAATACATGAAACTGTGGATGGCATTTGGCAATACTTTGTTTACCACTGGATGAAATCGAGCGCTACCAATCGGTTTCTAATCCGTAAATGTGGTCAATCTTAATCACTGCAGAAATACAAATGTTTTATGGAGGGAGATTTGTGAACCAACAGCATCATGAAAAGCAGGGATAGGATATAAAACACTAACCCAACTCTTTTAACACTTGACTCTAGAAATAAGATTATGGCAAAAACGAAAACCTACTGACACACGAGTCCTTTATTAAGCTTACGCAAGTTAGGCAAGAGGAACATTATTCAGAGATGACCTTTTAGTGTCAGAAAGAAAGTCATTGCTAAGAAAAAGCCATAGAACAACTTCTTTGCAGTTTGCCTTAAGCAACAGGGGATCAGCAAATATGTGGAACAAGATGTTTTTGTCAGATGAAACCAAAATTGATCACGTGTGGCAAAAATAAAAACAGACCCTTCTGCCAAACAAGGGGGTGATAGAATCATGTTGTAGAGATGCATTTTTTTTTTTTTTATGGACTGGGAAGCTGCTCTGAGTTTCTGGAAAGATGGTTGAGCTTAAAAATAGAGCAATCTCAAAAGAAAATCTGCAAAGACAGGGCAAGTCTTCCAGCAAGACAATGACCCCACACACTCAGCCAAATCAGCAACAGAAAAGTTTAAAACAATACATTTCAGGAAGTTTGAATATATTTTAGTCAATTTCAAGCAGCTATCCCTAACTGAGAATCTGTGGACATGAAACAAGAACAAAAGTGTTTTCACATTCCCTTTATTCAGTCTGACATCCAATCCTTTGAAAGCCATATGCAAATATTGTGCCAATCGTTTTAGTTTTGCCAATGCCTTTACCTATTATCTATTTTATTTAACAGCTAGGCTTACCAGTTTTGTTTATGTGTGGAAGGGAAAAAAATGCCCTGTGCATATACAGAGAACTGGTGGATTATTTTGGTGGCTACTGAGCACAAAAATTGAAGCAATGGCAATACCAAAAGCTATTGAATATACTCAATATTTATCAAGATACTTAAATGCGGCAAAAAATAATAGCAGTTTTCTAATAGCAGTTTTAAGCTAGCTGTACTACATCTCTAAAAGTAGCTTACACATAAACATAAATAAGTGAAATTTATGTTTCACTTCTATTAATTTGGAATCTCCGAAAAAATTCATTTACATGTTCTCTCATCAATAATAAGAATTTTAAAAAATCTATGTTATTAAATTAAGCTACTACGACTTTTCGCCACCAGAAAGTGGAGTTGTGAGTGATGACAATTTGTGTTCCAATACTGAACTTGTTATTTGAATAGAAAACAGTGAAACTGACCAAACGTATGCAACCAAACAACAACATAAGTCCATGGGAAATCCAAATTTTAAAGACTAAAATGAAAAACGATGCATGAAAACAACAACACATTATTTCAGGAGATAATACTTTTCCACATCAAATTTATTTAACATAAATATTTTGAAAGCAATACATAAAGAAGCTAATGTGTATTGGAGAGTAAATATATTGTTACAATTTACTGTTCACTATATATTCACTTGACCTCCAAGTGGTACAGCAGACTCAGCAGACAGTTTAGTGTTTAGTCAAAACATGTTTATTCTTCATTCACTGAGGCAAATAGAGTTATGTAGAATATTCAGAAATCTTACTCAAGTAAGAGAAGTGTTATTTCCAAATATTTTTTTACTCAAGTGAAAGTAAAATGTGCGACTTAAAACTAGTCCTAGAAGTATATATTTTTTCAATAAGCTACTAATTTTAACATATGAGAGAAAAGTGTGAATAAAACATCATCCCTATTTATGCTTCAACTCATACATCCTTAAGTCTTATCTTATCTTGAACAAAATAAAAAATAGGGGAGGAAGCTACATGTCAGTTTTCATGCATTTGGTGGAGAAGAGAAAAATTCTGACTTTTCTGTATTTGACTTCCAAATCACCAATCAGAAACGATCATGAAAAAAATAATCCTTGATTCCCGCCCCTGGCCAATTTGATTTGTGCAGACATCTAATGTATGTTAAAGATTTTTTTGCATTCTTTGCAAATAGGCCCTATTTGTATGCAAAGCCAAATTTCATAGTTGCAGTACAGTCACATGCAAAACAGGCTTGGATGACTGCTGCTTAATTTGTCTCCACATAAGATTTACATTAAATAAGAGGCAGCTATTAAAGGCATTTTGTAACAAGATGATAAATGGTGCACAAGCGATTTTGTTATGAGCAGATGATCAAACGTGTCATATGCCTCACTGGTTTGTGAATATTCACGAATGTCAGCTCAAGTGTTTTTTTCCCCCCTTTACACAGCAGATGCAATAAGCTGAGATAATTGGTGTACATCTAATTTACTATATAAATGACAAAACATCTGACTACTTATTTACTTGATGAATTGTTGATGTGAAATATATTTTTTTTCCTGAAATTATATGTGGATAAAAATGCACATTTAGCTCTCCAGAAAGCTGTCAAAAAAGCTTGTAGGATTTGTCAATAACTGTCTTCTTGGGTCTTTTTGGTCTGTTACTTCGCTCAGGTGCTGTCATTTAGTACATGAGAGGGCGAGATAAAAGCGGAAATTCTCTCAGATGTAATGTAACTTTGCTCCTACAGACTGTCGTTTTTCAGTTGAGACAGATTATGCATGAGTTACGACATCCAAGATCTAAGCCACTGATGGTGTGACGTGTAAATGACCAAGCAGTTTGTGTTCTGCTGCCTCACCCCAAAAGCAGGGTTCAGAGTCACTCCCGTGTAAAGACTCCTTTGTGGTCGTGGCATGCGGCAGAGTGGTGCAAGGCAGGCAAACCTTTCCTTCCAATGAAAGCGCATTTCATTGCACGGTTCACCTTTTTCATTACATACTGTTCCACGTCAACAGTGCTTTCTCTCTGTCTCTACTGGAGCAGCAAAACTTCCTGTTCCCACTCAGAGAATTTCACAGGCACCGTCCAACCATTCCCCGTGTTTAGACTGCAGTCATTTGGACCTGCTTCTGCGCTCGCAACTGGCCGGGGAAGCCAGCTGAGGTCACAGCGGGATGTGAGAAGTGAAACGCTGCTTCTGTTAACACAGAAACCTGGAGGCACTCAGAGTTCGGCACAATTCAGAAAAGAGACTGGAAACTCTTATGTGTAAATGTAGGAGGTGGTTTCAAGTTGCATTGTTGATTAACAGCAGCAGTTTGTCAGTGCGTCTCAAATTTGCCTCCGTGTTCAGGCTGTTTCATTAAGTGTTTGTGTAGTTGATACACAAAAACGAGGATAGTAGGCAAGCATCTGCTTCACTGTTACCATTTTTCAGGGCTATTATAACTATTATGACTTATTATAAACCTTTAGTGCCCCTGAATAATTCAAAATTGAACAAAATATTGAGACAAATAAACAGCAACACGCCTGAAAATCAACAATAGACGTCACAATAAGGTCCAGTTGTTTGGGAAAAAAAGCTGTATCGTAAAAGGTTAAGAGTGATGCACAGTAATATACTGTTACAAATAGAAGCCTACATCTAAAATGCACTATTAAGGGGTCAACACATATAAGGAATGACATATATGTATGGCTGGTTGTCCAAGCCTGGTAGACCTATAAAAAAATAGTCAAATGTCTTTCAAAATTAAATAGGATAATAGTTATTGATCATTTTTTACTGAAGAATCCTTTAAGTGCATGCTGTTCACGAGAAAGTAGTTGCGTACAAGCGCATATAGCTTTTTCACTTCTTTGGAGCATTCAGATTTATTGTCAGTGCTCTAGTACTACACTAAGAGTTTTGATATAAAAGACTATAATATATAATGTAACACAAGACACAAAAGATATGATAAGATTAATAATTACAAGTCATATATTTTTTGAGAAATAATAATAATAATAAAAAAATCTAATTAATTTAAAAAATCCGTAGAAATGTAAAGGTAAAAATGACAAATCAAGATACAGATAAAGACATATCATTTTGTGGACAAAATGTAAATAAATAGAACATACACTGCGTATCACACTGAACACACACAGTGAAAAATGGTCATGTCAGTATTATGCTTTGGGGAGTCTTTTCTTTCACTGAGACTGGGAAGATGATGGGAAGATGGCTGAGCTGCATAAAGGATTATCCTGAAAGAAAACTTTTTGTGTTTTTAAAAGCTGCAAATTGAGACAATTTTTTACATTTGAGGAAAAACAACATAAAACTGTGTGTTCAGATAAGTTGCCCCAGTATGGCTTTATGTCCCTGTTTGTTAGGACTACACTAAACTCTTAAGATTAGCAAAGGATCTAAGGTGTGCTGCAATTATCTTTGAACTAAACCAGTATAATTCTTTCAAAAATGAGCAGTATGTTAGCAAATAGCTCCTATTAAATCCGCCCTTTTCTTCATTTAACTACCAAGCACCTTCAGTCTAACGACTTATAAAAGTCAAGTGTGGCCTCCAGGTTGAGAGCTCTACATTTAATGGTGCCGTGACAACTAGGCCTTCCCTTTCAATTTCAGCACAGCACAGTTTTAATTCTCAGCATCTGGGCCTGTGCAGTTGCTCAAAGTCATTCAATAAGGATCATTCTTCACAATATGTTCTCTCAGTGTTAGCAAAAATGAGAAGCTGTAACTTTGGACTTCAGGCTGCTCTGTTGCCTACATCTGCGGGTGGTAGACAGTATCACTTAAAGCCCGACAACCCATGAGTCTTTTTGGCAAGCAGCTTCGTAGAAGTGGGATAACAGTTTAATTGGAAAGATTGTGCTTGATTGCAGCCTGTCACTCATATTTTACCCCGCACTCGGTTGTTTGTCTGCTCAGTTTTTTAAAAGAACTTCTAGGCATGACTAACTCATAAATACAGTGTCTCTATGTGCCCCAGCCCTCAGTCTGGCATGGTGGGTGGGCATGTTTCTAAAATGCACGGGTGCACTTAAAGATAACAAGGACTTCCTCATAGCAAGAACTGGCTTATATCTGAGACTAACAATGTTTTTTTTTCTTTCTTTTTTTACTTTTTACCTTATTATATAAAATGCTTTTGTGCTTTAGTAATTGCCTGAAACTCTCTTCTTTTGCAAAGGAGAGATACATGGCGATGCACACTTACAAAAATTAGGGAAGCAAGAGTCTTCGGAATGCGAAACGGCTTTGTGTGACCGTTCTTGTGACTTAGCATCACACTGCATTTTTATGTCCACGCGATAGCATCAACTTCCCCCTACTAAATAAATATATCTAAAACACAGAGGCGTTTTTCACAACTGCCTGTCTTCAAATGTGCAACATATGACGCTGACAGATTGATGTTGATTTCATTTTACAGGAGGGGACATTGCCTACATTTGGGAACACAAATAACTGGAAGGCTCCTTAAGAAGGTGGCTGATGACCTGAAAGATTGGCAGAACCCAATTGGAAGCAGTGTGTAAAAAATACATCTAGACACACCCACGTCCGAGAATGAGGATCAAATACACAATACCCATTGTCTTCTTTGTGGCACTTGTTATCATTGAGAAGGAAAACAGGATCATCTCGAGGTGAGTCCAATGTACTCATGGTAAACCCGTCTCTTTGCAAATTTGTGCTCGCATCTTGTCCCATTTTACTTCCATTTCATGTCTGTAAACTAAATATTATGTCATTGTTCTAGAAAGCTTTCATAATTACAAAGACAAATGTTTTTTAAAAATGCTCAAATCTCATGTCTATTTTAATTCCAGTAAACAATTGATGATATTTTGATATTTCTGGAGAAAAAAGTTTTTCCCCATGATCAACAAATGGGCCAGTTGACTGGGCCTCTGATCAAAGAAAAATAACTTAGAGAAACCTCCTTGTAGCAGATATTAATTATTGGAGTCAGAGTTATGACTCCAATAATTAGTATTGACTATAAGGAAGAGATAATGAGTAGGAGAAAATGAGAAAGCTATATAAAATTACCTTAAAAATTGATTCCTGGTAGATATGAAATGCCAACAGGTATGCCTCAGCAAAGTTTTGAAATGAAAAGCACCACTTCATTTTAGTTCTAGCAAATTAGATCTTTAAAACTCTATCACTGCAACTGCAAGTGTTATGTTAAGCAGAAGACTGTATTTAAATTTAAAAAATTTTAAAAATATGATTTTTCATATTTTTAGGGTGTCAGATAAGCTCAACCTGAAGCAGACTCCCCAAACTCCGCTACAACCTGGTGCTTTCTCCCGCTTAGCACTGAAGCACAATGTGTCCTTCCCCGCACTCAGCAAAGACTTCAAGATGATGAAGCGGCGCTTAGAGAACTACAGCGAACACCAGGACGTACCAACAAAAGGAAGGAAACATGTTCTCCTGTTGGCCACCACCAGGACTGGATCCTCGTTTGTAGGCGAGTTTTTCAACCAGCAAGGTGACAACATGTTTTACCTATTCGAGCCTCTGTGGCATGTGGAGAAGATGTTGACATTGGACACTGGAGGTACTAATGCTACTGCGTCGGCCAAGGCATACCGTGACGTTCTCCAGCAACTTTTTCTGTGCGACTTTTCCCTGTTGGAAAGATTCATCGACCCGCTCCCTGTGAACCACATAACCACTAGCCTCTTTCGCAGGGAGTCCAGCAGCTTTCTGTGTGAGGAGTCCGTCTGCAGCCCTGTTGTGAAAGGTGTTTTTGAGCGGTACCGCTGCAAGACGAGACGCTGTGGGCCACTGAATCTGACCATGGCATCAGAGTCCTGCCTTAAGAAGGATCACAAAGTCATCAAATCTGTAAGGGTTCGGCAGCTTGAAAATCTCCGTCCACTTGCTGAGGATCCACGTCTTGATATCAGATTCATCCAGCTGGTTCGGGATCCCCGGGCTGTGCTGGCTTCGCGAATGGTTGCATTTGCTGCCAAGTATAAGAGCTGGAAGGAGTGGGCCCTGGGTGGGGACGGGCCCCTCAATGAGGATGAGGTGAAGAAGCTCAAAGGCAACTGCGACAATATCCGAATGTCTGCAGAAGTCGGCCTCAGGCAACCCCCGTGGCTGCGTGGTCGGTACATGTTGGTGCGATATGAGGACATTGCTCGTTTTCCCATGAGGAAGGCAACAGAGATGTTCCGATTTTCTGGAATTCCTTTCACTCCTCAAGTGAAAGCCTGGATCCTGAAGAACACCCAGGTTTCTAAGGAGATCAGCGGGGTTTACTCTACCCAGAAGAAATCCGCTGAACAAGTAGAGAAGTGGAGGTTCAGTCTACCATTCAAGATAGCTCAGGTTGTGCAGAGAGCTTGTGGGCCAACACTGAAGCTATTTGGGTACAAATTTGTGAGCAGTGAAAAGATGCTAACAGACAAATCTATAAGTCTTATTGAAGATAAAGTCATTAGGGCTTAAAATAATAATAAGTAGCACAAAATGGAGGAAAAAGGACTGTTTTTTACTTTATTTTCTTGAAGTGAGGTTCAATGAAGTTATTATCAGTAATAGTTTCCTTACCTGTAGTGGACTAATGTCATATTCTAGTGAGTTTGCAGGAAAAGGGATGGGGTAGAGTCATTCAAACAGATCACGTTTTAGATCTTTTGGGTTAACCATTGTCAGGAGACTGCTGTTAAAGTTGTAAAGTGTAGATGGTTGGTGGTTAATATAAAAGCATCAGATGCATTAGATAGAACCACTTGTTATTGAGGATTTTAAATTGCTAAGATCATATGAAATGAGTAACTCTGGGTAGCAATTAGCCTTCCACTGCTCCTATAGTTCATATAATTTTCTGTTTATTGATGCTGCATATAACTTATGGCAATATGACATCATTACAAGTAAGGGAACATTATTCTATATTTATTTTTATACTTAATTTTTATGTTTTTTATTTTGGTTTTATATAATAATTTTGCTGAACCTCACTTAAAAAATTTTTAAATATTCCTTTAAAATCTCTTTGCATTGATTATATTTATTGCTATCAGTTCTTGTAAAACAGATAGTCTGTTTTCTTTTTTTTTTTTTTACGATTTAACATAGTTTGAGGTCATTATTTATAACCGAACTTTAAAGCTCAATAAAATAGAGGTTAGATGTTTTTGCACTCGAAGCTGCTGCAACTCATTGTTTGCTTTTTGTTAGGAAAGACCAAATTTTATAGCTGTGGCTTTGTGAACAACAATGAGCAGTTTAACTAAAACACTTCCAGAAACCGCCACTCATTGTTTCTTGAGAAGTTTTTGCCGCAGGAACAACAAAAACTATGATTGCACCAAAGACACACAAAAATTAAATTCTGTTGTATTACAGGATCTTTTCATGCAATAGTTCGTCTTTTAAATTTGGGTAGTAATCTCTCGTGAAAATGTGTCTATTTGTTCCTTTGTCTATACTGTCTGAATCTGCTAATTTTGCACCCTTGCAGAAGTTACTATTTTACAAATCTGTATTTTGACTTTGTTGAAGAAACATTTCGTCACCTTCCTAAAATAATGGCTTATGTCCTTTTTTTTCCAAATGTAATTTTGACAAAAAAAAATTCTCCCTTTTTATTACCAAAAGATGATTTAGGGAAACACTCACTTTATGGCAAAAGAAAAAAATAAAAATACTTAGGCCATAAGTTTAGAAAGGTGACAATATTTTGCCAAAAGCTGTTCAAAATGTTTGCTAGGTGGTAAAGATCACCTGAAGCAGATGTCGCTGCTCTACTGTAAGCTAACATTCCAACTGCAGCTGGTTTGCAGGATTGTGCAAGGTTTCTCGACAGGTCTCTGTTCACTCAGCTCTTTTGGCAGGCGCTGATAAGAGGCCACAATACCCTGACCTCTATTTATGTGCTGATGCTTGCCTTTTGTCTTTTGCAATAAATCAACTTTTAAATTAAATGCAAGTGTTTATTTTTTGTAAATGGAAAAAAAGAAGGAAAACAAACAAAAAAAACCATAACGAACAAACAAACAAAAACTGCAAACAGATACGGAAACAGACTACAGTCCTGACCACAGTAGCCTGGATGTTTTTCAAATTAGAGATTTTGTCCCAGATTTGCAGCTCCTGCCAACGCGTAGGCGTAGTATTTAGTGAGACAAGCTGAGATTTTCGCTTGTTGCATCAGTAATTGACGGATGATTGATTGAGAAAAGCACACATTACCACAGAATCCCTTCTTAATCAACTAAAGTCTTAACAATCTGTTTTATAGCACTAAATGAATTCACGATTGTTGGTTGTAAAACAGAACTACCAACTGAGTGGTGTGAAACACTAAACATTGTTGTTAAATTCCTTTCAGACTGTGATAAAGTAACAGTGGTGACGATTTGACTGAAACGGATTAAAATTATTAAACGATATGTTCATAAAGCCTCATCTTTTCAGCAAGCTGCTGTATGTCACTGAAAAAGAAAATCAACAGAAAATAAAAATGTATTTCAATTAAAAGTTTAAAAAAAACATTAATATATTTTTAGCATTGATTGGGTATTTTTTATGATTATGGGATAAAGCATACATTCTGTTTTTCAGATATTTTCATAATTACATATAGCCAACAAAAAGGGTTATAGCCAACTGAAAATTAGATCTCCACACTGCACAGTATAGGTACTGAATACTTGATCAGGGCCTCTTTTGCACAAATTACTCCATCAGTGTGGAGAAAGCCAGGCGTGCTTTTATAGTGGACATCAGGAATGGGTTAAAACAAGGTCAGAGTTATTCTGAATGCAGCTGTCTGTGGTTGTTCTTGAAGCTCTGACTTCAGCTGCAATTTACGCCTCATGAAATTCCCTTAAATTCTTCAAAGAACTTTGCTTCACTATTTTTTGAGGGAGCAGTTAACCCTGTTGCTTGTGCACCTTTTTCTACCACACTTTTTTCCTTTCACTCAACCTGAGTTGCAGGCTCTTTAGCAATGGTCTCCATTTGGAGGATGTCATTGATCTTCTGCATCAGCTCTCAAGTCAGGACTTTTCCCTATGATTGAATTGGTCACAGCATTTCTGTATTATTTTTATAATTTGATACATTTCTGAGAATCTGAACTTTGGGTTGTCATCAAGGTTTCTTGTTTTTTGTTTGTTTCTTGTCTTTCTTTGGATGGGTTTTTACTGAAATGAAATTTTGTTGTGCTCCTGTAAGATAACAATAAAGGCATTCTGATTCTGACATAAGCTACAATCATCAAAGATAGCAGAAATAAATACTTAGAATAAATTGATCTGTGAGTAATGTATTCATAAATATTAGTTTTACTTTTTTTATTGAAATGCAGAAATAATTAATTTTATGATGACCATCATCTGGTAAAACAAATTATCCAAACACAAATTGTTTGGATAATTTTTTATCCAAACAAATTATTACAAGGTTTGGTACTAAAAATGTCTGTGCTGTGATGGTGGGTGGCAAAGGTAAAATTATAACCAAAATAGCAAAAGTAAAACAAATTATTACAATAAATGAGCTGTGAAGAAAGCTGCGAACTGTGAAAACTCTGCCCCCCCTTTTTTTTTTTTTTAACTTTTTGTTCCATGTTTAAAATTTGTTGCCAGTCTGGGTGTGGATGTGTTCTGTTGTTTTACTGTACAAATCACACCAATAATTTTCTGTTTTTAGTCTGTTTGTGTTGGCATTAGCTACAGAGAAACCACTAAGTGCTGTCATCATCTGTACACATTTTTACAAGTTTAGACTTTTAATATAAAGCATTAAATGTTCCCTTGTGGAGGCTTCCCAAAGTCAGAGGAACTCCTCACCATGTGTCGGCTCCTCCAGTTCACGTTTTGAGTCTCATTCACCACAAACAGGAGTCAGTTGAGTATGTTTTTAATCAAAAGATTTAAGAACAAACTACAACAAGAATCAAGTTACAATCAAATCAGTACGTATACCTCAGTTAAAACGATGGACTTAAATCATTCTCCCTTTTAATCCTTTACTAAAGCTAATGTTTGAGCTTTCAGCACCAAGCTAGTTGAATAACTGCAGCGACAGATGCCCTCACTGCCAGTGTGTTTACCACTGTGGGCCCAGCTATTTAAATCTCCCAACCCAGTAATTACCCCATCCTTACATATAGTGTGGTCTAAGCCATTTTAGTCCACCTGACCCCACCCGCATACACAACTGCAGCATTTATGCAGTCTTTCTCTAACACCAATCAAGTTTTCTTCTCCTGTTACACCAAAATGATTTATTTGATTTAACATCTATCCATTCATTCACTGCTGAGCTTTACAGCAGTTTCACTCAGAATTACAAATCACTGTCTGGTCTCAGTGGTTGTGCTATTTTTGAGGAAAAAAAGCATGATCCCAGGTCTTCAGAATCAGGAAAGAATTTGTTGCGAGAAGAGGCTCAGCATTCATAAACTCCACTGCTGTGACTTAATGTGGGATGTGTTGAGGGTGGAGTCGCTGCTTGGTTGGAGCAAATATAGAATAACCACTTTCCGCTGAATTAAAGCCTTCTCAGCCCCCCTCCTCAGCCATCAAATGAGGGCATTTAGGTAAACCACACCCTCCTGCCTTTTTTATACGGCTCTCTGCCACATCAACCGTGAGCAGTTTGAAATATGCAAAACAGTCCAATCTGTGATAAACAGAGAAAACTGAGGTGATTCCAACACGTCTCAGAGATGCACATAAAACTTATGTCGCTGCTGGAGATAATGATGGCTGAAGAGAGGAGATAAATCTAAATACACGGCAAATGATCACATACTGAGGAATGCAATTCATAAAGCTCAAGTTGTTGCATGAGATAATGAGTGACTGCGCTAGACGCAGAAAGAGAAATTTACACTCCAGACTCACAGCAATAAATTGAGATAAACAGAGAAAAATTGAACAGTTCCGTCACCTAAAAGTAGTGTTTTGTTTTACGTAACTCTTCAATGGGAGTTTTTCAGCCAAACATAACCTCTGTTCAGACAGTTGCCTATGTTTTGACAATTATTTGATTTAGTTATGTGAATGACGCAATTCTTTTTTGCTGTCATGCTGTCTCCAAGACAAATAAACACAACCTGTGTTTTAGGAAACTATGAACAGCTGACGTACCAGACGTAAAAAGTTTTAAAAGCAAATATGAACTTCTCAATTTTCTTCTATACAGTGATTGTCACGATTCTTGAGTGTTTGGCTTATGGTGCTTATGATGGGTTATTTAGGTTTCAGAGTTCATGTTTTCACAGCTTGTTTTTGAGTTCCTTCTGAATAGTTTCTCTAGGTTATTCCTTAGGTTATGTTATTCTCTTTCTGTTTTATTTCAGTCAGTCTTATTACATGTTCCCTTTATTCCTTGCTCATCAAGTTTGTTAATGCCTAATTTCATAGTTTATACTTGAGCCTTGCTTGTTTTTATTTTTCCCCCTGGCATTACTCCTGTCATGTTCTTTTAAAGTTAGTGTCTTGTTTATGTTTTTATTCTATTTGTTTTTTTCACTGTTGTCTGGGAGGTTTTGCTATGTTTCCTTATGTTTAATTTCTTTTCCCAAAATTGCATTAATTTTCTTAGAATACTCTCAGGCCAATTTGACCTTTAGATTCCTATTTTGTCTCAGTTCAGCTCCTATGTCTCTCCAATTAAACCCAATGAATCCACAAGTGTTATTCCATCTCATATATAAGTTATACTACTTGCCTCTTTCTTCAGCTATTTAAGTTCCTGGCTTGATTATCTGTTTTGTTTTGTTCTGTTTAATCCCATGATTGTGCCAAGCCTAATTAAGTTTTTGCCTTTTTAAAATAAATCATCACCATGTCACACTTCAGCAGTCCTTTGAACACTGGCTCAGAAAGAACTCCCATGAAGTTGTATTCACGTCCCTTAAACGTTTGCACGTATTGCATTGCTACAACCACAAACTTTCATAAAGTTTATTGGAATCTTTTTTGATATATCATAAAAAGAAAAAACTAAAAATTTAACACATAAAAATCTAAGACGTGCACTTGCCTTTTTGTTCATTCTCTTTGCGTCAATAGCTTTTGCTCTAATGACAGCTTTGGGAGACATCTTTACAAGCTTTGCACGTCTGGAGTCTGAAACTTTGACCTATTCTCATTTGCAAAATAGTTCAAGCTCACTTCAATTGGATGGCAAGCAACTGTCAACAGCTTTTGTCAACTCTTGATACAGATCTAGATCTGTGCATTACATTATTTTATCTATCCCATTCTTGCTCTGAGTTCATGTTTTGTATTGCTGTCATGAATGTGAACCTCCTCTTGTTATTTTAATACAGAATCCAATATTGCTCTGTATTTAACTCCATCTATCTTCCTACAGTCTCTGACCAGCTTCCATGTTCATGCATTTTCTCACAATGGTGCATCCACCAACATGTAAGAGACACTAACCCCTAACCTGTGGGTCTGTGTAACTCTCAGAGTCACCATTGGTGTCTTGGCTGCTTCTTTGATAAATGCCTTCTCTGTCTGGGAACAGTTGTGTTTTGACAGGTTTTTAAGTTCTATAATTTTCTTCCCCTATTCAGGTGATGGGTTCAAAATGTTTGGATATTGATTTATAACCCAACGCTGTGTTGAGATTAAAAACTTTCAACAAATTTCCCCCTGACCAGCATGTTGTGTTTTTTCGGTCAACATGATGATATTTGTTCATTCACTAATGTTCCCCAAGAAAACTTTGAGACCTTCAATGGTTACAATGGTGTGCAATTTAAACAGCTCAGTTTAAATTACACACCATTGAATTTCACTATAAAGGTGACTTCTGAAGGCAACTGGCTACATTGTATTTAATCCAGGAGGTAGTAGGAGGCAAATGTATACTATACTTTTCTATTTATATTTTAAAAATTAGGAAAACAAATTAAGGGATATGAATACCTTTGCAAGGCATTACATGAGCAAAAGCTAAAAGCAGAAACATTTCAACACATTTTTCATCTCTATCTACATGCTTTCTCATCATCCAGAGAGAAGTTTGCTGTTGTTTCATTATTCTGTGTGACAGAAAACTTTCAAAATCACAATTAAGCAACTTTGAAATTAAGTTATTGGGAGTTTTTAAAAAAATATATTTCTCATCTGTTAAATAACAATTTAAAATGGCAAAGTAATGTGTCACATGGCATCATCTGAAGCTGTTCTCTTTTTGGTGGACTTCATTGTGGTTAACCACAGCTTAGTGACTTAGGACAAAACGGAAATGGATGCCTATTTTCTTGGCATTTAAACTCAACAAAACATAGGAAGGTGTGGGCAGAGGCTCGAACTGTCTGACCATTACAGCCACTAAAATGTAAAAGCGACACAAAATGACGATAATTACAACCAACTGTGGTAGCAAGAAATGCAAAAATAAGCTAAGAGAATGTTCTCTTTCTGATGTGCTGGTCAAAAATATTCTCATTAAACATATTTTGGAAATGCCACATCTTGGGTAAAAATGTGAATCTAAGTAAACTCAGTAAAATTCAGTTTGTGGTTATATTTCACTACTCTGTATTTGCATTGGAATAAGGCTTTATGTGACGAGGCTTTATTTGATGATGACCTCTGTACAGTAAATCCTTTCAAAGGGCTAAATTTCACCATACTTTAGAATTAGAAAGAAAATTAATATTTTTGTAGCATAATTAAAATGACCTTTGACTTAAAAAGGAGCCATGCACGCCTCTCCAAAACCAGTTATTTATACAATGTATGAATGATGACATTGCATATGAAACAACAGAGTGTGACTGGAAATTGGATTGTTTTCTGAATGGAAAAAAGAAGAATGTGTCGAATGGATGTGTGGTGGTAACACAGAAAAATATGGAACGAGTACTCTTAGTTTCCAGCAGACTTGCATTGCAGGAAAAAGTATGTGACAGTCATGAAAGTAAACCAACTTTTTGTCCTAAAATTAGGAAACTATTAGGAAACTATTGGAATTTTATCTTCAAGAGAAGGAACAAATCCAGGCTGAGTGCTGAAGGCACAACCCATTTCAAGCCACAGTGATGAAAGCCACGTTCAGTGGAATCAGTAGCTGCACAGTTGGGTGACAGTATGAAAGTCTGTGTCCATTTTTTATTAAAAAGGATGTGCTGATGTTCATGGAAAACTTTATGAGATGAGTAAAAGTGCAAAGTTTTAACCACGAAAATTGAAAGCAGACAAGATATTTTTTTCTCCGTATCTGAGCTAAATGAATGAAGACGTCTGAATGCAACTACCAACCGATTGTAATATTTTTGGTCCTATCTAAAACAATGTGGGACATTTGCTTTAAGTGGCTTTTAAGGTCTACACAAAATGTTTTTGCTGAGAAAACCAGCGACAGGTGGACATCTAAGGTTCAGAAGGACTACTTTTTTGCCAGCTATGTTTAATTGGTGAATTTCATTTCCCTGTTTGTTTTCGACCGTTGCAAGGTTGTGTAATATCAAAGTACAAAGTATCAAAGGAGAAATATAAGTACTGAGGTTCATGCACATTAGAGTGACAACACCACTCAGAATCAAAGCAGATACTATAATGTCAGGGTGTGCAACAGACTGTTTTCAAATTCCTGGGTAGTGTATATTTCTGTTAAGAGGTCATGCTACTGCACTCAGACTACATTTTCTCTGATTTCCCATTCCTCGCTGGACAAATCTCCACACATAGTCTGACATAAAAATACTTTTTTTCCCCTTGAGGTACTGTATGTCCTTCAAGGTGTTCCTCAATGTATATAAACTTTGGGGGTTTACTGTCCAAATATGATGAAGTATTTGACTTAACGTAATTTTTAAAACTGTTTTCACAAGCTTTCCCCAGTACAGTCTTATCATTTCTTGACCTCAGCATGTATACAGAAAGCTGCCAAGTCTTCTCCTAAGAGAAAGAACATGCTGAGAAAACATATGTTTAAGAAAACATATGCTGAAAGATTTGACTCTAAATTTAGACCGACAATCAAGCTTAAAAAAAATGTCTTTTCCATATTTGTGAAACTAGTGAGACATTTTGATAAAGCTGATCAGAAAATGGCCTTGCTGATGGGGGTGGTTTGGGGGAGTAGGTAGGGGGTGGCAAAGCAAATTGCTGGGGTTAAGTCAGTAGGGTGTGCAAAGACAACAAGATGGATTTTTGTATTCTTTTAGCTCCTTTTGTTTCCACATCTTTTGGAAAATTTCCTAGGGGATGAACTCAATCCTGCAAGACAGGATTTAATATGGAGGCATATATTACAGGGCACTGCATTTAAACTCAGTAAGAACTAACACAACCTGAATATATTCTTCATAATTTAGATTCAGATCCAGATTTAGATACTGAGCAACAAACACAGTAGAGCCTTTTTGCATTTTGAAGCAAAGTTCTCGGGGAATCCCCTTCACCCCCCACAAAACTTCAGTCTTTTCTTTCATGAATACCTCCTTTTGTGTCCTTTTCACTGAGCAAGAGTGAAAAGCCCTTCAGAAATAAATTTAGGGCTACTGAATGGGTCTCTCCATTTGTCCCACTCTACTAGCTTTGCTCCAAACACAGTGTAAGAGTCTTTCCTCTGCCAACACTTGTCACAGTAAAACATGCATTACAGTCTAGGCCGCTGAAGGAGCAGGAGGATAAGGAGTGGCTAATGAGAAACATCACGCATCAGCACAGAACTTCCTTATTTCCCATAAGATTACCAATTATAGATTAATCTCCAGCCTTAACACTTTAATGACAGGCGTTTTCCTTTATGACACGTGAGCAATAACCATGTGATTCTGCAGTGGAACTGCCAGAGATCAGTGAAATCAGTAAAGATGGTGAAAAATGTTTGTAGGACAAACCAGAATGACTAATGCTTGTTGATAGTAGTCATTCTGGACAAATCTCCACATTCTATATCACTATAAAGCCAATTTCACCAAAAAACATCAAAAATATATTTTTATTGTGAAACAGATTCTTTTACACACATAACATTTCTGTTATATCATTATTGTTTCATGGGTTGCATGCTGGATCAGCTGGTAACAATGTTTTATTTATATCTCTGATCAGTTTGCATGCAATGGATATAGCTGACAAAAACAAATGTAGATTTGTTTTTTGCATTGATAAAACTGTCTACTTAATCAGTCACAGATGCCTTCCTGTTTCAATGGAACAGTATAAATATGAAGTGACCATACCTTTTAGCCATTAGCCACTCAACTTGAGCATCCAAGTCTGTCTTGCCACCTTGCGTTGTCATATCCTGGGGGTTTTGGGTTGTTTTAGTTCGTCTGCATTTGCACTTTTACTTTCCTCATCTGTGATCAGCTTTATCTTCTGTTCTATTGATTAATCTTTTCTTAGTAGTTGTTTATTGTTTAGGTTAGATCTGATGTTCATTCTTTGTGTTTAGCTGTTCTTTGCTGCAGTTTGATGTATGTTTTTTCCAGCTCCCTTGTTAGTGTTTATTCCTCGTTGCTCCTTTGTGCCATCTCCCTCTTCCTCAGCCTGCCTACTGCTCTTTCCTCACAGCTGCAATCCAGGATTCAAACTTCTAGGGAATCGTTGTCACCATGCTTCAGGTGACAAAGGCTCACTTGAATCATGGACTCTGCCTCAGATCTCAGTAGCTAACTGTCTATCTTAATCATATAAATGTGTCAATAAATATCTGACTAAAAACAAAACTATCTGATTGTAGACAAAGATGGAAGACCTTATCATAAGGGACCTGAGTCTAAACCTCTACCTTCATAATAAACAAACATACAGTTTTTTAAACTCAACACCATCTAAAAAAATCCATCCTGACAAACTAAAAACAGGTATGCAAAATAAAACACTTCTTTTTTTTCTTTTCTCTTTGTATTTTGTTGTGTTTATCTTTACCGCCACTAAATACACCTTGAGTGAAACTGCCAGGAGAGTCAAGTTCTCATTCTTCACAGTATTCACTCCTTCTGATTCCAGCAGTTAGACTGAAACATTTTTATACCTTTTGGCCGTGCCATTTCTCGAACACAAAGCTGCTCTATTTTCAGCACACAGGGCTTTGGTCTTCTGCAGTTTGTGGACTCAGATAAAGTGTGGGTGAAATTCCCTGTTGAGAAAGAAAATGTTGGGAAAAGAGGCCAATCTTTCAGTTGGGCTAACATTTACCTTCTTTCATTGCAAGATTCTTATCAAAAGATTGAGGTCCAGCCTGGAGAAAGAACCCAACAAAACCTGGCTTCATTGTCGGCATCCTAAGAACCTCCTCTGTCTTTTCTGCAAGTAATTCAAGCTGGCTTGTGGCGACACTAATCATTTCTGCATCTGACACAGAGAAATAGGGTTTAATTCTGGAAACAAGGTGGAGTTGTGCAAAACACTGTGCATAATCGGTGTTTCAGAGGGGCATAACTAATTTCAGTGACAAAATGTAGAAAAGTTCAAAGGGTCTAATTACTTGCAAGGCATTGTGTAGATCAGTAGTACTTGGGTCACAAATAAGTAATAATGGGGTCTTGAGATTGTTTTTAGAAAATAGCCCATATTCCAAAAATAAATAAAAAGTCCATACAGCCTATAAATAGTGTAACAGAAAAAAATATGCTGTTTATTTTGCAAGTGTACAACTTTTTAACTGTTATCAGAAAAAAAAAATATGCTTGACTGCTGAATAAAGAGTTGGGATTTCACACTTCTTACATTTTTATTTTGTGGGGCAGAAGCTGGAAAGTTTGGTAACCGCTGGTGTTGATGTGCTTTTCAACATTTTTGCTTGACCAGATCACAATATCAGTGTGGTTTTTTTTTTTTACAAGCAAAGTGTATTCAAGGGTGTCACTTTGGGGTACAAATTGATCTTTAAACCTCTTAGAGGGTCTCTGTGAGCCATTTCTGTATCTGCATTTTAATACAGCAGACTGACACTCCACACCGGTAAAATATTGCCACTTAAATTTCAATAGAAACATCGTGTGCAAGACATAAGATAACAGGAAGCACAGGAAGCAAAATGAGCTCACTCACTTTAGAGCTCCCCCCATGTTAAGCTAAACTTGAAAATGAGCTATACAGAGTAGGTGAATGTATCATTGAGATCACCACAAAAACACCCACACATCTGAAGATAAATATGCAGAGCAAACAACAAACAAGATCAGTATATCAATATATTAATAGCATAACAATCACAACTTATTTCTCAGGTTTTCAAAAGGAAATGAGAAACAATAGTTTTACTTGGTTTAAGCACACATTCTTTGTCACATAATCAGAACAGGATTAAAAAAACTATGGAAATATAGAACGAGAAAATTCAATAACTTCTGTGTAGTAAAAAAAAAGTTTGAATATTGTATCTTAATGAGTGGCTTAAAATTTACTAAATTAAGAACCTAATTCAACCTAACCATTTACAGATACTATGGCAACGGTTGTTTTTCTTTGCACGGTTGATGACAGGTTGATAAGTATTTGTGGTAGGATGTGGTTAGTATGCATCATTTCCGAGAGAAAGGAGAGGAACATCTTGACAGCAGAAGTAATTCTCTTTTAACAGATTGGGGATGTATGAAAGTTCTTTTGAATAGAATTTTAGCAGTTTTAAGAGGAAACAAAACAATTTAAACAATGGTTGTGTGAACCTTTTCATATGCCTTGAGAAAAGATTCATAGCATTTGGGTATTTTGTGTGACGGATCAGTACAGCATCTTGCATAATTGTGAAGAGGAAGAAAAACGATTTTTACGTTTTGTAAAAATAAGAATTTGTTTGACACAACTTTATATTCAGCCTTATTAATTCTAATACCCCTTAATAAAATCCAGACCAACTGCCTTCAAAAGTGCCCCGATTAGTAAAAAACAGTCCACACAAACAGTCTGTGTGCTATAATATTGGTAATGGTTAGGCAGAGACATTATTAAACGCAGAAACTGTCAAGATACCAAAGGTACCTCTGGAGGAGCTGCAGCAATCCACAGCACAGGTGAAAAAATCTGTCAACAGGACATCTATTAGTCATGCTCTCCAAAATCTGGCCTTCGAGGTTGATAGAGAGAATCATACAAAGTGAGATTTGCAGTTTGCCATAAATCATGTAAGGGACACTCAACAGGTGGAAGAAAGATATCTACTAAGATTAGATGAAAATTGAATTGGGTAAATATGGAGAAAATGCTACATTAACCTGAACACATCACCTGTAAAGAAAAAAAAAACATGGTAGTGACAGCAACATGCTGTGGGGATGCTTTTCTTCTACAGGAAGCTTGAAAGAGTTACTGAAATGGATGGTTTTGAATACAAGACACTTCTGGAGGAAAACCTGTTAGAGGGTACAAAGGATCTAAAACTAGAGCAAACATTCAGCTTCCAGCTGATCATCAAACATACAGCCAGAGTTACAGTAAAATGATCTGAAATGGAGTAAGACAGTTAGAATGACTCAGTCAAATCAAATGCTAGACCTAACTATTTTCATTTGCTGTAGTATTAAGGTAGGACAGAGAGACACATACCACATGAAAAGCACAGAGCACTTCAGCCTCAGTATAAACCCCATCATAGCCCCAGGGCCACAGAACCTTTCTGTGAGGCTCTAGAATGTGCAGAACAGGTGGTGAGTCCAGGACCTTTTATTAATGCATAACGACAGGTGAACATCAGTGTGGTTGTAGATAAAGTTCTGACAGAGATGACAGAAAAAGAAGACTGTCAGTAGGTTAACTATTAGGGAAGCATTTCTTTAAGAATTCGGATTTCAGATTGGGTTGGTAAAGTGAAGACACTTGTGAGACTGGCACAAACCGATATCCTAAAACAAAAAACACCACCGTCCGATCCTGCAATTGTTACGTATGTTCCTCACTGGTGATTCTCACAAATTCCCCATTTTACAAAACGGTCTTACGTGACAGCTCTGCCAAGTTGGTGACTTTAAAGACAGTGGACTTGGAGGAACCTGTGAGAGCATAACCATCCCATAAAGGAGATAATTCATATGTTTGTGTTCTGGTTCCTTTCAAACCAAACTGTAAACTCCCACTACAAGCGTCAGAGCACATCTGTGGCTCACAAAAAATGAGTCGAAACTCCGGGTTTACGTGCAAACTTTAAATAAAATCAGCCTCCAACCCTCCATTTTAGCTACCCCTGGTTTAACCAAAATCAGTGATTTAGAAACAAAAATACAGAAAGCAACTCTATGACAGAACAAACCCCAAGTATACAACACCGTACTGTGGGACTGGAAAACATGCTAACAGTTTACTAGATAGACCACCAAGGGAAACCAGTGAAAAAGCTGCTGTTTTTTGTGGCATTTATACATAAATTGTGACTTTCCTTTGGAACTTTTTAAAGCACTTTGATCTTATAAGTCCTATCTGACAAATATGAAAATATTCTTTAACTCCTAGCAATTTAGCATTTGCCCCCACATAGTTTTCCTCACAAGAAGCAAAGTGATTCATTTTGCCACCACTCCCACTGACATTATCTGTCATGTATGTTCTTAACTTCTTTAAGGGTCTGAACATGACATCATAATGATCTCCTTATGGGCCAGTTTTGAGGTTAATTTACAGCCTTGTGATCTCTGTAGTATATTTGTGTTGACAGATATATGAGAAATTATGAGGAGACTCACCCTTTACTCTGTTCTAATTTTAGTTTTGTGTATAGCTGAGAGGTAGGCATAGACCATTTCCTAAACTTTAATTCCCTCCTGCATTTTCAGATGTTGCTGAATAAAAAAATTTCACTCTCAGTACCATCTGTGTGGTTTATTTGATGATTTCTTCCTGATTGTCTATAGCATAGAAGTGTGAGGAATTACTTCCCTAGCAGCACTAATCCCCTGTTAATGGTCAGCAGAAGCAACAGACCCCAAGGGACTGAGAGCCAACGATTTCAAAGGGAAATCCTTTTCCAGGTTAAAAAAAAAAAGAAAATATGTATGGGAAATTAAATTTGCTCTGTGTTCAGTCATCTGAGATTCTTTAACGCCTAGGAGTAAAAAAACAGAAAATGCAAAAGTATTCAATCCTGAATGTGGGATGATCATTACTGTCATTTCTTGCAGGACTAAATGACTGAAGGTGCTGGGTAGGTTTGTTTCTCTAAAAAACAAGCACAGCTCTCCCTGGTGGCCTACGGCTGAACCAACAGACCATAATTGAAGATTCTTCCAACTTAGATCAGAATTTGGCCTGCCTGCAATCTGGTGATTTTTTGCTTTGGATGGATGAGAGAAACTGAGGGGCAAATTCATCAAACCATTTGAGTGTGCTACATGTATGCACACCTCAGTTTGCTCATCCTTCAATTTTTAAACCTGAAATGTGCTCCGGCTCCGGGGCAGTTTGCTCACATTTAAACGACACAATATGCATGCATGTAGAGAAAGGTCTATTCATATTTATGTATACTTAGGTAAATTATAGCTAAAACAAATGGCTTTTCATTCTCAAAAACCAGTTTTGTTTGAATTACGCAGCTTATACTGAAAAAAATATGGCCTGCTAAAAGCTGACATGGAAGGTAGAATTGATCCTCTTTTCAAGTGAGATCTATGGGATATTTTAAAAAAATGTTTTCAAGTCTAAATTGAGTTTATATTTTTCAATACATAATGCAAATATTATGATTATGAAATATTCCAGTAGATGTGAAAGTTAATAAACACAACCAAAAACATTAATTAACAAAAACAACACATACCCATAAAACATACCTGTATGCTTACAGTATGAGTCGATATACACATTTTCATCACAGTTTTTCTATAAAATATTTATTGGTATTTTAAGCTATTATTTGCTGTATGACTGTTTAAATGACTACATTTCAACAATAACCTAATGTTCTACATTTTGCCTCAAGTAATGTTTTCAGAAAAAATACTTTGCACGTCATGAAAACAATTGCTCTGGAGATGATGCTCTCGGTTATTTTGGACTTGTGGGTAAAAATGGCACAAGACAAGTATGTGATACAACAACAGCAGATTTTCTGAGGAAAAAACTTTAACTGGTCAAACTGACCCCTACAAATTGGATTTGATGCCTCAGCATTTATTTTTGTGAAATCAGCTTGAAGAAATAAAGCTCACAAATAAGAAGTGGTTCTTCTTACTTTATGAATTTCACAAAATATGAAACAAATGAAATAAATGAAATGAAATAATTCTGGACAAATTCAAGGTCATATTTAAAGAAAGTGTGTTAAATCTAAGCTCAAACAATACTTTTACAAAGCAACTCCTCAATTTCATAACATATACAGTACAGACCAAAAGTTTGGACACACCTTCTAATTCAATGGGTTTTCTTTATTTTCATGACTATTTATAAGGCAAGAAATCCCACTTATTAACCTGACAGAGCACACCTATGAAGTGAAAACCATTTCAGGTGATTACCTCTTGAAGCTCATCAAGAAAATGCAGAGTGTGTGCAAAGCAGTAATCACAGCAAAAGGTTGCTACTTTGAAGAAACTAGAATATAAGGGGTATTTTCAGTTGTTTTACACTTTTGTGTTTAGTGCATATTTCCACATGTGTTATTCATAGTTTTGATGCCTTCAGTGTGAATCTACAATGTCAATAGTCATGAAAATAAAGGAAACTCATTGAATTAAAAGGTGTGTCCAAACTTTTGGTCTGTACTGTACATATCAGCATGATTCCAAGCTCTTTTACTGGTATTAATTTATTAATGTGCAAAGGTGAAGGATATGCTCTTGATTTTCTTCATGCTACAAATAGCAATATTTCTCTCAGGATTACCAACATTTTGATTGGTATTTTTCCAGATTCTTTGTTCTCCTCTTCCAGTATTTATGCCCACCGTAATGGGTGACAGGTTTTGCGAACATCCATTGGTCAAACCAAAAAATGTTGAATTTTTAATCGCCTAACCCCTTTAGCTAATTCATAATTCAGGGAACCGGATTGTGGAGCATTCAACTTTTTCCTGACCACGCTCCGCTAAATGAAATGGTGTGGAAAGTGTGAGGTCATTAACCTGTTACTGGTATATTCCCTCCTAATATTGGGGATAATGCATACCAGCCAAGTGTGACAAAAAAGAGGGAGAGCTCGCTCGTTCCCAGGTAGGTGCCGGCTCTTCGTTTTTGCAAGAAGCTTCACTTAGGAACATTAGGTTATGAAAAGTTAATATCTATTTTAATTAGGAGGAATATCCCTTAAATCTGGAAGAAATTTCTGTACTCTCCTGCTTGGGGGCCTGTAGAGTAAGAGAGCAGGCTTACTGCTATTCTGCAGATCTGCAAATGCAATTTAAATAATAATAATAATAATATATTTTTATTCTTTTTTTCTTTCTCCCTTGTCATTTCCACGTGTCCCGAGATATTCCTTCTCTACATCAGGAAACTTTCAAATCAGTTGAATTCATTTTAAAAAAAGATTATTGACTCAAATGGGAAATTAAAAGCTTTAAAAAAAATTGAGTTTAAATTAAAATTAAAATAAAAAATTATTTTAATGTCTAATTAAAATGTAGATAAATTCCTATTAAGTTTCACTTGAAAAAGATTGTGCTTATTTTCAGGTGTTCTTCTACATCCACAAAATGGAATAAAGAAAATAGATTTTACCTGTTTGTCTGGTTCTTAAAAGTTTAACAAATCATGTAAAAACTACTCTAACTACTACATAAAAACAGTGCAGTGTGTGTGTCTTTCTCCCTCCGTTTTCTCAAATGACTGAGAGAGAAGAACAAAAAAAGTTGTGATTATCAGCTGATGATCAACATATTGCCAAGTTTGGGAACAAGCTGGGTCTTTGTGCCATCCTGCTTGCAACAAAATGTAAAAAAAAACAACCCAAAACAACAACAACAAAAATAAACAAATACAAGGAAGTCTGAAGAAGTTATCAAAAAATACATTTTGTTTTCATGAGGGATATGTATGCTTTTAAAACATTGTTTGAATTATGTAATGTTGAAAATCTATTTTTTATTCAGATCTGGTGATCCAGTATGGCTTTATTATTATGTTGTAAGTTGAAACTAAGTATTAAAGTATAATAACTACCTACTTTCAACAGCTAATGCAACAAAACCATAATTTCTATAGTTATTGATGAATTTTTAATTTTACATACCTTACATTGCTATTATAATACAGCACAGTTCTTGTAAATGTTAATTTTTTCTGTACATGTTGCTGATCATGAATGACTGGGTATATTTACAAGTCAGAATAATAACTGTTTTGTTTTTTTTTTGCATTTGTTTGTTTACAAGCCTTGCATACATCTAAATATATGTTATGTTTTCAGGACTCATTCTTTCACTTGATTCAAATGAGGCCAGGACTCCAGACACCTATTGATCCTTCAGCCTCTGCCGGATTTATTTCTCAGAGTCTATACAAATCTGCTTTTCCTGCGCATCCTCTTGTACCAGAAGGGTTAATGTATTATACAAAGTGTTCAGATTCAGGGATTAGATCCCCCCTCCAATTCCATCAGTCAATTCCTGGTGCTCTCCGGGGCATTCATCATTTTGACAGTTGCAGATAAGGCAATTATTTTCCTCAAGCAACTACAAAATGTAGACAAGTGCTTCTGTGACAGTGTGTCTGTTTGAGAGGGGGGAACACAAATATTATTGCAGCAGTCGATGACAGCACATATCGCTTGCTACAAAGTGAATATCCTCCGTAACACAAAGGGAGACAGATGTTTAAAGTGTCCTAATTTTACATTTCGCCATTTTTTTTTCATTTGCATGTCTGAATATTAGACTGAGGCACACTTTGAGGAACACTATTAAACTTTAACAGTAAATGCCATGCAGTTGTATTAATCTCAAGAACTGAAACAGAAGAACACCAACTCTTTTTTTCCAAGTGTTGGTAGAATGGAGTAATTGAGTTTTGCTTTCCAGTTTTTATTTCTGTGCCTGATTTTTTATCTAAATATGCTTCATTTCTGAACCTACTTTTCTGAGATATGTTACTTGAGTCTTTGTTGAAGTCCGGTAATAATCATTTTAATGGACTCTCTTCAGAGGCATGGGGCAGCCTCTTCTCTCAGAGCCCCTGGGGGGCAGCAGAGGACCTTAGTTTTTACAGCTGGAGCTGCTTACCGCTGACTTACACCACTGTCACTTTACTGCAAGACTCAAGTCAGGGAGCGTTTCAGGCTGCTGGTAAATCTTTCCCGGTGACACAATAAAGTTTCTCTAACAAATAAACAGGCAACGACTTCAGAGGAGCTTGAACAGAGTTCAAATGTGCACAAAAAAGCCAGAGCTGACAGAAAAATTTTGTTTAGATCCAGGTTTGGTTTTGGGCTGTTTTTAGTGGAAGGCAGAAAAAGTTTTGGTATCAGTTATTTGCTCTGTTAACACAAAGGGATTACCTGTGATGTAGAGTTAATAAGGAAAAGGAAAAAAGATGAATTATTAAAAGATGCTGGTCTGTCCTTCATCAATAACTTCTCAAAACAGTGCAGTAAGGGAGAGGATTAAAAAAAAAAAAAGTCCTTTTAAATGTTAGCAGAAGAACAAAAAAGAAAAATAGTTGATATGCTCAGCAGCAGGTTAGCATCTATAATTAATAGTTCAACCATTTACCAATTTATTACTGTGCATCTTGTCATTTAAAAAGCATACTAACATGCTCATTAAACAGTTACATTGCCAAATGTCTTTGAAACAATCAAGTAAAAATAAATAATTTATTCTTTACTTATTTATTCTTATTTCTTTTTTGCTGTGTTATCTTGCGAGAATATAGTTGTTGAAAATAACCAGATTTTCCCACTCAAAATGTTTGCATCTTATGATCTTTATGTTGTATTTTACAACCTCTAGTGCGAAAATTTTTACTTTTGAGGAAAAAAGGAACTCATGATTAAACTGTGTTATTTTACCAATCAACTCATTCCACTGGATAACTATGTTTTTTTTTTTGCTTCACAGAAGTTTTTAAAAGTGTCTTTCAAAACTGGGGTGGTGTGTTTGTTGTAAGAAGTTTGTGAACTACTACACGGAAACAAATATTCAGAATAAATGTTCATAAAATCTAGTCAAGAATTTTCTAATAAGCACATGTTTCGGTTTAAAAATGACAAAAGCAAAATAGAGGATACCATTTCATTCGGAAAGCACAGAACAAAGCCTGACTTCCTGAATCTAAACAACTGCATGACAACTAATATTTACAAACACAGAGCGACATCGATGCATTTAATTTTATCCTATCAATTGTTGTAATTTTCAGGTGTGGGCCAACACTAGTATGCAACAATAGGCTTGTGTAAAGTGGGACATTCTGTGAAGGTTCTTTATCATAATCTATCCAGATATCCAGTACTCTAACAACTCAGCTAAAGATTCACTCTTCACTCTCAAATACCTTTTAAACTTATTCAAAGTGTGTCTGCCAGATTTCAAGACACATTTTGGCTGAACTTCAGTGAGAAGAGAGCAGAGAGATGAGAAGAGGAGGAGGATGACGTAAGGCAGAGCTCAGATCTGTCATCGGATCAAAGAGGGGAACTTGTTCTCCCATCGCTGTCAGCACGTTTTAATGACCAAGGTGTGCCTCCCTAAAAAAACTTTCCCATGCAGAGTGTCTGATATAGATTCAAGGCCTAATCATTAACTTGCATGCAATTTGTGCGGAGAAAAACACTGAGAGCTGACATCATGCAGACATATTTTGGCAAAAGCTGCTCATCTTTAATACTAAGAATGAAACAAAAATCTCATTTATGGTTAAATTTGATTAGTCTAAAGCAACTCTGTTAGTTATTTTGTCATTACTACAGAGCGTTGCAGAAAATGAGAATAAACAAAAGTTAAACTGTGAGGAACAAACATCAGAAAAGGCCACGATTCATCCCGCATCTTAAAAATGTTTGACTGTTTTTAAGCTGTTGCTGCTCCCTGCCATCCAAAGACAGTAAATACACCTTCATTCTGCTAGTAAGTAAAGTGCACAGTATTGTAAGAATACACAAGGAGAAATTAAAGCATGACAGGAAAGAAGCTAAACATGTTTCTTCTTCAAACAGTACAAACAGTGATTAGAAGACCTACAAAGGCTTCATGTGACCGTCTGAGCTGAGCTACCGCCACAATAAATCACACACGGAAAGAAGGCCAAGGCCTTTATGGGGAGTGCCTCCCATATATTGACTTCACATCATAGCAGTCCTCGTCTTGTAGGCCGCATTATAAATCCTGTTTCTAAAAGATATACGATATGTTTGAAGTGTAAGAGCTGCCTCTACTTTCCTGACTAAATTGTATCAGAATTAAAAAAGAAAAAAACTTGCAACTAACCAAGCAGTTTGTTCGTAATCCTCGTAACACTTGAAAATAACTTACCTCTTATTTTGTTTGAGTGTCATTCCTTCCTGTGTGAGTCTGACAGGATGTGCGATGCGTTTAATGAATTAGGCAGCTTGTGCAGACCTCTATAGGGTTGAAGAAGTGGTTTCAAAGACACAAATAGAGGGAGGAAAAAAAGAGAGAAAAGGGATCAGTTAACAGATGAGAAGCGGAGAATTCAAGCTGAACCAGGGATCGTCCCCCTTATAACTGTCCCCCAAAAACAAGTTTCCTTCCCAGACAAAGCTCCGATCTTCCAGTTAAAAACAAGTCAGGACTCTCAAAATGTAATTTTTAAGGTGGAGACAATAATTTAGGTTCATATTCTCTACAAAAGAAGGAAACTAATTCAATATTGTTTTTTTTCCTCATTTTTATGAAGATCATCTTACCTGAGCTTTTAGAAATTAAATAAAAGTCAAATCAACAAAAACAATTATGACACATATTTCCCATAGAGTAATAAAACAGCATGAGGAGATGCCTTGTGTAGAGAGATTTTCTATTACAGAAACATAAAGAAAAACATGTATATAGATGGCGCAAGAAAATATCTATAAATATTTTTGAAGCAAATTTTAATTTTGGCTACATTTTTCATTAATAAATCCTCACAAAGTGGGATGTGAGTTGGGAAATGTTGTTTTAAATTTGAACTTAGATCCTTAAAAAAGATCAGATTGTTTATACAGTTTGAAACAATAGAAGTGTTAAAGGGTCAAGTTCTTTCCAACATTCAATGAAATTATTTGCATGGATCAGTTTTAACACAGCCAAACGTAACACATAGTTCTGTACAAAATGTTGTTTGAAATAAAAAAAGAAATGAAACAACAATCATATTAAAGAAAGTGAACTGATTTAGCAAAACACAAAGATTTAGCAACCAAAATGAGTGTGTAAAAAAAAATATATCCAACACATTAAGATCAAAATAAAAATGCTATAGAACAAAGCAAATGCATTTACAGTTAAATTTGATGGACAGACAAAGAAGTAAAGTAAAAAACATGGATGAAAATAAGACAGAATGAGTAAAATAAAAGTATGAGTCAGGTTGATACTGTATTCGTTTACTTTTCTTTTAAACCCATCAGCAGCCGTGGTCTTCAGGAAGATGTTCTTAAGGCGAGACCATAATAATTTAATGGGACCTCACCATGAGCTTTAGGTTTTACTTTAGGTACTAATAAAAGATCCTTCTCAGAAGACCTAATGGGTCCCAAGTGCTTGTAAACTAAGGAAGTCAGGATAACAGGTTGGGTTGAAAGTGTTAATTGTTTTTAAAAACAATAAAAAAGCACCTTGAACTGGTTTCTAAAATGCACAGGTGTGCAGAAAGTTTTAAATCGATCTAATGTAGACTTGCTTTCTGGGCCTCGTCAGCATTCTTGCAGCTGACTTTTATAGTATCTGTAAAGAAACTGTGTTCTTCTCAGAATAATCAAGCAGAGCACTGCAGCAATTAATCTGTTGCGTTTTAGATTGACTGGAGAACATTCACTCTGGAAATGTTCTACAGTTGAATTAAGCATTTTTTGTATGTCATGTTAAAAAAAAAAAAAAAAAAAAAAAGGATTTTGATTAAATACAACACACAAGTTATATTAGATCTCATGGCCATTATCCAAACCAGTTGCAGGAGTTTGTCTCTTTGGGGGTAAAAAGCAAAAACTTCAGTTTGGTCTTGACTAACATGAAGTAAAATTTCTGCCATCTGTGAATAATACCTGAAATGCAATAGTGAAACTCAATCAACTGGTATTTGGTCAATGGTCAATGATGAGACACAAACAAAACCAACTATGAAAATTAATTTAATGGAATCCAATAACTTGATGACACCACCCAGTGGCAGCTTGTAAACATGTGGTAATGTGGGACTCAGAAATCAACCTATAAACAATAAAACACTGGCCACACTTTTGCTTATCTGACTTTTGTCTCAATGGGATCATAAAGTGTCCAGCATTGCCTTATTATGTATGTAACACTGACACATAAAAATCAATAAGCGTTTACATCCCTGCCAACATTTACCGTTTTTCTCATTTCAAATAACATTTCTGTTTTATTTGCACCACTATGTTGTTTGAACAGATTTGTCACTTATTGTAAATGGTCTGTTTTTGTTTTCTTAATGGATCGAAGTACACTATCCTTAATAACTGCACAGTGCTTTAGCTGTAATTTTGCGTTACTGTGCAATATGTTATTCTTAATTCTGTTTTAATATATTTTATATATTGCCTGTAACTTTGCTGCTTTAATTCTACTCTATTCCAAACCTCATGCAAGCCATTCATATCGTACGTGTGTGCTAGCACTGATGCTAACTGCTCTAAAAAAATGCTTAAAATGATCCATTGCATCATGTGGAACACTAGGAATATGCTGTGTCAGCACTGAATCAGTTTACAGTAAGTTTGCATTAGGCTGAATGCTTGAAATACAAAGTGAAACTGGCAGTTTGTTGCACTTTATGAATAATGTGGCAAACCTTTATCTGACGACTTTAAGGCCAGATGATCAATTGATCCTTAAATATTTAGATGAAGAAACCCTTGATCCTAATATACAGACACTGTTCTGAGGAAGAGTGCATTAAAAATGACATAGATACTTCAAAGACATGACAAGACTTTGTGTCAAACAAAATCCATTTCACTTCCTTATGCCTACACCTGTGTAGGGTGAGATAGTGCCATTTCTGCTCTATAATTGGATTTTAAACCTGACTGATATAGCTCATCAATATCAAATATTCAAATGGTGATTTATCTAATTAAAAACTAAGTTTTTGGGACAAAAATAATAAACATTGGATTCATTAATGTTACTTCTCAAAATATTAGAAGACCCATCTGAGAAGTTTTTGTTTCACCAAGACTGTTGAAGTAAGAGCTTTCAGGCTGTATTACTGTTGTTTGTGGAGGGACACATTGATATATTTAAAAAAAAAATCCTGCAGGTTTCTGGTTATTCTTTAAGTCTTCACAGCTCGACTCTGTGTTTCACTTGTCAGACAGAAACACTCTGGCAATTAATGCGTCTAAATTGTCTTTGCATAAGGGAACATATTTACATTTCCACTGCATGAATGGTGCAGAAACTATTATTGTGTCTAGAGTGACTTATTGTAAGTTTACAGCCAGCGATTTGGAACACAAACACACCCATCCAGACAGAGCCACACACTCACACACGCCTACACACCGACACACATACACATATATATAAATACACACAGACACACACACACACACACGCACCCTTCAGAACCATTGATTCTGTTTTGAATAGTGTATTTTCTCCTCAGTCTAGATAGTCTCGCCACTGCCCGTGCCGTTAGTGCGCCAGGCATTTTCAAACTCTTTACATCCATTACATTCCACTAGGTAAATACCTAATGCTGGAAACATTTGTCAATGTATGCGCCTGGCTGAACAGAATAGATTATTGAGAGGGGGGGAGGGAGGGCTGAGCAAAACACACTGCATTTCTAAGCAGCAGCATGCCTGTGACATATTAAAAACTTTACACCAGAGTCTGAGGAGTTTTTTTTTTTGCTTTTTTTGCCCCTGCAACAAAGTTTGTATTATTTCAGGAGGATAAAGCTTATAAACAGAGAGATGTTCACTGGAATAAATAGGAATGAAACCATTTTCATAGCATGAACATGTCATTCCAACATCTTTATTTCCTTTTACTTTAAATGTGAGCGAATATAAACAATATTATTCAACTCTCTATAATAAATATGTTAAAGTAAAACTCTTTAAGAGAGGTCTCAGGGATTCAATATTATAGTTTATCGCAGGGATATGCCTGAAATTTATTTTCTGTAAAATGAATATATGTTATGTGCAATTGCTTGAAGTAAGGTTTTTATTGTGCATTGCTTTCTGTATCAGTATGATGATAGATGTCATTATCTGTTGATTTAGAACCACTGCAACATCTGTTTAAAAGGGCCGACTTCAGAAGATTGCCTTATTCTCATTATTTTATGCAAACATTTAAATCTTCACTATTCTTTTTGTGTATTGGAAGATAAAGAAATATGCAAATATGGTTATTTAAGGCAGTGTAACTGCTTAATGTTCTAATGTTCTTACTACTTTCTAGTAAAACTCTGGCAGAAATTTTCTCTTTTATTTTGAATTAATCTACTTCTGTCAGCAAATCTAAAAATGAACTGTAATGTTATAAAGTTTTTGTTGTCAATAAAAATACAGAAGGCACTAGATAATTATTATCAATACATTACAGTTAGTTTAACTACAAACAGTGAATTCTGGGGTTATTGTTATTTACTTTCTTCTTAATGATAATGAATATGAATTGCATATGCTCTTAATCCTTAATTTATTCATATAAATTCTCAACTTGCCATTTACTTGGATTCATTTTTCTATTAAAGTACATTAGTTGTCTTAAATTATATCTACGTTCTAAAATACCTGTCAGAAAAAAAAAATCCAGTGAAATTCAGGTTGGCTGAAAAGAAATGTGAATTAATCCTTGAACAAGCAATAGTTATTTAACAATTCTGAAAGTTGTTTATTGGGTGCTTTTAAAAAACATTTTTTTATTCATATCCAGTATGTTAGGCTGTTGTAGTCTTGTAATCATAACCAAAAAAACATGAGACTTTGAATGTATATTTGAGAAAAATGGCACACTTAAATAGCATTCATCACTTTTACCATTTTTAAACTGTTCTGTTCATTTTTTTAATTTTTTCTTTTTTTACATGCATTTGGCATTCATCTGTGCGAATTTTTCCAAAATATTTTCTTGATACATACAGTTTTTATGGCAAATACTATCTTTGCTAAAGGGGAATTGGTTGTAGAAAATGTTTTCTCAAAACTATTGAAAGCATGGAGGCAAACATTTGAAGCTTATTCCATGTGAAAACCAAGTTTATCGGGATTTTCAAGCAGGAATAGTTGTTCAGTTTTGCAACCCTAATACTTATCAGGTGTAATGGAGAAAATATGGAACACTAATATCAGCCATAAATATGGAAAGAAATCTTAAGTGTGTCTAAAATACTGAGTACGAGAGAAGACATTGTGAGCTTAAAGTTTCCAGCAGTTTTTCCAAAAGTTATATCATTTGTGCTGTTCGTGAAAGTAATGAAATGAGTAAAACCTCATCTCGTCAAGTATCGCTTTCCAAGTGTGCTTGTTTTGGTATATTAAAGAATATTATACTCTTTAAACCATGTTTTACAAATTTTCTGGACTTTGTCATCTTGTTCTTCGTACTGTCAAATCCATAACAAATGGGTTTTTTTTTCTCTTGCCCTTTGATGAAATAAACAAAGGCTCAGAAAAAAAATGTCATCTTTTCATCCCTCTTGTGTCGCCTTCAGAAGACACTGCTTCATGGCTCATCTTTGAGAGTTGTAAAACATATTTCCATAGATTTGTTTCAGGTCATTTAGATTTTTTTTTCAGCACAACATACTTCTCTGCCTTTCCCTCTTTGATCTTCACTAATTAACAGAGAATAGGAATCTTGTGGCAGACCATCTTCAGAAAACATACACAATAAAGAAGCTGTGGCTAAGACCAGACAGGGTGATATCGGGTCCCTTATTTGGGAGGCATTTCCATTCATTCCTTCAATATTCCATTCCTGGTTCTGCTTCAGGGGTTTGTCTTTTGTGGAGCGCTGAATGGGAAAGCGAGGGAGCGTCTCTGCTTCCGTTAATTAGAGCTTTATGCAAGTTTCCGCTTCTTGAAGAGTCAAAGTTTAAGCAGTGGGAGAAAAAGAAAAAGAAACCCTCTGTTGTTGCTTCAAACTCTCTTGTCCACTGCGACTTCAAAGACACTATAAGGTAGAGCTGATTGGGTTTGCGTGGCAGGTTAAAATGCTGAAAAGAAGAATTTTTTTATTTTTATTTTACAGAGTAAGGCAGGTTCAGAAGCCCTTTTTTCAACCAAGCTTCTTTGGACATTCTGCAATGATTTTCTAGATCCATCTCCCCCAGTAGAGATGGACTGAGCCTAAAAGGAATGTAATTTTCACCTCTGTCCGACTTACTGATCAGAAATTCAAAAATGCAATTTTCTTTCTGGTTAGTGAATGTAATAAAGTACTGACAGTTTGCTGAAATAAAACCAATCTTTGGTGTGGAGTTTCTTACTGCAGGAGGAAGAGAGAGACTTTCAGCAGACAACAGGAAGGCTGATTACGGTAGATGAAAGGTGCTCGGTTTTATCATTTTGTGTGTTTAGCCTTTAACTGTCATGGAACCAGCAGGATTGGGAAATGTTGGCTTTTGGAAAATCTCATAGTTATGGTAAGGTATATTTCTACATGCTTTAGAAATATACAGACATCACATTTGTAGTTATAGTCACTAACCTTGCTGATCACCAAAATATGATGCTAAAGACATTGTTAAATCATTTTTGCAGTGACTCCTTTCACAGATATACATTAGCTAAATCGATGGTTATTATTAAACTATAAAAATATATTTTTAAATGCTGTTCTTACATCTTTACATGCTATAGTTTTTAAGGAGAGACTGGAATCAATAAACTGGAATCGGCAGGTTAAATCTTTACAAAATAGAAATCAGTGCATCTGAATAATCCTATATTTCAAGTAGAGCTCAAGGTAATGGCACATTCAAAAAACTATTAGATGCATAGTGATTTTGCAGGAACACATGCAGGTTCTACACATGAAATGACCAACTGTTTGTGCAAGCTTAAATGAAGCACAAGAAAAAAAGAGAAGAAAAAGAAGTCCTGGGGTTTGTTATGACGTGTTGCTATGGGTGTTCTTTTAAACCTTAAGATTTCCCTTTGCCTCATTAGTTAACACACTTTCTTAGTTTTGAACAATACCTTAGCTTGAGGTCTCCCAGCAGAAATCCCCCCACTCCGTCAATACTTCCAGGGCCTGCAGCAGAGTTTCAGAGAGAAGGCCTTCCCACCCCTGTCCTAACAGCTTTAATACTTGTAATTATCTCTTGCTGGGGGAGGCTGGAAATTGGATTAGGGTGGTGAGTCTCAGCTGAATGAATTACCTCCATCTCCCCACTTGGTGGGCCACACGCTGATAAAGTGCGGAAAAACGGATTTGGATTCTGCCTTAGCATTCATGGCTTCCTTGTGGAAAAATGAAATTTTCCAACAGAAGGGGCCAGCGTGCCAGCAGTATCTGTCCACAGCATGTTTCATCTGCTCCTGCTCTTCTGGAAATGCAATTACCTGCGTTATCGGGGCCTAAATGGTGACAGTTTGGCAGGGGAGCTGTTACACCTGCCAAAGGCATCCTTCCACGCTGCTTTTTGTTGCATTCAGTTTTCTTTCAGTGTGAAATTAGTTCTCCTCATTTCCACCTGTCAGAAATAAAACAATTTCTGGAATTGCTTACAGGTAGAATACAGCAGCTTGAGATTGGTATTGCAATGAAGATGGAGGGATACATACTTAATTTTATTGCCAAATTAGATTTTTATCCCCAATTTCTTCAAGATTTTGCTCTTGTCAGAACAGACAAAAACTCTTCTGACCTTCACAGTGATGTATGGTGGTGGCAGCACCATGCTGTGGAAATGCGTTTCATCAGCAGACATAGTGAAGCCACTTGTAATTAACGGGATGATGCATGGAGATAACTACATGAAGAACAGCAGCTCTAAAAGACCTGAGAGTGAGGTTTAGATGTGTTTACGTGGTACTTTAGGTCATGCACAGTGGCATGTGATAACGTTAGTGAGCCAAAATAAATCAGCGTTTCTAGATAAATCACACCAGTTTTTTTGTTTAATTTCAGTATGGAATGCCCTGAATAGATTGGCACAAATGAAAAAAGAAATAGTTGTGCCTATTTTCTCTCTTTTCCTGTGTAGGTTGCAAACTATGCATTTTTTTTTAAATTAACCTTTTGTTCAAGACATTGTGTTCATGTTCTCTGTAGAAAAAGTTTGATGTTCTGAAAGCTAAAATTAGATGAAAAAAATGTGTTTCTTTGATTTTGACAAAAAAACATATAATATTATAGTAATTGTCATAGCACTTAATAAGATGTCTTTATTTTCCAAACTTCATCTGGGTTTTATTTTTATTTAAGGAAAACAATGCCTGTTTTGATTGCAAAGGCTACTGATCCTGCTCCACAGAATATTGATGTGCCTACTCAAAGTCTATACTTTACTTGAAAATAAGATAAACCTGGAAAAACATTCTTCACAGATGCTTTTAATTTGAAGGTGGTTCTAAAAAGTACTAATTAATGGGTCCTAGATACGTTACAAAAAACCCAAGAATATATTGACATCAGTGGTTTAATGTGACAAAATGTAAAAAAAAATAAATAAAAATCCAAATGCCATAAAGATTGTCCAAGGGATTTAGATGTATTGATACAAATGTTTGGTGAAAAAAAAGAAAGAAAAAAGTTAAATGTTTTTAGGGAAAAATTTGGGGCTGAAAGAAATGAAAACAAATTAGAGAAAAACAAATTGATCAAGCAGCATCACCGTTTTGTTTCTGTACTGTCATGTCTTTTACATGAATCGCTGAACATAAATCAAAGACTGACTAAATTATTTACCGACATCAACTCAGCTAATGCTCTACATGCGTTGTTTCTCTCAGAGGAGAAAAAGGTTTGAGCTATTAAATCAATGTGTGGGGCGACCTGCCACTGTGCACCTCTAATACGACACAGTGACTAATTAAACTACAGGAAATTACTGTATTTTCTCCAACAAAAAAAGACAAAAAGACATTTCCCACACTTTTCATGTCTCTGGGTATATTTGCCAGTCAAATACCTTAAAATTACCAGAAAGCATGAAACATTTCCCTAGATTTTCAGTCTAAATGAAGCCAAAATTACCTCAGACTGAGCTGAACCAAACAGATAAAGCTTTGAGAAGTTAAAGACTTTCACTTAAGCTGGAATGAGGCCAAGTTTGTTTTCCCGTTGTTCATTAGGCAGAGGTTTAATTTCGGTTTCATATTTAATTTCCCGCTGTGTCTTTGTGAGGAAGTCAGATCAAACAGAGGACAAACTGGCCCTACAAAAAGCAGCACTCTCAAACAGAAACCCCCCTTGTCGTTTCCACTTCCCATTCTTTTAACCCCCTACCGAGGACAATCCTGGAAGGTAGATAAAAAGAACAACAAAAGATAATTAAATCTAAAAAAGGAGGAGAAAATCTTTGTTTTCTCACTCAAACAGTTGGGGATAAATTTTAGCACAGTAAGAGTTGAACTAATGTATGCGATAGCCCGATGGGAGTCCTTCAACTTTTACATTCTGTCTCGGACATGGATGGGTAAATGCAATATTACGCTTCCCTGTAATTGTAATTTTTTCCTATTTTTACCTCCTTACCTCATTTAGAAGCATAAAGAAAGCAATACAGATGATTTTTTTAAATCACCAAAAGCCAAATTTATAAAATCTACAATTATCAATTTACACGTGTGCCGTCATCGGAGGAGTGAAGTCTGCATTCATGTGCATTGTTGTCCCAACTCAGGTCAGTCCCATCAGTGACAAATTTAAAAGTATAATACAGTAATGCTTCACATAGACCGGGCTATTTAGGCGGGAATTTAATATTCATTGCTTTTGCAGCTTGGTTGGCTTTTAGGTGCTATCACCCTCATCCACCCTCCTCCCAGCCCCACCCACTCCCAGCTCCGCCGCCATTTACACCACTACATTCAGCAAACAGGGGCAAACGGCAGTGACTGGGACAGACATCTGAACGCACATCTAGCCGTCTCTTTGACCCGCCCTCCTTCAGTCATTTTCCCCCCCCATTCTCTGAGCAGGGCTGCCTCTCTCTGTCCCCCATCACTCTCCCTGTCCTTGTTTTTGATCTTCAAACGCTGGTAGGGATAATGACTACAAATCAGGGATGAAGGTGAGTGATCACAATGTGGCCCACCCATCCCAGCTGGCCTTTTTACTCCCCTCGTATGATGCATCTTCCTGACTCTTTCTGAGAACTCGCTGAACTGTACCGTAAGGATTTCATGTGTGGTTCACGGGAGGCAGAATGTGGCAGGACACATTTTGTGTGCAAGGCCTCCAAAAATAGGCATGAGCAGACTGTTTTGACCTAATTTAATTTTGTGCTTGAATGTTGGCTTATGCAAGTTTTATAACAACTGTACTGATATTTTGGGAATGTGAGTAATGCTTTTTTTTTCATAACACACAAACATCATTCAGTTAATCAGTTTTCAGCACAAACAGGTACAAATTAGTACATTTAGCTAGTGATGTTCAATGATATCCTATTCAATAAAGCACAACTTTTAAAAATGTTTAATACAAACATTTTGCTCTTTGCACAAAACAAATTCAGATATTTCCATCTGTCAGTTTTTTCTAATGTATGGATTTCCTATTGGTTTGTAAAAAAAAAAAATCATAAATACATGACAATAAATGTCTAAATTTTCAACTGTAATAAAAAAGAAACGTTTCATGAATGGCATTTAATAAAAAAAAAATCAGATTGAAATATGTTGTATTAGGCTTTGCTGAATTAATTAGATTTGAGGGTAAAATAGTTACTAGACCATTATTCTGTAGATTTTTCAATCAAAAATTGGTCATTCTTGACCTTGAGGATTGGTGTCTTGCATGTTTTAGATGTTTCTGTGATTGAACACAATTTAATATGTATTAATTGTTCAATAGAAGGCCGCCTGTTGAAGCTGGCGACACGCTGAGGAGATAATTCAATTATCTGAATCAGGTGCTGGAACAGGAATATGTCTAAATTGCATATAAACAACAAATTTCTAAATAAAAACACACCATCTTTAATGGAAAAACTTCTTGGTCTAATGACAATGTTCATGCGACTTTAAGATCTCCTTTCTGTTTGGCCATCAAATCAAAAAGTGTCCTCCTACCAGGAGTCATATCCTTTCACATCATAAGTTTCTAATGGGCAGTTTAGATGATTCATGCCAATCAAACATCTGTTCTCTGTTCCCTTTGTCAAGAGGAGCACCTGTTGACCTCCAAATGACCTCTGCTGGTAAGCAATGTGGTGGGAGAAAGCTTTACTATAGTTTCCTGTTTCAGACCGGAGATTGGGAGAAAAAGAAAAAAAAACAACATGAAGAGGTTTTATGACTACTGTTTACCTTAGTGGAGTACTGCCTCTTTCCCCCCCTTTTTTGTTCTTAATGTGCTGCCGAAAAAAATGTTTCACTAGGGAGCAGGAGGTGAAATTTTTCTCATCCAAATGGATGGCAATTTCCCACCATTTAGCACCTGAAGGTAATTAGCTTGAAGAGATTGCGGAGTGAGAAACACGTTCATGGAACATTAACTCTCGTACATTCTCCAGTTGCAGAGAATTAATAGGAAAGATTAAAGTTTAAAGAGAGCAAATGCCATTACCACACAAACCACCTCTCTGTGCCACCATCTTGGGCTAACTTTTCCCTCTTTTTATAATAAGTCTGCATTTCACAATGGCGTTGGAGTCTGGTGTACAATAGCAGGTAATAAATGGTGGAAATGAGACAGTTCTTTAGGGTTGCTCCATGGTTCTGTATGAGATAATGGGGAGCCTCAATAGCCTGCAGCATTATTTTTCTCCTTAACAGCTTTCTGCTTGCTTCCACTACACTCTGATGCAGTATGCTAATAACCATTTCAAACACCCTTGTGCTCATGAGAATGCTAAGCAAATGCAGACTTCAATCTAATGAAGAATTTAATACCTTCAATTGTATAGGCCCCTTATCTAGCCTTTAAATATCATTTTACAATCACTTTATTAGGTACAACTTGCTAGTAACAATTTGGACCCCCAATTGCCTTCAGAACTGCCTTTATTCTTTGTAGCATACATTTAACAAAGTTGTGGAAACATTCCTCTGAGATGCTGGTCTTAATTAACATTATAGCATCACACAGTTGCTACAGATTTGATCAGTTTCATTGGGGAGCAGGAGGTGACATGGATCGCAGATCCATATTTTAAATCTTCTGTTTCCTCTCATCCCAAAACTGCCCTACAGTATTGAAATCTAGTGACTGTACAAGCCTAGTCATTAAGTATAAGGTGTCTGGTTTGGGCAAGATGTAGATGTTGTGGTTACATTGACATCTTCATGCCATGACCTTCAGAGTCCATTCCTCTCATTTTTATGTCCATGGTTCTTAACCAAAAAAAAAAAAAGATAGACTGCTCCCTCTTGGTTGGGAGTCTCAAATGCAGGAGTTAAAATATTGTGCATTGTAGATGAGTGAGGGTGGAATGGAATCATAGATGGATTGATGGATTGGGGTATTATCTTCTGTAATGGAGGCACTGTTTATGTTTGTTGTCATGAAGAAAGAGCAGAACCAAAAGGCAATCCTCTTGACTTACTGGAGAGCTATGGTCCAACCTTCACCTACGGCCACGGGACATGGATTATGTAGAAAGAAATAGATCCAAGATGAAAGTGAGTGAAATGAGTTTTCATTGTAGGTGGCAGGGTTCCCTCATAGAGAAAGAGCGAATCTCAGTCCCTTGGGAGAGGGTTGGCATAGTGTCACTGCACATTAGCATTAAGGAGTTTCCTTATGAGATCTTCTGGGTACGTCCTGCTGGAAGGAGGCTCTAGGGCAGAATCAAAACTTACTGATTGATAAATATCCCATCTGTGCTGGGGATACTATGGGATCCCCAGAATGATCTGGAGATCGTCACTTGGGATTTTTGTTGTGGGATGTTTTTTCTGGAAAGATTACCTCTCTGACACTCATAGAAAAGAATAAGGATGGATAAATGGTACACTGGTCATAAAGGTTTGGCTAATAATACTGAGATTGACAAAGTTCTATTGGTCTTAAATGGCTCAGGAAACTAACACCAACACCTTACCTGTAATTTGGAGCAGGGTGGATCCAGGCTTTTGTGTTTTTAACCCTGAATTCTTACCCTACGACAGATATTCATTGGCTAAGACAGTGTGCAAACAGTTAATGTCCATTTCTGGTAAGCCTGTGGCAACTGAAGCCTCAGTTTTCTGTTCTTGGCCAACAGGAGTGACATCAGCTTGTAGGTGTAAATGCCTAAATGCATTAAAGTGCTGCAATCCATACTAACAAGAAATTAAACATGTGTACCTAATAAAGTGGCCAGTGAGTGTAAGTGCAAAATTCAGAAAGAAATGCTCTGCTGTGTTTTAGAAGTCCACTTATCTTGTAGTTTCTAAGCTTTCCATGCTGAGGAACAGAGTATTCTAAAGCAGATCAAACCAATGGAATAAATCATACCTTTGTATTTAAAAACTGAAAGAAATTAAATTGAGACATGCTGGAATTTATTGCCCAGAAAATCCCATTCTACTATCTGATTTGAAAAGTCCAGTCCTCCAAGCTCTAGAAAATCTATTTTCCACATTTTAATACCCTGCATAACAGTCCTCATAATTCATTCGAGTGTGTTAAGCACAGTTTTATTAGATCTGAAACAAATTTTGGTGGGGGATCCTATAGGCCATTAACCATGGAGTAATTTTATCCTTGTTTCCTTAATGATGCCATAATGGCGAGTGAATTTCTTAACTAAAGACCAAAGAACATTTTGAAGGTCAGCTTCATCTGCAGACTCCTTCATGCGCTTCTGTGAGAGATTGGAAAAGTCTTAGAATTTTGAAGAGTCATTAATAACGCTAAAGCTGAAGGCCTATTTGTGTTATAGCTTTCTACCTTGTAATGTAACAGTTTCTCCCTGTTCCTCCGCTCCTTTTCCTTGCTTCCCTCTGCTTTGCAGCGCCTCTCAAGCATAAAGAATAGAGTGCTGATTGAGAGGGTGCAAATGGCAGCGCGGTGACAAACAGATCCCAGATGTGGGTGCCTCAATAATTTAAATTTTATGCCTTTGTTATCACTTTAATCATTTTCTTTATTCGTTTTGTCTCAGTGATCGGAGAAACAGTTGATAGGCCGAAATGTCCTGGGAACTATTTTTATTTGGTGTGTGGTGCAAAGTCTAATTAGAATTAGAATTTTGCTGAGCCTTGAAATGGTTGGTGCTTTATCCTGATCGCCTTAGATATTGTTCGAAGTCAGTCATTTGTCATAGCAGAGCATGCTGGGAAGGCTGTTGCTAATCAAGCCTCTATCTCCTTCACTCTTTTTCTGCTGCCATTGCACCTCTGTCCAAATAAATGCTGTTAGGTAAGGATGAATGCAGCCTTGGCTCCGACACTGAATGGTGTGGATGCCCCACAAGCAGCATTTAAGACAAGTTAACCCAAAGTGGAACTTTAAAAGAAACTTAGAATTTTCAATTTGATAAGGAACACCTCTGGCTGTCATTAACAGGAGACATTTTTACTTTTTTTTTTTGCTTTTTGTAAGCTTATGATGTCTGGAAGTATCTTAACTTATGAATTTTTTACTGTTTGAGTGTTTTTACTTAACTTAATCTTGTTTTATTAAAGGTTTTGTGATTCATTTCTTTTGATATGTTTGAAATTCAATTTTCTGTACTTTATTTTAGTTAATTTTTGTGCTCAGTTTCTTTGCCAATTCCTGTTTCTAATTGTCAGGTGCCTCATTTTTTAGTTTTTTGGTTATATGGCTTTGTTAAAATGTATGAGTGTGAGACCCACATTTCTAAAACAGAACTAAACATGGAGAAGAATCATTCAGTTTTTGTGCTCCACTAATCTGGAAAGAATATATTTATATTTTAAGTTTCATGCTATCAAAATTTGGCCAGCATGAGTGCTAAAGGTCAGGAAGAGACTGGAGTTCATTGTGAAACAGTGAAAAGAAAATGTGGTTTATTTACACTACTAGATACTAGTATCAACACTATATACTTTTTCTTATATCATGTAATTTTGGGTGCTTACGATTTAAGAAGCTGTATTTCATATTCTACTCAAAAAATAGTGATTATTGTTAACCCTGATAAAATATATGCAAACCAGTTTTATTGGGTAAATTCAAAAATAAGTTACATTTAGTCAAAATGAATCTATAGGTGAAGTAGATCCAGAGATAAAAGAGCGCCCTCTTTAATGTGAAAGAGAGAGCTGCAGAAACTGTCAGCATTGGTATTTAAAGAATCTAGGAGTCTTAAGAACTGCCTGAGTCTTTTGTCCACCAGGTGAGCAGGGGTTCATTCAAGAAATTGAAGCTGACAAGCCTTAACATTTAGAAATGTAACAATAAATGGCTTTTATGCAGACATGTCCCGATGCGTTGGTGGCACACACCATCAGGAAGAAAGCCGCCGTTCACGGATGTCACACTCAGTGAGTCTATCAGGGTAGGAGAGCCCTCACTAAAATAAGACCCCAAGAGGACTTCAACTATCAATCAGACCTATCACATCACACCACTACCAGCATCTTAAATGTGTATTATGCCCTCTATACTTGTGCTCTATTTCTGTTTCAGTTTTTTTCATTTATAAACACTGTACAACCATTCTGTGACCCGTAAGTACATTCACAGACATCCAAAATCAGCTTTTTGTTAGTTCTTTAGGAATTGCCAGAAAGCCAGCGTCTCCCTGAGACTCCTCTTTTTTCAAATGCTAAGAAATTACCCTCTGTGGGAAAAAAAAACCTAACATAGCAAAATGTACCTTTAATAGCTCGAGACATTTTTCTTTTTCAGCAACAAGTTTAATTGGAAAGAAGTAGATTTGTCTTTGAATGGGCAGAAAAAGAAATAAATCGGTGTGACAAGATGATCGATTAGCTGTAACTCTACCTGACACAGAAATTAGGGTTTTTTAATGATGGGCTGCCTCTTCTTGGACATGAAATTCAAATGCTCTCCCAAAGTCTACCTTCAGCCATCACTTGTCTCCCTCGCTTGTACGCTCCAAACGCAGGCACTTTGTCTTTGTCACTGAAGAAAGGACATTGTTATTACCGACATGCCTTTGTATCAGCCAATTTCATTCCTTTACAAGTAACATCTCATTGAGTTTACCTCTGCTGCTGGCTTATGTTTTATAACCTGCAGAAAAAGCTGAACGATTAGCTTTACATTCTTACTTTATCTATCTTTTATTCTCTATCTAATTATTCTGCACTGATATGAAGAAGGATTGTTTTAAATAAATGAAACTACACTGCTGACTGAATGAAATTATCTACAACCTTTCTATCTACGTATTTAATATATTTTGATACTAAAATAACTAACCATGAAGAGGCACTAATTTACAGTTCATAAAATGTGCATATTTCTCATTTACGACCCGAGCGAGGCATAATGTGGCACTTTTTTCAATCAAATTATAGGACAAAGAGTGTGATAAAGTGTCAGAGGACTTTTGAAGCTTAAAGGTAGCTTATGAGGCTCAGCAAGCAGGGGGTGGGATGTGGGGTCGGTGCTGGCTGAGAGGGTTAGGTGGTCGCAAGGTGTTCGCCTGTGAGAGTAGTGATGCAGCTCTCAACCGTCTGTCCACATGGCTGGAGGTATTGATCCAGTTATCATTGCTAGATCATCACTATATAGACTCAGGAGCACAGAGCGCTGGGATGCCAACTGAGGCTCACTGACTGAGAGACTGCCTGGAGGAGAAAAGCTGCTGCGCTAAGGAACGAAGTGATATTAAAAAAAAAATGCAGGGTTCACCACATGGCTGGTTCCAGCATTTTTAAAAGCTCTACAGAGTCTCTGAACGGGAATGCTTTTTCTTACCTAGCAGCTGCATGAGCTTTAAATATTTGCTCAGATACAAAGTTATCAATCTGAAATGTCCAAGGGCTCAAGGTTGAAACATAAAAAAAAAAAGAAACGGTGTTTCTTTTTTAAACATTCAGAAACAATAGCTTGTTGTTTCTGCTGTAACAAAGCAAAAACATCCTGGATTTGAAGTGTAACCAACAGTGGTGTTTTAGGTGACTCCAGATGGCCGAGAACAACAATAGATTCAGTCAGAGCAAGCTCCTACTGACGCCCTGTATTTCAAGGCATAAGTAGTTTCTTCTGATTATCTGAATGGTCAGCAGCACAATAGTAGGAAATATGAAACTTTCTCTATAAAATGAAAATAGAAAAGTGTTTCATTTATAGACAAAAAAATCTTATTTTTGTTGACCTGAAAATACAAAAAGCAGTGAAATCCATAATTTGCTGATAATTAAAATGTTAATTGTTGATTCTGTCAAGCTTTGAATGTGAGGACTAAGTTTTATTTAATGAAGTTCGAACATGTCTTTGTCTGATTGAATATGTACTGTAAGCGATGTAAGACATGGCAATTATTAAGGTCAAAGTGATATCTTAGTTTTTATATAATTTTGGAGTTTAGAGTCTCTGATGCTCAGTGAAATTAGTTTTTGAAGACAAATAAGAGTATTTGGTATAGTCATCCTTTGTTATGCCTATTTTCTGTGTCTAATTGGTTAAAAAAGCACTTTTAAGACTATTTTAAAAGTCTTAAAAGTGACTTGACTGAAATCTGTGAACCAATAGATGAGAAGGAGGAAAAAAGGAATGAACTGATTGGTCATTTGACCAGTTTGTTATTTTTGAGTAAAGTTGTGTGAAGTTATTGTGAGATCACAGCTTGTTTATTCTCCATGGAGACAAACTCAACATGACCCAGTAAGCTTTCATAAGTTGCATATTAACAACCAGTTGCACATGGATCTAAAGTTGGGACTATCTAAACATTTAATGTTTAATATTTAATGTCTTGTGCCATAACAACCAGCACTGCCTATCATCCTGGCAGCAACCCTATATTCTGATCAAACAGCTGTTTGTGCTGAAGCTCATCTGTCCTATCAGCTGCATTCTCCCACTATTTCTAAGAGTAGAATTGTATCTTCACACAATTGAACAGTGAGAATCAATGTAAGTTTATTTTCAGATAGAGTATGGAGCTTTACTATTTGAAAGAAATCTCAGAACAGGGTCCCTGCTCCTCTGCAGTGAAAAACGTGGTTTTCCAGGCATCTGTTCAGGATGACTTCTGGATGCCTCCCTTTGAAAATTTTCCCAGGATGCCCCAAGGAGAGCAAATCGCTGTGCTGCCCCTGGCCTTGAAATGCCTGGGCATTCCCAGGAATGAGCTGGAGAGAGGTAATTCTGGGTTTCCCTTCTGGATTCACATGGAAGACAATGGATGGATGGAAACCACAAGTATTAACACTGATTTTGTTGAATGTAATCTATTAATTTATTAGCATTTTCATCCAAGTCATGCACCTACAAACAAATCCTATTTGCATTTTTACTGTTACCAGACTACACCAGCAAAATATAAAATATTCAATGCTCTCTTAGACAGAACATGCAATAAGAATAGCAAATTGCCCAACACCTTAAAGGTGATGCTTTCTGAGAGCAGAGGCTATAAAGCTCACCTCTCCTCACTAATATATACTAAACGTCCAATATTTCATTTGCTTGATCACCTTGCCTTAACAAAATCCCCTCATTACAGATTTATTGCAGCATAGGTCACAGTGCAGTGGAGGTGCAGCGTTCTCCAGATGTTTATGAATCCTAAGAGCTTTCTGCTTGCCCAACTTGCACAGTCTTTGTCTTATTTAGAAAGAAGAAAATGTGATATATGACAGGTGATAGTGCCCTCATTTGTTCTGTACATTGCCTCACGCACACACCCCACCACATGTCAGTGCCAGTCTCGGTCTACCAGCAACTGCCCTCCCCACCCCCCGCCCGACCATGAGAATCAACCCCCACTCTCCCACAGCTCTCACTTCCACTCCACTACCTCCAACTCTCCAAAATGATTCTGTTGTCCCTGGCGTCCACCACGAGGAGGTAGGCCCAGAGCTGTGGAGCACAGCCGCCACCACCGCCAGCATTGCCTCTGAAGGATAATGCTGTTTATTGCATTTGTCAGGTGTTCGCAGCAATACTTTGTAAGTCTATTGCCTACTTACTGCCTTGTACTTTAAGCTAGTGCTGATGTGCCTCAATTGTGCATTTCTGGTTGTGCTTTTTTGGCAAATTGATTAATGGCTGAAGGCTGTAAATAGGAAACGGCTAAAAAAAAATAATGCCACATTATGTTATTCTGTTTTCCTTTTCTCTTATTTCAGCTGACAGTGCCTTATAAAAGGGGTGTTTACCCTTTGAGAGTTTTTTTTTATTACATCCGATCAACTCAAAATATTTGATATTTTTTTCCCAGACTCACATGAAGTAATGCTTATTTTTTTAAAGTTCAAGATAAATTATCATCCTTCTTTATTCAGGCAGCTTGATTTGCGAGCGTCGGTCTTGGCTAACTTATTTTTTATTAATTAGGCATAAGCTATTAGTTTACCCACAGCATGCTACTGCCACCACCATATTTCGTTGTGGATGGCGTGTTCATTATTTTTCCATTATTCATATCCTTTTGAATGTCAGGAAATAAGTTACATTTGTCTGATCATAGCACCTTCCACATGCTTGATGTTTTCCCCCACAGATATTGTGACAAATTGAAATTGCGGCCTCCAGGTTTTCTTTTAACAACTTAAATATCTTCTTAACTTTTAATAAAAAACCATAATTACAGATTATGGTGACTTCTGGTTTATTTTCACTGGGTTTTCTTTCATTCATGCACTATTCAGATTTTTATTTGTCTAAAGACTTTGAAAAGCATTTACAATATATCTGCACTTCACAATTATGCACTTTTCTGTGTTAGTCCATCTAACAAAATCCCGTCCATTTAAATTTGCAGTTATGTGAAAAAAGGTGGAAAAGTTAAAGCGGTATTATTTTTGCATCACTGTGAATTCCCCTTATTTTATCAACCTGTTTCTTCTTTACTGGACCAACTATTGTTAAAATAAGTAATTCCATTCAATGTTTTCCTTTATAAAGCCACAGTAGCCTGGTATGTGAGTGCCACTGTAACATTATTGATGAGATCATTATTATGTATAGGATCCCTTAGTGAATAATAACCCATTATCTTTCATTTTTCCTGTTTTTGTCACTGGATGTTGGAAAGGTTAGGCAATTTATTTTAATGTTAATACTGTCAGGCACTTACAGAGCCATGTCTTTGTTCCCAATGCATTTTCCACATGGGGCCATGATTGGTTTTAAACTAGACTACATCTTTGAACAAGCTATTCCAACAAATCTCAGTGCAATTCCTTTTCTTTTCATTCAGTTAACTTCGGGTCACATTAACGCAAAAATACAGAAGCCCTAATAGTAAAGCTTATTCAAAATAATCCTTATTTGACCCACAATAAAAACAGAACCACAACAGAGTACAGCTGAGATCTTCATTTTAAATCCTGCAGTGATACAAAACATAAGGCAGCTTGATAGTGATATAAATATACTTCCACCCATAGACAAAGGAAAGGGAGAGAAAAAAATGCTCTGAACGCTTCAGTGCATTTAAATTTATACAAACTCTCCTCCTGACAGTGATGAATGTTACACTGTATTCTACAATATGTTTAATGCATAGGCCTGTTAAGTTTTCTATTCCTGTGCTGCGGCGTGGAGTCACCTCCTCTGCAGTTTACGAGATACCAGATAATAAAACCAGAGTCAAAACAAGAGTACATCAGTCAATATCCGCATGGATGTTTTCATCATGTACCTCGTGTATTCGATTCTGATAGTAGATTCATAAGATACAATGTTAACATGAACTACAGGAATAATTCTGCAGTTTTAATTTCTCTAGCATTTCGTGATTTATTTTCCTTCAAATGTATTTTTGCACAAAGAAATCCTCTATTTAAGCACAACTAACACCTTAAAGGGAAAACTGAGTTTAGGAACTGAATTTACTTTAATTAGACACACTTCCTATCTTTCAATTACTGGTATCATTGAAAAGCAATAGGAATAGATTGTTACCTCAGTTTCACAGAAAAACCTGTAGAGGAGTGTATTTCCTTACCTTAACTTCTAGATTTTTAAAATGCTGCCAACATTAACAAATACAACAGTTCAATCACATAAAGAAGATGGAAGTTCAAAAGGATAAAAAAAGAGCATCTTTGCTGTTCTTCAATGGGTCTAGACCAGGGGTGGGCAACTCCAGGCCTCAATGGCCGGTCTCCTACAACTTTTAGATGCCTCTCTACTTGAACACACCTGAGTCAAATAATGAGGTCATTAGCAGGACTCTGGAGAACTTGACTGCACTTAGGAGGTGATTCAGCTGTTGGATTCAAGTGTGTTGGACCAGGGAGACATCTAAGAGTTGCAGGACACCGGCCCTCGAGGACCAGGATTGCTCACCCCTTGTCTAGTTGTTTCTGTCTCCCTCTCTCACACACACTTTTTTGCAGCATGAATGAACCATAGACATTTCTTGATATGTTGTAGAAACTATATATATATGTCTTTAAATACATTCCATTATACTCTTTTGAGAGTTGCCCCTTCTGAGTTTATTGTAAACACCTTGCTGATAGTGGAAAAAAGCTAACTTTGTCTTCCTCACTCAGTAGCAACCTTGACACCGAAGAGGGTTTTTGTCGACATAAACTGGTGTCGCTTTGATAAAAAAAAGATCCGTCCATCTGTTCGTCTTTTGCTCATCCAAAATTGGTGTAAGCATCAAGTATCCTACATAGTTTTATTACACTTTACTGAATCAATTTATTAATTTGCCATGGTTATTTTTTGTATGTACTGATCACTTCCTCTTTTTGTGCTTCTCTAATTCTTATGATACTGTTTTTGGTGTCATGATTTTGTTCTATCACTGTTGTTATAGAACAAAATCTCACTTTGCTTGATTTATAAAGTGTAATAGGACCTCGAATTAAGATATTGACAGTCATGCCTGAATAGAAGAAAGAGAGAAAGTCATGTGTTCAAACAACACATAATGAAGGGTTACATCTTTAGAAGAATAGATTCCATGTCTAAATATAACACACATCTCCTAAAACACACTCTCTATTCCACAGAGACAATGTCTCGGACAACCTGTGACTACAATAGAGCATGGCAGAGGTCAATTAATTAGATCCTGGGTGATAAACCGGATAAATAGGAGAGCCATGAGCTGCATCTCTGGAAGTTAACAGGCTAGGTTTATGACCTTGATACTGATCCAATATAACTCCACACCGGTAGTGTAAATACAATTAGATATGGATGTGTAATTAAGTAAAACCTTTACAAGTGTTTTCATTTGGGTGTCTTGAAGTGAGCGGTAATATACTGAAAAGTTTTGCGATTGCAAACTTGAAGGTGACAGCAATAAGTGATGTTTTACAAGATTACACAGATGTAATTAATACTAGTATGAAGCAGGGAGGACATTATGGATGCAAGATTTGTAAAGTGACCTCTTAATGATCAGTTTGAAATACGAGTGACAAACAAACGGTCTTTGTATATTTTTCTGTAGTTTCTTTTAACACAAGGGCACTGCTGTAAATTGCACTCCAGTAAGCAGCTTTTAAAATGGTACACTGTGGATATAGAGGTTCTTGGAGGTGCAATGTAATTTAAACACAGCAAACTGAGTGCAAAGGTAGGATGTGCTGCAGCTCTGAGCTTACCTAGGTTTCGTAGGATACGAAACCATAAGAAGCAATTCTTGTAGAATCTTGTTTAATGAGATTAAACTAACAGGAGATCAAGAGTCAAATAAAATATAAAATATATCTGTATATATATATATATATATATATATCTATATATATATAGATATATATATATATCTATATATATATAGATATATATACATTTTTTTGCAAATCTGCTTTTATTCTATACATGTTTTTGCTGAACTGTCACCACTTACACAAGCATGGACTGCAGCTCTAACTATATCCCAAACATGCAGTCCTTGAAATTAATATTTTTTGCACCAACTATTAGTTTTATTAAATGAACATAAAGTCTATAACTCAACCAGTCTCATGGGTTATCAGAAAATTAGATCAAGTTTAGCCTACTACTAAAATTAGGTAATTCAGCTGACAATGATTCACTAAAATGCCGTTTGGTTTTTAAACTGCACTAAAAACGGAGTGGTGGGAGACAGGCATTCTGCCATCCAAGAACAGAACTGACCTTCCTGATGAACTTTCTCTCAACTGTAGATAAACTGTTGATTCAACAGGCAGCATCATATAACATACATGAGGCCATCACAAAGTCAGGAAATTAAAATTAATAATAAGCTAGACAATTATTTCATAAGATACCCACTGAAAAAAAAAACTTAGCTATCCTGTAAACTGTATATGAGACATTCTTAAAGCACTTCACAATAGATTAAAAAAAAATGCTGTCAAATTTAACTAGCACTTTAATATATCTCATTCTTATGCTGTAAACTATTTGGCAAATAATTGGCAATTCGAACAAAACTCTAGTTCCAAAGAAACGTGAAAATGACTGAAATATGAAGTGAATTTATAATATGAATATATTTTGAAACATATATCTGGACAAGGCAGGCAACTTGAGCACCTGGGGAAAATCAACACAGTTTTTATGATGGTTGCATGAGTACTAGTCTAACAGTGATGCCAAAACATCATGTTAAAGCAACAAACCAGAGCAGGGTTATATTCTTCTTTAGTTTTATGAGCCGTACACAGAGGCAGGGTGATGTAAAGGCAGCTGTACCCTTCAGACAAGAGTAAAGACTGTAATATGTAAACAAAGCTGCTCAAAGCTGCACAGATTTACAATCCTCCCTCACTATCAGTGAGCACAAGTCTCGCTTCCAGCTGAAATGCCTGCACCTCCTCAGTGACGAGCTCCGATGCGTTTTACTCCTCACCAACCTTTATGGCAAGCTGGCAACTTCTGACTCAAAGGGATTTCACTACAAATTATGCCGAAATTTTTTTACCACACACAAACACTGATCTCCCCCCATCCTACTTAACAACAAAATTGCTTCTGTTGTCAGAGATGAAGCATATCCGCAGACTCTTGATATGCCATCTGTATCTTCACCCCTCCTTGAGATTAAGTAAGGTGGGGTAACCAAGGCGCGAAAGGTTTTTAACATCTGCGCTGGGCTGCTGTAAGTGATACTGAGGAGTTATAATTAAAGGTTCCGACTGAGGGAACAGTGTTTAATATGGAGCACCCCTCTGCTATCCATCTAAAGTAATGGGGTGCAGTGCAAGCACCCGACTGCCACTCCCCAGGCCCCATCTCACTGTCTCATCTTTACCCCACCTCTGATGGATGGGACAACCGGGGGCCAACTCCAAAACGACTTCGACAAATAGCGTACCAATGATCTCTCTCTCTCTCTCTCTCTTGCTTTTGGCTTTTCTCATTTAGGAAGACTTTGCTTGTGCAGCAGTGTATCCGGTAACCGGAAGGATGACTGATTCCAGATTGGGTCTAATTGAGAGAGTGTTGATGAGGATGATCTAAAACAGTCCAAGTGACAAATATCAAAGGAGCTGAGTCTCAGCAGATTGACCTTTTCCTACGACGGTGAAAGAAAAATAAACTTGGTATGGCGAGATAAATCAAGCGCAGATCATTTCATTAACAAGAAGACCGCTTTTTAGGTTGGACAGCGGTTGGAGATGAAGCCCGTGATAAACCACGAGCTCCTTACATGAGCTTAATGTTCTCATACACACCTGCAAACAGTCTCAATAAGGTAATTATTGACATTTTAAGAGATGTAGAGGGTGTAGGATTTTACTTGGGTGCATACAGTATATCTGATTTCCTGAATGATACTTTCCTCTTTTTATGCTGTGAAAACGAGCTTCAACGGCTTTAAAGTGCACCGATCATTTTTCATTTATGTGCCTGGCAATCACTGGTGACAGGTAAATTCTGACAGTAAAGAAAATCTACCCTCAGCCATTAGAGTTAACATTATGTTTCTTTGGCAATCCCTCATCATTTTTTGGGCCTCATTGACTATTTTTCTTTATAAGATATTAAGCATTCAAACCTCATTTACATCCTTATTTTTCAATTTGCTGCCGCAGTAGTTTAATTTATTCCATATAATTTCTTTTTCTGAAGGGGACATTAATCATTGCCTGTTCCTTTTAGTGCCTCTGGGATTTTTTTCCCCTTCAAATCAATAAAATAAGGGGTCTTCCTTTGCTGAATATGATAAAATATTTTGCCAAGGGATATCAGCGTTCCAGCCAGCCGTGCTTCCTCCTTTTTGTTTTATTCATTTTCAGCTTTCCGGGCTTGTTTCTTTATCTGTTGACCTAATGCTTGTACATGTACAGTACAGTGGTAGGCTAAACGAAAATAAAAGGGGGTGAAAGTGCAGCCACTCGTTTTATCATTCCCAGTCAGCGGCCTTCCCCTTGATCATCTTCATAAGACACTACGTATTTTTTTTTCCTCTCTTTTCATTTTTAATAGCTCATGTGAAATAGTCAAGTGTGAAGAAGGGGGAGGTTGTTATAGAAATTTAACTATCCTTTACAAATTGATTCACACTTCACCAGCGCGCAAGGTCCAGTAGGTAAATTACCAGGAGGACACAATCTTAATTCTATGCCATCATGGCATTACTGCTCTGTCCAGAGATGATCCCAGCATGAATGGAAATAGATACTTAAATAAAGGACTGGATCCTGATAACTCGCTTGCTTTCAGAAAAGATGGCTGAATCGATGTCACATCATAATAAATAGTCTTGTTTACTGTTAGACGTGATTCATGACTAATCCGACAACATGTTTAACCTTCAGTAAAAAAGGCACAGGGATCATAAAAAATCTTTTTTAGTGTGTACAGCTAAATGAACACTTGGGTCTTTCTTTAAATGGACGCACCCCCTCACAGTCAAAGTGCTCATTACTATGGAGCGTTAATCTATATTAAATTATTATAAAAATGGTCGTCCAAAAGAGTTCAAGTCAGCGTTTTCCAAACATCCACTCCTAATGACATCATTCTTCTGCTGTCATTAAGGATATTAAAAATTCATTAAGAAGAAAAGTACTGCTGAGTGGTAACAAATCAGTGAGCATTTCCCCTTCAGAGTAAAGAACACACCAAACTTTGAGGTATATTTTTAAGAGACATCATGTGGCTAAATTTTAATGCCATCAAAAGGCCCAGTAAATGGACCACGATTCATTTGTTAAGGCATAAACAGAACTTAACATTATTGAATGACAACATAATTTGCCTCTCCAAGAGAGTACTTTATAGAACAACACTACACTTCTTCATACCTGAAAAATGCAGTGGATCTTAAAAGTGTAGACATACATGTCAGATTTCCAGGCTTATAATCATGAGCCTGGTGTAAAACCTTTTACACCTTTAATGTGAGCTGTTATCCTGTACAATTCAACTACAAAACAAACAAATCTATAACAGAATAATCACAATCCAACTGCAATAACCTGACTGCATACTGATGCTAACTTCACTAACAAAAATGGCTCTGCCAATTTCTAAACCATCATCAACCTCCATCCATCCATCCTTCCATTCATCCATCCATTTTCTAACACCGTTGTCCCTAGTGGGGTCGGGAGGTGCCGGTGCCTATCTTCAGCTAACGTTCCGGGCGAGAGGCGGGGTACACCCTGGACAGGTCACTCTGTCGCAGATCATCAACCTCATGCATAAAATTTGTTTATTAAGTTAACATGGTTATTATGCAATCTAGCCACTAGAGGGCAGTTCTGAGTAAACTTCCTAATCCAGAGGACACTGCACACATCGTGAAGGTCGAGAAAATCTTGATAATGTACATTCCCGGAAGAAGAGATGTTAAATATATTATGACTTGTGGGTGAAGAAATTCAGCCATTTTTGTCATCAACTACTTTGCTCCTTTCAGTGGCCATAGCTATTCTGTGGACCACTGGTTACCGTCGGTACTGCACAGTTTGTTACATTTGAATATGCATCTGCAAGCTCTTTGCTGATAGACTAAAATATGTAAGAGGTGGACACATAAGACAGACAAAAATCTCTATATGCGACTGTATATTTAATGTGGACCATAGATGGGCCTTTAGACTAATACTTCAATTAAATATTTAATGTAATTTAGTTTTCTTAGTAGCACATCTAACATTGAATATAGTGATTCTTATTATGCTGCAATAAAGCTCAGTTGACACATATCAACATTTGGAAATTTGCATCCTAAATCCATGCTTGGCACAGATCTTCATCATAACTATCTTATAGTAAGGAGAAGGGATCGAAAATTTCCACTCTACGTAAACAGGATGGCCCACTGAAAACAATACCACAAAACCGTGTTAAATTTTAGACTTTTGAAAGTATGGTCTCACTTAAGTAAAACTGGCATCTTTTGGCCACATCAACAAAATAATAGCTAGTGTTATGATCTGGGTTTGCCTTGTTCAGATGGAAATGAGGCTTTCACCCAAAATGTTCACATGTAGAGCACTAAAGATAAAGGAGAACTTATTTTTTCACCATCACAGAACTTAGTCTGACAGAAAATCTGCATAGTTACAGAACTCTGTAAGCTTCTGAGAGCCAGAGTAAGCATCAAGGTTAAAAAATATTTGCCTGAAAATATTTAAACTTTTAATTAATCTCCTTAATCTCAAATGGCATTTCATTAAATCGACCAATTCTTGCTTTTTTCTGCAAAAAAAGTGCTTAAAAAAGATGTGCAAGGATTACTCACATTTTGTTTTGTAGTGTTTTATAAGCTAATACCTGCCCATAATGTGTTTGTACTTTACATCTTGCAGTACTTAACATTTGCACTCCATTTTGTCGGTCAGGGCCCACTGAGTATGTACAACAATTTCATTTATGCTATAGGGTTCTCTCAGCATTTTAATGGTCTCAACCGAATACACATCTCGTTGGATACGTACTGTATACACAGTACGCTGAATTTTATCGATGTAAGCCTGTGTTCAGTGCCACCACGGCCCATTGCTCTATCAAGTTTTCTATCAAGACGCTGAGGCTTCTGTGCCTGCAGCAGCCTGTCCGATTCAGCTGAGTAAAACAAGTGAAGTCTTCGACCCCTTTCAGTGTCTCCTGCACACATTACAACTGAAATACTTTTAGATTGTACACTGGCGTCTCTTCAAAGTCTCATTAAATAACAAATCACACTGTTGGATTGCATTAAAGTTGTCCTTTTTATTGTTAATAAAATAAGAAGGTAAATAGACACTAATAAATACTGTTGCATTTTTTCATGCCAGACTATCAATATCAAACATAATTTTCTGTCATGTATAACATCTAAATATCTTTACTTGTGTACCTTGCCTATTTTTCATTGCATCCACACTCTTTGGCAACCCAGGTAAGAAAGTGTTAGAAAAATACAATCTTTTTCTTTTTAAGTTTATTTAATTAAGGACAGCATAGTAAATAATGTTGCATCCCAAAAACAAAGCATCTATTTTTTTACGAAGGAAAGACAATAAACATTAAAACAATTATCTTTGGCACAACATAACAATAGTTTATTTTTTCTATTTATACTTTACTTAAAGTTTTTTGTCACATTTATGATAATATTTACTTAGTAATTTATCACCTTTAAGTTTGACCACTAAATATTTTAGATTCTCCACTAGAAAGGTACAACTGTAATCCAGACTCCTAAAAAACGTGAGGTTTTAGTCACCATGACACTGAAGCAGATGCCAGCATTGTCAGCAGCTGACGTTAGCCAGTCATGAATATTCTCTCAGTGTTCACAAACTGTTTGCATCTTGTTAATCAATCTGTCTATTTCTACCAGTGACCTGGTAGAAATGCATCCTGATAAAGAAGCTAAAAGAAGAGGAGAAAAGAATATCCACTTCCTTCCTTGCTTCAAAATAAGAATTTCAAATATGGATCTGAGGTGTAAAATTAATTTTATATCACAATTCCCAAACATGGCTTGGACTAATGTGTGTATATAATTGTGTATGTTTTGCTTGTTATAAGATTAGATTTATCATTTGATTTGTCCGTGTAATTCTACTGCAGAATCACAAAATTGAAGACAGATAAAGAGATAATGGATGAATGGTTTATCCTGTTGTAAACAAGCCCTTGGATTCACTTGGTGTCATGCTTCTTCTCCCAGAGACAGCTAAAAGAAGAAGTTGGGAGGGATATTTTAATCTAGTTGCTGTTACTTCATAGTTATGGTCCGTCTATCTTACGACCACAACTATGAAGCTGAAAAATTCATGTTGTTTGGAGCTTTGTTTCTGAAAAACCCAGTCGGCTGTTTTGTAGTTGTTTTCATGGTTCAAACAAACCAGCAGGATGTGTGTGATGTATGCGACTGGTGATAGACATTAGACAGCACGTTCCAGAGATGAAGCAGAGACAGGTGTTTCCACAGTGAGATTGAACAATCAGGCTGTGCTGGATTCTCCATTTCATTGAATAAAGTGATACATGTCATTTCGGTCTCCAAATGTTTATCTGTGTTTGAATTTCTTTTATTGTATGAATATTTTCTACCTTGAAAAAATATATCTATGCCAACAACTTTAGCGCAACTTGCTAGTTTCAAGAAATGGGTAATTACATAGAATCTGGTGGACATTTTATGCAAAAACAAAACAACTAGAAAAACAACATAGTGTACTGGCTTGCTAAAAATGATAGACAGTACTGTTTTTCAGTTTTAAAAGAGAGAAAATGAGTATACAATACAAATTGCAGATTGATTTCTAAAATCAATATAAAGAAAGAAAAAAATCAAAAATCAATCTAAAATACTGCACAAATCTACTTGACACGCCATTGACTGGCGTTTGCAAAGCAGCCAATCCAAGAGCGACCTCCACTCTCCGTGGTGCTGATTGGCTGTGAAGCTATTAATGCATATTAAGGTACATTTGGTGCTTGAACTATTAAAATAAGCAGTTCTAATCGTCTTTGGAGGGGTCTCAAGTATTTGCTGATTTTAGCCTCTGTGTTCCCTAAGCCCCTTTTTATTGTTCCATCTGTTTTGTTTTTCAAACAGCTGGGAACATCGAACAAGTTACAGTGTGAAGTCAAAGAATTACAAAAATTTTAAAAATTGGTGTAGAAAAGGAGAATCTCAAAAACAGTCATTTCCTGCCCCGCCTACTCAGACTAACTCATCAACAACAGTTTGTGTTATATAAAATCAAACAGAGGGGTAATGACTAAGTGTGATGGCCGCAGCCTGCCTTGCACAGTGGGAGAGACATGGACATTGGAAAAGGATGTGGCTGAGAATGAGCGCCATAAAGCTGATGAGATCTTAGCAGGGTGATCTGACTTCAGTGTGAATTAGAGTTAAGGAGACCCTCCTGCTGGGCCCATACTTAGGACAATCTCCCTCACTATCAGACATTCATTGTTAATATGACATTTCCTGTGATCCTGGCTAATAGCAATCACAGAAGGTGGGGTCTTTATGACAGTTATAGAAAAAAAATGCCACTATTTTGCCTTTTGCTTAATGCTCATCTCTCGGGAATTGCACAGTGGCATGGCAGGCAATGATACAGTCTCTTTTAATTCTCTTTCTGGTCTGTTTACACTCAGAAAAAGAGTTTAGAAATCAAGACGGCTGGGGACTCTTTAGGAGACACATTCAGCCACATCTACCCTAGAGCTGCTAATGTTTCAAAGCCATTATATTCTGATTGGAAATCTAATAAACAAATCATCTATGGTGGTAGGAAACAACTGCAGACATTAGGGGGCGAAGAGTCACATTTTGTTTTACATCTGAAAGAACTGCGTTTACACTTGGTGATCACCTTTACATCTGGTTTCCTAATCAGGGTATTGGTTTTGGATTTCTTCTAGTTTTTTCCCCATTTATTTTCCTTTACAAATTCAAAGGAATCCCATTATCTGTTTTTGCTTTGGTCCCATTACTCACAGAGAACAATCTGCAATTAAAGTGGGTCTGGTTGCACCATTGATCATAATTTTCAGAACAGCTTTTATGTTTATGAGAAATCCCTCCAAAGAGCAGCCTGCTTCTCACAATTATGTATTTCAGTCTGAATTGAACTCATGAGGAAGTTGGGTTGTGAACAAAAATGAACTGGAATGGGCAATCTCCTTAACTGTCTATTGTCAGTAGTGGGACAAACAACATAGCAGAGCTGAAAATCCATCAGAGCTGACAGGTCCATTACACACCAACATCAAACTGCTTTTGGTTGTCTGAACCATTTTGTCCACTATGTCCCATTTGAAGTATTACAAACAACCGGAAATATTGCAGGTATCTTTTTTTCCTGTGTGAATGGAGCACTTTTATTTTCAGATCTTTTGTGCTACCCGGTTGAGTTTATCTAAAAGCAAGTAATTCATTTTTCATTTTGCAAAATGCATGTCCATATACTGTCTCTAAAGTATTTATTTAGAAATATATATTTTCCAGGTCTGGATTAGTATGGAAAGAGGAAAAGAAACTTTGAAGTTTCTAGAATTTACTCTTCATTCTCACTCTGGACACTTAGATCTCAGAACCTCTTAGAAAATTTTAAATTGTACTTTATTTAGGTGCCAAATATCGAAACTTTTACTTGTTTATTTTTTAACAAACAGAAACATGTTTCAAACATCGATATTTAGCATAGTGTAATTTAGTGAAGTATTGATTGTTTGGATTTCAAACTGAGAATGAGCTAATGTGGTCGAGATGCCCTTTTTCTTGGAAGCCATTGTCACCGTTATGCTGATGCATTATTTTTGAAATATACAATGTATCCCGAATAAATGTTCAGAAAGTTATAAAAAACTGCTGAGAAATGTTTGAAATGTAAGTCTGAAAATATGATTTCCAGACTTACATCTAATGAGGGGCATTATCTACCCTTCATCACAATTACTGTAAAGTCTAAGTGCTAAATTTGAAATTACAATGAGGAATACCCAGGACATTCATTATAAATGTTTGCTATTGTCGCAAAAGGGAAAAAACGCACTAAATCAGCTCCCACAGGACGGACTGCTCCACCAGGTCTCACACTGCTCTGCCGTATCCTTTGATGCGTCTGGCTATAAATTCTGAGTGCTGCTCATCTGTTCATTGTGAAACAGTCTGCTTAAATACAGGATTGGACATTTAAATGATTTCACTAGTGACAGGCCTGCTGTGACAGAATAACAGATTCTGCTGAACAAATAGGCCGTGGAGGCTGCCGGGGTCCCTGGAGTCAGCGTCGAGCCCCGAGGCTCTGTTTTGTTAAGGACTTGTTTCAGTATGGCAGCACTTCTGGAAACATATTGGCCTTGTTACATTGAAGGAAATGCTAATTCTCACTGACTGTGTCAGGATTGTGGGTCTTTGTGTGCACGCTTGCGGTCACGCGGCTTTGCACATGGGCAAAGGGAGGAGCTAAATAAATAGATTTTTTTTAAAACAATGAAATCACATCAAACCACAAATACAGAAGCATTATTTTAAGTCTAAAACTGAACAAAACCCAGTGATAAAATGACATATGCCACCATAGAGGTATTAAGATTTTTGTCTCTCATACTAGATTAATATAAAGCGGTATACGCCACATTCATTCATCCCCTTCATGCTGGCCTTGGATTAAAATGATGCCTTATTTTAGGAGAGTGGCTGTACTTTGACAGGTTGCGTAGGTGTAGGTGGGAGTCCCTGAAGGTATTAATAAGTTTATGGCAGGATGATGAGGAGTAGGTCAGCTAGAATGTGCTTAAAAAAGCCAACCCAAGCTCTTTCTGAACTTACCTTTCTTTGTGTGGGGAATTGGACAAAAGCCATAGTTCCCTCTGGTCTGTCAAAGCTATTCTATAATCAACCAACCGTAGCCCTTCCTTTAAAGAATAGGAAGACATTATTCAACTTCCTCCTTCTGATCTTGGGGCCACAACAAACCATGTAAGCCATGGCTGACTGGTTAAAGCCAAAAAAAAAAAGAAAAGAGGAACACAATGTCCTCCTGTCAGCAACCCCAGACACAGGGGCCTATGAGCCAGGCACCACGTGACCCCTGGACCACTACTTCAGCCATGGTGGCCACACCGCTGAGCACTGCCACACAAAAAGAGGCCTTGAACCAAAAATGTTTCCGCTGTAACTTAAGGTCAAATGTGAAAAAGAGGGAGTCTTGTTATTTCAAACTGGAACCACAAGTGAAGGATATTTCTTAATCAAAGCCATTGCCACATATTTAGGAGTCTACTGAATGAAATAACTAGAGTAAATGTCATCCATGCACCAAGTAATGGGTTTTCAGCAGTTCTGCCTGCCAGTTGTCATTTAGGAAGGAATTTGTACTGCAAAAAGGCTTGAAGAGGTAAGATGAAGAGCTTATTTTGTATGGATAATTGGCAAACCGAAGCTAACACAACACTTACAGCGAGAGCTCATTTCCACAACTGAGTGAAACTTAGAGACTTAAAGCTCACCCACAACATTTACTGGCTAGATGGCCTCACTTTGCCAAAAGAATACTTTGATTTAAAAAGGAGGCAATGCTCCAACCTTGAGATTTTTGATAGAATTGGCTTACCTAACAAAATGCAATGGATGGAAATTTTTATAGTAAACTGTACAATATAAAAACAAACAGAAATGAAAACTAAATGTATTTAAATATTATCTAACTATATTAATTTGTACATAAAAAAATGAATCAAATGTTTTACCTCATTAAGTTTGAATACACCATGAGTTGACGCTGAGGTTTGGATCACTAACTTTAAGTTATCATCGCAAATATTGCTTACGTTTTATGTTCCCTAAAAATTACACACTTGTTTCTCATGAGTAAACAAAATACAGCTGTGATTATGATGTCAATTATAATCATTTCTCTGATTTTATGTATTTGTTATATTGCTAGATTTTTCAAAGTGATATAAGTATTTAAATATAATATTGTATACTATTGTTGACTGTGTGATGTGTCTATATTTTTTTATGTTTTCATGATATAAATACTTTGAACTGCCTTGTTGCTTGGACACTTTAACAGATGAATGAAAACTAAGCTTTTCAATAGAGAACATTCAATTCAAGCTTTCCAATTGGAATAAAACACAGCTGTTAATTAGACCACACAAGTCCTTCAACAAAATGCCACTTTGTACTGTAGAAGCTCAATTGAAGCATTTTCCAAAACAGTTATTATCCACTAAGCAACATTGATTTTATAAATGTACTGCCAATGATCATGAAGTGAGGCACTGAATGTTAAATAGGTAGAGAGCCCTGTGGCAGTGGCCCCCTGTTACCACTTAGTCCTATTTGGCTGGCCTCACTCACACTCATAATTAAGGCCCCCTACTGTGAATATAAATGGCCCCTCAATCAATAGTGATAGAGAGAAATAAAGAGAGTGAGACATGAAGACCACAGGCATATCTCAGGGGCAAACATGATAGCATTATGAAAGGAGCAGCTTGAAAGCGGCTTTTACACTGACAAGGGAGCCAACGTTGTAATTGTCCCTCGGGAGATCACGAGCTCTTGTTATTAGAAAACAATTTCTCCCTCTAGGCCACTTCTTCTCCAGCCTGAGGGCACAGACTCTGCCCCCCCACCCTGGATCGTGTAATCCAGCAACAGAGTCTTGCGCAGTAAATAGATAACAGACACATTTTGTGTTGAAAAGTCTGGTTGAGGTGATATCATCTTCGTAGACTGACATTGCCACTTTTGTTGTCACTTTGTTTCCAGGTTCATTTTAACCATCCTGTGCAAAGTATGCATCATTTCAAATAGTCACCTGAGTCCCTGCTTAATTTCAAAGGTTTATTTCCTGGAATGAATCTCCTTTGTCAAATCCATTGATCCTTGCAAATCTAGTGCAGTATTGCTGTTTGTTTAATAAATTGACCTGTAATGTAGATTAACTTAAGGAGGGGGAAGAATGAGGGTTAAAATAAGGAGAAAAAAATACCCATTAACATTTTGCCTTGTGAGTTTGTGTGGTTAATTTAAAACATTTAAGGCTGGAAATGAGCTTCTCCATCAAATGTCCCACTTCCATTTACATTTCTTGCATACAAGTCAATTTGTGGCTGCCCCACACCATAAATCATTGCCACCGGAATGCTGTGTCTGTACCTCTAGACATTACCCTGGCGCGTGGTACTTAAAAAAAGCAATTTAGAACTCCATTTACTCAAAAACACTGTGCTTTCAGCAGACTCACACTCACACCAGCAAAATGAAGATTAAACAGCAATGCCTAAAAGAGTTTTATAGTAGATGAATGTCTTGCAATTGTTTCTTTTCTTCTTTTGTGTGATGCATGGCGCATAAAAAGGTTGAATTATCAGATGTTTTCTTAATACTAAATGGACTTCCCTCTCTTTGGCTAAAAAATAAAGATGAGGGAACATGAAGGGATTTTTTTTTAAATAAAAATAATGATATACTCTTATTTTTTTTTGCCCCCACTCTTCACCTTGAATAACTGGCAGCAAGAAAAAGAGAAATAAATCCACAGGTCTGTTTACTCTTCTTCCATTTACTATCAATAATGAGCTGATAAAAGAGGTGCTATCTGACCAACCAGAAAGCAGTGGTCAGTAAAATAGGTACAATATTGTGTCACGTATCAGGAAATAATTGATGACCCCCTTCACAGGGATCTCAAACGGGGCATTGGGAAATCATTTTCAATCTATGGCTTAGCAGATGAAACAAATGCTCCTGGCTTGCTTTGTCAATTCTCACTCCTTAGGGTCAAACAAACAGCTTTTCCAGGGCCGACTCAAATTCTGGTGTACAGGCAGCCAAGCTGAAAATGTCCCTTGTCCTCCACAAAATGATACGTCAGATCATTGTGTATATACCAACAGTTTATTTGTCATTGAAGAAGTTATGATAAGAGAAGCCTTCGTATTAATTGACCGAGTGACCCTTGCATTCCCACAGCCAGCAGCTGCGGTCATGGTCCGTGTCCATGCCCCCCTGCTCTCATTAATGCCATGGCTAACTCTTTATTAAGACAGAGAAGGAGGAGGAGAGAGAGAGAGAGAGAAAAGTGCATCAAATGTATCAAGAAACAAATTCAATTATTACAATGAGTAAATTTACAAATAAGCACTTATACCCAAAAGGATACATAACTAATTAATTAATTACATTGACCACATTATTGCAAATTGTATTTATTATGCCTATTTTCTGAGTGCTCTATCTCTTTAACACAGCTGGAAATTCACCTAAAGTGTCAAATCACAAATATACCTTCTACCTTCTAATGAAGGATCTAAGTCCATGACGGCTAAACACCACTGCTAAGATGCAGATCAGTCATGGAGTGCAAGGTCCACAGGAAATATAATTTATTACAAAACATGATTATATAAATAATAGTACAATAATACAAAAGAAATACAAATATTTTAAGATAAAACTAGTTCAAATGTTTGCATTAATTGTGATACTTATGGGTGTTTAAGTGTATTATATGATGTTTTATTGGTGGATTTCTGCCACAAGTATTTCTTGTGTCATTTTATATCATTTTGGTTTGGAAAAACCCAATAATGATGTTCTTTTCTGTATCAGCTGTGATACAGAATAAAATAGACCCTGGTGGAAAAAAAAACAAAAACACTTTAGTTGACAGGATCCAAAAAGAAATAAAAAAATGTTAATATGTATTTACATTACAATTCATAATGCAAAAGGCATAAAAATGACTGTAACTTGTTGGTTATAGTAAATACATGACAAAGGATTGATCAGTCAATGAAATATGATACCAAAAATGGACCAAGCCAGGTGATTTCATGTTTTGTCAAAAAAGCATCCAATACATAATTCAATTTGTTAAAATGTTGCACAATTTCTAATTAAAATATTTCAGAGACCTCTACTATTTTGACAACGTCAAGACTTACTTTATCAATTATATTGCCAAATATATTTTACACATCTACAAGATCAGTTTTTAATCTGTTTTGGTTACAATGCAGTTACAAGAATAAAGGCTTATTAAAAATAAATATCCTAGAGAATTTTGAAAACCAGATGTTTCAAGAAATGTTTTTGTTTAGTAAATTCCTGGTTTTAAAAATGTAAAAATTTCAACTATTTCTTACATCAATAAAGGCTAAATCTTGATGTGTTGTAAGCTAAACATCAAAACTGTTGACAGCAATTTAATATAATAAAACCAAATGGAACGTTTTTTTAAGGTCTGAGAATCTGAAGGTTAGCTAGAAAAGCTGCTAAAATGTGACTCAGGCTGGTGATGCCAATCAGTGTTTTAATGCTCTTTTCAGCACGTCTGTGTCAACTCAGCAACTTCTTAACTGATTAGATTAGCCTTGGTGCTACCAGGTGCCAGACAATGGAAACTACGGAGGAAATATTCACACAGCCCGAGCAGTGCTGCATTGCTGTGCCAATACAACTAATGAAACAATAAATTAAAATGTTTTACAATTATTTCTCAATGGAAGTGGCTGTAATTATTTGTTTACGCTCTGTGTCTAAACATCCTAATTAAAAATATGATGTTTTTAATTAATTAAAATTGCAGCGGTTTTGACACACTGCTGCAGCTTGTGTTTAAATAGCTGTCAGTGCGAAAATTTGTGACTGCTTTAATTGACTGACAAACTGAATTTCTTTTGAAAAAAAAAAAAGGTTTTTAAATTTGTGAGACAGGGACAGAGTAATTAAATAAAGGCTTTAGCACACAAGTATGAAATATATTCATATATTCTACCTGAAACAGCAACACACACACACACACCCAATCTGACTGATCATAATGCGATGCAGAGAACTCCTTCATTGTTCGTCTAGGGCTTGGCTTGAAGTTAGCTGAGGGGAGGAAATCGACTGGCTTCGCACATGGGAGGCTCACATCGTGCACGCTTGCTGTGTCCACAGGCCTCCTGCCCGCCTCTGTGAAACCAACAGTTTATCCTCGACCAGCAGGGCCTGGAGCACGCTCTGGAGGGGGTCGCATTCTACAGCATTACCAAGACAATGGGGCCATATGGGGAGCAGAAGGAGCTCCTGCTTGCCTTTTCAGCACGCAACAAACAGCGCAGCGTATTATGTGTGGCAGCGGTCACTTTGAGGTTACTGTTTTTAGCATAACAACTGATGAGTGAGGGGGAAAGTCATTTTATTCCAATTTAGGGCTATTATTGGGACAACGAAAGGGGGTTAGATTTATGAGTTTTGCACAATACGTCTCTCGGTCAACATGCTCACAATGGCCCGGGGGGATGATAATGACACTACCTCATGTTCATCAAATCAGCATCATGGAAAACTGACTACTCAGAGGATTTCTGTATGTTACCCAGATCACATAGAATCTTATTATTCTGTTCTTTGTGCTCCTTTAAATGCACATTTAGTACTGGATGTTGAAGCAAGAAATCACATAATAGTGTAAAAAAACCAAACAAACAAAAAAAACACAAGCATATGACAAGTTCAGATGTTGACAAATCCAACAGGCACAAATGACAAAGTAAGCAGCTGTGACGTCACATGCAGGAAGCTGCAAAATGATGCAATTATAAATGTCTGAACATCTTGCATGTTGATTGGAGCATCACAGAGCTTGTGCCGGTAGACTGCGGATCCAATCCTTGTCTAGTGTATGGCATCTTCACACACAGCCAGCAAAGCAGAGAAGATCATATGGTGAAGTGTTGCTTGATCTGCGACAAGTGCATCAATGCCAAGAGACTTTTTCTTCCCCCCTCTTTCTTTTGAGGATGCGCTAAACGTCTCGGTTGTTTTGATCCTAGATTTTGCAAAAGCGGTAATAAATTCAGACGGATATATTTAGCCAAAAAAGAAGAAGTTTTGGTTTTTAAATCTTGAGCTACAAAAATTTGCACTTTAAATTATTACTGGTACTCTCCAGTATGGTGTCAATAATTATTGGCCTATCTGCATGTAATGAATTGACTATACTCATGATCTGGCTCATAATGACTTTAGGATACCAAAGGGTCCTCTAAAGAAGATGAGAGCCTATTGATCCACAAGATAAATGCTCTTTAGGATGTTAATAGACTAATTTGCTTTAATGATTTCTCCTCGCACTTCCACAGTCAAGGACAGGATAATATACACTTAAAAAGGCATTCCGAGCAGAAGTGCGGCAACTGGACGCTTCCTGCATGAAAATGTGGGGCATTGGAGTCGCACGTTCAAAATTGATGATCAACCTCGCCATTAGTTTGTCTTTATTTGCTTCCTTTCGAGGTAATTATCATGGATTAATGTCGTTCTGAGATGCCTCGCAAAATAACATTAGCAGTATCTGTTTCCAGAATAACCTGCTCTGGTCTAATAAGCAGAATAATAAAGCTTCCAGCTTTTTCTTTGATGCAGAACCAAGGTGTATGCCAAGCACATGGTCCGTGGGATGGATGGTTGATGCTTCATTTAAATAATTAGTTGTCAGCTATCACACATCACCATTAAATACGTTAGTGATACAGTGCCATGCAAAAGCAATACTGGAACAACAAATTTCAATGAGTTGTATTTTGATATTATGTGACGAAGTTGTTCCCAGTTCCGAAGTAGCAGAAAAATTACAGACAGAAATATGTGGTGGTGATTTGTACGAAGTCCACTTTACTCTGATATCATTAAATATAATTCACTGCAACTACTTGGCTTCATGCATCACCTAATTAACAGTATTGTATGCATCATTTGAAAATTAAAAGAGTATGACCTAGACGCCAACCTACCAAGTATGATTGTAGACCTAATCTAACAGTCCATGGCGAGAGCCTTAACTTTGGAGGAGCTGCATCAATCCACGGTTCAGGTGTGAGAATGTGTTGATAGGATAAATATCTGATGAGTCCCTGAAGTAATCTGGCCTCCATTGAAGAGTGGCAAGTTTATCATAAATTGCAGATAGAAAGCCAATAGAATGCTGCTCTTCAGTTGTGACAAGACTTGTAGAGAACAAAACAAGCATCAGAAAGAAGGTGCTCAGGTCAGAGGACTCTAAAATTAAACTTTTGCACCTATATTCATAATACTCGATAGCACAAAGAATAAATATACTTTGTGCTATAGTAGTTCAGCTTCATGCTGTGGACTTAGAGCAAAAGTTATTAGAGATAAATACTTGGCAATTCTGGTAGAAAATATTTCAGAGACTGAAAATGATGGGAGACATTTGTGGGAGTAATAACTTACTATATTCTTACTATATTTAGCATTAGATGGTCCTATTTTGGAATCTATTCTATTATTTATAATCTATTATTTTTGGTATATTATTCTTGGTAATCTGATTGAGGTTCAGCTTTTTTGCATGGAAAAATTGGAAAAAATATAAGTCAGTAAACATACAAAGCTAGAAGTGACATACTTGAAATGATTAAAGTGCAAGGTAGTTTAAATATCAGGAGCTGAATATAAATGCAGATTTTCAGATTTTCATTTTTTTTCTACTTTACAATCATATTCCACTTTTTATTTTATCATAAAAATTCAAATATATGTTTAATTTTGTGGTTGTAACATGATGATATCTAAAAACAAAAGTGGGGTGTAAGTACTTTTCCTAGTTGTTGAACGTGTCCTTATTGTTAATCATTTGTAATCTAGCATTTTGTCATAAATGCTGTTTCTTATGTGCGACTTGACTTCTGCAAATCTTTGAGTAACTTCTGGGGATTATAGTCCACCACCAGAGCACATTTATGCTCAGACAAAGGCAGTGTAGTATGACACATCCGAGACAAGATGAGCTATTGCTTTACCAGTTTTAGGCACAAATGACATTGACTTCTGGGAGATGGAACTCTTTAACATGCTCTGCACCAACTGAGTCACATCTGCCGTTGACAAACAGCTAAGGAGTAACCTGAGTCTATGTTCTCTTTACTGGCAATTTTTACATTTTATCATTGAAGTCAATGAGCCAATCTGCAATTTACGCCACAGAGAGCGGGATGAGTGTATTCAGAACCCGGTCACACACCCAATCTCCTACTAAAGAGCAGCGATAATGTAATAATGCCTCACTGATGTGCCAGGCAGTAATGGTGCTGAACATCTCCCATTCATCCAACACTACCTGATCATTGCTTTAACGGAATAATACATTACTGCTGGAAATAGCTGTAAACGTCCAACTTTATCTTGGGAATGTGCTCTCCTTTTTACCTCGGGAAACGTTCGTGTCCCTCGGTAATAAAAGGCAGAGCTATCAGGATGAAATGAAAAAGAGATTGAAACCCTTCTGTCTCTGTCAGAAAGCGTGCAGATACACACACGGTATGGCCTTCCTTGTATTTTGTAGCCTACAGGCTGTTTGTATTATTATGATAGTAGAGTATTATGATCCTATGCTTTCTGCAGGAATAAAACCAAACATTTAAGTCAGATGCTTTTTTTCTCCTATGACTGTAAAATAGGTCTGATTGAACATTATTTCTTGCGGTTTCTTAGCCCTGTCAATTCCTCCTTTCTTGACAAATTACAGTCAATAATAGCCATCCTAGAAGTGCTTAAATGGGCCAGGGCACACCAATGTTATGGCTGTTCATCCTATTTAAATTGCTTCCTACCTTATGTAATTACAGAAACAAGGTTTAAGAGAAGGTGGTTGGAACACAGAGGTGAAGGCAGGGATGCATACGGCATTAAGCTATGAATATAGCCACATAAATGGCCAAGTGGAGAAAAGAGAGCTTTATTATAATTGAGAAAAGATAAAGAAAGAAGGAGGTGACATCTGCCATTAACCTTATATCAGGCCATTTTGTAAATCAATGTCACTCACATTTAATAACAAGTGTAATCACAGGAATTATGCTAATTTAATTTGATGCCTCCTGCATTATGCAAATTTCAGCCAAATATAATGAATCCTGACACCTGACCAGTGTGGTGTACAGCATGGGTGTTTCTTGTTATCACAGTCACTGCTGACAGCATTTAAAGGGAAACATCAAACTATATAAGCAGACCTTTGGTCTTCCTTCTATTTTTTTCTTCATTTAGTTTCTAAAGGAATGGTATTCCAGATTTTTATGTTTTATGTAAAATTCCATACAGTTTTCCAGAGTTCTTGGAGCTTTACATTACTTTTAAAAAACAATAGAGTGAATATGTGACAATATTTCTACAGTGAACTGGCTCCAAATATGGACCCTGGAAAAACCAGAGTCAGGAAGAAGGGAACAAAGAACAAAGGAATGCTAAAAGGAAGCATCAGAGGTAGAGAACAAGAAAAGAAGAAAAACACCAGGAAAGAAGATAGACTTAAGGAATGAAAAAAGGAAGAACACAAGTAAGAAAACAAGAAGAGAGACAAAAACACAATGAAAGAAGGACAGAAGAAGGAAAGGAAGTTAGGTAGGAAATAACAGTTGAACAAATGCAAGGAAAGAAATAATGAAGGAAGGAACCAAGGAGTAACAAAACACATATGGAATATAGGAAGGACATAAGGAAACAAGGAAGATGGAAGGAAAGTGCAATAGAGTAGGAACAAAGTGTAGAATTAAAAATAAAATTTTCTTAATCTTAATTTGCTTTTTCAAAACTTGTCTAGACCTGAAAAAGACTAAAGTCCAAGTCCAGTTTTTTCCAGACTGGGCAAGAACCCTGGCAGTCAGACTGGTGAGATTTCATATCAAAGTCACACTGGGTGTTATTAAAAGGTCTTTGTGTAAATTTGTTCAGCAATTCAGAAAATGCTTCTGTAATGGACTTGGCTATGCTGAAATACCCGAACGAAAAAAAACAAAAAACTAAACAAACAACACATGTCTGCCACAGAAGCAATTTTCTTTGTGCTGTATTAGTGACCAACATGTCTGCATGACCCACAGACTCTGACAACAACCCCACAGACACACCACTATAAGTGGTTCATAATAACAAGGGGTGCAGAGGGGGGACTCCGCGCTTCAGACGCACTCAGCTGGTTCACTGCAACCGAATGTTACAGAGTAAAACAGCATGTCATGCTGCCATTTGACACGGTGAAATAAGATTAGATGAGATCCATTTCAGAGTGCGGGAAATGCAATGGCAGGCCACGTTCTGCTGTGCAATCTGCAGCGGAAAACCACGGAGCAGGAGGAGGCACGAAAAGTGACAAGAAAATCACTTTAGGTCGATTCTGTTACATATTGGATGTTTATTCTATCAGTTAAAATAGACATCCTTTAAATGTGCTTGTTTAGTGGGTAAAGATACAGTGTAATGCAAAATTATTCATTCATTTCGAACTTTTTCGCACAATAACCACAAACTTTAGTGTGCTTATTTAGGATTTAATTTGACAAAGTAGTGTAGTGTAGTGGAAGTATATGTGATGAATGCATGTTGTATGTTTGCATTCAGCACACTTTCTGCACAAAATGTTGACAACCATGTATTATTCTCTTCTTCACAGCTTTTGAGCTTCTTTTTATTGGTCTGGAACAGAAAAAGCACTAAATATTGTGGTTTTAATCTGAAAGAGTTGAAGTAATGTTTTATCAAGACAGCACTTGGAAGAAGATAGTCCAAATGTATCAAAAATGATTATCTATTTAGAAGGTAGAGAAATAAATTGAGGAAATGCAAATTAATGTTATGTATTCTGCATGGAAAGACAAAACCAAAAAAACTATTCAGATCTATTAAAATATCAAGATAAATCAATAATTTCTTATTCTCTCTATTGCATCCACTTTTAGACTGTTTCTGTTGATAAGAATCTATATGCTTGAAATGAGGAGTGTTACTAAGGAGTCCTATGGCGTGCTACCATTCCAGGATGTAAAATGAGCTTCGATCCATCCCAGAAGTAGCCCATCAAGAGGTGGGAAGGTTAGTTGGTCGTCACACCCATCTAAACTCTGGTCTGTGAAAGACTGCCAGAATCAATGCTAATTATGCTGCCATCTGCGAGGTGCCTGTGCTAGCTTGACACCTGTTCACTTCCAAGTGACATGAAGAAACTTCAATCAGGCTACGAAACAAGATGCTAACACTGATAAGGGGGGAAATGATTGGTAAATGTATTGGCAGCAATGATTGTTGGTGGATAACCAAGTGAAAAGAGACGCCTGACACTTGATTCTCATTCTCTCCTATCAGAATGGAGCATTAGCCTATCTTTTGTCTTCTTGCTATGTCTTAGCTGCAGATGCAAATGCCTAGATCCATCCACACTCACTCTAAAGTATGTTTGCAATTTATATCCCTAGGCTGTTGGAAAACCGTCCCTTTGCATATAATTTATCATGCAAAGACAATCCGTCACAAGACTTGATTAATATTTTCAGGGGAATCTTTTAAACTTTAGAGGCTCATCTAGCCAGCCGCATTAGGCAGACAGCTCGCAAGAGGAAACCAATAAACTAGGTTTTGCTGTTTGCTCACTAAGACCTGGGGCTTGTCAATTCTTCGCCCCTTGAAAGAGATCTGCCGTTAAGGTGACATGAGAAACAAATGAGGCCAATTTCTCCTCCAATGTCCCATCTGATATGTCAATAAATGCCCTGCAGTTGCAGGATGCTCCAAGATAGATTTTTCCTTGGAGCTAGACAATCAGTGGAATACGTTTAACTTTTCTCTCATAGGTGATTGGCTCGGGTAAAACCAATGCACTAGTGTTAACTAGCAACTGAAGGTTTGATTTGTAAAATATCTGGAGTATTTTCTCTCCTTTATTGAACACAGCAAAGTGATACAGTACATCTGAACTACCTTTTCTTAGTTGAATACAAAACTGTGGGGTGGACTAAGAGACCAGTCAACAGCACAATGGATATGATTTCAACACTAAGCCTTGTCTTATGTCTCATTTAAATTGTATTTGCAAAACACAGAAGAAGGTATAAACATGGTAGGCACACAATCCAATTCTATATAAATCATGCAAAGGTGCCCGCAAGAACCAATCAAGATTTTTGATCAGTTATCAGTCTCTAAAACTGAATTTATACTTTGAACTTTGATTTTTATTTTAATTATTCCTCAGTTCCAGTCTCTTGGCAGATCATGATAAGAAAAAAAAGCTCCAGACAAATTAAGAGCTGAGGAAGAATATATAAAAAAAACATGTTTGTTTGACAAGCTGGAAAAATGCAAATATACAGCATAAGGACATATTCATAAAGAAATTTATGGTAAAATTAGTTTTTAGTGTTTCTTTTCCATGTTATGGAAATGTTTAAATTGTGGAAGTCTCTCTTTATTTTTTCCACTTTCATTTTTAACTTTCCCAAAGTTAAAGTTTGAATCTAAACATAGCCTAAAGAAGAATACTTTCACACTGGTGTTTTTAAGATTAATGCTAACTGAAGAATGGGCCAATGTCATAAAGTAAAACCAAACTGAAAATTTCATTTTTTGGTTTCTTGGATTCTAAGTTAGCATGATCACAGGAACAAAATAAATTTCTGAACAGGTTTTGAGTGTAAAAGGAAAAGAAGACTGTACAAAGTAAAAAAAAATTATGGTAAATAGACTGAAAATAAATGGATGCACTGCATTTCAAAAGTAACCATAACCAGTACAATTTTTCACCATTTTGACATTGCAAAATTGAACTTCAATGTATTTTATTTGGATTTTATGCGATAGACTAACACAATAGTAGTGAATAACTGTAAAGTGGGGGAAAACGATAAATGATTTTTAAAAAGATTTTACAAAGTAAAAAATTCTGAAAGAGTGACTTGAATTTATACTCAGTTCCTGATCGAGGCAGGCAGAGCAGGAAGCGAACAGGCAACCCACCAACTGCTGGGCAAACTACTACTGTTGCTGCTAGAAAATGGACACATATCGTGCCTGATATTATAACCACCACAATATCTACCAATAGTATCGCCACTGGAAGATTTTTTCTCTTTTCATATTTCATATTGTGCAGCCTAGGTTGTATTACCACAACCAAGTAAAATGTGAGATTGAACATAAGTAGATACAACATGTAGATGGTTATGGTGTTTATTTAGAGGAGAGTTCATGTAAGGTTTAAATGTGTTTTCAATAATAAAATGCTCATTGGAAACATGTCCAGAAAAGCCTAAGAGTAGTTTATTTTAAAGAACCAAAAGCCTTGAACTAAGCGTAAGATATTTTTAAAAAATTCTGAAAAGCTTTATGTTCAGACATTGTTATGGTTAGAAGGAAAGACAAAAGCTAATATGGCAAGCAGTCAGCAACACAGTTTGGAAAAATATCTGGCTAGAAGGAGAAAAATATGTAAACTTAGTTCATCAGCTATTGTGATAGCAACTGAAGAAATGAGAACCAGAAATGAAAGTAGATCCCGATTAGAAACAGCACAAGACAGACTCGTGTGTTTGTGATCCTTATATGCAGAATTATAGCTTCATCTGCTGAGCTGCAGCATCAATAGGCATTCATTACGCATGCAGCTCATAAAGTCAAATGTTTTCAATAAATATCATGGGAACAAGGCCCGAGATACTCCACGTTCGGAGACTTACAATGGCAGCATATGTTGAGGTGGATTGAGTCCTCAGGCTCCAATCTGGCTCTCAACCGTCCAACTTAAAAAATAAATCATGTGGGCTATTTTTCCATTATGTTAATCAAAACACTTGCCATACGCATTACTATTATTAGTTTGGTAGCAGCAGACATCCTGTTTTCAATGTGAAGTTGTGAGGCTGAGCCTTAATTGATAAACACAGTTTTAGGATAGTGAAAGATAATTCAACATCTGGCCCTTTTTATATCTCTTGTTAACACGTTATATATGTTTTATAGGGTGTCAATTGATTTTGTTTTATGTTGCAAGTTTATGAGGATGCTGCAATGTGTAGTGAAAAACATAATTAACAAATAAGGTGATGCAATTGTATTTTTTTTTTGTAATAACAACACAACATTCATTCCAGTCTATTTTCCGGGGCCATTTATGCCTTGTCGTTACCAGTGACAGATGTGGTTTACGTGACTTTTAAGCAAAAACAAACAGAACAAGGTCTATGGTTCTGGCAGTTAAAAGGAGTTTCAGAATGTGCGTTGACCCATCTGAGCTGCGCTAATTGATAGTGAGATGCACGTGGAGGTTTAGACAGCATCTTAAATTCCAAGGTTGTACTTACAGCCTCGCTGGACGTCCTTGACTGGAGCCAGACGCAGATCTAAAGAGCGCTGTTGGCCCCAACAATGTCATTGTTATGGCCTTTGTCATCTCAATTAGCAGGCTGGTGCTAAAACACAGAGCTCCAAATGGTGGCATCAGTGTTAACCCGGGACGCAACACAGTGCCCATAAAATCAGGCACTTATGCCGAGTGCTGACCACACTGTTTGTCTCTCATTACCTTCAGGCAGCAAAACGGGGCCCAGAGGTAACTCTAATGACCCTCTGTTTCACAAAGATTCTGCACAACACTCTGCTGCTGGGGGATGGAAGTATGAAATGAAGTGTCTGCTTTATTTTTCTGCATACAAGCTGAGCTTGTGAATACAGTGTCTTCCACGAGTATGAATGGTACTTTGTTAAAATAAATCTGAAAAAATAATCTGTTTCATAACTAAATCATGTCTAAAAATTACATGTTTAATTTGGGGGCTGTCGCTTAATTAAATGACAGTAACATTTTTAATCTCCCAATTAATTCAGTAGGGGGAAAAATATTATGTTAAGAAATAAACTTTTAACACAATCACAAGGGCTACAACTACTTGCACTCCTACCAGTAACTATAAAATAATTTTAATTAAATCATTTTTAAATACAATTAATCATAATGTTAGGCCATCTTAAATTTGTGTTTTGTGCCTTTTCATTTCACTAAAATATAGATATCACATGACACAGCAACCCATTTCTCTTGGCTATTCTTCAAAATGGAGATAAAGTCATTCAAGGACAGATGGACAAGTTTACCTGTACAGTCAGAGCATTAATTCAAAGAATTAAAATCCACTTTGGACAACGATTCAAGTTTATTAACACACTGTGAGGAGGAAACTAAGAGAGAAGCTATTTATTTTCGAGCAGTTGTGCACAACTTTCAATGGCTCTTCCGACAGAAAGTAATTTTATCATTAAATATGTGCGTTCAAGACATGCCAAAGAGTGGATGATTAAATTAGGCCCGTTTTAAGGTCAATGTATTTCTTAATTAGTTGTCCTTTTCGACGATTCTTGGGACAAGGACTCCTCCAACTCTTTTGTAATTGGTCCTCTTAACTGTTTCCACCGTCTGCCCTCATACACTTGTGGTTTATTGTTTCCTGCACTTTCAGCCCAGGCAGAGCACATAATGCTGTGCATGTTTAACAGTCATTTCCATAAGTAAGTGCAATTTCTGTACAGTTTGTTCCTGTGTAATGAAGTGAAATCTTGTTTGTATTCCCCCTTTATTTCACAAGGAAACCCACTCAAGCAGCTAGGAGGGAATTAAAGCAGCTAAAAATTAAAAAGCGGCACTATCTTTAACTGAATGTCACACTATTAGGAAATAAAATCAATTATTTGCATACTAAGTAGTTCTGTTTTTGTTATTTCATATTTTGCATTTTTTCTTCTTCTCCTCATTGTTAACATCTGAGTCTATAAGTGACCTTAACAAGAAAAAATGCAAATGACGTGCGAAAGAAAATGGCTAACATTTATTTATCCTCGCTGTTCTCTTGTCTTGTTGGTGTCATTAGAACAGTTCGCTGCGTCCCATTCTCTCCCATTATCTCTGCTATCAACGCAGCACAGCAAGATTCCAGCAGGGCTATAAATACTTCCCCTGGACCACATACGGCTAGCACATCATCTCCCAGACACAGCTTAATGATGGAAAAAAAATCTAATGTGTTTTTGCTCCCTTTCTTCAACACATTCTCACAACACCATGAAAAAAAGTCAGCCGGCTTGCAGAAGTTACACATACATTTAGCTATAAAAGAGGAAAGAAAGGAAGAAAGAGAGAGAGAAAGGAAAAATACATCTGCTCCTAAGTGTCGGCAACGTCTAAGAAGGTGTGAGAGGAATGATAGATGTCTGTCTTGATCATCCAGCAGCGCAGGTTTTTGTCGATTGCATCAGGGTCACTGACTGGCTCGGCAAAGCCATTAGAGCGAGAATGCAAAAAGGACACTTTATCTGAATTCATTATAAATGGATCTATATCTTATGTTTAGGGCCAAGGACACGATTTGTATCACAATGCAAATATCTATCATTAAATGTTGACAGTTCATTTTTCCCTGGCAAAGAAAGAAAAATGTTTTCCGTGCAGCTCTCTTTCTGTGCTTTTCCTTTTCTGATGAAGGGCCACCGAGTAGTTGAAGCAGATTTGTTGTTTAAATTGAATGGTTTGTCATAATTTCATTGTTGGTGGGGGTGGAGGGTTACCCAGTTTAATGATTTGCATGTATTGTGACATTACAGGTAAATAGTATGATAGATAGTTCATGTATAACTAGTAAACAGAAAATCAACAATATGTATTCCTGTTGTTTTTTTAGAGGGTGAAACAACAGAGTAAACTTTTTCAAACCAACAGCAAGTATGCACAAATTTTATGTCGTCAACATGACATTTTTAAGGTTTATAAACTGGGTGGAAGAGTCGTGAAGTGCATGGTATTTTCTCTAAGTATTTTCTCGGTATGGATGAGAACGGATAAAGTACTGCGAATATTTGGATGCTCAGTCTTTATTGGGAGCACCCTAACCCTAACCCAGAAACTATACAGAAATTAGCAATTACTTAAAATATTAGGGCAAAAGGAATGGCTAGTTTAAACCAGTTGTTTTTCTGCATTAAAGCAACATCTGCATAAAGGAAGATAATGGCACCAGTGGTACAAAGTTTTATACTCGTAAGGCTACAGACTCAGTTAGTAAGCTTCCATCCATCCATCCTAGTGTAATATAAAAAAATTTTAAATAAAAAAAATTATCACTATAGACATATAACTACATAATGACCCTTTTTATTTATATAAAAAAAGGAACACAAATTAATAAGAATTCTAGACATTGGCATCTGGGGAATTACGTAATTAAAAAAACTTATATATAATCTAAATAAGTTTTATCACTCTCCAAACTCTCCTTAAAACAAACTCACACATCCTAATTTTCCAGAGCGGTGCTCAATGCATGGGGTTGAGTCGCTGTGCAAATGGCTGGGCATGTCAGTCAAAGAGCAAAAAGAGCATCCCATTGTGCTGCTATCTAAATAATGGCTATAAAGCGTAGCTAACGGTGTCCTCTGAAACGTGCTCAGGTGGAAAGAACTAGACAAACAAGAGACAGCCACTGCAGTGCTGCATGACACAGAGGACAAAGTGAGGGCCTCATTTCCTCCTCCTAATCAGTGTTTACATCCATCCCACTGCTTGTGGTGGTGACTGGGGATAGTGTGTTTCCATCAGCAATAGTAACCTAGCAGGACTGCAGTCATGGCTAGTTCTGATGAAAACAGGCATGCTCCATCCATCTCCTTCTTCCTACTTTTTTTTTATTTCCTTTATGCCCCTCTTATCTCACCTCCCTCTTTGAATCTCTTTAATGTAGGTTGAGAAAATTACATCTAATTAGGGATGTAAATGGTGCCTTCTAGCTCACTAACACACTAAATTGTCTCTTACCTCAGCAGAAAAAAAATGTGTCATAGGAGTCAATGTCAACTTTTACTGGTGTGGGGTTATTAGCATTTTTGCATGCATCAGTTCTGGGGATGTGTAGCACCTACAGAGCTGAGGCATAAGCTGTGTTGCAGGAAATAAGTTGAGCTCTTTTAACCCTGCAATGCAAAATCAAGTTTGGGAGCAAATATGTGCTATAAAAAGCACAAAAAGGCACAGCAGGCAAAGTCTACATACAACCTCATGAGCCTTAAAACTTTCAGATTTCCTTATACATGTGAGTTTTAAAGGGTTTTGTTTGAGTTGCAGAAAGTGCTATTTCATTAGTTTTGAGATTATGTTCTTGCTGTATATTTCAGAGTCAGAAAATCTACAAATGTTCAAAGTACAAATATTAAATAAATTTGTCTTCCCATTTGTGTTTTAAAGCAGACATATGATTTTAAAACTCAAAATAAGTCACTTGAGATTCTACATGACCCATTTGAGCCCCGCTAAAATAGTAATGGCCAGCAGTCCTGGACTTAGCATTATTATTATTTCCAACAGTTCCTGTCCGTAGTTATTCAGTTAATAAAATGTGTTTGTTTGCTTACCAGCTTTTCATAGCTTGCTATTTTTTGGGTGGAAATGTTGCATAAGCTCATCTGGCTTTCTGCCTCTTGTGTATTTTTTGTCCTAAATAGATTAACTAAAGCAGACAAAGTTGAGTGGAGTCATGTGTCTGGCTACAGGTCAGAAGCATGACCATAATGATTTAACGTATGAATGCAGCTCAATGAGAACAGCAGGAGATCAGAGCTTACAATCTAGCTGAGCACATTAAATAACTTTGTCCCCATTCTAATGGTTAAGACCAAAATCTGAGTTCTGCCCGACAGAGGGGGCATAAGTGAACCATAGGCACCAACAGTAGGTACCAACCTGTAGAGTTTTGGAGCAACTTGAAAGTCAGAGATGATAATAATTAGACCTATGCAAAGTGTTTTAGTTTCCAATAAGCATAATTTCTACATCAAACACCATTTAAGCTGATCTCAGAATCAACATGTAACAACTCCTGAATTCTGAAAAAATAAATAAATACATGAATAAAATACTCTGACCACATAGAGGCCCATAGATTGTGCTTGGCTGGTCATTGATTGACCGCCCAGGATGGAATCTCATCATTCTCTCAGCTGTTCCTACGTTTCATGCAGCTCAATCCATTTACATTTAAACTCAGCGCAGCTCGGCCTAATTAGTTCCACGGCTCCATTAGTCTACATTGTGGTCAATTCATTCATCACCTTGAATTTTAGTTACAAGCCTGTTTTTCTGAACTTAACACTGCTTTCTGGCTTTTACCGTTTGCTTCTTTAAGATTAGATATGTTTGAGTTAACTAATGAAAAGAGTGACATCAGAGCAGTTGTAACTTTTAGATACTAAATAATAAGATATATATTTTTCACATACATGCAAACATGCAAAAAAGATAAGGGAAAGGAGTGTAATAATTTGAAGCACAGGAAGGGATAGTAATGATCCCTGCACTGAGTGACTTGGCTCACCCACTAGCATACTGGCTTGCATGGTCCATTGGCTGCAAACTTGCTGAGGTCTAATTCTTATATTACGGCTCAAAAATGGCAGGCAACCAGGATACTAATTAATTCTCAGACGTGATTAGACACAATCATGATTGAGTTGCCATCCAAATACTTCCCGAGTTATTAGTATGTAAGGAAAGTCTGTGAAAACCTCTGCTAGTGTTGAGAAAACAATAGATTGAAGATGTGTGGACTGTGCTTTACACAAAGATTTCAAACTGTGAATTTCTTGCTGTTTTGCATGCAGCATTAAAGCACTAAAAACTGGGAAGGGAATAACTGGAATAAAAAGTGCAAAAACTCTGGTTTGTGTTTATATCCTCTGTGCTGGACAACTTGTTGGTTGTACAGCACTGTGCAAAACTCATAAGTCTAATGAATTGTATCTAATGAATCTCAGTCTCTATAAAAACTGAGATCTTAATGTCAATTTAGCTGAATAAACATATATATTTCCAATAAAAAGAGCACAATAAGTAAAATATGCGAATGAGTAAAAGTGGCTGAAATCCAAAGAAAGAGCATTCAGAAATTCTGAAGAAACATTGCTAAAAAAGAAAAAAATTACTTTCAGAGATTACAATACGGTCTGGCTCCTTGGAATCGACACACAAAGAAATGAGAGACGATGCTTTTGCACAGGACTGTATCCCACTTGTATTCACTTTACCAGTGCCAGGTTACCGCTATTTTACAGCATGTCTGTTATCTGCTGAACAGAAGTGCAATGAGTCGACCTCCCTGGAGAATTTAATGTCTGGTACAGTCTCTGAAAGCGGAAGCCATTTCCAGGCCAAGCTACCCCGGAGTCCCCAGCAGGGAGACATGAGCCAATCTCAGGCCCCGCCACGGTACCCACTGCCCTTTCACTCCCACATCCTTCCCTTTTTATCTGGAATCTATTTCCTTGCTCTCCACCACCCTCCCCCCCGAAACCCTCGTAAGGTAACTCCATCTGAAATTTTACATCTCCCCTTCTCTCTCTCTCCCCAGTTTCCTTCTCTCATGATGGATGAGCTACACTCTGGGATGTCTTAGCCTGTCCATCATGTGGTGCGATTAGGAATTAAAAATTGCAAACGTTTCACAAAAGCCACCCCCATTCTTTTTCTCCTCCAAACCCACCTTTCATCCAACCATCACCACCATTAACACCACATACCCACACAGCCTTACATACTATCCCCTATTCAGATGCACCAAACACCTACATTTATCTAAGTGGGGAGGAAAAACACATAATTTATTTTGTACTTCCCAGATAATTTAAGTTTTTCTCCCCCTTTCCTTTCTACAGGAATTCTCCATTTCCCTATAAAATGAAAATTCATCTAGAATTACATCTTATGTCATCATTATGTTTATTAAGCGTGGATGATGTATATGAACAGCGCTGGCTTGCCGCTGAGTGCTTAATGATGCATAAGATTAAGCCGAGGCTCTCAGCTGCGCTGTGACTCCCCTCTGGTACCCATACTGCCGAGGCATGCTGGGAGTACAAGCTCCAAACGGCCATCAGGTGAAAGGAACTAACATCTCTCTTTTTGTCTCTTTCTGTGTGTGTTTATGTTTTCCGCATGCCTGTGAATGGAGGACTGATTTTCCCATGCATGTGTAAGAACAGAAAAGGAGCGTTTGGCATTTCTCCACCTACATTACGAATATCTAACATCTTTTTCCAGCTCACCGTGCTCTGATCTTGAGATTTTGCTATCTTTCTGCTTCTCTATCAATTCCTCGGCCGGTTCTCTCCTTTTATCTTCCTCCTTCTCCTTCCCCTGTTTTGCCACAGCAATCTATGACAAAAACATTATCCTTCTGCTGCTAAACAATCCAATAAACCTCTCCACAGGGAGGAAGTTAACCTCTTGTCTGTTCGACTGATGCCTTCCTGACCACGTGACAGCTGCCACAGTAAATTCAAATCGTTAGTCTCCCACCCACCCACCTCCCCCTCCACCCATCAGAGGGGGAAAAAAACTTCTATTAGTAATGGAGACCCCGTAAGAGACCTTCCGCAGAGAGCGCTGCCTTCCCCAATTCCCAGTGGAGAAATCCTGCGCAAAAAACTAATTCTACTTTTAATAATCTGTCATCAGGACCAGAGGCAGTCATAAATTATGTGGGGGAGCATGTGCGAGAGGAAGCCACAAGAGGGAAATCGGGATTGGAAAGAAAATCGGAGCCTCAAGTTTTGACAAAACTTTCCGGAGAATAAATAATAACCTACAAACAGGATTGGTTGTTAAGTCACAGCTGAGTGAGTAGTCAAAGCCATTCCAATCAGCCAATGCAGATGAGGAGTTTATAGGTGGGGCTCTGTCATTTGTTTTCCTGCACTCCTCCCTCTTTTTTTTTTTATATGCAAGCCACCTTTTCTCATTCGTGTCTCCTTCAAGCTTATTATATTCAGAGCCTGTTGTCACACCCTGGGCTGGTTTTATCCTTAACTCCTTGAGTGCCAAGCCAAAGCCTACTATAGTAGGGATTTTTCTACCGAAGCTGTTTCCGTGCTTCATCAGGCCTGTTGCTAAAACCAGCTATTTAGTTCAGAAGCAATTCTTAAGTTGATAACATTTCAGAGCCAAGTAGATGCCACATCATTATATTGCCATACATTTCTCTACTTGTAAATGTCTTATCTATTTATCTGTTTTAGTTTTGGATCGCAGTTAATGGGAACAGTTTAACTACACAGATCAGGTTATTTATCCCTGTGAAAATCTCTCTCTCCATCCCACCTTGTTCATGCAGGGCCGCCGGGGAGCTAGTGCCTCTCTCCAGTGGTCATTGTACAAGAGGTACACCCTGGACAGGTCAACAGTCCATATCAAGCCAACACAGACACAGGACAAACACTCAAATATAAGAGTAATTTAAAGAGGCCAATTAACCTAACAGTCATGTTTTTGGATTGTGGAAGGAAAGCAAAGTACCCAGATGCACGTGGAGAACATGCAAACTACATGCACAAAGACTCAGGCCGTGGCATGAGTGCTTTAAGGATGAATCACACAACAGACCTGTTTAGTCCATTTTAATTGAACTCAAGTTTGTTTGCTTAGAAAGTCCGGGTTACGCATTCAGGTGTGAATGTGTAATCAAACTTTGATACAGACCAAATAAGCAAACTCTGGTCCACCTACAAACCTAGGTCTGTAGGTTTGTGAACCGCACCAGAAGTGATTTCTGGCACAGTTTGAATGCATATGTGAACTCCAAGAGGACAGAAGAACACTCCAAAAGCAAGAAACAGATTATAGCGCAGTGCATTCTGGATCAATACAACTAAAGCAAATGCATGACTCTACCACTAGCAAGAGAGATGGCTAGCGGTCTTTTGGAAAAGACAATAGAGAAATCCTACAACTACCAAAAACTGACAACTTTTTGTTTACATCTTGTCAAGAAGAAAGTTGCCCTGAGTGACTTACATTTTTGTGTTGTTTTCTCCAGAGATTCTTGACTGACCACAGGCAGAGGGGTGAACAGTTTTTTTCCAAAGGGTTTGGATATTTTGCCACAGTGAAGTGTAAAAGCAAACTACACCAGTTGAAAATGTAACAAATTATGCAATTTTGGTCCCCAATCCATCCGAATCTACCATAATAACATGTTTGAAGACACCCTGAATCTTACTGCAAATATGGAGAGATATCTACTTTTACGACTAATTGAAAAAAACAGGTGCTTAACCAGCTCTAGCACTAAACACATTTTAGTGCTGGAATTAGTTTGATGACATAAACTCCCTATGAAGGTCCTTTTTATCTAACAGACTCAAGTCTCTTTTCTGTTTTATGGAGAAAACATTCACTTGCTTGTGATGACAAGTAAACAGAAAGGCACTTCCTCCAGCTAAAGGAATATGGGGGCTCTAAACCTTAACCGATCGCTTTAACAAAGAAAGTGATCAGGGGAAGCATGGTGAGGGAGGACACATTTGAAACATGACCGGGGTGCCTCATGAGAAAGCGAGTATAAAACACCATCAGCCACAAGGGTCCGCTCTTTGTTCCCCATGTCAATATCTGTGTAAACTATCGACATGCATCATAATCGTTCCCTCCTATCAAGTGTAGACTAAAGAACAATCTCCATTAGGTGACAGCGCCCCGGCAGGTTGATAAATGCTCCCTGACGAAAGGGAAGGAATTGTGTAAAATAAAGAGGCATGTTCCAACAAGTCTTGTCAAAATTGTATTGATTTAATCATCTGCAGAAATACACATTCTTGGTTAGTGTAGCGTGGCAGCGGAGACGGCAGAAGCTGGGATACGCTTTACAGTTGTTGACGCGGAGACGCTCTCCCTCATTGGCTTCACAGGTGATGAAACACACACTGAGCCGCTCTCTCTCCCTCTTCAATCAGATGTTGTTCTGCAAAAAAGTGTGTGAAAATCTCTGCTCTATTTTTATTTAGCAGTGAGAAATGTAACTGTACGTGAGTGGGCGAGTCTATATGTACCAGACTGGTGTGAACGGCCGTCTCCTTGGCCTCTCAGCAGAATGCAGGGGCGATAGATAACAAAAGCCCTCCATCATCCAGACACACCAGTGGTGTTCCAGTAGCTGAAGTGAGGTGACCAGAGGTCTTGGTGTGTTTATTTAACATCAGGGTATTGGAGAGAGTTGCTCACCTTGGGAGAAATGGATCCCCTCTTTCCCTCACTGTAAACAGAGTGGCAAAACAACTGGAGGTCTCATTGCTCTAAAGTACAAGTTCATCAAGCAGGTGGGTGGGTTCATCGCTGGAGTCTTGCAGGAGCAAGTAGATACTATAAAATATGTCTCTGCAGGAAAAAGCTGAGAAATGTGAAACGGGTACTGCTACACATAACACAATAATGGAAACGCAAAATATCTGAATGAAAATAGTCCAGACTAATTTTCACACGTATAATGACGTGCAGTGTTATTTTTCATCAGATTCACCCCGTTTTTAGCTATATCCACTTCCCAGTCAGGTCTGAATAACTTCCCTGTCCCTGCAGAAGAAAAGCATCCCCACAGCATGATGCTGCCGCCATCATATTTATAATTACTTTGCCAATTAATTTTGCTCTCAACACATAACAATCTGGAATGTGCTCAGAAATAGATAAACAGCAACGACACTGGTTATGATGTTAAAGTTTGGACATACATAATGAACAGTGTATTTTGAACTCTGAAAGTGAATTTTTAAACATAACAAGCAAACAGCAAAGCATTGTTTGTTATTATTTAGTCTTTCCTTAATATTTTCTTCCCAAGCAGTCATAATTTCTTGTAGTCATTTAAAGATCTTTAGTCACTTTGCTGCTTAAGTATTAGAAATTTTACTGGGGCACAGTACCTGGTGTATATTCCATAGTAAAATAGTAAAAAAAATAAATACATTGCTACAACTGTTACAAATTGCTAACCCAATGAGCAGTCTGTAATTTCAATGAAAATCAAGCCTCGACCGCTGTTTTCTTACAATTGTAATCATTTAGGAGGTCAAAAGAAGTGATATTATTTGTGCACAGCCCATCTGAGCAGTGATGAGGTGAACACAAATAATGTGCATCAACCTACAAAGCAAAGATGTGCGCCTGCTGCTACTGCTGAGGGGGTTGGAGACAATCCCACGGTGACCTGACCTTGACATGTCTGAGTGAAAAGGCGGTGGAGGCTAATACCTCATCATATTGAGTTTGACTTTGGGCTCACTGTGTTGGGCACCATAAAACAATGGATAGGGCTGTGGACAAACAGCCATAAAAAAAGAAAAGAATTAACAAGGATGACCAAATCAGCTTTAGTCTGCATGGGGAATATTAAAAATCCTGACCTATGAGATACATAAAAAAAGTTCATTTGGGATTGTTACGATGTTTTAGATGTCTGAAAACAAATTCAGACTTTTTTCACCAGCATCATCACACACTTTAGAAAAATCCAATAGGTATTATCAGTACATTTATTCAAGCCACCCAATGTGGAGAAAATTGCTTTTGTCCAAATCTCTTGCTATACAATTAATAACACTTAAAAAAGAAAACTTTTTTAAAAGAATTTTTTAGCTATTATTGCATGACTTCTCTTGTCCACAGGATAACCATGACATGAGACAGAGGCCTGATTCTCCTTAGCTCTTTTCAAAATGGGAAAGAGAGGTAAACATGTCATTTATAAATTAGGAAAAAATTTCATAAATTAGGAAGTGCTGCTTACCTAAACTTGCCCATATCAACAATGAGAGTGATAACTAAAAAATAAAAACTGGATCTGTGACAAATGATACAGAATTGGCCCAAGTCCACTTTCCATCAGTGAGTAAAACAAATTTCCGAATCTCAGCATTTGAGAAGTGCTGGAAATTGTTCAGTATCAATGTATTTTTAGAGCTTTTTAAACATTTCACCAAGAGTGCCTAAAGGTAGAGTAGACAGCTTATTTTTCACCTCATATCCATTTTTACAGTGAAAACCTTTTTTGTCAATGTCAAAAAATATGATTAACAAAAGCAAAACTAAAGCTAATGATGGAAACACTCTTATCTGTCAGGTAAAGTGCTATTGTTGCGCCATGCAATCTTAGCCAACCACTCCATAAAATGTCTACAGTACAAAAAAACAGTCTATCTTTCTAAAATCAGGACATAACTCATCATATCAAGGCAAGAGCTGAGCTTGAGACATTATTCAGTCCAGGAGGACAACTGGAGAGGTGTGGGAGACACCTCTTGTGAGCACAGGACCTTTATATATTACCTCCTGCTCCAAAGTAAGGACACAGAGAATGAAGATGACTGCCCTGTCACTGGAAAAAAACAGATGAACCAGCCAGACCTGACTGAACTGTTCACTTACTACAGCCATGGCCTCATATAACAAACCGCAGGCCGAGCAACATCTTTTCAAATATAATTTTGATCAGTAGGGGTTGTGGTGCAGGTGTTCAGGTGTGCCTACTCTTCCAATACAATACAGGGATAACATGCTTGGTTTTCTTGATTATTCATTCTACTGTTCTGGTGTTTTAAGGTAATGATGGTAAACTGAGTTTCTATGCATTATGTAATAGAATCCTTACAGAATATTGTGCTTCAGTGTAAAATGATTTTTCTTCCCCTTATATTTTGTATGGTGAAATGTCTCACACTCTTGTCCTTGTGGCTGATTTCCAGCAGCTTTTAGATATGCATCTGCGACATCACACCTGATTCAAATATTTAGGGTGCTAGCTTGACTCTGTATTCTTTGAAGACATGCTGAGTAGGACATTTGATTCAGGTGTGTTGGACCACAGATGCATTTAAACGTTGCCGGATCTTTGAATACGTTGTCACATCCTTCTTTTTTTCCCAAGCCAGATTTAAACATCCCATGGCCATCTTGGAATAAAGCTAAAGCTGAAATATGCTTATCCTCAAGTGGTCAAATAAGTATTTGAAAAGATTAATCAAACAATAAGGCCTGTTCCTTTCTGCTGCAGCCGTTCCAAGCATTTGATATGAGGAATACATCTGCAAAACATAGCAGGTGATAAAGTAGCACTGTTATTTGGTCATTGTGCTATTTGAGTAGGACATGGGCACATTCTGCAGCACAAGTACATCTAAGTTGTGTGAAGTGGGTATAAACCTTCATCTAAAATAAATAACTGCTACATCAATATAATGTGCATATTTCAAAGCCTGATTCAGATAATTTACTCAAAACCTTGCATTCTGTCTAACATTTAGTCTGAGACAGGTAAAGTAGATCATTTATGATTTAAAGCCGCATCAAAATGAGCTGATACTCATATTAAACTGGATAAAAGACAAATGCATCACTTAGAGATATCCATTCATCTCACTGTTAAGGCAATTTTAATCTTTATGTCAATAATGAAGATGTGTGTAGTATCAAGTAGTCAAGGTAATTAATAGGAATGTCACCAACATTGTATTAATAGCATCTTGCATGGCATCAATTTAGTGTAAATTGTCGTTTTGACAAGGCACTTTAATTAAAACTATCAAACCAGAATTAAAAGGAGCGTGGTGGTAATTTTGGGAGACTATCAAATAATGTTACCATCTGGTATTTTTGCATGTCTTATCCCTGCTAATTATAAGTGATGCTCAAAAGGTTAGAGGCATGTTGGCAGATTCAGTGATCACCAGCATCCAGTCAGTGCAATAACTACAGGTCAGAAGAAATAGGCAAGGAACTGTCTCATGACCCATGCAATCTCAATGCAACAAACACGGTTCCATGCAAAAGTATTCAAAACTCTTGAACCTTTTCCCCATTCTGGTCTGAAACGTAACGCGTTACTTAGTAATAACGCCTCAAGTTTCAGACCACTGAAACGTTACTCGTTTTTCAGTAACGAGTAATCTAACTCGTTACTATTTCAAATCCAGTAGTCAGACTACAGTTACTTATCGAAATCATTTTTGCGTTACTGTGTGTTACTGTTATCTTTTGTAATTTAATTTTATTTCCTCTATGCGTCTTTGGGAGTAACCGCCGTTTCTATGCGACAGTTATCGGCAGCGACAGAAACATAAACAATGGAGGGAGATGCGCATTTTGTTGCTGGAAAAACAGGAACTATTTTGAGTTTCGCTCGCAAAGTCCGATTATTATAAGCATATTTGGGCTTGTTTTGTTCTAAAGTGGCTTGCACATTTAATGAGTTGCGGGCCGCGGTTTTTGGGCTTGGGAATAAGCAGACATAAACCCCAGAATTCGTCTGACATCCAGTTAGTTTTAGTCAGACTCTCCCTGTCCGTCATTTCCCGGATGATCCGTCCTGCGGTGTCTTTGTTAATGTCAAATTAATATATTACCTCTGAATTACGTCGAGCTTCTCGTTGCGCTCCAAAAAAACTGCAACCCCCCCCCAAAAAACATCGAGACTATGAACAGCGCAATAACCGTGAAAACAGTCACGAATGAACGTATCCATAAAGTTGTGCAACTAAACGCCATTATAATTATTAATATTAAGATAAGTGTCACAAATCTGTGCAGCGGGACATCTGAGTTGTGGAGCCGCAGGAGGAGCGCTGTGCGCTGCGCTCTGATAACAAACGTAGGGCCGTAACGCAGAACCTGGACGCTGGACACTGGAGGGGGGGAGGTCTAAAATCCTATTTATAGTTTACCAGCCAATACTGGAACACACAAAAACATGCACACATTACTAAAGTTTTTTTGTACTGTTGTAACCATTAAACAATCTCCCCTTCAGTTCAAAGATATAAGTGGAGACACATTGTTGATGTTACCTTTATAAAATAACTTACAATTAAGTATTGGCAAAGATCAATGTAATTTTCACAGGAGGCGGAGCTTTGTTGTTAGCAGCTGCTGAAAGTAACTAAAAAAGTTTTTTTTAATGTAACTTAGTTACTTTCCAAATCAAGTAATCAGTAATATAACTAAGTTACTTTTTCAAGGGGTAATCAGTAATCCGATTAAAGTTACTTTTTTAAAGTAACTATGCCATCACTGCACACCACAATCAGAAACTTGAATGAATGTTATTGGGATTTTCTATGATATAACCACTACAGCAAAGTGGAAGTGGGAAATGTTTCCTAAATTTCTACAATCAGAAAGAATTTGAATTCAGCTCACCTGAGCCAGTACTTTATGTAGAACCACATTTTGCTTAAATCTTTAAGCTGTGGGCCCCTATTGTTGGTAGGGATATGTGTTCAAGTTATTCTTCTACACAGAACTACCAGATAATTCTTACTGAGAGGAAATTGCAAACTATTTAACTTCATTCAATAGTCAAGTGACTTCTGAAGAAACTCTAGAACAGCACCTCTCATGATGAAGAAGCTCTGCCACGTTAATTCTGATTTGATATTTTTATAAACTTTTTTCAGCATTTTTTCTTAAGGTTGAGGCATTTCGTGTTTGGGCAGTTATTGTCTCAGGTTTTGGATGAAGTGAAGTAGCAATACTTGGCAACAACTGATGCTGTCATCCACGACGTTACTATGAAATATTATCTTTGCGACAAGCGTTTTTATTATTCCAGATGACATGGAGGGATGTGAATTTCACAAACTAGCAGATTACTGTATTTTAAAATGTCATTCAAAATTTTTGTCTTTACTTCTTAATGCTTTCAAGCAGATTCCAAAAATATTTTAATACGTTGAACAGTTCAGCACTTAAGAACTGTAATCTTAATATCTTGAAGAGGTGTAAGCTGCTAAAACCTCAAAAAGCAAGAAAAAAAGTATGTTTCACATAGAATGATGTCATTTTATGCATGAAATGATTTTTCTGGAAAAAAAAAAGCTAAAATAAATATTGTTATCATCAGTTCACATTAGAAGGTCCCATTTATTTCTCCGACTACACTGAATGATCAATACATGAGTCAGGTGGGAAAATGTCTGCATGAGTAAATGGATGGGTGCAGCGGATGTTTGCAACAGATGAGAGAGTGAACAGCCTGACCTCTTTGCTGACTTGTGTTTTCAGTCAGTCTTCCTGGTTACTATGCGTCATGGTTTGTTTCACTTGACGTGCAATTATTTTTCCCATTAAATACACAACATGTATTTCACTTAGTTCTTTTCTGAATGAATTTTCAATCAAAGGCCATTACACTCTTCAGACAGAGAAAGTTTAGAAAAATAACAAGGCGCAATGGGAAAGAAAATAATGCTCTGTCAAACGGAGATGGAAAACACAAAAATAATCATTTACAAGAAGCAGGTGATGCATATGTTAAAGTGTCAAGACGCAGCAGAGAAATTAATAGCTTTCTGCCATAAGCATTCTCTGATAAATATGATTACATTTGCATACTTCATTTTGCTCTTGATCTGCTGTCTTGGTGACTCTCAATGTTCTCCTGCACATGTTCCAAAAAGAAAAAAAAATATTACGACGCAACAAAACAAGCATTATGCATCTCGTCAAGAATTTTTCTATATCAAATGAAAAATTATGATAACATATTAGTAAGCGCTCATACTTTAATTGGGAATAGGGGCAAAACAAATGACTACGATACATTTAACTTACACATGCAGCATTTAATTATCTGAACTACATCCGCAATGTAAACACTACAGTCTGAATAATGTGCGAATCAATGATTTGAGGAGAGAGTTGTGGGGTCAGTTTTCTAGGAAGTGTTTTCTGCCTCATTAACTTATCAATAAAACCATCTGACACTGTCCGCCATCCGGCCTGATGAGGAAGGCTGTCCATTCCTGGTATGATAGTCTCGAATTTGTCCAACATCTTGACCTCAGCAAAAGAATCAACTTCTGAAAAAGCTTGATAATGGAGGTCACCTTTTCATTATAAATACTTAGTGCATTTGTACTTACACCAATTCTGGTTGAAGTTACAATGTCTTACAACAGTATCCATGAGCTTTGAAAGTTTTCAATCACAGACTTCAATGGATTGAAATTGCATGTGATAGATCAAGATAACGTAGAGCATATTTGTGAGGTGGAAGGGAAACAATTTCGAGTGGAATCCTTTGTAAAGATATGTTAAACCATTTATCATTTTCCTTCCATTTCACAAGTAAATACTACGTTTTGTTGGCTGTTCACACATCTCAATAAAACACATTCAAGTTTGTCTGTTGTCACGTGACAACATAAAAAAAATAAATTAGTATCAATACTTTTACGAGACACTGTATAAATCACCTTTGATCTGCCATGATATAAATCTAGTGGAGTTTTTCTGTCACCATTGGGATGCCTAATAAAGATCCTGTTCTGGTCGTATTTATGCAATAGGTCACTGAACATAAATACACACACATGCAAACAAACACTCATTTCAAAAATGTGCAGACACTTTTGCATACATAGAGGTCTTTTGAAGACAAATTTTAAAATAAAGTAACTTGCTCTTCATCCCCAATAAATAATTTCCCAAAACTGCTTCATAACATATGATTCTTTTTTCCCACAAATTGGATTTGACACATATTCATTCTCTTCGTTAGGTGAATCTCTAGGTGACAGTATTTGCACTTTTCCCCTGCTGTTTTCCAGTTCAGGATTCCAATTAACCTGTGCAAAGCGTGACGCCAATCACAGGACGCTGTATCGACAGCCGGCATAAAAAGAATAATGCTGTAAGGAGGATGTAGCTTACTGTGGCGGTGGCGCTGGTGGGTGGGGGTGGGTACTCCTCCCTCACTGGTGACAGAGAAGTTAGCTCCACTCATTTATCAAGTCCTCTCTGGCCACCGAGGGGCTGGCGACTCCCAGGGCCGCCTGCTGCTTGGGGGGCCGGTGCGCAATATGTGCATTTCAGGCCTCGGGTGGGCTGGCGAAAACTGCTGATGTGCTCAGTGCTGCTAAGTTTGATGGATTTGTTGTTGTCATTTGCTTTGGTTGTGTTCCCCGTAACAAAACAAAGAGAATCATTAACTCTTTTGTGCCACATGGAACTCTTATGGGTTGGGGATAATGCAGTACGAGATGGTGTACAGATGGGGTCAGCTGGAGTGTCCTGCTGCCGAAAGCCTTCCAGAATGGGGCGTTGAACATGCATGGACGATCCTCCATAGAGGGGCTGATTACAGAATGATTTAGTGGCCACCGATATCCCCTTTCTTTTTCAAGCCCCCGATCAGTGAGCTCATTTCAGCCACAAGAGGAAAACTGGCAGCGCTCTCCACTTATATTTATAGCCATTTGGTGTTTACCACCGTGTGTGACGTTCTGGCCAGGCTCACGTCCCAGCTATTAATGTGCATCACCATTGGAGGCTTGTAGTTTCTACTGAGGCTGGCTGGCACAGGTTTCCCTCACTATAGGAGTGTTACAATCAATGCATTAAAAGTAGACATTTAACTACACTGCTTGAACCAAACTGAAAGCTTTAAATTTATAAAATTATTTAAAGACAATTATACTGAACAGTTAAATTAGTTAAAAAAATACACCGAGGAGGAGTGAATATGTCTCTTGTTTCTTTTAAGATTATTTTGTCCTAAAAGGCTACCCTTAAAAGAACACCACTTAAATGCAAAATGTAATGTCCAGTAATGCATCAAATTGACTAAAGTTAACCAAGACATTTGAAAATTGATTCCAGATGAACACAACAAATTTCTGAGAATCCACCCTTTATACGTATCAAGTATTATAAAAGCTTTAAAACATACTAATTTTATGGATTGTGTCCTCTTGATTTCAGTCTTTGCTGTGGTTGTCAGGTTTTGTAGATTTCCAGACCCTTTAGTGGTTAGACAATCCTGGGCACCTACAGACTTCATTTATCACAGTTCCAGTCATTTAAACTTTTTATTTGTTGTTTTAAATGTAGATATTGGCATGCTTAGGTGGGTTTATTGGTGATACTTCTTTGACTCATGAGGATCAGCAAACTGTATACAAGTGTTCTTTGGTATTTCTCAACTTGAATAGACCTCTATCTTCTGGGCATTGTCAGTGGTGCCAATAAGTGTGACGTGAGCGATTTTATTAAATACAATTATTTCTTAACAGGAGTGTTTGTCCCCTTTGAATGTATGTACTCATTAGAGGCTTCTGATATGAACAATGTGGCTCTTTGCCCAGGGCGCCCTTGTGTGGAGGGCAGCACTGAGGTGAAAAAGGTAAATTGCCAGATATGCCCGAACAACTTTGTTTAGCTATTTTTATTTATTTTTATTTTTTTTGCTTCTACTAGTCAACTTTGAGAGAATGTTCCCTGAACTGTACACAGAGTAAATAGGTTCGGTTATCAAACTGAAGATTATGTCTAATCTGCCATTTTATGATTCACTGAGTGGATAATACTATGCTAGGAAACATAAAAAACACAAGAGGAAAACAGAAAGAACATACATAATACACACATATATTATTTTTCACATCTTTATTAGGCTTACCAATAATTTTGAAGGGTATAGTAACTTTTGCAGTATAAAATACCATTTTTAGGTGTTTGACATCGATTTTCGAAAAGAAGACTTATTTCCTCAAGGGAGAGTTGAAGATAAAGACAAATCCTCTTATTTTTCTCTGTCAAGTCATCACAGTCCGAGACGAAATACAAATTGAGATAGCAGTAACGGGCCACGGTAGTTTGTCGTTGACTGTGAGGGTTACAGGGGTGATTGAGTATGTGTTTGAATGCCTGAGGCCGAGGGCTAACACTACTGATACAAAGACAAGGTCGTCTCGGAGAGGGAGTAGCCTCAGCAGATAATCCCACAGTTCCTGACAACTCTGAACACAGGCAATGCCATCGAGTATTTTTAAAAATGAAAGAACATTCTTTAGGGAACAACATCATCAGGAACAACAGAAGAATGTGATAGAAAGGCCAACATTTATTCTCTTTTTAAGCTTAAGCAGAGACTGATTTACAGTTTTGGTGATTCTGTGTGGAACATAAATACTTAACTTGTGTACACAAGCAGTCATTATCTACTTTGGCATCAAATGAACAAACAAGAATAATGGCTACAATATTTAGCAGGAATATTTTATCAATACTGACCACAGACACAAGCCAACCTGTATGTTTCCTCTTTACTTTCATCAATAACACAGAGGGGAAGCGTTATTTCCCACATAAAACTAATCTTTCCCTTTTATTGTATTTTAATGAAACCAAACTCGTTCTAAGGTGGTAATTCATTCCATTTGTTATGTTTGGACAACTCATTAACATTATCATTTATTATCATTAAATTGAAATTTTAAGCTTCTTCTCCCTTGAGATGCAGTGCGTTTCTTTTTCTTCATTTTGCATTAAAACAAATGTGGGCCTGCTGATGCATTAGATTAATGTGCTCACTCACTGCCTGCTGCAGAGCTCAATTCTGGCATGAAAAACAAAACTCAGTCTGTGTTTTGAGCCTCATCAAAAGACATTTTTGTTTCTGGGAACGGGGTTTAAATTAGTGTATTTTACTGTTAGCTTTATGCACTCCTAACACAGTAAATGACTGTCAACACAAGCTAACTTTTAGATGGAATGTGATCTTGCTGAAACACCACATTATGCATTCCCAGAGATTTTATTTCTATGTACACTAATTTACTGACTAACATAATCATGCACATGTAAGGCATTAGCAGCCTTGATTTCATGTAACATTTGCAAGCTCATAATGCTAATGACTTATTTAGACTTCCAGATCAAATTCAAAGTTCTTAATTCTTGCTGAGTTTGCTCCACCACATCAAGCCCATTGCTAATTACAAAGTTAGCTTTTTCCTGAATAAATAAAGTTGATTAATTAGCGAGTCAGAAGAAGTGAAGATGATGTATGCTGTATAAATCACTGTCATAAAGAACTTACTGAAACGTTTCATTTGCATTGCCTGACTTCTTAATTACATGCGCCCAAACTTTGCAGATTTAATGGAAAATGAATAACGTGAAGGGTGAGAGGTTTCACGGAAAATCTGCCAAGTAAAAAGAGTCAAGATGTTGAAGTCAGGAAGGGATCTAAACAATACGCTTGTTAGCAACCTAAGACATGATTTATAAGACATGTTTAGCAGTTTTAACCATATAAGCTCAATGAATGGATAAATAATTAAATACTTAGAAGCTGTTCCATGCCCTGCAAAAGGGCTGAAAAATAAAAATACAAATCAGAACATTACTTTTTGCCACAGCATCCTCATATGAGCATCGTGGAGAGGTTTTTGGCCAAACATGTCTAATTTCTTATAACTTCCCTGTGATAATTTTTGTTCTCATATCCCATATGTTGTTCCTACGTTTGTGGCTTCATTCTGCCTTGTCCTAATTTGGATGCAATAAATAATTACAGGGCGATAGCTAATCTAACATTTTTGGTAAGGATTGTTGACATGTGACAAAGACCTTGTAGAAAATTGTATCAAAGGCTTTCTTTAAGTCCAGAAAGACTGGCACCAGAACAATATTAATGTTTATAAAGTTACAGATGGTAGCATATTCACCATACACACTATTCACAATCAAATCCATTAGTCTAATTTCATTTCCACTAAAACCTGTAACATTACTTAAATTTTCAACCTGCATTTTCAGTGTTATAATAAGACAAAGTTGCAAAGAAATAAGTCAGATAGCTCTAGAGAAATACTCATTACAACAATAAGTGTCTTGGTTTTCCTTTGTGGCATGTCATCTATGACACTTTCTTCCTATTCAGCAAGATTACACTACAGTTGATGTTTAGGTGATATATAATCCCTGTGTGAGTGATGTTGTCAATTTGGTACTTATATCCTATTTTGGTGGCCATCTGGGCTCACTAGATCGTCCCCTTGAGAGAAAAGGTTATAGATGATAATTATTCAGAAGTCATTTGGTTTTAGAGGTGTTTAGTGCTTATCAGCATTGCAGTTAAAATGCTGACAAAATGCCCTTTACATTTTTTTTTTACAAAGTGTTTGGCAATATGAGGCACCAATACACGGCCACTGAAAGGGTTAACATTTTTACTCAAAAACACTTCCACTATTGAACATTGCATGGTTAGAAAAGTAGCCATGAAAGACATAAAATAAATTATGATCAATTTCCTCTTTTAATGGGGTTGCTACGGGGGTTAGGCTGAGTGTTCACTTCTCTTTCCTTAGATTACAAGTGATGTGTTTGACAAATGTTAAGACTTATATGGGTTACCCAACATTCTGTTTCTGTGCAAGTCACTCACTTATTGCTGAGGCACTCTGTCAAATTGATTATCCAGTCAACTAATTCCCAGACTATGTCTAGCTAAAGTATGATGGAGTCATTGTGTCCCATGGGTGCAATTCTCATTTGGGAGTCTGTCTGTGTGAGTAAGTATTTATGTGAAAGAGGCTAACTAATCAACAAAGTGGGCCAAAAACTGAATATTGGGTAATCTGGGGCATTTGTGGACACGCTTTGTAGCTCATCACAGCCAAATTAGAGGATAACATTTTATAGAAGAAGACCATAAAGCAGAATGGCAATTTAGAGGTTGTTACATGACTACATTCAGCTGATTATATAAAGTAGTTTGCTTTCCCACAAGAACCTAGTTTGAAAAAGATTATCAATATTTATTTAACGCATGCACTGAAAAAGAACACATTTAAAAAAGGACAATTCAAATGAATATATTTGAAATACTGTTTCTTCTTTCTTTTTTTTTTTACTTAACTATTTACTTAAAATTTCTTTTTGGCACTAATGCAACTGTTGGTAAAGTTATATTTAATGGTAGGAGATAAATTGGATATTTTAACCAAAAAACCTACACTGAACATTACAATTGTGTTTTTCCAACATATACAGTGATTTTTTCTTTTTTTTTCAGTCAGCTTATCTGTAAAATGCAGAATTTTTAGTTATTTTTTTTGGGTGTCTTTGCACAAGCAGTCATAGATTTTTTTGAAAAAAAATAAAATGCTATTCTTTTTGAGTAAGTAAAGTTTACTAGAACGGAGCCCACAGGGGACACGTGGGATTTATTTATTTATTTACTTTTTGGGTTACCTCACAAAGCTTTTGAATTCTAATACAATAAGTTTTGCGTTCCCTCACAATAAGTCAGTTTATGTAGCATCTAGAATACTGAGACAAACTTATGTGCAAAACGCCAGCGATAAACAGGTCAAACATGGACTTCCCATTCCTACTCTAAAACATAAACATGTCAGAAGAAAAGAAAGAAAAAAGTGCATTAAAATTATCTGGACTATTTTTGAGTTATCCTTTAGTATTAGTTCTGTCAGTTGGTCTGAATGGCTAATAAAGGGCTGTTTTTGTATGCAGAGTTAAGAGTTAACGATGTATAAACATGTTTTCATTAAGGATCTTTAAGGGTGTTTATTTTTCACGCCTTTCATGCATTAAAATTAAACTTTTGTGTTTTTTTAAGAACAGAGTGGGGTTCTTTTGCTGCAAAAACCTTATCTTCGTGATCACCAAAGTAGTGTTTTTATGTTTAATGTAATAGAAGAAGTTCTTAGTTTACTTTAATTTACAATTTTGTTGTTTTGCTTAATTGCCAACCTTGCAGACTTTAAGTTCAGCAGGTCAGTTCCGAGCCCAAGAAGAGTGCAGTTTAATGCCAGTTGGTCACACAACACCTTCTTTATTTCCTGTTGGTGCAGAAAATATCTTTATTATGGTGTCCCGTGTGTCTCTGGCCAGGCAGAGTCCTCGGAGAGGAGAGCAGCGGGTGAAAGGGGTCATGTAGAACCAGACAGAGACACCGGCGTGACACTGTGACATGTTCAGATTCCCTCCAGTGAGCTGTGCCTTGCACGACAACATGAAACAAGAAAATGAGCCACAAACCTTTTTCTGACCCCGCAGCCACTCAAACATCTTCCCACACATGCTCAACACAGAAAAATATACAGATCAATAATTTTTATTTGTAATACAAGTGTTCTTTCAGCTTTTTATTAAAAGAGATTTTGACAGAATAGTTGGATATATGATTGTATGTGTTTTTGGGGGGCGGCTGAACTGAAATAAGCATTTCCTTAGCCGAGTGTTCATCTTGTTTAGTGTAGAGAGCTGACAAGACTCCACTGAAAGGAAATTATACGTCCTCCACTGGGTCTTCTCTCTAAATGAGAACTATTGCCCCTATTAGATGAAGGTTAATAGTCATTTGGTGAAAAACCCAGCTGATTTTCAATTGGATAGAGAAGAGAAACTCCACCAAGCAAAACCTACATTTTTGTGTGTTTTACAAGACCCCTAAATATTCTAGCTCACCCCAAACATGTTTCATTTTTTCCATGTAAAAAAAGATTTTTTTTGTTGTTTTTTTGTGCCCAGGAGGCAAGAATCAATGACATTTGAAATAATTGTTGTTACAGGGGTAATCTCTGGAGGGAGAATGGGGCAAAACTGTAGAGAAGATTTGAGTAAATTACTGTGTCAGCTTCTATTTATTTGCGACCGGATTGCCAGAGGCGGCACTTCAAGATAGCCATTAGGAGTCAGGGCAATAAAGACAGAGCATGTAGCCATTGTCGAAAAGTTAGCGTGTAATGCAGCAAGTTGTCATCAAAGCGCTCCCCGTGGAGAGCGCGGGGCGCACACTGGGGAGAATACATGTGAGGAGAACCAATTATAGCTCCTCAAATCTCTCTTTCTCAGAGGGAGAGGTCATAAATAGATCGCTACAGTTGTGTACCCTCACTGTATATCTCTCCATATGGCGGCTCTTCTCTGTGCATCATTAAAGGTACCAACCATCCTTAAACAGAGCACACATCCTATAGGTCTACAGAGTACAAAAAAGTGCTTAAAGCATTAAAATAAAGTTTAAAAGATTTGAAGGGTTTTGTTGTAATGGAAACTGTATTCTTTTTAGGAGCGTCTCTTTTCAAATGGTAAATATATGTAAAAAAAATATGCTGTAAATGAATTCATATTTTATTGTAGAAATGCAGTCTCGCACTGAACATAAACATCCAAACTTTAACACGAGTCTCTATAAGGCGGGGAAAAAAACTATTTGAAAGTAAGAAGTAGGCCTACTGTTTTTGTTTTACAAAATTATATTTGTCACGATTAGAGGCACCCCTAACAATTCCAATACAATTTAATTGAAGCATTTCCAGTATTAAATTTTACCATTTTAAGTCGATCCATGTGTCAAACTAGACAACTAGAATTAGACTAATAAGTACCGGTACACTACAACATCCCAGTTGTCCAGGTGTTTAAGGAATTTAGAATATGAAATAAATATCTACTGGGCAACAAAGCCAGAATGTTGTGTACTCTATTGGCCTAATCACCAGAGCCAATTTTATTATGACTGAAGTATACAAATTATCAGAACCTCAATCCAAAATTTACTACTGAATGCAGTATCTCACTGACCACAATTGACAGCATTTGCAAAGCGAGATTTTTTAAAATTTGCACAAGTTATCAGTTGGACTGAGTTTTAAACTTTGACTAGGCCATTCTAACAAATCCACATTGTTTGGTATCAACAATTCGAGTACAGCTGTAGGACAGCCCCAGACTGTATGACTGAGGTCTGGCTTTTATTTGATTAAACTTGGGAGCATCATAATAATAATAATACAAGCATAATACATCATGCGTGTATTCTAATCTTCAGACAAATTTTCACTCTAGTGTGTGATAAATATCATAAACATGGTAAAAGATTACATGTAAGTGAAACATTACATGCAGGGAAGCTTTTAATAAAATGCATTTAAGACCTTGGGCATTTTAAAAATTTAAAATCACTTTTCTTAACAGTTTTCTGTTAATATGACAGTTGTAGCAGCTTGTTATCTAAGTAATCACTCTGAATATTCATTATGTCAAAGCAATGTGCTCTATTTCAGGCATACAGTCTCAGAACATAACTACGTCCCTTGGGATATGCTGATTAAAATGCAAATTTTACTACCAATGCTAAAGTACACAGTTTGCTGCAAATTAAATCACATGAAGCTGCTTCAAATAACAGACAGGCATGAAGAAGTTAATCCTTTCCCTCAGTTAAAATGGCCTGTTTAGCTGTAGTTTTGAGGATATTAGCAGGAATAATGGTAAAACAATGAATATGTAAGAAAGTCTTAATCTGCAGGAAAGGACACCATTTTAATCCCCAGCCACTCAAATGTGGTACGATAACCAGCGGAGGCAGTGACTTTTAAATCCGGGACTTAAGAGAGGAGGAGGGAAGGATCAAATAATGAACAGGAAGTGGAGATGAAAAGGGAGCCTGCATTAATTAGATGACGGCGATGGGCTGCAGCAGCGAAGACAAGGCAGGGAGAGAGGGGATTGAAACTGTTTGTAGGGTCTGCCAAACAAATGGTGCAGGTCCCTGCGGGAAAGAGATTATTATGGGCTCTGTGTCTGTCAAACATCTGAACACAATACAAAAAAGGGAAGGGGACGTGGGGACGGCGGGGGCCCCCGAGGCAGCACCACGGCCTCAGAGGGCCCACGAGGACGCCGGCAGGCTCTCCACAGCAACGCTGGTCCTGCCAAAGAATGTCTGTAATCCGCAGACTGACTGAGGTGATCCCGCGGCTCTCCCCAGCACTGCAGCAGGCTGTCCCATTGTCAGCAACGCTCAAAGAAGGGAAGGGAGGAGAGGCGGCGAGGCACGGGGGAGGTGGTGTCCTTTCTCAACTCGGCCTTATGAAAGCTCCCCGCCTTTGTCCAAAAATTACAATTGCTCTTTTCTGATCTTTTGTTGTGTCCTGTTGACAGTGGTTATTGACTAAACGGTTGGACATGGAAAGGATATGACCCCTTACCCTCCCTTCTTCCTTTTTGTCATTGAGGGCTGAGGCCTTTTCGCTGGGGGGCTGACAACAACAGAGGAAGCAAGTTTGAGGTTTACATGTAGCTTTATTCTTAAAAGGGATTTGATGAGGCTTATGCAGACAAGAAAAACAAGTTAGGGTGGAAGTTTTGGTTCAGCAGAAACAAAAAACTTGAAGAAAGAAGAGCAAGAAGAAAAAGAACAGACCTCCAGATTTTTTTTTCTCCCAGTTTCTCCTCTCAAACAGATGCCAAGGCAGATGGTGGTGAATTAGCAGAAAATGGGCAAAAAAGAAGAAATGAGACAGTATATTATAGGTCCTGGGAGGACAGACGCGAAGAAATAAAGATTAAAGCGGCACCACTGGCAGAGAGGAGGAAAATCTCACCCAGGGGTTGTGGGAGGTCTAAGGTGTCATTTCTGAAACATCATGTACATCTGCATGATTTGCATGATGAGGGACATGTTCTGGGCAGAGTGTTGCAAAAGGCCCATCATGGAAGCAGCAGGATGTCACATGGGGCATAGTGGGTGAAAAACACCTGATTGATGTGATGATGCTGCATGGGTTGGATGAGTTTAGTAACAACGTACCAAACGCAATTCAATTAAGTTCAGTTTAAGTAGAAATGCATTACTGTACAATGTCTTGAAAAAGTTATAGTTCAAGGTAAACCAAAGCACAATTGTGAAGAGAAAGGAAAATAATAATTGCTTAGCTCTTTGTTTAAACAAAGAATTATTCAAGAAAGAATAGCTGGAGCATCGGCTCTGAAATCCCAGAGTCGATTCTCTAGAACCGCCGTTTGCTGCAACTACAGCTGCAAATCTAAGTATTTTTTCACACAGAAAAAAAGAACTCAAGGCGACAGCATGTAAGTTTGATTTAGGTCTGGACATTGACTGAGCCATTATAACATAAAAATGTTTTTCTAGATGGTACTCTTCTGCCTCCATGTCTAATCTCCATATTTAGCTCTTTCCGTCCTCACATCAACTCTGATTAGCTTCCTTGTCCTTGCTTAGAAAAGCATCCCCACAGCATGATGCAGTCACAACCATGTTTCACACAAAACATATCTTCTCAGAGCTTGTTTTCAATTTATCTTAATTTTCTTTTTGCTATCCTTCCATTAAGTTTGACACAAACAGATTGTCCCACCTGAGCTGGAGATCTGTGTTGGTAACCCCAGTCAAGGCCTTTCTGGCTGCTGCTCTGTTTCCTCGTCCATTTAGGTGCATGGTCATGTTTTGGCAGGCTTGCTGTTGTCTGTCTTGATTTCTTGCAAGACACAAAAGAAGTGAGGCAGAGTAGTCACAACAAGATATTTATTAATAACACAAGTTCAGAACTTACTTACTCTGGTCTTCGCAGTCAACAAAGGTCCCAGGTCACATCAACAGGGTAGACCAGGTCTTTCAAAGGATGCAGCCCCTGAATTTGGACACAACCAAGGTTATACTCTTTCCATTTTCAAACAATGAATTGGACAGCACTCATAAAATGATCAAAACTTAGAATTTTTTTAAAACCTAGCCCTGCTTTAAGCCTCTCCATTTCTTTGGTCTTCGTTAACCAAATCACACACAATTGCTAACAAAGCGATTTATGAATCACTTTGTTTCATAAAAAGATTAATCACTTTGTTCATGAACAAAGTGGTCCACTTTGTTTATGAACAAAGTGATTCACTTTGTTTATGAACAGTGAACATAAACTTTGTTTATGAACTACTTCCACTGGGTTTTATTTTGGAATGTGAATGTAAAGGGGAGCTGAATATAGTTTGCTGGAAGTGTGAGTTCTGCTTAAAATTAAAAAAAATAAATGCACACTAATTTCACAGAAACCTAATAATGAAAAGATGTTATCGTCATATCGTCATCATTTGCACTTTAGAAAACAGTATTACTATTCCTTCCTTTTGCCCTTGTGCTGCATTCCATAAATCTATAAATAGAAAGCATTCTCCAGCTATTTCTGCCGAGTATCCATTAGTTTGAGAGATTGACAGAAATAAAACTAGTGAGAGCAGACTGGGTTAAGACTACACAACATTACAACCAGTAATTCTGGCTGCCTATTAGATTTATCTGTTGCAGGCTGAAGGAGAGCACGCACTTTGTCTTCAGACATGAAAACAGCATCTCAAGTGTTACAATTCCAGAGGGGGTAAAGTGGAATTGCTGTTTTTACATTTCTGTAGCATTTTTTGCCCATAAGGAATATGGATAACAAATGAAATATTCAGCCACATTGTCTGATTTATCTCTTTTATTATCTGCAAATATCACCCTGGCAATTTAAAGGATAGCTCGCTTTATTCTGGGCCTTTTCGCTGGGGGCCTGACAACCTATCAATGTTATACAGCTTAAACAGGTCAGGATTGCATGAGCATTCCTATGTGAGAGGTTTTGAGCTTGCAGAATTTCTAAATAGAAACCACAAAAAGAGAAGGCAAAAGAAGGAAAAAACAGGAAGCATTTTTTATAGGAAGCTACAGAGCTATCTCACTGGCAAAATGATAAATCTGCACAGCGTCTATTTTTCAATTGGAGGAACAGAATCATATTTATTTTAATTTAAGTGGAAACTTCTCTAAATTTCTCAGAATGTAAATAAATGAACTCTTCTTGAGAAGGTGGCTAAGAGACAGAGGCTGGGGTCTAGCTAAAGTTTTTGAGGCATCCAGTGCTCCATTTTGTCTGGAAGCACTAAAATATAAAGTCTATTTTGCAATTCTACACACAACATATCCTAAATACATTAATATTTAAACACCTTTAAAATGAGGAATTATGTGTTCATATATTACATCAAATTCAATTGATATCAACATGGTTGAAGAGATAATCAAAACAATGTATTAAAATGGATCAGTTTCTCTGCACGGAAAGAAACTTCTACATTATTTCTACAGTCTAAAGCACAGATTAGGTCTGAAGTTTAATGGTTTTAACCAAACACCAGTTAGAATGAATCAAATATCCAGGAATTAATTGTCTGCCCACTGGCTCATGTGGGGACCCTTCACTGGTGCTTGTCCTCACCAGTGGAGGGTGTACTACCAGAACAGGTTGGCAGTTCATCCCATGGCAACACAGAGACACAGAGGACAAGCAACCATGCACACACTCGCACCTAAGGTCATTTAGAAAGACCAATAACCTTACAGTCATGTTATTGCATTGTGGGACGAAGTGGGAATTTTGGATGTAGTGTTCATTTCTGTTTCTTGAAAGTGTTTGATATCTGCTTCTAATCACGTTGGTGTTTGTTGAGCAGGTTGGCTTCTCAGAGATCTACACTGTCTCTGAAGAGAGATTGAAAAGAATCTCACTGTATAAAGGTACCAATTCAGAGAACAGTTAAAAAGTTCTGAACAGTTACAAAGTTCTGCAATGCCACATATACACCATGTCACAGTGAAGACATAGTATATCAAAACTGGGTTTTTCAAAAGATTTGGTGGTCAGTGGGGATGCAAAGAGCCTGACAGTAACACAAAAGGAGCTGAAGGGATTTCTAACAAGGATTTAGTTGTGTTTTGCATTAAATAAATATATTTTGCGTTCTTCATATATCAGAAATAGAGCAAAAACCTCCCAGAGCCTTGTAAGGGACTGTACTATGGTCTGACGAAACTAATCTCAAAAGGATTTGCCTCACCAAAAGAACACCAGGCCCACAAACATGGTGGAGGGGCCATCATGCTGTGGGGTCACTTTGTTCAGATGGAGTTGTGGTTTTGTCAAGGTGGATGTCATTTTTAACAGTTCCAAATACTAGACCACAGATCCTCTCATTTCTGCCAAAAAGAATCAAAAATGAAAATAGATTTTATTGTTTGTTTTATGTTTCTGTATTGAGCTTTATTTGTTGAGTAAAACTCCATCATATTAAATGGATATTAATGTCTGGTCCTTTGCCTATTTTACTCAAATCTGGTAACTGAGAAAGTCTTAATACTTCAGTGTCTATAGGTGTTTCTTTGATAAAGTTAGAAGAAACATATCATACCACCATATTATTTTTTTTTACCACATAAAGAAAGGTCTTGCAATAAACATTTCTGAATGTTCCATTGTTGTTGGCCAGTAAGTGAGACAAATTTATAGTAACATGTGCAGCCCTGTTGCAAAAACAGCACCGTCAGTAGTAAAACATTGTAAACTTGGCTGAGAAGCTCAGGGAGGGTTTGCCCTATGACCTTGAAAGAAACCCTCTGCTGCAGGTGTCCCTGTTCCTTCCAGGTGCTCTGCCGCCCCTCCTCCTCTCCGCATTCCCAAACACACTGCTTGGCTAAAGATAGTTATTCCACCTTGAACCGATCTGTATCGCCTCCCCTGAGAGCACAGGTCCCTCCTGTGAAACCTCATACGGTACAGCATTTCTTACTTCCTAAAAGGGGAATGAAATGGCAGGGGAGAATATTCAGCAAGTCTCACTTTAAATCAAGATAAAAGACTGAAATGAAAAATAATAGGAGGAACAAACCCCTGGATAGCCCAGGGCTCCTAATGGAAACACATGGCTGAAGGCTGAGGAGTTGTCAGCAGCCAACAATGTGCCGTTCCTTTCTTGATAATCTGGCCTGCCATGAAATTAGAATAGCAAATACCTCCTGACAAAGATGCATGTTCCTTCTCCTTTGTGAAACCATTAAAGAAGGAGGAAAAAAAATATCAAGTAGTGACTCTGAATGCCACATAACTTCAATTTAAATTTACACCGCTACGCAAAGAGAAGTGATATGCACTCAAAAATTTTAATAACCTATTAAGTTACGACTTCAATTTCATTTTATGAATATTTTCCTAGGGGAGCACAGCCATCACAAGAGAAAGATCGAAATTTAAAAAAGATAAATAGTGCCATTAATCTACAACATTTCTCTTCCATTATCCCTGAAAATGAGGAGTTATTTTTGCTCAGATCCTCACGTAATTAGCTCCTTACACTTGACTCACTAGCCAGAAAATGACCATGTTCAGAAAATTAAAAATTTGTCATTAAGTGGAATTTAACATAATATCATTTATCTTTATATATTCCTCGGCTGACAAGAGGCAGCCTTGGATGTTGATCAGGGCTTTGTATTGCAGGACTTGTGACTGTGGAAGGAGCAGGACTGTGTAATCTTACCACGTGAATATCGGAGATTTTAACAGCTTTCACGTGGAAAATTTATCCTACTAATGGCGCTGTCATTTAAAATAGGGAATTGCCATTTGTGCTCAAATGAGAGGGGGACTGCAACACTGTGTTATATTGTTGCACTCTATTATGAAGACAGATGTTAACAACTAGTTATGTGTCCACTTTGGTTTCAAAATGCGAGCTGTGTACTTACTTTTCATATAAAAAGCTTTCTAAAAAATTATTATTAAGAAGAATGACAAAACAGGTCCTATGGATAAAGCACAACATTTGAATAAAATATACACAAAATATCATTTTTTCAAATATTTGACTAAACTAACCTGGGCCATGTTGACCACAACAATGTATGTTTTCCTGGTGTTTGCTAAATATTTTTTATTTTAAACATTGCAGTAGGTGGATGGTGTTTTTAAAATCCCTTGTTGTGGAGCAGAACTCAAGTTATTAAATATTTCGCACACGTTGCACTCACCTCCACGCGCCGTTTCCTTTTGGAACATGCATCCTCCGACACAGTAGCAAGTCAAGCCCAGTGTTTTCCGGTTACAACGCCCCTTTGAAAGTTTTGAAAGGAACCGCGGCAAAAGGGAGCGTCGTCTGACAGGCGGTCAGTGACAGCTTGTCCTGAATCGTCTGACAACTTGCCTGGCTTCAAACAGAAGCGCTTCTCTTTGGACCAAGTGTCTTTCTAAAAGGTAAGTCATAATATACAAGTTGCTAAATAGTGTGTTAGCTAGTAGAGCATTGTTGTTTGAAACTCTGTTGTGGATTGCCTGCAAAGTGCGGAGTAGAGTGTTTTTTTTGTTGTTGTTGTTTTGGTTGGATTGGACTGGCGAGGGAAAAAACCTGGACTGGATTATTTTGTTTTGAACTGACTTTAACTGAATAAAACATATGTCCCTCTTTAAGATAAAGAATCGATTATTATTGTATATTTTTCTCTGTGTGTAAATACATTTGAGTCTTGTGGGGAAAAATAGTGGCTGTTGGGTTTGTTTCATTTAATGTATAGGCTAATAAGCACTTATCTGTTTAACATCCTTTGTGCAGGTTTTGTGTCCACAGTAAACAAATATCAACATCTTATTTGTCAGGAGAGAGAACTGACTGGCTTCCCAAAAATTTGATTACACATAATCATCACACTACCACTGTCACCCGTAAACATGGAGAATAGGACATAAGGCTTCCATGACAAGGGTTGGGAAACGCAGGCTATACCAATCCCATTACAAATCCACAATAACTACCCTTGAATGGTCAGGAAATTTTACATGTGATGTTTGTCATATACTTAAACTCAAATACACCCAACACTGTTTTGCTAATTTTGACCTTCATTTGTTTTCTTTGCATGTGAAAATGAAGTGCAATTTTGGTTCACCTATGACCTGCAATCATAAAATAGCATGTTATCTAAATTCTTAAAGAAACTTGTTAAGACTGAAGTATATTTGTGTAATAGTTGCAAAAAACAATAACTTCTTCTTAGGCTATAAAAGTTAATGACAAAATTACTTTGGAGATACAAATGTAAATCCGATCACGATGCATTTAAAATGATGTAATCAACAACTGAAACATACGGAGAATAATTTGGAGGGGAGGTTCAGTTCTGTGTGGTTCTGTCATTTACTTAGTTCAATACAAAAACATGTTGGTCATCATCTCACAACACAGCAGGCTATCCATTAAGATCTAATTGATCATCAGATAGAATGGAAGGAAGAAATGGAGTTGATAATGGTGAGAGAAACCATTTTGTCTCACTCCCATTACAGAGTAACAACATTCTTGTTTAGTTATTATTCTCCTGTGACTATGAAAACACAAACTGAAGGGCCACATGCTGCACTCCACTTTCCCACTGAAAAACTTTCAGTTCTCATAATAGACCTGGGGAAATTTCATAAGCCATTAGATGCATATACACTGACAATTTTATTAATATATATATATATATATATATATTACTGAAAATAAGTAAAACAGCTCAAATGAAGGAAGAATTATGAGATTAATATTCACTCTTCATTAATTTGATACCATCTTATACCCTCAGGTAAATTATCACCATACACATCTAACCATACAAGTAGTCAAATAAGAATGTCACTTCAATAAGATTATGCTGCCTCTCACCCCCTACATGTTTTCCTAAAATATTAATGAGATTTAAAGCTATAAAATCATTTCATATTAGTACTTGTACCGCAATGAATCATTGTGGGACTTCTTTTCCCCCTGATACAGTATCAAGGCATTGACCTCAATTAGGCTGGAGTTGATTAATTTCACCACATTTAGAAATTATTTGAGGAGGTCCACTGAAATCATGTCTGAGTTAACTGGAAAAGCATTCACATCTGGTATATTTTACCATAAATGACATTTACAAAAATTCTTATTTAGCCAGAAGAAAGAGATTCTAGCAGGCCTCAGCATAAAATCTGCATTCAGTCATATTGAATAAAAACTAAGTTCTTCCTGCTGAATCAATCCTTGTTATATTTAAACTTCATGCTGGGATTCAAACTCAGATTCCTAGGATATGTTTCAGGCTCTCCTCTAGTTTAGGGGTCACAGCCACAAGATGGTGGTTGTATCAAAATAAGTTTAGAAAAGTTAAAAGGATGTGAATTCATTGTTTCAGGTACTGTGAGGTTACAATAAGATTTCAGTACCTTTAAAACTATGGCGATCACTGCACACTTTATAGAACACAGAAATGTGTTATGAATTGACATTTTGAATGTGGCAACAAGAATGTTGGTTGACAGATACTAGGAAAGCATGAGCCTGGTAATCAATCACATGTAATGGCAAAAAAAGTACAATTGTAAGAATGCAACACAGTCACTGCTAACATTTCTTACCATGTCTCCCTCTGCAACAGAACCAAGCAACCTTACATGCACGCCACACAGCCATTCAGCTCCCCAGGGCCCAAACCAATCTCTCCTGTCTTTATGTAGGCAGTGTCTCTGCTTCAAACTGCAGCAGCCATCAAAGTCATTAATCCATCTGCCGAACATGACTATGACTGATCTGGTTGCCAAACAATCAATTTGTACCTCTCTCCCACTCACTCCTCTGGTGTGGAAGTACAAAATATCATGAAATAGTATCAATGGTGCACAATGAAATAATAGAGTAATAAGGCAATCACTTTGACCTTGGAGGACAGTTAATTCATCTGCCCATCTGTCTTAATTATTTCTTCTGAAATAGATACCGAAGACAACCTGAACATTTCATTCATCCACAGATGACATTTCCATTTTTTATCTGAAGGAAGATGCCATTTTTCTTTTTGGGGTGCTGCATTTCTTTTCCATCATGATTTTTCAGGATTGGTCAAAAAAAAAAAAAAAAAAAAAAAAGCATGAATGAAGATGAATCAGTTTGCTGAACTTAAATCTCGAGGTCAGGGCCAAGTGAGTGAAGCCTGAAGAGAGAAAGCTGAACGTGAACCTTTGTGAGAGCAGTTTACAGCACATAAATCAATACTCAACAGAGTGCAAAGCATACCAAAGAAAGTTGCATTGAAAATGAACAGTTCACTTAAGAAAATTAAAAAAAAAAACCTCAGGTCCAATGGGGAATCAAAAATAACACAGAACTAGTCTATGATGGCAGGACAGGATGAACAGACACTGAATGGCAAAACCAAGTAGGAGACGGGCCTTGACTGTATGCAGCTGTGACACACAGCAAAAGCTACTAGGTAGTTCTGGAAACACAGACGTAAACAGCAGAGGCACAAATCTCTGTAAACAGGAAGTAAAATATAACAGATTATTAACCAAATGCTAAGAAAAAACAACAGAAAATCAGGAACTAAGATCGAACAAATGTAACTTAAAACTAAGCAGAATAAAAATGCATATCAAATAATAGAATTAACGACAAGGAATCTTACACTTAAGAATTGGACTGAATATGAAAAGACTTTAATTTTCATATTTAAGTTTTTGCAAAAGCAAGGCTAGGTAAAACACAACTTTACCTTTGGACCTTTTCAGTAGGAGTTTGGTCTTTGAAGAACTTTTCACAGTCTGATTTTTGTCCTTTACATCTAGGATATCACAGCAAAGTCTATTTAATATTTGTTGTGGAGAATTAGCAACATTTAAAAGTAGGTTTTAGGCATAAGAAAATGAGAAAAAATTTCTGTTCTTGGCATTGTAATATTTCTATTCAAGCCTTTTCATAAAGGGTTGACAAAGTAAAGACCTCTAAAGTAAATAATAACTGAAGTGAAGTTTGTTGGTGAAGTGAAATCTGTGCCTCTGCGTGTCCTTCAGGGCTAACTCACTGAAGTCTGAAGCTGACTGCTGTCACTAAGCAGCAGTTGGAGGGACTTGTGGCTTGTCAGTCTCAGATGGTTTTTTCAGCGGGAGTTTGGTGTGTGACAGATGATTCAAAACCAAAGTGGAGTGCTGACTGCCAGTCACTAAAAGACCCAGGCTTTGATGTAGAATGAAGTCAGAGAACATCTTTTTCTCTCCTTTTCACACTTATTCATATTTCATATTTGCTAAGGTGCACTATAAAAAGGAGATTTATTTTATCAGCTCAAACCACAATACATTTTTTCTAATTAAGGGAAGCGTTCCTTTTTCATACCATCAACAGGGTGTTCCAGAAGAATGAAAAATCCTTGAAATTTTGTCCTTTTGATCATGTTACAACCGCAAACTTCAGTGTTTTCAGTTGGATTTTATTTGATCAGCACAAAGGAGCACTCTGTTGTAAATGTAAAATTATACATCCTTTTTAACGTCTGGTGGTTTTACTTTGCAGAACCAGTTTTCATGGCAATTCCAGATGCAAGTGGATTATGTCTCTAACAGCTCTGTCATTTTTCCAACCTCCAACAGATTTTCTTCCAGGAATAATCAGTATTTAGCTTTGTCATCCCATCATCTCTGAACAATTTCACTGTGCTCCTACACCTACACCACACTATGACGCTGCCTCCACCTTGTGTCACTGGGTGCGTTCAGGGTTATGTGCAGTGTTTGTTTTACTTTGGGTTTGCTGTGCAAAACCCATTTCAATTTTGGAAGAATGGGTTGCACAGTGCTATGTGAAATGTTTAAAACTCAAAATGTGTATAAACACACATTTCAGATTTTTTTTTGTTTAAAGGAAATAATTTTTCATTCCTCTTCACAGTTATGAAATGATTTATTTCTCTATCACCTAAAATCACAATAAAAACAAAAATACAGTACAATTTAAGGCTGTAATGTTTCAAAATATTAAAAAGTTTAAGCAATATTGGGACTTTTTCAAAGTACTAAACCATAATGCCTTGACCAGCATGAAGATTTTGAATAACAGACCAAAAAGAGAGAAAATGCACAGCAGGCGGGACCCAGAAAAGCACAGTGAGTTTGATGCGTCGCTTTCGGATGTTTCTGGCTTCCAGCAGCCTCGCGGTATAAAGACGCCCACAGTGAGCCGTGCGAGAATGCAAAGCAGGCCATCTGATAGCAGAGAGCAGAAGGTAGAAAAGGGGGTGTGTGTCTGGTGAGAGGCAGCCTACAAGCATTTGTCAGGAGGCAGTGACAAAAGGAGGGATTGAAGGGGCCTTGCTCGCCACTATTCAGAGACAATTTGTAAGCCTGGCTGTTGAAGTCAGGCCAAAGACTTGCGAACAGCTGGAGCCCTGCCGTGATTGATAAATGTGGGCCTCAAAGAACTTCATTTTGATATGAATGAAGACAAAAGCATGACAACATTCGGCGAGCGTTTAATATTACCGTCATTAAGTGGCGACGGTGGACGAGCGCCTTGTCGTCAGCTGGGAATACACAATGCCAAAAGGGAGGTCCTCCTGGTAATTAACATTTTTATAGCAAAAAAACCTATTTTGGAACAGATTTGTAATTAATTCAGGTTTCAAGCTTATTAAAAGAACACTTAATCTGCTTTTAGAGGTTTACATTACACAAAGGAGTAATTATCAGAAAGCAATGTCCCTTTGATGGCAAAGCCATGCATTTTGAGACAATTTCTTAAAAGATTTTTCTTTTTAAGGTTTCATAATACTTTGGAAGTCCTGTGATCTGATTCCATGCAGGACATTTTGTCATTCTAATCACGCCATAACCAAATTACATCATGTATCGACTGTGCGCCATAAAGAGATGTTGCTGTTCTCCGTCACAGGCTTTTGCAGACGTTGTGACCCATGCTCACATGGGTCAGTGCAAACGTGGCTGACCAGCTCCGATACATGCACTTACTGGGTTCACTGGCTGTTAAACCTCTTTATTAACACCTGATTTATTTTTCATCACACCTAAGATAAAAAATTCCTTCCTGTTGGGAATTTTGTGAAACAAGGAAATTCATTCCCTTTTGCCTATTGATTGCACATTTTCAAATAAAGTGTTTTATCAACATAGGGTGGGATTTTTCATCTGTTTTATAGAACTGAGAGTAAACTATGCACATCCATCCCTGACCTATTTAATGGCTGAATAGTGCCAAAGACCTACTTGAGTAAAATTGAAAAGTTTTCCACCATTAAGTGATATATATGGCTGTGACTGAAGTCCATAAAAATTGAGAATTGTTCTGTTTTAATTTAAATTCCATCCGAGACAGTCCTCAAAGTGACAAAGGGGGGACACCCATCCGGTAATACAGTTGAGAATTTGCTGCCAGGACTCACAATGAATGAGTGAATACTGATGAAGTTTGAAATAAAAAAAAAAATAATAACTCCATCGGGTCCTGGTTTCTACATCACTTCAGTGGAGGATGGGATGGAGAAAAGAGAGGGGAGTGGGCTTTTTCTAGGTTTCCATGGAGAGAGGCACCTTTCTCAATATTCAGAATCCCAGTGTTCTGTGCCGACTTTCAAAAGGAGATCAATCTCACTTTGAAGCACTGGAGACTTCATTTGTTTGTGAAGGATGTGAGGTGCTGCCTAAATGACTACGCCAATTCTTCAAAACCCACTTGCAGTTGACACCCGGTGGCTCTGAATTCATTGTGCCTTTTTTTTATTATTATTTTGAGGGTGAGGGGGTGCACTCAAGTTCACAGACACATGACTGAGTCCAGCATTCTGACAATAAAAGGTTTAGCCTGTTGGCAGATCTGTTTTCACCAAAAGATAAGATGAGGTCATAAATAGGAACTGTACTCAGAAAATACATAAACACACAAGAAATGCTCCATTAAAAACAACTAATGTTTACCTTAAGCAGTAAACACCAGTCCAGGCATAAAAATATCATCTTTGTTAAAAATAGATAACATAGCATGCTGTCTAAATCTAATAAGTATCATACATATAGTTTGATTACTGTGTCAAAAAGCAGAATGATTGTAAAATCTTTCTTGTACTTTCCTAAAGATTTCTAACAGAAATTTGCCGATCAGGTTTTTTATGTCTTATACCAGTTTTCTTTGAGGTTTGAGCTGCTCATACAGCTTCATTTAGTTTTCAAAGACTAAAACACATAAATGAAAAAAATATATGTTCATAGAGTTCTTTACATGGGTCATAGATTTGAGTGCAACTGAAAATTAAGGAACTACAAATTTAACTGTGCTTATACATAGATTTGTGGCCGTTACCTGATTTTTATCGGGTTTGAGAAAAATGCATCAAAGGAAATTGTGGTGTTCTTTGTTTTGGTGCATTTAATAAAATGGGCGATAAATATGATTCTTTATTGACAAGCAACAAAAACTGGCTGATTCCCTTCCCAGCCCAATAGAGTAAGGCATCTTTATAATTTTAAGCTAAATAATCCTAAAAAATGGGACCAATTAAATATGCCATTAGAAATACGTTATTTTCATTTATTTATTTTTATCTTTTTATTTGCTAATGTAATACTGAAATGTCTCTGACATGTTTAATAGTTTGCTATTCACAGAAACGTTCAAAATCAGACTTTTTTTTTTAAACTTTTTACCAACATTGATGGATATTTGGTCATAAAGGATGAAAAGAAAAACAAACCATAATATTGTTGAATGCTTAATTATTCTATTATAAACACATAATAATAATAATAATAATGTATTAAAAATTCAAAGGAGCTTAAAACTGTTTGCAATGACCCTAACTAGCCAGAATTATATGATTTTTTTTTACCTATCAATAGAGTAAATGTAATAGTTATGACATTAATGGTTTTTACAGCACAGTGTTTAAAGAATAAAATAAAATAAATAATAAAATAACATAATAAATGCTAAAATAAAACAGGGTAAGAGGTTCAGAGGGGAAAATCTTATTCAGTCTCTAGAATAAAATCATTCGTTGGTGAGTAATCTTGTCTACAAATTTAAAGGAGAGAAAAAAAACTGGGAAATTATCAAAATTGAAACATTTGCAATCAATCAATTATGTTACATTACATGGCCATTCAAGTTAGTTAAGGAAACACACACAACATGAAGCAAAACATTCTGACAGATTCTATGATTTCTTAGAGGAAATTCCAGAATAAGAACTGAGCATAAATATAATGTCTAAGATGGGTAGCAGTTTAACTTTTGTTTAAATGTTTCCTTGGTTTCTCTCTGAAGATTAAAGAAATGACTTTGATGGTGAAAAGAAAAATAAAAGATTATTTCAAAGTTTCAACCATAACAGTCAGTTCTCTGATCAGAATTGCCTTGTTGTTGTCTCTGCGAACCAGAAAACCTCCCTTGACCTGCATTTCTCATCTCAGCTGATCAGTCTTGGATTTGATTCCAGCCAGTCAAAATATCCTTACCTTGTTTCACCCAAGTTTTTTCCCTTTTTATTTTTGTCCTGTTTCTCTAAGCCAGGGCAGGACAAATCACCAGCCTGATGAGCCAAATCTAAACTTGCTGGTTATGCTGGCTAGCCAATAGGAAAAAAAATTTGAGTAACTGTAGTAAAAATTCTGTGGTTGAAACATAATTTATCATTTAAAGTTAACAAACCATAGATTATTTTAAAATGCTTCCTGAATCAGAAACATAGTGTAGAACCATTTAAATATGAGGCATGTATTAACAGGCGATCTAAGAATATTTCTTCCAATCAAAACGCTTCGGAGTTATAATAACATTAATGCATTTTGAAGATTCATGAGTAATAAGTTGTTTGGCCATTCAAAAGGTTATCTGAGGATATTCGAATAAACACATAAATACGTGTGAAAGGTCAGATTTGACACGTTTGTGGTGACTTCATATGAATTATTTCAGAATGTACTGAGAAGAAGGCTTTAATAAACATTCAATAAATGCTAATTAGCTTTGTGAAAATAGTATTCGTGTGTAATACTTTAATGCATGACTAGTTCCTCATAGGTTTGAAACTAAATACTGTATTTTTATAATATAACCTGTTGAGTATTTTTAGTAAATTATAACCCATACTTTTTTATTAGATTAGCCACAGCACACTTAAAAAAAAACAACCTTCTATAATAAGTAATGTAAATATGTTTACAGTGATTTTTATTTGAAGCAGAGTAAACATTTCTGCTGCTTAATAGAGTTACACCATCTGTTGTGAATGGTGGTCTGATTTCCAGCATTACTATCAACTTCCTGAGTGGCCCGGGCTTAAGGAGCAGCACACTGAACCATTCTTCTCCCAGTTTTAGCGGTGCAATTTCCCTCAAAGTGTGTTTAGAAGAGGACCCTCCATGTCTGCTCAGTTGTGCCTGGTTTACCAACACTATTGATTGCAGGTGATGTTCTGGACAGAGTCCATCTGACCTCTGTAGAGGCTTAAATACATCATTGTCCAGAGAGCGGCCTCCTGAGACTTCAGTTATACTGTGTGTGCAGCGCTGATGAAGTGGCAACACACACAAAAAAAAAAAGTCAAGAGGACACATGGATAAGCACTTCTTACTCCTTTTCACTGCTCTGCAAAATCTAAAAATACAGCTGGAAGAAAGATAACAACTCCGCATCGGCTTTTTCCTCAGCGAAGCGGCTCGGACATTTGTCGGCTGGACACAAAAAAGGTGATAAGAGGAAGCTGAGCCGTCTCAAAGCACGTTGTGATTACATCTTTCTTCTCTTATCGTTATCAGGCTGATCTGCTCGTCTTTGTTGCTTTGCTGTGAGTTCTAATTGGTTTTATTAATCAGTAATCATGTTAACACTCTCGCTAATCTGTGTTGCAACCGTTTGTTTCATATACACCTCAGAGGCATTGATGGAAATCCAATGAGACATAAGTTTACCTGCCATGAAAGTACCTCAGCAGCAGCCATCAGCACAGTATAAGGGGCTAAGAGGGCATACTTTAAATTAATTAACATCAAAGCTCTTGTTGCACTTTATTTCTATAAACAAACATTCTAATGCATGGTAATTAATTAAATATGCCACGCTTCCTCTCTTTTCATGCTTAGTTTTGTTTCTGTTGTATTGTTTTGAATGTTTATCTGTCCATGACTGAAGGATGAGATCCATGCTTTGTCTTATTTTCTTATAATGAGCCTAATTTGTAAAATTATAGTATTTTATTCTGAGAATTAGAATTGAGCTCAAAGATCTAACTCTTTACCATTTGAGATTTTACTGTTGATATCAACTGTGCACTCACTTTGTTTTTCTTTCTTTAGAAAGTACTCCTCCATTTTCTCCAATATAGAATAGAATAGAATAGAATTCAACTTTATTTTCATTGCACTGTCACAAGTACAAGCAACGAGATGTAGTTTGCATCTATCCAGAAGTGCTCTACGAGATATAAATATTTATTTACAGATGTACAAGACTATGTATGTATGGACTATAAGGGGTTATAGCAAGAGATATAGATATTGTGTATAAATATAAATATGGGAGCTATATGCACAGATTATACAGAATATACAAGAATGTTAGGGAATGGATTATAGATAAATAATGGCAGATAATATGTACAGGTTGTATGTGTGTGTGAAGAAAACAGTCCGTGATGTGTGTGTGTGTGAGGATAGTCCATGTGTTATTGTTGTACGAGAGGATAGGGGAGTACAGTCCTTATAGTTTATGTTTTATTTCGGGAGGCGTTCAAAATATACAGCAATCAGATGAACAAATAATTTTAAAAAAGGCAAATTTCTTAAAACAGGCTGTGATGGGTGTAATAAAACATGTACTCAAGGGCATCAAGTAAATGTTTTAGTAAAAATTTCAGTTTGGTTGAAAAGTACTCATTATTTTCATGGAAAACTGTTTGGTTTTTTTTTTTTAAATAATGAACAATGTCAATTTCTCCACTCAATTCCATTGAGTTCAATAGAATTCACTTTGATTCTTTTCAGTTTAATCCACTCGAGATCAAATTAGTAAACATTTTTAAAAGAATTCTGTTTAATTCACGTCACTTTATTTTTTCCTAGAGCACCAGATAACATGTGACATCACAAACCACTTTACAGGACAGACAGGTTGTGTTCACATCTAGTTGCAGACTCTAAATTAGTTCAATTCACATCAATTCAATTCATTCCAGTATAATTCAGTCATATGATCATAATCCGGGTAAAAAAAATACAGACCAATTTGAGACTTATTACAGAAAAGGCGATGCACGTTTAGTTGCATAGCTCATAGCAATTCAGGCAAATCAATGTACTTTACATGACGAAAACCTAAAAGAACCAACATTACATTTTCTCAAATGTTATCAAAAATCATGATCATAAAATATTTGAATGAGCATTAAATTACTCTATGTTCCAGTTGTTAATTAAAGGCAATTTGAAACAAACTTTCAAATTTAGCTTTGATTTGAAGGAACTCGGGTTTCTTTCTTTCTTTTTATTTGTGGAGTTTTCTTGAAGTTTTGCCTCTCCATGTTTGGTTCTGATTCTGATTAGACTTGAACCAGAAGACCAGATTTCAAGCCTAAATAGTAGTTTATAACTGAAGCTTCGTCCTGAGTCCTTAATCGTGTGTCTTTTGGTCCAAAGATAATCACTTTAGCTTTTCTTTTTCTACTCAGCTGGAGAAAGTTATGGCACATTATTGCATTTACTAATGGATTTATATTCACCCTGTGACATTGTTATTAGAGCTGTGCATCATTTGTGTAGTTGTGGTAACTAATCTTATTACCTTGTTATACTGTGAGCTAGAAGGAGCATGCAGCCATGAAACAATCAAGGCTCAAAGATGGAACCTTGGGGCACCTTGCATGTAATGTACACAAAGTCTCGAAGTCCCTGTTCTTTGGATAAGACTCAAACCAGACAAGTACTGTTCCCCAAAAGTCCAACCCAGCATTCCAGTCGCACAACAAGATGCCTCTTTTTGTTTTCCAGATTCCCATTTTATATCTGCACTGCTCAAATACCCAGCTCTGCATCAGAGATGCTCATGGTTGATGATTTTCAAATTTATTCACGACTCTTCCAAATGAAGGGCACCAAAGGCTGAGCAATCAGTCCAAGGCTGGCTGCTTTTGGCCCAGAGAGGAGAGCGATACTTTGCAAGTGGAAGGCAAGCATGGCTGATCTGAATCATGAAGAATAATGTTTAGCCTGGCACATGATTAGGGATGTTAATTTCTTTGCAGTGGGGGTAGGGGCAAAGGGGGCTGGCACTTGGTGATGTCACTTTGGCTATTTGAACAATCTGGCAGGCCCAATGCTGGCAAAAAAACACTGCTCAATTTGCTGGGGCTCCTGCTCCATTTGCCTGTTAATGAGCACTGTTGTTGGAGGTACCCATGTGTACCATGTCATGAGGCGAGCAGGCAGCACCTTCACCTGACGCTCTGACCACAGAGGAAAATGGCAGCCGCTGTGACAGATGTTTCTGCAGTCCTGGGGAGGAGGCCATGAGAGACCTGTACAGTCAGAGGGCCTGGATGAATCGCTTGCAACAACTGCTGCGACATGTGTTCGCCTCTGTGTACATCCAGCTCACTCTGAAACAAGGAGGCAGCTCTTTCTTCAAAACAACAACAAAAACAACAAGCGAAAGTCACTGTGACTAAATGAAGATGTGATCAAATTGACATCTAAAGCAGTATGTGTGGACATTCTTTTTTTTTAAAGAAAACCCAAGAACATATTTCAGTTTAAAGCATTAAAGTGTTGTGTCCTAGTGTTTTATTCAGAGGGAGGAGCCCTCAGGGTCACAGGATTAATGGTCAGGGTAAACTCATTACGTTACAGCATGACAATAGCACTTAATTACTAATGAAAGGACGGGCACACTGTAGCCTGTGGATTACTTGATCTATCACTGAATAAACCATCCAAGTGACTCATTTTAAACTTAAAATGTTACTTTGACAGGGGATGTTGAGAAATAAGGTTTTTTGTAGCTTTGATTAAAAGCGGGGAGAAGGAACTTGGTGTTAAGACTATGCTTGCATGACGGTCATTTTGAGTGTAGATTATAACACCAACATAGCAGATTTAATACTTACTCCACTGCAGTCTTGCTCTTAAACAGCTGGTGCTGTCACTGTGGAAAATCAATGCAACATAGAAAGTAGCAGCTAAAGAGAAGCAAGTCCATTGCAGAAGTCCTCACAGCCTTGAAACTAATCCATATATTTTGAGACTAAAACTTTCAGTATGGTTAGATTTCCTTTGACAGACCAACATAAAGTAGCACGTCAAGTAATTATGTGTTTTTGTTAATTATGTCTTTGTTGTTAACAGTGTACCCATTGGTTGGTTGGCTTCAAAATGTTTTCAGTTTTGCTATTTTCTTACTGTTTCTTGTATTTTGTTCTCTAACAAACCTCTTAGGCCTTTCACACTATAACTGTATTTATAATGAGATTAGATTACACACATACACACGGACTATACTTTTTTTGTAGCTGACTTCTGTGGAGCATCATTTTCACTGGATTTCATTCAGAGATATTGAAAACAAATGCATATGTCACACTATTCAGAATATTGGTAAAAAATAACTGAATATTTTTCTTTAATTTGACAATTATGCTATGACTTGTGGGTTTATTACGTACATCCTCTACAAAACAGATTGAAGTTTGAGGCTGCAACATTATAAAATGGCAAATATTCAAGGAATATGAGTATTTTTGAAAAATATTTGTACTTAATATAAAAAAATATCAACATAAACTCTGAAAACAGAGTTGGCGACACATTGAATGAAATGTGTTAGCAGTTCTTCTGTACTCTGCAACAGCATTACCCCATGCATTAATAGTGCCAGCCATAAAAAAGACAGGCAACTGGACTGAATTTCAATGACAAAAGCACTGATCTGATAGAAGTATAAATACAGTGTAATTCAGCAAGGTTTCATGCCTGGTTAAGCATGTACATGTTCTGGCAGGCCCCCTAACTGATACTACTTCAGAGCAATATTTCAGAGCACATCAACATCCTGGTGAAATTAACTCTGATGTGTGAGCAGACCGCGGGTCCGACGCTCTAAGCTGTCTCATGATTATATAGAGACGGATAGAGCGGAGTTGTGCAGGAAAACTCCCCGCAGTCTGCAAGCTGTCTTGGCAAATTTAAATACACCTCTGAGAAAAAAACGGATGGCAAAAAAACGCTCTCTAATGTTTGCACTGCTGGAAAATAGGTAATAGATGCGACGCCCTGAGAGTGTTTTCAGAGGCAGTTGGTTTTTCCTGTCTGATTGCTGAATCTGGGGTTGATATACAGATGTAAATATGCTGCTCAGGAGCACACTCCTCCGCCTCCTCTTTTCCCTCCCTCTGTCTTCTCTTCCATCTGGCAGACAATAGTTTAAAATTCTTAATCCATGAGCAACCATTGAACATTAGTGCAGTGCAAATTACAGATGTTTTACGGTCTCCCCCCTCTTCCCTCTATATTTTTCCCCTGTTTTGATCTGTGCATCCCACTGTCACTCAGTGTCGCATGCACATCCCTTGCTCCTCTGCATTCATTAGACACCCCGTGCCATCATGGCACCATATGACACTGTCATCATTTGGTAATTAAACCTTTGCTCGTTTAAATATGAAAAGCTGGCAAGGGTGTGATCATAAACAATGTTGCGCAAAGCAGATTTGCCAGACTAAATGAGAATTCAAGCAGCATCATGTGGAAGATGTTTTATTTATTACTAATTCAGGGAACCTACGCAGTTTGGAAAAGAATGGAGTTTGATGAAAATCTTGTATGAAAAAATATTTATATCCCTTGGCCTTCCTCTACCCATCCATCCATTCATCCATCCATCTGAGACAAAATTGATTTTCATGTATAACTTACGATCATCTCTTAGACCAAATCAAAACCGAAAATAATGTAATAAAAGTTACTCTTTTGCCACACAAGTTACTGTGACTCATTAGAATTTATGTAAACAAGCCCAGAAAGTGCTCCGTAAAACAAACATCTATTGCAATGGTCATAGTCACAGCTTCTCCCTGTTCAGTGGTAATATACTCAATAACACTTGGTTGGAAGAGGGATTTTTAAATTCTACCTCTCAATCACAAATACTGCACATAACATCGGTGCACTGTTCAACCTTCTATCTTATAAACACAGTTATGTGCTTGATCATGTTGGACCTCCAGACAATAAAATTTCCTCTACGCATGCAGGACGAGCATCAACCCCGGCTCTCATCTACATTCACAGAGGCCTCCGTCACTGAAGATTTAGTCAAACGGCTGTGAAGAGGAGGGTATAGCCCGTGCCGTTACAAGCCAAACCACGGCTTTTTATTGCCGCCTAACAATCTTCCTCAGAGTCGTCCTTTTAGCGCAGCTCCGGGTTGAGAAAGTGCATGGGAGGAGGCCATTCAGTCACATTATGGCTTTCCATAGATCAAGGTCACAATTTTCATGATCATTACACCACTGAAGGTGACAGGAAGCATTTACAGAAGTGATCAGGAGCTTATGTGGGAGTTGCTCATCCGTAGATTTCTGTGGAGAGGAAGATGTGTGTGTACACAGCCCCCCTCTACCCCCTACACACGCACACACACCCCACACACACACGCACAAACTAATCAGCCAATCACACGGTGCAGCCATCATTCCTCATATTATCATGAAATCATCACACTAAAGAAAGCAAGGGCAAAGACAGAGGGAAGAGGAACAAAAACAAAATGACAAAAGGGGGAAATTAGTAGTGGTGCCACCAAGGGGAGATCAGGGGGACATTTGCCACCTCCATAAATGTACTGGCTCCCTTCCTCGGTCCAGCAGTCCAACCCATCAAGACAGTCACATATGCATGCCAATTTATGTAATTATTGACAGAAAGAGTTGTAGCTTTATTTTTTTATTTTTTGATAGTTATTTGTAATAGTTGTCTTTTTACAGTATATTTATCACTGGCTCCAGAACCCACTCTACTGCAGGTTCTTCAATGAAGTGGAAGACAGTTGAAAGATTTGTTTCATTAACTCGTTTCAAAATGTGAATGTCACATATTATACATTTTTATTGTACACAAATTGATATAGTTTCTTAGGTTGTTTATATCAGTTGATTTTGGTTATTATGGTTTACATCTAATGAAAACCTGAAGTTCAATTCCAATTTAAAAACCTTGAACGTATGTCCATGTATTGTACAGAACATACACTCTTTACGGTTCCCTCTACATAAATTACTGCATCTATGTGGCGTGACATATATGCTGATCATCATCAGGCTGAGATTCTGCTGAGGTGCTAAGAATACCCAGGTTCCTATAACAGAGGCTCTACTACATTGTTTGATCTGGTATCTCTCATCTACCACTTGACACACTGGTTGCTTTTGGTTTTTTCGCACTTGGGTTCACTGATTTTAAGCATTTGTAAAATTGGCTTCTGACCATGAAGAATGGGCCTCTCTGCTCTTCTTTTAAATTCTAGAACTATGATTTCAAAGTAAACAGCAAAATTTGACTTCATTTGAAATAGGTATTTTTAGGCCACTGAGAAACAGTACAGTCCTTTTGCTCTTTAGTTGAGGTAAAAACATCTCTGATAGTGTCTCTGGTTTAAGGAATGTGTCAAAAGCAGCAATTGCCTGATTGTGTCTGTGTGTGGTGGTTGTGAAAGCTGTGATTGTTGCTGCAGGTGATGTCCAGTGAATCATGAACTCATGAATGGGCCTTGACTCTACAGCAGTAATGTTAACTTTTACATCTCCAGAATTGGTGTACTGTACCTTTTGGATATTTCTTTGGGTTCTGCACACCCAATTTGAATTGGGGTGATTACAAGAGCGCTGCAGAACCAGATGACATAATGACGAGTACGTTTGAATCTACAGTGTTGGAGCACTGAGACTTGAGAATCACAATTGGACACCACTAATCTGTATATTGCAGTTATCCCTGCTGCTTGTGCACCATTTTCTTCCACACTTTTTTCTTCCACTAAACTTTGCCTTAAAACAGCATAATGAACATCGAGCTTCGTAAACAATGAGCTTTTGTGACTCACCTTCCTCGCGGACAACTACAAAAAAGCTGGCAATCTTTACTAATATTGTGTAAGTAATAATGTGACCATAATTCAAAATTCCTCTTGTAAAATTGAATGCCAATTTAAATTTAGGGTTTATTAACTCCAACACACACACACCCCCACCCGCTCACACACATGTAAATAAACACATGTATATGGAGTTTTATGTCTTTCGATTAACCGATGAGAAGAAATTAGCTTTTTGATAACTTTTTAAATTTTATTTATTGAGATGAACCTTTAAGTACTGCCATGATGAGAAAAATCCTGACATACTGTCATGGTGTTGCAGTTTCTTTGTGCTACCTCAGGATTATCAGTTGTCCCCCATGTGGCCGCCTCCTTGAAAACTTTCTGGACGCGCCTCTGGAAGTTAGAGAAACCAACTTGGCTCATAGAAACATACATTTTCTTTTTGCTCAAAGCCTGCAGCTATGGGGAGCATGACTGCTACATTATGCATGCACATGCCAAAGGCTAACACATGTCAGCGGCCCACTGGACAGAAGCTCTGTTTCCCATATTGCTGACATGTGATTGGAAGCTGTTGGCTGTCTGGTTGGGGCAGAAGCAGCTGGCAGGGCTCCTCCGAGCCGCCTCAGGCTGATCTCTGCTGCACACACAGTCACACACGCGCGGCAAAAGACTGATCCATTGGAGGATCCTGCTTCTCCCACAGTGATGAACACAGGGCCTTGTGGGGAGGGATGGCTCATAGTGCTTTTCCTTTATCCACTCAGAGACAGACTTCTGTGCAGATCTGCTGCTTGTTGCAAACAGCAAAGATGATTCTCTGCTGGACAGAACTTTGAAATAAAAGAAGAGATAAAACAAGCTGCTCAAATTAAACCCACAAACGTGAGGAACCAATTTGCATACATTTTTGGGGTAGATCTTTGATTGTTAAAAATCTCATTTAAATGTTTTGGAAAGCAGTTATTATAAACAACATTCTTTGTTGTGTTACAGCACCTATATGGAAGGGCTTTTCCAGAAATAGTGCCTGTTTTCTTTAACTCTTAATCCCTTAAGGAACTATCCACACTTTAAGTTACAACCAGAGGGGGCACACATTTAACTATTCATGTGGAAACTTTGATGGGAAGGAAATGGGATTTAGTCCTTGTTCCCAGTACGACAAATGCAACACTTTTTAAAGATGACAAGATACAGTCCTATTTTAATCCGACCCTGCAGGGCACATTTAACAGTTACTTACCAAATCTGCATAATGAAGAAAAACCTATGCTTTGTCTCACAATTTAGTGGATTAAATCATGCTGAAAGATGCAAAGACAAAGTCATACGACGAAATTCTTAGTTACATACATATAAACGACACGGAACGATAATAATAATAATAATAATAATAATAATAATAATAATAATAATAATAATAATAATAATAATAATAATAATAATAATAATAACCTTTAATCTTTAAATCCCGTTCTCAGAGCAACTTGGTCTAATTAGCATTGGGATTCTTAAAACATAAAATCTCCTAAACCGCTGGGAGTTTGTGTGTTGAATGTTGTGCAACCATCAGCTGAACAGCCGACCTGAAAACTCTGCAGTTATCAGAGGAGTTTTAATTGGAGCTAAGCCGAACATGAAGGCAGGTGGTAGATTTAAAGTGATTGGGAGGCGGCTTTTTTTTTTCCTTTCTCCCCCCCCCCCTACCCGAATTTATTTTATACTGACAGAGAGAGAAGCAGCACGCTCTTTCCTCTGTGGGTTTTATCATCTGAAATATACGCCCCTGCATGGCAATCGTAAACTTTCGCATTGACTTTTACGTCTATGGTTAATTTTTGACGATTCGCAATTAAAAGGGTGATCCGAGCGAGTGCACTCTCATGCAAAGCAGCAATGCGCGTTTTTAAAAATGAATGTAGAAGACCTGCACGTACTAACATTCCAGCGAGATGTCAGTTTGCAGACAAAAATAAAATTTAATAATAAGAATGATAAGAATAATATACATTTTTGTCGTGCAGAACACATTTGACAGTTTTGAGAGTCAAAAAGGAATAAAACTGTATCTAGGAATATCATAACTTTAGGCTGCAATTTTAAATGCAAATGCACAGAAAAAAATATTTTCCTTGGTAGTTAGTTAGTTAGTTAGTTAGTTAGTTAGTTAGTTAGTTAGTTAGTTAGTTAGTTAGTTAGTTAGTTAGTTAGTTAGTTAGTTAGTTAGTTAGTTAAAAACCTGCCTAACTTGGGGAAATTCACTTGTTACAAAAGAAAAAAGTTGTACATGTAACAAAGCAAAGTGGTCAAATACACTACTAATATATTATATTATATTATATTATATTATATTATATTATATTATATTATATTATATTATATTTTTGTGCATTTCGTATTATACAATTAAATATATAATAAGCCTATAATAAAATTACAATTATTTAAAATAATCCGAATCTTGTTTACTGATATCAGGAAGTGGAGGCAATATGCACTCATGTCAAATGTAACAGGATCGTGATTAGAACAGTGAATAAAACAACAGTAAGCATAAATAAAAGCAAAGAGATCAGGCTCTTTAATTTTGCGTTTAAACCGGGGAGTCGATGGAAATCAGTTGCAATGATTCAATTAATCATGAACAAAATTAAAAGCCAGTGCAAAAATCAATCTCTCAGAGTGAAGCTCCATCTGCTCACGCCTGCGAGATTTGCAACCCGGGATCCATAAAGGTATATAGTAGCCAGGATGAATGCGGTGAGGAAGTCTAACATAAACCACCGCAGTTAGGAGGACTTTCTTTTAGTGGTGGAGAGGACAGACATTTGCGTTTGTAACCACTGCAGTAAAAATAAAAACCCAGACAGCGCTGATATTTTCAGAAGTATTTATTTAAAACATGCATCCAATGAAATGTTGGTCTTTTAGAACGCTCTATGTGTAACTCAACCAATAGAACCTTTTCTTTAAGACCAAAAAAACTTACAACCAGAGGAGTCCGCTCCCTTCTGCAGGCAAACTCACATCGTTTGGTCTTAACGCAAGACAGTCATCGAACAAGTCTGCAGTTAAAGGGAAACATTGAGATAAAACTGATAGGACAACTCTTTGAATGAAAGTTCTTTACCAACACTCAGACGCCTCCATCCTCCTGATCCTGAGCGAGTGTGCGCCATAATGTGCGGAGCTGCATGCTGGACCAGCGATGCTGCTTCTCTCCTCTCCTCCTCCTTCTCCTCCTCTTCCACCTCCTCCATGCCACCTCTCCTCTCTGCACAGGCCATTAGGAAGCGGGGCAAAAGATAAATTGCTCTCTGTCAATACATTACACCTCTCCTAATGGGTGCACGCCAGGCTCCGAAAACATTTTTGCAAACTCTTGACATGCGGTGGCATCGTCTTAAACGCTGCAGCTGTGAGCCAGAGAGAGAAATACGGGGTTGTGTTTGGGTTTAAACTGGAGGAACTGCTTCTTTCCTCAAGTGTATTATTTCTGAATCTCAGATTTTGCCCTCTCCCCCTCCTCCAACCCCCCTAAAAAAGAAGCTAAAAGTTACAGTAACGTTTCTTTGACCTGTCCTCTTTAATTTGATCCTGAATGTCCCGGTTAGGAACTCTCTGACCCTCGCATTGTAACTGCGTAACAGGGCGGCCTCCTAGAATAAAGAAGAGCGAATGAAAGAGAGAGAGAGAGAGAGAGACCGGGGCCACACCGCACGTGCTGTTCAAACAAAAGTCAAACAATAAATAAAAAATACAAAATTGGGATTCTCCTCGACCCCCTATTTTCTCTCCCTCCTTAATTTTTTTACATTAGATGGGTGGTGGTGATGGTTGGGAGCAGGAGGAGAGAAAAGTGGGGGTGTAAAACTGAAGAAGGGGGTGACGATGGGGTAGATGGGCGGGGGCTGGAGAGGGGGGTCTTATAGTAGGTGCGTGTGTGGAGGGGTGTAGCTTTAAGGGAAATGTGCAGCCGGGTGTGAAATTACAGCCTATAGTGCTACATATTGTACCAGAAGCCCTCTCCAAAAACAGTAACAAAAAGAGAAATCATCCCCTAACCTGACCAGGAGGCCGCCTGCCCCAAAGAGATGGCCCCCCATCTCAACCCCCAAAATATGGTGACATAATGTCATTATTATTATTATTATTATTATTATTATTATTATTATTATTATTATTGTTAAGTAAAAAGAACAATAATAAAACAGTTAACCTACAGATGATCAAATGTATCAATTACTCAATAATCAATCAATAAAACCTGTGTTAGATAATAAGCTTTATTTATGATAAGCTAGATTGGTCATTTGAGCAGTGACACATGAATTGCTTGTAAACAAGAGTAACTCACTTGCAACAAGTATCCAGTAGTAGCAATCTTAAACAAACATCAGCAAAGATTGAGACCATTTCAAAATCAAATCATCGTTTACTGGTTTACTGTTAGATAAAATAAGTCTTAGTTATAAATAGTTACTAAATTCCATGTCTCTAACTATTCATGTATATTAACGGAGTTCACAGAATGCAATGAAAATCTACAGTAAAATGACATAAACATATTATGCAGTAAAGAACTGCTGAGAACATAAATGTTTTACAGGAAAAAACTATATAGATATATAGTAACTTTTGAATATAGGTCAGTGTGTAAAACACATAATTTAGTTCAGTTCCAACAAACTCTCCGAAATGTACTTGCTCAACTAAATTAGCCACACTCTCCACCATTATTTTCCCCCCAATCTTAGAAATAAACCAAAAATAAGAATTGATTCGTGATTAAGACATAAACCTTTACTGTAATTCACATTTTTAATTTATTCTAACATGATGCTTTTCAACCATTTTCCTGTAAATCACTAAGATGTGACCTTCATTGGCTAAAACTGCCTCAAGCCTCAGCAGCTGAACTCACTAGCATGCTTGACTTTAGCATAAGGACTGTCACTAAACAATAGTCAAAAATGCAATAATAATAATAATAATAATAATAACAGTAATAATAAATATTGTAAGTCTTCAAATACATTCCTCTGTGGATACTGTTGCTAAGAGCAGTATCTGACTGAAAAGAAAACATTTTCAGTTTCATTCTAACATAAATCATCAGTATAATTTTTATTAAAATATATAAGAATTTGGGGCATCAATGAACATTACATTCATACATTCATTTGCTTGAATATGTTCCTTGATCATTTAGATTTATATGTACAATTTAAAAAATTCACTTTAATTACTGATTATGATATTCTCCAAAAATATTTTTGAAGAATTTATTATGATTTAATGTATATATGTGTATATTTTTTTTATTCTTCTGAGAACTTTTAAAAGGTTTTAGGACCTTCTTTATATTTTATCTAGATCACATTGAAATAACGATAATATAGATTTTTTTATTCTAATAATCAATTCTGCCTTCTATCATAATTTCATATTAAAAATGTGACTGCAAGTCAAAAAACAACATGTATCTAAACATAAGTGCAATCATATACCTTTCTATCTATCTAGCTTATTTTATTCTGGAAAATCTTCCCCAAAAGGTTTTTTTTTAACTTTCTTTTTTGTATGACACTTAAGTCCTCCCTAAAATTGTACTTGTTTTAGAACCCTTAGGTCAGCTGTGTTTAGGTTTGAGAAACTATACAGCGCCATCTACAGAAGGAGCGTTGTTATTGGTGCAGAGGAACCTTCACCTCCGACCATCACCATGCACTGTAACTCCCACTCTGGAGCAGCACAATCATCACACCATCAGCTGCGTGCAATAAAGGTCAACATATCTATTTTTAACCGTAATATATATTTAATATCCAATTAAATCAAGAAAAAAGATCAGGGGCTAATCTCTGGGGCCTGCTCGGGTTGAAATCCAAAGAAAAATTCTTTAAAAATTCATATATATATATATATATATATATATATATGTGACAGGGTTTTTAAATAGTAAAGTGATATATTTATCTGAATTGCTTTTATTATAGTTATTATTAATGTAATATGCTCTTTGTCCGACAAAGACACAAAAATGAGTTCTCATTATTATTTTTGATATAATATTTTTTCCAAATTTTGCTGTAAGCAAGAACGTAACTTTCTACCGTCTAATAAACACATGTTTGCAAGTCGGACCCTGTCTCTTATTTATTACCCCTCCCCTTTTTTTTTTTTGGCGTGTCAGAGAACTAGAGACCTCCTCATTTGGACCCCCTTTTTTTTCTTTTTTGCGCTGGCGAATCACAAAGTGTTGGCATCTATTGCCTTTGTCTGACAAGTCATCCATATAAGCAAAAAGGGGGGTCTGCAGAGGGGAGGAGGGGGACGGAGAGAAGAAGGAGGAGGAGGAGGAGGGGAGGGTTGCAGCTTTTAGAACCACAGACACAGAGTAGAGGCTTCATTCCCAGCTCCAAAAATCCAGCCTCACGCACCCTATTGCGCCAAGAAAGCCAGAAGCCGGCGTGTAAGCCTTTCTTCGCCCGCGAATCGAGCCCACCAGGACTGAGGACATATCGGGGGGCCCTGTACGGAGAGATTCCTGAGAAAAAAAAAAAAAGAGAGAGAAAAAAAAAGGAACCGGGTTCGGTCGCTGGCATGCTGTGAGAATTACCTCCAGCTTTGAGAAGCGCTCCTTCCGTCATGCAGTGCACCTGCAAGAAGACATCCAGTTGACGGACCGGACTGCTGAAAAAAGAGAGAGAGAGAGAGAGAGAGAGAGAGAAGAGGGGGAACTTTAAGGGGAAGAAGTTGCCATCGGATCGGGGCTGGAGGGGGGTCCAAATTATAAGTCCCTCCATCGATTAGAGTCACATTTTTTCTCCACAATTCCCCCCCTCGATAGGAAGGCGAAACGGCGACTTCAGTTGATTATCTGTCTTTCCTTTGCTATCCAATGGATATTCACTGCAAAGCAGACCCCTTCACGGCGATGCACCGTAAGTAGCACAACCCGAGTTTGCCTGCCGCTGCAGCTTTTACACGCGTGCATATGGATAAAAAAATATATATTTATATATATATACGAAAAGGAAGACGTTTCATTCCTGCACACTGTAGCACAGCGCAGCAGTTCTTAAAGTGCAACCAGCATCTTAGCGCATAAAAATACGCAGAACAAAGGCCAAACTGAGATATTTCGGACTAATTGTGACTTATCAAATATCAGTTCCGAAACTAATTAGAATTTTCCACTTTGTTTATTTATTTATTTTTTACAATTATCCGTGAAAATGCCTCCAAAATATTAAATAAAAAAAATGAAATGTGTCACAGTAAACAAAGAACACGCTTTTCAGCAGGTGCTTTCTTTATTTTACACGTGCGCCAGCCCGAATCTTTCCGCGCGCCCATATGCGCGTGCAAGGCCTAATAAGTCAGGACATATTAGTTACACATCTATTATTCAAATTATCCGTGCAACTACATCCAACTTAAATGCGCATAAAGGATGCTTTAATCCTAATTTGAGGAGTAGCGTTTCATAATTGATGACCTCTTTGTTTACAAGATGATGTGCAATATGAGTAATCAGAGTTAAATTGTAGGGGAACATAATCAACATGCATGAGTGAATGATGAGCCCTGAAAGTGATACGCAGAAATATCACAGTGGGTGCAGATGAGAGTAAAGAACAGTTATAAAGTATTTTGTTTCAAGAAATTATTCTGTATTTTCTATTACTTTTATAGTTAAGAACCAATGTAAACTTACGCGGAAGTGTAGAATGGGTCAGTATCTCACATAAAATAAATATTTCTGAACTTAGCAAGTAATTATTACATTTTGTGGGTGTTTTTTAATCTTGTTATCGACATATTATCTAATCGTATTTTTTTTGCAATAGAATTAGTCTGGCTATTTTGAATGCTGGAACGTTAAGGAAAATGTATATTTTTTTTCCCTTTCAAAAAAGTTTCCTGTTGTAAATATATTTGTATTTTCCATTTTCAAAAGAAAAATATATATGTAAGTGCATAATTATTGGAAATAAACAATTTGTTTTTTATGAATTAGATAAAGCCAGATACGTGAGCACCCTTTCTGGCATCAAAGTTAAAAAAAAAAAAAAGTTTTCAAACGAAACAATTTTTATATTAATCACAATTTTCTGCCGTCACTCCATGTTTTATTCTTAAAAACGAAGTAAATTATTTTCTGATTCTTTTTTTTTTTATCCACTTTTGTTTCATTTGCCTGCACCTTCTTTCATTTTCTTTTTTTTCCATAACGACCTTATGTAATGTTACGTCTGTGTGTTTTTGCTGCTGTTGTATCCCACGTAGGGCACGGAGGTGTGAACCAGCTCGGCGGGGTGTTCGTGAACGGCAGACCCCTCCCGGACGTGGTGAGGCAGCGGATAGTGGAGCTGGCCCACCAGGGCGTCCGGCCCTGCGACATCTCCAGACAGCTGCGGGTGAGCCACGGCTGCGTCAGCAAGATCCTCGGCAGGTGAGAGGGGGATTCTCCGGGAAAGGCGAACCTGAATCCATATTAATAAGCGTGTTTTTCTTTTCTTTTCTTTTGTTATTCGTCTTTACAGTCCCCTAACGGTGAGAACTTTTGGTAAATTAGAGGCGCAAAACTTCCCTTAAAGTCACGTCGTATTTTGACACTGCACCTGTTTCCTTTCATGTTGACGTTCTTCGTGCGATGCTTCGTTTGTTTCTAACGTTCCACTCTTACTTAAACTCCAAAAAATAGTCCCTTTTCAATGAAATAATTAACATTTTTACACTTTTGTGTGTTTAAAGATGCATGAAAGGTTTTAAAATTAGGATTTTTTTTTTTTTTCCATTCCACTCTTGCAGATACTACGAGACTGGCAGTATCAAGCCTGGAGTCATTGGTGGGTCCAAACCCAAAGTGGCCACTCCGAAAGTAGTGGAAAAAATAGCAGACTACAAGAGACAAAATCCCACCATGTTTGCCTGGGAGATCAGAGACAGACTGCTGGCAGAGGGCATCTGCGACAACGACACTGTTCCCAGCGTCTCATCCATTAATAGGTAGGAGAAATGATATGCAGCTTCAAAAAGTTACCTTATTATAAATATGTATTGCTTTGTAGTGCTTCATTTTACATTTTATAATAATAATAATAATAATCTTTTTTGTTTTATTTACTAGATGTTTTAGTAAATAAAAATATTAATAGCACAAATAATTTATGTTGGCTTATTTTATTATTTTATTCTTTTTTAGAAAATAATAAAATTATAAAAATCACATAAATGATTTTTATTAGATTGATAATCAAAAGATGAGGCTGTGTTGGGATTTTAATTTGTAAATGAACATAATAATGATGATTACATATATATATATATATATATATATATATATATATATATATATATAAAAAGGCTAAATCTAACTGATGTTGGATGGATAATGAAGGGAGCTGACAAAAAAAAAAAAAAAAAATTAAAGCAATAATTTATTACATCAGCCTATCTCTGCGGAGCAGCACATAGCTGGAGCGACTTCTCAGAGGTGCAATTCAATCTTTGAGATCAACCCCCAGCCCCTCCAGCCTCCCTCCCTCTGACAATCAGCAGTTGTACATCCAGGACTGAGTGAATCTGTCGAGATGAAAACCGATCAATATGCGGTGACCAGAATCCCGTGGCGCTATAAAGCAGGCCAATTTTCTTTAGCGCATCTAAAGTGCAGGAGGGCTGCACTGAAAGAGAGAGGGAGAGAAAAAGAGGGCACTTCTGGTGATTTTTTTTTATTTTTTATTTGAATTTTTTGTAAAATGTTGCTTAACTCAAAATGTAAAACAAATGCTTAAAATGTCATGATAATATATTGTTGTATTTGATGATAATGATGTGCAAAAATGCAGACAAGAGGAATATTTGTAGTACATCAGGTCAAAATATAGAGCAAATTTTGCTCTTAAAATTTTTGAAGTTTTTTGTTGTGGCTGCACCCAAAACTAGGGGCCCCTTTCCCCTCACATCACCTCTCTTCACCCCACCACCACCACCAGAGATCCCTGGCGATGAACTTTGGTTAAGAGGCACTGTTCCATATAGAGGCAGCATCAGCATTACATTTTAATGAGCTGATGGGAGAGCCTGGACAGCTCCACACAAGACATCTTTTAAATAGAGAGAAAGAGAGAGAGAAAGCAAAAAAAAAAGGGGGGGGGGGGGGGGGGGTCTGAAGAAAATTCATTTCATGCTTCGTGGCTGCTTAAAAAGCCCCATTTAAGGAGGCTCAGACACATGTATGTGATAAATTCAAAATGTACGTTAATATAATCAAAAGAGCTATAACTTATTTTTTTCCAATTCCAATTAAAGATAGGTTTATTTTGGAAAGGAGGATGGAATTGGGGGAGGCTTTGTGTGTCTTTGTTTATATGGGGAAATTAAATTCTGAACACAAAGAGCTATAATTCTATCAACCAAATATGAGAGCTGGTGTGAATTTCCATCATGGGCGGTTCTTCCATGAATACTGCCCCAAGCAAGCAACAGGAGGAAATTTTAGCTTTTTTTTTTTTTAAGGAAAATTATTTTTTCATAAATAGGTTTCATAAATTCAAAGTGTGTTTAAAGAGTCTAGTACTAGTGATGATTCACTCCTGGTTTAATCGGTCCATTTCTTGCAATTTGTCCCAATTTAAAGTGGTCTGCCAAAAATATGCTTAAAGGTCTTTCTCTGTATCTTGTTCGAAATAGAACAAAGATGTCATAATTCTCAAATTGTGTTTAAAATAATATCTGTTCAGAACCAGTAGATGTCGTGTTATTTTAGATTTAGAACAGCTATTTCAATGTAATCCAGTCGCTAAAAGTTTATGAAATAGCCCTTTACTTTCATGCTTTTAGGAGCCTGCAACCAAATCTTGTTCTAAACAGATGGCCATATATTTCTTGCGATGCTTACATCATGCACAGTACGGGGTGTACTCACTTTTCCACTGCCTGAACTTGACAATAAGTAAGAGAAAACCTAGTTGGAAAATTACAGGACATTTTTGTAGGGACTCTGGCGACCCCTGACACACTGGCTCTCTGGGCGAAGGCCGTATCACCCACATCCTATATCATACCTTGTTCCTTTCATTCTCTTGCTCTGTAATCCAGTGCCACCCACAGTGAACATGAAAAAAAAAATCCTTTGTAGAAGAAGAAAGAAGAATTTGTTTTGATGTAGCAAATGAACACATCTTTAACGGTTCAATTTGAGATAGATTGTCACTGGAGATTTCCAAAAGAAAATGACTAGAAACATTCAAATGACAGGAGACTTTTTTTTTCCTCTTCAGATGCTTAAAGAAGAATTAAAAAAAAAAACACTGGAGCCAAAGTCTTTTCCAGTTGGGTGCTTCGGTGAATTCCAGTGGCAGACAGTCTGACCTCAGAACCGTTAACAAAAGAGGATGCTAGATTTAAACACCTTTCTCCTGCATGCATTATTAAATACAACAGAGTTAGTGTTGGAGCTATAAAGAGCCACCAAAGCCAACACTTTCTGCATGACATAAAGTGAAAAAAAAAAAAAAAATCAAACACAAAAAGAAAAAGTCTTCGATGGTGCTCGATATTATTGATTCAGAAGTAAAGCAATTTTAATATCTCTTCGGGGGATTTTCAGCAACAAGCAGGTCATTAATTCATTCTGCTAAATTGCTTATTCAATAAGAAGAACATGGATACCGAATAAAATCTTTTTAATTTATGTCGCGCAGACAAGTCAAGGGGTCGAATAACTGTTGTGGGGGGGCGGGAAAAAAAAAAAAAAAAGAAAATATCAATGCATCCTTTCTGGGAAGTTGTGTTTTAGGCGTATTTGCCTCCAAGGGAGAGTTTTTTTTTCTTCTTTCATTTGTGACACTGTCGAATTTATTTCTCGAAAACCTCCAGGCTCCTGCGATAATGTAACTATCCAAAATAGCTCAGATTTTACTTTTAATCTATAGGAATACAGAAGACAAAAAGCGCAAAATCACAGAAATCTCTCAGCAGACCTCTGGTGAGGGGCTCCCACGGCATCCGTGATGAGTAGTTTTAAAGTTTACAAATTATTGTGACAGCTCCCTTTCTCCCCGAGTGCCATTCAGATTAAAGGAATCTAATGCTGGCGTAAGCTTGTGCAAGGCAATAAGGAACTATTGCTTTCCTGTCACATATAATTTATAGCTTTCTATTTGCATCTGTTTGCCCGTGTGACTAATCCCCAACTTTTTCCTCACACTGGCCTCAATCAATACAACCTCATCCGCATTGGCACACGGGGGGCCATGGGTTGAGTTTGATCGGTAACTGTGAAACCCCTTCCAACCTGGGTGGGTCAGGGCGGCGGGAGGGCCGGGGGGTGGAGGTGGTGGCTGCTGATTAGTGTGTGCCAGGTAGAGCCAGTGAAGCTGATCATTGAGGTGAATTGATGTGATTTCATGCTTTGTTTGCAAGATCACCCAGACCAAAAAGTGCAATAGAGTTTGTTTTTTTTTCAGCTTTTATGACGAAACCACTGACCGCATCCATGTTTGTGAATGAGTTGGATTTGATATTTTTGTCAGAAAATATATTTGTGGTAGCTGCCATGATGCTCAAATTAGAGGAGGAAAAATTCAAGAAGTTATCTTAATGCTGGTGATCAGACCTGCTTCATGTCCTATGGGTCTGGTTCTGGAGGGCTTACGACTCCTGTTGATCCTTAGAGCAACAAAACTACTTGAGGCACATTTTCCTCCGGTCTGTAGGAAAATGTTTGCTTTTAAAAACTGTCTTCAGCTTTTAAAAGCAAACTGAAGACAGATCTGTTCAGGTAGGTTTGCAGTTTCAGATATTTCTGCATAAACCTATTGTTTTATTAAAGAGTGTAACAATCACCGGGAGCTGATCTGTCATCATCAGTTAATGGAACAAATATCATCTTAAGGTTCTCTCCAAAATAAATAGATACATTTTACATGCAGTAATATACAGTTATTTGCATCTAAGGACGAGTCAATAACATTGTAATTTGATCCCAGTTGTAAAACACTGCAGCCAAGTTATTTTGCCTGTTGGTAAAACATTTTCGAACTAAGCAAGCACAGTCAATTGAGGCGCTGACTTTGCAGTAATGCCTCCTCCTGAGCAAGTGTGTAGCGACAGTGGACAGTTGACTGCATCAGCTTTTCAGCAATCCTGCATAATGAGCATGCATGTGGTGACAGTTGAAAGGAAAACTCCTTTTGTTAACGGCAGCAGGATAAAAGTGAATTATTGAAGAAAAACTAGAGTATAAAGATTTGTATTCATACGCGTCCCTGCAAAAGTAGACATTGGGATCGACACTGTCCTTACCATCCCGTTGTGACAACAACATGCAAAAGAATGTCTACATTGGCTTTGACATTTTGTTTCTTTACGTAATGACTTGACTGCATTTCCTCACTTCCTTATCCTCGAAAATTATACATCTGTTTGATCATTTTTTAATTGTTTGTTTCCTTAGTTTGATCATTTCTAGAATGTTTTTGTGTCTGGTTGTCTGTGTTTATCTTTGGTAAAACACCTTTATGCTTGTCTGCATAAAATGTTTTTTGTAAAAAAGTTTCACTGAATACAGGTTGACTGAGAACCACTCGTTACATCTCCTCTTCTTTTCTTTTTTCTCCAGGATCATCAGAACAAAGGTCCAGCAGCCTTTCCATCCATCTCCTGATGGATCATCGCTTTCGACGCCCGGTCATACAATAGGTAAAGAAATACCATCTCAGAACCTGCACATGTGGTTATTAATTTTCATTAACTTTTTTAATGAAAATTGTAAAATGAGTGATGGGGATTATTTATAAACCATTAACTTGCATCTTCAACTTCTCATTTGAAATCGGTACATTCCATGATTAACTGAAAGATGGAAAACAATTTCCGTATGCAAACCGGGGACCATTTCTAAAACTAAAGGCCCATTTGCCTGTTTCAGTTTTGAAAAAGCTACTTTTTTACCGTCAGTGTAAATTTAGAAAATGTAAAAACTGCATGAAAAATCTGAAATATACAGTCGGAATCATTTTTAATAATAAAAAAAAGAAACTTAGTATTTCTAAACGCTCTACCTCTTTAACTAAGATTGTACTTTTCTAAAAACCTGTTTTATTAAACCAGATACTTGTCTTCTATCCTCTGGAGGAAGTTTAAGATGACACCTTTGATGAATAGTTACATGCAATAAAATATTTGAATGAAAAGTTCTTATTAAAGACAAATTTAAGCAGTCATACAACAAAAAAAATCTATACATCTTTATATTTTACAGAAAAGAGATCGCAGACAGTATGTTCTTTTCATGTAAACTTTTCTGACTTTTATTCCTTGTATCAGTTTTTAAAGTGGTTTATAACTTGAAAAGTTACAGGACAACAGGGTTAGCTTTGAGCTGAACACAAAACTACTTCAATAACTGGGAACAATTTGAAGATCAGCGTGTTTAATTCTGAGTAGACTTTGTGTGTGGTGTACAACATGGGCCAAAAATTATGTGTATGTATTAATTAAAAAAGTATTTCAAATGTCAAAATGTAATTTGTTATATTTGCTGATGGGTGGGTGAAAATGTACAGCAACTTCAAATTCATAAGAATAAAACAGATGATTTAACAGACATAATTTGTCACCTAAGCTTAAATCAAAGCAAAATTCATGGCATTCCTGTATTCAGAAAAAATAACAGAGAAAGAGAAAGAGTACATGAGATCAAATTCCCAGGAGCTTTGACAAAAATGGTTGTAAAATGTGCTGGAAACTTCATATTAACCACATGCAAACACCTGTCTGAAAAAACTAAGCACACTATAAACCAAAAATCTGTTCTCTTGGTGTAACAGTCACTTAGTGGAGCTGTGGGAAAAAAAACTTATAAAAGTTCATTACTTTATTAATAGTAACAAAATAACTAAATTAGGACACCAAGATTATGTTTACTGTGAGGATTAAACTATTCTGTTACTGAGAAAGTGTTATAATTTAAGAGACATATTCAATTTAAATACATAGCTCCACGCAATTAATGTCTTAGTTTCTTATGTACATACTGCCTAATGAGTGTGTTTGTGGACTTGCATTAAACTATGCATATTGGTTGATATTGACAGAAATTGATTTGTAAACTCAGTAACCAGCACTAAAGAGGAGCAGGTTTACACTCCTTTTCAATCATGTAAATTGAGTGAATAAATGTGATGGCTTCATCTCAGATGTTACATTTGTTTACATTTAAATGTTCAAAATAAAAACGTCAGTCAATCAATTTTCTTTCTGCCTTTCCCACAGTACCAAACACAGTTTCCCCACCTGTAACCAGCGCCTCCAACGACCCTGCGGGATCCTACTCCATTAACGGGATTTTGGGTATTCCTCGATCCAACGGAGAGAAGAGAAAAAGAGATGACGGTAAGAGGGCCATGTTTAAGATTTAGTAATTAAATAATGCCTAAAAGGGCTGACAGAAAGTTTTGCATTTTGAATTGCTTTATCCTACAAACTCCTCTTTGCTGAGCTTGCATTAAAGCCTGCCTCAGTTCCAGTATGACCCCTATAAAACACCTGAGTCTGGACTCCGTTACACCGCTGTGTCAACCTGCCAACGAGTCCTTTGATTTGAAGACACGACCTCCGCTGTTGTCTCCTGCAATTAATCTTTATGGAAGTGATTAAAGGGCTTTAGATAATTACATGTCAAGATGATGTAGCCAACCACCCAGGTCAGTCAAGAAAGCTGCTGTAGCTCTGAGAAGAGCTTTTCAGCCCCCCCACCACCTCACCTCCCAACAACCAAAAGTAGCTTCATTTCTTCTGCTGGGTTGGTGGGTATAAGGAGGCCTGAGGCGATATAGATTATTGGTTCTGTAAGCAATAGGCCTCCCTAATGTCACTACATAAGAAGCTGATGAGAATGGCTAAACAGATGCAGCCGAGTTAGAAGGCATGCATGGGTACGGAGCAGTTATCTCAAACAGGGTGGGGAATGAGTGCCTTATTTCTGCAGTTCTCCTGAATGAGAGCTAATCAGAGCTCGGCGGCAGTTTACATAGCGTCTTTCTTTGTTCTGGCGTTTGTCGGAGGGGGGTTGGAAGGAGAGGTTTGTGGGATATTGAGTGGAATTGATGTTTTATGTGCGTGTGGGGAGGGGAGGGATGACTAATGACCTGTCAGAGGTAGATTTCCTGGCAAAGATATAAAAACCAGCATGACGTGGACATGGCAAATGACATAATCAAGTCTTTTCCCTGTAAGAGATGCAATCGAGGGGGCATAATGCAAACGTCTGGTGTTTTCTGGAGGTTCATTTTCAGTCGTTCGAGGACCCTCTCGTATTAGCCGGGGTGTAATGTCTAGTCACTGAATGATAAAATGCGGGCATTTCTATGCAGATTGCTACTGAAGGGCAAAGAGGTATTAAAGGGCATGCAGGGGAATCAGCAGCGTGTTTGAGGGGAGAAAGGCAGGGCTTTTTTTTTGTGGAGGTCTTCCAGCTGACAGCGCCATGTTTCTACAGCTATTCAGCCTCAAATGATTCCCCTGATGTGTTGCCATCTCCATGATTTAGGTGCTCGGCCAGCGTTACGATGAAAGAGAAGAGAGCTGTGCGGTGGGTGTGTGGAAGGCTCTGTGTTTGTGTCAGAGCAGGACTTGCTCTGAGAGTGGTGAGGGAGTTTTGGTTTCTATATATATGTACTGTACTTCCTCAGTGCTTTGCCTGGTGTCTACCTGAAACCACAGGGTCACAGATACTTTATCTCTCCCCAACATAAACTTCAGATCTTGGCCAAACACACAAACGTACACCCCTACACACACGGTTGCAAAAGGAATGTCTTGCCTTGGGCCACAGTTTGTAGGAATAGTATATTACACAAGGTGCTACCCTGTAGACACAATCGTCCTGTTGCTCTTTTCTCTTAAAGAGCACCTCACCACAAAGAAATAAAAGAAAAAATGCAAAATTGAAATATTTCTTTTAGGGAAGTGACAGCATGTTTAGGATTTTTGCTGTGATAAACAGTCGTTTCTTGAGTGATTTCTCTTATGAAGATTGTTTGATAAGTTTTATTGCTTGTTTATGTGTGCCTGTGGGAACCAACAATAGCATGCATTCTCTCTTAAAAATGCAGCAACTCAGCTTAAACAATGAATGTATTTATTTGCAGGAATTATTTTAGGCAATTTACAACTATTAAGCTCCTAAATTCATTTATCTGGCAGTATAATTATGTTTCTATATAACTTCAAGCTTAATCATGTTGAACCAATGTCATTTTAAGTTTATTTTAAATATTGCCAACTTACTAATTGAAATGAGAATAAATAGGAAGTCTGATTAACGTTTTCCTCTTCACTGTTTATTACAATCTGGCAGTAATATAAATGTGAATATAAATGTGATACACCTGTGCATTCTGCACAAATTTCCATCCTTATTTTCAGTATTATTATTTATATAAAAATTTATTTTACAGTTTTTACAGTCTTTTAGGATTTATAGCTCTCTAATCAAGATGGTTGATCTGGCTGGTTCAAATTTTTTAGTCTCTGTAGGTCATAATCTACAAAGTTTCTTTGTAATAACAAGGTTATTTAAGAAGCACAGCATCACAGCAGGCAGCTGTTAAACTTAACGTATCATCTACCTGTTTATGGTGCCCCAATTCTTCTATGAAGAAAATAGTTATATTCAATAAATTTGAATGCTAGAAATGTTCATTTATTTTTAGAACTCAATTCACTAAGTAAAATGCATTATATATTGCACATAGGCTAATGTTTTCAAGCTTTTATTTCTGATAATTTTCTGCTTACAGCTAATGAAAACATGACATATATGATTAGCATATTACCAGATATTAATAGAAATCCTGCCTGCTGACAGGTTGTTTTCAAAACAAGCCTAATCCGAACGGATTTTGTAATTTACTGCATGTGACTATATCCCGCAAAAAGCAGCTGCATTTGGGAATTTCCGAAACTCACTGTTAAGAGCAAAAAAATGCCTTTAGTTTTATTGCTGTGCTTGCTTGTTGATTTTATCGTGTTTTCATGATGGCTTGTTTGCTATTTAAACATATTTTGCCTCGCTCAGTAGGCTGTAGTCTATACTGAGATAATGTTTGGATTAAATTTCCTCACAGTGCAGTAGCTTCCCTGAGCCCTATTTAAGTTGGTAAGCCTCATGATTATTATGGCACAAGCAGTCATTATCAAACACGAACAAAAAAACAAACGGAGGGAAAGGAGGAGGGGAAAGAGAGGGGACAGAGAGGGGAGGGCAACACAAGCTCCAGTGAAATGGATTGGCTGTGGAGCTCCCAGTATTTGTTTTAGGCCGTGACTGTGGCTCTCTGCCAAGCAGGCAGACAGCTCCTAAGTTTCCAAGTCAGCAGTGCCCTTAAAAAAGGCCCCCCACCCCATTACAGGAAGGATGTAGAGATAATGTAGTGTGACACACGTTATGTACACTGGGTCTCTGCTAGAAGAGCTTCAGGGACACAGGTGTCATAAGAGCCATTAATCTACCATTGTCACATGTTATTGCAAATTAAAAGCACCGTGTTACAGTTGGCAGCTATTGTTGCGAACGGACAGGGAGCGGGAACGCGAGCGAGACCCCTGGAGACGGTGACCAGCCTTTGGTGAACACGGCTGTCCGAACCTTTAACAAATTGACACGTATTAGAATTCACAATTCTACAGAGAAAAGCTATTACCTCTCAGATTAACATCCAAGTAGCTTTCCACCACCCCCACTGATTCTGACTCAATTTGCTTTGAGAAAAAAAAAACAAAAAAAAAAAAAACAAGAGGAGCTCAAGCTGTGTTTTACTGAGGAATGCAAAGACAATTTGTCAGAATTTAGAAACAAATTTAATTCATGACTTTTTCATTCACAGTATGAAACCACCTGAGCACACAGCAAATATGAAGTCAGAGGTGGGTTTTGCATAAATGGCACCTAGATAGACTGATTAGAATATTATAAATTGATCTGAGTCTGTGACCCAGCAAGGATAAATGGGCCAATGGTTGGTTGGATGGATGGATATAAATTTGAGATATGTATTAGGGAACTGGTTTATTTATTTATTGCTTTCATAAATAAAGATTTTACAAATGTAATCAGCGTAAAATCTGACACAGGTTCAACTGAACCAACCCAATCTAAGAATTTTCAAATTTGAATTAAATTTTCCAGATATTATTAAATGCAATCCAAAGGAAAATGACTCTTTACTTTAGCAAAGACTTAGAAGGAATCAAAAGCAGCAAATCAAAGACCAGCAGCACAGTCTATTCATAGCTGCAACTTATTACCATATTTTTTTAGGCAGGTTTTGACAACAGGAACTGATTCTTTACCCGCTCTGTCTCTATTGCCTAACCTAAGCAGGGTTTCCAAATCCAGTCCTCGAGATGTACCATCCTGTTACTTTTGAATGCATTCCTTCTCCCACACCACTGAACTAAATGGAACGAATTCCCTCATCACCTGTCATTCAGCTCCATAGAGGCCTGGTAAAAAGCCATTCATTTGATTTAGGTGGGTTGGAGAAGAATGCATCTTGAAGACAATAGTACTCAGGGACTGGACTTTGATCTCACAAGTATCCAAAATGGTCAGTTGTTTTTTTTTTTCAGATAGTCATAACTTTTAAAGTCCACTGAGTAATACAGAATCTGGAATTAGCTATGTTTTTTTTTCTTGCAATATCTGCATAAAAATCCCACGACATAATGACACCAACAGGAAGAGGAATCTTTTTTTCTCTTCTTGTCATTTGGTCACAAACCTTTTTTTTTTTTAACAAATGTGGAATGTGTCATTCAGAAAATGTTGTCTGTAATCTGTAAATAAAACAACTTGTAACAATTTGTAAAGTGAAAAACGTGATATGTCACGATTTTGCAAAGGATTGGGTAGTTTTTGTGACTGGGGACAAATGTTATTAATAAGAGCCGCGGAGAAAAATGACTGTTTGTGTTGTAAAGGTCGCTGGACCCTGTTCTTGAACAACGGTTTGAAAAATGATGGGAGCTTTACATTCTTTTCAAATAGAGTGTGCATTTCCCTAATATAGAAATGCACACTAGGAAAATAGGAACAAATTCCAGGAAAATAAGTTCCAGGAGTAATATGTTTAGGGCCGAATAATCAAAATTAGATTTTTTCTTTCTGCCTATGGTGTCTACTACATGGTTGAGTCAAAACAGAAACGTATTTTTTATTCTAAAGCTCTTTTTCAGCCTTTACCCCTATTCCGTCCATGGTGGTCAGCCAGATCTGCTGTATTAAGAACTGCCAGTGAATAAAGTGACCAGAAACAAACCTCTGACATGAGGCTGTCAAGCATGATTCTTTATTTCAACCTTCTTGCTTTTGGTTGAGTTTTTTTTTTTTTTTGATTTATGATCAAAACCCAGGCTGAAAAATGTCCTGATAAAGATCATAAACATACAATTTCAGAGCGGAGATAGCCACTGACCATCTGTGTGTACGTGACAGTGTGCTACGGTAACTGTTGAATCAATTATTTCTCATCTCTGAGCGTCACGTGGACTAAAACGATGGATCTGAGATGAGTGATGGAGTGGGCCTCCGTCACACCCTGTTCCAGCATCTGTTTTGGGGGGAAGGAAGAATGCAGAAAGTCAGAGAGCAACAGAATGTCTGGACCTAAACACAACAATCCAAATTAGATTAATAAGCCATTTAACACAATTTATGAAGTTATTCCATTAGGCTCACTCCATAAAATGCACAAATCTACACATTTTTAGCTTATAGTAAGAGAGAAGCTGCAAATATTTGGGTTTTTGTTCATTAATTGAATTTCCATCAATCCACTGAGCAATTTGGTGCCCAGTCCTTAAAAACTAATTACAGATCTTTAGTGATGCAGAACAAACATTTTACATTCCACAGACAGTATTTCATTTGTGTTTACATAATCAAAACATTCAATTAGAAAAGCAAAATGCAGCTGAGTTCATCCAAATGGATGCAAATGAGTTTTAATTTGATTCCATTTAGCCCAGAATTGAATCAGGCAGGGAAATTATAGAGGTGTGTTATTGCATAAATGTATGTTGGTTTGTTAAGGTTATAAGAGCGAATATCTGTTGCCATGTTATGTAAAGAAACTATGGTGTCGGTAGGAGAGAAACGGAGCGGGAATTTGGAGAAAGTTTTCCATGGCTACAAGATGTCAGCTCAACCTTCCAACACTTTGAATAAAAACTTTAAGGCCTCCATTTTCGTTTAATCCTCCGCTCAACTCAGGCTTTTGAGAACAAAGCAAGTTTTGTTTGGGGAGTTGCACAGACTCATTCGAGTCCTTAGAGATGTGTTGGCTGAAGCTGCTTGCTGGGGGGTCATGACCTTTGGGTGCCAAACCCGCAGAGAGGAGTCTGTCTTACGAAGCTGGCTATCTGATCCATTGGAGGCTGTTTCCTCGTTACCAGAGTGTTAATGCAGACTGATGTCAGGATGAATATTATCACTCCGAGGGATAATCAATAAACGAGCAGAGAGAATGAACAGGCATGTAGCTCACACATACAGAGCCACTGTGGTCAAAGATTGTTATCACTGCTGTGTAATGGGCTCATTTGGGGTATGTCCAAACATTTGGTTTGACTTCCTGTTGTGTGTTCCTGATGGACACTTTGTGGGGCTTTTCTTCTTTATATTTATCTTTTAAGGTTAATATCCAGAAGCTTCTATCTCAGCTTAATTTAGAATAAAGGCAAACCTAATAAAGCTGTATTCATAGTTTGATGAAAAAAAAAGGCATCAAAAAGACCATCACTTTTTTGTTCAGGGTACCAAGACCGAATAGTTGTCACCACTGTTGCTGATTTGCAACAAGACGGTCCAGGGATTAAATCCAGGTCTTTCTGTCAGGACTCTGCACGTCCTCCACATGCATGTGTAGGTTAACTAGGGCTACATTGGTTTCCTCCCACAGCCAAATGCACATTAAGCGTACTCTCCTCATCAATAAACAAGAGCGTCTTGGACCTTGCGGACAAGCAGGCTCCCCCAGTTATTCTATTTTTAGCAGAGCCGAACCACAGCATTCCACTCGGAGATATAGAGCTTTATATTAACGGGGCAATAATGTGCTGGCTTATTCACTGACCAATCAGAGGAGAAGAAAAAGAAAGGAACCGAAAGCGGGAAATTTCCCACCAGAATGCCATTGCGGTATTGTTATTGCTGGGAAATAAATGATTGCAATATGAAAGACAGACAATCTTTCCTCGCTCAGTTTCTGTAAAACAGTTGTTGTTGTTTTTCTCATTAATCTGATTATTTTTGTTTATCTGCTGTGTGTTTGATTGGGGTTATTATTAGGCTGATGACTTATTCAGGATGTAAATACCAAGAAACTACCAGTTCATTATGCCAAGATAATGTTAAAATATTAGAGAAATATTATAATGCTGCTACACAAACTGGGGGGGAGAGTCTTATATTTACTCAGTGTCATTAATAAAGTTGTCTCAGAACACTGCAGGTTTGTCAGAATTGATGAAGGCAGATTGGACTGTCCTCAGTTTGAATGGGAGGAAGAGTGTGCAGCTTGACCCAGGATGGCTTGTCTTGCGCGTGGGAAGTGGTGAATGACAAATATGGTTGTGGGGGGGTGAGGGGCGGTATTGATCAGGTGCTGTGGCTCAGGCGAGCTGATGGAGAGTAATTAATGACTCTATTTGCTTTGGTTGAAAAGAGAACAACTGAGCTTGATAAAGTGACCAAGAGCAGCAGCAGTAGTAACAGGTGAGTGGGATTCATGTGGCTGTGTAGATTTATTTATGTGTGCCAAATTGTCACAGAAAGAGTCACAGTTGTTGTTTGCTTTTTATGTATGTTTGTAAAGAAGTTATTAGGATTTGGTGGATATATACCCCTTTATTTCTGCTATGTACTCACATCGCCGTATTTGGGCGGTTTGGACCAGACTGTCTTTTTTTTTATGATTTCAAATTACAACGGAGTCAGAATCCCTTTATTGCCCCTTCGTTCTGTTTAAGTTAACTGTTTAATAACTGCTATTCATTTATTTTTTTTATTTTTATTTTTTCAAATGTGGAATCATGGCACAGTTGTGAATTTTCTGCCTCAATGTGCACCAGTCTTCTATTGTTGATTGAATCCTATCATCACAATAAATACCTGACATTTTCTATGCCAGGTAGTGAAAAGGGTGATTTAAAGACTCTATAGGAATACATTTTCATATTAAATACACACTCCTGTTTTAGAAAAAGCTGAATGCAAGCCTCTGAAATATTAAAAAAGTTTTATGCTCTGTGGAAACAAGAAAACTGTTGACATTAATGTTTGGTTTTAAAGTCATATCCAACATTATAGTCTGGCGAAAGGTTTGCTGTGCTGTTACACCATCATGCATCATCCTACCTTCTTGTCCTCAAAAATGAAGTATACTTAAAAAAACCAATGTGTTACTTAAAGACAAAAAATAACAATGTAGTTAAAGTGTAATGTATTCATTGCCAGCCATCACAATGCAGGCATCACAGTCTGGTGCATCTAATCAAAAACGAAATCCTACTACACTCACAGTAAAACAGTACTCTAAGCATAAGAGAATGTTGTGAGAATATTTTATTGTTTTGTGTTAAGTGATACTGCAGCACCATATAAAATACTCCACACCAAAGCAATGTAAGACTTTGAGTTCCTATGTATTTATTGTATATTATACCTTTAAAGTCAAGTGCTTAACAAGAGCTACCATTATGTTACATGTCTAAACTGAGTGAGCACTGAAGGCTGCATTTGCTGCTTATTTGCGGATACTAACTGTGTACAAGTCAGGTTTTCGTGCCTTTCTAATTCTGAACTTAGAAACAAATTTGCTCACAAGGCAGTTCGACCGAGCAGACAGCACTTCTCTGCTGTGCTGATACAGTTTGATTAGACTTTATGTAATGTTAAGTATGCATTTAGGGAATGGCCTGACCATATTTACGGATGTTTCTTAAAATTCCATGACAATAAATAGCTTGGCATTCTCAAAGACCAGCATTGTTTATGTCATACCTATTGCAAAATTCAAATACAATCTACTGAAAGCTAGAAGTAAGTTTGAAGTAAAAGAAGAGAATAACTGCTTACACTACAAAAAACTGCAGAGACTTTAGAATTAATAGTTGACTATTAAATAATATACTATTTGACCATTCTCATAAAAACTATTATCTATTTTTATACTTTTCTCATGATGTTAAACTGTAAAAAGAGAGATAACTTTCTGTGGTGACTTAATCAAACATTTTTTTGTCTCGTAGCCTGAAGGGGATTCTATTTTTCTTATTAAGTTACTAATAGACAAATTACTATGCCTTTAATAACCTATCTAAAAGCCAACTTCTGAGAGTTGTACAGCATGATGTGTTATGCCTTCTGTGTCAGTGTTGTTGTGAGTTTGTTCCTTCTATGTACTATTACAGTTAAAGGAACGTCAACTACAGTGGACCCTCACGTATTTACAGTTCAGTATTTGGGAACGTAACTCCAAATTATTCATGGGTTTTATTTTATTTTTTCATATAGCATATCGAAAAACAATGCTCAAATTTCTTATTCCAAGAAATTTGGAAAAAGACATTTGTTCCAAATTGCTGGTATTTGCAAAGCAGCCAATTCAGGAGCTGCTTTTTCCTCTTGCCACTGATTAGCTGTACCCCTAAGAGTGGAGATAAGGAAAACTATAGATGTTAACTTCTGCAGAGGTGACAATATAGTTTCTAGGGTGTGTATTAATGCATATTAAAGTATGTTTAGTCTTTGAAGTATTAAAATAGCAAGGTATACGCTCAAGAATTTGTGGATTTCCGCTATCTGCAGTAATGCACAAATGTAAACATTTCTCCTTCAACACCTGCTATTAAGTTCCTAACATGCATTATTTTCACATGTTTTTTCATATGCAAACTTACTTAAAAAGTACAGGAAATTGACAACGATAAGGAAGAAAAGCTTCAAAGCAAGTATAAACCAATGATTCTGTGAAACTGTTTAGATCATCCAATAAGAAAATGTTATTTTGTGCAACCAAACTGTTGCTAGAAAAACGATAGCTTCTGTATCTTGGCGTTGTCAGCACAAATTTGTGTTTACACATTTGCAGATGCACCCACACACACTCTTTCTTCCACTCCATTTTGCAGCTCATCCATGTCCTTTTTTGGAGGGGTTTTTGAGGTTCATCTTTTGACCCCGGCAAAAGGTCACGGAGCCGGACGGAAAGGCACTAACCCTCCTAAATTGGCGCTTTTGCACAGACAAGATTGATCAATTGAATTGCATGGCCGGGGAAAACGTGGGATTAAGTAGAGTATTATACGCACAACGAGTTGAGGCATGATGTTCATTTCGAGTTCATTTCTGCTCCCTCTTGCCACCAGATCAGGCAATCAATAGCTGGGCCTTGCATATCATATATCACCGCTCTCCCACTGAGGGAAGAACATAATCTGCAGCAAATTTAGAATGACAGATTTGTAAGGGAGCTGAAGCTTTCCTGGGATTCTGGGAGGAGACCTACGCTGCAGCCACTGATGGGGGTGGTAGGGTCTGTGAAAGGACTGTCTGTAAAAACGTTTTAAAGATTTGCACACAGCGATAAAAGCTAAGGCATCCTCCTCCGAACAGCCAGGTAATCAGGTCAGGAGTGGAGGGAAAATTCCCGTGTTTGTAGAGCAGGGATGATTGAACTAGACTGTGCCGTTTTATTCAGCCTCTTGTCCTCTGCCTCTGCTTCCAAATGGAAGTGCATTCGCAAAGAGAATAAAAGCATTATTGAATTGTAAAAGGGTGATTGTACTTTAAAAAGCCACCTGATTTTAACATACATTGGGCTTTTTCCAGGTGGGGAAAGGAAGAATGAGATTCTCTGGCGGGAATGAAAGTGAAAAACCAATGTAATGGGCTTACAGGCGCTTTAATCATTCCACACACTTGCTTCAACGAGTATATCTGTGCAAGTGACTGTAATCCATCAATTACCAGAGGGATCTCAGATTATGATGCCGTTAATTTTGTGCAGACAAAAAAACTCGTGTGATGTAGCAACTGGCTCACAGCAGCCATTTAGGTGAAAAAAAATTACAGTTCCTTTTTTTCTCTCTCTTGAGACACTTTTACAGTGGTACAAAATACATGAGGAGAATATAAAGTGCATATAGCTTGAAGTGAAGGCCAGCTTCTCGGGGTCAGTGTCTCGAATGTTGCTCTCTCTTCTTGTAGATGGTTCAGATGGTTCTGGCCCAAACAGTGATTCTCAGGGTAGCGTGGAGAGTTTACGGAAGCACCTAAGGGCAGACGCCTTCACCCAGCAGCAGCTGGAAGCTTTGGACCGGGTCTTTGAGCGCCCCTCGTACCCCGACGTCTTCCCCACCTCGGATCATGTCAAACCGGAACAGGTTAGTTGCTTTTTTATTATTATTATTATTATCATTATTATTATTATTATTATTTTACAGTCACTCACAAAACTCATACACACAAATTCCCAACTCCAGGAAGAACAGCTAATTAAATAAATGGCTGAAAGTGGCTAAGCACAGGATTACAGTCCGAGCATGTATAATACTGAAGGGATCAGCAGGAAAACTCCCACACATTATTGATTTTTTAATGAAAAACACATTCCTTGTACCGGCTGTAATTGAGAATAACAGAGAAGCAGCATCAAATGAATCAATATCTAGATTTTCTTGTGGGTTTTTTTATGCTTCTCACCTTTGTTGTTTACAATTCTGCATTATATGTTTATTTGTAGAGATGAAGCATGTTTCAGGGCGAGACTCTCATGGTATACCTTTTAATAAAAATACCATTGCTGTGCAATATTTCAATGTAAATGTATAATGTTTCCTATATTTAAGAAAAAAATGTAGAATAAACACCCATGAAATCTAATTAAATCCAGATCACTTCAAATTTAGTTTCAGTGTATAGCATCAAATTACAACAAAAGTATTTCCAAGTCACTATACAAGGTAAGGTGGTTAAATTCAGATCCCATAATATATGCATAATTTAAGGTAAGATAGAGTATAATGCAATCTTATCATACATTTATATTCAAATACAAACACTCCAATACAATCTTACTTATATTACAGTACAATCAAAGAAAGTTGTTTCTAAGAAAGCTCAACTGAATGTATCAAATAATACAAGTATGTGGCCACAGTAGAGAGTAATGACTCCTCTTTTAACAGGAAGTAGATTCAGGCTGAGAAGGAGCGGCCATCTTTCATATGAATGTGAGGCTCGAGAAGACAGAAAGTGAATATAGACCAAAATAAAATTAATTGTTCTTAATTAACCAGTTCATGTATGACGAGTTGTTATTTGATTGTAAATTAATGGCTACTTAACAGGCGGGTTGCTGACATATTTTTTCATTGCAATCACAGTCATCTTTATTGGCCAGGTTTGTGCACACAAAGGCTATAGCTGTGGTCCCCTTTGCTTGTGACGTATGGATATTTTAAATATCAATATATACATTTAGTGGGAATTAAAATATATTTTTTATGATGAATTTGCATGTGTACAATATTATGACAAAAGAATAAAACAAGGTAAATGAATGCAAATGCTTTGTGGATATTGCTTACAAAACTAATAAAATTAAAGCATATCAAAAGTTCTGAGGATTTTTGGACAAAATAAATATATCGTTTTTCACTGGATTTTTGTTTGAATATGTTAAACATCTGTCATGTATGGTAAACATGCATGTTTATGAGGTAAACAAACATCCTTTGCTAGTGCAAGGTCATGCATGTAAGTTTGGATAATTTTTTTCAGAAGCATCCACCAAAATTAGACTTTTGTGTGCTTTCTGGCTTTTATTTTTTGTCCATTTTTTTTAAATGCCAGGATATTTTGGTGAGTTTTGGGAAAGTACACATAAAGATTGATATTATACTTGAGAACCAAATATCAAAACATTGTACTGGAAAGATACAGGCTGCTCTACAGCGACCATGTGCCAGTGAATTTATTTATTTATTTATTTATTTATTTATCATCAAACCAAGGGTCAATACTTTTTTCAGCCTGGCTGTACATGAGCAGCCTTGCTTATTCACATTATCTAAAGTGAAATATGCTAGCCAGAAAATCATGCAAGTAGGAATTATTAAATGTTAGCCCTGGCTGTATGAACAAGACAAAATTGGAGTAATTTCTAGAAAAAAGATGAGCAGTAGCTATCTGTTGCATGTCCTGACACAAAAGTAGCACCCCACTGCTTTCGTTGTCAAATTTGTTAGCAAAGGAAAATAGTTTTAGCTTTCGTTTAGTCAGCTCCCATGCCAATGTTTAGCGGGAGAGGTGTAACACTGGATTTCCCTATTTTCCAAACAGCATCAGAAAAAGACTTCAAGCCTTTAATTTTAGGTGTTTTGAAGCTGCACCTTTGTAAAACATTGGTATACAATGAAAAAGGTTGCTGCCCTATGCCTAGCATACAATCGTCATGACATGACTGCCTGAAAATTGCAAACAGCATCCAACAATTACAAATCAACATGAACACCATACTCTTATTTGTAGAGAAAATTAATTGGCATTTGCAAAACTGCAAATCCCCCACACAACAAGACGACAATCAAATACCACCTTTTATTAAAAGCTCTGGGCTTATTACCATGGATAACCTTTATTTACTGTGCTTTCATTATACTATTAAATAACAAGAGACGATTAATTTCTCCCTCCCACCCCCAAACTACAAGTCAGACCCATAAAGCAAAAAGCAGTCCCCTAATTGAGTTCATTTTAATTTCTCTCCAATCGGGGCGAATTACGCAGGTGATAAATCAGTAGGACAGGCCTCACCTCCAGAAGAAGGCCTAATTTGCAGCTAATTACAAAACTGATTCCTACTGGAAGATCAATACCAAAACGAATTGGAAATGACTTGCAATCACAAAGAGCGTCAGGGAGAGTATTAAAAGGCAGGGGGGAAAGGGTTAGACCAGAAAAAAGAAGAGGGGTAAGTGAGGGGGGAAAAAAAGAAAGGAGGCATAGAAAGAGTCCAGAAAAATCAGCTTTAATTTACTGCAATATTAATCAGAGCACTTTCCCCCTTTCATGGGTGCCTCGTGTTTTTTTGTTTTTTGTTCTTTTTTTCCTTCTGGAAAATGTGGCCCTATTAGCCACTGTCTGGGTTCTGTAGCACGGAGCATTAAAAACCCATTCTGGAGATGCAAAACTCAATGGATGCACCCCTCCCACACTTCTGCTAGCCATTTGGTCATCCCTTTCAGACTCATCTTTTCACTTCTCTCCCTCCTGCCCTTTATCTGCATGATAAAACGTCTGTGTGGCGTCTGAAGCCAGCGTGAATACAGGAAAACATCCGACATTGTGCCAGCGAACAGTTGTAGCAGACAATTAGAGTTTATCTGTGATAGTGACAGACAAGAACAGGGTCATGGGCATCCCCCCCTGTGGGACCCTGGCCCACCGAACCACTTACACTGGGCTTTAGAAAAACATTGTCAACACTCAGTCTCATCTCATTAAAAAAAAAAAAAAACTGCCAGCATCTGGTGTTGGTGTCTTTTTGCCTTGTTTGAAAAAAATACAGAAAAATCAATTCTAGGTTATTATGTTTTTATATCAATTAGGTGCTTTTTTTTGACAGTTTGATTAAATGAAATGTAACTTTCTGCTTTAACAGAGTGAAAGTAATTGATTTTTAATTTCAAAACAAAAAATGTTGAGAAAGTTTCAGATGTTGAGAATTTGCGCTCACAGTAGAAGTTGGTGTAAATACTATTTTTGAACTAACATGGAACATTTTTCATCATACATTGTGCATTTTTGCAAAACTAGGAAATTAAAACTTTAAATTTAAAACAAACTAAAAACTCACTTTGAAGGAAAGCATATTTAATCCTTGGAGAGCATTAAGCCCATGGCAGTATGCATTGAGACTAATTAGTTGAAATTTCCAGTCTTTTTTTTAATAAACCACATAAAAATTATATAAAAAAACACAGACAGCTAGGTAAAAAACTGAAGTCAAATCATCCTGTAATTTGGTTTCCACTACATTGGTACTCAATGCCAACAAAAGAAAAACAAAAGTTATGTATGTCAGTTTTACTTCAAAAAGGTTTAGACTCAACATTTAAAGCAACAACCTGAATAATAATAATAATTAAAAAAAAACTGTGAATTGTATGTTTTTTACCTTGACCATGTGGTCTTTCTGAAACAATCTGTTAGAAACTTTGACAGTTTGCACACTTATTGCTAGGGAGAGAAGCACATAAATATTCAATATGAAACATAAAAAAATCCAGAACGGATGAACCGCATTGTGTACTTTTCTGTAACTTGCTTATGTTTGATCAGCGAGAGTAAATCAAAAGCTGTGCATGTGGTTCTCTTATGAGTTTTAGACTCCAGATTAAAAGCAACAAGCTTAAGGAAAACAATGAATTGTGTTTTTTTCAAACAGGACCACATGGTGTGTCTGTAACAAAGCAGAACTGCTTTCTCCCTTGGCTGATCAGGGGTAGGACAGCAGTCAAGCACAAAGGGCCAGCTGACGCCTTGGCTTTTCACTCATCTCCAAATCCTACTTCCTCTCTCACACAATACCAAAATACATTCATGATATGCTTGAACTGCCACCCTGCAGAATGCACACGCAGACACACACATAATGCGCCCCTCCAAATTTATACTCACACATGCCTGTGTGGAGTGCTTAATGGAGGAGGAGAAAAGGAGGATTTCCATGTCAGTATTGTTTGGTTGTGTAATGATTCAACTGTCCTTTTTTTTCCCAGGCTAATGAGTACTCGCTCCCTGTCCTGAATTCCAGCCTGGACGAAGTCAAGCCCAGTTTATCCTCTAGCGCCAACCCAGACCTGGGCCCCAGTGTGTCGCAAAGCTACCCTGTAGGTAAGATCAAGTGCCACATTAGCAATATGCCTTTACAATGCCAAACTGAGAGGGTTGGAACTATAGAGATGCACCGATCTGAAATTTGTGGCTGATTACCGGTTGTTGTAAAGATTTGACCTGCTGAAACTGATTTTTAGTTGAGTCTGATTTTATTTTTAAAAATATTAATAGGAGGAGGAAATATTTCCAAATCAAACATATTCAATGAAAGTCAGAGGTTGAAAGCTCAAAAGAATAACACACAACATTACAGTATTCTATCTAGTTTACCTGATATCTACTAAAATCTCTCTTGTAAAAAACACAGTTCAATTTGAAACATTTTTAACATTTTCTATGCTTCATCTCACTGATACTGAAAATTGTTAACTTTGAACCTTCTTCACTAAGCATATCCACACTCAGGTGTTTTGTTTTCAACTTCATCTATTGGCACTTTGGTTTGTGCTGTTTTTTCTTTAATCCTTAGGTTATTGCTCTAATATGAAGCAGTTATAACTTGGAATAGAATCAATTGCAGAACTTTTGTTTTTCTCTTGAGACTCTAGTTGAACCACATTACAGGAAAAGATTTCATTTTTGTTCATGCTCCCTAAATACATGCTGGTAGTCTTTTAAAACTCGCTCATCAGTTGGATGAACTGATGAGCGAGTGCACTGGTTTGTTCACAGATTGGAAAAACCTAGGAGTTTTTAGTTTCTGACAGGTCAGTCTCTGATCAAACCGAAAATCGCCCGACTTCAGTCACCAGGCATTTTTTCGGTGCATCTCTATGAAAACATTGAAAAGTTCATATGATGAATGCTGAGAAATGTGTGACAATAAAGATGAACCAAAAAGTTAAGTGTGAAGGCTTTTCTTAATGCCGAGCTGAAAAATGTAGCAGTGGTGTGCTAAAATCTCAGCAGCTGTTCTCCGTCCAGTTTTTTGCTGAGCAAGCAGGGCGTCAAGAAAGACTGGGAGCTTGTTCAGTCACCGCTGGACAAGGACCTTTGGGTGTCAGCATATCAGAACTATGACTGTGTATCAGAGCAAGGTCTCTGAAAAAAGAAAAGAAAAGAAAAAAAACGAGCCACTGTGGAGGACTGTCAGCTGCTCCTGTAATTTTTTTTCTTCTTCTTCTTATTTTTTTTTTTTCACGAGGAGGCAGTTTGTGTGGCTCAAAGCAGGAGTAATGTGCTTCGGTAAATACGCTCTGGCATTTCTGCCGCCTGACTCTAACACCATGATCATTTATTTCACCCTCCTGTCGCTCCTTTGCTCTGTTTCCTTCCCCTCCTCCTCCTCCCCGTCGTCTCCTCTCCTTGTCACAGTTAATGACTGCCTGGCTAATTGAAATATTGTTCCGTTGTTGCAGTGTTATTACCAAGAAGAAGGTTAAGTTTACTGAAAGTTTACGATGACTGTCGGCGGCCCGAGATTAATATACGGAGCTTTTATTAAAATTCATATAATTATGCAGCAGCTATCAAAGGCAATGAGTTCTGTGTGTGGTTGTGTGTGTGGAGTGCTGGTGTTGGGGGATTTAGAGGGGGGGGTGATTGAAAATTACAGCAGCCCTTCTTCTCAGATGATAGTCAGGCGGTCTTACAGGAAGAGAAAGAACGCTTTTCTCATTAATATGTGGGAGGTAGATTTCTCCCCTTGTGAGGTGGGCCCCTCCTAGGAAGAAAGCTGTATGTTTGTCCTTTGTGTATGGTCCTACAGAAAGCAGGCCTGGGTCTGCAGGCAGCTTTGTTTGCACCTGGGATATTTTAGATGGCCTCTGCGGAAAGTCTCCTCTTACTGCTTCACAGGTGCAAAGAGAGAGGTAGAGGAGGGAAAAAACGACAAGGTTGTGATCACATCAGCGTGCTGACCTGCTTTGGTATTAGTAAATACACCAGGGGAAATAAGTGTTGCATACACATATATATAGCATTTGTCTCTGCAAATATATTTTTTCTACAGTGCTGTTAGCTTGAAATATATACCAGACATCTGTAATTACTCAAGTAATCTACGCATACAAATAAATCAATATAAATTAGTCCACAAATCAAGATGTGTTTAATAAAGCAGAGTGGCACAGTAATTACAAATTTAACATGTTTTTTAAATGTATTTAATACTTGTTTGGTCATAATGTAATTGCTCAGGTGTAAATTTTAACCACTTTTCCAGAAAAAAATGTTTTGGCGCTGATTCTCTCTACTGTAATTTTCATTTCAAATTGGGTGATTGGTCATTCTTGCATCTTTATTTTTGTTTAAACCATTAAGACTTTCCTCGGCTGTATATTTCGAATCCTTGTCTTACTTGCTTCGTCTTCATGTACTTATAAAGCAATGCGATTCTCCATTCATCCTTTTTTCAATTGTAAAACATCTGAAATAAACAGGGCCGGCCCAAGGCATAAGCAAACTAAGCAGCAGCTTAGGGTCCCAGAGCCACAAAGGGGCCCCCTCAGTGGAGCTGATTTATTTATTTTTATTAACAATTTCTATGTCATTATAATAACAAATACACACAATCTCATCATGATGTGATTTGGTTTTACAATAATATATATTTGATAATGGATATAGAAATCATTATTTTTTGGACAAAAAGAAAAAGAGTAAATTGCTCTTGGGGCCCCCCTGGTGGCCGCGGTAGGTCATGCATGCTTCGCCGGTAATTTGAGCTGCCGTGCAACGTGTGGTGCGCATCCAAACATCCAAAGCTCCAGTAGAAAATAAGTTTGCAAAACAATGTCTCAAAAAAGCACTTATCCTTCAGCGAGAAAGAAAAGAGGAAGAATAGAAAAAAGCCAAGATAAAGGTTTGTTTTAATGTGCCTTGGTAATGTAATGTAAAACATCTTTGTGTGAAGATGAGTTTTAACTTGAAATTAGTTGATTCTCCTGCTTGGCTTTGTATATTTCTGAGTTTTTTTGGCTTCAAAATGGCGTTTGATAACATTTGATAACAATTATTAAAACTTTGATATTGTCTAGCAAAATGTTTTATATCAGGCTACATGGCTACTGCATTAATATATCAGTGAGCTGTTCTAAGCTGTAGTTGGTGATGTTGTTTGCTGCTGATCATTTATGTGGCTAAAACAAACAATATTTTTACATCAACTTATAAGATGTGTGAAACTTCTGTTAAAATCATTTGAAGGCTCAGAATCAACCCGATACCGATACCGGTCCACATTCTCAGTGGAGAAAAACTCACCTGGTGTAAATAAAATTTTTAGCTATTGAAGTTACGCTTAAGAGAAATTAATTTAATTATAGAATTTTCATGAATATGTGTGTAGGGCTGCACCGATTGCAGTTTTCTGGCCATTCACCGATTACTGATCTTTAGAAAGCCTGACCTGTGGATTTTGATTTTGGCCGATATCAATTTTTTTTGTCTGAAATGTCGCTAAATATAGCAAGAAAGTCGCTGAGTTGGTAACAGTGGAGTGAATACTGTTAACTGTAAATGTTCAGACCTGACCTGGCGGGCCGGTCTGTCAGTCAAACCTCTTACTGCTGAGCAGAAGGTTTAAAAATCTTCAACAGCAAAGATTTTTAAACCTTTGATGATGAAAATACAGTAAGATCAGTGGATAAGAAAGGCTTCACATGTAAGTATCGGCCAATCACGATCCCCCGAAATTAAGGAAATCGGCGCACAGAAATCGACTGGCCAATAAACGTATCCTATGTTATTCATGCATTGGATATAAGCACTATCAGTGATGCAATAAGTTTATAGCAGGTGTGCGAATGATCTAACTGTCTAACTGTTGATTTCAGCAATCCACATTGTTAGCAGAACTTGAGGGCCCCAAGACCAAATTTCGCTTAGGGCCCCATGGAGGCTTGGGCCGGCCCTGGAAATAAACATATGCTGAAAAACAGCTTCACACCACAATACTTACACTGTTGGCATGGCTTTTTGTGGTGATGTGCAGTGCAAATCTTTCTACAAACAAATCTGTATTGACATCCAAAGAGTTGAGTTTAGTTCCCCTCTGAGCACATTATACTCTCTCATAATATGCCTACCGATCTACGTATCGGTGTATAAATGTGTGTACGTTTCTGAGTGCGAATGCGTGGATGTGACTCTAGTGTAAAGCGCTTTGAGTGGTCAAAATGACTGGAAAAGCGCTACATAAGTTCAGTCCATTTACCATTCTCAATATGTCATTGACATGTCTAACTGTTCTGCAGCAAACTTCAAAATGTAGTCCAACATGCTTTTTCTTCAGCCGTGTGCAGTGATTGTGCTAAAATGCCATTGCAGTTGAATGCAATACTTGCTATCTTAATGGAGAAACTGTACCTGTAATATGTCTAACGCTCGCTGCTAGTCGTGCGCTGCTCTTGGTTAACCGTTACAATAATGTCTTCACTCCTCTGACAAAAGTCTTAGGAGGAGTTCCAGTGAGTGGCTGGTGTATGGTAAAATTCTATTCTTTCTATTACATCGGGCTTCTTTAGTGTGAAATATGTCTTTAACCAAATCCATATTAATCTTTTACAAAAGCAAGATTGCTGAGACCTTGAAAGAGCTCTTTGCTGTTGCTCATCGCAATCCCCAGCTGACAGTAGATATATCACTCAACACTAATATATACTGGCATGTTTCTTGGTTTTCTATACATTTCCTTCATATTTCCAGTACTTAGTCCTGGTGCCATCCTACTTTATTACAAATAACCCGATTCATGGACTACTTTGTTTTGATTTATTTGTATATGTGGATTACTTGAACTGTCATAGACATCTGCGGTGAATTCCGTGTCAATATACCCATCAAAGGCATATCGGCAAAGGAAAATGTATCCCATGCCTCTCTATGTTCTCACAGGAGGCAAAGAAATAAAGCATGCAGAGGTCAAACTAATGGAACAAACATTGCTGTAACTCACTTGGTAATTACTATTTGGTTAGTGGCTCCTCTGCTTGGTTTTTCCCCCTTAGTGCCTGTGTGGATAATATGTGATATTCAGGTGTGTGGTCTCCCTAATGACTGAGTATTACAGTTTACTTGCCAGCGATAAGCTTACCAGAGGAATTTTAAGCTGTGCAAAAAAAAGCAGCAAATTATCTACTGCATTTAGGCTGAGATCCAATTTCAAATTAATTGTGTCTTTACGGTGGAAGGAACTGGAGAGTATGTTCATCCTTAAAATGTTTTTTTTTTTCTTTTTTTTCTTAAATGCCAATTAAAAACGCCTGCAGTTATTGATCTTGTTGGTTTTATGCCCTGGAATTTGCATAATCTATTAAAATATGAATGATTCATGAAGTGCTCATTGCCAGAGATCGGGATTCTCAGTGAACTGAAAGAGTTGAGAGATAGAAATCTTTTGTGTCCTCTGCTTATCCTATTAAGGTTCAAAAAGTACCTCCAATAAGAAAAGGGATTTAAGGGTATTGTGCACATCATCGAAATTCAGAGGCAAGAAGGCACTTCCATTAAAAGTGTGCTTTTTTTCTCTCTCTCTCTCTTCCTCTCCTCCACATTAATTCTGTATTACCTGCTAAATAGTCCCTCTTACCCCATAAAAACACCAAAGGGCTCCATGAATATGTGGAAAGGACAATTGCATATTGTGAGGTAATTTCTATTGTTGATATGGGAAGTCATTTCTTTGATGAATTCCCTTTCGAGAGACGGATTTCATCTCAAGAGCTTCTTATTCTTGTTCATTCAGATTGCTTAAAATTCAAATAGTGAAGGGCTGTGCGGGGAATTGGTGAATAGCCGAAGGAGGAACCCTGAACTTTTTTTGTGCGTGTTTTTCAGAAATAAATGAGGAGATGGGCCTCGATATGGACAATTGTCCACTATTTCAATAGAAAGTTTCAGTATTTTCCTGAAAGAAGTCGGAAACTGGCTGTTTTCTTGATGGCGCTTCAGACTGGAGGTCGGCATTCAGGCAGTGAATGGTTTCCCTTGGGCTTTCACAGGAAGTTTTAAACACCTTTACTTGGTGATTGTTTGTCACTTAGAGAACTCAGTTTGTTGGATGATTTTAGACCAATGCAATATAATTTTGATACAATAATGTTAAGGTTTTGGTATGTTATAGCCTAAAAAAACCATGGGAAAGACTGTTGAATTCACTGCTGCCCAGACGACAATCACTGACACCCTCTACAAGAAGGGTAAGCCAAAAACTATAATTGCTCAAGAGGCTTGAGGCACAAAGTGCTGTATCTAAGAATGTTAATGAAGAGTTGAGCGGAAATAAAATATGTGGTGGAAAAAGGCACACAAACAGCGAGAATGACTGCAGCCATGAGAGAACTTTGATGTAAATCCCCTTCAAGAGTTTGGGGGAAATTCATAAGGCGTGGAGTGCAGCTGGAGACAGAGCTTCAAGAGCCACCACACACAGACATATGGAGGAAAAGAGGCTACTGTCGCCTGAACAAAAGAAAAAATGTCAGCAGTGTCTCACCTGGGTTAAGAACAAAAAGGCTCGGCATACCGATGTCCTTTTTTGGATGAAAGTCGATTTTGGACTATGTTTTTAAAAAAAACTAAGGTCAGAGAATTTGGAGGAAAAGTTAAGGAGCACAGAATCCAAGTTGCTGTAGGTCCAGGGAAAAGCTTGCACATTCACTCAGGATTTGAGAAGCCATGTCATGCTGCATTGATTCAGTAATTCCTGCAAAAGGAGCCCCAACCAATACATATTATATGATACATGTCCAAAATTTCTGTTGCAAAAATTTTTTTTATTGGTCTTATGTAATAACTTTTTTTTAAGAAAACAAAGTCAATTGCTGCAAGACATAGAAATAATAATAATAACAACAATACATGAAATAATTATTGAATAAATGCGTGAAATACATCATGTTGTGTGTAATGAGTCTTTAACGTGCATCATTTCATTTGATAAATTAAACAAATATATTTAAAAAAAACTTTTGGATAATTGTCTTATTTATTAAGATGTGCCTGTATTTAAAGTGAGGACGCTGAAAGGTTCACATAAAGCATCAAGACCTAAGGAAAAGAGAGTAAACCCGCCACCATCCTCGCAAACCGTTGGCATGTCACCCCACAGGGGAAAACGTGGGTTCTGAAATTAATGCTCATCTCGTCTTTACAAAAGCAAACTAACCTTTGAGCACACATTTGATAATGAATGACTTTCAGCTGGTGTTTGGGGAATTAAAGCAATTTGGCTCTCCAAACATTCTTTACTTAGTTGTAATTAATTAGGGTGCGAGTTTTTTTGTGGGGGAGCTGGTGATAAATTGCCCCATTCTACATATTGCCCCGAAAATGGAGGTCAGAGATTTTTGGTTGTTGTTGTAGCAAACATGAAGGTGTCCCTGTCATGCTAAATGTAATACTCTTGCAAGCAAAAGAGTCATTCACAAATGACTTTGTTCATGTGCCAAATAAAGAGAAGGTCACCCTGCTTTTCCGTTTGTGTGTGAAGAAACTGAGCCCACGCCGGCGCAAAGCCGCAAAATCAAAAACCCAAGTATCAAATAATCTGTTTTAAGATAACCTCTGGTTGATTTCAGTTGCTCTGTGTTGTTCATACAATTTCATCCTGAAAAAACTTCAAGCAAACTCTAGAGTTCAATATGTTTCAAACTCTAAGGAGTGCTGTATTCCCAGATTGGTATTTATTCCTACAAGCTGCTTCTCAGTTTGAAGCAGCAATCAACAGGTTTTTGTAAATAAAAAAAAAAAGAAAAAGAAAAGAAAAGAAAAAGCAAACCAAAACAAAAAAAATCTTTGAATAGATTTTGGCTGGGGCGAGGGGGGAGAAAAGGGGGCATAGAGGAAAATAAATAGCTTGATTTACTGCCGTTCAATCTAAGGGGGGACTGTCAGAGGAAGCAGGCAGCATAAAGGAAGGCCATCTTTTAATGAGAATCTCGACAGACATCTCTGTTTGTAAAAACAACAAAAGACTAGGAGGCAGCTAATGAGGCTATCATTGCTGTACAGAGAGTTCTGCGAATCTCTGAAAGAGGGCTTGAAAAGGAGGACATAAAGCAAAGCGTCAGAGAGCTGCCCCTAAAACGATGATTCAGCACAGGCTGCTACAGAACACGCTCAGCATGCATACATTTACACTGCCCTGCAAACACATTTTAGCATTTTCAAATCTAAAGTTTGCTATGACCACAAAATTCAATGCATGTTATTACGACGTCATGGATGTACATGAAAGATGAACTGAAATGTGTGCGTAAATGGAACATAGTTTTTATCATTTGTCCATTCATTTGTATTCACTCGTCTACCCTAAAGTAAAAGTGTTATTGCACTAAAAATCTGATGTAAATCTGAGTGGGTAGTATCTCATTGTTCAATCGATCATCCAAAAACAGAAGGTAGCCATTTTTCCAGCACATTAGATGTTTACACTTAATGACAGAGAAAGTTATTGGTGAAAGAAAACTGTTATTCCTTTCAGTTTGACTCTTCATACAACCACAGGTGTGTCTCCAAATAAACTTGTCAGTCAACCTGTGAGAAATTTCCAAAGCCAGGACATAATCTGGACTTTTCCTCATTTTTCAAATAGATAGTAATCATTCTGTATATAAATTTTTGATTTTGAATACATTATTATTTCAATCACTGATATATTATTTCTCTCACTATTGTAGTATTTAGCAAATAGAAGTCATTCTGGTAATTCTAGCTGACCTAAAACAAGATAAGTTTATTCTGACTTAACTTTAGACAGGTATATGTGTATTTTTATTGAGTATTTATAAATTTCTCGTTTTAACTATATGTACTGCTTTATGCCGCTCTAGCACATAAAAATTGAATAAAGTACATTCATGTTGGCGGTTGTAATAATACAAAATGTGTAAAAGTTCAAGGCCTATGAATGCTTCTGCAAGGCTTTGGAGGCTTTGTTGTGTTGCAACAGTGAGGTTGAAAAAACAAAACATTGTGTCTTAATGATGCTATTTAAGTCTGAGTGAAGTGTGGGTTGACCTGAAAGTATTGATCACCTGATTTGATCTACTAAATCAATATCAGGGCTTGTATTGATGAAGTGACCAACCCACATTAACAAGTTTTTTAGTCAATCGTCAATTTTCTCTACTTTTATTTCATCATCTTAACACTGAAGACATTCTTGTTCTTGACATAGAGAGAAGATATCTTGCGAAAAGACCCTCAAACAGATGTGACTGTGTTATGTAAAATTATTATCACAAATCAGCAAATGTAAGTCAGATGTTGACTTTAGGAAATAATTGTAAACACAAGACTTTCATTAAACCAGCTATGGCTTTTGTAGTAATAACAAAAATAAAGTCAGTGTGGAGACACTGACAGTAGTTACCTTTGTCTACACACGCACACACACCCACACACCCCCACAAAGGCTTTCACCCCTGCAGGACCCCCCACCACAGTACTCTCACGGCTCCCTTTGACTTATGTGCACTGGCTTGTGGCTAACTAATTCTTATAATAAATGAAAGGTCCAGCATGACCTCACTCTTCTCTGCAAAGCTCTTTAACTCTCGGCCCTGGAGTCTGAGCGCTTTAACAAAAAGACACATTTCAGCAGGCACTCATACAACGTGGCCATCGGTGCAAACAAAGGAGAACAGTTGTTCAACAAGAGGTCGTTAAACAGCTGTTTAACGTGAAATTCTCAGCTTCAGATGTTGGATCTGATCATTTAAGATAATAATAAAAAGATCTATATTATTCAGCATTGTTTTAGTAGAGAATTCACACCCATGTAATATGTTTTAGCAAGAATATTTTTATGTGGATTTTTCTCAGTTAATAAATAAATCCAGAATTACAAAGAAACACAGACATTGTTTAAAAGGAAAGAAAAAAAACATCTAAAAGTAATTTCATGTAGGATTTTATGACTTGTTTACCTAGATTTCAGCTCATCTTCCTGGTTGTGTTGTAAAATACATCGAAAACATTTATTCTTGTTTATAATCCAAAGTTAAAGCTAGGAAGGCATAGATTAATCAGAGTAATCCTTAAAAACCAATTAGCTCAAGGAATAAATTGCTTTGCTTTAAAAAAGTTAATTTTTCTTTGTGAAGTGACAAAAAGGCATTTGGATTATAAAGCATTCTTTCTAAAGCATTCATAATACTTTGATTTTTTATTTTTTTTTACATTTTGTAGTAACTTCAAAGGCTTCTCTGCCCCTGCAAAAGAAAAGCATCCCCTCACTATGATGCTGCCACTACAATGTTCCAGAAGATGTGCAGTTGTGTCTCCTGTGTGCCGTGCGGCAAAATGCAAAAGTGACTTTCATTTTAGATTTTTCTGTCTGAGTTGTTTCAGCTCAGACAGAGTTGGAACGGGAATCTCGGCTGTTTCACTGATTAATGTTCAGGCCTCCTAGCCTGTGTGTTTAGGTGGACAACATGTCTTGGCAGGTTTGCAACTGTTTTTTAAAGGTGGTTTGAACTAATGGAGCTTTAAAGCCTGTGAGGTTTTGTTTTTTATATATATATAATCTTACTGTGCCTTAAACATCTTTGCAACTTTCTGCTTTACCTGTTTGCTGTGCTGCTTGGTCTTCATGATGCTGTTTGCTCACTTATGTTTAGCAACAATCCTTTGAGGCAGTGACCCAACATCTCCATGTATCCTGAGATCGATCTATTCTATTTGACTTTTGAAGGCATTTTTTTTTGCATTGGGTTTTATTTAGGGGCATCAGAGTAGGGGATCAGATATGTAGTAAAAAGCAAACAACAGAAAGAAATAAGAAAGAAAACTTTAATAGTTCATACACTGAACAAAGGTAACCAAAAGCAATAGAAAATAACAGGGAGTTCACTGATAAAAACACCAAATCTAACGAAGCCAAGAGACAACAACAGGGCTTAGCTTAAGCGAACATGTCCGCCATTTAAACTTATGAAAGCCACAGTGAACTAGCTTAAATTAATCATAAAATAATTTTGCCCCCACAGTTAATAATTGCTGTACTGTCACTTCATCCTGCAGTTCCTCATTAAATCTCTATTTATAGATGAGCTTCTCTTTGAGACCAAACGGTCCTCATGGTTGACAATATAGCAGGGGCCTTCTTTACCCCCGCCACTGCGTAGATTGGGGTTACATGCTGGAGTCCTAATGTTCCTGCATCCAGATAGGACAGTTGAGCCGTCGCTTTCAATTACAGAGCTGAATGTCTGCAGCCGAAGAATTGATGCTGTTCAAAAGCTCCTGAATTTTTTGGACTGTACACTGAAGAAGCCGTGTAGGGTTTGGTCAAGTTGATATATTTAGACCAACTTGAACTGGATAATGAGGGAACTGCAGTTTATCTGGTCCAAAAGGCAGCAGTAGCACAACTTAATGGAAAACAATACTGGCTGATGTATTATGTTAATGTAACATCAGATTATTTTCTTGAGTACGAGATATTGCATTTATGGACAAATGGGAAAGGTGCTCTATGCCATCCACAGCAGAACTGTTCAGAAAAAAACAGTGAAATCACTGAATATATTTCACTGACAGGTATCTTACCTACAAAAAGTTTCCTTCTCTTGTGGAAAACATTTCAACATTTTCCTACTAACATTTTCAAAGTAGTTTGTCCAATTTTTCTTATCGTTAAGGCGAAAAATTCACAGAAGATAATTTAAAATATTTTCTGTAATATATGTTTTATTTTATTGTTATGTCTGATCAATCTTTTTTTTCAAGAAGTAGGATGAATTGGTGTACATTAACCCATTTTGCCTGTATCTACTTTGTCTTTGCAGGCCGGGATATGGCAAACACGACCTTACCCGGGTATCCCCCTCACGTTCCCCCAACAGGCCAAGGCAGCTACCCAACCTCTACACTCGCTGGAATGGTTCCTGGTGAGTTGAAAACGGCATCACCGTTTCCTGCTATCATTGGGGTCGAATATGGTGTGGTGTCACCCTCAAAATGAAAATGTGTAGAAGCTGTAAAGCAGGGTGAGGAGGAGACTTTAACGGTGACTTATGCAGAGAGGTGAAGAATATTGATTTCTATATGCAATGAAAACAGTAAAAAGACATAAATCATCACATTAATGGCTCTAAACATAGAAGCAGTGAGCAAGGAATATTTTTGATGGGAAAGAAAACAAAAACAAATACGCTTAAGGAATGGCTACAACAACACAATCAATGGCTCCATCTATAGAAACACAGAGTGATGGATACTTTCCATAGTAAGGAGTACAATGGCTCAATCCAGGAAAAATACGGAGCCTAACAGGCACACTATGCCAGAGACATACTTTTTATTGGTAAGGAAACTAAATTAGAGACAATAGTAATGGCAGGACATTGGTTCAAAAAATATTTAGGGGAAAAATATGCAAAGTTAGTTGCAGCAGTAGGTCCATCAGTTGCTCAGCTTAGAAATTTTTAAACACAGAAGAAATGAGTCAGAGGTACTTTCTATGGAGAAGAAAAACAGAGAGTGCACAAAGTGAGTGGAAGCAATGGCTCCAAAGATGACTGAGGTGAGGAATTTACAATACATTTTAATGATCCATCAACAAAAAGACTATTTCTTTAGGGGTTAGGGATGGGTTGTTATATTTTTTTCTACTTTTTGGTTTAATGATTTGTTCATGCCAAATGAATTAACCTAACATCAAAGTGAAAGAAAAAAAATCAGGGTAAATTTACTGTTTTGAAATCAATAGATTTTACATTTACCAACATACTTCTGCAAACCGCAACGTCCATTTAACATCTGACAGTAAAAATGAAGCAAACAGCTCCCAGTAGCTTTTGCAGTCTACATTTATGTTTGGATTATAGATGATGAACCTGGTAAATCACACGGGAGGGAAAGAAACCAGACAGACCTGCTTTTACTTTCCATTTGTTCTTCTGTGGCAAGCAGCAAAAGATGAGCACCTTAATCCTATGGCTTGTGGTTTTGTGTCATAACCAATTCATCCTATACACAACGGCTAATTTTTAGTGACAGGACCCAAACACTGTTAAAGGAAAGTCATTTTTCACCAGCCTCATATAAAATCTGGCCTTTATTGTCTCATAAAAGAAAGAAAGGTGTTATACAAACAGCAATGCTCACAGACATGTTCCAAGTTACTTCCCCTGCAATAAAATTCTGCTGCAGAAAACCTCCGAGCTCAAACCAAAGAGGCTTCAGATTGAACACGTTAAAATTCTCCAAAGAAAGGCAGCAGGATTTACGGCAACAAATCAAAAACGTATGCATGAAACTGTTTATTACCACTTTGTATTTATTAGAGTGGCTTGAAATGTGCTGGCCACAGAAGAAAGGGTTAGATATCCATAAATGGGACAGGGAAAGCCACCTTCAGTGTCACATCCTGTATTGTTCAGTGTTGCATAACTTAAGTGAAATGAAAAAGAAATAAATTACTTGCTTGACTGGGTGCACACTGATGACTATCACTCTCGGTCTCAAATTGCGTCCTGTTTTGAATGACGAGAAATGAGTGCATGTGAAGTGGCATGGGTTTCGATGTATTGAAATGCTAATTGATTTGTTGTTTTGTTTTGCAGGGAGTGAGTTTTCGGGGAACCCCTACAGTCATCCACAGTACACAACCTACAACGAAGCCTGGCGATTCAGCAATCCAGCATTACTAAGTGAGTAGTGTTTGATGAGAAGTAAATGACTGACAAGCTTGTCTCAGTAATGCTGGTTAGAGTTGCAGCGTACCAGTTGCTGTACCAGTCCAGCAGGTTACGAATAAGTGATCCAGCAATCATAAATCCCTAATTTATTGTTTTAAGACAGATGGAGTCTTTATCACTAGATGTCCTCATTCGTTGAGTTTTAAAATTCACAATTGAACTGTCTTTCTGCAGAACTACAAAATATGATGTAATATATAAAGGACTTTGTGAATAAGATTTGTTTTATTATTTCTGTATACTTATGTTACAACAAAACTGGGATATTTATTGTTGCTTTCTGTAGGGTTTTAACCAAAGGAGCTCCAGTATTAAGTAACAATAAATTCAGCCCTCAGAGAAGTATATAATATCAAGTTTACAAGAACGAACTGAGATTTTGTCAGCGATTTTGCAAATCACCAACAATTTGTTTAAGTAACTGTTCAATATTCAGACTTATTAAATCGCTATACTTAGAAAGTTTTCAGACCGCTCTAGCAGCTTCTTTTCAGAAAAGCAACTAGCTACTTTTTCCTGTGTTCTTAGAAACATTTGGTGATAATAATGTTTGTCAAAGGCATAAATATGATGACAGAGATCCATTTCTCAGACGCTCTTCAAAACGGGCAAGACTAGAGATCATTCAGTTCAAGTAAGGCAGGCGTTCTTCATGTGTCAGGTAGTGACTTCAAGAAAATGACTTGCCAGAATCTGTATCAGAGCAGTTGTTAAAAAGCATAAAACAACTGGAACTATGACAAACAGAGTTGGGTGAGGACTGAAGTTTATCTGGCCATTGTCAGATAATTAATAAAGTAGCATCAACAGCAAGGATAATTACCTATAACTCTTATGTAAGTGTTATGCAGTTTATTGCATGTATCATTCATGGTAATTTATTTGGTAAATGGCAGTGAAAGCTGTAATTTGTTGTTTCAAATGGTTCATTCTTCTGTTAACTTTCAGGTTCCCCTTATTATTATAGTGCCGCATCGAGAGGCTCCGCCCCTCCCACTGCTGCCACTGCCTATGACCGTCACTAGTTACCATGGAAACCAAATCAACCTGCAGGACCACGGCCTCAGTCTCCATATTGCCCAGGTGTGAAGAACACGGTCCACCGGACACTGAGCAGAAAGCGCATAAAATGTCCCCGACTAACAAAAAATAATAATAGAAAAAAGACAAAAATAGAGGAGAATATTCATGGATTCAACACAACCGCCATCTTCTCTCATTACAGCTTTTTTTTTTTTTCTTCTTTTTTTTTTTTTGGACACCCAAAGCCAAAAAAAAAAAGCAAAACACAATTATGGAACAGTGAAAGTTTGAACCCTTGGCTAATTGCAATGGTTTTAAAAAAAACAGGACTCCAGACAAAAACATCCTGAATTTATTTTCCCCACCTGTGGTGCCACTCTTTTATCCATAACAGATCAATACTGTACATTCCTTTCCTCAATGGGTCCCAGCAGGGATACTGTCCACAGCTTGAGATGTATCAGCAGGGTTTTTTTTTCTCCCCTTTTTTCCCTTTTGCCATTTGTCTCCCACTCGAATCAAATCGCAATGCACAGAGATCAAGGGAGATGAGCAGCAACCCGCGCAGGCGGTGGCGGTTGTTTTTCAGTCCATCTGAGCAGGCACTGACCAAACATCCAGCATGAGTGGAAGAGAAAAAAAAATCAATCGCTTTTGATGCCGTGAGAAGATTAGGACATGTTTTCTGTGAGACACAATCAAGATGTAAAAATGAAAAATGAAATAAACACCTGTTTGAAAAATAGCGGGAACCATGTTATTATAGCACCATGGCTCACTATTTGCAAGGTTTCCAGTTAAAATAATTTTTTTATTTCATTTTTTTATCATTTGTAAAGACTAATTTGCAGACTGCTTGGCTAATGTTTGACTTGTTCTCTATTTGTCAGGAAGGTAATCAGGCAAAACCTTTTGAGTGTTTTATTTTTGTGTTAAGTTTGCACTATTTTGGAGGTTTGCAACACTGGACTGTGGTTATGCAGAAAAACTAAATGTGCATATTTGTTTTATGTAAAAAAGAAAAACTGACTGTAAGCCTTATGCGTCTCAGTCTGTAAAGGCACTTACAGTTTTACAAAGCCCATCATCTCACTGACTTGATGTGCACTATACTACTTTATTTTCCCACTGCTTATGTTTAAGTTCATTAAGTCTTTGGCATTCAACTGCAGAAGTAAGGATATAACAGCCATTCCAAATCTAATTTGTCTGGATTCACTCTGATTGGATGATTCTGACATCGAAAAGCAGGGTGACAATTTCAACTATAAATGCCTTAAACATGTGCTCTCCTAACTTTAACTCCCGCATGTTTCAGGACAAGTAATTTTTTTTTTTCAGCAAAGCTGGAATCATTTTTCTTCTTCATCTGTCAAGTGAATGTATTTGCGTTTGCCAAAGACTTAGTTATTTTTAATGTTAATTTACAGGCCTCCGATATGCATCATGAGAGCAGTATTATTGTTATTATTATTGTTACTACTATAATTATTGTTATTAGAAAAGCCCACAATGTTCACGAGGAAAATTATATGTATAAATTCTATGCAGTGCAAAGATGGTCATCATATGCATATTCAGCTGTAAACCTAAAGGTAGGTGGAGTTTATTTAACGTTATGTTATTTACAATTTGTTCGTTTTGTAGAAGCATTTTGTGTGTGTGTATGCGTGGGTGTGCGTGCGTGGGGACGAGGGTATGAATGCGTGCGTGCGTGCGTGTGTGTGCGATATGAAGACACTTCTCTGTATATACAGTAAGGAAAAACTGTCTTTCATGTTCATGGGTATTATCACTTTCATTATGCCGGTATCACTTGTACAATAATAAAAGTGTCTGAAATCTTTTATGCAAAACGATTTGTGTGATGTGTCTGACTGAAGCAATCAGATAAATATATCAAATCAGGAATGGTCCCTATGCTGGTGATTCAGCTCATAGGTGGAACTCGGTGTTTTATAGATCCAGTCTTTATTTCTGTTACTGTAGATGATGATTATTTAAATAAAAGTGAAAAAAGTCAGTTTATGGTAGACAAGGTGCACAAGGCATGTGAAGCCAAATAGAGGGCTTGGGGGCGGGGGGAGGACACCACACCCAAAACTGCAGATAAGTTGAAGGCAACTATTAAAGCAATTTGACCTCATCATAGCCACAGGCTGATCACTTCCATGCAACTCTGCATTTATCCAGTAATTGATGCAAAAAGAGTCCATGCTTTGCAGAAGGTCTAAATTTTGTTTTAATATAGATGTAAGCCATATTATGAAAACTATCAGAGACTTGAAAGTTATGAATCTATGCAATGAATCAGTATGACTTTCAATTACTGATTTGAATTACTGAAAGAAATTAACTTTCTAATGATATTTTTAAAAAAATGGATTTCTGGATTTCTTTTTTTCTTGTCTTACAAGGTGACTTTTTATTATTGCTAGATTATGATCACCACAATAACGATAATGTGTTTTCCAATAAGTGATTGTTTCTGGACATAAACGCACAGCAAGATTCCAAACCTAAAGGTTCTTTATAGGGTCAATGAACAGTTTAGTTATTTTTACCTGGCGAGAATTTGTAAAAAAAAAAAAAAATAATTCTTTAAATAAAATATTTTAATGCAGAGGTCTTATCTCATCATAAAACAATTTAGAAAATGTACCCTTTAATTTGAGCACATCTGATAAACAGGGGAGGAAAATAACTTGAATAAAATGCTTTAACAGAGTCACAATAATTTGCAGTCTGAAGAATACCTTAAAAATAAAAAAGCAACAGAAGCATTTTTGTGATCCCCAATTTATATTTTAAGGTAATAGTTACTAGAAACCTGTAAGTTATTAATCAATAACTTGTGGCACAGAAAACTTCATTTGATGCCCATTTTTAAATTGATAAAAAGGGCAATTTTGTTTTTCAAACCACAAAAAGAAAAGACACTGTTACAATATGTGCTTTATGTTGTCTGACGTTTAGAATCAGAATTAGAGAAGGATGCTTTTGTTATTTTTTAACAAAAGGAAATATTAAAAAAAATGTGGCATGACCCCTTTCTCCTAAATCTGCCAAATACCAAAGTCCAGAAGCAATCTGATTGGTACACTGAGTCCACCTGTGTGTAATTTACTTTGAGCATAAATCCAGCTCTTATGTGAAGGACTCAGAGGTTTGTTGCAGGATGTTAGTGAACAAAAGCATTGTCAAGACCAAGGAACTCATGAGACTGCTCGCTGGTAAGAAGCTTAGATTAGAATTTGATTAGAAAGTAATATTCCAATCCTTCAACGTCTCATAGATGACTGTTCAATTCAACATCTGAAAAATCAAGAGTTTGGCAACTGCGCACAAATGCAAATCTATTCAGACAAAGCTACTGTCTTCCTGTGCGATTCTCATCTCCCTTCAGCGCTCTGTCTGATTTCTCCCATTGAGCTGGATTTGTCAGGATGAATTTCAGAAGGATTTGTGAACAGTGACGCAGATTTTCTGCACTGCTTTTGAATTATGATCTGTCTATAGCTGTAGTTTGATAATAGCAGTGGAGGAAGTGAACAGAGTCATTCTGTTCAAGTTGGCCATGCTTCCAGAACTTCACCAATTAAAGTCAGACCAAGACATTTTATTGCTAGCAGAGATATCATGTCCCCTCTCGTTTACAGCCATCTTGTTCAGCTTGGCACTTCTCTCTTTGCAGTGGAGGATGGTTGTTTACAGAACACGCAACTTCCGGTAAGCTTCATCGAGCTGTCGCATTACATACAGTCTGGCCAAATATTAGAAATTCGGTGAAGTTAGATCCAATTGTTTATAACTTCAACAGAGTACAAGTCTTCAGCAGACAATCTTTTCTCAATAGTTGAGGGTCCAGACCCTCTGCTGAAGCAAAGCATGGAACAAGAGGCTGCTTCTACCAGGTTATGCCACTCCCTAAACTGACAGGCCTGGCATGAAGAGTACTAAACAAAGAAGAAGCCAAAATCCCCATGTTAACTGAAGGAGCCACAAATATTCACAGCTCAGGTGGGAGAATCTCTGGACAGGATAATTAATGACCATGGAAGTTTGCAAACATGGCTTTAACGGAAGATTGGTAAAAAAGAAAGTCAATGTTTAAAGAAACGCAAAAGAAGTCATGAAATTTAATGTGTGTCATGAGCCACGTTGGCAAATATATGCAAGCACAGTTCTGGCAAGATAAGACCAAAATGTACGCCTCTCGTCTACCTCAGAACTGCACGACATTGAAAAATCTTGCAATTGTGTAATCAGTTTGGATAGATTTTTTTCTCAACATTTTTTCTCTGAAGTAACTAAACATTGATGGATTTCAAAACTGAACGAGTCAATGGGAGCTTATATTTTGCTCCCATTGTTTTAAGTATTCCAAATTCCCATTTCCAGTACACTATAATTTGCACAGAATGATTCTTTTAGCTACATTTTACAGCCGAAGTCTCTTGGTGTGAATCGCTTATTCTTAAATAAATTAATAAAGTATGCAATGTCTACAAATTTAGCTACAGATGGCAGATAACTGCATCTGTATTGTTTAAAATATACACATTTCCTTACAAGGTATAAAGATCACACAGTGGAGAGAAAGAGACTACGGTGAGAATGCCTCTGAATGTTTTCTCCATGATTTGGATCACTGAGCAGCACATAAAGTGTTTAACCTCTCCCCGCTTTGTAAAGCTGAATTAATTTTTCTAGCACTGTGCCTGAATTCAATTTGTGCCAAGTTGCAGGGAGAGATTTATGCATAAAATCCCTCTCAGAGCTTCTTTTCGCTCTTTCTTTGCTCCGTAATCCCTCTGCCACTGCCACCTTGTGTGATTTAGTTATATCGTTATTGATTTATGGCAAGTGGACACTGTTTTGATTAGAGTTTTGTGATTTGCAAAGGATTTGGGCAGAGTGAGTACATGATAAAGTGGCACGTACATTAGAATTTATGTCAGCAGGAGGAGCATTTCTTGATTAAAAATAGTTTTAAAGCTTGAACGCAAAAGGGAGTTTGACATAATTGACCTGGGTGAATATCATTGCTAAGCTTCAACAATAAAACAGCTTTCTTAGCAGAACTCCAAAACCTCCTCTTGCTTTGTAATTCAATTTCTCTGCCTTTTGTTTATTTCATGGCTCCCCCACGAAGCGTCAAAATCTGATATTCTGTCAGCTTCTAGCTGTCGTGTATGTTTGTCATTCACAGCTCTAGTTAGAAAGGGAGGAGGAGGGGAAAAAAATAAAAGAGGGAATCGGACTCTCCCTTTTTCTGCATGTGAGAATTCCCAGAAGTGGAATTATTCTATTTAGATGGAAACTTTTTGTCACTTTCCTGTCCAAATTGGCAGATCTGGCTCTCTCTTCTGAAACTAATAAACTGCAAACCTGGATGTATCTGTCAGTCAAGCTCAAATTGAGTGCAGCATGCCAGATGACAAAGGCATCCTACATATAAATAAATAAATACATAATTATGTAAACTTGCTGTATGAAAAGGAGATCTTATTGGCTGTAATCGGCACCTGTCTCGGTTTTTACCCGTCAAACATAAAAAAGATGCTTTTCCGTTGAATGAAATTGAATATTGACCTTTAAAACCAAAAAAAAGTTTGATTTAGCAAAAGATTAAGTGGGGAGTTTTTAAAAAAATAACAAAATGGTAATCATCTTAATGCGCAAGTGTAGAAATCTTGATTCATTGCTTACTTTAGAAAAGAAGTTTTAATTTATTTGAAAGAAATGTTTTTTTTTTTACTTTCCTGCTTCATCTAACTATGTCCACATTTCTTTAAAGCCCCAGAGCTAACAGAGATTAATGCTTTACTTCTAAGCTGATTCGCGGTAATTGCATTTATGAGTGGACCCCATTCTACATATTGCTTCTGAAGTAATTGAATTATTAGGACTAAAAGTTGCACCACATGAAAACACTTACATTTGGCAGGATCTTAAAAATGTGCATCATACAAAAGCAAATAATGAAGTAACAACTATGTAATAATGTAAAGTCATAACTATGAAGTAAACATTAGTATAGATTTTTTACACTAAATATTTATTTTTCCAACAAGTAAAACAAAATGTTTCCCACGCAAAAGTATTCTTATGTCTTTATCTTTTGCACATTTTGTCACTTTGCAAGATACGGTGATTATACAATGCAAAATATGCACAAGTAGTGCTTGGTTATTAATTGCAAGGAAGATGACTCACTGTTTTTCAAATGTAATGTAAATAAAAATCTGAAAAGTGTGGTGTGCACATGCACAATACTCTGTAGAACCACGTCTAGCTGTAATTTTTGAGTCTCTACCAGCTTCACTCATCTGTAGACCTCTTATGAAATTTATGCCTGCTTTTCTTGCCCACTTAATTGACGTAGGCCTAGATTTCAACTATCCCATTCCGACAACTGAATATGCTTTAATCTCAACCATTATATTTTAACTCTGGCTCGCTGAATGATCAGCGTCATTGTCCTGATGTAAAATAAAACTCTGCTCCAGTCTTAAATCTTTGCACTCTGTAACAGGTCATCTCCTCGAAGTGCGATATTTAGCTCCATCATTCTTTCCGTCCACTCTGATCAGCTTCCCTTTTCTCTGCTAAAGAAAAGTATCTCCACTGCACAGCAACATACTCACCACGTTTCACCCCAGAGATGATGTGCAGTGTGAGTTTTCCATGTGTTATATGCGCAGTCAGTGTTCTATATGTAGATGAGGAAGTTGCTTTGTTTTGTTTCTTCCCACCAAGATGACTTTAGGTAAACGGCAAACGGTACTTCTTGCAGCTTTATTTCAACAACAACCTTTTTTAAATCTACTCTTACTATTCATACTTGTGGAGTTTACAGTTATCTTTCCACAGTTTGTCCCACCTTAGCCGTGGCTCTCTCCCGCGCCTTTAGTGTTACCACGGATATTGTCTGATTTTCTGAAAAATGTGTTGCTTGTAGATTGTAGATTAGCCTTGGTACATTTGCTTCCAAGATGTTTAAGTATCAAGTTTAAAATGATTAGTTAAAAACTTCCACCTAACCACCTGTAGGTATCTTTTATTACATTTTGAAGCTAACCAGATTTTTTTTTTAAATGGCTGAATCTCTAATCACATATGTTTAAATATAGTTTTGGCAGCAATTAGAAGCCCCCAGGTATCCTAACTGAGAAGCTCTTCATGCATAACATCAAACCACACCTTTTATCTGACTGCTGACCTTTTGGGCCGCTTCGCACTAACACCGAACGCGCTTTCTGTGTGATTTATACAGTGGTTCTGCAAATACGCCGACTGCAGCTGAATTATAATTTGGTTACTGGTGTGTCAAATGTACAATAAATCCTCAGGATGTTATCATTTGTCCAGACACCCGAAGTAGACGTTGGAAAAGAGAGAGAGAGAGAGGAGAGAGAATATGAAAATGCATTTCACGTCTTCATATTATCTGAGTGTCATCTGAGCTGCGGTTTGTGAATAGAGGGAATGGATCTGCTGCTTTATGTGCTGTATCTAATTGGATGTGGCAATATATAATATGATTCCTCCAGTATCCATCAATTCCTGTGTTAGACCTGTTTGTATGGCCGTGTCAGAGGGGCAGCCTAGCTTGTTATGATGCCTGAGCAGCAATTATGAGGTAATTTTTGACTCTCGCTGCAAGAGGCCATCCAGAGGATACTCGGAGGGAGGTTCCTAATGAGTGAGCATTGATTGATTGGACATAATCGGTGCCTTGATTGACTGAAGGTGAGCGAGGGAAAACCGGAGAGGGGTTTGGATGGAGGGTGCGTTTCCAAATGAACCAAATTAGCAGCTATTAGATCTGTATAGGTGAGCGCCACACCTCTGCCAAAACTGTGCTGGCTCAGCCTTGTGCCAGCCCTCATTTACACTTCACCAGTAAATAATTACCCTAATGGCTATTGTGTGATACATGAAGCAATTAAAAGCCTCGTACAGTGCACCTTGCTCAGTGATCCTGTCAGGTTCCACATACTGTAACAGGCACCGGTGGTCCCGGGCTGATAGTTCCTCACTACCTGACTGGTCGGTAATGGGGATACCCTCCAAAGCAGACGGAGGAACTCGCTAATCGGCTGGAGCTGTCAGGCAGACCTGTTTGTTTGGGAAATATTCAGAGAACGAGTGAGAAATTCAATGCAGACTGTGGCTAGATAATAGATGGAGAACCATCAACCCCCATCCTTCTTTTTTCCCCCTTCTGTAACCCCAGCTTCTCCTGTAGCTCCCCCCCACCCTCCACCTCCGCCTCCACACTCCCAACACCCCAGTCACTGTCAGGCCAAACACATGATGAATTGCCCTGTCAACAGAATTCATTCAGGGACCAATTAATTCAGCAGAAATGAACTAGAGCCATCAGTCGCTGAAAAACTCAGAGCAAAGAGAGCAAAGTAGCTCGCCGCTGCAGAAGGGGAGACAGTGTGAGGGTGAGGAGGAGGGGTGGAGGAGGAAGAGGAGAGAGATGGGGAGAATGAGGGAGAGGGTGCCAGGGGAGTGCAGTGGAAGTTAGCCTGACAGGAATTGGTCATTTAATGCTTTAGCGCACTGGAGACAGCCCCTGTCATAGAGGAAGCCATGACAGGACTCCCCTGGTACTTTATTTATTAATTATCCAGAGCAGCGAGGGGCATTTAACTGTCTCACTCCAGGCCTGTCAACTTGACTTCTTGTCATTTTCTTTTCCACAAACAGGTCCTTTTAGAAACAATCAAAGCAGAAGGAAATGTAATTATTCACAGAGCAGATAAATATTTTTTCTGCAACAGCTGTTGGAGTCAAATAAACATTCAATTATCTACCTCTGAGTTGTTCAAAAAGTGTTACTCTGTTTGACAATGAAACAATTGATTGTCAGTGAACAACAGTGCAGCAATTTTTTGCATTTTTTGACTAAATAACGGTGTCATAAACGCTCACTGCTTCGTGCATTATTTGAAGTTTTCCCGCATTAACTATGTTCTTATTTTGGATGGATTCATCGTAAATCCAGAACTATGGATTCTTACTAACTGTGGTGGTTGTTGAACGAATTGTGCTGTGGGCAAGCCCTTCCTTTTTTTTGCCAAACCATTCTAAAGCAAACGATCACATTTACAGTCACAATATGTTCAGATCATGAAACAAGACACTAAATAATTCTGGGTTCATGAGAATGAAGCAAAAAAAAAATTATACATTTAAAAATATTTATTTTTTCCTTAAAATTTTAAGAAGTTTAGATTTAGTAACAGAGTAAGGAGATGTGAGGCTAAGCCTGCCACATCTTGTAGCGATAGTGGATATGTGGTTGATTATTTCCAGAGTGACTTATGGTCTGATTTTTCTGTTGAACTACAAATTATTTGCAGGAAATTCTACCTGTAGACCATATCAAAGATATCTGAAAGAAAATGCAGCTTGGGATGCTGAAATAACTTGGCACAATGCTACTTGACATGTTATTGGTTGGCGTTTACAAAACAGCCAACCCAGGAGCACCATTCATTTTCCTTGCTGCTGATTGGCTGTGCCCAGTAGAGCAGCAGTAAGGAAGACTGTAGATAATAGCACAATTTGCACTGTGGTTATTAATGCATTATAATGGTGTATTTTCCATCTGAAGATGGCCTCAAGTATTAGCAGATTTCAGCTTTTCACATTCAGTTGTAGTCCCTAACCTCCTTCAATATTGGGGTCCTCTGTATATAGTTTGTCAATGCTTTCTCTGCCCTCTCAATCCTCTGCCATTTGCCAATGGAAACCTTGTTCAAGGTGCTGATATAATACCCCCAGTGGAATGCCACTCTGGGCAGTCAGTTAGGTCACCCATATCAAAACCAAAACCTATTACAAAATAAAGAAGAGAAATTTTCAAAAAACCTTTTAAACACTGCAATTAATTATCAATCAACCCATCAAGCAAGTTTATTGGTGTATCACATTTCAGCAAAAAGGCAGTTCAAAGTACTTTACATCATAAAAACACAAGAATAAGAAGCCATAAAAACTACAGTAATTAACACCAAGCCACCAGCTTTAACAAAAAATTATGTTACACAAAAAGAAAAAGACAAAGCTGAGTAAAGTAGAAAAAGAAAAAATATTTTTACAAAATATGTGTGTCCTGAATTTTCAAACTGTGGGATGAAATAATTCTATTCTATTCTGTTCTATTCAGTTCTATTAAAAATATTTTTGAGTCTCAGCTAAACGTTAATATAGAAATTGTTTTGTTTTTTTAAAACTGTGTAATTAATAAACTTGTTAATCTAATCGTTACAAAGCACTAACTCACTCAACATGTTGAGGAGTGGCCTTCTGTTTCTACTCTTAAAAAGGTCAACCTGTCAGAAAGGAGCATTTGTAGCAACATTAATGCCGGTTCCAACAAGTGCAATTACCAGAAAGCCATCAAATGTATTAAAAAAGCAGAAACTCCTGAAAAAAAACCTGTTGCAGTTTCTGCAGCACAAGAGCTACTATTGCCAGACTGCTGATGCAGTTCTGTTTTCTGTGCTTGAAACCCAATAAGTCTGTGGTTGACCGCTGCAGTCAAGGTTTGATCTATCCCTATTGTGTTGTGTTGATCAACTTTTAAATATTTGATGAAACCTTTTCTTCAGCTCATCATGCGTTCCAGTGTAACAGGAGGATGAAGTAGCAGCTGGGAAGCTGCTGACGCTATCAGATATTCCTTCATGAGATCAAACAACAACCAAAAGCAAAAACAATGTCAATCTCCCCAAAGGCTATTACGAAGCACTTTAATGATGCAGAAAATGCACGGAAACTTCACGAAGAGACATGATAAATGGTATGCTGAGGGAGTTACAAACCTCAGACACCTATTTCACTGTCCTCACATGAAAGTCCCAGTGCTTACTGAACAGCAACACCCAACTGAGAACTGACGTTCCCTCAAGTTTGAAACAAAGCCGACACAATCCGGAGGAAGCCCGAAGTAAGGAGATGTGCCGCAGAATATAATTAATTAAATGAGACTAATTAGGAACATGAGAGCAGGTGCCAGGCTATGGGCTGACAGCATAGACAGCCAGACAACAGAAAGGGAGGAAGGAAAAAAACTATGGGTAAGGGGTGTAACGTGACAAGAGGAGGGACAAAGCAACTTTCTGTGTTTTGTCACATGAAACCTCTGAGGAATATATGTGACAGAAATTGTAGACCCAGACACCATGGGGGTCTCTTCCTTTGTTTAAGACAGGTTTTCATTTCACCAAATTGAGGTTGATGCAAGCAGGAGATTTTCCTCCTCATTATGCCTGCATGTTGATTTAAAAAAAAAAAATGGAACCAAATCACTGGCACATGAAGATGTGTGGAAGCTTACAAGAAACGGCACTGAAATGTCACACATATTGACAAATGCTGGAGAATGCTCTATTTAGACTATCGTAGAATCAGCACATGGAAAAAAATATATATTTCTGATGGATTCGAGTTAGTTCAAGGCATCTACGGAAAAAGAAACATAGGCATTCAATACATCTTTTTCTGAAGGATTTTGAGGTTTAAACATGATCTTCAACAGCATCTTCTTACATAGAAAAAGACTGGAAACTGATGGTTCACTGCATTGTGAGGCATTCACTTCTTTCGTAAGAATGTGATTTCATAAACACAAATACCGATGGCCTAAAATGTCAGTTTTTTGTTTCTTTTTTTTATTAAAACTTGCACTCACAATGTCGAACTTTTTATTTTTAACCAGTCCATCAAAACATAAAAAATCTTTACATCTATGTAATAAATCTTAACATTCTTGTAGGACTCTTTATATATTTAGTCGATTTGACCTGCCATATTTAATTGTCATAGTATTTCTCTGCAACACTTAATTTAACCCCTCTGCCCTGACCAATATGTTTTCTAAAGTTATAAGCACATCAGGTGATGTGATGAGCTCTGAAGATATGTTACTCCAACTTTATTTGGCATATTTTAACTAACTAGCCACTTTGCGAACTGAGGAATGTAATGATGCATCCAGGTCATGAGAGAAGCAAATACATTTACCTTAATATGCGTTAATATGCACAGTGAAAACCTTCTTAGCACTAGCATAAAAGCTAACATCTGTGGTCTTTCATATCTTCACTCTTGGTGGTACAGCCAATCAGAGCCAAGGAAAGTAAATAGCGCTCCTGTATTGGTTGCTTTGCAAACACCAACCAATAGCGTGTAGAGAAGCATTTCGTATTTCAGCTTCCAAAGATACATTTTCTTTCAATTATCTTAAAAATGCTATATGAAAAAATCTGCAAATAGGTTTTCTACAAATTATTTAGTCACGTTCCACAGAGAAATCCATAAATAGGTGAATCAGGGAACGCTGAACCGCACATGGGTGCTAGTATATTGTAGAATGGTCGGTTTGACTAGAAAAGTGCTATATAAATTCAGTCAATTTACCATTTAAAAATAATGAAGTCTTCTTCAATGTTATTGTATCTAAGAGCTGTCAGCTTGTTAGCCAAGTGTTTCCAGCTTTCTGGCTTCTGCTGTAATCTCTCCATAGTTGCTTTGCCATTTGTTAAACAAAAAGTAGATGATATTAAAAAAAAATCTGAATTTCTCCAACAAAAGAACCCTTCTCCTTTTTCTCCTATACCAACATTATAGAAAGTCCAGCTTGATCAGCCAGAGAAGCTCAAAGGGGGCATCGGTCTATTTTATCACAATTTGCGCGCTAAGCAGTTACAAATGTGGCATGTGATGACAATAATGAGGCTTGATGTCACTTAGCCTTTGGGTTGTGTGCACAGAATAGTAAAGCAGAAAGCTGCATCGCTGCAGGTTCTTCACTCCAACACCGAAAGGCCTTCTGCAAGTGAGGTGACAGACACCTCGGTTAGAGACTGAGCTGCCTCTCTAACAGCATTATAAATTACTGTAGATCCTATTTGTGTCAGTGGAGGCAAGTGAGGGGAAAATTCAGCATCAGCCTATTTATTCATTTACTTATTCCCTGGCTCGATCAGGCTCACCATCTCAGAGGAAGAGCTCTGCAGAGCCATTCTGCCTGAGAACAAATGTAACATGTTTACTGGGGGATTTATGGGCATATCATTTTAAAACCCCAGTAATATTGGAGGCACTAAGGCCAGAGAGGGAAAAGCTTTGAAGTACAACTGCATTTTAATACTTGATGCTACATTTTTAAACCCCTGCTAGTTTAAGTTTAGAAATATACTTTTAAGGTTAAATAAAGAAAAGGTTTACATCCATTTGGTATGTTGACCATGTGAACCATTAGGAGCCCTAAATTTTGAAGTTGTAGGAGTTCTGAACATACTGTTGCAAAATGTTAATGAAATGATGGATTTAGCTTCATGAAAAAACGAAAATAAAATTAGATGAAACAACTTCAGGGCTGTACAGTGGTGCAGTTGGTAGCACTGTTGCCTTGCAGCAAGAAGATCCTGGGTTCGATTTTCGGCCCGGGGTCTTTCTGCATGGAGTTTGCATGTTCTCCTTGTGCATGCGAGGGTTCTCTTTGGGTACTCTGGCTTCCTCCCACAGTCCAAAAACATGACTATCAGGTTAATTGGTCTCTCTAAATTCTCCCTAGGTGTGAGTGTGTGTGTGTGTGCATGGTTGTGTGTCATCATGTCTGTCTCTGTGTTGCCCTGTGATGGACTGGCGACCTGCCCAGGGTGACCCCGCCTCTCGCCTGGAACGTTAGCTGGAGATAGGCACCAGGACCTCCTGACCCCACTAGGGACAAGGGTGTTAGAAAAAGAATGGATGGATGGATGGATGGATGGATGGATGAAACTACTTCAAAAATAGCTGTTTCAGGCATTTTTGAGACAATTTTTGTCAGGCTCACCTTCATTAAGACTTTTTCAAAGTTTATTAGTGTTATTTGTGAAGTAGAAGGAAATAATAATAATAATAATAATAATAATAATAATAATAATAATAATAATAATAATAATAATAATAATAAAAACATCGGTTGCACATTTGTTTTCAGACCCTATGAGTCAATATTTTGTAGAACCAGCTTTTTATGTCAATTAAAATCTCTCTACCAACTTTGCACATTTGGAGACAAAACAATTTGCCCATGTTTCTAAATAAAACAGCTCAACAGGCAGATTGGAGTTAATATCAGTTTTCAAGTTTTGCCCCAGATTCTCAATTGCATTTAGGTCTGGACTTTGACTGGGTCACTCTAACAAATGTATATGCTTTTATGCTTGGTTTGCCTAAACTTATCCTTACACGGTCGCGTAATAAATTATATCACTTTCCTTCCAAGTCACAGCCATGTTAATCAAAATCCAAATAACATACACAGCATTTTATGAATATAATAATATCCATGGACATAATGAAGGGGTTCCATTTCTGATTTTTGGGAATATAAAACAGGTGATAGAGAAGGGTTCTAAAACAATAACTCTTGATTTGAAAAGACAAATGACTGCAGCTCCATATTTCTCCATGCAGATTTGTTAATTTGCACAACAGGCATACAAAAAAATCAAGAACAGAAACAGACACGTAACTTTAGTTTAATTATCAAGGGATGGCTTGGACTGTGCATCATCATTAGTTTGACTAAATAGCACTGGTCAGTGACTCAAGTGGTGGTAAATGGCACAATTAGCATGCTGAGCAAGGAGAGGTATATTCAATTTGAAAGCCTTCTTTCTTAATCCATCTCCTGTGATCATGAGAACTGCTGAGCTACGGGGTTTTATGCTCGGTGACATTAATCAGGTTAATTCCAAGTAAAATGTCAACATTGTAATCAAGAATTAACATACTCCAGCAAAACATAAACGCCTGTAGATGCTACATTTAAATGCTTAAGAGTTTTAATCTTCTCAGATTGATTTTAACATACAGTTCCTTGTTAAAGTATTCATAACTTTTTTGTACATCTTCTTATGTTACAATAATATTTTTAAACATTTTTGTTTGCAAAGAGAAATTGGAAATCTGTGGCATGCCCCATTTACTCCGATACCTCTAAATAAAATCTAGTGCAACCAACTCTTTCAAAAATTTTGTATTTGATTTATTTCCAATTTAATTGGTGGAGAAGATTACTGTGAAAATCACCATCACAACAGTGAAACGAGGTGATGGCAAGATGATTCTATGGGCCTGGGACATTTGATAGATGAACCTCTTAAGGAGCCGGTGGGTACATGTTCCCTAAACATGCAGCCAGAAATGGAATAATTTAGACCAAAGCATATTTGTATGTTAGAATGTCCCAAAGTCCAGAAATAAATTAAGTAATAATCTGTGGCAATATTTGTTTAAAGATGCCCTCTTTCTAATCTAAAAAATGGGCAACATTTTTTTTTATCTCATCTCAGATGTGCAAATATTTGCAGCTGAGATTGTTGAAAAAGTGATGTGAGGAAACTTAGATGAAGTTAATCCCACACATATCAGCTTTTCATTTGTGCAAAAAAATAATAATAATACCATGGAGTTTTCATTTGGCTCTACAAATATGAACTTATTTGTTTTATGGCGTAAAATTCCAAATAAAACACATTCAAAATTCTGTTTAAACATGACCATGTGAAAAAGTCCTCTGAACCTTTACCACATTCGATCTGTTTGCAAATTTCCTCTTTGGCTGGACATATTTGATTAAAAGCTTAAATAGGATGTGGTTAGGTTACGTTTGAAAACCTTCGTTACCAGTGTTAGCAGTGACTGACTTAGGCACAGATGCCCACTGGGGAGATGTTGACATGCTTCCTTAACATGGTTCTGTTGTTCCTTGTTCTACTTTTCCCAGTGCCCCGGTGCCCTGGTGCTTAATCCCCTTGGTGCACTTGCTCTGTAGCCCCAGCAGGTGCATTGAGAATCCATAAACACAGCTGCTTCGTCTCAGCATTCAAAACTCCTCAGATGTACCCTCACCTCATCCTTCACCCCACCAAAGGGAGAGAGAAAAAAACCCTCAATTTACCCCAAATACCAGACATTGCACAACCTTAGGATGTTAGCCAATTCCTTTGTCCAGACCGAAGTGCGGGCAAGGCTTGGTGTCACTAAATAATGAATATTGTGTTTGAGTACTGAGTAAAATGCAGAGCAACATAGTTTGATTAAATATTCTGCTTTGTAATTTGAAAATACATCATATAAAATATTGTTGTCAGATGAGATTTGACTTAGTGACAATAAAGTTGCATGCTGCAGTAAATCTCAAAGTCTCCCAAGAAAGTGCTCAGATTTGTTTTCGCAAATTTGGAAACAAATTACATTAAAATCTTTACATTCTGTTTGGCATTATATTCTGGAGCATGCTTGATTTTAGTAGAAAATGTTTCTGCTACTGGTTTGTCAGAGTTGATGATGCTGAACACAGCTGTGCAACAAATGTGGAAGTGGACAATGTGGTTGTAATCCAATTACATGTAACATATTTCATGCTGGTTTAAGGGAAATCACATTTAAAAAGATCAAACTCATGAGAAAATAGAAAAATGTTTTGTACTAAAATGTATAACATGTTCATAGAAAATGTTCAGTGTTACTAGGAGTCTGTTTTGTGCAAAATAAGAAAAATTGTATCTTATTTGCACTGATTTAAAACTCCACTTGGCTTTGCATATTTGTTTGTTAAAAGGTGGTAGTCCACGCCTGCCAGTCCTGATTGCTTCGGAAATTCACTGCTGCCATCGTGTGATGAAAGTGGACAGAGGTTAAAACAGCTCAATGGAAGAGATAACCAGTCTTTGATCCAAACAGCCATGCAGAACCTACAGGCAATTGCATCACAAAGTGTACTGTCAGGAATTTTGGATTTTAAATTACACCTGGTTAACCTGAAGTGAAGAGGAGGAAGAGTTTGTTGGGTTTGGACAGCGGTCACGTGTTCATGATACCTGTCAGGTTTTGTAAAGTCTGCAGGCAAGCTTAAAGCCTAGGGATAAACAAACTTGCTAAATATCACTTACCAAATATAACAGTAAAAGCTCTTATTTATGATGGGTTTTATTTCATGCACCTGTCATTCACTTTCATCTTCTGAGCTGCAGGAGTGTGAAAACAGCCTTTCCTGATCAAGATCAGTGAACAGTCTCATGTCTGCAGATGTTTGCTATGTCTACAATACACATCAGACTGCTGCCTGGAGACATGCATTTACAACAAAGTTTGGACACATTTGGTTATAAAACATACTGTAAGTAAAATGTGCATACAGTTTAGTTTCCTCTTTCTAACGCCTCTAGAAAAGCTTTGATTCATAAAATCTTCCGGCAAATAATCAGAGTAGGACTAAATATCAGGAAACCCAGTTTCCGGCTAACTTTAACGTATTTAGTCTGTTAGCAAGTCCCATGCATCCCTTTTGAGACCACCTGATCCACATGAATAAAAAATGTTGGTTTTGTCTCTGTGATTACATCTATTGACATGACATGACATTAATCTTCTTAATTAAATCAGTTTTTTTTTTTTTTTTTACAAATCATATTTTCAGTTATTTATTGAAAACAGTAAATTGATTGTAAATATTATTTCAAATCCCTCAGCTCTTAAAAAATTCATAAGGGTCAGCTAAGAAGAGTAAGATCAAACAGAGTTGCCACCCCTTCATGGGCTGACACTGCCTCTCAAAACACCTAAGGGGGGGAAATTACTTCCTCATTGCCAGGCTAATGGTATTCATTTCTGTTAATCTATAGCCCAGTGTTTTCCAATTTGGAGGGAGTATCCCCTCCACTGTCTATTATGCTCCAGGGCCATAGCGGCTACTTTCTCCCCCATCTTGTGGCACTTGAATTAAATAGAAGCAAGTTGATAGCTGAGAAGCACGGAGGCTAAGTGAAAGCAATTAGGACACTCCAATTCTTTGCCAGAAGATGGAGACGCAACGGCTCAGGAGAGAATTAATTTGTGTATAATGAAAGCCTTTTTTATTCACGTTTTGTTTCATGGCTCTTCTGGGCTCCTTTGTGTGAAAAGAGCTCTCCTCTTTTTAGGATGTCAGTGGGATGAAAACAAATCTGTACTTAATAGGTCCACTGAGGAGAGAAGAGCTCTATTATAGGGACGGATGTGAAGGCTGGCTAAAGAGAGCATAAGAAAAGATTCAGAACCTGAGCAAAGAATGGTCACTTCACTCCTTGTCTCTGCGGAGGTTTTAGTACTGTAATTAGAAATTAAATGTTATAATAGTTCTGATCATTACCAATTGTTTATGTAGATGGTCACTCCTTAAATGATCAGTTTATCCACGTAGGCTCATCTAACATTTTAAGACATAGGGAATAAAAAGGAAAAGGTTGGTATTCAGTTTCTGATGAAAAGGTTGGTATTCAGTTTCTTTACATGAGAGACTGCAGTTTTTTTCAGTATACAGTAGTATACAGTAGTACAGTAGTACTAATTCAGTAGTAATTTTTTCTTTTTTTGCTTACGTAAAATCAATTATTTAACCAACCCGGACTGGAAGATCAACGCCCTATAAAGCGTGTGAGAGTCACAATTTAGAAAATTTGTACTTTTGTCCATTTTGTGTACAATATTTTCCAGTACAAAATCTACCTAGGGATGTTTTGTACTAGCCTCCTTGTAAATGAATATATTTTGGTTTTCTATCTGTGGTGTTAAATAGTAGGGAAAAAGATAATTGCAACCTCACAATGACCTTCCTTTGACTTGCCTAATAGACCAGTATTTTATAAAAATAAGTATAAGGTCTGATGGCAACCAGCAGATCCATCAACATAGAACCAGAACAAATATGATTTTAAAGCACTGGAATATGAAACAGCACAAACAGAAGCTTTAAAGTATATTAGATAACACAAAAAAGCCAATGTTGATATCAAAAGGACCTTAATCTAAAAATAAAACCAGGTCTCCCAATTTAATCGCCACTCCAAGAAATCGGTATTTTGAAATAAATTAACCTCCATTATTGTAAAGTGTCTACATAGCATGGCATGAGATTAAATACTTTGCTTATGGGTCATTGCTATGACATGTCAGTAAAATACAAAAAGTCCATGGTCATGGTACAGTTGTATGGGCTCTCTTTAGTTATGAAGTATTGGTATTTTGAGATGTTCAAAAGTATCAGTATGGCTTGGCTTGAGATTACATGTTGTATTTGATAGAATCATAGAAATCATAGAGCATTAATACTGAAGCGTTATTTGCTCAAAACCACGTGTCTACTTAAGGCATTAAATGAGATGACGGGAAACGAGACAAAGGTAAAATTGGTAAAATGTTCAAAGTGCTGAAAATGACATCATATTTGTGATGTAGAGACCACAGGGGTAACAATGTTTGCTTTTCGATCATTTGGGTTCACCTTTTAGATGTAATGCACAGGCTTTATTTTATCATTCTTACTATGCACACAAGGCTGTAACTGGAGTATTGTTCAATGAGGGGAAAAAGAAGTGGAAGAGTGGTGATCATTTTCTAATCACAAGTGTGATGGCTTTTAGACACTAAATGTTTGAGAGCAAACAATTTTCTCTCCAGCTGGTCTCTTTATAGATCATGAAAATATACTACTTAAATCAATGGGAGACATCCCACACACAATGGCAGCCCTGCTGTTCACTGATGGCTTTTGTACTGGGGATAATCTACAAAGGTCATCAATCATGTGATACGTCCTCCTCAAAACACACACACACATTGTTATGTACTGGATGGAAATAAGATGAGTTGCTGCTTCTTCACAAAAAAGAAAATGGGAGGGTCCTTTTGAAATATATGTCAGAAAAAAAGAGCACGCTATCAAAACACTAAGGGAATACACTAGTCTAAGCTCCAAGGGAGTCAATAAGGCAAATTGTTCCAAATTCATTGTCGGGCATGTGGTGAGACAGGCATTTTCACAGCAAAAAACTCCCTGTTTGAGCTGGAAATGTACAATTGACCCTGTCTGCCTTTTCAAAATGGTGCAACATTATAACCTGGGGGAATGTGTTGTCATCCAAATGAGATAAGTTTATTTTCTGCAGTGTAGCATTTGTTCCATCAGGCAGGGAGGCTATAAAGCTAGAAGGATCAGTGGGGAGTCGAACTCGGCACATGTGGCGCGAACGAGGAGGCCGTTGAAAAGGTTTGGCCACCGCCCAAATCTCTCCTTCTGCCTTCTGTGCGGGCCCAGCCTTGGAAAGCAGGAGGCCACAATATTGTGAAACAAATTTCCTCTAATCTGAACGTGCTGGTCCAGGGACTCCGGTGAGAAAGCTGCTCTCATGTGCCCTTCGCCGCCTGTCCCACAGATCGGACTGGTTTATCCTTCTCTGTGCCAACACACGGCATGACGAATGAGATGTCGGCAGGAGGGGGTGGTTGGAGCGGTTGGGATCTCAGCCTCAGTCCTCGCATAGGCCGCTCATGTGTGTTCTCAGCAGGCTAGCGCTTTGCCCCGAGGAAGGGCTGGCACAAGATTGTCCAGCTCCCACCTGCATCCTCTCCGTCAACACTGATACAACTTTAATAACTTTTATTCTCTTCATTAGCCCAAGAGCAGATTAAGCTACACTTAACACTTATATTCCTCCTTGTAAAATGCTTGAGTTATAGCAAAATGGCTACAGATTTTATTAATCGATCAAACAGATTTCCAGTGTTGGCCATGTCTCCTGGCACTCCTGGTAAAAATGTGTTCTCTTTCATTGTGGAAATATAATCTGCTCATGAAAATTTTAGAAAATATTCCACCCTCAAAAGAGAGCACTTTCATAGTATGGATAAAAATTCATACTGATTTTTATTCAAAACAGTGATTGTAAGCACAGAATACTGGAAGAGTTGATGAGTCTTGCTCTAGCAGATTATTATTTATGGTAGCTATTCTTTAAAACTGCTCCTATTTCAGTACGTTCCTGTTTGAACATAAACTTTGTTTCTGAAGCAAGTTTTTCTTAAAGGCTTTGTAAACCAATAAATATTGTGATTGAGAACTTCTTTCTAGAGAATACTTTTTGTAATATTTAAAGTACTCATGATTCTAATAACACCCATTAAGCAGAACTTGCTTGTTAAGAACTCCCCAAACAACTAAAGGTACAAGGATACAAAATGGAAAATGTGAAAGATGCTTGAAAAGTCACATGTACATGTTTTGACCATGTTGGATTTCCATACCCCCAGTACACAAGACAATGACTAAAGCTGACTGTTCTGAGAACTTCCTGCTAGTTAGAACTACTTTCTCACCAAACAAAAACCTGAGCCACCATATTGGCTAGTGGCTATAGTAACCTATAAGAACATCTTTACTTTTGTTGTCTTTCTCTGTTTTACAAGTTAGAAAGACTTTGAAGTACATCTCCATCTCTACCCGGCTTTCAGGGAAGCCGTGTTCTCTCTGAAAAAGTCAACATGAGCACTGTTTAACACAAAAATGCATCCTAAGAAATTTTCCACTTACAGCAAAGCTAGTTTGAAACAAGGCGGAACAACAGAAAAGTTGACTTGTTAACACAGAGCGAAGGAGGAGGACCTGTATGGTTTCAAATGAGCAGTCTGGGGCATTTTCATGCACATTCGCGGGTGGACAGGCCCAGAGGAGGAGGTGGGGGAAGAGGGGTGATTTCCATAGTAACAGTCAAGTCCCCAGCTGTCATGTTTGGGCTGAGATAGGTGCTGTGAGCACAGGGACCACTTAACCCCAGCCACACTTCAACTTAGGAAGTTAAAATGCTGCTGGGTGTCTGTGCTGGGCCTCACTTAAAATGCAAACTCTATACCCCTGGGAAGACAAGGGAATGTTTCTGAATTAACCCGGGGAAACAAGGGCTATGCAGAAAGCCTCCTCAGAAATAATTAACCATCAATGTTTTGGATGTCACCGAGAGATTTATGTTTAGAACAAAAAACAGAACAAAGAAAAACAGACAGGCAGTATTTCTAACCAGGCACACAAGTAAAAATTTCCATTTCTCTAATGTTTTAAATGCTTAAAATATGTTCACTGGAACTGAAGAAGGTAACCTGCCAAATAAATAGTTCTATGTGTAAAACAAAATGGTTTTACATATATAAAACTCAAAATGTGTAAAGAACATAAAGTGTGAAGAACATGTGTCTGTCATTAAGAGAAAAATTAGAAAAAAGATAATTGTTAATATTATTGGTTTGTCTATTTGTGTAATAATTATGACAGAAAATATCTTCAAAGTTACAATAATTTAAAAGTTATTTAGTCAGAGTTACAAATAAAAATCTGAGATGTTTTGTTTTGCAAAATAGTTTAAGTCAGATTGTGTTTAAAGAGTATGTGATATTCAATTTTCAAGGCTTGCAATATCTTTTGATTAATAAAGTATATTTTTTGACTAACTAGGCCCTTGCACCCCAGTCTATGCTTTGGATTTCAGGAGCTCCTCCAGATTTACTATGGATGGGTCTCTGGGCTGCTACTCTGATTAATCTTCTTCTTCTCTGCTATGTCAGTTTAGTTGGACGTCCATTGGAGTTGTACTCTTTCCTTTCCTGAATGACAGAGGTCTGGAATAGTCAAATGTTAGGATACTGTTTAATAAACTAACTCTGCTTTAAACATTTCCACAACAACATCCCTGACTTACTTGGTGTGCTCCTTAGTCTCCATGATGCTGTTTGCTCACTAAAGTTCTCTAAAAAAAAAAAACCTCTTAGACCTTCACAGAAGCGCTGGATTTATACTGAGGTTAAATGATACATAGGTATACTATTTACTAATTAAAGGATTTCTGAAGGCAACTTGTTGCAATGCATTTCATTTTAAAGTGTCAGAGTAAATGGAGCCAAATTCAAATATACATCAAGCTTTTCAGATTCTTTTTCTCTAAAGCAAATCACCAAGTCAAGTTTTTCCAACTATTTTGCAAGAATGTGTCTCAGTGCAGGATGTGGAACATGTTTTGATGTACTTTGTGTGACTTCTGTCTATTAAGCTTAACATCATAACTTTTCTCAAAAATACACATTTCCGTTAAGTTGTGAAATTTGTGAAAGTCCTCCAAATCCAGAGGAAATTATCTTTGTGTTTAAACAGAAGTGACTGAGCTCTTTCAAGCAGCTTTCCTCAGCATAACAAATATTGCTTGCGACAGGCCAGATAAAATGTCCCAGTTGTTCTGCGAGGGAAAATGTAGCATTGTCCCCTTCTGGGTGTGAATGGCCATCTAATCAAGCTCTCCCTTTCACTGCAGCTGGTTTACAGCGAGCAGCGCGCTGACCTCTGGGGGGCCCACCTCCCCCCCTCCCCGTCCTCTGGGACCCTTCAACAAGCTTTAGAGGCCAAATGAGGTGTAAGTCTATTAAAAGGGAGTTTGTGTGTAGATCACAGTCCCTCTGGGGATAGGAGCCTTTTGCCTTGTCATTCAGGTGCAGCTAATTTCCTTCTGCTCCACACGTAGACATGAGGTCCGCCCGTGGTCCTCATCGCAGTCAGACAAGATCTGCTGCTAGAATTTCAAATGACTGCTGCTTGCAAAGGCACCGGGTGATTTATTGAAACAGAGCAGTGAAACAAAGAGAGATCGCTTTCTCGTCGTAGATTTTAGTGCTAATAAAATTCTGCATGACAGTTCTGTGTCGGAAATCCATTGTGCTGTGAATTTCTACAAGACCTTTATATGCAAGTGATAGGAAAAGTTGACTTTCTTTTTTTTTACATATTCAGAATAAGTTTGAATGAAATTTTGTGCTGACGCAGTCTAAACATATATGTTTGATATTGTTCATTTCTTCTAATGGAATTACCTCTGAAATAGATTGGCAGCGGACCAAAAGGAAAATGAAAAATAAGGCCACAGGTGACGTCTGAACCAATCTGATTTAGGAATTGTGGCATAATTTAATTCTAGCTGAGGCTTGTAAGAGAACATCATGCTCTACCATTCAGGATGCTGTAGAGAGATTCGTTTATTTATAATTTTATTCATGGAGAGTCACTGAGGAAGGCCCAAACAGTCACATCAAAGTTCAAATGTAAGTCACCGATTATGTCTGTTTTATAAAACAATTAGAGCTTGTATGATGTGTAATCTTTTTCAATGTCATGTTGGAGCAAAATACTTTTCATCTTGTCTGACTTTGGAATGGCTCCACTAGCCCATACAATGTAGAAATAATAACAATCTTAATCTGGTCCTCAATTAAATCTGTGCAATAGGCAAGTAAAAGGATTGTTTGCCTTGCAATAGTATTCATTCCTTCTTGAACTTTTTCACGTTTGTTATGTTACAGCTAAAAGTTTCGATGTATTTTTTATTTTTTGGCTTTTATATGAAAGACAGACACAAAGCAGGGCTTAACTGTGAAACAGCATAACAGTCCTACTGTTTAATTTTCTGCAAAATAGTCTGGAAAGTGTGGCCCTAAAAACAGACACTGAACACACCATACCCACTGTGAAACATGGTAACTAAAACATGCATAGTAGAAAATTGAAATTCCTTAGATCATGGACTATCCATGTTTTAGGATAGCATAGCTAAAGTCCAGATCTAAATTCATCTGAGAATTGGTGGCAAGATTGATATTCACAGATGTTCTCCTTCCAATCTGACTGAACTAAAGCTATTTTACAAAGCTGAATGGGCATTAGTCTCTAGATGTCCAAAGCTGGTAGAGACACACCCCAAATGAGTGGCACCTGGAACTGCAGCTAAACCCAAGACGATTGAACATAAATACCTGCCAAAATTTTCCAATTTATATAAAGTTTAAAAACCATGTATCCTATTTCTTGGGCTTAACAATTCTGCATTAGTTTGCGTTTTTTTAAATCAGCCATTGACAGCGTTCATGGTGGGGGCCTGGGGTCAGCTGAGCAGCATTAACCTCTGGAAGACCATCTCAGTGAAAGGCATTAGTCATGTAGAGAAGGAGGAGGGATGTCCTTTAATAGATTATTGACCAGTAGGCAGCAGCCTGCTTCTCACCATGTGGTCCTCGCCAGCTCCTGACCTCTTCATCAGTGATGAAGCAGCCCACCTACAGTCCAAAAAAATACCCACATAAATATACAGTATCCATACAAACTAATAATATTCAAGATATTAGCCATTTAGTTGCAAAGCAGCTTGCAGGTAAAGGGACCTGAAGCTTTGTTCATTCACAGCGATGAAACTGGAGTCTGGGGTTTATCAAATTGAATGTGTTAGGGGAAACAACAATTGTTTCCATGAACTTGGACTACCTAATTAAAGGCAGGTTTCTCTCAGAGAGTCACGCTCGGGATCTTTAATTGAAACCAAAATGAAAACAGCAGGAACACAGGATGGAGTGGGAACAGAAATTTCCCCTCATCACAGATCTTCCTGTCATTTTAACCATTTTTTAAATTATTTTCTGAGAAACAACTTTTGAAATCAATCTCTCTTTTTTACCCCTTTTACATCAGCAGACAAAACAGATCCATATAACCCAGAAAACAGACTCCCAACAATTGTTGCCAGTATCATCTGTGCTCTGTTTCCCTTTGGCTCTGCCTCACTTTTTTTTAATTGTTTGATAATTCATCTCCAAGCTCTAATTTACCCCCCGTTGTCAGCCCTGTATGTTCGACCATCGTGTGAGACGTTCAGCTGAATTTCAAATGAGCTTGTAGCGTATGAAGTTCTTCTTGCAGGGAGAGCACCTATTTATGGACGTGTTTGTTTGCTTTTCATTAACATTAACCCTTTAGGCAAGCAATGTCCGTATGCCATCTTTTCCAGAGCACTCTCAGGAACGTCCTTGGGCAGCAAGTCCCACTGTTTTAGTCTGGACTCTCGCTGACTCCTAGGTAGAACTCACAAGATAAGATTTGTTTCTCTAACTGCAGTGTGTGTCACTTTTGGGGTAGTTTGTTGCTCTTAAATCTTTATCAACACATTCAGATAATAATCTGCAATGTAGTATATGGTGTAAAACCCTTATATTTTACTATACTTACTTAGAGTTTCAAGGATTCCCTGTAGTTTTTAAAATGCTATTTGTTTAGATTTATATTGTAATTTTATTTAGCTAATATCTTTTTCTGTTTCTGATCCTAAGAGCACTACATAAATGTGGGTATCATTCTGCAACACGAGAAGGCAAGTTTTTTTGTAGAACACAATCTATACATACAGTTTTTCAAAATGCTTCACAAGAAAACAAAATAACAGATTTAAGATACTTAAACAAAAATTCAATGCACCTAAACATTTGAGCAAATCAAAAGCTAAGACATGGCAGAAGTGATAAAATTGGTCTTTACTTTATAGGAAAGCTGAAGCAAAGAGTAAGGCTTCAGTCCTAATACGCCTTGTATATCTCTGTGTTGCCACTCCATCACAGGGCAACACAGAGATACACAGGACAAACAACCATGTACACACACCCTCACACCTACAGTACAGACCAAAAGTTTGGACACACTTTCTCATTGAATTCAATGAGAAGGTGTGTCCAAACATTTGGTCTGAACTGAGTACAGACCAAAAGTTTGGACACACAGTTGTGTCCAAACTTTTGGTCTGTACTGTAAGTACACAGTAGAGACACCAGTGACATTGAAAGTCATGTTATTAGACTGTGGAAGGAAGCCAGAGTACCCTGAGAGAAACCACGTATGTACGGAGGGAATGAAAAGACCCAACGTGATTTAAAATCAAATTTATAAAGTTGACCTGAACAAAAAAAGGCCCAAGATCCATTCAGTGTGAAAGACCTTTGAAAATATATATTTTTCAATTCTAAAGACACATTTCTAAGGCAGTATCCAGCTCCCACTGATGATGTTTTAAGCACAGCAGCAAATGCTAGGCGAATGCTAGCATGTTAGCTCTTTATTTTTATATATTTATTTGATTCCTTTTTTTTTTTACAGAAGCAGTTGTCTAAAAAAGTGAACTGAGTATATATTTCATGCGGAGGTTAAAGTCCTTTTGTGTCAATGACAAAAGTTTTCAGTGATCTGCTCTTCTTCCCTGTTGATCCCTGACTGCTGTTCTTGAAGAAGCTTCCACCTCTAGTCTCAGTTTGTCACTTGATTTTTTCACCTTAATAGTTTTCAGATCAAATAATCCCAGAGACTGTGGCCAACCCATCCAAAGACAGCACAATTCACTGCTTTAACTCTGAGTTTGCTCCTTGAAAACCATTAAATAATTTTGTACAAACTTCAAATTAAAAGCAATAGAAGATGATGAGAAACCTTTGACGTATTCCTACAACATTCATCCCTCTAAAACACCGAAAATGTTTTTTTTTTTTACTAAACTCTCAGCAGCAAACATAAATGTCCACGTGAACAAACACCCACACACTCACGTGGGACTGGGAATATGAGGCCATCAGAGCTCCCCACATTACATTGACTGGTGGAGGTCTTCACTGTTTAAGTGGAGCTGCCTGCTGAGGTTTTCCTCGCCGGCAGCAGGCCTATAAGAGTGGTAAGTGGCGGTGATGAGACACTGTCCCCTGTGCCTCCTTCAGCTGCCATTCCCCTTAAATTGAAACAGAGTCCTGCAAATAAATGCGACATTCTGAGCAGGGAGAACGCCTGAAAGTTGCATTTTATATAAGCACCCGTTGGGGAATTGGCCCCCAGCACGGTCTGCTTTATTCATCCTCCTTTTTTGTTATTTATATGATGAAGAAACAGGGCCACATCAGGGTCATTCAGTGTTCATTTATCTTTTTATGTTGTTTTGTTGGGCAGGCGACTAGAGACAGGCGACCTATAGCTGTGAATCTGCACAACACAACTCCCCTCCCATGGCTCTGAGCATTACAGACAATCTGACGTTTTCACCTCTTGATATCAATATGCATTAGTTTTACCCCCTGTTCATTAGCTTCAAATGGTATCTCTTTTTAAGATTAATTGAGGCTGGGATAAAAGACGATGGCTCCCAAGAGCGGGTTACTGTTTGTTATTCATGTTGCCCCGAAAACGGCAACAGTAAATCCTCCAAGTTGTTGTTAAGCTGGCTGTATTACCATATGTGTGCCATTTCCATGAAGTGACAGACCCCCCCTACCTCCTTTCACCCCTCTGGATCAAATGGGGACTATTGATCCTGCAGCACTCCATTTCAAGTTAATTGTGCTTGAAATGAGGTGCACACGCTCAAGCATACCTGCATTGGGAAGGCTTTATTTATTTATATTCGTGAGGGAACACGTGTCAGATGAACAGCAAATATTCAATTCGCGTCTGATTCAATTTTGCTCAAAAAGCTGCTTCCTGCTGAAGTATGCTTTGACAGGGGTTGAACCAGATTGAAACAGACTTGTGCTACTTTTTTAGTTTGCAGGGAAGCATGTTTTGCCAAAGCAATGCAAAAATATTAGCAATGATTTCACCTCATTGCTAAAAGAAACCTGTCACTAATGTCTGACAACTCCTCCACTTTAAACTCAAGCCCCACCAGATTTAGAGGCTCATTTTTTTCAGACTGGAGACACAGGTAAACCTGGCTGAAATATTTCAGCAGGGGTCAGGTGAAATCTGGCCTCTCCATGACCCATATTCCCTCTGATACTAACAAAGCAGGCTCCAACCTAACCAGGCATGAAAATCATAGCAGGAGTAAAAGAGGCGGGAGTAGCTTAACAGACAACAGGCTCAACTTTAAATGTGGCAGACTGCCAAATTATGGCTGAGTTCACATTGCAGCCTAAAAATCACATTTCTAGACAAGAGAGGACTGTTGTTCAGTGGTCCAAAGTCCTCATCTCAAATGAAAGTAAAGTTTGAAACTTTCCAAATGAAAGTTTAGAAAGTAAAATTTTCCAGTGATTCCACACTCAGAGATCATTTTGAAAGCCATGTGACAGCTGATGTTGGTCCAAAGTCACACTGCCAAAAGCACCATTAGCTGCTTTAGTGGCCATGCTATCCCTGTCAGTTATTGAGTACCAAACTGGCCCAACCAATGTTCCTCTGAGAATCTATTGAAGTGGTGTCAAGAAGATGATATGAGACAATCAGAGAAGAGCTGAAGGCTGCTAATAAAACAACCTTCCTTAACACCTCATGCCACGTTGCCTTGATACAGCAATTAATCCAAAACACAAACTCCAGCCAAGTATGAGTGCAGGAGGGTATATACCATATAGTATATGGACATATTTTTCCATAGATTGGCATTTTTGTAACATTTTTCCTAAATGGTTTGATGTACTACTCAGAATTTCTGACATAACCAACACAGTTAATAGAAATCAACATTTTAAGTATATCATACTGTTTGATGAGTTTATATCATATCCTTGTTTGTCTTTTTGAACTGAATTACTGAAATAAAATACGTTTTCCATGATATTCTAATTCACTTAGATGAGCTCACTCAAAGTAGCGCAGGCTTGAACAAAATTCTCAAAAAGTAAAAACAAACTAATGCTTAAATTAGACTGATCCTTCACAGTTTATAGTAGTTTTTGGTGTGATTCCTTATTTCCTACTCCAATAGCAGCTCCAGGGGTTCAGAGGGAAATGGCTCAGCACCATTTATAGAGCAAACCCCTCCCTCACTTTGTTTATAAGCCTACTCCCTTATATCAGTATATATAAATAAGCGAAACTGTGTAATGGATAACATTAAACAGGCAGGCATATTGAGGCAGGATTTAATTTGCATGCCAGATTAGCCTGCTATTGGCTGGGGCAGTGCCGTAGGGCAGCCTTTTCATTAATAGGATCTAGTCTCTTTTAATCCATTAAGTCAATTGAACTCATACATAATCTGATTTCAGCAGCACCATGTTAATGCTGGAGGTGGTTTGCTTGTCTTAGGGCTGGTCTTGGCTGGCACTCACTTAAATGCGGTGCTGTGTTAGTATTTGCAGCGCCATCAGTCCGGAGATCTTTAATCTAAATTCTCCCACATGACAAAGGGGGTGGATTCTGTTTCCACTGACAGCAAGTAGATCTGCCAGTAAACCTCTTTTTGGTTCTATCTGTGGCAGAAAGAGAACAAATTTAATGTTAGCAAACAGCTTTTCTTGAACAGAAAGAGTTAATAAAACCATTTGTTTTGTTTTTCAAACACATACACTGTGATTATTTGTAGAGTGTATAGCAAAAGTGACACACTTGCTTTATGGTTGTTCCTTGCAAAAAAAATATTCATACCGCTCTTTCACACGTTGGGCTTTGCTGTGATAGCCCTACATACATTTGCGCATTATTGTCAAGTGGAAAGAATTCCACTTTAAATTTTAGTACAAATACAGCTGCTTTGTGAAAGACCCTGAGACTTGTTAGAGAACTTTATTGAAGAAACAGAATCATGAAGACCAAGACACGCAGCAGACAATAGAGGGAGAAGGTAGGGTTAGGTCATAAAACAATAAACCAGGTTTTGAATTTCCCACTGTACTCAATTCAGTCTAATCTATAAAATTTAAAGAGCATAGCACAACTGCAAACTTACTAAAACATGGTTGTTCGCCTAAACTGACAGGCCAGGCAATGAAGGGATTATTCCAAGAAATAGTCAAGAGAAGATGAAAACCTGCTGGAGCCATGTTCTGCTGTTGAAAGGGAGTTTTTTCTCTCCACTGTTGCTACATGCATTCTCAGTGTGAGGGATTGTTGCAACTCACTGACTTTGATGCTTTCTTCTGGGTTTCGTTAGATGAAAACTTTTTGAACCAATTTTAATAATAAACTGAACATGATGCAGTGTTTGATAACTGGGATCAATTGGTGTGAACTGAAGTGAATCGAATTTAACAAAAGTTGCAGAGATCCATAGCTCAGATGGGAGAATATCGCAGGACAACCAGCCTCAAAAATAGTGAATCTTACAAACTGTGATAAATATGCATACATATATGTAAATATATATATGGTTGTAACATGGAGACATTACATTTTATAGCATTCAAGGGGTACTTCTACTACAAATCATCAGAAGCAGTGACTCTCAGCCACAGTTTTGAACTCGCTGGCAATGCAGAGGGGTGGGGAAGGAGGGTGGGGGAACTAAGATGGCCTAAATCCTTGTTTGTGAGGCTCGTCGGTCAGATCTGAAGCAGGAAGCGCTGCTGGAGGCATTCACAAGACAAGGGATGACATAGTCCAGGTCATGCCTGAACAACCCAACTAGCCCCAGATTTACACACTGTACACACCCCGGCATCTGGGCCAACAGGGAGCCACAGACTTGCACGCCCAAACACACATGTGCCCACCCACACACACACACACACGCATGCTGTACATGTGTAGAGAGGACTGGGCCTCACCATTGGGAAATCTATACAGTTTATAATTGGGAAAAGGAAGAAGAGAACCATAACAAATCTACACAAGGGTGCATGAGGCTAAATAGAGCTGAATGTCTTAGAGAAGACAGAAATGTTCACTTTAAGGTGTAAGATTAAAAATATAAAGGGGAGAAACAAATATTATAAAGAAATTTGAATGTTCCAAATTTCCCATTTATTTTGATACACATCTTTACATTTCATAATACGGCTTTTCTTTGTGTTTTCACAAATTCTACTTCTTTTTTAATGTGAAGCCGTATTCTAGTCTGGAATACCAGGCTACTAGGCTTAAAACAACAGTAATTGGATGTTTACAAGTAAATGCTTTAAATTTGACTTTATGATCATTTAAAGGCATCAGTGTGGTCTTTGTGTCCAAGGATTTGTCACTGCTCCTGTGAGGTCCTTCTGCTTTTGCAAAAAAATAAAACACAATGGGGGGAAAAAAATTAAATCCCTGGAGGAGGATTTGGACACTTATATAACTCCCCCAATTATAAGTTTTTTCCTCAAGAAGCCTCAGTGGCCTCCCTTCTGTTTATATGACTCACAAATATCTAATACTGAAGTGTGTATAATGCCGGCATGCCCACATGACTGCAGAGAGGGCTCCTTTTGCTTTCTGCCCGACTGAGTCAGGCATAATGGGAGGTTCGAAAAGCTGCAAGCTTAAACCAGCACACTCTTGACAAAGCCTTGGTGGCTTGCTGGGAGAGTGTGCATTCAAGGAAGTTGCCAAAAAACTAATTTTCAAGAGCACTCAGCATGCTCCTAAATCTGTCTGATGGAACCACACCCATAGGCCAGTGGACATTAAATACCTCACGCCTGCGAGGGATGCTTTTTGACGGTGGCTGTTAACATTTCGTGGGGTGGGGGAGTGAGCGGGCGGACAAAAGCAAATCAGATTTTGTCTTGATCAAAAACAAAATATTTACCAGCACTATCAAAATATCAAACACACTTTTCTAGGCCAAAAAAGATACCCGTGAGTTAGAGTTACTTCGGCAAGCCAAAGCAACTTTTATTTTTCTTTTATGCATGCATACCACAATTGATGGGTGGGGAAGTACACATCTTCAAAGGCTTTCCCACATAAAGAGTTTTATCTTCAATCCCCAATAGTCCTTTAATTTATAGCTTTTTATTTGTCTTTTTTGTTTTCTTTGATTTTTGCATATGGCTGCTTCAAATATATAGAATTTGGGAAGGTCGTGCATTTTGGCATCAACCTGTGTCCCTCTGTTGAGACACAACAATTCAAAATGCTTACTGTTGCAATTTAATTAGGTTTAAGTTTTTAGTATTATTTGTTTGTATTGAAGTACCTTCAAAAATGTAGGTTTTCTCATCTTGCACTGGGTGAAGAAAGAACCGGCACTTGATGATGTCATCAAATATTTCAAAGAAAAATGTACATTTATTGTACTTAATAGAACTCATGCTAAGCTATATTCCCTACCAAAATAACAGAAAGTGATTAACACTAACTCTACAGATGATTCCAATAAGGAAAAGTTTTCTGAATACAAAATCAAAATGAAAGTTGAAAATATTATTATATTACCGTAATTTAAATAATTAATTATTATTATTAATAAAGTCCATCTTTTATTCAAAGTTTACAAGTCTTTCTCTGAAGTTTAAGGGGAAAAAAATTGGGGCCTAATTTTGAATTATAATACATAAAGTTACTGTGAGGTTTAAAGTTTGATGGTTTAAGGGAAAGTAATTCAAAGGAGAAACCTGAGCATGTTTGCTTCAAAACGGAGATAGAACTGAGAAGAGTACTTCACGGTGGGTGAGACGAACCTGTTCACTTTAGACTCAGAATTGACTTATTAATAGCATGTTCTGGATAAACTAAAGCTTGTTCTCTCACTTAAATGGGAGAGTAAGAATGTCTTGCAGGAATTTATAGTGTAAGACAAACAGGTGTGGAAATCTGTTGATAGGACAAGTAATAGTCACACACTACGATGTTGCATCTATGGAAAATTGGTGGAAAACTGACACTGCACACAAAGATGGTGGCAGATTCATGTTTCTTCATCAGCGACAAGGAAACTGGTTAGAGATGATGGAAATATAAATGGTGCTAAATAAAGATGACTTGTTAGAGGCGACAAAATACTTGAAATTAAAGGGGAGGTTCACCTTCCAGCAGATCAACAACCCTAAATATGCAGCCACCACCATAATGAAATGGTTTAAATCTATATACTTGAAAGGCCCAAACAAAGTCCAATTCTCTTGCACCTACCTGACTACATCTACTGTATGTGTGTGAATGAAGGAACAATTACAAAGCAAATGAGTTAAGTCAATATAACCAAGTCATGATTAACATGATGTTTTCACTTGACATTTTACAATATCTAGAATTCGAAGTTAATACATCAATAGGTTAAAAAAATGTGTAACTCACACAAAGTTTGATGAAGAAAAGTACTAAAATGACAAATCTTCCTATAAACGTATTAAATGTATGCTAAAGTTATTTCAATTCAGATATGTTGGAAAATAACACATTCCTTTCCATCTTACTTTATTTGAGGACACACATTTTGTTGAACCACGCTGATGGCCTGTGAGATTCCCACTCTTACCTGAACCCCCACCCAGCAGTGGGTCTCAGACCTCTTCTCTTTCTTCTTATGTTTCACCCTACCTTGATATTTACCTGTCTGTGGGTGGTCCGGCAGGTACTAAAAACAAATCCCCTACCCTCCAAACAGGCATATTGAGAAATGGAGTGCGTGTTTATCCGAGTGCGCAGCTAAAGCTTCCTACTTCTTTTGCAGTTTATGTCTTTTGTATTATGGTGAAGGGAAAGGATAAAGGGTTGGCTACATGGAAGGAATAGATCATTCAGGGAAACAGCCCCTCATCCAGGCCTCAGGACCACCTAACCTGTGGCTTCTATTCCTGACCTCATAATGTGTGTGTAGGAGGAGGGGGAGTATTACCTTTTTTGCCGACAGCGCTTCCCCATATTCCCTGACCCCACAAAGACATTACAGTGGGCAAACATAAAGCGGCGCTTCATGAAGCCCGAGCTTATCTGCGCCCTGAAAGTATGTGAGACATGCCTGGGAACAAAAAGCCGTCTCTCAGCCTAGGAGCGGGGCCAAGGAGATCTCTTTCAGCAGCCACAGATTGCCCTGTGTTTTCTTAATTGACAGACCCCGGCCACATTTGATAGAAATGACATGCAGCTGGCGGGGAGCCCCGGCCTTCCAGGTAGACCACCTGTCAGCAAGAAAATTGTCCTCAATCTATTTCATAAAAAACGTTTGATGGAGGTCTCTCAGACTGCGTCACATACTGAGCTGCGGTAGATTCACCTTTCTCTGGGTTACACCTGTGTGGGAAAAGTTGGTCATCCCAGAAAGTGGAAGGAACTTTCTCTCTCCATCATCCATGCCAAAATAAAAAAACATGAAATGTTTTCTGTAAAATACTAGGAACTTTGACAGGCAGGGTATTACATTCAAATGCAGTAAACTTTCCTACCATTTATTCTTTCAACTGAACTTTTTCAGGCCACATCAAGACTTGATCAACTATTTAAGTTCAAGGTATTATTTTAGCTCTGTCAGGAACCTGCACTAACACTGAAACATTTCTTGATGCATTTTTATGATCTATTTTTCAACTTTCTTAAAACAAGCATGGTACAATAATTACATTGTAAATTAGTTTTCTTGTTTATGTAACAATATATTTAATAAAAGTAATATCAAGTTTCATTTTAATGCAATGCTGAGGGAAGGCTAGGTTACACGCCTTATACATTAGGTTTCCAAAGTAGTAATATTCCTCAAGCTTTTTTTTTTTCACTATTTCATGTTGTAAACAAAACAGAAAATCATAACAAGTCTAAAATATGTGGAAAAGGCAGCTCTGACCCGATGAGAATTAAAGTGAACTCTTTGGGCAACATGCAAACATTATCCAACGGCGTTACATGGTGATGGCAACATTACGATGTGATTAGGCTTTTTCTTCAGCAGGAACAAGGAAGCCATCCTGGAAGAAAACCTGAAGCTGAATGTAAATGCACATCTCAGATAATTATTTGCTAAACGTTTTGAAAATCATGTATGATTGATTTTCTTTCCACTTCACAATTATGCACTACCAACTTTCTTACTATTTATGTGCATAATTGCACATGGTAAGTCTTAGACTTACATTTGATAAACAGTGATGTCTGTTGTTGTATTGTGACAAATTGTTACAAAAGTTTAAAGGCATTGACACATCAGCAAAGCACTGTATGTCTCTTTTGCATTGTGAGGAAAGCATGTCCTCCACTGGCCAAATAAAGTAGTGCACCCAGTGCGAGTTGATGGGTGGAAGAGAAAGAGGAAGAGAGAGAGCAAGAGAGAGAGCAAGAAAGAAAGAAAAACTAAAATGACAAGATATTATTTTCTATACACACATGCTATTACACACAACAGACATGTTCACATTCATTTCTTATTTTACTGTTAATTCCTAGACACTGAAAATTTTTTATCTGAATGAACTAATATGTACAGTATACCATTTGAGAAAAAATTAGGATTGCTCAATGCAAACATATTTATCTGCACACTTCTAACTATTTTCTGATTAATTAATTTATAAAATGTTTATATACATACCAAAAGTTTGGACACACCTTTTAATTCAATGATTTTCCTTTATTTTCATGACTACTGACATTGTAGATTCACACTGAAGGCATCAAAACTATGAATAACACATGTGGAAATATGCACTAAACAAAAAAGTGTAAAACAACTGAAAATACCCCTTATATTCTAGTTTCTTCAAAGTAGCAACCTTTTGCTGTGATTACTGCTTTGCACACACTCTGCATTTTCTCAATGAGCTTCAAGAGGTAGTCACCTGAAATGGTTTTCACTTCATAGGTGTGCCCTGTCAGGTTAATAAGTGGGATTTCTTGCCTTATAAATAGTCATGAAAATAAAGAAAACCCATTGAATTAGAAAGGTGTGTCCAAACTTTTGGTCTGTACTGTATATATATATATATATATATATATATATATATATATATATATATATATATATATATATATATATATATATATATATATATAAAAAATTCCCTTCTCACCCACCGCGGGTGGTTCTTATCCTCTGAGCTCGGGTCCTCTACCAGAGGCCTGGGAGCTTGAGGGTTCTGCGCAGTATCTTGGCTGTGCCAAGGATTGCACATTTCTGGACTGAGATGTCTGATGTTGTTCCTGGGATCTGTTGTAGCCATTGGTCCAGTTTGGGGGTGACTGCCCCGAGGGCCCCGATGACCACAGGCACCACTGTGGTCTTCACCTTCCAGGCCCTCTCCAGTTCCTCCCTGAGGCCCTGGTATTTCTCTAGTTTCTCGTGCTCCTTTTTCCTGATGTTGTAGTCGCTTGGTATTGCTACATCTATCACAACGGCTTTCCTCTGTTGTTTATCCACTACGACAATGTCTGGTTGGTTCGCCATTACCATTTTGTCTGTCTGGATCTGGAAGTCCCACAGGATCTTAGCTCTGGCGTTCTCCGCCACCTTTGGGGGTGTTTCCCACTTTGATCTCGGGGTTTCCAGTCCATATTCTGCACAGATGTTTCTGTACACTATGCCTGTAACTTGGTTATGTCGTTCCATGTACGCTTTCCCTGCCAGTATCTTGCACCCTGCTGTTATGTGCTGGACTGTCTCAGGGGCCTCCTTGCACAACCTACACCTTGGGTCTTGTCTGGTGTGGTAGATCTGGGCCTCTATTGCTCTGGTGTTTAGGGCCTGTTCCTGGGCGGCCAGGATGAGGGCCTCTGTGCTGTCCTTGAGTCCAGCTTTTTCCAGCCATTGGTAGGATTTACTGATATCAGCCACTTGGGTTATTTGCTGGTGGTACATCCCATGTAGGGGCTTGTCCTGCCATGATGGTATCTCTGGCACCTCAACCTCCGTTCCCTGTTGTCTGAGATATTCACTGAGCATATATATATATATATATATATATATATATATATATATATATATATATATATATATATATATATATATATATATATATATATATGGTATATACTGGCATTATCATATGTTTAATTTTTTGTTTTATGACTTTTTTCCCCTCCCGACCCCGCTATGGGGTTGGGAGGTTATCCATCCATTCAGAAAATGGATGGATGAATGGATGGACTTTTTTCTATTTTGGCGACAATTAAAAGCAAGAATAATTAGTACTGAACAATTAAAAGTATTTCTCATTACATATATCACATTGGCCTATTGGCATGAAATTCATACAAGATGTCTGTAAATACCTAAGTAATAAACACACTCAAAGAAATCAAAACAAATTGTCAGGGATTACTGTAGTACTGTGTTTTTCACGATAACAACACTCACTCGCCGCACAAGACTCCACTGCTGAAGAGAAAACATCCTCATGCTCGTTTCAGGAGTGATGCAAAACAATGGGAGAAGCCAATAAAAACCTTGGTGAATATAGGTTTGGCCACAACAAAGCAAACTTAAACTTTTTGGATGTCACAGGACACAAAGTGTTTGAATAAAGAATGACACTGCACATCGCCCTTAAGAAACATCATGCAGTGTGAGGTGACAACATTGTGGTGTGGGGCTCTTTTCAGCATATACTAATGGCAGACTCATACTTGTATACTTAGGCATATTGAGACATGCCAGTGAAACAAGTCTGAAGTTGGATTCTTCAGCAAAATACACAGCTAAGGAACTTCTCAACAAAGCTGCTAGTGTCACCAAGTCAATCATTTAAGTTGAATCCAACTGAAAATCTGTGGAAAGAACTGAATATCCTGAAGATCATAGTGCAAAAATAAGGGAGACAACATCATATATGTATAGTTTTTAAGTAACATTACCAAAGAACATATCATAGTTTTTTCTCATCTTCCTTCTTTCCTTATTTGGGCAAAACATCTGTAGCAACACTTAAGATTTTTGTAAAAATGTTCTGCAATATTTCACATTATAGAAAACAACTTGAAAATTCTCCGTCTTTGCTAAAAACTGCAACTGAATCAAAGCGATATGTCTGTAATGACAAATAACATAAAATACCAAAATGCATCTGTCAAAGAGTCATGTGTGCATTTAGAAGCCAAGAATCCCAAAGGCACGAACTCCACAGAGAATAAAAAATAGGCCATATGGCATCCACGTCTCAGGCCCCCATCCACGATTCCACCCAAGCTGACTTCCCCATGCGGTGAAGAAAAAACTGATTTCAGGGTGCCAAACAGTGCCGGTCTCCTGAGGATATTAGTGGGGCATAAAAGATAAAGAACAACCCATCCCAGACAGCCAGTTTCAACAGATAAGTGCACAGAACCCCCGAATCCCTGTACATGATATGAATCTCTACATGTCTACTGCAGGCTTGGGATCTCACATCCCTCTATGAAGCAGCCACTGTGTTAACATATTTATGTTTTCATTCATTTCAGATTATCTCCTGCTTTTTTAATTTATGAACAAAAGACTAATACAAACCTAAACTTGGATTTTATATAGCAGCACAGCATAGTACAGTGTATGCAACTTTTGTTGCGTTAGTTTTTTGTAGTACCTTTGTTTCTATCAGCTTTTTATGACTGATATTTCCAAATTCAAACAAATTGCAAGAAGAGGGCTTGTGAACATCAGCTTTCAAATCTTGTCTCAGATTATCAACTGGATTTAGGTCTGGACTTTGACTAGGCCATTTTAAAACAAGAATATGTTTTCATCTAAATCCACTGTTATTAGCTCTGGCTGTATTAAGGTCATTATCTTGTTTGCAACTGTGCCACAGTTTCTATTTTTGGAAACAGTGAGAGGTTTCTAGCTTGTGGTGGTTCAAGACTAACCCCGTCTGGTGTGTTTCTTTGTCTTCATGTTGTTTGTTCACTAATGCTATCTTATAGCCCTCAGAGGCCTTCACAGAACAGCTGTATTTACACTTGAAACAGGCAGAGTCGACCTCTATTTACTAATTAGCTGACTTATGAAGGCAGTCGATTAAACCTGTCTTCATCCAGGGGTATTCAAGTATAAAAGGGGTTAAACAAAAATGCACATTTTCATTTCTAGAATTAATTGTAAGCCATGTATCATTCTCTTATGCACTACTTTATGATTAATCAAATAGTCTCTCATTAAAACACTTTGAAGTTTGTGGGTGTTATGTGATGGAACGTGAAAAAGTTTAATACTTTTTCGACACACTGTACATTTACTCTGTGAGACGTTAAAGTTTAAACCACACTTCTATTTGTATCATTGCTCACTTTAACAGTGATATAGTTTGACACTGAAGGACACTGGGGAGATGGTCTTGTGTTGTAAGTGATTTATACCGTGGTCTATGAGGTATTGTTTTTGGTGTCAGCAGTCTGCATCAGTATCATTTTACTGAACGCTTACACATCAGTAAAATGGCTCCGGCCTCAACTGAACAAGTGTTAGCTCCTTTACAAACCGCAGCATCAGCAGAAACCAGATTTAAGAATAACATACATTTTTGTATTTATGTATTTCATTTATGTTTGGTTTTGTTACAACAGAAATAAGTACGATTCAAAATTTCCATCAGCATAGATACTATTTTGTTTATTTCTTTAGGTAACAAACAACAACAATGCTAATTGCACATCATCTGCCACTCTAAGATATATAAATCAGTTAAAAGGGATCTGTCATTAGAGTGTGTACATTCACAATTAACAACTGGTGAATGTGTATGTAGTACAACAAGTTTATGTTATATTTTAAATAGTTATGCAGCATGAAAATATATTTTTGTTGGAGAGGAGAGTTAGTCAGTAATGTTCATATCCTAAAGATCCATGGTCTTTATGACATTACTTAAAGTTTTTGGATTAAAACTGTCAGAAGTTCAGATTTTAATCACTTTTCATACATTCAAATGTAACACAAAGTGCTTTAGAATGATAGAAATGAAGGAACAAGGAGACACTTAACACTTCAAAATTATCTCAGAAAAGGTCAAACTAGGTAAAGTATTTAATATTATAAATCTAGATTGTATTTTCACTACCTAGATTTTCAACTGTATGTTGACCACTGGTTTTAAAGAAAGTGAGGTATGCAGAGCTTTATGTTCTGGATTCTTTTGTGACTTTCTGGATAATGTGTCGGCGCAAACTTGGAATAATGTTGGAATGACTGGGAAGATTCACCACTGCTCCATGTTTCTTAAAAATTTGTAGATAATTATTCTTCTTGTGGTTTGTGGGAGTCTCAAAGCCGTACACATGCCTTTGTAACCCTTTTTTGACTGCTATGTTAATGTCTTTATGGTCTTTATTTAGATATAAGAGTGAGTAGCAAAATTAAACCCAGCTTTAATTTTGCTGGGTGACTAACCGCGCTTTTTGTAAAAGCGCGGTTAGTCACAGTTTAACAAGGATTGTAATTACTAATAATTCACCACTTTTAACTATAGATATGTAGGGCTTAAAAGAAAAATGAAATACTATATGTATCACACTGATATTTTATTTAAATCACGCATTCCTCTGGATTTGAACATTGTTTTAAACCCTGAGGATCCTTCCACACATTTGCTATTAATTGGTCTTTCTACTTTATGGGCTGGGATTTTGAAAATGCTTTAAAAAAGGAACAGACAAATAAAAATCCTTGCTCCACCACACTGGCATTATACTCAAGGTTATTTCACAATCAAGATTCACAGCAACGTGAAATTCCTTGTGCCCTTTCACTGCTCCTCTCCCAGCTCTCCTTTCTCCCACATGCCTAATAAAGGCATTTCTGGCCAAAACATTGGTCACAACTCCCCCTTCCTCTGCTCTATAGATGCTGGTCGGTTAATGAAGTAACAACAAATTGGGCCGCAAACTAATTTGGAGTGGCGTTTCTTGGCCCCTCTTGGCCCGTAGAGATGTGTTTCATTTTCTCTTATCAGCGATTCAGTCATGTGGATTTACGCATGGACGCCTCTGTCTCCCCTGATCGTTGTGCTAATGGAAACTTCGTTAATGTCATTAATCTGTGGGCTGAGACTTGTAGCAAACACATATTTTGTTGTTTGTGCTCCATTTGTTAGATAATACTGAGAGCTTCCTTTATGTGAGTCTTTATAGAGAATTATAAATATGGGACCGCATGGTGATATTAGTACATATAGAAGTTGAAAAGGTGCTCCAGACTGTGTGGGTTAACAAGAATAACTTCTAATATACAGCACAGAAATCAAAATCTGTGCAGAAGATCTGTCATTTTAGGTATAAATGCTAGAAATAAAGTTCAAGCACCTAACTACTCAGGAGGGAAATCTCGCCTCCTCTTAATTCTGATTTTTGTCTCCATCCAAAGTAAAACATGAGACGACCGTGCATCTTACAGCATCCACCAAGCATAACAAGATGTGATCTGTGATTAAGCCACAACACTGAACTCTGATCTCTGTTGCCTGGACGACACAGGTTCAACACAGTTACTCACAGTTTAGCACCCCACATTAGTAAGAGGGCAAAATGCATCTGCCAAGATGAATCCTCATCATATTTATACTAAATACATATTCTCTATTAGAATGTTGGTGTGTTTATATAAGGTAAGTGCTCAGAGTCAGGCTCAGATAGGTGTGGGAGGATGAAGGTCACTCGCTTTACGATTGGGACTAAAATACAAGGCATGGGTCTACGTTTAACACGTGAAGCCCTCGTAAATGTTCTGATACATGGAGGAGATGTGGATGCTTTGCATGACAAAATATGCTCTTAGTGTTTGTGAGTACAAGTTGGCTATCACCCAGAGAAGTCATCAAATGTTTTAAAATCTTTACAACATAACTTTTTGGCACTTTTATCAAATTATTATGATCCTGATCAATTTGTAGACTTCATAAAGTAATGTTTATTCTCACTTTTTATGCAACCTCTTGTTTATTCTATATTTTTAATGGATTCATATTTAATTATTAATAATTCCCATGACATATGATGACAAAACAAAAGCAGAAATATTCATCATTTTTAGCCCTGTCCCTATTTTTGCTCTTCAAAAAACAGCTATTCATTTGTTCTCTTTGAAGCCTTGCGCATGTACTGTTAGAAATCCAACTGAGTGGCATGTTGAGACAAACATAATCCAGCCATGGGGAGCAGGAAAACGGGTCTCATTTTAAGAGCTACTTGTGTCATGAGTGCTCATTAATTTCAAGAAAATATGCTTCCATCTACTATATAAAGCAAGAAGAGTTTTACATCAAATTAATAAACATTCTAACAATGGTACCAATCATGTTTCCTTGGATCAGGTTTTGGTGGATGAACAAAAAATAGTGCCCTCACAAGTTGAAACTAGCTTTGTCTTCCTGGCTCTGAATTAATTTAGGACAAATGTCACAAATGTTGCAAATGTCACAATGATTAACACTTTCATTGTTTTTATATTCTCTCTGATTATTTGTGTCATTGTGTTTATTGATTTAATCTTTTTTTTCATGGACAGTATTGTCATTTCTCTTTATTATTGTTAATTTCTTTATTCATCTATTAATATTATTGTTTATAGTCCAAACATACATAGTCTTGTACATCTGTAAATAAATATTTATATCTCATAGAGCACTTCTGGATAGATGCAAACTACATCTCGTTGCTTGTACTTGTGACAGTGCAATGACAATAAAGTTGAATTCTATTCTATTCTATTATTTATTAATTTATTATTATTATTATTAAGTTAATCTAATCACATGCTTCCTATACACCATGCTCTGGAGCTCATAATTACAAAATGTGGCTGAAACTTCCAGATATTTTGCATCGTCAATCACTCCGCTCTGAGGCTATGCCTGACTTTAAGTATAGCCCGGGCAATTAAGAAAATTTGTTAAACCCTTACATCAGTGACAACCATAAAAACCTTTAAGAGGTTCATTATCTTCCACAAGAAGTATATCTCCACCTCCAAAATCTGTCTAAATTGAGCCTCACAGATTTTTAAACATCCATGTTTAATCATGCAGATTTTTTTTTTAAGTCCAACATTATTTCTTGCTTGGTTGATCGACACTTTGATGCCTGCGCTCACAAAGGCACTGTAATGTTGCCATTAGTTATGCTTCTCTGGTGGCTAAAAGATGGATCCTTAAGTCCCGGGATCCAATAAGTTTGTATGTGAATGGTTGGAGGAGATAAACTACATCACATAAATGAAATAACTGATGGAAGACGAAGGGGGGAAAGCCTCTTAATTAAAAATATGAAAATGAACAAAATCTCTGACTCAAATTTTAGGCCCATCTGAACAGCTACAGTAATTCTCTCTTCGCCTTATGTAAAGTTAATTTCAAAAACAGTGGAGACAGTGGGCTGAGAAAAAAAAAATCCATTTATTCAATTTCTTATTATTGTTCCTAAGCAAGACTTTACAGATGCTGCCTGAGTCCTCTAAGAAAACTGTATATGAAAACTATATACTGTATATATCTATATATAATATGTATGGAGAAAATTTAAATGTTAAGTTTCTTTGATTTTACTTTTTATACTACTGACAATATGTCTCAGAAATTCCAAGCAAAAAGTTTATATTAGCAGAAAATGAAAAATGGTCAAAATAACAAAAAAGATGCAGCACTTTCAGACCTCAAATAATGCAAAGAAAACAAGCTCATATTCATTTAGAAACAACAATACTAATGGAATAACCATGAGGTTTTCAATGGCGTTCAGTGCAGTGGTCTCTTAATTTTTTCCAGAGCTGTATACATGAATAAAGAGTTCTCATCTTGTACTCCATCCTTGTTTGTGTAAAAGAAGAAAGGAAATGGCACAAGGATGTTGGTTTTATTCTCTGGGGGGACTCAGTTTACTAGTGTCTGCCCTGTGCTACAGAGTGCAATAGACCAGGTGTAAACAGAAAGGTTGATCGTATAAGAAAATCACCCCACCTGCCCCATATCCCCCTCCAAAAAATAAAATCTAACATACGATGCACTCATCCAATCATTGCACCTGTTGGCAGAACATTCAATCTTTTCTATTTCATTCAAACGAAATTAATAAAATAGAAACTTTTCATTTAAAATGTCTGTTTCTATTACCCTGAATGTAACTTTATTCATCTCTCCATCAGATTTGACCAGCTTCCCAGTCCCTGCAGAAGAGAAAACATCTCCACAGCACGACACTGCCCTTCTCATGTTTCACCTTTGCATTGGTGTGATCAGTAGTTAGTTTTCTACTCCACAAAATAAGCCAAAAACTGTTAACAGGGCTTTTTTCCCCTCCACGTTTTATTGCCAAAAAATATCAGACTCCCATGTATCATTTTGATTTCAATCATAATTATGCACCATACTTTGTTGGTCATTGACTTGTCATTGTAATTTGAAGAGGTGTAAATAAATAAAGTTTGCATCGATTTTCAAGAGAATATACCTGAAATTGATTTCCTCATCCTGTTGAATCCAAATAAAAATCGCTCAAACATGCTGAATTACCAAAGAATCAAAACATTGATAATCTTATTAATATTTTCTAATATGAACAGAATGATGAAAGTCTTCTTTTATTCTTGTTATGTGACTCAGCAACCACAAGAAGCATAAACATACCCTCCAGATCTCTGGACAACATCTTTACTATATGCAGTCAGAGAATAAACTTAGATTTATTCATTGCTTTAATGAGTACCATATATTACACAATGCCTGGAGCTAAAACTGCTTCATGAACGGAATGGACCAACTTCATTGCTGAGCCTTTGTATAAAATGATCAGCTGCTATTGATCAATAATTTAGACAAGTGCCAGATTATTGACAGGAAGACAAAATATGTTTGGCTGGCTGTGTTTGAGAAATCCCCCCCATACACTCAATCACTGGAACAGAAATTGCTCCATGGAATATCATATTGCGGCAATGTTTCTTTTCCCTCCTGCAGATCAATGCTAATTGAGGTCCTAGATGATGAATGTAGCCTGAAATGTTTTTTTTTAACCCACCGAGCGCTGCTCAGCAACAAAAACTGCGGCCTTTTGGGTCGCTACAGAGATGACTTTTAGAGGCACAGAGGTTGCATAAAAAAGAATCAAACTTTTTTTTTCTATATAATGATTGAAAAATATGAAATAAGTCTGACTAAGTTGATTTGGATATCCTTAAGTGTGCATATTAAAAGCAACCAGCAACTGTACAGGCTAAAATTGTATGTTTTCTAACTAAGAGCACCATGCAGCCTCCTCTGAGGGACAGTAGTAAATTATGAAGATCAACACAGCCAACAGAAGGATGCTGCTCGATCCCTGAAGCCCTGCAAACACAACCAATGCGGACAGCACGCAGCAGATGGGGTAAACCATGCCATCATGTGGAAAATAGACCTGTTGTGTTGTCGCAGAGACTAGACTCGGCATAGTCTGCCAAGTGGACCACCAGAGGAAACTGCAAGAAGCTGTGACAACAAGGGGAAAGCTTTAATTCTTGTTGTGCATTCGCTCCGTCAGACAATAACAAGGCCTTTAAAGCTGATGTTAGTTGTCACAGCCCGCTAAACAAGTCAGTTACAAGATTTTTGCTTCCAAATCCCTGAAAAGCGCAACATTTTATGAACTATTGGTGATGTATCTGTGCTATAAAACTGTAATATTTCTGTCATCAATTGGAGTTTAAACCAGTGGAGGCTCTCAAACAGAACTAAAGACAAATATCCTGACTCGTTGCTGCCATCTTGTGTCTCTTTAGGTTTTAAAAAATAACTCTTAAGAAACTTGAGGAAATAATGTAGTTTTTGCATTCTTTTCGGGTCAACATGCCAGACATCTTTAGCTTCAAATTAAATTAAATTCAACTGAGATTTGTAAAGCACTTAATTTACAAAATTTACAGAGGAATGCCATTTCAATGTACTATGAAATAAACAGAGCCAGACTATATTCAGAAACATATAAACAAATCAAGAGAGGGCAGTTAAATCATGTAGAGTTGCAGTACACTGCAGTCAGTTCATACTGTAATTTAAGGAAATTGCTACATTTTTTGCAACATTTTAATAAATTATGTCCAAAATTAAATGTGGCACCACTAACAGTATTCACAAGTCAGTAAATCAAAAAATACACTCATTTTGTATTGGATTTGATCTCAGTAAACAGTTGATCTGTGAAGGCCTCTGAGATTTGTTAGATAACATTAGTGAACAAACAATTAAGGTTTGGATGAAAAACAATATTCCAAGTTTTTTATATCTAACAGAGCATTGTTCAAACCATTATTTGAAAATTACAAAAAACAGAACACCCTCAGATATAGCAATACATTGCTGTCCACTTACAGTGGGGGGAATGAGAATTTGATACGTCACAGAATTTTCACTATTTTCATCTGGAACAAAGAATGGAGAAGTAGGTAATTTTCTGCAGAGTTTTAGACTTCAACATTAAGAGACTAGATTATTAAAGAAAAAAATTACCCCAAAAAAGACACCACAAATTTTAAATAACTAACTGCCATTTTATTGCATGAAATACATATTTGATCACCTACCAACCAGGAACCTATTTGAACTCCTCACCTGTACAACATACACCTGTTCACTAGTGACAGCAAGACAAGGCTTTGAAGCACTGAAACTTTCTTTCCAATTGGTCCACTCATGAGCCAAAGCTTCATGATGCTTCATTTGCTCCACTATGCCATCAAGTGGACAATAAATGTAAAACAGGGCTATTATACTATTTTTACTTCAGTGTTTGAAGCTTTAAATTGAACTGACAAATGTGCGTGATGTCAACACATTAATTCTGAATATGGTGTGAATATGATCTTAATCTGTCTTTATGATACAATGTCTGGATCAAAAGGGAAAGTGGAAACAAATAGAGGAGGATCCCTTCAAAAATTAAAAAACAGTCACTCCCACAGTTTTTAGACTATTGATTTTTTTTTAAAAGACAGCATACATAAAAAAGTTTTGCTTTACAAATTACAGCAGATTAATACACACTTTTTGGGTGGTATTTTTTCATTTAACTGCTTACATAATTCATGTGCCGTGTCACAAGAACAGTAACTGCTTAACACGTTCTTATAAAATCTACTCAGACTTAAAGGGGGAAAGTCAGAATAAATTCTTGTGTTTTAAACAAGTGCTGAGGCTGTATATTTACAACAATATAATTTTAAGGGTCACTTCAATCACATCACAAAAACAACATATACTGATTCAGTTATTTCTAAGTGCTTCTGGTCTGGCAAAGTGTGATAAAACCTACAATTTTTCAAGAAAACATGTCAGTGGGAATACAAACACTGCATTCACCACTGTAGAGATATTAAATCTTAAATAAATTAAAACAAATATCTAGTGTTGCAGTGACAGCTTTGGGAATGCATTTGTGTGCCCTGGGTGAACTGACCCTTTCTGCAAGTAAACTCAAGCGAAACAAAATGTTTAATTAAACTCAAACATTGTAAATGTTTCTAAATGAAACATAAGACCATTTGTAGCTTTGCATTTTGTTTGGAACAAACAACAAAAAAATACATTATGGTTTTGGTTAGGAATGCAATCTTGCAACATTAAGTGAATAAAAAGTGCAGTAATATATTTTGGACAAGAGGCAGCAAGGCTAAAAACATACATGGCTTTCTTCTTTGAATGTTAAATTCAAACTTATTTTCAGTTAAATTCTAACTTTGCAGCGTTGACCACATTCCAGTGAGGTTCTCTTTTTGTTTTTTATTCCATATCCATACTTTTCTGAAAAGTCGAATCATTTCTCCATCACGTGATATGGGTTTGACAGTGACAACTGTCAGTCGCCTGCAACAAAAGCAAGATGAGTCTGTAAACCACCATGTCAATGTAACTGGTGAAAAAAGCTCAACAACTGCTGTTCTTACCTCACTTTGTGAACTCGTTCTTAAGTTTCTCCCTGTGGCTAGATCTGCAGATTGATAAAGGGAGCAAAACCCAGCATATCCTGAAGAAGCACCAGAGCCCGCGGTAAAGGCGGCTCAACATCAATCACTACGTTGCGCTTCCGGAGAGGATCGAGGCTCGACTCGGTCACGTTGTGACAGTGATTCACCCTCAGGGACTGCAGCTTTGGGCAATACTCTGCAAGAGTTCTTTGGGGCATAGGAGTAACAGGGAAACTTATGAACGGATGATCAAATCAGACGCTTTAAGAAAAATTTTTTTATATGTATAGGTGTACAGTATATGAAATTATTGCGATAAACAATAATATTGTTTTGAGACCATTTTCAAGTAATATCTTGATAATCAGGCAAGTTCACCCTATTAAAAACTAATAAACTTTCATTTTGTAAAGAACACTTTACACTGGAACTGGAAGATATCTTAAATATTCAATATAAACAACAACTGAAACAATAAATAAAATGAATTATGATGTCTCTGTAAACAAAACTGTCTGACAAAAATATTAATTACCGGAAATGAAAATTATCGAGCTCATTTTAATCATGTAATTAACTGCTTATTCACAATTACTATGTATTAACCATAACATAACAAAACTTGGAAAAAACCTCAAGGAGTATGAAAACTTTTGAAAGGCACTACAACTAGGCATGTTCTATTGTTCAAATTACTACCCTGACTAAAATGTCAAACATTGTTGCCTGGAGGAAGGTTAAATGTGTTGTCTTTTCTCTATTCATCTGTTTATGTATGTCTGGATAAAAGGCAGACGCTTTTATCCAAAGTGACTTACAAATGAGGAAATAACAATGCAGTTTACATCAAAGCTAACAATAAGCTACTTATGACATTGTTTCCTCTTTTAGAATCAATACATTACAAACCTGATGGACTGGTTCCGGACTCGCAGACAACCTGTCAGATCCAGCTGTTCCAGACCCCTGCAGTTCTTGGCCACCTCTTCCACCGACTCGTCTGTAATGTTGGCATTGACCGCCAACGACAGCGATTTCAGCTCAGAACACTTTTTGGCCAGGTAGCAGATGGCGTCATCCTTCAGCTGGCGGCAGGCGGTGAGATCGATCGACCGAAGCCCTCCACAGTGGTCAGCCAGGCTGCGCAGAGACAGGCAGTCCACCCAATCGCAGTGAGCCAGGCCGAGATGCTGGAGATGCGTGCAGCTCAAGGACACGGCCACCAAGGAGTGGCGGGTAAGGGAGGCACAGCCACTCATGTCTACCCTGTGCAGATGCTGGTTCTGGCCGATAACTGGAAGCAACTCCTTGTCTGTGACCCAGTCTGAACAGTTTTGAAGGGACAGGTTCTGGAGAACTTTATTGTCTTTTAACATTGTGCAAAATGCTTCCTTGGGGATGCATGGTCCAATCTGTAAATATTAAAACGGAACATGGAGCTGAAATATTTTTCAAACCAATACACTCCCCCTTGATTATTTAACCTACAATGTTAATAAATTTTTATATATTACAATGCAAATCTATGTGACAGATCAACACAGAGTAATTCAAATAGAAGGAAAATGATAAATGTATTTTTTTAAATAGAAGTCTGAATAGAGAGACAAGGAATTGTATTCACCCCTTAAACTTGACTAAAAGTTTGCTGGATATCCTGTGAAAAGTAGATGGGGATGTTGTAATCAGGATGATGTAGTGATTTGCAAAAAATCTATTGGATCTCCTGTAACTAAAGCACTTTCTTCCACTTGTTTACTGTGTCATCAACACAGCTTGTGGCCAAAAGTAAACAGGGCTTCATATGGCTTTATTAAACACCTGGGTTTCTCCTAGTCACTCTTCAATAAAGGACAGATTTATGGAGAACACAACTTATAGTAGTTATATATAAAGATCCTCCCCCCATAGGCTGTTTCCTCCACAGTGACCACTAGCCTCTTGGCTTGACTGGTCATGTCTTGTTTGGTCACTAATGATCTCTAACAAAGCTTTACAATGCATAGTAACTGTATTTATACTGAGATAAAATTACACAGAGATGGACTATATGAACTAATTAAGTTTCATCTGAAGGCAACTGGTTGCATTCAATTTATTTAGGCCATTGGTCTGCTAATTTCTCTTAGAATCTTCCACAATAGTTTTTAATGACTTTGGCTAAAAATTATTAACCAATTGATGTTTTTAAATGCGGGTTTTAGCAGTACATTACTGCTTACATCATTTTCCACAAATATCGACATCCCAAAATTTTATCTATTCTGTTTTTGCTATTATGTTTTTTGTTTATTCTAATTGATGAAAACTTACATAAATTGCTGTTTCTTTAAAAACGACAATGCATTTATTATAGGAGACATTCATTAGGAATTATGTTGTTTATTTTCAATATATAATGGAACAGTTTAGCCTCTGGACAAGCTATATGACCTGGACTGAGGGCAAACATGGTTCTTTGGATTCCAAATTCAATTCAGTTTATTTGTATAGCAATAAAGGCACTTTACAAGAAAAAGTCACTTCAATTCAATGAAATATTCGTTCCAGTTAATTCTAATTGTCAAACGTAGCAGGTTGCAATTTAGGTATGTCAGAGTGAAGGGGGATGAACACATTTGCACCTTTCAGAATTCTACTTTGTACAACTTTGAAAAGCATGCATTCCTTTCCCTCACATTTGTAAACTACTACAATGCACTGCTCCTTATTAAAAGTATGTACTTTATCATTACTTACGGTGGAAAAATTAAAAGTCCTGCAGTTGGTCAGGTACACCTGGACGAGGCTGTGGAACTGCTTGCTCACCCTCTGCAGGCTGACAATGTGCTGCAACGGCAAGTAGGACAAAATGTGTGGAACGAGAACATCCTCCCAAGGCAGGTCCAAGAGATGACATCTGCGGGAAAACAAACCCTGTTACAGCTGAACTTTGACTCTGCAAACCCTTAAACAAAAACAAACGAACACGAGTAAACGCACAATGGGCTAATTTAATGCATTAGCAGTGAGTGCTGTTGCGTTTGCCCTGGCGCTGCTGTATACAGTTAAAATTAATTCCAGCTATAAATAAATGGCACGAGCTGCGTTTCAGTGACTGTTAGTTAATATTCGTACGCTTCCGCTGTTAGCCGAAGAGCTAGTCTGCCGGGGCCACCAACTCAGCTGTTTTTTAGAGATATGCATTCCTTTTAAAAGCCACTTACGTCTGCCATCTGCCTTCGTCATCCATTGTGAACCAGCTGAGGAATAAGCTGTTTTTCAGGACGAGCTGTTCTTTACATTGTCACCTAAGGAGCGTATTTTGCCTTAGCATCTTGGAAAGCGTTTGAGGCGTAACCTAAACCAGAAGCTGCGTTCACTAACTGTCGGAACAATTATTGTCAACAAAGAAAAATGCTCAAATCGTCTCAGAAGATTACGGAACTTCGTAAAATTGTCAGAATGCATACTGCCACTAAAAAACACAGCATAATGGGGTACCTGATTAGACTGAGTTGCAATTTAGTTAGTAAATCATGTAGCCAGAAAAGCAAATGCACCTAAATTCTACTCGTTTACAAAAATAACGTGCTAATCCTTTCTGATGGAGTAATTTTTACATTTATTTTTAGTCAAATCCAGATTTTTTTTTTTTTGTAGTGTTTTAAAATAGTAACCCGGGAAATACATCAGTGGTATTAACATTTACGGTGAACACTTGAATGCGTCATGACTGATTTTTTGTGTTTTAGAGATGAGGGGATTATAAATAGACTGATTTGTTACAGCTGTCATTTTGTTAAAAATGTCACCTGATGTTATGCTCATTTCCCAAATCAGGATGTTAAATATTATTTCTTCCTTTTAAAATCCCCCCAAACATATTTTATTCTACACATCAAAATTAGGTGTTTCCAGAGAAACTTATATGTCATTTTAATGCTTTAAACATCAACAATTCAAACACAACTGGCACAAAGAAGCATCTTAAAAAGCACACACACACAATTATAGAGAGAAAAACAGCTAGAATGTGTTTATGAAAATAGTAAAAAATAAATTTGAGTTCTTTACGCAATATCTTCAAAAACAAGTGTTTATTTACATTTGTTTAGTAATGTGAAAGTATCGGCACTGACTATGTAACTACAATAAAATTATGCATTTTTCAATGTAACCACATTTGTTGATAATAACTAAATATTTTTGAATCTCATATAACTCAAAGTCACAATTCAAATAATATGTCAAAATATATCGAAAGAAATAACTGTTCTCTTAATCCCCCAGTTCCAAAGAGCTGTTTTAAGTTCAACAGTTAGCTACTCAGCCAGCTCACCTCTGTCCAGAGGAACAATGAAGTCAATCATGCAGAACAACTGCTGACCCGCAAGTTATGTTTCAGTGAATGAGAGCAGCCAGCAGAGTAGCTGAGTGAATGCTCACTCCTCAGTAAACATAGTCCATAAGCAAGCAATAGAACAAGAATGGCGTACAAGTCGATATATGATTTTTCCGCTGAGACGCTGGAAGGAGAGGAAGTCCCACTGAGCATTTACAAAGGAAAGGTGCTGCTCATTGTCAACGTTGCCACCTTCTGAGGGTCAACGATTGAGGAGGTGATTCTTCAAGAACATTGAAGAGCATAATGTTCTACATATTGTACCTATGTAGCCTTACTGAAACCATTATTTTCCATGTTCTCTCAGTACCACCGAATGAATGCACTAATGGAAATGTTTGGCAACCTGAATTTCACTGTGTTAGGTTTCCCCTGCAACCAGTTTGGTCTTCAGTCACCTGGTAAGTAAATCCTCTTATTTAATTAAGCTAATATTGCTTTCTTTATATCTTATTATATTCATCAAGCAAAGATCAATGGACTTATAGGGAAACGTTCTTTGCTTGCATTGTGTGTATACTGAACACTTGTTTTACTGATAGGTCCCTCATGATAATAAAAAGCCCTTGTTCAGGGCGTGCCGTGGTGGTGTAGTGGGTAGCGCGACCCGTATTTGGAGGCCTCGAGTCCTCGACGCGGCCGTCGCGGGTTCGACTCCCGGACCCGACGACATTTGCCGCATGTCTTCCCCCCTTTCCTTCCGCGTTTCCTGTCAGCCTACTGTCATATAAGGGACACTAGAGCCTACAAAAAGACCCCCTAGAGGGGTAAAAAAAAAAAAAAAAGCCCTTGTTCAAAAGTAGAGATTGAAAGTATATAAAAGGTGATTTGTTATCATATTATTTTGTCTTTTGAAGTGATATATTGAAATTGTTCTTTTTGATGATTAAGCAGCATGCAATTTTTATAACTAATAAAGAGAATCAAATGCATAGGTGTAGATTTATTATAGTTATTCTCTAATTTACACAGGTTTTAAATTAAATCAGATATTTAATTAAAGGCAGAGTCTTGGGAAGGAAACCAACCAATTTAAATTAACTCTACTAATTCAAAGGTTCATTAAACATTAAACATCTAGCCAGAACCTCCCTTTACCACTTCAAAATGTGGTTTCTCTGCATTTTGTTTTGAGGAATTTAATCAAATGTTAGTGGGTGCATATGTATTTATTTGAACCTGCATATAAGATTTATAAACTTAGTGGATCAGAGAAAATTGAGTTCAAACTTGTGAATCCATTTTAGATTTTAAAAATTTGTTGAAGTTGTTTGTGGTATTATTGTTACACTCTGTAAAAAGAACAATTCAAATGCAACTATAAAAGCCCTAAAATTAACATAACATTTATGAGAAGTGAATGGAAACTTCTGACTGGAACAAACATTTTAAGTACATTTCTTGAGAGATAGTTGACTTCTTCCAAATGTAACAGTCAGCACTTTTTGTAAGTCTATGATTAATGTCAGTTAAGAAGAGTTTTTATTTGTGACATGTGCTAACACAGAAATAAATAAAATGCATACATAATTTTACATGCATCTGTTTTTAGAGGTGAATGAAGAAATGCTCAATGTACTGAAGTATGTGAGACCTGGTGGTGGGTTTGTACCAACTTTTCCTGTCTTTGCCAAGATCGAGGTGAATGGGTTGAATGAAGAACCTCTTTTTACATATCTAAAGGTATACTGCATTCTACAAAGATTTTAGATGTATGCATTCAGAATTGTTCCTGTTAACACAGCTGTACCATCTCTTCTTGTTCTCCACAGGACTCTCTGCCATTTGTTAATCCTCTTATTGGAGATATAAAGAAGTTCTACTGGTCCCCAATATGTGTCAATGACATTAGATGGAATTTTGAGAAGTTTCTTATTAATTCAGATGGCACCCCTTTCAAAAGGTAAAGATCACATACAAAATCTTCAGGTAATTTAAGGCTGTTTTTTCTGTTACACGCTATCGTCCTTGTTGTGCAGGTATGAACTTCACTGCCCCATTGAAATGGTGGAAAAAGACATAGCAGACCTTCTCTGATGGACATTCAGGAATCACTCCCTGATGGCAGAGTGATGATCACTCAGTAAATGCATATGTGCACCTGAGCTGAATCTGATTGGAAGAGGAACATGTGTAGGAGATTCAGTGCATTCTCTCTGAGAACAAGTTCTTTTTCAGCCAATCAAGGAGTTTCCATGTCAGTGTCATGCTTCTTGGAAATGGACTTGGAATTGCCAGTCAGAATCTAAATTAAAATAAAACATGAGATTTAGAACCTTGTTTTTGTTATCGTCATTACTGATGAACCCTAGCTTAAGACATAGCTAGGGTTAAATTTTCCCTAGCTTTTTTTAAGCTAAGGTAAAATTTTCAAAGAGACTTTGAAAATTTTACTATCTTATCACAGTTATAAATGGTATGTTGGGCTTAAAAATATAGGGGCTAAGCACAGCAGTAGTTATGGCCTGCAAACAAGACTTGTGTTGATTTCTAAGAGTTGACTAAGGAAGTTGCTAAGGAAAAAGGTTCTGGCCTCTGACCCATAATATATGGTACAAAAGGAGTCTTACTCCTTTATGATATTTACTTTATGATATTTTGTCACATTACACAACCACAAATTTTAGTGTTTTTTAATTAAGTGTACATGTGCGATGCAACACAAACTCGTGTTTGTTTGAAAAAACTACTTTTTTCAAATATGCAAATAATACCTAGCTTCACAATTATTACTAAATAGTATAGATTTTACAATGTCCAATAAAACTTAAGAAGCACAATAGTTATAGTATGCTATAACCAAAGAACATAAAAGGGTGTGATAAAAAAACATAGCATATCATCACAGAAACTTGAATTGACCGCCTCTCTGGCTGCAATGCACGTTCCCAACACAGGGGGAACAGATTTTCACAGCTGAGTGAAATTGACTCCCCCCCCCCCCCCCCCCCACCCCCCCCCCCCCCACCCCCCCCCCCCCCCCCCCCCCCCCCCCCCCCCCCCCCCCCCCCCCCACCCACCCACACACACACATCAAAAAATTCAGCAAATAGTCTGAGTGGTGCTTTGTCATATCAGAATTTGCAAAAAGGAAAAAATAAATTCTGGTCAGGGGTATGTAAACATGGCATGAAGCTATTTGCCTTTGGTCTGGTCTTCAAACTTTCTCCCTCAATTTTTTTTCCCTCACAGATCTGCTGTGTATAGCACTGCATATGGCAGTATTTTCTTCTTTTCAGACACTGTCTTCACGACATTTGCTAGGTCATCATAAAGCTCCCACACAGATGGAGCTCTCCGGCAGTATGCAGTATAATGTCCCAGGCTATCTTTGGTCAAGCTTCCCCTGAAAGCGACGACTGCTCTCAAAGTAGGTGTTTTTCCTTGGAGAACCATAATGGAGGGAAATTCATTCAAGGCAAATTCAGTTGGATTTGTAAGGTCAGTGTCAATCCATGCTATTTCTCCAATGCTGTAGCTGTGGGTAACGGTTCCTGTGCAGAGAACATTTCCTGAGGTGCTGGCTCCTGTTTTGAATTCAGATGGACATTCTGATTCATTCTGCAGTGGTCAGAGGCAGGGAGACTGTGGAAGGAAGAGTCTTTTTTCTAGTGAAGTGCCAAGCTGAGCCATGCCAGAATTCTTCAGGACAGAAATGTCAGGTAAAACAAATGGTACTTCCCTGGTCATTCCTTTGTTTAGGTGGCAGTATTGTGAAGAGCAGTGTTTTGAGAGGTAAACGCTTGATACATTTCTCATTGTCTTCCCAATAACAGTGGCAATATTGCACTGGGCATCGATTTGGTGGGTGCCAGATCTCAACTGTGTTTTTGCAAACATTGAACTAAGCAGATCTGCCCTCTGCAAGTATGTCTTTGGGGTCACACCATCTGTAGTTATGGATTTCACCAGCTGCAAGAGTGGGTTATCACTGTCATTCATGACAACATTTTTGAAATGCAGAGCTGTCGCAGAAAGTACAGCATTAGCACTGACAAAAGGCATCAAAAGAGCAGGTGTTTAACACAGAGAGTGACAATTTCCCAACTTTAACACGCTGATGCATGTTTCCATTTTTTAATCGTCCTACTTTCACTCTTTTGGCCCCAGATGATGAATCTGCCAGTGATATCTCATAAGGGATAGCGGCACAAACTGAGCAGTAGCCCACTTTGGCTTGTTTTGGAGCAAGACAGGGGGTGGGAGAGCGGAAGCTATAGTTCTATTTTCGCGCATGCGTACTTCTCATTCTGTCAGACAACAGCAGCCAGTAAACATGGCTGGTGTTGGTTTCCAACGTTTGGTCAAGGCTCTCGCTAAGAGTAAAGGTTCTGGCCTCTCAGTCCTTGCATCGGGATGTAGAGCAGGTAGGTCGTGTTTTAATCTAGTGGGTATGAAAGCTTTCTTTAAACATATTTATCATGGTTTTTAGTTTGAAGCTTCTCATGGACGTAACCTTGACTAGCGAACATTAGCTCGAGCTAGCAGAGAGTCGGTGGCTGTTCAGAATGAGTGGAGCGAGTCTTTTAAGTTGGGTTGTGTACACGTTTATTATTGCTTTCATAAATGCACTTTTATTGCTGTTTCAGCGTCTGGTGCGACAAAGGGCAGTCTGCCTGGTCCATTCCCAAAGACCCCAGAGGAGAGAGCTGCTGCTGCAAAGAAATACAATCTAAGGGTTGAGGACTATGAGCCGTTTCCGGATAACGGAGAGGGGTGAGCTTCTTTTCGAAAACCTTTTAGCTTATGTCGCATTCCAGTATAATTTAATAGGCATTGCTCATTTAGAAGAAGCAGTGTTGTATAAAGTACTGGAATCTCAGAGTCAAGTAAAAGTACAAGTACCTCTCCAAAATACGACTTTGGTAAAAGTCGAAGTCACTGACTGAAATGTTACTTGAGTAAAAGTCTTAAAGTATCTGAAACTTCTTGTACTTAAGTATGGAAATTACTGTAAAAATGGATGTACTCAAGTAATGTAATGAAAAGTACAAGTAAAAAGTAAAACAAGGCAAGTTTGAATGACATTTCTTATATCTTGGTAAACTTGTCAAATAAACTTAAAATAATGTACCCAACCAAGTGCAGGCAAAATGAAACCTGCTAATAAATTGTTCCAGTTTTAAAGAGTAGCACATGTTAATGGTTTGTGGTTTTGAACTTGCATGCCTTTCCTATATTCGTTAAATTTAGTCTAAATTGCTATCGCTATGGCTTCTGTCCCCCATTGAACTAGGGTGACCAGACGTCCTCTTTTTCCCGGACATGTCCTACTTTTCAGACCTAAAAAGATGTCCGGGGGGAATTTAAAAATTGTCCGGGATCTTGGTCAATTGCCTCAAAACACATTACATAGCTTACAGTGGATTATAGGGCACGGCGCTGCGTGTCACGTAATCCCTGAGCCGCGTCAGTGCGGGCAGCACTCTTCTCTGTTCGACCCACCCTCCCACCCGATGCAAGGTGTTCTGATTTCCCCAACAATGGGAGAAGCGAAACAGGTGTATCCTATTGGAGGTGATGAACAAGCCAGGCAAGCAGGCTACGACTTTGTTCGGTAGCCTGCTTGCTAATCAGTAGGTGGGGTCAAAACACTTCGTTTCTCTCTCTCGCTTTTTTGTAACGAGTAACTAAACCACACATTGAAAATGTATCGGAGTAAAAGTACGCAATTGAGTTCGGAAATATAGTGAAGTAAAAGTGAAAGTCATCAAACATTTTCATACTCCAGGAAAGTATGAAGTACTCCAAAATGTACTTAAGTAAAGTAGTGAAGTATTTTTACTTCGTTACTATACAACACTGAGAAGAAGTCCAATGAATGAACAATCATGGACATTCGGAACTAACACTTTAATTTTATTGTTTCCATAGCTACGGTGATTACCCAAAACTACCAGACAGGTCCCAACACGAGAGAGACCCCTGGTACCAATGGGACCACCCTGACTTGAGGAGGAACTGGGGAGAGCCGGTAAGACAGGAATGAAATTCCCTTCTAAAAGACATTGTTTTATTGTAGATATATTATTATTTCTTGATCATTAACATACATACTGGCAATTTAAAGCTTTTGTTATTTATATGCATTACTTTCTTTTAAAAAATACAAAGTCCTATACCATACAATTTTACAGTTTGCATGGCTGGACAGCCATGAAGAAGTATTCATACATTGACAACTTTTTACTTTTTTTTCACCTTGTGTGTTTATTATAGGAATGAACTACACAAAATAATGTTTAACTGAAGTGGAAGTTAAAAGATATTCTTAAAACTGAACTTTGTTTTCTTGCAGTCTGGTGATTTTCTCCTTGCACTTTCATCTTATGGAACATTTCATACTCTGTTGTTTTTGGAACATTTTGGATCAAATAACTTGGATTTTTTTTCTTGTTCAAATAACACAATGGCTTTTAAATTAGACAGAGCTGCATATTAATGTTAAAATGGCACTGTCAAAATACATAACTAAATCCATTTAGCATTCTGTGGGAAGATGTGAAAACCGATGTTTAGATGCTCTCCACATAATGTAACATTGGTTGAGCTACTATGCAAAGAAGAATTGTGACCAAAAATTTCTGTCTATATGCAAATGAATGCTTAAAACATATCTAGAGTCATCAGATTAATTGGTTGTTCTGTTGTGTCAATATTTTAGATGCACTGGAATTTTGACATGTACATCAGAAACCGAGTGGACACATCTCCAAGCCCTGTGCCGTGGTCATCGATGTGGAAACAACTGTTTGGTTTCATCGGGTTCATGTTGTTCATGTTTTACATGGGGGAAAAATTACCATCCTATCAACCTATTGTAAGTACACACCCAATTTCAGTGTATAAAATTACAGTAGATGGACTCAAGTAATGTGTATTATTTTAGGCCATTCTATGGGCTTTTCTATGTTTAGATGGGCTTTTCTATGTTTAGTAATGCTAAACATAGAAAGTCCATTTACTATGGTTGTCAAAATAATCAATATAGCTAAATAATTGATACTACAAATATGTAATTATAAAGCATACTCATTTGGATCCTTACTGCAAATTTCCAAATCACACCACACTCTGCTCTAATCTTCCAAATCTTTTAACCTTTATTACTGTGATACAGTGAAGCTACAGTATTTTTACCAAGGGTTTTCATAACTTGATAATCTCACATCGACCGATGCTCACTGCAGGGTAATGCAATGTGCCAAAATGAGTCGTCTGCAGTATGTGCCTTGGGTTATCTTAAGGATTAGAGGCCAGCAGCTTATCTTGTATGGAAGAGGCACCAAAACAGTCTTCAAAGAAAACTTGTTTTGGTGATTTTGCCATCTTATAATGCCAAAATGAGATGTGCATTAATGATGCTTAATCCACATCTCACAATGAGATGTTCAAAACAGGTCTTAAAATCACATTGGGGAGAGAGCAGTCAGGGAATTTCATTTTAGATGATGGTGCTTTAACCTTGTCTCTGATAAGCTGTGGAAAACTTATTCTCCTGTAATGGTTACAGGATGTTAAGACAATACATACACACCCTGATAACTTTGGGTACTTGTTCCTTTTTCTGCTTCAGATTGCCTTATTTTTGCATTTATGTATTTAGTAATACACTCATTTATTTCTCTTGTTTCAGGCCCCAAAGCAATATCCCTACAACAACCTGTACTTGGAGAAAGGAGGAGATCCTGCAAAGGCACCAAAAGAAGTTAAAAATTATGAAATCTAAACCTAAAATACAATTTTGCTCTTGTATATATCTCTGGCAAAAATAAAGACTTATGTTAATGTCTAAAATATCTGTGTGGAATTGTATTTTGTTCTGTGTAAAGACTAGATTTGTTTCATGAAATAAAAACAGCACTTGATGTTTTTAAATATTCATATGAAAAAAATAATTCTGACAATTGTACTATCCCAGATATGGTTCCGATGAGTTCAGGGTGTTAGTTTAGCTGAAATTTGAGGCTATATGTAAAATGTCCCTGTGGACGATCCGTAGCTTAGTGACAACACGGCAGTAGCACTTTGGTCTGGGCAGCTAGCTTCGCTGATAAGTAGCACTGGAGCGCGTAGACGCAAATTGTCAAGCTGTGTAACACAGTTTACGTAAGTTGCTCTTAAGAAACACATTTCCCTAACCAGGAGATTTAAATTGAGTTTTTTTAATCCTATGTTTTATTTGCATTTGATGTACTGCAATTGAGGTGGTGGCTAACGGATAGCTAGCTAGCAAAAGCAGCATCGGCTGGGAGTATAAAATGAAAAACTTAAGATATAGTGTTTTCATAGATTGGTTGAATATATAACATTTTAACCCTAAGGCTAAATAATTAATATTATTGTAATGTGAAATTTAATTAAGGCTACGTTTGAGGTGTGCTTGCGAAATGCTAACTCGCTAGCTAGATAAACTCGCTGGCAGATAAACAGAAAAAATCTACTTTGGTAGTAGTCTGGCAACTTGACAATTATAGTACTAAGAACTACATCAATTTAAATCAATTGTAGATGAGCTATAATTATGGTGTGATTATTTTGTTATTCCAGTTACTGCTGTGTGAAGTAGACTGAATTTAAAGGCATTTCTTATGGCAGGTAACAGTCAGAAATAATCTGAACGGATGTTGCTGTACTTCAGCAACATGGAAAAGGAGGAATATAACCAAATCGCCAGCTACAGATGATTTGGGGAGCGATGTCGTCTTCTGGTGTCGGTCCAATGTCCATCCATCCATTTTCTGTACACCTTTCTCCTTAGAGGAGTCGGGAGGGGTGCTGGTGCCTATCTCCAGCGAACGTTTCGGGCGAGAGGCGAGGTACACCTTGGACAGGTTGCCAGTCGGGCGCAGGGCAACACAGAGACAAACAACCATGCACACACACACTCACTCACTCCTAGGGATAATTTAGAGAGACCAGTTAACTTGACAGTCATGTTTTTGGACTGTGGGAAGAAGCCGGAGTACCCGGAGAGAACCCACGCATGCACAGGGAGAACATGCAAACTGTCGGTCCAATGTGTTTTATCAAATCCAGAATCAGGACATTTTAGCGCTGTATGCATTTATTTTTCTACTAAGAGCATCAGATTTTATTCATCTGTATTAGTTATGTTAACCTGTGCAGGAAAAAAAATGCTTACGATAAAATAATATAGTGGTGGTCTCACTTTCCTAGGTTTTGAAACTTGAACCTCTGTAGTGGAAGATGAGGCTGAAGGAAATTCAGAGGACTGCCCACCAGGCATGGAGTCCTGCCGGACACCATCCGATCTACCTGGCCTTAGGAACATCAGCACAACAGCTTGATGCTTCTTTCAATACCACAGCTGCCATAGAGATATTTGAGATGGATTTTGCTGACCCCTCTCTGGAGATGCAGCTCAAGGGTTCATTACCCACCACAAACAGGTACTCTATCATACATTTACACATTTCAATGTGCAAATCCTGCAGTCTCCATCAGACAGTACATAGAACTCACATTGTGTTTTGGGTTTTGATTGTGCTTACTGGCGGCTGATGCTGCATTTTTATTACAGGCCATAGCTGTTTACTATTGTTGTAAATGGTGTATGATTTCTGAATTATTACTTTATTTGAGAAATTGCAACCGTAGTGCATTGTAAAACTATTCACACCCTTGGAACATTTTTACACTTTAGTCACAAGCTTTGATGTATTTTGCTAGCATTTTATGTGCTAGACTGACACAAAGTAGCACATAATTTTCAAGTGGTATGAAATATTGGGTGTATTATGTTTTTGTTTTAGTTACAAGCAAACTTAAATTGTAGTGTGCAATTGTTTTTAGGATTGTCTCAACCTTCTTTGCACATGTAGAGGCTGACCTTTTATTTTTTACAGGCTTTGGGGGTAATATAGTAATGCCTGTTTTGCTCCCATAGGTTGCACAGCATTGTATGGGTAAATTTCGGGACGGCGGAAGATGGAACTGGAGGGAGACTCGTTGGTGGAAGCGAAAATGGCACATTGACAGTATATAACCCAGAGGCTATTATAAGTTCTGGAGCAGAGGCAGTCGTTGGGGAGTCTGACAAACACACAGGACCAGTCCGTGCACTTGATTTCAACCCGTTCCAGGTAAATGCATTGCGATTATAGACAGTCTATCCAAAGGCACATCTCTTATAATTCATAATTTTCTATCTGTGATCTTTTCTTTTGCAGAGTAATCTTCTTGCCTCTGGAGCGAATGACTCTGAGATCTACATCTGGGATCTAAATAACTTCAGCAGCCCAATGACTCCAGGAGCAAAAACACAGGTAAGTACTGGATTTAGAAAAGTCACAGATTCTATGTACTATATAAAGTTATTTACAATTGAAACCACAGTCACTTTCAAATTAAATTTCATATTTTTGTAGTTTGAAACCTGAAAAGAGTGGAACCTCTTTTGTTTATAGTGTCTGCTTTGCTCTTATTTGCGAAACTTGTCCGCTTTTTTCAAGAGTTGTCAAAGTGCGCTATAACACTCTGACATTAATTATTTGATTTGTATTTGACAAGCAGCTGCTTTCTCTTGTTTCAGCCCGTTGAAGACATCAGTGTTGTGTCGTGGAACAGGCAGGTTCAGCACATCCTGGCTTCTGCTAACCCCAGTGGGAAAGCGGTTGTGTGGGACTTGAGGAAGAATGAGCCCATCATAAAGATCAGTGATCACAGCAACAGGGTTGGTTGTTTTTCTTTCTTTTTTCTATTATTAAAAATAGATAATAGAGATTTGCCTGTTGTCCATCAGGGCATTTAATATAGGCTCCCTTACTAATTTATTTTAAGCAATTTTTTTGTCCATTCGTAATACATTTGCAATAATATAATGTCTGGTAAGTGTTTCTTCTAGTACATAGAAATCAGACTATACTGTTCCCTAACTTTCCCAAGTATATCCGTGTACTTTAAAATATAATCAAAAAGGCAATAGTATTTCACTTGGAAAAAGGCTTTATGTTTTTATTTATTTAACTTTTTTACTTGCACAACTGAAATAAAGTAACTTATCAATTTTAATTTTATTCAGATCTGAAATTTTTGAAATAAAAGGTGCAGGCCAGTAAATAAAAATATAATTGAATAGACTTTGATGGTAAATGGGTGTTGTGATTTTTGCGTTCTACCTTATTATGTGACTGAAGATGCACTGTTCGGGAATGCTGTGGCACCCTGACGTGGCCACCCAGCTGGTGTTGGCCTCAGAAGATGACCGACAGCCAGTCATCCAGATGTGGGACCTTCGCTTTGCTACGTCACCCCTTAAAGTGCTGGAAAATCACAAACGGTACAGTTTTATCGATTTATCTCTCATTAGCATAAATTCGATTGAATTTTTATTAGATTGTTCTGAATTTTGTTCCGCTTGTGTCTTCCAGAGGAATTCTGTCCATTTCATGGAGCCAGGCTGATTCGGAGCTCCTCCTGAGTAGCGCTAAAGACAATAGGATCCTCTGCTGGAATCCAAACACTGGAGAGGTATTTGAGATTTACCTGTATGTAGTTCTGAAATTAGCTCTCTTGGCTACATTGATCTTCAGTGGTGTCTTGTTTTTTATTTTAGGTAATTTATGAGCTTCCAACTACAAACCAGTGGTGCTTTGATGTCCAGTGGTGCCCCAGGAATCCGGCCCTTCTTTCAGCAGCGTCGTTTGATGGGAGAATAACAGTTTACTCTGTGATGGGAGGGAGCTTGAAGGCTCAGCAACAAAGCACAGCTGACATGGTAAATACTAGTTTAAAGTTTAAATGTTAAAAGTTTTGAACATTTAGTTGTCTGTCCACAAGATGGTGCTTTTGTAAAGGAAATCACGCTGACTAATAACTAAATTTGAAAGAGGAAACAAATACTTCCTAGAGAACTGGTGTTTCCCCTGACAAACATCCATAGCAACAGTTTATTATAAGTGAAGTACTAAAAAGAAAGAGTTGATGCAAATATTTAAACATATGAAAGTTTTTCTGTGTTTGTATTTATTTGGAAATGAAAAAAAAGATATTCTGTTCTACAAATAACTTGAATTAATTTAGCATGCAGTTGTTAGTTAAACAAATCATGTTCTTTATAATTTACCAGATATCCTCTTCATTTGATACCATGGATCCCTTTGGTACGGGACAAGTGCTGCCTCCTCTACAAGTTCCTCAGCCCAGTGTGCAGGAAACCATCATTCCTCCTCTGAAGAAGCCACCTAAATGGGTGCGCAGGCCAGTGGGAGCTTCCTTTGGGGTAAGTGTGATATTAGAATATTTCATGCTGTGTTTGGTTGGCCTGGGTTTTATTTAAGAGTATCCAAACAAAGGGGTCTGAATACATATGCAAGGCTGGCTTTACAGATTCTTTTATTTCTTTTTTTATTATTATTATTTTAAGTTTGAAAACCAAACCATATATTTTTTACCTTCCTTTTCGCCATTATGAACTACTGTGATCCCAGTAAAATACATTTAAATTTGTGGTTACAAAAACTTGAAAAAAATGTGAAAATATTCAGGGCAGAAGAATTCGATTTGGATTTAGATATACACCATGTTTTTTCATAGTATTGAACTTGTTTTTCTTCTGTTTTTGTTGTTGTTTTTTCAGTTTGGTGGAAAGCTGATAACCTTTGAGAACTCAAAGCTTCCTCTGGTGCAAAGCCCCCAGCCTGTCCCCAGACAAGTGTTTGTGAGCCAGGTTACCACAGAGACAGAGTTCCTCCAGCGCTCCAGGGAACTTCAGGCGGCGCTGAAGTCGGGTTCCTTCAACAACTACTGCCAGGCCAAGATTCAGAACGCCACGTCGGATGCAGAACAAGACATATGGAAATTCCTTCTGGTATGAGTCTCCTCATGTTTAGACACAAGCTAAATCTCTCACTCAGTCTGGGGTTATGATGTGTCATATTCCTCGAATTACAGGTCAACTTTGAGGACGAGGCCCGTATTAAATTCCTTAAACTTTTGGGTTTCAGCAAAGATGAATTGGAGAGAAAGGTATTCTGCTTTTTTAAAATGGTTTCTTACCTTTTCTTTGAGTCATACCATGTCGTAGCTGTAAAAACATTACCTTGATGTAGATTTCAAAATGTCTGGGGAAGAATTTTCAATCCAACGGCCATGGAGTTGATGCCAAAGATCTTGCAGAGAAGATGCAGCGTCTCACAACTGAGGTCAGATGTTCTCCACAGTTGTGTGTTTTGAAATCATAACTACTGGAAGAATTAAATCTCCTTTTTTCTGTCTCCAGAGATCAGATGAAGCTGCAGCTGATGCTAGAACCTCAGGGTCCATTTCACCAGCAGACTTCTTCAGTCACACTCCAAAGGAAAATTCCACCTTCCAAATCCCTGTATCATGTGGTAAAAACCATTCTTTAATAAATACAACAAGAATAACTTTCATCTCATTGCTGTTTGGTTTTACTGTAATCAAGGCAGTTTCTTTTGGTCACCTGATTCATAATGCCAATCATTTCTGCAGACACTGACGGTTTGATAAGCCAGGCGCTGCTGGTTGGCAACTTTGAGGGAGCCGTGGATTTGTGTCTCAATGATGGTCGCTATGCTGAGGCCATTTTGCTATCCATCAGCGGTGGAGAGGATCTTCTCAAGAAGACACAGCAGAAATACCTAAGAAGGCAAAAAAGCAGCATATCAATGGTAAGATTGTGATGCAGGTGTATCTCAGTAAACTGGAATATTATTGACAAGTTAAATAATTTCATCAGTTCAAGTCAAAAAGTTGAACTTGCACATTATATGGATTCCTTACATTCAGTGTGATATATATATTAAGAGGTTATTTTTGCTGATGATTGTGGGTTACCACAAAAAAAAAAACTTCAGTTTTTCAGGAAATTAGAATCTTACTGATGAAACAAAGGATTTTCAATAGAAATGTTATACTATAGCCTGGATAATAAGGTAATACATATTTTCTACTACACCTTTTCGTTCCTCTCAACTTTCCTTTAGTGTGCAATGGCTACAGTACTCTGTGAACAGCCAATTTCTGTAGCAGTGACTATTTAAATATATATGCATGAAGTAGCCTGAATATATCTGTGTGTAATCAGTCTATATAACTTTATATAACATAATGTTTTGCAAAATAATTTTTTATTCCCCACAAACTCCAGCTTATATCATCAGTGGTGACCCAGAACTGGAGGGACATCGTGCAGAACTGTGAGTTGGACAACTGGAAGGAAGCTCTTGCTGCTCTGCTGACTTACGCTCACCCTGAAGACTTTGCTTGTTTTTGCGGTAAGTTAAACATTTATTGGCGTGCAACTCAAATTCTGACATGTCTTGCTTCTGGGGGAATTGTAAAATTGCAGTTCAGTGTTTGACTTTCTCACTAACACCAGCCTATGCTTGCTCCATTTCCAGTCTTTCTTCTATTTTTAATATTTGGGAGTTTTGCCATTTGTCCCGCCAGATACCTTGGGAAACCGGCTAGAGCACGAGGGCACAGAGAAGCGCTGCCTGCAAGCCTGTTTGTGTTACATCTGCTCTGGGAACATTGAAAAGCTGGTGGAGTGTTGGGCCTTGCACAGAGACTGCTCTTCCCCTCTTGGGCTAGAGGTACAGTCTCAGTATGGATGTGTGCATCGGTATAGAAGCAACTTTAACATTTTTCTAGATCTTTTAAGAAATTACCAAAATGTAAAAAATATATTTTGTCATTTATTATGTTCATTTTCCTCATAAGAACTAGTTTTCTAGTTGATTGTTTTTGGAGTTAATCTGTGATAGTACAGATTCATACACTCATAAAAACTACGTAAAATTTTTTTTTTTAAAGTTATTTAATTTGGTGTGATGGCAAACAAAACTTTGAACTTCTGTTCTTATGAATTTGTACAAACTAAATGTTGGTTTCACAGATCAAAAAGTGAGTCGTGTTTTGTTTTAATACAGAGTAATCCAGCTCAGAAGTGTTTTAGTATTTGAAATAGACCTAATCTATGTTGGTCCAGTTTGGAACGAAAATTTATTTTCTGACTATTTGTTAGAAATCTGAGTCTTTAAAAGAAAGGAGTAGGAAGCCTGTGTTAAACTATGCATGGATTTATGTTTTTTGTAGGATCTGGTTGAAAAAGTAATGATGCTACGGAAGTCGATTGAGCGCCTCCGCAACAGTGAGGTGGCAGTGCAGAGCCCTGTGCTGGCTGAGAAGCTGACCTGCTACGCTGGCATCCTGGCTGCAGAGGGCAATTTATCCACTGCCATGACATACCTGCCTGACAACTCAGACCAAGTAAAAAAAAACTTATTTTAAAGCCTCTTGTTTGACTTTTTGTAATTTTTCACAAGTACAAACTTCAGTGTATTTGAGTGTGAATTAACCAAATATTGGTTTTTGTACAACTTTTTCCTCATCAGCCTGGCATCAGGATGCTGAGAGACCGGCTGTACCATGCTCAGGGAGAGACTGCTGCCCAACAGCAACCTCCAAGCTCCTTCAACAGGGTCGGCGTGCCAACAGCTAACCCCACTCCTGCAGCTCAGCCTCCTGCACCAAAAGCACCAATCATGGTAGAGATGGCTTAGCCATAAATTCAGTCATAATACCTCAAAGCATTTTGTTTAAATTGCTCAGCAACCTCTTTTTTTTTTCTTTTAACCTTAGAGTCAGTTCCAGCCATCTGCTCCACCACAGGTTCCTTCACAACAGCAGCCTCCAATGCCATCAATATTTACTCCTCAAGTTCCTCTACCCAACCCAGGCCCAGGTCTGCCATCATCCACTCATGCACATCCGCCCAGTTCCACCCGCCCAGTTGTAAGGCCTTCCTATCCGCAACATCCTGCTACAGCTCCAGGTTTGACAGCTTGAAAATTAGCTTAAAGAATCTGTCTTGCAAAATTTATGATATCTTCCTTTGAATTTTTTCATATTTCTTCACGTAATAACCACAAACTTCAGTGTATTTGAGTGGAACGTCCTGTGATAAGCATGCAAAAATTAGCATATAATTGAGAAATGAGAACGGTGAATAGTTAAAAAAAAATCTAAAACGTTTGGCATTTAGTGCCTTTTGATCGGATTCTCTGAAATTAAATCCAGTGAAATCAGTTGCCTTCAGAAGCCATGCAATTAGCATCATGACATGGACAAAGTTGTGGAGAATTTTAAATCAAGGTTAGATTATAAAGCAATATACCCCATTGCCCAAACATTTCCCAAATCGCAGCTACAATGCCACCAGCACATGTCTGCACACTTAAATATCCCTATTGAAGGCCATAGAGGCCACACCGCATGAATGTGGAAAAAATTGTTTTTGTCTGAGAAGACAAAAATTGACCTTTGTGGTTTACAGACAAAACTTTTGTGAAGTGAAACTAACACGCCACCCCCACTGTGCAAAATGGTGGCAGCATCTAGCTGTGAGGGAGCGTTTCATCAGCACAAATAAGGGCGCACAACAGAGTCGATGGGAAGATGGATTGATCTGAAAGTGTAAAAGACTCCCACCTGAATGCTTGCATACACACTCATATACCTGCTTGCACATTCGCTCTCTCATACACATGCTCATAAACATAAAATAAAAATTCATTTATCAGCAGCATAACAGTCGCCTTGTTCTTTCAGCAAGGTCAGACAGATTTAGCAGGTCATTCAAATTTGCTCTTACTTTGGCAAAGAGCTGATAAGGGTGGTGTTTTGTCAATTTACTTTCTGAAAACTCTGATGTTCGTCAAAGCTTTTGCTTTTAAATCTTCAGGACCACACTTCTTTTGAGAAGCATGCTACTTGTAAACTCATTAAAAGAGAATTAATTTGCTCCTAAATCACTGCTCAGAGACGGATATATTAAATTCTTAGCTTGGGTTTTATTCAGTGTTTGATTCACTGTGCTGCATCTGCTCTTTAGAAGACATTATGAGAATAGAGCTAAATATATGATTTAGTTAATACCATGCACTTATTGTTTTTTTTTATTATTTTATATAAATTTATAAACTTGGGACTGATAGATTAATGCATAAACCCGGAACATTATGAAGTTAAAGTTTACCTGTTCCTTCTGGTGATCTTAGTATTTTGTGGGGTTTTATTAAATGTGAAACACATGTCAACATTCTCTTTGACTTAAAAGTGAAGTTCCTACCAGAGCATATTAAAAAAAATAAAGTTTATTCATATGTTACAATGATCATTTTCTAGACTTTGTAGTTTAAGTAAATATTTCCTCTTTCTGTCCATTTCCAGCTTTCTCTTCTCATCAGCCATTCCAGCCTCAGCCCGTTTCCAGTGGTGGTCCCTTCTCTCCCACTGGCCCGCCAATGCCAGCTGCAAACCTAGCAGGGCCTCCACTGCCACCTTCATCCTCCACCGCTGGAGGCCTGCCCCCCACTCCAAGCCCTGGGGTGCCCCCTATGGGATTTGTACTGTCTACCTCTTTACCTTCAGGCATGACGCCGCCCAGCTCGCAACCAGGAGCACCAGGTCCAGTTTTCCCAGGCAGCTTCCACAGCCAAGGCCCAGCACCCCCCATGGCATCTAGTTCCTTCCCTCCTATTGGAGCTGGATATCCCCAAGGAGGCCCTGGAGCTCCTGCAGCAAAGCCCTTCCCAGCCCCTGTAGTTGCTCCCCCTCCTACAGGTACACATGGGATCAATTATGTTCCAGTCAGAAGTGAAATTCCTTTAATCTGGTTACACTTTTATTTTATCCTTTTAACTAATAAGGACATTATCTACAGGGTGATACTGATGAGAAAACACTTGTATTCAGATGTCACATCGTTTTTAATTTGCAGGAAATTTTCCCTGGCTGAATTTCGAGTGTGATCATCAAGGTGACGCATCGAGTGCCTGATATAGAAAATAGAACAGCGCGAACAGAAAAGCAGAAACATGTAGACTAAGATGCATATGCATAGCTGAAACAAGTTTCCTTTTTGCTGTTGAATTGCTTCTGCTTGTCTGTTGCTTGTATCACCCAAAAATGGAAGATTTCAAAGATTTAGATGATTGAAATGAGTTTTTATATTTTAAAATAATGTAACTAAAGTGTATTTTTCATTAAGTTAGAAGTAATCAATAATCCTAATTTTGTGGTCGATTTCTAGCTTTTATACACTTCTGACTTAGCCTATTTCTATTTATTTTCAAAAGTATAGTATTTAACAACAATATTCAGAACATTGTTCTAAGGAATAGTAATTGACTTTTTAAGGCATCATTAGCACCTTGTCGTAGTGATTAGCATGGTTAGCATTGCTGACAAAGCACTCTTAGAAAACTTAGATGTTTACCTTAACTGTCTCCAAATCCAGCGTATTCTGTGACAGAACTGAAAGTTCAAAAAGATAAAACACAGGAACTGTGCTATACTCCCTCAAGATTTCTTGTTATTTCATGAAAGTCCTGATCGTACAAACATCTCTTGATGTGTCATAGAATACAGTTTCCTTTTAAATATCTTCTAACACCTCTTGGCTTTCTCTGACTGATATTGAAAGTAGGTAACTTTGACTCTTCTGTCTGTAACAGAGCTGTTGTTACTGGTTAGATATTATGCAATCACCTGTCAGAAAAACAATTGGACTTTATTTGGTTTCTGCCAATCACCAAATTCAAAACTTGCTTAATATGGTTTATTATTAAATAAAAGTGTAGGTGTTAGATGTCACCATATTTTTTTTCTAGCTATTTATTAACCTAAACTGAATGTATTGCTTGTAGTTTCACTTGTTATTTATGAGAACTTCATAACTTCCCATATATTTTGCCTTACTTAGCTGTTTGAATTTGCTCAAACCCTTAAAATCTGAGTGGTTGAAAAAAATGTTTTAACTTGCAGTGTGTTGCTATGCAGACTAACATTGGCTCAAAGCTCACACAAGAAATTGAAAAAGTCAGATTCAGACTTTATCAGGTTTATTTATCACTTTCAAGTCCAAAAGCCAAAAAAAAGCCAAATAACTGGGATGGAGGAGAGCTAGAGAACATATCTGCCATGCTAAAATTCAGGAGTTGATATGCCAGCTACAGTACCTTGAAAATGTATTCATACCCCTTGACTTTTTCCTCATTTAGTCACATTACATCTACAAGCTTCCAGAGGTGGGAGTTATAAGTCAGCATGGTGCTGTGGGGATTTGTTGCTTTGGCAAGAACAGGGAGGCTTGATGGGGAGTTGAGTGGATCTCAATACAGATCAGTCCTGGAAGAAAACCACACACCAATGTACACTGCACTTTTTGTAATTACTTGGGAAAAAACTTTTGGAAACCATGAATCACTTTCTTCCTGTGCACAATTATGTGCGTGATTTGTGTTGGTCTGTCACATAAAACCTAATAATGCACGTTAACTTGACAATTTTGGAAAAATTCAAGGGATGTAATAGTTTTGCAAAACACTGCATGAGTTTTGCACCTCAGCAGCAGACAGATCTGTGGCCAAGCAGTGAGCTTCACACACAAGTCAACACAAGTCTTGTCTGACTGGTTTCGTCTGCGGTGTTCTCACAACACTGTTTGTACATGTTATCAATAGCATGTAAGAAAGCAGCTTTCTACTTCCATTCTTGGTCATCTGCTTCTATCTGTTGGCTTTTTTTTTTTTTACATGTAAAAACTAACCTTATAATATTTTTTATGTAGGACCACATGATGGCTGGAATGATCCACCAGCAGTACGCACTGGACCCAGGAAGAAGAAGGTATTTATTCATTCACTGCTTAATAATGGAAAAAAAGAAGTCAACCATTTAAGGTTAATGTTTATAGCAGGGATGCATATCAGCATCAACATTGGCCAATGGTAGTCACTTTTTAACATATGAGTATGTTAGAAAACACTACTGTGGCTCCTGAGGCCAAATCTTATTAAATAAATGACATAAAATGTCAGTTTGGTTTTTCTGTGGTAATATTTACTGTGAATCTAAAATGAGTAAATACTCCTGTTGAAATGTCATGTTTCAATACGACAAAATAAAAAACATGATAAACGTTTTCAAAGCTTTTCTGATGTTTCACTAAAAAAACATGCAAATGTGTTACTTTTTAGTTTTCTTTTCAGTTTTTCTTTTGTTTTCTTGTCATCCTATCATGTTTTGAGATATTTTTTGTCCATCCTGTCCTGTAAAAATTCTTCTATTCTGTCAGATGTCTGGACACCTCTTGTTCATGTTCCACCTCAGGAAACTGCTGAGATCTTGATTTTGACACTTTAATTCATTCAAAGTGATACTGAAAAAATGAAATCCCTATTCATCTTCAGTTTCTCAGTGGATTCCTGAAAGTTTTGTGTCAGAACTGATTGTAACAGTTCACATTCATCCTACTGAACAGAAACCTACAGTTCCATCTGAAGTTAAGGCTTCATGTTAGGAAAACAGAAGTGCAGCAACTCAGAAGATCATAAGATCTTTTATCTTCTACCTGCTTCTTTGTGAACAAATTGTGTTCAATTGGCATGACTATTTCTTTTTTTTTATTTTTAGTTTTTTACTTTTGATAGTCTGTTCAAAATAAATAAATAAATACTCTGAGGACAAACAGCCCCACTACCAGTTTTACATTTCACTTTTTGCAGCCGAGGAAAATAAATTAAAAGGCATATTTCTAGGTATCAAATTTAAACTTTGACCTCGTGCCTTGCTCAACAACCATGTTGAACCGTTCTCTGTGTACAGCTCCCTGATAACTACACTCCACCAGCCCCCATCACTGCTCCTGTGATGGGTTTCCCAGTGGAGGCCCCACAGCCACACAACCACACCCAAGTCCCACCTGGAGCCCCTCAGGAGCCAAACGTACAGGTTTGTTTCCAACGAAGGGGCGGTTACTGGAATCCTCAGCAGTAATGCGCTCGTCAGGAATGGCATCAGCTTTTATTGTTTTTTTCATTTGTGCGTGTTTGTTGCTCAGCTCCTCCAGCAGCTGCCAGCAGAGAGAGTGGAGCAGAAAGAGATCCCATCGGAGCACATGGTCCTCAAAACCACCTTTGACAGTTTGGTGCAGCGCTGCCAGCTCGCTGCAGGAGATCCTGTAAGTCAACATGTTTTCATTCTGCTGTTGGTTTTGTTGTCATTTCACAGCCTGTTTCCTCTGCAGAGGAAAGTATGTGGTTAGATAAAATATATAAATCTTTTTCAGCAAACAAAAAGGAAGCTTGATGATGCTGGAAAGCGTTTGGGACACTTGTATGACAAGCTGAGAGAGCAGTCGGTAAGGATTGTTTTGTGTTCAAGCAGAATAATTCATATCTCGAGTCAAACAGGAGCAGGGAGGGTTTGTTTTGGTAGCAGATGCTCTGCGGCAGACGGCTCATGGTCGACATGCAGGCTGCGTGGTGATCAATATGTTCTCAGAGACGTGATGTCAACTAATTGAAGATGATTAGTGTCTCCACGACGACAGTGCTAAACAAAAATGTCAGAGGTTTCTTGTCTACAGCATGTTTTTTTTAACTGATACTCTAACTTATAGATCAGAACCCAAAACCTTTTTTTCTGGTAGCAAAAAAGTAATCTATCTGTCTATCTTTTTTTATTAAAAGCCTGACAGTACTATAAAATGTATTTAGAAATGTAACAATTTTTACTCCTCTTCAGCATGAAAATAAATTGGGGGGGAAAATACATTTTCATAAACAGTTCAAGGAAGTCTCAGAGTTTATACTCTTAAAAAAAAAAACATGAACGGCAAAACAAATTGATTGTAATGGATTTATTGGCTTAAACCCAGAAATATATGACATCCATTCCAGTAGACTGGGGATTTTAGGGGTTAAACTTAAGATTAAGTTCCCTGCTTATTTGAGAAAAACATACAAGAATTGAATAATCTGGAAAACATAACTATGGCATAACAATTTACCAAATGCTACTTTGTTTTTTTTAGCTCTCTCACAACATTCTGGGTGGACTCCATGAAATCAGCCGCTGCGTGGCGAGCCAAAACTACCAGCGGGGCCTGGAGATCCACACTCAGGTGGTCAGCAGCAGCAACTTCAGCGAGATCTCTGCCTTCATGCCCATCCTCAAAGTGCTCATGACCATCGCCAACAAGCTGGGCGTCTAACACCCCGAAGACAACACCGACCACTCTTCAGTGTTACCATGTTGTTGTATACATATTTATTTCCTTAAAGAGCTGATGATGTGTCAACGATGCGAATAATGGCTGATAGCGTTACGGAACCCGCTCCCTCCCAGAGGACGCCGCGGCTGTTTGAGCCAATGAGGTGGAGTTTGTGTAGATGTCTGTTGATGTTGCTGTGCTAATTTTTACAAAAAAGATGAATGTATTCAGAAAGTGGCTGAGTATATGAATTGAAAATAGTGATGTAATACATAAAACCGGTTGATGCAAAGCAGGTGTATTTCCATAAAACGCGTTACATCGTACTGCAGTGTGTATTTTTCCTTTATGGCGCTTGTGGATTTTGGGGGTGGGAGGAAAAGTGTAATAAAGTGCATGCAGCGCTTCAGCTGCAAAAACAACACATCCAGGGGCTCACACTTTCATAAATCATGAGAATAAAATCTGGGTCGTCATTACAATCTACTCCGTCTGTGTACTCTGTGTGAGGGAGGCACAGACTGACACAACTGTGTGAACCATTTTGTAAAAACAAACGGCATCAAAAGCATTTGAACAAGAACTTCTGATTGTTCAGAGGATTTATTTCTTGTAATGACAGTGTGGGGAGTCTTTGGGCCAAAGCACTGAAGAAGAATGTTCCGTCAAATGTTTTATTTTCTATTAGATTGAACCTTGATAGCTTGTGTGAATGATTTTTTCCCCCCCCTTTTACCTCCATATTTGCATTAATGTGCATGCTTTCCTCTATTTATCCTAAGATGAATTCAAACAGTAGCTTTTAGAACAAAACTTAAAATAATTTCTGTTGAACCATCAAGAAATTAGCCACTCTCTCTGTTTAAGGTCCTGTTACTCCACCTTTCATGCAGACAGCAATGTTTCATTTTGTAACATCTGTTGTTTTAAAAACGGTCTTGGATGTAATGATCGAGTATTAACAAACTGACAGATTACAGATGATGTTCATAGTTTTGTAGCTACTTATAATAAGAAAAACAACTGGGCTTGTTTTGTGGCAGCAGAGGGCAGGAAAGTGCCTCACTGTGCCTGTTTTGGTTGCACAGATATTTATACAATCCATGTTGCTTACTTTACTCATTTCGGTATCTTTTTGAAATAAAGTTCCACTTGCAATATTTGAAGTCTTCAAACATAAAATGGCTCTTTGATTCACTGAGTGCAAGAGCCCCTTTTAGCCACAGGATGGATTTAATCATTTTTTCTTTTGATCCGTGAGATCAGACTGTTTTTTTTCCAATTGATTAAGATCCATCATAATTTCCCCAGCTGCATTTACCTTTTTGAGGATAATAAAAATCAGATAATGGTGAGGGTTGCATTTGTATGCATAAATGGGGATAGTCTAGTTTAATTTAGAAAGGGGCATATATTTATAGATTTGAGTAATATCAAGTAAAAGTCTTTAAGCAATAATTCAGGATTTTGACATTTTCAGTGAAGCATTCAGACGTCTTACCAGCATTGCTCAAGAAAATACTCTTGGCATCTTTATTTAATTTAACTCCAGATTCAGGTGCCAATACTAATCTTTTGTACTATGTTAGTGGAGTGAAAAGCCAAATTTCTATAACAGTTGTGTTATTTTATTTTTTTTCCAGTGACTTTTCTATCAGACAGTTACTCCGACCAAATACACATCATTTCTCAGCATATATTTTGCATGGGAACCTGTATGAATAAGCATCAAAAGCAAATGTGATGCTGATTTAAAGGTTCATTAAATCACATTTGAATAAGTCATCATTTTTCGGACTGGAATTGTTTTAAGACAATGGAGGTCCACTTTATTTTGGCCTTGTTTGGACGCTACCTTTAGCATAGGAGCTAATAGCCTGGATTCTCAGTAAGTAGCCAAGAGAGTTATATACTGCAGGTAAGATATTAACTTTGCATAACCTCGTAACAGCTAGAATCACTCTTGAAAAATGATGGACCAACTTTTTATTAGGACCAGCTGTAACAAAACAAGCACCAGTCTTTCTGTATCTGTTTAGTACATTTGAAAGAATCTTTAAATGTAAAATGTTTGCGTTGGGAAAACTCTCTAGGTTGAACTAGACATTTTTGGAAACTTTTCAGCACATTGCGATTACAGTCATGATTTCGTGTAAGCATCAAGTTTTAAGTAAACTTGTGGACAGGTATGGACAGGTAACCTCTGTATGCTTTCAATGGGGGTCTGTCACAGCAACCGCTCATTTCAGTTCCTACCCTGAGTCAGGGCACATGAATGCACCAGGCTAATTCAGGAACCTTCCCCGGCCTCATGTTAAGTGTTAAAGTCATTAATCACTCGGCCCGTGGGCCACTAATGTTCTTAATAAATTTAAAGTCTTTCCAGCTGTTTCTCACGCTCTGCTTCGATTGGTCCAGGGGAATCAGAAGTGGAAACCTGACTGCTGATTGGTCGCTTTCAGTCGCATGCCGCGAGCTGCGTGATGCGATTATGAACACGTGATGGTTTTTTTGGGAGGGGGGGAGGTTGAACTTTAGTGAACTTTGTCGCCTCTCTACAGGCTCATGGAAAGCTGATGAAACATCTCCACACATCACACCACGATGCGTTCCGGATCGTGCCAATCAGGCATCAGGGTTGACTCGGTTTATCATGTGGGAGAAATGTGCTGACGGGACTGAATATATCGCTGCAGTGCTGGTCGGTTTGTGGAGTCATGGTCCTGCGAAATCACTCAGCTGGGACCACTGTAGACATAGAAAGATATTTTATATATTTGCATAATACAATTAAGTAAAAATAAAATAAAATCCATCTTTATTTTTACAGAGTACCGAGTAACTGATCAAATCATTTAATATTTAAAAATCCCATCATCAGATGGATCAGAATAAAAAAACAAATGTTGGTTTTTTAACCCTTTCATGCATAGTGGTCACTACAGTGGACAGCTATCTAAAAGCCATTTTCTTGTGCTTCCTGTGGATTTTTATGTTATAAATGCACACAGACCACTGAAGTGGACACTAATGCATCATAAAATATACCATCAACTACTGGCCATCAGCTGCAAATGCAAGAAATTATTTTTGTTAAATACAATATGGCCGACAGACAAAAAAGCATGAGAACCGACCCGGTCCCTCCTTCTACTGTAGACGACTCTTGCAAGTAAAAAAAATATTGTGACATCAGATAACCCCTAAGGAACAATACTACTGATGTATTTTTCAAATAACAACTTTGTATTTGGACAAAATTACAATAGATCACATAAAAAAAATAAAATAAAAATTCTTTTTACAAAAAAATGTTCCTACCTTTTTTATGCCGTAAGAAAAGAATTTTAAAAAATGGAAAAAAAATTCTGACACAAAGGATCATAATTCATGCATCAGAGGGTTAAGAACCAAAATGACAACAATTCATATGAGAAACAAAAAATAACAAAATCAAGCAAAAACAATTTATTTATAAATCAGTTTGTTTCAATATAAAACTTGTGAAACTATAACAAAAACTGCAGTTGTGTGTCTTTGTCTGGTGAATTTTTGGTTAGAAGATGTTTGTTTTGCATTCAGTGAAGTCACTCAGTGGGCAGAGAATCCAGAAATTTTACTCAAGTAAGTAGCGATACTTCATGAAAAATAACCAAAGTAAACAGTACAGCATAGTAAAATTACTACTAAAAGTACATTTCAGAAAAGTTCCTCAAGTAAAGTAATTGAGTAAATGTAACTTGTTACTTCTCAGCTTTGCTCATAGTCAATTCCACATCATACTTACTGCTGCTGAGTTATATAAAGATGTTTAATGTGGCGCTAACTCATACTGTAAAACATACACCTCCTCTTTTTTTTGGTATTGTGACTTCAACATCTATATCAAATTACAGTTTTGAAAAAGGTTTTGGAAGGAGGGATATAATAAACCTGATGGCTGCACCTGTCAGTTAAGATATTTTTTACAATATAATGTAATATAATGTAGTTATTGTGCAATGTTTACTTTAATGTTTGCACAATAACGCAATGATGAAAGAAAAATACAAAAAGCTGCAAAAAAAACCCCTGCAAATCACATCTTTAGCATAAATTTAGTCAAATCAAGTTTATTTGCGTAGCCCATTTCAGCAGTTCGAAGTGCTTAACATTATAAAAACGTAACACACGTAGCAAATAAAGCAATAAATCTTCTTTACGTGACACTAGGAAATTATAACAGCTAAAACTAAATGATTTAACTTTTATGACGGGAAACCAAAGTAGTCCTGGCCTGGCAACCTGATGTGAACTGGTCTCAGACCAGCATGCTGGTCTTACATTCCTTTCTGTCCTGTGTGAAGCCAGCCAGTCCGTTTTAAACAGCAGGGTTTTATTTCACAGGGACTTGAAATAAAACCCTGCTGTTTCTCCTGTGAATCATTGGGCGAATTCTTAAACACAAAACATAAAAGCGTCTCAGGGAACCGAAAATCCTCTACAGGACTCCAGATTGACATCACATAAACATTAGTGGCATAAATCAGTATTATTAACCTCCAAAGTGCAAGAGGTTTGTGTTTTTCCATAATAATGCAGTCCTCTGTGTAAGTCTTTCCCTTCTGGGTGTCTGATCAGAAGAGACACAGAGTTGGTTGCTTTTGAGCACAGTGGCAGATTACTCATGATGTGGACTTATGTTTGAGGTTGCGCAAAGGTTGATGTATTGCAGGTGAGGAGTTTGGTGAAATACAACTAATTTGCTGAAAGAGACCCTGTTAGAAAGGTGAACAGGAAGATGAATTTCTCCAGCAATGCTGAAGCTTTAGAAAGAATTAGCTCAGAGCAGACAGATGACTGCACATCAAATAGTGTCACTAAGATATATAAATAAAACCAGTTACTTTGATTTTGTATTGTAATATGTGACCTTTTCATATTTCACTCAACCTGAGATTCGTATATATTACAGTGTTTTTATCAGGTGTTTGCAAACCTTTGGATGCTGCTGTTCAGGAAATAACATAACAGAGAATGATCATTTTGAGTCCATTATTCTAAATTATTGAAATTTGTCCGATGAGCATGCAGCCTTCACACATTTAGGTGTACCCATATGTTTTAATATTAATTTATTACACATTTATGTTAACGTATTAAGAGGTATATAATAACTGTGGAAATGACTACTTTTGTCTTTACAGGGCAAAACCAAATTGTTTTATTTTTGACATTCATACTGCTTCCTCAATGTAAACTAAAAATATTTTAAAATGAACCAGATGAAGATAAAGGAGGCAAATCTGCAGTGAAGTGTTTATAATACAATATGACACACACAAAAAGAAGCAACAATCAACATATTAGATTCCAAGTGTATTGAAAATATTGTCATTTTTTATTTCAGAATAGGAAACAGTTGAAATCTGACAAACTGGGAACCTTATCAATCCCTCCTGAAGCTATGAAAATGCTTACTTTTGTACTTTGGGGGAGCTGCACAGCTGAGTGACACTACTGGCTTGTGATGACATTTCTCAAGACAACATGGCGTCTCTGCTCCTGTCCTCTACCAGGACCCTTATTTTACGAGTTAAAACTCCCAAATGAACATTTGCACCAGTGAAAGTTTTTTCCAACACAAAAGCTTCCCTTCACTTTCCAGTTGTCCTCCCAAGATTTGTCAAATGGAACTAAAACGGTCTTGCCTTGTATTTCAGCCTGGAAGCTATTTTTTTTTAGTATTTGAACCTTGGAGCTGCTGGAATGTGAAGAAATGGATTCATGTCATAAGGCATTAGGAGGCACAGTACCTTGAAAAATATTAATATACCAAGAAATTTCACAATTTGTCATGTTTCAACCCTGAACTCTTTTTTATTGTTATTTTATTAGGATGTTAATTTCTCCAAAATATCATGTTGAAGTTAAAGGAAAATAGAACACAATCTCAAAAGTGTGGTGTGCATCTACGTTCTGGAGGAACAGCAGACATCCAGAAGGATTTAGATCAAATAAAAATGTGTGCCTACATCGCAATTTTACTTCACTTTAGCTGGTTTCTAAAGAAAACATAAAATTAAAATAACTGGCAGAGGACCACTGATTTATGGCAGTTAATATTGCCACAAAGTATCAGATTCCTTCTACTTTGTAATTATGCAAAACCTTGTGCTGGTTTATCCCAAAATCCCAATAAGATTCAGAAACGTTTGTAACTGTAACGTCACAAAATAGCTAAAGGAAGGTGTGAATATTTTTGCACGGTACTGAAGTCTGACTGCTGGCAAAGAAGAAAAGCAGGCGCTGCAGTTTGATAATATTTCACATATACGACACAAGACTCGGCCAAATCAAGGAGCGCAAAAACCATCAAGTTAAGAATATTTCAAGTCAAAAAAGAGAGAAATATCTTTTATACATAAATAATTAAAGCATTCCATAGACCAGAATCGCAGATAAACACTAACATTAAAGCACCTACAAATTGAAAATGGCAGTCTCTTTTTTCAGACCGTCTCAAAGAATCACCATGACAACAGTCCTGATGATACAACAGCAACAAAATGCAGTTCTGCCATGACAGTCACTGACACATCACCTCAGCACAACACCTACTACAGCATATGGCCATTCAAAAGGAGTGGCATGTTTTATTTTTCTAATAGATCTGTCACGTGACTGGCTGCTGCACCAACCAATGAGAGCCCGGCCTTCACAATCGTGATGTGAGAAAGAAACTATAGATTTTACCATAAAAGCGGCTGATTGGAACACTATCTGCAAAATTATGCAAAACTGAACAGGAAATATTTTGAACTTTATCGAAAACATATTATCACTGAGATTAGTTACATTAATGAATAAATGCAGCAAAACTGAACATTTTATCGAGAACTTCAAGTTTTGCTTTAAATTTGGTTTCGTTTCTCTGCACAAGGCAACTGTAGTAAACATCAACGCAAGCTGCACGACTTGGTTTTCAAATTTCAATAAAGCCAACGAGTATCAACTACGAAGATTTTTTTTTTTTAAATCTTAAAAACTCATGAAGTTAAGCTTTAGAACAGAATTAATTTTAGAAAGTGCTATACACAAAAATAAAGTCCAGTTTCCAATCAGCGTTAAATAAACATTAATGCAATACATAAAAATGATCAGCTACATTGTTGAATGCTGATGAAGACTGAACAGCGGTGAAGAATAGTCCACTTTTAAAACTCAACAGTGAAAAAGCTGAAACAACTGAGCACTGGGTCTGAATCTAAATCGCAAATCTCAAAATTGTAAAGCGTTCTTTTGAACTTCAAAATTTTGTGTGGCTACAGCTACAAAAACCCCCCACCAAAAACAAGCAAACTGTGGTAAAGGCCCTTGTGACGCTGAATTTCAACCTCAGAAGATGAGCAAATGAGCAGCTGTCAGAGCGCTGTTATTCATCTTCTCTTGAAATGGACATTGTCTGTTCTGTGTTTTATCCTTCCTATTTTTATTTTTTTTTTAGCCACTGCGGTGGCTTCCGTCTCCGGTGCGCTGTATCCGGGACAGGACCACCTCGCGGGACACCCTCTTGCGGTCCTTGGCCAGGCCCAGGAAGCACATGAAGTCGATGAAGCAGGTGGTGAGGTTCAGCTTGCAGCCGTACTCGCTGGTGGCGTAGTCGTAAGGGAACGTATGGTGGTAGTTGTGAAATCCCTCGCCTGGATTTTAAAACAAGAGTTTGAAAAGAAGGAATTGTAACATTTGTATTTCAATGTCGGAATTTCAATAAAATATTTAAACTGTTTGCACTTATGTAAACTAAAAAATGCTTTCACTGTTTTTTTGGTTTTTTTGACAGTTTAACCTGGAAGGGAATTTTGTCAGCTTCCTTTAGGCCTACTTGACTTCCTCTTGTCATTCCAGACTCGGCCATGCCCGTCCTGTCAGATTTTTCCGCCTCATCATCCTTCTGCTATTCACTTAATTCAATCCGGATCATTAACCAGCCCCCGTGCCATGTTTGTGCCACGTTCTATGCACCGCTCCACACAGGAAGTCGAAACTGGGAGTCACTTTCGACCTCCTCGCGTTTGATGCACGATACGACAGAGGGGGGGGAGGGAGAAAACGAACATGGTTGCCTCCATTTTTTTCGCTTTGCAACAACAAATGCAGTCACATGTGCATGCCTATGTGAGGAGAGTGGGTGAAAAGCGTGGAAACTGGAAATACGAAATAAATATCATATGCTCACAGGTTCAGATGTATCGCATTGTTAAAACATCCTATAATGTCAAAATAGTAGAAGTTCATGCCTCTCAAAGTGGATGGAAAATAATCCACTACAAAATGTGTTTTACACATAAAATATCTGAAAAGTGTGGCATGCTTTTGTGCTTCAGTGTTGCAGAAGCTTCTTTTGATGCAACTACAGCTGTAAGTCTTTAAGGACTGTCTCTCCTTAGGTAAACAGGCTTAGGTTGTTTACCTAAGGTTGTTTACCTAAGCCTGTAAGTAAGCATCTACAGGCTTAAGTGTTTACCTATTCTTCTGCTAGCATCAATTTTCTAATACTTAGGTCCAATAACTTTTATTCAACACTAAAATACACTTAAACAGGATTAAACTAATCCCTGACTTGGTCTATTCAAATTGTAACTTGAATTATGTATAAATTACAGTTAAAACAAGTGTTAGGGTTATTTTTATATACCTATGGCGCTGAAAGTGACAAATCTGTTCTCCCTCGGGTTGATGTTCTGGTCGTACGGCCGGTTTCCCCACATGTGCGCCGCGCTGTTCACCAGCCAGGAGGCGTTCAGCACCAAGGTGTACCTCAGCAGAGCCGGGACGAAGTACGCCACCCACAGGGGCTCGCCCCAGAAGTACCAAGGCACGAACGTCGGGATAAAGAAGCACGTCAGCAGCACAGAGAGCTTGTAGTGCCTGGTGGAGAGACAAACAGGAAGCAGAAAACAGCAAATTAAGAAATACAGATAAGAACTCTGTTCTCTTCAAGACACTTTTAGTTGAACTTTAAGTTACTCTGCAGGTCTTAAACCATATTTTGCTCTCTACAGCACTTCTTCAAAATATTCATAACCCTTCATTTTTTTTTGCAATTTTTCATGGAAAATTTTCTATGTATTTTAATTGGACTTTATTTGATGGATCAGTATAAAGTAATGTGTGATTGTATGTGGAAGGAAAAAAGGATACAAGATTTTACAAATACAAATCTGAAAAGGAGGTATCCACTCATCCATTTTTCTCTGATGCCCCTTAATTCAACCATGAGCAACTAGTCGGAGTCAATTTGTGTCTAATTTGTTGTTTGTACGAAAGCCTCACAGATATATGGATTTTTTTAAAGAAAGACAAAAAGCTGCGGGAGGTTCTGGATGTTCTACACTGTCTTCACTCAGGAACGCTATAAAAAGACCCTTCCACTTCATAATTATAGGCAAATTTAAGTTGAGCTAACAGACAAAATTCAGATACAATGCATTAAGGTTTATAGCTGTGTCATGACCAAATGTGAGCATGAATACTTTTAATAGGGATCATATTTGACCTCCTTCTTCAAGACTCAACACAAGCATATTTATGTAAATTAACTTACCTCCTCTGAAACATTACAACTTTGTCGCCTAGCAGGTCGCTCAGCTCCAGCTTGCTCCCCTTCTCGATGACGTCGGGATGTTTGCGCACCAGCAGCCAGCCGATGTGGGAGAAGAAGAAGCCCCTTTTGGCGTTGTGAGGGTCTGCGTCTGTCTCCGAGTATTTGTGATGAACCCGGTGGTCTCGAGCCCATTCGAATATATCGTTCTACGGGTTTGAGTTGAAACAATGTTTGCACCAACTGAGATATTAACAACAGTGTGTTACTCTTTTTTTTTTTTTTTTTTACACACCTGAAAAGCCATGGAATTACCAAAAGCGAGGAAGATCCTCAGAGGTAATGAAGCTTTGTAGGTCCTGTGGCTCCACAAGCGGTGAGCCCCTGCAGTAATTCCTAAAGCACTTATCAGAAAGCAGGTCATAGCTGTGGAGAGACATAGCAAATATACAGGGGAAAAATAAAGCTAAAATATGACAAGGTCTTGTTTTCTCTTTATTAAGGCTAGATTTGATTATAGACTTATCAGAAAATAACCCAGGGTTATTTACTTGCACATACCCTTGAGTTTGAGATTGTAAACAAAACAAGACAAGTTGGTGCCGGACATTGGAATACACGAGTCATCTTCCCTTAATGCACTCAGATTTTCACCTAAATGGCAATTGTTTATCTGAAACTACTTCCTGTTCCTCAAGCAGCGCTGCGATGTACAAGTTAACCAGTAAGCCAAATGCATATTTAGAAGCCCACAAACACAGACGTTTGTGTATAAACATCTGCACTGTTTTTTTAGTTGCACAAAAGGACACCATTTGAATTAATGAAATGCAGTGGGGTTACTTTTGTTTCTTTGTGACACCAAAAGTTACATAACCTTGTGACTGAACTCACCCCTCCATTACTGATAATGGAAGAGGGATTTAATTATTTAATGTGAATATAGCGGTATGTATTTTTCCAACTAGCCTACATTTATTTGCTTTCACATTATGATGTTACTTGATTAAAGACCTAACACTGTGAATCTAATGTTAAAGAGTATTTCCTTTCTTTCCTGTCACTCGTGCATCTCAGCTATAAACATACACTGCCTTGAAGAAGTATTCATACCCCATAAGATTTTATTTTATGACCGGAAACTTCAACATATTTCACAGGGATTTTATATTATAGGCCAATACAAGGCAGCAACTAATTGTGAAGTTTGACTGGGCCATTCTCACATGAATAAGTTTGATATAACCTATGCTGTTGTAATGTTGGCTTTGCATTTAAGGGTGCCAGCCCTGTTAGAGATCAACTTCAACCTCAGTCCCAGATCCTGTGCTCCAGCCATCTTTTATTCAACTCTGTAAAGTATCCGCATCTCTATCTGCTAAAGAGAAACATCCCCAAAGTTGCCACCATGCTTCACTGGATGTTGTATTCAGGGTGACGTCCGGTGTCATTTTTCCATAAATCATAGTGCTTTACATGTACATGAAATTATTGTATATTAGTCCTAACTGACCAGAGCACATTCTTCCACATTCCAGATTTTAGGTATAAAAAATGTCAAAAGCCATTTATGCATTTCCTTCCACTTCACATGTGTCCACTAATATATGTTGACATATTACATCAAATATAATGAGTGTTGTGGTTGTAAAAATGTGAACAAGTTCGAGGGGTATAAATACTTTTTCATAGCTTTGTAACTGCATAACGAGAAGATTCTCCGTGAGCAACTGAGTCATGATGCTACTTTTACAGCGGATAATTGGATGTAATATGATCCTCAATAAAAAAAAATAACAATGTGCAAGCATGCTCTGACATGTAGCTTTTCTCACCCGCTCCTTTAGTTTGATTTTACTTACTCCAAAGCAACGTAGAGGGAGATGCAGAAGGGATGAGGAATAAGCCGTAAACTGCTCCTAAATGCAACAGAGTCATGAGGATGATATTTCTCCAGACAAGGATCTTAGAAGGTTTCGGGCCTTCCTTCTCCTCGTAGGTGTGATCAAACGCATCTTCTCCGGCTGCCTCTGAGCAAACGTCCCCGTTGACCGACTTGTGCTGTTGCTGCTTTTCAAACGGCTCCGACCCCGTCATGTTGGCTTCGGATGAGTGATGCTCTAAAGGAAACAATTAAAGAAACGAAGCAGCGACACAGAAGGTTTAAAAAATGCTGCGCACTGAGAACATGCTAATTACTGTTTTAGCTAACAAGACTGGCAAGTTGCTAGTTGGCGCTGGTGAAGAAAAAAAACGAGTGGTCATGTAACGAAAATGCAGGCAATGACAACGTTGCGTAACACTGGCTTAATATTTAATAGTAATAATAAATTATAAACATAACTCACAACTCACCAAGTAAAGAAAGGTAAAATGAATATTTCTGGGGCTATAAAAGGAGTCAAAATCGGTGTCTGACCTAAAATTACAGTAACCTAGAAAGAGAGTGGTAGTCAGCGCTGTGGTGAGCATCAATGAGAGAGTCAGCCTCCGATGAGCTCGACCAATCAGAGCGCTGATGCCGCCTCACATTTGATGCTGATTGGCTGTCTCTTTATCTGGTGTTTACCTTTTATTCATTCGATGACCAGCCGATGTATGTTAACCTCCCACCGTAGAGCAGCTGCTGTGGTGCCTTTCCGCGGCTGTCTAGACTTGTATTGAATTAAAGTGCACTCGTATTTCCACTACCCTGGTTATAAAACGGGTCACGGAAAAAACCTGCAACTGTTTTTGATAAGTTGGTTTTAAATACTGGTTTTATATTTTAAAAAAACGATGTAAACGACTAGTTGTATATTAATGTGCTGCGTTGAACTTTAACGGCCGTTAACTATTTTTAATGGCGCGTGAACCAAAATGTAATGCGGATGTGCCGAATCGTATTTCCCCTTCGAGATGTTTCTCCGCTAGCTGTGCGCGCGCATTTACTACACTTTACGGGCGCCTCGTAACTCCGTGGTGCATTTAAATGAAGTTATGTATGAAAATATTTTTTTCTTATAAAAAATAATTAATTGTAATAACTTTTTAATATGTTTGTAGCATAACCATTTTCTACAATAAGTCTTTCATAGTATGTTTCTTTGTGATTTGCAAATATAGACACATTTCCCATCCTTTCCCAGCAAGATAGCTCAAGCCCACACATATTTAACTGAGAGAGTCTGTGATGAGCAGTTTGACATATTTTTATTAAATAGTGACCACTTCAATTTCTGGTTTAATATTAATTATTACTTATCAGCACATAAATAACAAAAATAAAATATTATAGTTAGGCATACTTTGCCACAAAAACATCCATTAAGTCGTAATTAGTGTGGGAAGCCTGGGGTCTCCCTTGAAACTGCCACCTGGATGTGCTGTTGCATATGGGCAGTTTAAACTTTGATGTTATTCATTTGTAACATTTAAAATAATGACTAATTTATTAGGGCAAAATACAAGAGTAAAACCAAGTGAAAGCGATCAAGTATCTTCTATGGGAGGCATTGACTAATACTGCTCTGGCATCTAATCATAAGAATAACTCTTAACTAAAATAACATCACTGTTGAACAATGTCTCCCATTCCATACATGAAGCTGTTGGTGAACTGGAGAGTTCTTTCACTGTCAGACTGATGCATCTTAAGTGCACAAAGTAGTGTTATCAGATATCCTTCTTCTCAGAACCTGTTGGACTGTAACCATCACTGTGTCACAACAAACTGAGTAAATGTCTACATCCCTGCTGGTGTTTGCACAGTTATTTGCACAGTTTTACTAATTTCAAATAAAATTTCTGCTTGTATTTGCATAGCTTTGTTTGCACAGTTTTATATTGTGAATTGTCTACTGGTTTAATGCACAAATACACACGTGCATTTCACATATATTTTCATTATTTTAATTTGATATATTTTAATGCCTTTATCTTCAGTACTTGTATTTTTGTGTGAACATAATTGCCCCGATGTCCTTTTATGTTGCTGCTGTTAATTCTGAAATTCCCCCAATCTTGGACAAAAAGGTCTATTCTATTCTATTCTATTCTATTCTATTCTATTCTATTCTATTCTATTCTATTCTATTCTATAAGAATACATCATTTCAGATCCATTTCAGTACAAATGATCAAATGTGCGCATTGTATTTGAATGCATCATTAGGTTATAAAATGACCGTAAGCCAATGTGTAGTTGCGCAAAAGTGTAAAAGTGAAACTTGACTCTATGTAACTCCGGCTTGGCTTATCACAGTTTTGCGTTTCTTCCTGGCTGACCTACATTTGGAAAGCTGGAGACTTTGTCGCCATCTAGGGGAGATTTCAAGTATAGCACCAATGATGCCACCTTAATCATTTTCATTAAACAAACGGGACAAGCCTGGGCACCGGCAGTAAAAATTTGCTCCTATGCTAATAAGTAAATATTTTCATAACTGAATGACTTTAGTCTATTTACAGTGTATTCGCATTTTAATTAGGTAGCGGATGTATTTATAGTCACAGTCGTTGCCGCTGCTGCTGCCGCCGCCGCCGCTGCTGCTGCTGCAATGGAAGTAAACAGGGACGAGGCGGAGCGCTGCATTGACATTGCTGCCGCAGCTTTAAAGATTCACCAGCCTGAAAAGGCGCTGAGGTTCTTGGAGAAGGCACAGAGACTTTTCCCAACAGAGAAAGCTCAAGGTAAGCAAGAGTTATGATGGTGGTGCGTGATGAGGACTCTGTAGTTGCAGCATCATCACCTGCAGCAGCACCTCCATCCCAGAGGAGCTGCGCATACAGCATACAGCCAGGGCCTGTAATAGCATTACTAGCTGACTCCGTTACTATTACACTCTAATGTTAAGCTTGACAATACGCAAAGCTGATGTTCATTTTCATTAATATTTTGGGTTTGAATGTGTCAGTAAATATTAATAGAAAAAAAAAACCTAGACATCCGGTCAACAACAGGGCAGGGGAGGGACCTAGATTACCAGCATCCTTAAATAGCAGTTTCCTTTGCATGCACTATCCATACTGTTTTTTCCCCGAACACCTTTTGTCACATTACAATCACAAAGCTTCATGTTTTATGTAAACTATATGTGATAATAAAGCAGTACAAAATTACAAAGTGTAAGGAACATAATATTTAATTACACACACACACACACACACCAACACACACACACACACACATATATATATATAACAAAATTATTTTCTTTTTGTCATGTTGTTGCTATAGTATTATGTATGTTTGTATTCAACCTCATTCACTCTGATCTGATACTCCTAATTAAAATAAAGTTACCAAACCGGCAAACAGATTCCAGTTGTGTTTAGAGTTGTGCAATAAATAAATTTTTATAGAATCAAATCTCCTATTTAGGAAACGTTTTGGAAAATCTGGATTTTATTTTATTTTTTTTACTGTTGAACTACTTGGGCTTCCGTAGTTCAGAGTGACGTCAGCCCACCCAGGGCCTACCACCTTGTTTCACAAGCATGTTTAACAGTTTGTATTTTCTTTTATTTGTAATTTCTGTTTAAGAATAGAATGGGGACAAACAAACTGACTATAATTAGAAATTGGATTAAAATAAACTTTTAGAGGTGTGAAAAGACTTGGGATTGGTGTGGAAGTTCACCTTCCAGCTGAACAACTGTACTGTAACTGAAACAAAAGCTGGCAGAAAAATTTAGACACAACAAGCAGTTAAAGGTATTTTTAGAAAAAGCTTCTAGAAAATGACCTTATGTAATTCCTAAAATATGATAAGTATGATTAGCTAATCTGTAAAACAAGGGTTTGTGTGATTTTAGGTGCTGTCTTACTGCTTCAGTTAATAACAATTTGTCACTGTATGATTGTCAGCACTGCTGGACCTTATTGCAAGGAATGGCTTCACTCCCAGACATGGCGGCCACTCAGACTTCAGCGACGATTCTGGGCCTCGACAGCGACAGGTCCCACATGAAGACACCAAGCCAGAAGAAAAACCTTCAGACACCCTTAGATCTTACACAGCAGAGCAGCAGGAGGCCGTGAGAAGGTACTGAATAAATGGAGGTGCTGTTGATGTAATAAAATTTTTTTCTTCATCTGCCCTTCACATTCCTAACCATGTTTTTTTTGCACACAGAATAAAACAATGCAAAGACTTCTACGAAATCCTCGGGCTCCAGAAAGATTTCTCTGAGGACGAGCTCAAGAGGTCGTACAGAAAACTGGCTCTGAAATTCCACCCTGACAAGAATCACGCGCCGGGCGCGACAGAAGCATTTAAAGGTGATTCAGTTGATTGTCATGTTGACAATCAACAATTTGTTGTTGATTGTCAACATGAATCAACATGAACGCGATTCATGTTGACAATCAGAAAAGTCAAACATGAGACAGATGCCAACTGAACTTGTAGAAAGTATAACAATTGTTCATGTCTCACAGCTATCGGAAATGCCTATGCTGTTCTGAGTAATGCAAACAAAAGAAGACAGTATGATCAGTGGGGAGAAGAGGGAAGGCATCCATCAAATAGCAGCCCTGAAAATGGAAATTTTGAGCCAGATATCTCACCTGAAGATCTCTTCAACATGTTCTTTGGAGGAGGTTATCCATCAAGTAAGTGTCACCTCTCTTTGTCTTTCAACAGCCATCTACTTGAGATGAAATTGATAAACCATACTTTATTATTCTAGGTAATGGTCATGTATACACTAATGGGCGGATGCGTAACCAGAGGCGGGAGAGAAGAGAGCGACCAAGAGATGTAAGTTATTACATTATTTGTATATTCTTCTGATTAATTGTTTTATTTTTATCTATTTATTTTTATTTGATCTGTCTTTGTTCTTTGATTGCTTCACAACAACCTATTTTTTCACCATTCATGTATCTATTGTTCATGCAGTACAGCAGCTTAAACAAAAATTGATTACAAAGTTTTGTATTTTATGTATAGCATACTTACCATGAGTTCTTCTTCCTCTACATTACTATTATCATTATTACTATTTTCATTATTATGTTTTACTATGGTTGTTAGTTTGTTATGTTATGTTTGTTTTTACAAATTGCCTTTATTTATGTATTACTGTATCAGTTGTTGATTACATTTTTTACTCCATTAATTAATTACTTTAACAGTTTTCTTCTATATTTTTATGTCTTCACATGGTTTTCTTTATTTTGACTATTTAATTCCATTAGTTATGCTTTAACACATTTAGTTTCTGCATTTTCTTTTTTGCATTCTGAACAAGCAATGGCTAATATTAGAGTTGACTAAGAGTTAAAAAATATGTGTTGAATTTTGACTCTTAGAGCACACTCGATACCAAGTTGTACAGTCAATAGTATGTGCTGTGTCTGTGTTGTGTTTTCGATTTTTGTTTGCTCTAATTATGGCTCTCAGAGTAAATGCAGTATACAGATAATGTGGTGTCGCATAATCGCCAGCAGGGGGTGGCATTTAGTCGCTCGCCATTTTACAAGGTTGAGAAGACGTTTCCCTTCAGAGATGTTTTTCTGTCACACCCGCAGGGAGGTCTGGCTGTCTTCGTGCAGGTCATGCCCATCCTCATTCTGGTGATTGTGTCGGCTCTCAGTCAGATAATGGTCAACAGCCCCTCCTACAGTCTCAGCTTCAGGCCGTGAGTGTGACCTCCTGTTCCAAAACGGTGCACAAGAGTGTTAAATAACACAGTGAACGGTTGTTCTGCCTGACCGAAAAGGACTTAATTTAGCTGTGAACTCTAGAACTTTTTCACAGTGTCTCACGTTACAGCCACAAAACCTTAGCATGCTTTATTAGAACGACTCTTGAAAATGGCTTGCAAATAAAATTTGAAGGCTGTGAGGCTCATTTGTTTTCAGACATGTTTACTCTGATATCCCTAAATAAAATCCAGTGTATCCAGCTGCCTCAAAAGTCCTCTAATTATTAAATAGATTTCACTTTTATGACGGAAAGAAAAAAAATCATTGTTAAAAGAGCCATAAAAGCCATACTACAACCCTATGGTACAGTTGTGGGGGGCGGGACAGATGAAACCAGGGAAAAGGTCCAACCTTCCAGTAAGATAATGATGGTAAATACCTAGAGCTACAATAGATTAAAATGTTTCCAATAGACCAGTGCAGGTTTAGAGCTAAATCCAATTGAAAACCTGTTGCAAGACTTGGAAATTAATATTCCATTCAATCTGACCAAAACTGGGCTTTTTTGCAAGGGAAAACCCGACACAATTTTCATATTTTTATATGTCATTTTTTTTTCCTTCCCAATTCCCAATTATGCTCTATTTTATCTTAGTTCACCCCATCCTCCACCCAAAAAAATGCTTTGGGATTTACGATTTAAATGTGAAAATTAGATTTTCACAAGGCATAGTAAAGTCATTGCTCTAAAAAGCATATAAGTTGCATGAAAACAATTTCTTAATTTTATTTTCAGAAACAGATGGTTTTAGAGATTTTTTTTTTCATTTCGTTTGTCTTATGGAAACTCTTGCATTTGCAATCTGAAATATCCTTTGAATTGAGCCAAGTTGATTCAGGGCCCAGTGGGTCATTGCTGCGCTGCCTGCTGTCATATGATATGTCTCCCACACGCTGTCTTATCTCCTGTTAGGTCAGCTGGCTACACGCAGAAGAGGCTGACTGAGAACCTGAAGGTGCCATATTATGTGGGGGAGCAGTTCTCCAAAGAGTTCACGGGCATGAATCTGAAAAATCTGGAGCGCAGCGTGGAGGATGACTACATTTCAAACCTCCGCAACAACTGCTGGAAAGAGAAACAGCAAAGTAGGGCTTCTTCTTGCATCAGGCCAGGCTGAAGCTTTTGCAACGCTTGAAGAGGTTTGGCAGCCCTCCTCGTATATCTCACATGATTTGTTTGTGTGGTCTGTTGCAGAGGAAGGAATGCTCTACAGGGCTCGCTATTTTGGAGACAGTGAGCTGTACCAGAGAGCGCAGCGGGCTCGAACTCCAAGCTGCGCCAAGCTCTCAGAGATCACGGCCTCCTTACATTAAAACATTGCTAATCTTACATTAGTTCTCCAGAATAGAATTAGTTCTGATTATCTTTCCTCTTGTTGCCTTCAGGTTTCTAGAATCATCCCAAAACATGACTAACACAAAGGCTGTAAATACATAAGCTTCAACATCCTCAAGGCCTTACGTAGCTAAAGACACACGAGTAAAACACTTCCCTCTCCACTCTCTTTTCTAAGTTCACCTGATTGACATAGAATTCTTCATATATATATATATATTGCCATGAATTAAAACAAAGCCATTTATCACATCTTGACAAGGGAACAAGATGTAGATTTGATGAGAAGCCTGAAAGAACAGAAGCCATGAAGATGAAAAAGATTGCTTCACCTCTGTACGACTGAGAAGCCAGTGTCGAACCAGACACAAAGTTTAGCTATAAATAGAAATGCGGATGTTAACTTACACAGCAGTTTAAAAAATACCATGTTGAATGCTTCCTCTTGTTTTTTTATGAAGTCAGAGGAGAAGCTGCCTCCACTGTCTCTAAATGCACATTCTAACTATGCAGGGAAATTAGTGTAGCCTCTGATTAACACGTGCACTCACAGTTTGGGCGTAGTTAGACACGGTCTTTTGTTCTAATGTACTTGAGAGGCAAGAGTTGGGAGATAATCCTGTCACATTTTGTCCTTTGATTAAATGAAGGACGGCCATATGGTGTTACCTCACTTCACTTTGGATGCAAGGCCTTGAAAAAGTATTTACATCCCCCGAGGTTTTTCACATTATGTGAAATAAAATTGGGATTTATTGTGATAGACCAACAAAAAGCCTCTCAGAAGTCTTTTACGGCCACCAACTGTTTCTTATATTTTTGTATTTAGCTGAACACAAATGCATGCACTGATTTGTAAAAATAAAATGTGTTTTGACAATGTTCCCTGTCTGTTCTTAAGAAAGGCATGACATGTCTAACAGTTGGGATGATGTGTTCAGGTCAATGCTTTGTACTCGTTGTCCTTCACACATCGCATGTAATCCGAAAAGTTCAATCTTGGTTTCAACTGACCATCATCTCGTTTTTCTTCTACCTCTGGATTGATAGGGCCATGGATCTGTGCAGCTCCTACAGAGCTATATGAATGATGATTTCCTACAATGGCTTTCACTATTAGGTCACTTCTGAAGGTTTGCACTGGATTTTATTGAGGGGTATCAGTACAATTTCAGCTCACACTTGTCACTATAAAATTGTTGAAAGCCTTGTGTTCTCTTCCTTTTCCTATCCCAGTAATGCTCTATTTTGTGTTGGTATATCACATAAAATCTCAAAAAAACACATGACTGTAAAGTGTCAACATATGAGACGGTTCAAGGGGTGTGAATACTTTTGTAAGGTACTGTGCCAAAAGGATGAAATGTGTGCTTATACCCACCAGGTGGGACTACAGCAGGATGTACAGTACAGACCAAAAGTTTGGACACACCTTTCTAATTCAATGGGTTTTCTTTATTTTCATGACTATTTATAAGGCAAGAAATCCCACTTATTAACCTGACAGAGCACACCTATGAAGTGAAAACCATTTCAGGTTTGAAGTGAAAACCATTTCAGGTTTTCACTTCAAGATGAGCTACCTCTTGAAGCTCATCAAGAAAATGCAGAGTGTGTACAAAGTAGTAATCACAGCAAAAGGTTGATACTTTGAAGAAACTAGAATATAAGGGGTATTTTCAGTTGTTTTACACTTTTTTGTTTAGTGCATATTTCCACATGTGTTATTCATAGTTTTGATGCCTTCAGTGTGAATCTACAATGTCAATAGTCATGAAAATAAAGGAAACTCATTGAATTAAAAGGTGTGTCCAAACTTTTGGTCTGTACTGTAGGTCTTTGCTGTGTATTGTCTCTGATACATCTCATATTTAGTTCGGAACATGATATTTATTCTTTGTATCTTATTTATTACATACATCATCAAACTAAGAGAAAAGTAGAATTTTGTCTCACTTTTTTGTCCCCCACTGTGTTTCTACTCCCAGATTGAAATAAAGACGGATGCCTGAACGTGTTGAATGTGACTCATTGCTGCGAGCAGAACAAGCACGGAGGCGAAAAGAGACAACAAAAAAAACAAAACAAAAGCCTTGTCAGCATATTTAGTACAAACTGTGCTGGGAGGCTGACTAAGGCTGGGAAGTGGACGCATGGCAGTGCGCACGTTCACACTTTTGAGAGTGAGACGTGCAGCTTGTCCCGAGCAGCAGAGAGTGCAGCGTCACATTCTTTCTCTATAAATAAATTCAGCTGTTTTCGGCAGATGTTGCAACTTTTTCTGAGTGACTTTTTTTTTTTTCTCGCTTGAGTCATGAATTGGTTTCAACTTCAAGTTCTGCTCGTACTTGTGACAGCTGGTTTAAACTGTTAAATTTGTGGCTAAGAACTTAAGTAAAAATTTTATGCCTTGACCCAAAAACCTCTTGAAAGCCATGGTGGCTCGATTATGCTGACTTAGTGTGTGACTACTTGTTACATTCAGCAATAATGTCACTACAGATGAGTACAAAAGTTTTCAGATCAAAGTCAAGAAGTCAAGAATGGAGGAACATTTTCATTCATCTGTTCGAAGAAGTCAGAACTCCTCTCTCTAGCAGATGAAACTTTAACTTAGCATAAAAACAAACTTCAGTCAGAGAGCTCCTTTCTGATCGATGTCCCTCTAGTTCTGGGCCAACATTCATTATGTAATTTGGAGTTTGTTGCATCTGAGTTTTGATTCAACAAAACTAGTGTTATCCATTTTGTTGCATGAACTCAGCAACATTATATCCACTACATTGGAATAAATTATATAATCCAAAAGCCAATTTATTTCAGTAATTCGGTTCAAAATATAAAACGTATAAATAATAAGATTTTAAGATTACATAAAACTAAGAAATAGAAGGACATTTTATTAAGAATAGATATGAAGAATGCTAACTTGAGAGTCACTGACAAACTCCATAATGCTGAGTTACATTTGTAGTCGAAACTCGGAAATTCCGACTTCCAAGTCGGAAGAATCGACCGGAATGCCAAACCCAAGCCGGACAACTCGCTTGGAAAGTGGTAGAACTCCGACTAATCCCAGTTAGGATTTGAAGATGGCTGCTACTCACATTTTTAGTAGTAAACTGTGTTACTTTTACTCTTGATATTCATTCTTTTACTTCTTTTTCACATCTAAACACTTTTACAAGTGTGTCGTACTTGTGTATGTAGCAGGTAGTAAAACATAGTTTATTCGTATGATGTGTGGTGTGCAGCTCTGGTACTATTGTTAATCCCATCTAACTGTACATTACATGGACATACCTTTCAGTAAGTCTGTATTAAAAACCCTCCTTTGAGGTTTTGTAACATTCCATTTTAGGAAGCTAGATTTAAATGTTTAATAGTTGTAACCCATAAGCATCTAAATCAATAGAAGTAGAGGATTGAGATACATGTCACTCTGTGTATTATAGATCTTTTTAAAATATCAGTTTTACAACTTATTTTTTAAAATAACTGAGATTAACTTTTCTAGAATAGTCAGAGATGAAAGTTGTGTACACCTGTAACCTTGTTAATAATTTATATGACAATTATATTATTAAAATTGGGCATCTCCTCCTCATTTTCATGAGTCACCTAAATCTCACTCTAAAATGAACCACAAATACAAGAAATGCAAGAACATTTAAAAACACATCAAGGATTGTTATTAAAAAAACAATAATTTATTTGTGATCATGAAAGTACAAAAACAGTGCAACATTATGAAAATCTGAATATCAAATAAAGTTGAAAGCATGAGGCTCAAACACACAACGGAACACTGAATGAGGTTTGAAACCTTAGCTGTGGCTTGCAAATGTACAAGCTCTGGCTGGCTTTAACTCTGGGCGTGTCAGAGATACCCTAAGATAATGGTCTACAGTTCAATTCACTGACATGTTTATATAAAAACAAAAAATAAATCTACAGAGATTCAAAGAATACAGCTAGCTGCCTGAACAAAGTTTCAACAGAAACTAAGGTTCACACTTTAATACTTGCAAAATGCCCGTTTACCAAGATGAAGCACAATGGTTAGGCTAAAAAAAAAAAAAATGTTCCAAGTACCATAAACTTCAGGTCCTGAACAGTAGGAACAAAAGGCTACATTATGACAAAGGTCATCCTTACACTTCAAAAGGCATCACATATTTGAAGTTCTAAGGCCTTTCTGTGAGTTTTTTTCTATCCACTCAAGACATTCAACATTCCTCTATGAGCAGCCCTTCAGAAGAATACAGTTTCTTTTTAATCACGCGGAACCCAGTGCTAAGTTTTAGAGCTTGTCTGAGAGCTGGAGTGGAAGGAGATTTGGAGCTGAACAGTCCCTGGATTTTAGGCCACAGCCCACCCGACTCTAGCCTCAGCACCAGAGTGAGCTGAAATGTGGGGACGAGGTAAGGGTCCACGGATAGCTGTCCTATGCTCTCGCAGGCGGCCCCTTGCTCCACGCAGAGGTCGATGAGAGCCCCTCTTAAACCGCAGGGCTCGCTAGCTGCCAGGTGGATGAGCTCCTGTCCGATGTGCTCCAGAAGTTTCTCCGGAATGAGCAGCTTGGTACATCTCAACGCACAGTCTGAGTCTTTGGCCTCCCTTAGGCTCCGTGCAATAAGGTCCACTACTTCTTTCAGGATCGCTTCCTCCATTGGGTCAAAGAAAAGGTCATCATTCGCTGGACACAGATCACTGGAGAAATCAGAGCCTGCAGAGGAAAAGCAGGGTGTGAGCACTTTCAAGCTTTATAAAAAATACCTCCAATAGGATTTCAACAGATTTGGAAGGAAACGCTCACCTGAGTCTGAAAGATCACTCCTGCTGCCATTATTGGACCCTGATTCAATGCTGCTGTCATGTGTGCTGAAATCAGCCAGTCTTTGGACCAGTTTCCCCCAAGACAGTCTTCGGGGACTGCTGTCCACTGGGGACGGAGGTATACTTCCAACCTCTATGGATGCAAAGACTTCAGGCATGTTTGTCCTCTCTTTAGTGTTCAACAGATGCGTGTCAGATTTCAACTGTTTTATGAGGAGAAACAAAGACCACAAATTAACATAATACTTCAACCACTTTTCAAAAAAACAAACAAAAAAAACATTAAAAAAATAAGTAAAAGAGATAGAAAATATGCCATCTTAATTACAGTAAAGAAATGCAGACCTTTAAAGCTAGCAACAGCAATACTTAAACAGCTTAAGCTAGTCAAATTAGCTCTAATTTCAGCAAAACTAACAAATATTAATACTTACAGTTTTGAAATAAAACTGTTAAAGTGCGCAGTCGTTGTTTTAGTTGAAAAAAAAGGATAGTTATTGTCTAGAAACTTCCACCGTTCACTCCTCCTTCCCGTTCTTTCAGCAGCTGCCGAGCTCCGCAGTCTCTTTACCCCCGCAACAATGCTTATATAGGCCCTGCACGAGGCCACGCCCATTTTCCCCCAACCACCCAATCAAAAAGAGGGGCACGGCTTGTGAGCTGTATCTTGCCTGGTAACATGCCAGCAGAGAAGAAAGACTAACAGGAGGAGAAAGAGGTTTAGAGGGAGGGGTGGCTTCAACCCCACTGTAGTGGAAATGTACAGGGACTTGTCTGGGCTTGCAACCGTCATATAGCGGTTCTTTTGTATAGCATCCTCAATAGACATCCATATGTTGTTTTTTGCTGTTGTTGTTTGGTGCATTGGCAGCCATAAAAGCAAAGGATAAAGTCCATGCAGACCTGCCAAAGGCTGGTTCAGGGCTGCAGTGTACAGTACATTACGTCACCTGTTTTTCTCTCAAGCATTACATCAGAATTTTTTATCTGACCCGCAGCGATGCAAACACGCAATAAGCTGCAAGATATAAATGTGAACATACATTAAAAGTAACACATTAAAGAGGTCAGAGTTATTCACCTCATCAGTAAGCATTATATTTATTCTCATACTAAAGTGTTGATGATATTTTGACACACTGGTTTCAGATCTTCAAACCAATAAGACAAAGGGAACCAATGTAAGTATAAAAGGTAGTTTTCAAATTGACTTTATTTATGAAGGGGAAAACTATCCAACCTGGCTCAGTGTCAAAAGGTGATTATTTTTCTTTCTGAAGTCATAAATTAACTATGATTACCACTAAGGCATAATTACTAGTAGATCTGCATAGTGCAGATATAACTTTTAGATGCTAACAACATGAAGTAGGTTTAAAGGTCTCAAAAAGCAGCATATCATGCCTCAATATGCTGGTAACCAGGCTCCCAGTTTGCATCAACGACTGAGTCAGGAGCCGATACAAAAAACCCAAAACATCCAAAGCAAATCTCACTTGTGTTAGTAAGTGTTCATCGTTAAACAGTAAAAAGAAACTGTGCAAAAATGGCAGTGTGACAATCAGGGGCTGCTTTGTCGCTTCAGACCTTGGACAGTTTGCCATAATTAATGGAGCCAGGATACTCCGTAACACCACAAAGTCCCAAGGGAGAATTTCTATCAATCAGTTTGTGATCTTAAAGTCGAACGTACATTGGATAGAATTCAAAGCATGGGCGTAGGTTTGGGTATGGACGGTCGTGACATGTCACGACCAATATTCAAGGGATATAAAATAGTCCCGACCAATTTTTGCCATATAAATTAAAAAAAAAAAAACATATGTATTTTTTAACAAAAACAAAATAAATAAACGAAAATCTACATTGATTAGTTTAATATTTCAATATACTACGCAGTGGTAGCATTCATTTTAAATGCTGGTGAGTTGGTGAGTAAGTTGTAAGGTCCCACCAAAACTTAGACCAAACCTACGCCCTTGATTCAAAGCACAATAACAAGCCCACCTCTGAACGAGTCACAAATGATAACCTCAAAATTAAAGGTTTGGTATGCTCTAGTCAATGTGTAAACTTATTTTTATGGAGATACTGTGCCTATTCTGCACAGGTCATTCATGCTCAAATACATCCTAATGTTTGAATTAAAACTATTCTGCCAAGAGAATTATACCAAAGATCTTCCAAAAGAGTATAAAAAACTGTTTTAAAACTCAGTAACAACCAGGTTCATGGGACAATTACTTTGTCACATATAGCTTCATTCCCCTCAGTGGATATCATAATCACTTGAAAATTGCCATTTGCTCAGGTTAGCTGTGATATTAAACGTTCTTTGACGGTTCTGAACATTTAAGTGCAACAAAAGAAGCGAAAACAGAAGAAATCTGGAGGAGTGAAACCCCCACAATACTGTAGGACCAGATCATAAAAAGATGAAATGTGGGGAAATGGATGTGGGTGCAGAAATGTGTGCATGAACACATACAAGCAACACAGAATAAGAATTAGGTGTTAAAAAGAAGCTGTGTAGCCTCAGTGCAAAAATAATTGCAGTTGTGTCACTCCCGGGTCAGCAAGCTGCGCATATGCAGTACAGTTAGATCATAAAATTCTGGATAACCGCCAGACCTATGCTATGCTGTTTCACGTGCGTAGGCGTGGAATAATGTGTACTTTGCAAGAGAGGAAGTGAAAGTCACATGTAGGCATATGGTGTTCCGAAATAGATGTTTTGAATTATGCTAATAAAGCCAAAAATTTACACACAAAAAAAGTTACGTTTTCATACTTGAATAACGTGAAATGTATAAAAAGACAAAGAAAACTATCCAGACAACAACTGTGAGTGCGCTCTGGATCAAGCTCCTTGTAGATAAAATCTAACCACCAGCTGGAGGCGTGTCCTGCACTGGCCAGGGCCGGGCCAAAGGACAGTATGTTCTGTGCATTCCCGGCCTTCATTTGGATAAAAACAACCGCTTGGAGTGATCTGCGTGTGCTTTCTCGCTGTAAACACAGAAAGCTTCACAAAAACAACAGCGGTGCTGTACGTCAAACTTTGGCACGTTCGTGAAGCAGGAAATCACAAGGAAATAAGTTACCAGTTGAGGTAGAGCTTAAAACTCAGTGACAAGTATTAATAAGAACAAACTACAAAACACCAAGCATGTCAAGAATCACTTTTATTAGTATATTTGAGATGAAAGACCTATTATGACTATTAAATAATATTACAAGTTGAGTAGCTATAAGATTAAGCTGAAAGATATTTTAGTTTAGGTGGTACACATTATTGAAAATAGGTTTAAAAAAGGTAAACACAAAATTGTGCAAAATATAAAACAAAAGCATCTTACGTTCAACATGTTGAAATAACCTTTAGTTCTGTGTTACAGTGTAAACTCTTACAGAAAAAAAAGATCACATGTGAGACAGAATAAAACATTTCCTTTTGTCTTCATTCTGTTTGGCTGATTTATTCCACAAAATGCATCCGAATGCCTTTGACTAGGACGGTGTGAATCCTAGTAGCTGCTCTATTGGTTTGTAACGCCATTCGTCTGCTTCTAGCTCTTCCACAAGGCTCGCAAGTTTCTCCATTCTAGATGCTTGTTGATCTGAAAGAACAAACAGGTTACTTTATTACCATATCAAGTTTTATTAGGTTAATCTGAAAGAAACCCAAAAGTAGTATGTGAAACCAGTGGAAAATAGTGCTGTTGCCACATTAAACCAAATGTTAAGACTTGAAAATTCGATGCCCACTGTATTGACTCATGTTGGTTGAATACAAATATACGTCACATTTTTCAAAGTTCTACTTGTACAAGAAAGTAGAAAAAGAACAGGTTAAACATTTTCTTCCATTTCATAATTGTGCACACTAGTTTGAGACAGACATAACCAAACAGGAACACAGATGTTTGTGGTTTTAATAAGTCAAAATACGGAAATATGAAAACGTTTAAGGAGTATGAGCCAGGGCACAGACTTACCTTGTTTGACCTGCTTTAGTGTGGAGGCAACTTGGTAGCTGAACACAGACTCGCATAAAAATCTGTCAGAGCCATCTGAAAAAAGAAATAACTTTAAAAAGGGGCAGCATGATCAAAATTTATATTTTAAGGGCTTTGTGATAAATGAGAATCTGGACTGCAGTCAGTTCAGATTATTTATTTAGCACCATTTTATTTATGTATATATTTTTTACTTTTGTTTATTATTGAAAAATGCAAGCTCTGTAATCTTTAAGGCTGTATAGATTTTCAAAATCTTGGGGGGGGGGGGGGGGGGGTTAGGCGAACGAACAAACCTAATGTGTGTGTGTGGTTGGGGGGGGAGGGGGGGGGCTATGTACCATCACAAAACGGTACATAACCTTTGCCCATGGCACTGATGCGATTCTAAAACCCTGAGAGCTTTGCTTTTGGACGCTTTTCTGATAATGGTCAAGCTGATCTGTTTTGTATTTGGTCCAGAGAAAACTATGTCTATTTCTTCAAAAGAATTGTTGCTCTGATACGAAGATGTCTTTATTATGCAATTTTCAATCCAAGATAAGCTTAGAGAGACTGATAACTTATCTGGACAGGGTTAATGTAAAGCTTTTTGGCCGAGTAAACTTTAAAAGTAAATTTGGTCACTTTGCAACCACAAAGCATGCCTCTACCAGGTTTGCATACCTGGAGACTGTCAATTTGGTTAATTCTTCTTTGCAAAACAGATGAAGCTCAGTCAGAGAGTGTCTGTTAACATCAATCTTTAAGTCTTGCTACAGATTCTTAGTTGGATTTAGAGTTTTTACGAAGCCATTCAAGGGGCTGTTCCCTCCATATGGCTTGAGGCAAACTTTCAACAAAGTTTCTAGTGGCTTACTTCTTACCACTGCTCTGGATAGGCCAGAATTGTGAGGTGCATGACTAATAGTTGTCCTGTTGACAGATTCTCCCACTTTGCAGCTCTTTCAGGGTGACCTTGGGTCTCCTTGCTGTTTCTCACATTATTGTGCCCTATCCAGTCAGATTTGCAGCTGTGATACACTTTTTTTTTTTTCATTTGATGGATTTAACAGTGCTCTCTATGAGAAGCTTAGAATTTGCATGCGTTCTTTTAATTGCAAATAAATGAATTCCTGTATCATGTTCCTTGTTCTATCACATATAGACAACTTTGTGTTGAGGAAATACCCACTTTGGCTTAAAATGTGGAAAAGTGCAAGGGGGTGTTGTTTCAGGGACGGCAAATCAAGCAGGTCTTTGTTTATGAATGCAACTTTCTCCTCTGCAAATAATCAGTTGGAAATCATTGAATTGTTATTATTTTCCCAGTAGAAAGAATCTATCTCCCTGATTATATGAAAATATATTTCCCAAAACAGTGCTTATTTTCCATCAGGATCAGTCCATGCTATCATACAGCTAAAAAAAAACCCCAACAACATACCTTCCATCATTTCCCCTGCTCCTTTAGGATAAGTGTAGAGAACTTTCCTGGGAGGGATGAGCTCTGAAGCGCTGAATCCAGAGCCTGTAACCGAGCTACCGCTTACACCTCCCGCAGAGGAGGACGAAGAAGACGCTGCCATTGCCTTAGGAAGCTACCAAACACATACCAAAACGTCAGTGACAACTTTTTTCATCACGGCTTATGCTAAAGTGTATGCAGAGAAACAAGGAATAAATCACAGAGTAAGCTAAAATCAGTTGAACCATCTTTATTATGTCTATGAGTCTAACCACATCACAAACGTAAAACCGTTTCCTGTTTTAGTTTAAAAAATGTATTCCGATTCAGCTATCAGAACAGCTGGTAGGAAAGCTAACTGTAGCAATGGAGCGAATGACCACTCGACCTAGGTATTTCTCCACACTATACAATCAGCTCAGATGTTCTAAATAGTAAAACCCTACCGTAATTTTCCAGATTGTTCGGCTTTATTCATACGCAGTTTAGCCCTCGGTGTTTGTTTAGCCGTCTGTAATGTACGTCAAAAAGAGGGTTGCCATTTTGAAAGATGTCACAACAATCTGAATGGTTCATGTCTATAACGTTCCAAGGAGCTCGTTCCGCTTACATGTTATGTAGATCTGTACACAGGTTACCGTAAATTAACGGAAAGTGTCGTAACGCGATTGGCCAGCTAGCATACGTGCATGACTTGCTACTTTGAAGCTGTAAACAAAATTTTAAGGTGACTCTCACGAAATTTTACTTGTTTTCTGTCACTTTATGTTGGTATTTTAACAGTTTTAATTTAGGTTTGGTAGCAACCAATGGATGTTCTACGCCCAACGCTTATCAACATAAACGGCAGAATATATCGAAGAAACATAGTTAAAGAAGAACACTATGAAGAAGAAGAAGATTTCTCGTACATGGGGCCATCTGGTTAGTAAGCATTTGACAGGTTTAATTATTTTGTCGTGCTTCACCCACAAACAAACGTGTATTTTATTGGGATTTTATGTGATAGACCACCAGAAGCAGAAAGTACTTTTAGACAAGTACTTTAAGTATTCTCCAGCTGTAATTGCAGCACAAGTTTCTTATACATAGTATTAACTCAGGAAGACCAAATACAAATACGTGCCTCAGCTTTATTGTCTTGAATACTATATTTTGTGTTGGTCCCCACATGAATATCAAAAAAGTACGTGAGTGATTTTAACTAGAACAAATGTGAAAAAAGTTACCCATGTATACATATGGGTTTTGCAAGGAACTTCACATTTCTACTGTTGCCACTAGTTTGTTTTGCAAAAACCAACTCCATGTTTGTATGATTGAAGAGAGTGAAGCTCTGGAAGAGGATGAAACCTGTGACAGCCACTTCATTGAACAAACCGATAAGGGATACCGCTGTGCCATTGATGTCCCAAGTGTTCTTTACAAGTAAGCTGTGAACAAAATAGTTTCCCCCGTCCCTAAACTTGAAAAGAATGACATTTTTGTGTAAGCATTGGTGTACTGTGCGTATGGTGAGCATGTTTTAATTTTGTTGTTGTTATATAGATATATCATTGGGAAAAAAGGAGAAACTCGAAGACGTCTTGAGTTTGACACCAAAGCCTCAATCAGCATCCCGAAACAAGGAATAGAAGGACAAATCGGTGAGGATAAATGTCAAATCAGGTCATTCTGAAACTAATTTACCTGCAAAATATTTCCTTCTTATGCATTTCTTTTGCTTTTAGTTATCACTGCTGCCCAAAAAGCTGCAGTTTCCTCTGCGGTCACTCGAGTAGAAGTCCTTGTGGAGAGTTTCCGAAAGAAACAGCCCTTCACTCACTTTCTGTCTTTGCCTTTGAATGACTCCAAAGTTCAAGAAGGATTCCAGACATTTAAAGATGAGGTGTTGCGACAATGTTCACAGGTGCTCTTGACAAATGCAAACAAGATTGGGGACCAGTTGAAGTAGTTTTAAATTATTGCATTGTATAATAACGAATAAATCATGTGTCACCTACTTTGCAGGATCATGGAGTGGACGAAAGCATCTTTCAAAACCCTGCAAAGCTTCATTTGACAATTGGCACTCTGGCTCTGTTAAATGACACAGAAGTGAGAAAAGCATGTGCACACCTCCAAGAATGCCAAAGTTTTATCAGGTAGAAGCTTAAAAAATTACTTCATCATGTGAGGCTTGACACTGTGATGAATTTGGAAACACAAACACATTTCATATAACAGTGAAATTACTCTTTAAAAGATTAATTCGATTTTTATCACTGATTTAAAGCTCAGAAAAATGAGTTCAGATTTAATCTTAAATCTGAAAGTTGCTCTATAGCATGTGTAAATCATGCCATGATTTATTTGTGCTGTAGAAATTTGTTTTTCCAAATAATGCTTAAAAACGGACTAACAGGCATTGGCTGGTATGAACTCTTGGTATGAAAACATTAAAGAAAATGTAAAAACCAAGTTGCATATAGTGAACTAATTGGCTTTATTGCAACTAGAAAAGCAAGAGTTAAAATGAAATCATACAATATATTGATTATTGTAGCTATATTTGTTGTGTATACATTTATTTCTTGTTATTCTGAGTTTAATACATAGACTTAGGCAAAATATAGTATAAACACACAGGAAATTCAGTGGTTTTGGTCACTACAACATGTTCTTTGGCATCTAATTAAAAGGTATCTAAAGAGGTGAAATGACTTGACAGAAAATGTAATCTCTTTTGAAACTAATGCCTTAAAGCTTTTTATAGATGTTGATTTTGGAAACTTTATTAATTCATTTTTGCATTTCATCAGGGACATCACTGAAGGAAAGGCTCTGCCGTTGGAAGTGACCGGTATAGAGTACATGAATGATGATCCAGCCATGGTGGACGTCTTATATGCCAAAGTCAGTGTTAAAGATGGATCTGACAGGTTGGTGTTCGAAAGAAAAAGTGCTTTCAGTGACCTTCTGGTTTTATTTATTTATTTAAAGTTTTACCTTTACTTTTTCCTCTCCATAGGTTGCAGATGATTGCAGACCGGCTGGTGGAGCATTTTGTCTCTGTGGGGCTGATGGTCAGGGAGTGGGACAGAGTGAAGCTGCACGGTACTGTCATGAACACACTGTTCAGAAAGGACACCACAGGTAAATATGAGCACCATTTGGTGACAGCTTGATTCTCTCTTGGTCATACAGTGCTCTCCATGAGTAAAACGGTTTTAGAGTGTGTAAATGTGCAAAAAGGTTTGAAATTCATTCTTCTTTCTGTGCATAACTTTTTGCCACCAGTTTGAAATTTGCCATGGTTCAGCTGAGATTTTCTTTTGCTTTCTTGTTAAAAGTTTCGTCAGAATCTGTTTGATTGGCATCTGGGAAGTTTGGAGACTTCTTTCTTTATTTTATCCACATTTTAAACTTCTCTCGTCCACTATATTTTTACCTCAATGTTAGCAAAGTATGTTGGATACATCTGGGTGAGGTGGATATTAAAGCTCTGAATTCAGCCATAGTACACACTTTGTGAATGTACCCCAACAATTTCTTAAATGGGTGCGTAGTCAGGTATGTGCACGTTTTGTTACCACACTTTGACCTTCCTCTCAATTTTCCAGAGATGTAGTTGGATACGAGTCTCAGAACATCAGGCTTTTTTTTTTACAAAGTCTTTCCCAGAATTAGTTATAACATGTCCATAACATTCAATTTCTATATTTAAAATTATTTTTCTATTAGTCTCATGTAATATAAAATTTTCTAAGAAACTTAATTTGGGGTTTTCATTAGGTGTAAGCATTAATCACCAAAATAACAGAAACATTTTTAAATAATCCATTTATCTGCAATGAATCTATAAATGATCTTGACTTGTTGAACTGAATTACTGAAATAAATTAAATCTTTTTTTAAAGATAATCTAATTTATTCAGATGCTCCTGCATGTAGTTTGTTATTTTAGCTTGATGTGAATCTTAATTCATAAAGACATGTGATTAAAAAAGTGTTTGTTCAAGAGTTATTTTAAGATTTTTGTGTGATTTTTGTTGCCCCAGGCTTTGTGAAAAGCAGTGTTTCAGGAGATAATGTCCTCAGGATGTAGATCACATTTTCTCTACTTGATAACAGCTGTGCAGAGGCTTAATAAAATTGGTCATGAATAGAACAGCATCTTTTCAATAAGCTCAGATGTGTAGAAATAAAATGGTATTTTTAGGTCCCACATGAGGTTTTCTACTTTATCAGTTAGTGTTACAGATATATCCAAATAAAATTGTGAGAACATTCACGAGAAAGTGACCAAAAATGTTTAGCCACCTTTGATTCATAAAAAGCATATTTGTGATTCATCTTTTGTCTTAAGAGGCATCGGCTAACCATGAACAGGAAAAAGGAGAACTGCTGGGATCGTTATATTTGTCCTTTTTTCCGGAACATACTTTTCCAATGTTCCCTTATTATCTTTTAGCTCAGATTGGAGCTGCAGTGACCACAAAGCTGAGCCTCAAAACAATTAGAACAGCTAAATTGCCCAGAGAGGAATCAGGGAGGTACTTCTCTGTTTGGCCTCAGAGCTGTGTACGTGCACAGAACAGTGTGCTGTTTTCCAGCTACTCTCACAATGCCTTCATTCATTTTGCTGATGGATCCCGTCCAGCAGCGGTTCTCACATTCGCACCGGACTGACCGACAACAACACCGCACAAGCAAAGTGGTATGCCACTGCTGATCATGTTTACAGCCACAATGTACAAAGCTCAATGGCTGTGCTCTCCTCAGTCCTCAGTTTCGCAATATCATTTAACAAACGAAGTTACCTTGACATTTGCTGGGTACTGTTGGAGCTGCAAGTAAACATGTTTATTGCTTCTCTGAGATAACTTATCAAAGTGTTTTTCCTTTTATTGTGTGTTGGTCTGTGGTGTGTTTCCAGTTGAGAACAGGGGTGGAGCAGGAAAACCAGCCACAAGTGAAAGAGAGGCTTTTGATGCCAGGAGCATATTAAAGGTTAGACCCCTTTTACATCCAGATTAATAGACACATGCTTGTAATGTAATATCGGATTTTCTTGAAGTTATACTAAGTCATGTGAGTGATTGCATAAATTCCTGTTTTAAAACCTATAAAGACATGAACCACATACGAATGCTATATTTCAGCACCTGCAGATGTGTGACACTTTAATGTATTTGGATTCAAAGCATTAATGGGATTGACATTTTCAGAGTCCCATACCTAGCTTCATAAGAGCTAGGTAATGAACAGCTCTATAAAACCTGATTTTGTTGTTTTGGCAGAGCAGCTCGTTGCCCTGCCTCACTTCTGTCAACTATTTCAAAATGTTCTCTGATTTAAGGCTCTGAGTGAAATAATACTCCCAGATGTTTGATCGCTTTAAAGGTCACAGTGTACAGTTGATTTATTACCACATTTTTCCTTCTTGTACCGTTTTCGATGGTGTGGAGAAGTATACAGACCCCTTTTACTCTGATTCTCCTGAAAAAAATAAAATTTAATCAAGTTTGTTAAAACATAAATGAATAACGGCATCATGAAGACTAAAGGACATGGCAGACTGGTCAGGTATAAAGACGTGGAAATGTTTAAAGCAGGATTAGATTCTAAAATAATAATTCAAGCTTTTAATGGTCTAAAAGAGCACTGTTCAATTCAGGTTTGTGTCTGTCATATAAAATGTAAATAAATCCATTGTAACACAATGAACTATGAAAAAGCTTAAGGAATACTTTTGCTAAGCACTGTAGATGGCAAGAAATATTTTTGTTTGACCTCTAACAAGTCTGTTAAAATAATTGTTTTAAACTGAAAATAATGATTTTTAAATTCTGAAAACATGTTTTTTTGTGTTTCAGAAATTTGGTAATTACGGTTTTGGAGAGTTTGAGCTGAACACTGTCCAGCTGTCACAGAGGTACTCAACAGACTGTACCGGATACTACTCATCTGCTGGGAGCATAAGCTTCTCGTGACCTTTATCCCAGCTGAGGCGTAATATTCTGAGGTGGGTGAGAAAATAGTTCTGGAGCAGCAGAAAAGTGCAGTTAACGACTCTGACCGCTAGGTGGCAGCATGTATTTGCTGTTATTGAGCCCAGCTTTTCAGGCATAAATTTGTCAAACGTATCAAATGTAAAATATTATATTTTTAAATAAAACTCAATCAGAAGAAAACATGTGAAAAGCATCTACATAAAATATGTACTTTTGTATTAATCATATTTTTTGTTGTGATCTTCAAGATAGAAAAGATGAATTTTTGCAGAATTAGGGTTGTTGTTGACAGTAAAGTGATTTTATCCTGAATGGGCCCCATCTTTGTTGTTTTACATTGTGACACATTGCCCTAAACAGAATGAAATAAATACTCAAGCATTTTGTAGTCAATGAAGGTGACACACTGAATAGTTAGAAGAAAAATAAACATCCTGAGTCGTGGCAGAAAGCTGTTTATAGTCGTTGAAACAGTCTGACTCAGTATAATGTCATCCTCACACCACTGAATGTCATAACCCCTTGTAACAAAACATCCTTTCACCTAACTGAATGTGTTAATGCTTCACACATGACTTATTACACTAGCCAGTCTTTCTTTTTATACCCCATCTTTCTTTTTAAGGAGCCCTACCCACACAAGCTGCTGCAACTTTGCTCCCTGTTACTTCTGTCGAATGTGTCATTGAATACCAACGTCAGACAAAGAGCAGGGCTTCTTGTTCGTTCCATTTTTTTCCTCTCGCCTTCCCCTCAGCTGGTGGTTCTCTCTGTTTAGCATGCAGGAGCGTGATCGCCAAGCGGGCAAAAGTTACACCAGTAAAGTCTGAGGGCTCTCTTTGTTCACTATGCCATCCTGTGCTGCCCATTTTAGCAGTGGTTTGACTAGTTTACCTTCTCTTCTTCTGTTCTTCTGTCCACAGTCATGGTCATTTTGTCTCTTTTTTTTGTTTGTTCAGTGGTGTAAAATAAAACATATTTATTCAGACCAACAACGAGACCTAATTATGCACACTTACTTTCCAGACAGGATGCTTGTTTCTGGTTCAAGAGTGCATATCTAGTGTAGCACCACTTCCAGGTAACACATTCATAAAGGTTTTTTCACCTAGGGCTGAGTAAATAGAGCTCAGCTGTACACAAAGGGAAAAGAGGAGCGACACGTGATTTGCAATTTGATTAAATGTTTGAGGACTGTGTATTCTTGTCTGTTTTGGCAGGAACATGATTAAAGATGAGTTGTACAGATGTCTGCACCAACGCCGTATAAGGGATTGTGTTGTGCTTATGTAATGAGGCAGGAGATGTTACTATTTTATTAAAAATATCTGTTATGTACCGAATTTGTAAGGACTGTAAGGATCTTAATCTACTATTTTTGAGCAAAAGCTACAAAGTTTTTCTAAATGCCTGCCTCATCTAGATGTGCAGTAGTGCTAGCATGAACTTGTACATAAATTTCCCTTACTACCCCCTTTCATATTAGGGCTATAGTTAACCTTGCATATACAGTATTTGATTTTGATATATTTATATATACATATATATATATATATATATATATATATATATATATATATATATATATATATATATATATATATATATATATATATATATAATTGTCACAATATGGAGTTAGACAGCAATAAACTGCAATTGAAGTAGTACTCACTTTGCTGAAGGTCAATGGGTACTGACCTTCAGTGCTCACTGAATATATTTTTTTCTGTTTTATTAAGTAGCTGTACCCACCAGGCACCACAAACATGTTATTCCCTCTTATTTTTACACTAGTGGTAGTTTCTGTATACAACTCATGTATTTGCAGTACTGTAAATAATTAAGGTGCTGTGAGTACATTTCGTTTTACTAATGTACATTTTACAACGGGTGATTATTAAATGGAGAAATAGAAAATTTGGCTTTTCAGATAATGTTGTAATTTTATTTCCTAGATACTTCTTTATTAACTTATTTAGAACACCAACAATTTTTAGGCATCTGTGAGTTCATTTTCTCTCATTACTGCAGATATTATGTAGGTGGGATGGTTACCAAAGGGAATGACAGCAATTCAGGGTTTTCAGGAAGTACTGGCCAAATAATTGTTTTGCACCAAATTAGGTCTTGTTTTCGTCCTTGTGAGGATTGTAAGTGAAAAGTACTCGTTCCTGTGCATACATTTATACAAGTACGCACTCAGACATAATGACCAGCTCCTTAACATGTCATTATTCCTTTATTTGTCACCAGTGCAGATGGTCGTGCCAAGAATATTACAGTGCAGTATGTTAAGCCTCATGTCTGATCTATTACAGCAGGCACTCACTCACCAGTGTTGACAACACAAGTCTTGCTGTTTCTGGAAAGCTCTGACTCAGTAGACTGTAACGCGTTCTTCACGCTTTTCATGTTTTAATACATTCAGCACACTGATCTGAACTAGTCATTACGTATATAATATATTTAATCCTTCAGTGTGATTTCTGTCAAACATGAACAGTGATATCACTTTATCTGTGAGTTTTTGGAATATTTTGTCTCATCTGCGAATCTGTTAAAATGACTAAATCTTGTCATCGGCATCTGTGTGATTGCGCTTGCTTGTGCACCAGCCAAGATGCGTAATTTCTGTCCCTGACACGTCTCACCCTAATTAGTCAGTTTTGTTCTTCCTGCAGTGTGAAGCTCCACTAAGACCTACAAAATCTGAGGACAAGCTTGAACAGCTTTCAAAAAGCTGTATAAATTAGATCTCTGTGTACTGTGCTTGTTCCTTTTGATCTACATCCCTTTTTTCTGAAGTTTTAATGAGGTGGAAGATGTATCTTTTAATAAAATATTTGTTTGTGTGGGAATATGTGCAAAAGCTACTGTACAAACTCCTTATGCCTTTTGAACTTTTCTATTTTTTTTCTCTTACAGTCACAGTGATTTGAAAAATGTAAGTAAAGCAATTTAACAAAATAGGATTACTTAAACTATTTACATTTTTCTGCTTATTTTCATAGCTATGCTTTTATATCAGTTACTTTGAGAGGAAACGCTGTGTTCTGTTCTTAAGGCATGTTTCACATAGGAAGATTATTAGTGGCACACCACCTCCAACCTTTATTTCCTGTCTAAACATTCATCAGCTTCTGTGTAAATTAAAGAAACTGTATAAATGTACTGAAAAAGCTGCGCTACATAATTCCCAACCTGGCAAAAATGATTGCAAATCTAAAATTCAAAAACACAAATGTTCATAAACTTAGATGTGATCAGAAAGCTGAAGTTCACTTTGGTCTTGGTTAAATCCTGAAATATCCCTTTCACTGATTCATTGCAACAGAATCAAAGGTTTTCCAATTTGGATGCAACAAAAATACAACAGTGCTTCATTTTTAACAGCTTACTTTATTTTTTAGATTTTATTCTCTTGTCATCTTTTTCTACCATTTGAAATTCACGCTAACCGCTGTGTCAGTAACCGGTGTTACAGCCTTGATTGACAGAGAAGGCGAGAGGGGTGAGAGGGCAGGTGATTCATGCAGCAGCTTATCATTCAGAGTGCTGAATCTGAATTTCATGCAGAGGCCTCCTGCAGCTGTCCGCATGCGTTTTATGCTGCAGTCATGTTTACTGGAAAGTGTTTAAACACAAAGTGCAGTAGCTTTGCTATAATTCATTCTTCACAATAAGAGTCGAAAGCAATCAATTTGCAACTAAAACCAGATTCCAGCTTCAAGGTTTAAACATTTCTCTAAAAATGTTCTTACATCTCACAGTGAAAAGTCTTTGTTAAAGAGTAAAGTTAATCATACCTGATTAACTTTTCTTGAAAACAAAGGACATTTTGTTACTTTTAGCCAGCAAGCTGAAGAGCATTACCTCAAAATTCTTATCTAGCCTTGAAGTTTAAAGACATACCATGTAAATGTTTTTTTTTACATGGTAAAAAACTGCAAACTGCTTCACATTTGAACCAGTTGGCTTCAAATGTGAAGCCAACTGGCTCCCTATCATAGTTTGTTACTTCTGGGTTAAGCGTTTATGCTTTGAAATGTTTGCAGTTCTGAAGATAAATCAGCATTTTGCATCAGTTTTGGTTCAGAATAGAGAAATCTACTTTTCCTCCTGCAAACTCTCAGATCAGACGCTGTAAAGTTATACACATTTTATTTCCTTTTACATACTTTTTATTTATTTTATCATGAAAACGTTTCACACAACACCTAAAATCGTTCACCATCATTACAATGGTGATAGCTGGTATCAGGTGCTGATGCAGAGAACAGCCCACTCATCAATTCTGAGCTTGTTTCGGACTGCTGGGAGTGTTCTCTAACGGGAAAGCTATAAAAACACTTCAGTGCAGGAGTTACAGGGCTGTTACTGGAAAAGAAGCAGTGCCTCGTGAGGATCGTCGTTTTTATCCTTCAGTTGAATTTTCTTTTTACTCTTTCTGGCAATATGCTTCAATGGTGTCCTCGGCTCTGCAGTTCACCATCAAATAAAAACAAAAATGTTACTCCAGCAGGTATTCCCACAAGATCAGCAGTTGTGTTTTTACTCTCACAAGCAAAGTACTAAACCGCATGGCAAGGAGGGGAAACAATCCGAATCTGTTGTTGAATATGTTGACGTATTTGCATTATGGTAATTAAGCTCAGGCTTGAAGCACAGTTTTGTTTCTTTGTAATCCTAAAGTAAAAGTGCTGTGGCTTTGTCACACGTAATGCAAAAGAACATTTCCCAGAGGTGATCATGTTTAGCAGTTCAAGTGTAAGCGAGCTTCTGTTTACTCTGCGTTTAATTGGGGAAACTGCTGCACTTTCTCCCACATCTGCTGCTGTAAGCTGCCTGCAGTGCGAAAAACAGCCGCTTCAGTGCTCAACCAACAGTGGCAAACTGCTGTCACACTCCTCTCAACTAACTTTGCAGTCTTAATAGCTGTGTGACCCAGTTTGAATCCTATTGAATCGAATCCATATGCATTTCTAGCAGCTTCATTTACAGTTCTAAGTCACTTGAGATTACTTATTAAATGCCTCCAGATGTGGCTTATTCACTCCCCTACATTCGGAATAACCTCTGATGGGATTTTGGATTGGGGATTTTCATCTCAGGCTGGTCTGACTTTTTTTCATGCAGACATTTTTGGTGTTTGGGTTCAATTATCAGAATGCAACTTCCTCAAATTGAGAGAGAAATGAGCACTCAAACTTAGTACGTCGTAATTGAATATGTACCTTCATCCTGCATTCTGCAAAAGTATTCCTACCCCTTCAACTTTCATTTCATGACATTATGAAACAACCTTTAATGAATTTTAGTTGATATATCAGTAAGGAATCACAATGAAAAACTGAGATTACTTGTAGATTAGTGCAAATCAATAGCTTTAAAGTGCAAACGTTGATGATTTTTTTTTTGTGTTCCAGGTCTTTGCTGGACACAGCAGGACAGAAAATGATGATGAGCAAGTCCCAACAGATCCAAGCAACAATGAAAACATGCAGCCAAACCGTTTGCTTCCCTGCATTGCATTCCCTTCTGTAATCATCTGCTGTTTACCAAGAATTCTTGAAGACATCCTCAGAGCTCTTTCATTGTGTGACAATATGAGCGGCTGTGATAAGCTGCGCAGCTCATCAGGACTCTTTAGACTCATATGTGTTGTTTACATTTGTAATACGACGGGAATATTTCCAGATAAGAAAGCCTTCAAATTGTGCTGCGTACCGCCTTGTCTGATGTTAATAAAAAAAAATATTTTCCCAGCTTCTGCTGCTTCTGTGAAAACTCAATTAGGTGGACTGGGTTTATTAATGTGCATGAGTTTGGGGAGATGAACTGGCATCAAGTCAATCTCTTTATTCTTGGAGTCTGACAAACATGACTCCTATCTGCAGATGTAAACCATGCAGTGCTTTCATGACTAAAATAAAAAGCAGCCGCAGTTCTTGTTTTGATGGATGTGAGCAAAGTTTTTGGCAAAGATGATCACAGACCAGTTTGAGACTAACATGAACATAAAAATGGTTGAAATTACAGAATTTGGACCATTAAAAAACTGATGGCTTATCCACACATATGGCTCAGTTTGATACCCATATTATCAAAGAGTAAATCTGATAGCTGCTTTTATTGCACTGATGTGCAATATCAACAAAGTTGTTCATTCACTTTGACTTGAATATATGACAGTGACATGAAAAGTATGACATTTAATAGCCATGTGGTTCTTAATCATGATCTGTTACATTTATCTTATGGATGTACTGTCGGGTCACAACAAATGTGAATTGGTTCCTATTTATAGGAATGTACAGTCAGATCAATCACATTGGCAGATTTAAATTCAATTACATAATTTATATTTAGCTCCCTATGGTATGATACAGTGCAGCCAAAATTTTGAAATTGGTAAGCAGATTTCTATCTGAGGAAGCCCAGCCAATCGCATTAAGTCTTGGTACGTAATGCGATAGGATATAGTTCTTTCAAGCAAGACTGATAAACCTATTTTTTTTTCCAGATAAAGAATTTATAAAAATGTTGCCATTTTGTTAAGACTCTGGATAGTCAATAAGGATTGCAGTGTGGAATTAACCACTGTTTTCTAGAGATTATTTTATATCTGGTTATTTAATTTGACCTGATATGAATAAATACTTTAATAACCTGAAAATTCACCTTTATTGTTGAAAGCATAATAATCTTGCAAAAGTGTTAATTAGCCAATATTAAAACATTTGCCTCTAGGGTAATATCTATATGCCTCTAAAAAATGTAATATGTTGAAACAGCGCAAAACCGAGTTACTAAATCAAACCTGTGAGTATTTTTTTAAAATTATTTTTTAAACATCTTTACCTTGCATTCAATAATGAAGTAGTGATTGCAATAACTGCATTGTTTCCAAAAATCTCTTTTTGCTGTACTCAACTGATGTGAAACTTGCAAGTGCAGCAGAAGCTATTTATTGATTAATGCAGTGAAAACCTAGTCATCACTTTACTGCATTTTGAAGTCCTTGTGACAACATTCCTCACAATATTTGCAAACTAAGCAATTAACAGTGAAAATAAAGATTTTTTAGGTTTCATACAAAATGATTTAAGAGGAGCTGCAGTATTATTTTACCCAAATGGTGCTGATTTCATTTTTGGTATCTGAAAACATTTATCATACCCCTTGAGCTTTTCCACGTTTTGTCACCTCATTAGTACCACCACTTTCTTATTTTTAAAGATTTAGGACACCCAGATCATAGTTGAACTTATGAGTCTGGGTTTAGCCTTTCTTAGAAGTCAGTCTTCAAGGAAAGTAAAAACATTCCCCTGTTGACCAAACTGGTAAACTTGTAAGAGCCCTTGGCAATATTGTGTCTTCTCATTCCTAAAACCTGCTTTGTAAGATGATTTAACAACCTAGAGTTGATCATAAAAATGTTTTCTCAGCTTTTCTTGCTCTGAAGAATTTCCCTCAGGAAACATTTATTACTACGGTCAAAACAGAGGTTTCTCGGTAACATTTAAATTCACAAAGTGTAAAAAAAAGCCCATGAAAAAGTGACCTAATTCAGATGTGTGATCATTAATCATCAACGTTTAGCATTATGCTTTGGTTAATGCACCCTTTTAACTTGTCACGTTATATTTTTCATGTACATACTGCTTTACACTTGGAGATATTTCTCCTCTTGTCCTTGCCTCCCTGTTCTGCGGCTCTACATGCTCGTATAAAAGAAGCACACATTTGCCACATCGACAACTTTGATGCAAGTGTCAAGAGTTTGTTCTGCCAGCTAAGCAGCATGACAGAAATGTGATCCTGCCCCTGGCTACTCAACCTTGGCCAATACTGGTAACCTTAAACTTAAATGAATCCGAACAGGGAGGGTGCTGGATTAGGTTTATCGTCATAGGGGATGAAACGCTGAGAAGAGGAGAGGGCTTGCAGAGTTAATAGAAGCAGCGGGAATGATGTGCAGGTACAGTAAATCTCCGTGGGTCATAAATTCTGGATAAAAAAAAACCCGGATATAATAAATTTTTTATTCGCTCAGGCCCATACTCTAAATCTCAACGCCATTTGGTACAGTGCAGTGAAATCCTAATCAAACATTGCTGTCAGACAGCAAATGCAATAAACTTTCATTCCCCTCAAAATTAACTTTCAGCATAGTGTCAGTAATGTGTATTTTAGCTGTCTTCTAGCTTGTGTCCTCAGAATTTAAATTTAAAGAGCCACACTAATAACAAAAGTAATCTCATATGTGGTTACATTTGAAAGTGTACATTCTAAATACTGATGAGATAGAGCGACCCAGATTGGGTCAAATATGGGCCGATCCAGTCCTGAACGGATTTTACACCACAAGATTAGGTTCTAGGTCTGACCCAACATACAGAACCTAAACATAGGTAAGTAAAACAAATATAATCTTCATGAGAAAAGAAGTAATATGTTGGTTAAATTAAGTTTAATTCAGTGTTATTTATTTATTTTTTTTAAGGTTTTGTTGGCTCTAGTGGCCTTTATTTGAAAGTAGTTTGACAGGAAACAGGGTAATCAGAGAAGGGGAAGACATGCGGCAAACGTCGCCAGGCCGGGAATCGAACCTACGACCACCGCTACAAGGACTAAGGCCTCAACGTGGGTCATGCTTTGCCCCTGCGCCACCACAGCACCCCCAGTGTTATTTATTTTTTAAATGAACCGTATAATGTTTTATAAGCCTTTTAAAAATAAACAGCTGAATCTGAATACCAAAATTCATCCTCGGTTTAAAATGCAGTATGACATAATGCATATTTTTGCCGTGGTAGACACATCTTTGCTTATAACTAAAAAAGTGACATTAATAAACAATGCAATGGAACTTAAATTACAATAGATATAGCTGCTTGATTTGTAAATGCTGATTTTAATTGCCAGCTGCTACCTCTTACTAATATACACAATAAGATGTTAATAAAATGTTAAGTTTAGTAAATAACATTGTTACTTTATACGTAACACTGCATAAATATTGCAGTAAATGTAGTCTATTCTGAGTGTTTGATCCATTTTATGGTCAAAGTGTGAATATTGAACAGATTTAGCCAGTTATTGAGAATGAATTTTGATTTAAAATCCAGCTGAATTGACAAACAAAGCACTAATCAGAAAAACACCCAAAGGGACCCATTGTCATTTTGGACAAGCTGCATATATTTACTGCTCTCAAATGGATGAAAGACAAATGTTAGAAGTGGACTTTACTAGATTTCTATCAGAAAGCTAGATTTTAAACAGCATGCTACCATTTTCTGGAAAAAAAAAAAAAGACATTCCCACTGTGTTTTTGTTTTCATTTGTCCTTTTAAGGCCAGTATGAACCACCACAAATAAAACATTGTATCCCAACACTGAGTGTTTGACTCAATTACTAATCTTTAAATGATAGTCAATTTATGTTATAGTAATTATGAGGTCTGAATTTCCATTCCCAAAATAGCCATATCACAAGCTTTTTCCCCAGTGCCTGTTAAAGTCCTGCTTGTCAGTATAGTTAGCACAAAAATAATGATAAGGATTACTTTGAAACCTCTGTAGAGAAGCTCTTATATTTCTTCCTCTCCTGCTAATGAACACAATTAGGAATGAAACTGAGCTCATTTTAAGCTAAATTGAACCTCATTTGCCTCTTGGCCTCAAGGGAGTCTCGCCCCTCAGCAGTGTGGAAAGACCAGTTTGGACATCACTTCCTCACTTCCCCCATATTTTCTCTGCTCTTTGGCTGAGCTATAGAAATCAATTCACCTTCACATGCATAAGGATTTTATTGAATATTCCAAAGCATTAGCAACATGTCACTCACTGTTCCATGTTAATGATTGTTTTGCAGATTAAGATTCCGCTTGTTTAAATACATTTAAATAATCAAGAAGTTCATTATTTCTGTTGTTCTTTTCAAAATGTTAAATTGACGTACAAACAACAATATTTCAAGTATTTACTTTTGTGCATTTTGACAAAACTTAAACTCAAGAACACTAGGATTATGCAGCAAGATAATAATCCAGACCTCATCAGCAAGTCTACCTTTGGGTGTTTTAGAGTAATCTAATCTGGATTAAAGCATGACTGAGTTAATGTATTGTGACATCCAATTGAGTTGATTTAAAAACAATTGTGCAAGGAAGAGTGAGCCAAAGTTCTTCCACACGTTTCTCCACACAGATTTAAGAGACTCATTGTTCATGGAAATGCTTAGTAGTAGCTGCAAAAGGTGGCACAACCAGGAATTAGGTTTAGGGGGAAATTACTTGTTTGCATGTTTTGATAGTTTTTTCCCTTAGTAAATTAAATCATCATTTGAAAACTACTTCTTGTATTCACTAGGAAAGTGTGCAATGATACAAAAAAAGTAAAAAACAAATCTTTAACGGGGCAAATACTTTTTTTCACTGTCTTGTACAAGATCGGACTTTTATTTTTTTAAATTGAACAACTGAAAAAAATCACCTGATGTTATTCAAATGGTTCAAGATCCAGTTGTGTGCTTCACATGCAGCTGAAGGTTCCGCTCGTAAATAAACCTTTGAAATAACGAAACCAGCTCAAATAAAGAATCAGTATTGGAACTCTTCGTTACTCTCCTCCCTCCCTGCCTCTCTTCCTCCTCTCTCTCCTCTCCAGTCAATGCGTTGAGGCAGCAGCAGGAATCCTGCGTGTGGTTCAGTGGCTGGAGGACAGCAGCGGCAGAAGGAGCAGGATACATCCCAAACCGAGCTGACCTGACCAACATGATGGAGACTGTGAGAACCGTGGCTTGCCTGTACCTGCTGGTGGGCGTCTCGCTCCAGGTGGACGCGAAAAGTGGGAAGGAGACGGCGAGAGTCGGGAATTTCATGGAAGATGAGCAATGGCTGTCAACCATCTCTCAGTACAGCCGTAAGACCAAACACTGGAACCGCTTCAGAGATGTGAGTGCCGTATTTTCTTCTGCCTTTATACCTCCGCACTGGCGCTTTGGATGCACCTGGTGGAGTAAAGCCGCAAAGTTAACTCTCACCCCAAACTACATACACAATGCTGCGTTTTAATCCGCATTAGTCGCTACGAAAAATGTTTTAGAGAGATTATAATTTTCATCTTTTTAGACAAGACTGCAAGTCCGAATAAGCGCGCGCTCTCATGTCCGCGCCCCTCCGAACTAATGAATGTGATGATTTTACACACTTTTACCTTTTTTGCATATATAAAAAGGCATATATATATATATATATATATATATATATATATATATATATATATATATACATACATACCCTTTTGTGTGTAGGGGTGTGTGGGTGTGTGTGTGGGTGTGTGTGTCAGGGGGGGGGGGGGGGGGGGGGGTATGTTTGCCTTTTTAAGACTGGCACAAAGTGTGATAATTGTAAACTGGAGACATCATACGCATTTTTCCTCATTTTGACATCAGAAGATGCATTCTCCCCCTTTAAACCTAGATTTTCTAGAACCACCTTTAGTCCTAAGTTGTAAAGCTGCCAGTCTTTATGTCTCTGCCAGTTAAGGCCATACACGACTGATATTTTGTTCATTCTTTGTAAAATCAGATTGAAAGATCAGTGTCTTTAAAAAGCACGTTCAGGTCTTTAAAAGATAGACCTGATTCCCAATTGAATTCCCAATTGGGTTTAGTTTCAGGCTTTTCCAACACTGATATGTGTTGGTGCTGAGGATGTGGACCCAAATGTGAACAGGACATTAACATCGCAAGGAAGCACACGAGAACCAGGACGAGAACAACAGTTCTGGGGAAAATCTAAGGAGGAAATGAAGGGAGGGATGGCTTATGGTTACAGGAGATGCTGAGTAGGGAAACAATGGATCTAACTAACCAAAACCTAGAAATTAATAACAAGATCAAAACCAACATACACAAAGAACAGAACTTCAGAAAGAGCTAAGAGCTTCCACACTAATTAATTGAATAATATGGAAATACCTTAATGACAATAATGAACAACCCAAAATAGACACAATCCAAAAACATTGAAACATAACATTTAGCGATCATGACAAACACATGAATCTGCTGTTATCTCACCACTGGCTGTTTGTTTAGGGCTGTCCTCCTACTTGAAGGTGAACCTCCTCCACATTCTTGGGTCACTTTGCAGCCACACATGTTTCTTCCAGTATTGCCCTGCATTTTGCTCCTTATGTCTTGTTATCAATTCTAAATTATTTACCTGTCCTTGCTGAAGTACAGCATTTTCGAGAAATGATGCTGCCACCACCATGTTTCTCTGTAGCTCACTGTGTCTCTATGGTATGAAAATACTCAAAATACTTTTCATGGCTTTCATTGATCAAGGACTGTCTTCTTGGGGCGTGCTGTGGTGGCGCAGGGGGTTAGCACGCCCCACGTTTGGAGGCCTTAGTCCTCGACGCGGACGTCGCGGGTTCGACTCCCGGTCCCGACGACCTTTACCGCATGTCTTCCCTCCTTCCTGTCTGCCTACTGTACAAAAAATACGAGCCAGTAGCGCCGCAAAAACTCTTTGGAGAAAAAAATGGAAAAAAAAAAGGACTGTCTTCTTGCTATTTTTCCATAAGAGCCGTATTTGTTGTCCTGTTGGTAAATTCTTCTACCTGATCAGTGGATCTACTGTAACCTTAAATGTTTTGTTTTCATAAGTGAAAAATCATCATAATAACATAAATTAAGGCTTGGAAATATAATTCTGGATGTTATTAATATATATATATATATAATGTGTTTCACTTATTTAATGGAGCTACTGAAGTAAATATACTTCTTAAGACTTTTAATTTATTGAATATGGCTGTCTTGACACAGAACATTTAAGAAAATCATGTTATTAATGTTATTGTTACATTATTAAAAAACAATGTTATTAAAAAACAATCGAAAGGTAGAAAGATTGTATATTAAATATTGAAAAGTGAATTTATGCCAGGTTAAGTTATGCTGTCACTTATTTTTACCTGAAATCTTCTAATGTAATGACTGAATTGACTTGTACATGTATGTTACTGTGTTTAAGTGTTTGACAGGAGCATATTTTTTTCTTAGGAACCATATATTAAAAACTTAACTATTTCAGGGTATATAGTCTGATGTAAGGTGACCTTAGTGTGACAAAAGACAGATAAATCCGTGGCATAAACTTCATGTTTAAGATCTCTTTGGAGAAGCTGGTGAGCAGTCTGAAATCCATGCAAGCCTCCACCTTAACATCCAGCAGCTGTTTGATCTCACTGCTGGGAAATATCAGCTCAGGCAGATAGTCTTATCAGTGTCGGCCAGAGAAAATTTCCAGCGTCTTTTACCGCCTTCGGTGCTACGTGAGGGTGCTCGCGATGTCCGCACAACTGGATCTCAAGAGAATTTGTAATTGAATCGCAAATCTCAGCCACCAAGCAAATTTACATATCACCCCTCCTGGAGCTTGAAGCGGTGTGCCTCACCTGTCTGTTTGGATGAGTGTTTGGCGAACTGAAGGGTTGAACAGATTTGGGATGAGGCCTCATGGTGGGGGCTTCTGGCAGTATGCCCACCTGCAATATCCTGAGTACATTTGTTCTTGGCTATAAAATTTACCTTCAGTCCTCTACAAATTACAAAAGACAAATAAGATTTTTTTTGGAACATTTTGGATCGAGGCTGAGTGGGTCAGACCATTTATTGTCCTTAATGAATATTGTAGGTTTAAGAGGGGATGCTTGTACAGCTGTATCTCAACAAATTACAATATTAATAAAAAGTTAATGTCTTTTAGTATTTGAGCTCAGAAAAAGTGAAACTCATCTATACACTCATTATACACTGAGGCCTATATTTCAAGTGTTTCATTTAACATTAAAATGTTGTAATGAGTTAAATTTCGAGTTTTTATTACCTTTAAGCCATAATCATTGAAATTAACTGGAATGAAGTGAAATTATGAGTTTTCTGTTTTGAATTTTGTCACTGAAATAAGTAAATATCAAATTTCTGATTATATCTTAGTTTATTGAGAAGCTCCTTTGTTTTTGAATCAGGATGTAGTTAGCAAATATCAGATATCCTGGTCAAGATATTCTTTATACATAATGTCTGGTAGGACTTTAACTTACAATTTACTTTTTAGTGTTTAAAAAAATGAGAAATATTTTAAATAGGTGTGAAATTCATCAAACTAAATGTTAAATAAAATTAATATAACACTTAAGACCATGAAAATTCTGTTTTAACCTCATGATTTTTGTGTATCTTGCTGGATAATATTACACACTCTATGGCAATTACAGAAAATCCTAACGATTTTTAAGAGGTTGTCAGATTGAATTGACTTTAGTACATCCGGAATCTAACACGCTCTCCTAAATGTCAAATAATAATGAAAAAGAAAAACCTTTGTAGATTAGGTTCATTAAAGTTTTATTAATCTACAGTGAATTTCCTTTGAAAAGTCATGGTTGTGATAGGTTTTTGAATGTCAATGTGTTTGGTAAAATGCTGCACTGTAGCATCATGACCTCTTGTTCAGGAAATGGTGGCATTTCAGTCAAGAAAAGTCAAAAAAAAAAAAAATCCATCTTCGTTATCAAACAAAACGGAAAGGAAGAAAAAAGAGAAGGATTGACTGCAGCATATGTGAAGATGTGATGCTGTGAACAGATGGGTGTGCTAGCTTGTGCTCAGACAGGACAGTAATCTGCTGTTCGGGGCATTGAAATACTCCATCTGAAATGTGAAGGTTGCATTTGTTTACCTTCTCGACAAATATGAGGTGTGAAAAACAGATGGATTTGTACCTACATGAAATAAAGACAGGATTAAAAAAAGCCTTGTTGACATGACATGATGAACAGCACATCCGGCCGTCTGTCCATCCAAAACTAGAGCTGCTCTGCCTCTCTACAATAACTCTTCACTCAATGGCAGTTACAGGGTCTCATAAGGAAGACCTTATAGCTGTCATTAAGTGCCTCGTCTTGCACAAAATATACTTGAATGCAGTCTCATTCATTTATATATATATATATATAATTTATATCAATCTGCTAAGAAGCTCATGCCATTGCTCAAATAAATTACTGTGTACTTTTTTTATTCAGCCAGATTTTCCCATCTCTCTGAGCATTGCAGATAGGGACCTCATTAAGAAGCTCTGCAGAGTCTTAGCCCACTATAGAGCACTGTTTAAGGTTTCCACCTGCCAGAGCTGAGTCCTGGCAAGTGGACTCAGCCAGCCATGGTTTTACTGATGGAAATGTATAAGATGTTTTTCAGCTGGCTACTCTGTTCTTTTAGATATTAATATTAATTACTGATGTTATTTCTTTTATTGGTGCATGGAAATAACTTGATTTGTAGTTTTATTAACTTTACTCTGGTGGTTTCGTTAGCCTCTTGGCAATGTGAATATTGTAGCATAACATATTATCTCTGCATTGTCACTTGTTCCAGGCTTATATGGATAATAATAGTGCATTGATTTTGGATTAAAACAATTTAAAGTACATAGGCTTTCATATACCTCAGCTACATGTTGAGATATTTGGAAGATGCATCAGCAAATTCAGTTTCTCTTGTCCTGTTTGGTTTTTCTACAACAGTTTAGGGCAGGGGTGTCAAACTCCAGTCCTTGAGGGCCGGTGTCCTGCAACATTTAGATGTGCCTCTGCTGCACCACACCTGAATATAATAATTAGGTCATTAGCAAAGCTCTGGAGAACTGATCTACACAAGGAGGAGGTAATTAAGCCATTTCATTCCAGTGTTTTGTACCTGTGGCACAACTAAAAACTACAGGACACCGGCCCTTGAGGACTGGAGTTTGACACCTCGATCAGAGCTGATAAACTGATTCCATTAAAACATTTTGTAACATTGAATTGCTTTTCGAGCTTGTCTCCATTCCCCTATCAACTGTTATTTCTTCTGGATCAGCAAAGACCTGGCATGGTTTTTGAGTCCTAAAGTTAATACTAGACGAAACAGATGGTTATTTTTTTCAACAGACCAGTTCCAGTTCTTTTCCAAGGCTTGCTGTGGAGCAATTTCTGAACTCTGTAGTTGAGCCTTTCTTAAGCTACTGAAGAATTCCTACCAACATCAAATTAAATTATTAAATTATCTTATTTCTATTCCATTCAAATTATGGAATGCCAGTATCTAAAGTTTAGTCACGTTGTTTTGTCTCATTTTGTTAAGTGTGTTTCAATCTTAATTTGCATATATTTGCACATGGCTTACTGCTTAGTCAGTCAATTATTTCATAATGAAGACTGTAGGGATTTTGAACTTTTGCAACAGTTAGACAGCATTGATAACCTCAATTATATAGGTTGCCTGCCTGTGTCCAATGGGATAATTTTATTTACTTTTGCCCTTGTTGCATTTTAAGGTCGAGAACAATTTGGCTTTGGGTTTTCATTGGTGCCTCCATCTCCAGATTAATGAAATCCTAAGGTTGTCCAATTTTATTATATTTTTTAGAAAATAAATATACTGTGAAATATACAGTACAGACCAAAAGTTTGGACACACCTTCTAATTCAATGGGTTTTCTTTATTTTCATGACTATTTATAAGGCAAGAAATCCCACTTATTAACCTGACAGGGCACACCTATGAAGTGAAAACCATTTCAGGTGACTACCTCTTGAAGCTCATCAAGAAAATGCAGAGTGTGTGCAAAGCAGTAATCACAGCAAAAGGTTGCTACTTTGAAGAAACTAGAATATAAGGGGTATTTTCAGTTGTTTTACACTTTTTTGTTTAGTGCATATTTCCACATGTGTTATTCATAGTTTTGATGCCTTCAGTGTGAATCTACAATGTCAATAGTCATGAAAATAAAGGAAACTCATTGAATTAAAAGGTGTGTCCAAACTTTTGGTCTGTACTGTAAATCAAGCATTAATGTTGTTTTTTAATTAAAAAAGGCTTGATTCACTAACTGATATTTAAACTTCTTAGGAAACAGAAATTACTCGTTATTATATTCATTAATGCATTCCAGTGAAAAGCCGCTTCAAAGCTAAAGTGTTGTGCCAAACATTATTCCACTGAATTCTCTCATGTCCTGTGAAAGTCACTAATTAACTTCCAATTAAACTCCCATAACCAACCTGCTTCATATACATTATTTATGGCACGCTCCTATAAATGAGACAACATCAGTGGCTTGTTCACTGACCCTTCAACAGGTCGCTCCTGATTGAAGTCTTGATAAATGGAGGACCAGGGAAGGCTCTATTTTTCAGCAAATAAGATGCTGCTGCATCTTGACAGTGAGCTCATTCAGCTCAAAGAGCCGCTGTCAGTAGAGGGTTTTCAGCTCCTGTAATCATCCTCCACCATTTATTAGCTTCCCGCAGGATTTATGCTTCAGTGCTAATGGCCACTGTAATTACAGATATGAAAAGTTAGAGCACGGAGGATGTATGCGATTATGTGAATATTATGAGGCCTCTTTCCAGTTTTGATAGAGTGCCACATCGCTGGGTGGAAATTATGTTTGGGAAAAAACCGTGACACTTAAATAAGCGGATAGTTATCTGAAAATCGACCCGTCAAATTTTCAGTTTTCACAAGCAAAAGAGAGGGAGAGGAACGGAGATGCTGTTGTCTTTCCACCACAAGTGTGGGTGGCTCTTAATTGAGTGTAAACAATGCTTTGTGTTGCTCCTGTAGAGAAGTTCCCCCCTCCAGATACTAATTTATGTCTCTCAAAATAAAAAAATAAATTAAAAAAACTTGTAAAAGTATTCATACTCCTTAAACTTTTCCAATTGCTGTCACATAACATTTCAATTTATGTATTCATCCAATTATCATAAAACTATTTGTTGTAATAGGAAAAAATGTTTGTAGATTAATATGTTTCCTAATTGAGCCTAGCCGTGCTGACATTAGTGTGGAAGCACACAAATCAGCAGCAGAAGTATCAGCAGCAGCAGTGATGGCCTGAGTTCCATCTTTTTCAGCTGTTAACTTCGATGTGAGTTTCTGAAAATGTCGGGCTGAATAATTAGCTGTTCCAAGGCTCTTCTTCTGGCTCCATTGTTCATGCATTATTTATAGTGGCATCTGCCTGAGTTGTCTCTGTACTCATGAAGCTCCCCTCTATGCCTTGCTGCAGGCAGAGTGATAAATACTGCCTCTCCGTGAATCTGTCTTCGCTTATAGCTGGCATGACGGCACACCCAAGATTCGATAGATGATCCAGAATTTTGACAAACAAACAGAACTGTTTTATTGCTTTTTCACGAGCTGGTGATGAAACAGTGGATTATTTTCCAGCCTTATTCAGGAACTTTGCAGGACTTTCTGAGGGGCAGTCAGCTGAATGCTTAGCATTGGGAATCACAGCACAGAGCTGAAAATAAAGTTTCAAAAAAATTGAAACAATGACATTTACTCTTTTCACATTTTGTTCTTATTTGTCTCTTAACTCAGTAAAACAAAATAATTACTGGAAGTAATTCTAAATGCAATATATATATATATATATATATATATATATATATAACAATAGAATCGCTCAAATACAGCAAATGAGAGCAAAATTTGTGCAAATGGAGAAACTAGGAATAAAAAATATAAATTAAGCACCACCCAGTTGTACTTGGCTAATCGCTCTGTCCCCAGGCACACTACATTTCATTCATCCACTCTCAGTCAGCTTGATCAGTTGAGCAAGTTTCTTCTCGATAAAGATGTTTATTAGTTTTCATACATCATCAAAGGTTGCTAACAGACAAAAGAATCATCCATCATACAAGAGGAAGCAAAGAAATCTAGTTAATAAAGCAATATTGGCTGCATAGGATGGACATGTAATCTGAAATAATATTCTTTGACATAATACATAATTTTAGAGCCATTAATATGACCCCAATGCATCATAAGAATGAGGTAAAATGAAACATACAGATTTGCATAAAAGGTCTCACAGTTTATCCTCAGGTGAACGTGGATGATTGTTATTAAAGGTCAGTGCAGTCCTCCGGTAGGCTGTTCCCTGTATTTCAGGAGTTTTTATTATTAGCTTTCTGATTTGAAGGTGCCCTGCACATATCTATGTTCTGATGAATTCCCCTTGGGTGAATGTAATTTAGAGCAGCACAGTTGTACCTCCTTGGAAAAAGGAGATTTGTAGGAATTGTGGTCTGTGTAACTGTTCTGTCTGGGTGCAGTCCACATGCGTATGACTTTAATGTAACGACACAGAGGAACATCACCTTTAGAACTTCTAAAAAAGCTGAATTTTGTTTGCGTAAGCATACAAAAATTATTATATCTACTGCATTCTGATGCAGATTCTCTGGTGTGACCTTAAACAGGCCTCATCTGTGCCTGATTTAAAACAAATCTTCAAAGAAGACTGGGCCATAATTCATCCACAGCTAACCATAAATCATTGCCAGTCTATGCAAATGCTTGATAGCAGTTGTTGCTGCCAGGGGAGGTACAGCCTGTAATAAGCTTTAGGAGGATTTAACTTCTTTACATAGAGACAGATTGACTTAGACTGCTTGTTTTTGTTAATAAATGAAATCATCATTTCAAACAGATTTTCTTATTTAATCAGATTATCTTTTTTTGTTTGTCAAATTTGTTTAATGATTTGAAAAGTGTTGATTATGTAAAACAGAATATATTTATATATATATCAGACTTTTATGACACTAGTATTGTCATGAAGTGCGGTGGTGAAGGTGGTGAGGCAGATGCTGTAGACCCAGGTTGAAGTGAAAGATGGTAATTTTAATAATAAGTCATGCTCCAAACAGTCCACAAAGTTCTGGCAGTACAACTGAGCAGAAGCCAGGGCTCACACCGGTAGCAACAGAAATATACTTGGCAAATAAACAGGCAGACAGAAATGACGCGACAAACGACGAGGACCCGACAAAACACAGAGCCACAGGTGAGACTAAATACACAGGAGGTAATTAGGGAACGAGAAACACCTGGGAGTAATCAAAGGGAGACAGGACAACACGGAGACTCAGAGACACAGGAAACTCAAAATAAACACACAGAAAAACACGGAACATGACAAGTATGGATATTTTAATACCTAAATACCAACATTGTAAATTTCAGCTTAATGATTCAGAACAAAAACGGCCAAAATAGGATCAGCAGCACAGTGCCTAGGAGTATGGATTTGTGGATGAATTGATGACTTTAGCCTGAGATCCAATTTAAAAAAAATATCTATATGGGATAGAATGCTGATATTGGTTTAAAGTGGTCCCACATCTACTTAAAATGTGTGGATTACTTCTAGGGAGGATTACCCAGCACAGAATAGATAACATGTCAGGCAAGGGAACACTAATAACTTCATAAGTGTCTTAGTCATATAATTACATCTCTGCAGAAGCAGAAATCTGGTGTCAAAACATTTAAACCACGTACAAACAATTAAACATCAAAAGCCATTTTCTCACAATGTGAGCGATTGTCACGGAAATATGTGGTCAGCTTAATTTGGCTTGCACTGTCCTGTCTGGCTGACAATATGCAGCTGCAGAAAGGCTCTTGGTGTGAAATGAAGCGCGTTTAGGATGGCAAAAAGCTGTGTCACAGTTGGACCCTGGAACAAGCATTACCAGCAGGAGTAAGCACTAACATTTAGCTGCTGAATCAAGCAATCAAGGCAGAGTAAAGGCAACAGTCATAACAAAATGCTGTTAATTGTCGACTGACTCTACCAAGATTGCTGTGTAATACAGTGAATATGACAAAGTTATTTGAAATCAAACTATAAATTATTCAGCTTTGCACTTTAGGTTGTTTGCTAGAAGTGTTTAATTACACCTACAGTACAATGCAAAAATGTCAAACCGTTAGATGAGCAGCATCTATAAGTGAAGTATTTCAAAAAGATGACAGAAATCCAATTAAGATAACAGACACAGGACCAGAGGGCTGAGCATTTTCTGTAGCGTATGCCAAGTTTTTAGCTTAGAGCTATTTAGAATTCATCTTGTTGGTGCTAAATACAATTTTCTGTCTGTCAGGCTGTGTTATCTTTAGTGTTTTTCATAGATTTCATAGAAGGAAATAGGAACAAATTGTGTCTTTACCACAGGCTGAAAGCAACAGTTTGTCTAAAGAGGCGATTTAAAATTGATTCTTTGTTCTGTTGCAGATGTAGGGATGCAGCCAAGATTCAATTTAATTTAGAAAAGGTACAGGAACGGAGTCAAAAATCTGCAAAGAAGCAGTTAAAGTGTAGATTAATAAAGAGAAGATCCTTCAGAGAGCCAAAAGAAATATTGCTCAACACTATTCTAATGGAAAGTGAAATATAAAGGCAGTTAGAGATGGCTTGCAACTTTTTGATGCTTTTGAGCAGTAAACTCTGGTACTTTGTGAAAATCTACCTGAAAATGTTTAATTTTAATTTGTTTAATAATAAAAAAAATAATTAATTTGTTTAATTAAAATGTAATTAACCAAAAGTTATTTTAGTTTTCAGAATTTAGAACAACATACATTGTCAAATTTTTACAAAGTTTATAGAAAGGCCAGGTTGGTGAGCCTTTCCATAAATATGGAAAATAAAGAAAGAGAGATAGCCCACTTAGAAATAAAAAGGACATAATTTGAATAAAAAGAGAGAAAAAAACATAAACTGCTCTTAAAGGCCTTGTACCATTGGAGCCCTTCTGTTTTAGAAGTACTTCCTCCCAGCAACAGTCTATAACCATCACTGCTCCCTACATTCTCAGTTGGTTTTAATATTTCTCTTGTTATTTGCACAGTTTTTCTCATTTCAAATAACATTTCTGCTATTTGCACATCTCTGTTGTTTGCACGGTTTTATCTTCACTTCTGGTAAATAGACTGCTGAGTTTTTAATGCACAGACGCATTTTGCACAATTGGATATTTTTTTTGACTAGTATGCTATTTTTAATAACAGCACAATACTTTATGTTATAATTTTTCCAAACTGTGCAATTCTTATTATTCTTAGTCCTGTTTTTTTTTTATTTTATTTTTTATCTTTGTGTGAATCTAGATTTTTCGATTGTCTGCCACTTTTTCCCACTGTGGAACAATAAAAGGATATTTCGTCTTGAAACATTGATAAGAACTTTTGAAACTGCTCTTTCTTAATATGTTTATGTTTAAAAATATTTCTACTTTGCTTTTGAAAGAGCCATAGTGAAGGGGCCAAACTGTTCTATTTTCAAATGATGGATTAGATGAGCGCTCTTTGAGATGTACAAAGCTTTGGATATTGTTTTCTAACCTATACAGAACAGCTGAATTTATACTGAGACCTTATTATGCAGAGATGGAGTTATTAACTAATTAAACTTCTGAAGGCAATTGGTTGCATGAGATTTTATTCATGGGTTTTAATGTATAGATGCTGAAGAAAATTGTTGGACACTTTCAAATCTTTTTTGAAAACCATGAGCCATTTTTCTTCCACTTAAAATTGCTTTGTCCAGAAATTGCTTTAAAGCTGTTCCAGTAAATACATTCACAATTTGTGCTCCTACAGCAATATGTTTTATCAGCTAGTTAGCATAAAATAAAGCAAAGATCTGTCCAGACAAAAGACACATGAAGATAAGAAGCCATATTTTTGTTCCCTCGACATATATGTGTCTCTGAAGCACAATGAAATTATGATCAGATGACTGCAGTGACCTTTCTTGTCATCAGTCACAAACAGAAAGGATAGATGCAGTTTTTACATCAGTAGGCAAACACTACAGCGATAGCTTTGCATTCTAAAAATTCTCTGCACAGAGAGAGTTAGTGAATGGGAGCGATTATCTCAGTGGAGATTATTAAACCTGGAAAACAGCCTGCAAACATAGCTGTTTATACATTAGCCAGGTGGATTTGTATTGAGTCTGCCGAGCAAGGTTGTCCTAAATATAATCATGTTTGCCTTGGGTGGTGTAGTATTTTTGATGTATGTCTTTTTGCTGTTGCCATTATTGCCATGAACTGTCAGGGGTGGAGCTGCACTAAGTGAACAGCTAATCTAAGCGGCGCAGCTATATGACTTGTTCTGCGTAAAAATAGATATAATAATATAAGGTGCTTGGGTTCAACCTGGCATTGATACATTCTTTGCTCTAGGCCACAAATCACTCACTGTTGAAACAGGATGACAGGTACCTTACAATTAGGCCAGGCAGCTACAAAAGCTGAGGACATGCTCTTGCCTGGGGAGAAACAGGCTCATTCACCATCTTCTGTGTGCTCACTCCGGACAAGAGGGGCTTGTCTGCCCCAAAGCTGCGTATGGAAGAACTGAGCCTCCTCTTTGTATTAACTGTGCAATGCAAGGAGGTGTCAAGGACACACATAGAAAGGACTCTGATCCTGTCAGCGTACAAGTATGTTAGGTGTTTGGAGGATGTATTTGTTTGTGTCTATGTCAGAGAAACTTGTAGTTTGCTGAGCTGACAGAGTAATGGATACAAACTGCAAAGGGAGATCAGAATGACCGTAATCATGCAAATCTTATGGCGAGGATACAGAGCAGAGCTAAAGTGTTAATAGTTTTTTTTCCCTCAGTTGAAATAACCCACAAGAATCTCATTTCTCCATGATAGAGCCTTTCCTGGAGCCATAATGTGGCATCTCAGTGTGCATCCGTGTTTTACTGTAATTTCCCCCTGCCGCTGCAGGAGATTAGCATTATCAGCAGCCACAACAACCCAATTTGTCCTCATTGCTATGGCAGGCGCGCAGAATTAAATGTAATCAGCCGGCTAGCATATTTAACTTAGATGGCCCTGTGAGGACCCTTATTGAGAACCCTGTGCCAATTCAAATGGTCCGCTTCTCATCAAAATGTTCTTTTAACTGAGCTGCTGATGTTCAAACTTCTGTCTGACAGTTTGAAAGGGGCTTCAGTGGACCTGTCAGTCAGCGGACATGTTTAAACAGCTTGCACATTTGTTCAAATAGGCCTCCTAACAACTAAACCCATGATTACAAGGATTGATAAATGGCTGTAGTGTTTCATAACATGCTTGTTGACAATACTAATGAGTGCAGTAATTACAACTGCACAGTTGCACCGTAGACACTCTTTTTACACATTTGTCATGACAAAATGCCAAACTTTTTCAGATGCAAATTTGCAGGATTGCTAGTATTTTTCAACCAAGTTTAAAAGATTAATACAAAAGTTCACGATGACTTTATAGGCAGATATTCTTTTATGTCAAAATAAGAAATTTAGCTTTATTCTCCAAGTTTGGGCTCCGGTACTTCTTTGCTCGCAATAAATGTAAATGTAAATAAAGATTTAAAATATAAATATATATAAAAAACAAAATATAACAAATACACAATTGTCTTGTAAATTTGTATATATAAAGTTTTTTTTGTTTGTTTTTTTTTTACAAAAGAAGAAGACAATATTCAGTTAGTGAAATATGGTATTGATCTGATAATTCTTAAGTGGTTTACACAAAGTAGTACCTATCGTGGATGGCTGGATGGATGGATATTTTAGACAATGTGATTGGTTTATATCTGTAGATATTTGATCCAGAGAAGTTAAATATATATATATATATATATATACAGTATATAAAAAATTTGAAATATTTCTACTTAATTGATCAGTAATTTTAACAATAAAATAAGTTACATTAAAACTCAAAGATATACTTAAAATATTCACATTATGCAGTAGCTTGTCTTAGTATAAGCAGTCATTTTTTGAATAGTGCTCACCGTATTCAATAAATCCTGTTGCATTCAGTGCACAGAAAGATGGCTTTGCTGGCTTTCAAAGGTTGCCAGATAGGTTTCGGAATACAGTGTTCAGTTTAAAATGTGAAACTTACAAAGTTTGTTTTTCTTCCTTCAGGCGAAAAAGTCTGTTTGTTCAAATTTATTGAAGCAGATTTTATTTTCCCAGCCTCTTGTCGCCACATTCAATATTGATTGAAAATCCTCTGAGTGAGGTCAGTGTGCCAAGACCAAACATGATTTAAGTTCATTCAACTGTTTGTGTATGCTGAGAACTTTTTTTGTGTGTGTTTGCAAATCAATACTGATGAGTCGAGTTTCTACAAAGCGAAAATAGCCCACTTGCCAGATTTTGTGTTAGAAGAAGAGTCTCCAAGAAGACTAACACTGTATGCAGAAGCACTGAGGTTCCGCACGTTAAAGACAGTTGAGCATAAGCTCTGAGGTCCCCGGGGCATCTGTGCAGAGCTCAACCTGGAGTCTCGCCTCCTCTCTTTCTGCCTCTTTGTTTTGCAAATGGATTGTGGGGGGAGGAAGCAATAAGATGCTGCAGAGACTCTGTTGTTCCAGGGTTCTGCTTTGCTCAGCAGTGTGATCCGACCGAATCCATTTATTTTTTTCTGTGCCGCTATATTCTCCAATTACTGCATCTCGCTGAGTATCCAGCGCCTCAATTTGGCTGTGAAGCCTGCAGCAGCAAAGTGAACTGGGCCGCCGTTTGATCACTTCATCTGTGATATGAGACCGCAGCTGAAGGACTCCTGAGAAGAGAACGTTATAATATTTTTTATTGTGACGCAACGTCTTGAAATCTGCTGTTATTAGCTGATGGAATCTCCTTTTATGAAGAAAGCATTGTTGTTTCCAGCCTTTTTTATGTAGCCTGGGCATGAAGCATCTTGTGCTTTCACCAGAATTTAGTTTACCTAGCTGCTTTTGTTTGCAGAAACTCAGCCAGCCTTAGTGTTTTCTGCATTTTAGCAAATGTTTTGGATGGATGCATGCTTTTGCAGCTGGCCACTTTGTTGCTCAACTAAAAAGATATGCCCTTCACTGTGCAGATATGACTGCTGATTGTGCTTGCACCGCACTGCATTGCAGGCAGGCATCTTACCTTGTGAAACAACATGTGTCCTTTGCCTGCAAACCCCCGAGCGGTCCAGCACAGATGATCAATTTTATCCAGTTCTGTGTTGCTCAGCAGCAACTTAATCCTATAATACTCGGGTATTTGTTGCAACTGAGGCTATGCCATATTTCTCTGTGGGTTTCTTCTGTCATCTTTGAAATGTGATGGGAAAATCTCTGACTTTATATCTGTGGTACACAGTTATCTTAAAAACAACGCAATTCAACCACAGAGCCAGTCTACCTCTGCTGCAGCAGAACTTTTACAACTGTCACATTATCTGTAGTGCAAAAGCTATGATGTGCGAGCACATCTAAAGTTGTTGCTGTGGTTTCTGTTTCTTCTATAAGTGAAAACACAATTGCTTTTTTCTAACTGTCTCTTGCAAAAGTATCATAATCAATGCAACCACAAACTTCCATATTTTACTCAAACTATGTGACTGACAAATACATAGTATCATATATCTGCAAAGTGACAGGAAAATATTCTTTTTTTAACACATAAAATTCTGAAGTGTTCATTTATATTCATCCCCTTTACTTTGATAACCATAAATACTGTAAAACCTACTGCCACAAGTCGTCTTTAGAAGTTTATATCAATATAAATAAAACTGTTCTGTGAAGGCTCAAAGGTTTGTTAAAGAAGTTTATTGAACAAATAACATCTTGAAGACCAAGAAACATGGTAGATACATCAGAGATAAAGTTGTGATGCAGCTAAAGCAGGTTGAGGTAAAAAAAAATCTTTAAACATTTCCCTAATAACTGTTTGTTACACAATATAATCAGCTTGACTACAAACCTACCCAGACTTAGCTGTCCAATTAAACTGACAGACTAGTCAAGATGAGCAGTTATCTGACTGTCACCAAACAAGCCATTTAAATTTCTATTTTCAAAAACATTCACAAACCACACATTATTTTTCCTACTTCACAATTTTGTACAACACTGAATACATTTTTTGGGTTGCAGTGTCACAGAATGTGAAAATGTAAATGGTTCAGATTAAAACAGTGAGCAGCGTCATTTCAAAAACTCTGCAATGCATTTACGATTGTTTGAATCTCTGGTTGGTCTGCGCCTTCTTCTGTTTGCCAAGTTCTCTGCGATTTTCCGAGACTGCAAGCCACAAACAGAACCAGATATTACCTCCACCACTCAGACCCCAGCATGCTGAATCACAGAGACATAATGACACGGTAAAGCAAAGATGCACTCCCACTGCTCCACGGCAACTACAGAAAGGATGGATTTAAGACAGCATCCGAACAGTGTGCCCTTTGCAGCAATTTAAAGTACGGGCTGGGAGTACGCAACTAATTCAGCTGCATTAATCAGGCAAAACACATTACCGGGCAAATCACGGCTGAGCGAAATGATGAGCTGACATTGTTCTGCCAGTCAAACAGTCTGATGCACATCAGTGATCCAATCGTACGACACAAACCAAGCACAGAGTGGAGCAATCAGTGGAGAAAAAGCCTCTGCTGGTTCTTTTCTTTCATTACAGACATGACCCAGAACACTGGTCTATCCATCAGCCTGTGTTTATCCAGTCACTGGCAGACTAAATGACTTCAAGAGGCTGGATAAATGACAACTAGTGGGGGGGATGCAAAATGTCCAGATCATCATTTAACCTCCATCTCATATCCGGCAGCTTAAGAGATGTTCTCACGGCAAATATTGACCTCAGAAAATCAATAAGGAATATTGCAGAGGATGAGGCAAGCTGTTATTGCACAGAGAGTGGGGGATTTCTTCTGAAAAGTTTCTCTACCTTTGTGTATGTGATTGAATTGGTTCATGGGACAGTTGCAAGAAATATACCAAGGAATCAGCATCATGATTTCAGACACTTCCAGCCTACATTCTCATCCAGGTTCCCATAGTTCCTGGTGCCAGTAATTTTGTTAGTTTGAAAAGAAAATGACCAGAAGATGAGGCCACGTGAAATTCTGGATAATTTTAGTTTTAATCTTTCAAATTGTTGGAACGGTTTTTGCTAATTCTGATGCTTTATTTAAAAAATTTATTGAGCCTCGCAAAAGCAAGTCGTAGCACTTTTGTTTAAAAGAATTACATGTTTATAAAGAAACATTAAATGTCTATCAAAGCTGTTTAGCTTTTCTTTTCTGCATTTCATGGAGTTCTGGAAGAATTATATCGCTCCAAAACATAACATTGTCTATTTTCCACTATGTCATTACTTTTCGTTTATTTTGAGCTTTGAAGTTTATATCTTTCTTCATTTTGCCTTTGAAAATATTGGCTTATATGTTCTGATGCTATTTTTTGATGCTTTTTGGCAATTTATGACAGATTCTCTTTGTTCAGTAGTTTATTATACTGTCAAATGGTCCAGAGCTAATCTCTGGGCTTGCAGAAACGTTCTGTCAGCTTAAACAACTTGTAAAATAGATGTCATTATTTTAGACATTATTATATGGCACCAAATCCAGTGTGTCACAGTGAGTAACTGGAGCACTGCGAGCCAAATCCCATTACAAACGGCATTGAACTTCATATCTTTCAATGAGACAGACATGCAGTTAAACGGTTTAGGAGCAGCCCTGCTGCAATCATGCTGAGCTGGAATCCAATGTGCACAAACATTTTTGATGTCACTGCTCGTGATTAGAATGTTTTTTTTTTTCTGTGCTGCAGCACTGGCTGAGGTTTGCGGCTGGCAGGTTGAGGGGTTTTTAGTGGTATTTATGTCTCCAGCAGACAAGGCCCTGGCAAGGTGAGCTAGACGTTAACTCAGAGGAGTGCAGTCAGGCTTGCGGCCAAACGTTGTCAGCCTAATGCCGGCAAGCAGTCCAGGAGGAGCAGTCGCAGCATCTGGATAGTCAAGCTCCATTAGGCTCCTGGCTCTGTTTTACACCGGCTTGCGTTACAGCCTTGTTGACAAATGGCAGGAGAGGTGGTGTGTGTGATATGAATCAGCTCAGGGGACCTCCAGCATGAATATCATTCCCCCTCCGTTGCTCCCTGATCTTTCCTCTCCCTCCTTAGCTGTTGTCGAGAAACTCTTGCAGCTGCCTTCCTGGGATTCATGGGGACAGCATTAACTCTCAACCTTGGTGAAGGACTAAACACAGCCTCTGTCCTTGCCATCACACTGCTGCTGACAAAAGAAAAGGACCTCTGCATTTAAACCCTTTCTTGGTCTTATGTCAGTCCAGGCAACTGCAAAATCCTTGCAGCTAATTAACTTAGTACATCTGAAGTAAGGGTTGAGCATCTTTGATGTAGTCTTATTTTCTGCCTTATTGCTGAAACATTCCATTATTGCTAGTGCTCTATAATGGTATGTTTATGGGAAATTTCAGTATTTGAGCTTTTAATATTAATTTCAATGTCAAGATGCACATCTGACAATGAAAGGTTGTTTTCTATGATGTTGTAGGTGCCACTGTTACAACAGCTTTTCTGTATAATATTTTGGCTTTTACCAATTATAAATAGATTATTTTCCAGGAAACTTTATGTCAGATTCAATGTAGAAAGCACATTTTAAGTCAACACAAAGAAAGTGAGGAAGACCATGTATGACTAAAGAAAAGAGTAGGGAGGCAAGGCAATAAAAATGGCAGGTAACTGTATGTATATATCTATAATATACAAATACATAATATGTGTATATTTTTTTATACCTTTTTGGTCGCTTCACTGCAACTGCTGTATTTATTGCAAGCTGATATATACAGTATATATTTTTTTAAAAAAGAATAAATTGCTCCCACATGCTTGAGTTGATGAATGTGTTTCCATTGTGTTTGTGAATGCAGAGCAGAAGTAAAACAGATAAAGCAGTGAAAAACAGCTAAAAAAACGGAGCAGACTGCACTGCTTCATCACTTCCCTCCTCAAAGTTACTACCAAATAAAAAAATGTTGGAAACCAAATGTCAAGTTTTGATTCAAAACAAACAAACAATCAAACAAAAAACCCTTCTGACTTGTTAAATTAGTAATACATTTCACAACTAGTTGTAAGTTTGGTCTCTGGGAAGCAGCAGCAGCAAACCTCAAAGTTTACGATAACTCCTTATGTAGAATCAGAATCAATGACATACCCACTCTCTTTATTTTATGGCTTGAGGCAAAGTTGCATTTGTTCTCTACTCTTATTCATGCCGATTACAGAGCCACACAATTCTAAATCCCAAGATTTTAACAGAGTGTAGCATAAAATTACGCTCTATGTGGACAATGTTGTTCTTTATTTGAATGATGCTGAGCTGACACTTTCAAAAGTGATCAGTTTCTTTTGCAAAGGGTAATTGTTAGAATACAAGTCACTTATTGAAAAACCAAAAGCTCTTACATATTATTCAGTCTGTCAGAGATTTAGTCAATCTGAATGAGATAGAAAAGGAATCGGTTATAACTTACACTTTCACCATGTATTAGTGCATATACTGTATGTCAAAGAACGTGCTATTTATAGGGTTGTTTAATGAAGCAAACCTTACAATGTTGTGTTTCTCTTAAACACACTGCTTTTCTGGAGGATAAAACATGCAGAGAGAGGCTGAGGTGGGTATTGATGTGTAATGCCCTTGGACTGAAGCCAGGGAGGTGAAATGGGATAAAAGGGAAACCGTCACTGATATGTTGACTCAAGGTTATCCTTTAAAGAAGCTGCATCTCTCTGTCGTCAGTTTTTTGTTTAGTTTGTTCTTGCTGCTACGATAGAAAAACATCCCAGCTTCCCATTGAATTTAAAGATTCCTATCCATTCATCCCTGTGTTCTCACAAAGCTTACAGTAGTTACACCTAAAACACAACTTCTGAGTTGGAAGAGAGAGACTGTTGCCTTCTGGGATGCAATCACAGACAGAATGGAGCCCACCCTGTCTTCAGGACTCCTACCAGCTAATAGAAGTGGCAGCTGATCATTTTTAGTTAATAGGTTCAAATAATCCCCTGTGAATGTCTTGTGCGATCCCTGGACACTACATGTATTTGCAATCAGTGTGTTATGGTCTGACAGCTTAACTCCTGCTATGGCCAAATGGCTCTCTACATGCTAAACAGTAGCAACAATAAATCTGATATAAATTTTAACACGATATATATTTTTTTCTTTCTCCATTCCCTCCATGCTGCTGGTTTCTACCACAGGAAGTTGAGGTTAGTCTCTCCTTGTCCTTTGTTTTGTGTTGTGTTGTTCAGTGCTTTGGAAAAGTATTAATATGCCCAGAACTTTTTCTCCTAACGCTAAAACAATAAATGTTAATGTATTTTTTTTTTCCAATATAAAGTGACAAACTACCACCAAAGGGAATAACTGAGAAGTGGAAAGAAAATGTTGACATGGTTTTTACATTTTTACAAATGTGTACAAAAAGCCGTCTTTACTTTAATGTCACTAAATAATATCCAAGATATTCAAGACAACAACCCTATGCAACCAAAGCTACAATAAACTGATTTAGGTAAAAGATAGAGTCCATAGAGTGGCATTGGCAAAGTCCAGACCAAAATGTAGCTGAGAATCTGTGCTTTAAAATTAATGTTCACAGATACTCTATGTCCCACCTGACTGAGGTTGAGCTGTTTTGTAAAGATGAATGAACAATTTTTTTTAATAAATAGATGTGCAAAGCTGGTAGAAACATATCCCAGCTGCTGTAATTGTTGAAAAAAAAAAAATAGGTTACATGAAGTACTCAAGCATTTCTACTGTATATACACACATCAGAGCTTCCAGATTTTCATAATTCATAAAAATCCTGCATCACTTTCCTTCATCTCCACAATTATGCATTGCTTTGTGTTGGTCTATAACACAAAATCCAATAAAGACCATTGATGTTCATGATTATACCACAACAAATTTTTAAAAAACAGTTCAAAGATAAATATGATTGCAGGGCACGGTATGTGTTTGTTCAGTCACGTCTCGCAGGCTGCCTGATGGGTGAGAGATAATTCTTTTTAAAGCACAAACACACACCCAAATCAATATAATACAGCATATATTTCTGCCGCAGTGGAGTGCAGCCTTTGACTCCAATTCAGCTGCAACACAAACACATTCAGAGTTAGGCGCATTAACATGCAAAACACAAACAGCTAAAAAACTTACAGCCAAAGTCAAACTCACAGATGCTTCACTAATGATGAAATAATACGAAACACAACTCATGAATAAGAATGTATTCTTTCTGAGATGAAAACTGTAATATCAGGGATGAAAAAAAAGAGGTAAAAACTCAAAGCGCATTCTTTTTATCTCTCACTCTGTTCACAGTATTTGGAGCTGCCTTTTGGGTGTTCTTGTTCAGCTTGACTTGAGAGCTCAGTCTCCGTATCCCCTCACCAGAATAAGTCTGAGCTAAAATGATCAGACCTGATCCTCGGGGTCCTTGCTAGGACTTGTGCCAAATAGTAAGCAGTTGATCCTCGCTGTCCTGACAGAAGGAGAAATGGGTCAGAGTGGATGAAAACGGGGGAAACAGAATTTATCATTCCAGCACAACGCCTTCAGGGACAACTTAAAAAAATGTGTTCGTTTGCAAATATTCCCTTAGCAAATATTCCCTGTTCACGGAGCAGGAGTGGTGATGTATTTAAAGTTCAGAGTCTGGCTTTGTGAAGATTACTTTAGTTTAGAAACTATGTCTGCATGATTCAAAATGTGTTTAGATCTTCCCTCTTTACTGGGGAATGTAAAACAAACCTCTTGCTAAAGATCCTCAAGATCCCTCATGTTTGCTCAGTTTTCCCAGAACTATAGAAGTGTAAATTATTTTTGATCTGAACTATTCTCTGATGTGTTGCCAAGTCAACGAGTCAAGGAGGGAAGCGCTTCAACATGTTAGTCAACACAATACATACTTGCAAAGGTGTGTAACAACTGAAGCTTTTCACGTTTGTTTTATTTGAGTCTTACTATATACTGTGATGTAGCAGAAAAATAGTAGGAAATGGCAAATGATTGTCCATTTTTTGCAAGTTTAATCTGTAAAGTGTGACATTTGTTCTCCTGAGTTAAAACATTATAGATTATCTTCTTTCCCATTGAAATCCAAGGCAGTTGTGCGATAGCGGGATGTAGTTTGGAAGGGAACAGCATGCTGTGTCTGTTAATTGCTGCTTGTTTGCATATAAGACCAGCTTTACCTACTCCGCTGCACACTAGGGTACGATTAGTTGTAGCTTCATGTCAAGTCGATATTAAAACACCAGGAGGAAATTCAGCTTAGAAAGTTTGCTAAGGTTTGTTGCTCCAGCTGCAGCTTCTGTTGTTGTATCATTACGGACAATAACAGGCAAGGTTTTATTAGTTTTCTTGTCTTGTGTCCATACCCCAGCCTTCCTCAAAGATGTATGGTTTTCAAGACTTCTTCAAATAGAAATCTGACAAGGATAGCAGGCATTTATGTTCAACTCCACCCCAAAGTCATTACTTTGTAAGAGCAAAATAGCACAAACCCACTTAGAAGAGCTGGAGATCTCAAGTTTCTCTACAAATTCTCAATTTAATTTAGGTCTGGACTTTGAATAGGCCATTCTAATGCCTGAATATGATATGATCCTTTGTAACTTCACCACAGTCATTTAGGGTCTACCATACTGTTGTAAGGTAAACCTTTGCAGTATGATACCATCATCCTTCGAGGTGAGGACTGCATATTTAAGGTGTTAGTTTTCAGCCACATACAGTGTTTTAAGCATCCATCCACGCTAATACCTTGAGAAAATCTATACATTCAGTAGGAAACATACAAACTCCCTTCTGCATAATAACTTCAGCAAATGAAGTCAGTTCTGAATGTTATTTATAGCATATGGCTCACTTCTTATATATTCTTTAATTATGTATGCTTATCTGGATTTTCATTATTGCATGAGTGAACTTCCCTGTTGTTTCTTTTCTGGCATAAATAATTAAATCGAATAATGCAAATATTTTTGTTTTACAGGACGACTACATCAGAAATGCAGAGGAGACCACCGGCTCTGATGAAAGTGAGTAGCAAAAATAAAAGTTCTTTTTTTAATAAAGAGCAAATAAGTCTAAGCTTTCATTTGAAGTGTTCTTTTACAGAGAATGTAAAAAGCATTTTACAATAATACACACTATTATCAAGACAATCATGTTATAAAAAAAGGAAAATATAACTTGCCATTATGCATAATTTCTAGGCAATAAAATGGCATGGCACCTATTATGAAAGCATTGACTTCTTTTAGTACTTGCTGAGGTCAGACAGCTGGATTGGAGCACTTGGCTATGGTGTCTGAGCTTTGTTGAGGGTGAGAACACAGCTGTGATTCAGAAAAGTAGAGGTTGTGCCTTCAGTTGGATCCATTAGTTAGAAAAAAGCCAGCTATAATTACTTTTGTTGCTGAGAGCTCAAGTCAGAACTCCCACCAGGCATCATTTTCATCCACAGGGGTCGGTTCCTTGCTGAGAAAAAGAAAATCTCACCTTTCGAAATTCAGCTGCGGAGGAGGAACAGAGAACATGTGAATGTGAGGTTTAGCTACCAGAAAAATATTGTTATTTACCTTGGGCATTTAGAAAATTTACTTATGGAGAAAATGCTTTCACAGATTTCCTACTTTCACAAATAATCCTTTAAAGACACTTAAGGACCTCCATATGCGGAAAAAAGTAATTATTCTCCAAGTGAATGACATTTCAATCACCTCCAAACCTCATTAACGTTCCCTTTTTTTCTGATACGTAAAAGAGATTTCAAATAATTAAATTGTTATTTAAAGGGCACCAATGCAACAAGTGGTTACATTTTTGGAAGTTTTCAGCAAATCTGAAGTTACTTAAGACATTTCTGAAAAACATCAGTATTGATGCGCAAGAATTTAATTGCAAAATACAAAATAGAAGTATTATGCAATATTAATAGATTTCAATGATGTTGCTAAAAGGAATATTTCAGACAAAATGTAATATAAAAAGTTGTTACACAGTCAATTCAATCTGGAGAGACTCAGACGGAAAAACAGCGATTAAAAAGGTTTATTGACATGCATGAATTTAAAGTTCTTTGGCGCTCGGGCCCCGGCTGAGGACATTGAGCTGTGAATTGCGATCAGCTCGGATGAGCATTCCCGATGTAGGTTAGGAATGTCATCCCCCGGGACCCGACACTGGTGGTGGGGGTCGGTGAAGGATGGGAGCCTGAAGAGTGGAGGTGGAGAAGGGGTGGAGGAGGGTTGAGCGCAGCTGGAAAGCGGAAGATGCCATGGATGGAGGTCCTTATCAACTGGGCCTTGGTCGGTGATTGGACGTGACGTGGCTTGGTCCAGCGTTGATAGGTCGGTGGTGATGAGCGGGACGCGCCGACTGGATGATGCAGGTGGGGCTAAAGAGTCTTCCAGTTTGAATTTGCGCCTAGGCTTCATATTAATCACCAAATAATAATAATAAAAAAACTTTTTGAAAAAAATCAAAAATCCCCGATGGGTGCATAGGGGTTAGATAAATCTGTGGACCTTTGATGTCAAATCAGCAGCTGCAGTGTGTTATGTAAAATGTTTTTAAACAGATTTCTGATCCACTACTACCCAGGAATATTCATGCTCTGCCAGGTCTAACGGGTCAGACTTTCCCAAGCAGAACATTGCCCTCAAGCATTGCCGTGTTTTTGCCAAAATGCCTGCCGCAACAGTTTGTAGTTTATGCTGTAGTACAGTAGGTCACACTGGAGACAAACCTTTATAAAGCAGACTTCACTGTCCATGTTTTGTTAAATATGTTCTGTGTTCCATTCTATTTCCTGCTTCCAACCTATCAATGTCAGAAATGACTCAAATAAATCAATAACTAAAATATTTTGCTTTAAATCTTTTTAGCTGTTTCACATGTTGTGATCACAGTCATTCAAATCTATATTTTCCTTCTGCTGGTCACTCTGGTTTGAACAGAATGTCTAAGCTGATCTCTAGAGGGTTTAATGAGGTTGAGATCAGAACTGCTGGCAGGTTAGCACATCCTCACCACTCCTTCCATTCTGGATGAAATCTCCAATAAGCTTTTGAAGGATTTCATCTCAATATTTCAATGTCACCATCACACTATCTGCACCATAAGCTAAAAAATGCATGATCAGTACATAAATATTCATAAATACCCAGAGTCATGTAAAATCTAATTGCTTCTTTACCATTTGTATCCCAAGATTTTTCACTAAGGAGGAATTCATTTGTTTTTCTGAACTGAAATTATGAGACTGAAACTTATTGCATCCATTAATATAGTTTGAAGAACCAGTTAAAGGAGCTATGGTTCTTTTAGAAATCAACAAAAGGTGATTTCTAAAAGAAGACATCACAAAGAGATGATCATGTTCAAATTCCATGTTATGCAGTCTGAAAAAAGACATCTCACACATGTATCTATGTTGCTGGTTTCAGCTGCAGTGTTTCCAGTTAGTAAGATGTTGGGTGGTTGCTTTGCTTATGCAACTGTTCAGTTTTACTCTCCATCCAGCTTTGGGCTCACTCTTTGAAAGGTCAGAATCATAAACTGTGTCATCAATCATTTCACCCCCCCCCCCCCCCCCCCTCCCCACACACACACACACCTTTATGTGTGCTGCTCACATTGCAGCTAATTAGCAGACCTTTTGCAGTAAGACTGCTGAATGGGGAGTGGTGGGGTCAGACTTAACACCCCACCCGCGCTGCCTTAAGCTGGAATTTTTCCCACTCATCTCTGAAAACAACAAGAGGAATAACTTGTGTAATCCTGTAAAAAAAAAAGCTTTGCTTGCTGGAGTGTGGGTGGCGTTCATTTGAATACGATTGATTTCATCCCCCATCATAGCTCCCTCTGGAACTAATTCTGCAGATCTAATTGATCAAAGACGTCTTCTTTGAAAATTTCCCAAGACAGGAAAGACTCCTGGAAGGTGTAGTAGCAGACCTGCAACAAAAGACACATCAGAAAATTTTAGCCTCTGACTGCCTTTCAAGTGAGCTGATTGAGACATCAGCTCAACAGATTGCATTTAAGGAAAGCTCTAAAAGCCTGATGCTTTGACTTAACAGAGGAGCTGCCATACTTAACCCTGATGTCTTTTGTGTGAACTAATTTTACTTCTTTTGCTTTCTGAATATTTTAATAAAAATGTTCTGCTCTAGTTTCTATAACTTTCACAAATCGGAGAACATATCTCATGAGCTGACAGTCTAATGGGCCTGTCTTCCTTAGACTTTAATATTTTAGAAGTACAATGAGTGACCAAACGTCTTTCCAAAGTAGGTTTTATTTTAGCCCACTGTGCTTTAGTAAATGGAAAACAAATGGATGTTCAGTGGGTCCACCGATGAGCCCAGCTGCCATGTTGATATTTGGGGATTCTGATGGGAAAACATGTCAGAAATATGAAATGCAAAAGCTGATGGATTTCTGTGGAAGCATGAGTATAATGAGAGAAACTGGATGCAGTGTTCAAGTGCGATTAAAAAGTATTGACTCCCTTGTAGATTTAATATCTTTTTTGTCACTTAAATGTTTCAGATCATCAAACACACTTTGAAATCAGTCATTTGTCAGGTCCTATCTATTTCAGTGAATTCTTGATTTTACTAGTTTAAAAGCCAGACCCAGGCCTAATTGCTACCAAAAGGGAACTTTGCTTTCAAAAACGTGTGGCCAAACAGTGGACCAGCTATGCAAGGATTCCTTAATAAAGCAGTTTGTGAGATTAGATCAAATCTGTCTGTCTTTGAGTTTCATTTTTTCATGTGGAATAACAATACATAAATTATGTTTATAGTATGAAGCTACACATTGCTATTGGAATCTATAATAATAATAATAAAAACCATAAAACTTTTTTCACACAAACAAACTGCAATATTGTGAGGAATTATGACAAAAACAGTGAAGTCAAAGTTCTTTCTGTTAGAAGAAAATGTTATGTTGCAATCAACTAAACAAAAATAATAATGGATTTAGGATTAACATGGGCAAAAAGTGTATTTTATACTTATTATTTATTATCACTTAAATAAAATTTTCTGCACAGTTAAAAACATAAATACCCTGCAGTGAAACTGCAAATTAAAAAATTAACCTCTTTAAAGCTTCTGACTGATGTTTTGCACCACCTAAAAGCACTAGGTAAAATTTTAAACACCATGATGCATCTAAAATATCTGCCTCTGTATTATATCATCTAGGTGCTGCATTCGACACACATGAGAGCATACCAATTGATACTAAAAGACGGAAAAGAAAAAGAGACAGCATTATTAAAGGCTGGTTCAAATATTTTGGGAAAGACTGGACATATTTTGTGTCATTGGGTAATTATAAACCAGAATAACCAGATATCACGTGTTGTTCTTCATGGTTTTATTATTTGGACAATTTTATTCTCTGCTTCCCCTAGTTCAGATTATGAAGTACTACAAAGTCTTTCACAACACATATTCTGATGATACACAAGTCTACGTATATGACTGTGTTACCACATGAGCCCGGTCCACTACAGTTAAAACTGAACATATTAGGATTTATGGTAGTTTTCTCATGAAGCTAAAAAATACATGTATCAATTTTTTTGTTTTTTGTCCTTCCTGTCCTTTTTGAAAATTCCATTTTTAAAGCTTGTGCTTTATGAATAATATCTGCCATGAATTCATAATGAGCTTTTGTATATAACAAAAAACCCCTTTTAATATTTTTATAGATTTGTTTTATTTGGCAGTATTTTATGTTGGAGAGGTTACTGGCAGCGCCTTAATTAACATGGTCCATGGGCCAAATTTGCTAATATGTGCAATGAAATCTGTTTATTGTTCCTCTGCTGGGACAAATCAAAGTGTATTGGTCACAAAATCTTTTATATGAAATGTTTTTTTTACTTCAAATTTTATGAGCTATGAGCACTGCTCGACTCTGAGCCCTGTTTGGCAGAGCCTTCATGGCACAATTTCTCTTTGGGGCTTAATAACGTTGTTCTGAAATAGTTTTTTTTTTAAAACCTCAGTAGGAAGTAGAGCTAACTTATATGGGTCTTCAATTTAATTTGGAGCAACATTGTAAAAAACATACTTATCCAATCTCACTCATTATTTTCTGTCTAGATCTTTTTTATGTTTTCATAGCAACAATTTAACTTTAAGAAGCAGTTGGGTAATTTAGCCGTTAGCTATTCGAAGAGGTGTAAGCATATTGCCAGAACACCAGGCCTTTCAAAGAAATTTAAAAAGCTGATACTAGAGACTGGGATTGGCTGTGCTGTTTCTCAGCACATCCAGTTTATCTAAACTGGATGCTTTAGATAAATTCCAGTTACACATAATAAATGTGGTATTAGCAGGCTCTTGCAGCAAATGGTGACATAGAGGTAAATCAGCTATTTGATCACTAATAAGAAAACTAGTGAGTCTTTGTAGCCTCTCGCATAATATTATCTGGCACTAGACAACTAGACAGATCTAGAGCAAATACCCGTTTCCTGTGTTGCTTCAGCTACTGATTCTTTAACTTGCACCTGTTTTTTTTCTTTCTGTTTAAGAAAAATGAACAAGATAGCAAAATGAAACAATGTTTTTTTCTTGAAATATCCCAGCTACAGAACCAAACACACTACAGTCTTCTCTTGGGAAAACTGAATATGTACACCGTATCATAATATCAGTACAAAGATAAATAACTCACCTTTGTCCAACATCATAAAGTAAAAAAAACACAGTTTTACATAAGATAGTTTATTAAATTAGTGGACCTGTGAAGTAGCCATAAGATTAGATAGAGAGATCAAATGTGTATGCTATGGAGAATGTAGATACTTAACTTTGAAATGTCCAAAAGATTGCCAACATTTTATAATCCAATGTTTTACATGAGAAATAGAACCAATGAATGAATGCCTTCAGCTTGCTGTTATTTGCTTAAATCACGTCTTTTGTTCAAAAGTTCCAGGCGAAATAAACAGCTGATACTCCTCAGTACTTCCCACAGTAACAACTTCCACACTGAAGCGTGTTGCCGTGTAACAGAATGGGCTTATATGAAAATAACTGATGATAGCATGCGCCCCCACAGTACTGTCATACTAACATGCTACGACCCTCACTGTATGTTTTTTTCTCTCCTAACATACATGTTTAATGTTAGAAGAACTCAGCAACAGTAAGTTTTCTGGAACTCGGCTAGAGTTGAGACCTCATTTCTCTGTATATTACACAAGGATTTCATCAGCTGCCATCCCCCAAAGCAATAAAAGTATTATTTTTACTATACTTAAAATCCGACTCTGGATTAAGTCTTGCATGATTTACAAAAAAAATCTCTAATTAAAGCTTTTAAAAAGGCTACTAGTGACCTAAATATAGCTTTTAAACATTTATTAAAGGAGGTCTGGAAGTATTAGTGAAAAAATTGATAACTGGAATGAAAAGAATTCTTTGAAGGGTTTTCAAAAATGACCACAGTTCCTTAAACAGTTCCCATTTGTTTAAAAGAGGATGAATCAAAAGCACTTTCTCTGAATGCATCTACATAATTTTGTCTTGAAGTTTGCTTAGAATTGATGCAATAATTATCACTGTTAAAATGCACCAGGTAGAGAAGCATGTATAAGAACAAGACGAACAAACGCTCATTGTTAAGCAGCGCACTATGAAAGGGTAATCATGCAAAAACACTATGAACAATTTATGTTTTCTTATTATCTCAAATAATGCGTGGGTTCTTTAGAAAGTCTTCAATTTCATTCTACCCTGCTCCTTAACGTGGTACCTAGACACCAGATCTGCAGAAATCTGGCTTTCCGCCACTTGTTTAATGTCCAAGTTGACTAAAACAGCTGCTTGAAGCTGACTCAGGATTTCACAGCTTAAATTTCTCTGAGCGACTGCCTCCCTGCCAGTCACTTTTAATTTGATCTAGAGCCTCTGAGTTTTCTGAGGCGACAAATGGACTGCGAAGGTGCGACATCCACTTTCCAGTGGCATTGACCGTTGGCTGAGGCAGGTGGAGGATGCTGTGCTATTTCCGTCTCGGTCTATCAGTGGAAAAGAGGCTGGCATTGAACCGCTTGACTCTCTGAAGAGATGGGGGGAAAGAAAGATGTAGAGAACAGAGGGTGGGGGTCTGTAGGGAAGAAAAAAGGGAATGCTTGAGACATAGATGGGAGTGTTTGTTTCTGTACGAGAGAGAGGAGGCAAGATGGGGAAAGACAGTGACGAGTTGACATGGGGGAAGTGAGATGTGGCAAGCCGAGAGGAGAAGATGCTCAATCAGTGCTGTCAGGTTTCCTTGCAGTCAGAGACAACTGCCTGAGACTGCAGGCATTGCTACAGATGATGTGCCGCCTCACTAATGACAACCGGGCGTCAATGTTTTTGGCAGTGCAGACAATTGGCTCATTTGTGAGCACTGCTGGAATTATTTTTCACCGCGCACCTCCTGATTTCCATTGCATTTGCTTGCTTGTATAAAACATTGTTTTATATTACTTCCTGATTTCCAGTGGACTTGCTTGCTTGTATAAACATAGTTTAGTGAGAATGAAAGATAATTTCAGGCGGTGTATTGAATAAACTGAAATTGATAATGCTGCACGAAGAAATGGCAGCTCTCCTTGTTATGCGCATTCTCAATCATTTTCTTGAACACATGCTCCTTGTCAAAAAGAACAAACAGCAACAACATGTCTCTCTATTTCAGAAGATAAAAACAGAGATTTCAAACTTTTTAGCTGTGACTGACAACTCCGTATCTACAATGTTGATTTTTGTTATGCATTCACAGCTGTCGACACCACTAAGGACCCCTGCCAGAATGTGAAGTGCAGTCGGCATAAGGTGTGCGTTGCTCAGGGCTACCAGAGGGCCACATGCATCAATCGCAAGAAACTGGAGCAGAGGTAGGAAAGGTTTCAATCCTTGAATAAGAATGGGTCTCGGTTTATGTCTGCAAAAGATGATGCATAATCTGAGTGGACCAGCAGTGCATTGCCAAAGTATTAATCTCCTTTTATAACATCCTCCACATCGTAACAACTATAAGCCTCAGTGTGTTTTCTTGGGATTTTATGTAACAGACCAAAACAATATATATAAACCATTCTATTGTACAATGTACATACTGTATACTGCTGTTTCATTTGGTGGACAGCTTAAGAAAACTGCACAATGTCTCTGGTTTAAAAGAGGCTGAAACTGCAGAAACTTTTTTCCTGTGAGGGGGAAAAAAGTAAAGCTTCTGAAACTGTGACATTTTAAAATCATGATAAACCAACCCTATACTGAATCATTTATTCTTAGGACTATTGCCAAAGCGGAGCAGTGCTGAAAAAAAGAAGAAGAAAAAAGAACAAAGCACTGAGTTTTGATTTGGTTCTTCTGTTTGTGTAGATTTATATTCTTGGATTAAAGAATATTTGGAGATATGCATGACATTACATGAGGAAATGTTATAATTAGTAGTCATGTTAACTACAAATTGAGCTTGAATAATCAAAACTTACCAAATACCACAACTCAAAAAAAAAAGATCCCAAACTCCCAGAAAAATTTTCTTTTACAATCAATATGCACAGTAATATTAAGTTTCATAAATGGTACTGACCTCAACCCCATTAAAATTTCATAAACATTGCTTGAAGGCTGAGTCAAGCCAAGACATGAACAGATTTAAATGAGCCCTGCAAGAAGAGCAGCCAAATATTTAAGTCAGAATTATTCCAGCAGCTTCTTAATGCTTTTAAAGAAGCATTTGGGTTTTCTGCAGCTTGTTAATCTAGCTAGATATATATCCTGATATATATCAGGATATATCAGGGTTTATACATAATTTTGAAACAGTTTGATTTAGAGAAAAATCCACAATACATTCCATACTCACATACTTATTTTTATTCAGCGATTCCACCTTGAAAATATAACATCCATCTATTATCTATACTCTAGTGTTGCTGGGGAGCTGGTGCCTTTCTCCAGCAGCCATTGGGCAAGAAGCGGGGTCAACCCTGGACAGGTCATTAGTCCTGTCACAGGACAAGTAACCATGCACACACACACACTCACACCTAAGGGTGATTTAGATTTTGAACCATCTGCTCTACCATGCAGCCCTTGAAAAAACATAAAATCCCACAATTAATCGCATCAAAATTGACAATAGGAAGTTTATGCTAAAGATGATTGCATGTAAACCTTTGCGCCTGCATGTAGGTTTCTCTCTTCACAAAGAATCTTTCCCGTTCAGTTGTAGACATCTTTTTCAAAGCATTTATCTTCCCCTGAGCTCATTTGTTCCACTTTGATTGAAAAGCAAATGAGCAGTGTTGCCGCCTGAAACGAATTAATGGAGTGAATTATTACTACCTGAGAAATCTATCTGCAGCGACAGGCGTTTATATTTTTCAATAAAGTGCATCATGTACAGACTCGCTGCTGAGCGGAGGGTAGGGGTGCGTGGGGGAGATGTGTGTCGAACGGTGGGTAATGAGTGAGAATGTAGCTGCACCAAATCATCGCAGCACCAGTGAACGATAGTGACGATAGCAGCTGAGCCTGATGCTGTTACCTGGTAAACATGAGGACTCTCAGTTTGTTGGCTGCTGTAAAAACCAGAAAAATTACAAGCTGTTGAATATTGGATCTGTTCAAGCAAACTACAAAAATATTTTCTCACTTGTGTCTGATTTAATTTCACACTCCTAAGAAATATATCTGCCTTGGAGGTTTGTGGAATGGAATTATATCTCACTGACAAAAACAGTTGAGGAAACAATGATAAACACAAAAAGAATTTGGTCGCAGTCAGGGGAACAATCAAACCAACAACTGCAATATAAATAGTTCTGTTGTCAAGGAGTTTACTCACTGACTTGATAGGATAGCATCATGAAGCAGTGTTGTGTAATCTGGCAGTCCAGTTATGATTTTGCATGATGCTGGTTCATCATATGGAACCAGTTTGTTCATCAGGACACTCACACCTGTCATCCCACTCCATATCCTAAAAAAGTCTCATTAATTATTTTTGTTTTGAATGTTAGAGATGTAAAAAGTCTGCACACCTCTGTTAAAATTAATTTTCTTTTGTAATTTGGAATGTAAAAAAACAGCAACCTCCAATTATAGAAAATGTGATTAGAGTAAGTTTTTTAAAATTAATTCTGATTGAATATTTGACAACTCTTCTTAGTAGAATTGGTAGAGAACAACCCGAAAACCACTAAGCCTCAGGCTTACCATAAACTGGGACGTTCTGGAGCAACTGTGCACAGTGAAGTGAATTTAAGATTAGCAGAGTGTGTGAAGGCATAAACCAAACAGGAAGCGCTTCCTATGAAAACTGAGAACATTATTCCATCAAACATGGTGTTGGCAGCATTGTGCTGAGGTTAATTTAACTAACAGCAGTAATGGTGCACTGCACAAAATGGATGAAATGGTGAAGAACAATAAAGAGCAAATTTAAATGAGCTAGAAGGTTTGTGTTGAGAAAATTGGTCTGAAATTTAATTAAATTTTTGCCTAAAGCTACAATGTGTGTGGTTTCTCCACAACTTGCTTAGGGATATTTAACCAAGTATTGTTACATTTATTTATTGAATATATTGTATAATTGTCATCCTGTGTCAATAGGAGAAAATTTACAAGTGTAACATTTAGAAACAGTTTCCACACCAGAAGAAGAAAGACCAAAATAAATACTTAAAAGCCCAAACAGTGGATATTCTAGTCAGCTTGGAGTGTTTGTAACCTTTTGACCCAGACTGTATTTTGCAGATGTGAATGCTAGAAAGAGTATCTTTTTTGTCCCTCTCATCCTCAGAGTTAAACAGTCAGGACAACAAGAGCTACATGAAAGCAGCTGCAAGCCTTGCCCTGTTGCTGCATCTTCACCAGTATGTGGCTCCGATGGACACAACTATGCTTCAGAGGTAAGAAAACACACACACCCACACACGCCCGCATACGCGCACACACACACATACTATATATATATATAAGATAAAAGGGATGGCGGCTGTGTCATCCTATAATGACACCTTAAATAATGACATGAGGACCAGTCAAGTGCAGTTTCCTGCTACGCTGACACGCACCAAGGCGGCAGTTCATCACTCCTCACGGGAAGACATGTGAAGCTGGCTGAGCGAGGCCTTATGATTAATGGGAGGCGTTGTTTTAGAACAGCATCACCGTGGACCGTCCGCCAGCAGGACTCTATTGATTTACTGTGCACTTTTTAATTTTGACCTTGCATGAGAAAGACAGCAGAAAATGACAGCTCATTCTTGCTGCCTTTCCTTTAAGTGCAGTGTCTCGTCTGAATGAACAATCTCGCTTTCCTGCGGTCAGCCTCATAAATATTTTATCTCCATTCTCGCCCTCCCTCTCTCGCAGTGTAAGTTGGAGCAGCAGGCTTGCCTCACAGGTAAAGACCTGAGGATCATGTGTTCCGGATTTTGCCCCTGCGCCACTGCTCCTGCTGCAAACACTGACATAAGACATGGCAAGTACCTTTCTGTTACCTGCTGCATTTTGATGCATCTCAGTTTGGGGAGTCTTTTGAACCAATATCTACCCTTAAAAATGTGTCTCTTTGTACACGTGCACACATTTTACACTCTGACCAAGATTTTTGCAGGACACCAAAATGTTGTGACATTAGATTAAGCTGAAATAATCTTTTCTATCTTCTGCAGAAAATCTTCCTTGAGATATTAAGATCATATTTATGACTCTCATTCTGCTGGTTTAAAGCTCAGTAAGCCTTTGTAATGAACAATAACTGAGAATGACTAAGTTATAACTTTGATAGTGTCAAAGTGAAAGTTGTGGGCCACAAAAATGTGTTTTTCAAGATTATTCACTCAACAATAAAATAAATATACAATATTTGAACAAAACAAATGAAGCAGTCTGGTGAATGTACAAACAATTGTAAAAAATTGCAGATCTGAAACGTGAAAATGGTATCGCATACTTTTTTGTGTATTTTCAGTAACAAAAATAAGATATGGGACACTCAGTCTTATTTATTTATCCAAGTTTAATAGATGGGCTCACCCAACTCTGATATTGAGCAAAAAAAGTCAATGGATGTTAGAGTCTTATTTACACTTAAATTTCACTGGAAGCATAAAATGGGGTTAGAAAAAGGTGAATAGCTTTTTCTTTTCAGTTTAGGAAGATTGTAATGCTTTTTAAAAGGCTTAGCTTCAGAGAAACTTTCATCCAAATTCTTTTTTTTAAAAAAAGCTGCCTGGGCTTATGAACCCAAATTTGGCCCATTTTCAAATTGTGGACCAGGCGCCGCAGAACATCGTTCTACGGGATACAAATGGCTCCCGCTCTGCCTTTGACATCTCTGACCCAGTGTTTTGTTCAGACCCAGCACCAAAAGCTTCTGTTTTTTCCCCCCCTTTTTTAAAGATTTGTGTCACCTGGGACAACTGAGATTATCATTACAGCCATTCTATATGATGTGCCAGCTTTACCACTGATCCCCCACAACTCCATAGTTAATAAGAAAATCTTCAGAGTTATTAACAATTAACAGAAATCAATTTTATTTTATGAGAATGAAAATATTTTTTGATACATAGATCAACTTCAGTAACCTGATCAAATTCTGTACTTTTTAGGGAGGGGGAAAAAAAGAAATATATTTCATCTCCTTTTCTCACTGGACAAATCCACTCAACTCTTGTTCCCAATGTGGGATCAATACTCACCAATACTTAGGGATTATCGTTAGCCAAAAGTTCCTCTTGTGGATTCCTGTTCTTTCAATCAGGTAGTAATTAATTATTTAGAGTGTACACAATCTATCAACGGACCCAAACACCATTGATTTGCCGAGGCTCAGGGGCATGTAAAAATGCCAATTGGCCAAACATATGAAATGTTACTTGATCTGCAGCCTGGAAGAAGTGTGTCTTGAAAATGAAAGTGGATTTTGATTGGGTGAAAGTGATTTCCTATCTCAGTGTTAGTTGTAAAAATAATGTCTTGTCTGATTGGCAGATCAGTGGTCTGAATCAATCAAAGAACTACCATATGACAGTGCAGATGGAAAGCTTTTCTGTGTAATAAAATTGGTGTCTTTCATGTGGAGTTCCTGTCTGCCTTTAAGGGATGTAGCTAAATCATTTTGCTTTGGAGAATCTGCCAGACTTTTGATTCTTGAGATTTCCGTATTTGTTCCCCCAGAGAGCTGCACCGGCCAGGATCTGGCTGACTTGGGCGACCGTCTCAGGGACTGGTTCCAGCTCCTTCATGGAAATGCGAAGCAGAACAACTCTGGCAAGCCGGGAGCTGGTGCCACCTCAGGTTAGAGAAGCTCAGAACTTGCAACTCCGTTTAACTCTGCCATGAAAACCGAGACAAAAAGTGCATCGCAGTGCACTTTTTCTTCTAAACAGTGCTGGAAAAAAGCCTGGTAGCCAGCTGCAAGGACTCCATCGGCTGGATGTTCTCTAAGCTGGACACCAACGGCGACCTGTATCTGGACCAGACGGAGCTGGCTGCCATTAACCTGGACAAGTATGAGATCTGCATCCGGCCCTTCTTCAACTCCTGTGATAGCTACAAGGATGGGAAGGTCTCCACGGCAGAGTGGTGCCTCTGCTTCTGGAGAGAAAGTGAGTAAAAGTTTTGCAAGAGGGGAGATGAGAGTAGGCATCTTCATCTTCCTCCGAGTTGCAGAGCCCACTTTACAGTATGGCTGTAAAGTGGGTGAAACAAATGAGTGAAAACTGATTTCTTACACAAATCCATTGTAGGCATTAAAATATGACCACAGACTGGACAGGATTAAAGAAAACATGGTTTAAAGAAAGTTTAAGTTACAGAGCATTGCAAAAGTGTTCATATCGTTTGAGTTTTTCCTATTTTACCACAAACATATTGTAGTATGAATATGTTTATATTTCAATTTGTGTGTGGAATTAAGCAGGTAAATTCCACTGTTTGCTAACCTAACCTACAGCCATTCTAGGAGTTTGCTGATTTGCGTCACCTCTCTATTAATTCATTCTCCCACAAGTCTAACAAACGAACTCAGCATGATTAGAGGTTCAAATCCAAACGACAGCTCTCCTGATTGATTTTCTCCACTAACAAGTCCCCGAGGGCTTTCTTCATCTTCTTCCTTCAACTTTCACATGCATCAGAACCTTGGACTGAACAAATCAGTCCCTTTTTGATTGGAATGTAACACAAGGCTGCAAGCTTAAGAGCATTATCTGCATTAAGTTATGATGCTCCATGATAATCTTCAGTCATGTCATCACACAAAATGAGGAATGTTTGCCTGTTATGACCTTTAATTTAGCAGCTGACGTAGTTTGTCTCCATTGATCAGGTATTTAATGAGAAATAGATTTAGTTGACTACCTAATCGACTCTCAGAAACTATTTACATAGATGGAAACGTATAGAAAGTTCTGTTTAGAGACGCTCCAATAAGGTTTTTTTTTTTTTTTGCCTGATTTCTGGTAATCAGATTTTGTAACGCTTTGACCTTGAGATTCCATTTTTGTCGATTGAGATGAATCTTTAAAAGGAACAAACATAAAAAATATTTCTAATTTCTGAATAAACTGAAAATGTAACTGCGTTATGATATAACAATTATATTTTAGAAGCAGAAAGGTTGTCTTTTTCTGTACACCTAAATGAAATTTACTGATACAGTAAAATCCTGCAGACTGTGGAACAGAGCTCTCTAGAATTTAAAACCAATTTGAAAAGAAGTATAGCACAGTTTATTTATTAATGCCTGAATATGACTCAGTATTTGCTTCTACTTGAAAATTTCAAAATGCTGAAGTGCCCTTTTGTGACAGTATATTGAAATTTTTTATGGACAGTAATTTTTAAGAAAACAAGACAAAATCTCTGGTTTACAGTCTTGTCACTGTGTGTGTGTGTGTGCGGGTGTGTGTGCGTGGGTGTGTGTGTGTGTGTGACAAGATTTACATAGCTCTGCAGTTAAACAGGATTAAACTTTTTCTCTTTCTGTAAATTTCCTCAAATGCTTGCAAAGATTTGCTACCTTGGTGGTTTTGACACAAAGTGTCCTCTTTGTTTCTACTTTCATCTAGAAGTGCACCTTGTTTCCTTATCCTACGTCTCTACCCGCATCCATATGTTCTTTCAGCTGAACCCTCCTCGATCAATCACGCTCAGGGATTGAAATACAAGACTTCTTAAGCAAATCGATACGGGCAAAACGTGTAATTATGAAGAGCATTGATTGAGATAAAGTTTGAGGAGAGCACTTTCGGGTTTTTGTCTGTCATCACTTTTCGTTTTGATTCTCGCAGAGCCGCCGTGCCTTGCCGAGCTGGAGAGGATCCAAGTGCAGCAGGCAGCCAAGAAGAAGCCCGGTAAATGCATTATTTCTGCATGACGCTGTGAAGTTTGAGATGTGTGTTAAATCCTAAGCTTACATTTTGGACATAAGCTCATTGGGTAGTCATCTGAAATCCCTTCTAGGGCATGCCACCGCTATGCAAATGTGTTGAAGTCACACCATTCAGCTGTGTTTGCCATCACACTCTCTGCAGATTTCCAGGTAAAATTGTGAAATAAAGAGGCTAAAGACACAGACAACAAGCTGTAGGGGGCTAATTAAAGAGATCACAAGCACACAGCAAGGATTAGGTCCTGATCAGGCTGGAGGGGATTAGAGGGCAGTGCTGGCTTTAGGAAAGACCAAGGTTAATGTAGACACTTGACTCCGGTAGAAACCCCACACTGCAGCATTTGCAGCAAATAACACTGCAGGAGCTTTTGTTTTCATCTCAAAACTCGGGCAACTTATCCTGTGTCTGTTTTCTTACTTATTTTTGCTGTTGTGGGTCAGAGAGGATCGGTGCCACTAAGAAAACTTTGCTCTGAGTTTGACAAGATTGTCCTGGGGGAGGCTGAAGAAGCGGAGCTCTGTCACAGAGGCTGTCACTACGTTTTAACATGCCACTCTCATAGCATAAGAAAACACAAACAATAAAGACTTGCTGTGTGAGATGACGTCCAACAGCATATCCATGCATGTGCAAAATAAACAGAAAGCTTTCGCTTCCTCTGTGGTATTTTATGTAAGTAAAACAAACAAAAAAAACAACAAACTGATCTGATATTTTTTAGCCTGGGTCACCAAAGTACACAGGAAATGTCTGAACCTTTAATCATCAATGTGAGTCAGCTACAGTGGAGATCATCAGCATGCTTTTCATGATTTATCTTGAACCTGGTAATAATAATAATAATAATAATAATAATAATAATAATAATGTAACGTAATAATGTTTTTAGGCACCTATATTCCCAGTTGTGATGAGGATGGCTACTACAGGAAAGTGCAGTGTGATCAGAGCCGAGGGGAATGCTGGTGTGTCGACCTGCATGGAGAGATGATGGGCTCCAGAGTTCATGGAAACCCAGACTGTGGTAAGGCTATGGCAATTTGGAAGGTTTACTTCTTTTATTTTTATTTGTTACTCCTAACCCTAAATTACTTTTTTTTTAAAACTGATATTATAATTTATTGCCAAATCATTTGTACTCAATAATTTGCAAACATTACAGTTCATGTCTGTATCCAATTTTTCTTCCAATATTTCTAAGAAGTTATGTCATGATCTTTGTGTGTTTGTCTTTTGGTTTTCTCTTGTGTTTCTTGACATTTCATTTGAGTAATACTAGTGTCTATCCATATTTGTTCAGTCATTTGTATTGAGTTTTATAGTTTATTCTTTTGTGCAATTGAATTCATTTCGCTTAGATCTGTGTTAGTCTTGTCTGCTTGGTTTATAGTTCCTTTGAATTCTTAGTTCACCTCCTTTTCTGTAAATTGTTTCCCTGCCTCAGTTTCCCCTGTGTTCTTTCTGCTGCAGCTGATTTGGTTTGTATTATTTTTTGTAGCTTCTCCCTTTTACAGAATCAGGGTGCAGAAACAGTATGTCGCCTGTTGCATAAGTTTTGGTAGTTGGGCATCAGCTTCATATTGTTGAAGTGTCACTTAGATAACCAGCAGTCCTTTCCTTTAAGCAACATTTAAAATACAAAAACTTGCTTTTAGAAAATGAAACGCACATATTTATTTAATCTCTTCCAGATGAAGTAACTGGATATTCTGGAGACTTTGGTAGTGGAGTCGGATGGGAAGATGAAGAGGAGAAGGAGGCAGATGATAACGGGGAGGAAGCAGAGGAGGAGGAAGAGGAAGAGGGCGAGGCAGATGATGGAGGGTACATCTGGTAGAAGTGTCTGACCCTGAACAGAGAGCACAGCAGCTGACCTAAAAGTCAACAGGCATGGCTCTCACCTTAAAGAGTGGATATTGGGGGAAAAAAAAAAAAACTGGAGAGGAATGAAGTTATTATTGATCTTAAGGTGCCAGACAGGTTCAATAAGAAGACAATGACCAGTTATTTTCCTTTCTTAGATACGTGTAATTGCTTCAACCTTTACTCTGTTTTTGAGTAACAGAGCTTTGTGTTTTTCTGTCCTGAAAAAGGGGTAGCCACTGACTGTCGCGCCATTGGTAAGTAAAGTCCGTAAAAATTTGTATCTTGTACTATCACCATCTATGCATAGAGAGATTACAAGTATTTTGTATTGTGTAAACAGTTGCTTAAGTATTAAAGTTGCCATCTCACTGGAAATATTAGAGACTGGGCATGAAACAAACAGTTTGACACTTTGGGAGATACGCTTATTTGTTTTCTTTAAAATAGTTAGATGAGATGATCAATACCACTATAAACAAACAATAAAATCGGTAGTTTTAGTGCAAAATCCCATTTTGAAGTGTTATATGCCAGACTTTGCAGAAAGTTACAACACCAAAATTGAAAATGTTCTAGCAAACATAGCTAATCAAAATCTGAGGGGTTTTTTAACACTACACATCGAACAAGAACAATATATTGCAGTATTTACTAGACTTTTAAAGAGCGGAAAGTAAGTAAAATTAATTTTCCTTCAATTATAGGTCAAACCAATTCAGCACAACAACTACAGCTTGTGAATAACATTGATTATCCCATATTCTCTAGTAATTGATTGCACTGGGTTTTACTTAGGGGTACCAGAGTAAACAGGGCTAAACATAAATGCACACCCCAATTTTCATATTTGTATTTGACAAATATTAACAGTTATTATTGATAAAGTACATACAGAGTCAGTTACATCAACAGATACAGTGAGTATATTCATATATCATCTAACTATATAGCTTCATAGCTGATCTGTGGAAAAGGATCAGTGTGGTGTAGAAAGTTAAACTCCAAAACCTTTTTTGGGACATTTGAAACATTTTTGGGTGAAGTCCTTCAGCTGCCCCCATGTTCCAGACAGAAACTTCATAATACCAGCAACAATTTTTTTAAGAAGCAGAGACGCAAACTAAAATCTTGCGAGCTTCAGCGATGTGTTAGTGTGCAAAAGTAGCTACTAACAGACAGAACTGAATTTTAGTGATGCAGCACAGCAAAGTTGAAACTGGAAGATAGAAAATCAGCATTTTAACACAATTTTTAAAGATATTTTTCCTAGCAATTGTGTTTCGCAATTTTGGGTATTCAAGATTAGCAACCAGAACACAGATTCATCCGGCAGTCCCTGAAATCCCACCAGTGTTTGCAGGATGACTCGGCTGAGAAAAGCTGTGGCTGTGCCTCTCTTCTATTGAAGCGTTGGATGCCAGAAGTTATTTCCCTTCGGAAAAGTTGTCATTTTGTGTGTGGATCTTACAAAAGTGGCACTTTGTAAAAACGGCACACATTCTGCATCTGATAATACACAAGGAAACAAAAAATACAGTCTCAGGACCCAGTAGATTTCATATAATCCCCAAAACATTGGTTTTAAATTTCAAAATATCTAAAAAAAAAGAAAAAGAAAAGAAAAGACAAATAAAAATGTTTAAATCTACAATGACAAAAACAGAAGAGGAGGCAATGTCAACAACTTCACTATATGTCCTTTAATTGGTGCTTGTGAACCTTGTTTTCACCACCAAATTAAAAAGTAATCAGCGGTTTATTAATCCCTGATTATTGAGCAAATAATCATATTTACTAAATTGTCAAACTGTTTCTTTAAAGATATTCAGTTGTTATGTACTTTAAAAATCAACATGTATATAATCCAGTGTACAAGTTTAGAGGATTTCAGGTTGCTTTGACTTTAAGCTACCTTCAGTGACTGAGATGCACCACAAACCAACACAGTTTTAAGTGTATGTTTTCTGAATTAAAATGGATGCACACAGCTTTACATGGCCTACTGTACATTTCCAGTTTGGGGACTCAAACCGCAAACACAATAGAAGCTGCTGTCCTTTGCTAACTCTGACACCATGTTGAAGAATGTGCCACAACTGCTATTTTTCTGGGTTTGCGACTTGAAATACTGGATTTTGTGTTTGTAAAGAAAAAAATGTGCATTACTTGAAGTTCTGTGTGTATACTTGAATTCACACTGGTTTTGTTTTCTATGAGGATATTGTTGCCATGTCTTTGCTCATGCTATCAACAGGGCAGATGTTTGTTTTTAGTATTGCATGTTAGTAAGAATGTACTTCTATGCTGAGCACTTTACAAATAAAGGCACTGGGGCCAAGCTGTGTTGTGGTGTCAAGTCTTTTATCACTGTGTAAGACGAAGAAACAAACAGTGGAGTAAGAACTTTGTAATGAAAACAACAAAATATATCATAACCTCACTTAATAAGGAGAGTAACTTTCAATAAGACAGAATATAAAATCACAACAAACTCTTTGGATATAAAAATCTAATTTTATTATTATTTAAATTACTTACATGAACTAGACTTCTATCTTATTCTGCTGGATGCAACTTCACTTTAAATTCACTGAACATCCTTTTTTTCCCCCTCAAAAATATTTATTATAATACAAACAACATTCTCCCTTTGTAGTGCCTGCTCAAAGGTGGCAACTGTACAAGAATTTATATCTGTATTTTACATAATTTATGGAAGTTCAGCAACTGGTAGAGTAAGGTTTTGAAATGAAAAACAGATGGAAGCAAACACATTTTAACCTGTAGAAAATATGAATAAATGATTCATTTCTTATTTGCATCATTATTACACCAAATTTTTTGGTGTAATAATGATAAACAAGGTAAACTTTTATTAAAAGTTTACCCTGTTAATAAAAGATGCAGAAATCTGTTATATTCAAATGTCACATAATATTCGTCCTTTAGGTTTTTAAAGACAAAAACTGAAACCTTCCTATCAATGGAAAACACAGACAAAATGATACTTTTAGAAACGGACCACAACCGACATTTTTATTAATCTCCTAAAGTGCACTCTCATATCTTTTCAGATAATCAAAAAGTACATTAGAAGCACTTAAAGCTAAATACTAATTAGACATCAAAATATTACTAACCATTAATTTTCAGCTCTTGTTTAAATTTTCGCCTCTTTAAATTGGACTTAAATCAGAGCTTAATTAAAGAAAGACCATAACTAACAGGAAGTGGCAGAATGGGGAGGCTGCATTTAATGCCACACTTAATACTAACAAATTGAAAAGACGAACAGGCGGAGAACTAATTACAGTCTTTGATTTTCACATCCAGAGGAGTACACTCGTCTGGATGCTATATTACCGCTGGCTATTCTTCTTTATTACTTCCTTATATTTTTAGAGGAAATCATTATTACTGCCATCATTTATTCATTCTCAATAAATAAATAAATAATAATAAAAATAAATAAATAATTTCTCCAAGACATTAATTGCAAGCTACACATTAATGGTACTATGCTCATTACTCATGACACTAATACTGGTTTGAGTGATTGGGCTTAGAAGTTACCTTTCGGGTATAAGAGATGAACATGAGTCCAGTTTTCTAAAGACACTGAAAGGGGAACTCCAGGGTTAAGTTTTAGGCCCCATCTCATTTTCCATATTTGTTAATAACATTGGGAAGACTATGTCTACAGCTAAAGTTCACCTTTATGTTGGATTTTTATTTGGATCTACTCTGAGACAAACAGATGGTGAGCTTCAAATTGTCTTCTAGCTGCTACAGGTATTAATATTTGGCTTAAAGCCAGTTCTTTGTGTAAAGAAAACCTAATGTTTTTTTTTCTGAAACTCATTGCCAAATTTAAAATAATGTTGGTACTTCTGCCCAAGTGGGGGACTATGGTAAAAGACTACCTTCCTACAAATACTTGTCTGGATGATAGGGCGCATATTGAACATTCAGTAAACATGTTTTAATGCATCTGGCTTTTTTTTTTTTTTTTTTTTTTTTGCTTTATTGCTTTTGCACATGTAAAAAGAAAGCCATTATTACTATCATTGTGCTGTAGACAGAATGCTGGATTTTGTCTTCAAATTACTAAACGAATAGAAATTTGGTCAGGCAACATTTAATAAATGCAGAGATGCTTCTTTTGAACTTTGCTCTTTAGATTTTGCGCGTCACTGCGATTTATATTAATATCACATTCATTGAACAGAATGCATCATTTGACAACACTTTATTTTGCAACACTTTATAACCCCCTTTATAACCTTTTTAAGACTAAGGCAAAAATATCACTGATGTATTTTTATATAGGAAGCTATTCTGGCTAATCTCTGTGGGAACGTTTAAAACCCATTTAAAGACTTCTGCAACCAAAAAGTGCAACTGATATTCTTAGAATAGATCTTGTACCTATGCTATTGTCTCTGAGCAACATATTGGAGAAATAAAACCTTAATAAATGGCAGAATAAATTCAAACGTCTGCCATTAATGAGATGTTTAACTTGAATATATCAGGCGTGCCCTTACCTTTTTGGTTTGTTAAGGGGATTTGGTGTCATTCTGGTTTAGTGCTCAGCAAAGATGATATTTTCGCTGAACCCCAATCTATCGCCTTGTTAATCCCCAGGAAATTACCATACATATTTGGCTTTATGCTTTGGAGGTAGAGGTTGCGTATCATCAGATTAATTCAGATCAATATTAATCCTCTGTATTTCTTTATTTGTTCATGGAACGGTTCCAAAAATCTAATCTAAATCCCTGCTATCTCTGTTAGAAATCAGACAGGCTTTAAGCCACTCAGCGCAATATAAGCGAGACTTTAGGCTTCATCACACACCTATTAATAAATATAAAATCAAGTAGCTGATGTTTTAAACAATAAATAATTCAGGAGAGTGGAACACAAATCTACACTCCTGCAGCTTATCTGGCTCTTCATATGTTATAATTAGGTATTAAACATGCTGTGCAACTTTCTCACATTAATAAACCAGTTCTTTGTTTGCATAGAGACATTTAAATGATGAAAGTTAATGTTTTAAAATGTGAAAATTTGATTAAAATATGATTACAATTGTCGCTTCTTGATAGTCTTCATCAAGTTTCATGTGAACGTGTCAGTTAGATCCTCTCTGATTTTTCCTTTGTGTCAGTCGATGTATTGCGACAACCATCTAAAGCCTTCCCCGTAGCCTTGTTTCTTCAAAACGCTGCACATGAAAATCTCCAGCGGGCGAACGTTCTGCTCTTTCACAGAAATGTTTCCCTGTTGATAAGAATTAGGATAAATGGATGTGATGATTCAAAGGTAATGAGACTCTTAGCATATGCCTACCTTTCCTGTGACCTGACCATCAAGACAAAAAGCTCCTCTCAGTGCTCCTTCACTGATGGCCTCCGGACGGTCAATTTTGTTCCCCAACACCAACACTGGGACGCTGGCTATGGTTTCATCTGAAAGGAGAGCCTAGAGGACCACAACATCAGCAGTGTGGTTATTAGTTTTAATTCAAATTGACAGAAACATCCTGGAGCCGCCATGTTTGAACTTACATCAAGCTCAGTCTTTGATTCTGCAAGTCTTTCATGATCAGCAGCGTCGACAAGAAAGACAATGCCATTCACAGCTGGCAGGTAGTTCTTCCAAACTCTGCGAGCTGCAAATGAAGAAGAAATTCTTTTTAATTTGACTGTCGTTGCAGCAATTCAACGCAAAAGTGAAATTAACTATCTGTCACAAAGAGAGTTCATCTTTTAACACTTCTGAAAAATAATTCTTATTCCTTCGAGTGGCGCTCTCATGATTGCCACTCTAAAGTTTGCGATCTGAAAAGTGTTCATCAAAATAAATAGCTCTTTTGGCCAGTCGAAAAGAAAAATATATTTTCATTTAAGCCCTTCCTTTATAGCTCTGGCTGTATATTTAGAGTTGTTGTCCTACTGGAAGGTGGGCATCCTGCCCAGTCTTGCCTTCTGCAACATCTAAAATATTTTCTTTCACGATTGTCCCTGTACTTAACTCCATCCATCTTAACATCAGCTCTAACCAGCTTTCCATATTCCTGGTGAAGAAAAGCAGCACCACAACATCATCCACGAACCACCATAGTCTTACCTCCACACATAGCAGTTAACCATAATTAGACAGCTGATCTGGCTAATTATGCCTCACTATCTGATGTTTTATGATGTAAAGCACTTTGAACTGCCTTGTTGCTGAAATGTGCTATACAAATAAACTTGACTTGACTAAAATGGTTGGATACTTGCTGGGACTTAAAATTACTAATAGTTTTTTTTCTCAAAAAAAAAATACAAAAAAATGTTTGTTGTTTATTGTAAAGGTCTAATCAAGGCACAAACATTAGCCCACTATGCTGGAGATGCTACTACATAAAAATAGAGGATTTTAGGGCATGCAGAGACACCAAGTGGTGGCAATAAGTACTGCAGAAACTGTCAAGCCTTTTAAGAAACCTTTTTTAACATAAAAAAATATTGCCTTGGTTTGTGTAGTGAAAACACTAAGTGAGTAGCTTTCTATACCTGATGAGACCTGAGAGCTACATTTCCACTGATGATCTTGTTTTTCCTTCAGTAATGCACTTTGACGCTGTCTAATAATAATGATGACGAACATCCATACATGTCTTTGAGATATAGAAATCACAATACTGATCTATAATGTCCTGACTGCAGAATAGAAAAATAAGTGTTTTGGCTTAGAGCTCACCTTGTACATGTCCTCCCAAATCAAATGTCGTAAATGTCATCCCACCAATTGTCAGCTCCTCTGAGGCTGTTTGAAGACAATGAAACACACATCAAATTAAAAAGGAAATAAATGACCATGACTCACATAACAATAGAGACCATGAGGAAAAAAAATCCTACAGCCACAGTAAAGTTATAAGTTGTTTGATTACAAAATAATAAGGTGTTTGTTCTAAGCAAAGATTTAGTTTTTCCTATTTGGCAAAATATGCAAAGTAGAGAAATGGCCATTATTAGATTTCAAAACAGCAATGAAATATGTCAACTAACTATTGAAATTGCTTTTATTTTGATAACCTATTCATAAAAATCCTGAGATATAATTCTGTGGTATGATGTTCCTTCTTCTTGACAGTGACCACAATTTGTATTTCAAAAAGGAACACTTATGTGCATTTAATAATTGTACAATATTAACAGATTTTAGACACAAAAGACCAAACTAGCAAAATAGGAAAAAAGAAGCATCGGGTCAGCCTTATATGGCACACTGCCCTCAAATCATGTCCTTACTTGGATGAAGTGTTGGTACGTGCTGTCCAAGTCTGTCATCTTTCAACATGTGCAGGAGTGTTGTTTTACCAGCATTATCTAGACCCAAGAATACCAGCTTCCCGGTCTTTCTATACAAACCTAAAATGGGGCCACAAAAAAAAGATTTGTTACTAACTTTATGCTTCTTAAAAGGAACATATGTTACTGCAGTTTGCGTTGTGCTCACAAATCGATGATGCATAAGAATTGTAAAGATATTTGGGCCTAATACCAACTATGTTACAACTTGAGCAACAACCTTTGAACAAATATGAGCATCCAGTACCACAATTTGTCCTGTTAAGCCCACAAACTGGATTTATTAGGATTTGATGTGGTAGACAAAAAATGGGAGAAAAATGATGGTTTTAAATTTGAAGAACTCAGTGTGGTGTAGATTTGTGTTCAGTCCTGTTTACTCTTATACCCTTAAATAAAATAAACTGCAAAAACCATCATCATAAAATTATCCAATCATTAATGATTGGGTGATGAATGATTTATTTCTCTGTAATTCAGTTGCTGTGTTCCCAGAAGTTGGGAAAAAAAAAGGGAAGGTACTCACCTAAAAACTGTAAAACACTGCTAATTCCTCTGTAGATCCAGTCAAACAAAAACGACATTCTGATGGTGCCTGTATGAATGAGAACACCTTATTTGCACTGCATGTAAAACGTTTTTGGTTCAAAATGCATGACGTTGATCACAGAATATGTCTTGTGGCCTGTATTGATATTAAGAGCTCTATCAAATTGGTGCATACCGTAAAATAACACAGATGTGTTTATCTCAAGGTATGCCTTTGACAAAACACTGTCCACATGCAGGTGTAGTGGGAGGCTAACAGCGACTAATCTCTAACTTGTTAAAATAACAAAAGAAATTCATGAACTACTACGAATAGGTCTTTACATGTTCTGCTTGTAATATGGTACTTGTAGGGCTGAATTTATGTAGGTTAGCGTTAACATGGTAGCCTGCATAAAGCCTTTTATGTACGTGACGACACACTGACAGATAAGATACTAATAGCGAACTAATTGTCAGTATTAGCATAATTCATCACACTAAACTACATAAATAAAACAAGCGTACCTTCCTAGAGTACCGAGCCTTATCCCAGTTCTCGGCAGTGTCAGCGGTCTCCTTGGAAACAGTCAATCAGAGAGGCTCCTTTTCTTATTCGTGTTTTAAGAACGGCAACAGGGTTTCCCGTTACATTTGTCACAGCGCCCCCTTTTGTTCAATGGGGAAAAAACAAACTCAAAGAGTTCATTTTTAGAATAGTTCTACATATGGAAAGTAAATAAATATTTTACTTAGGATGAAGTGGAAATGGTTTTTGGGTTATTGGGCCAATTTTACAAGTAAATTATTTAAGTTGTGTTGTGTAATAATATACATACAATCATTTTTACACTCTAGTAAAACAAACACATTACTGTGATGGCATCTGTTGTTCTCTTAAGCAGTCAAGTCAAATTAGCTACAATGCCTTTGCGAAATAATCATACCAAGTTTAGTTGGCAGAAAACAGAAAGTAGGGAAGGATTGTGAAGTGAAAGGAAAGGGATACGTTACTCCTAAAAGGCTTTCTTCCAAAATTACCCAGCATTTACAACTATTGTCCCATTAACTCTCATGATGTTTCTTATACTCTCTACTGAAGAAAAGAATCCCCACACCATGATGCTTTCACCGCCATGTTTCATTGAAGAAATTAGGTGTTCATTGTGATGGGCAGAGTTAGTTATCTGCCGAAAGTTTTGTATTTAGATCTGACAGTTCACTATTGGCTCATAAAAAATCTACTGGTTTATCCCATCAGCAGAGTCTTGGTTTGCAATTGCTGTATAGTAGTGGATTGAACAGTTCCCCTTAATATGTTTAAACATCGGGGAAATTGTTTTACAACCTAACCATGCTTTAAACTACTCCACAACTTTCTGTAAACACATTCCACAGGGTCTTCTCTTTTACAGTCACATCATATAACCTTCATATTTAATAGAAATGGAACGACAACAACAAAATAATTTATAAGGACTTCAAAGATTACAAACTGGCAAAAAAAAATTTTGGATATAGCCTTTGAATGAATAGACGTATATCTTTTCCCATATCTCCCATAATTTTATAATTCTATTATAAAATAATTTTATAATTCTATTATAAAATTATGGCATTAGATCCATGTTCAGTGCATTAGAACACATCAAGACTTCAATAACCTTACAAAATAAGCATGGTATATAAATAAATACATATACAAAGAGATACTGTTGTTTATTAGGGAATTTGTCATGTCTGTTTCAAGGACTGTTGTTCACAAAAATGAAAGAAGTATGAGGGTGTTTCAGAAGAATATAATTTTACTCAGCTGGGAATAACATTCACAAAACATGGTGGAACAAAGAGCTTCAAAGTTAGTTTAGATTTAATGTTCCAAACTTGATAATGAATTTATGGAGGAAGAAGGATTCTCTTCAAGTTCCTGGCATGGGTTCACATTCTTACTTTTCGTAGTAGAACCATTTATCAACTGAAAAAGCAAAAACATAATCACAATTAGTACAATCTCTGAGAATTTTAAATTGGCGATAACACAGTTTTGTTGCACCAAAAAAAAAGCAAACATCTACCTGAGTTTGGAATGGGTTCCTCAGTTCCAAAAGCACATGCCTGTGAAAGTTATTTTTAAAAAATTTGAATTTTCAACTGAGATTTTTTAGCATACAGTTTTCTTGCAAAAGTATACATACTTGAAAAATCTCAAACTTTTCTCTCCAATTAAACCTCTACTACACATCTCAATCAATTTAAACTATATTCAGCTCCATCCATTTTCACATCAACTCTCACAAACTTCTCATTCGATAGTGAATGAAAAAAAACGTTCCCACAGCATGATGCTGCCACCACCATGTTTTACTGTTGACATTGGGGTGTTTGTGGTGTTGTGGGTCATTTGTTTTCCACACGACATAGTACTTCGTATATAGGCCTTAATGCTTAGTGTTGGTCTAGTTTTATCTGACCAGAGCACCCTCTGCGGCACTGACCACTACTGGGACATTTTCAAGAAGCTGAAAACATCTATGTCTCCTGGATACTTTTAAAGGAGCAGCAAATGTTTCATGCCTATTAAACAAAGATGGGAATGGATTTTTTATTTCATAAAACTTTGGAAAGGATTATAAATGCTACATCTGAAAAAAAGGCACTCTTCTACTCCCAAAGCAGTGAAAGGAAAGCTTCTTCAGTCATATTTCTTTTTCTTTGCCGACTTATAATAAGCCTCTGATTTTGCACTCTGACCTATGCACTGCCTTTTTGTCATCTTTGCTAGGCTTAAGGAAGGAACTGTAATAACTCTCTAAGCTGGGATATTGGAAAGTTAGATGAACTTACAGACTTAACAACAGCTTCAGCATCTGTAGCAGAGCAGCAGAAGGGACTGTCAGAAACACTGGTGTTCATGCTTTGTAAACGCAGAGGAAGAAATCAAATCAGTATCAACATATGTAATAACAGAAAATACATTATTTACTGTTTGCATTAAGGAACACAAATGAAATGACAGTACAAGCATTTACCAGTTTAACTCGCCAGCGTTGCTCTTCTTAGATATCAGTGCTTTCCAAAATTCATGTGTGCTCTTCACAGTTTGTATTGCAAAGTCCTAAAAACAAGACTCTTCTATAAACCTTACAAGAAATTGACAGCCAAATAGCCAAAAATACAAACATAGCATAACATAGAATTCCAAATTACTTGTCTGCTATCTTCAACAGAGTGAGACACAGAAGCTAAACTGCATACCCTGTCTTTGAAGTCGCCATTGAAAGCAAACTGATTTTCAGGTTTGCCATCAGGAACCTTGTATCGTCTGAACCAATCAACAGTAGCTTCCAGGTAACCCGGCTTAAGCCGCTTTACATCATCAATATCTGCAACCCATCAAAAAAGAGAAAACGTGCTATATGTATTATATTACAGTAAATATCTAAAGCAGGTTACTCCTACTGTTAAAGTCGTCGGCTTCTGGGTCCTCAGTATTGATCACAATGACCTTCCAGTCGGTTTCACCCTCATCGATCAAAGCCAGGGTTCCCAACACCTTCACTTTGATTACTTCTCCCCGAGAGCACACCTGAAAGTACCACTCACATTTCTAAGAAAGGCTGCTAACTATTGGATCTATATGAGCCTCTTCAGCAGCTTTCACTACCTTGTTTCCAATGTCACAGATGTCAATCGGATCGTTGTCTCCACAGCATCCTGTGTCACTGTCCTTGTGGCCAGGATCCTCCCATGTCTGACAAAAAAGATGCAGGAAATTGAAACAGATTTTCTGTTGTTTAAATACATGAAGGTAGATAAAGGCTTGCCTGTGGAATAGCCCCATAATTCCAGATATAGCCTTTGTGAGGAAACACATTGGCTACATAACGAAGATTCCCCTTCTTCAAATCCTGCTTTAGTGGATTAAGAGGATCCTTTGTGGCTATCTGAAAAATATAAGCACAAAGAGCAAAAAAACAGAGCAAATGACTGCATTAATTAAAAAAATGTAATAATTGTCCCAGTAAGCATAAACAATGACTTTTCTTTTTGTTCCTTCTTTCTATAGAAGATATGTCTGGCCTGGTGTTTTGCTCTGCCTCTTTACTGGACAGAGTCATGAATGGAGATTATATTGCCATTGACTTTGTGCATGCAGTTTTTCTTTCCCCAGGTTCAATGCCTCTGGTTTTAGCTATATCTCTTACCTGAATTCAGGTATTTACAAATCTATTCCTGCCATTAATTATGTATAATCTTATTTTCCTTTCCCACGGAAGGCATATCTTGCCCAGTGATTCTTTGTTCAATTGTGTGTCTTTCTTGCTTGGTGCTAATAACTTGCACGCTTTTATTATTTATCTTTCTCATAGAATGCTTTCCTGGATTAGAGCATTTATATTTAGTATAGTCTCTTTCCTAGATGAAGTCATTAGCCAGTCTGGGCCAGTGCTATTTTATTTTCTGTTTCCTTCATGTTCTGTCTCCCAGTCACTGGCATTAGAGACATGCTAAGAATTTATTTTATATTGCATATAGTATTTGTAATTTGGATTGAGCTGAACTATATGCAGTTGTTCAGCTCAATTGCTCAGTTAAATTAGATTAATTTTAACTGAATTGGACATACCTGGGAAAGCAGTTAACTGGGAAAACATAAATAAGTTAACTAAAGTGGAAAAACTATACAAAAATAAAGCAATATATACCTCCATCTTTGCATTTGTCCATCTTGGAACTTCCACAATGGCATGAAAAATGTTCTGTAAAGGAATGTGAGAACAATTTTGTTAACTAGATGAAATCTCTCACTTTAATTGGGACAATTATAATATCAAACCTACATAACATTTCCTAAAAAAAATGTGCATCTAAAATATATGAAGTCCTACTGGGGTTTATTTGGGAAAATGTATCACTTGGAAAGTGAAATAAACTGCATATATAAGCAGTTTTTGGTTTAAAGAAATGTTTTGCATGTTATTAAACCCACTTTTTCCTAAAAAACTTGAGTTATTGCTACGATTTTAGCTGATATGACAGTAACTATGTACCCTTTAAGTTAGTAAAGTACTTGGTGGTTTTAAACCAACACAATACTCACGTCTGCTTCATTTGCATAAATGGGCACGTCATGAAAGGGAGAGATGTATTTGCCGTCTGCGTTTTCTATAAAATGAGCAATAAAAATTTAGCTCTTATATTTGTGAGAAACAAAAAAACAAAGGGATCTTTCCACAGCTCTTAAAGATAAAGCTCAAGTTAAAAACAGGTTTGGTTTAATCTATAGGTTGAAATAGATTAAACCAAAAAAGCTAAGCTTACTGAAAAAGACTCTGTAGTCCTGGGTATTCGGCCTCCCCCTCTCTTCGATGGTAAAGCTCATGTTGGTTTAAATCTCTCCCTCTGTGCTCTGTCCACTTGTTCAGCAAGATTAAGCAGCTTCAGCTTCACAGAGGCAGGGGAGTGGACATGCGCAATGATTAGTAGCACCCACAGTTACCTGCAAGAGGGTTCTTGTATGAAAGGTTCAAAAGCCAAATATCTAAGCTACAATAAAACATTTTTTTGTATGGTCCTGCTTTTAAGCCTGTCATTGTGCAGCACCCATCTAACTGTGAGAGTCAGAGTTGTGAATAATAATCAGGAGTTAATCCTCCTCTACGGCTGACGTGTGCATTCTGAGACATTACAGCAAAGATTCAACTTTCTTTGCCAGAAATCTGTTTGCCATGCATTTCATTCTTTCAAGCTGTGACTCTTAATAACTATTTACAGAAAGACACAGATGGAGCCAACTGGCGTAAGCTATAAACCGATTAACAAGACAGGAATAGGTGCTGTTACCACGGCGACTTCTTACCTTTTTAGTTTTAGTGAAACACCTTCATGGGGGACAAAGCAAATTTTTCTTGAAATAAGCCCTGTATAATGACTAGTAGTTTTTTTTACCAGGTAAGTCACTTACGCAAAAGGTTTTTCTGCTTAAAATGTATCTAATTTATTAAATAGATAAACATTACATATAGTAATATAGACACTATTCGACTTCACTGCTGTGTAAGTAGCATGAAGTAAACTGTGATTCGTGTGGTGAAATTCTGTTAATGCAGATGTACTTTTTCCTCGGCATTCATTTTGCAATAGTTTGTGAAATTGTTGCTGTGAGTGCTTCATTATGGGATATTCCTTTTATAAATTACAAAAATAAATACTGAACAACGATGAAGTGCATTTAGTAATAGCATCCATGCAGTTGCATTATTTAACAATATTGACATCTAGCCTGAGTCTAGCTTTTTACATTGATGGTTGTAAAAAGCTGCTTAATAATTTGCAACACATTATCAAGCAGCTACTCACTAGAGAATTAGAGAAATGAAAGAAAATTACATGCCAAACCTCTACATTTTAATAAGTAAAATCTAGTCACTTTAAAGTCTCCAAGGTTTTCCTGATGGAAAACTAAACCTCTATCCCAGTCCCAAGTATTTTGCCACATTTAACAGGTTTTCTCCTGGGATTGTCATGTATTTTTCTCTGCCCATCTTTACATCAACTCTGACCAGCTTCCTTGTTCATGTTGAAGAAAGCCTCCTCATTGCCTGATGCCACCAAAATCATTTGTGCAATCAGAGTAGAAAGGTGACATTCACAAATATAAGAAAAATAATCATTTCATAAAGTTGTATTTTTACATTACAAATGTAATAAATAAGCAAAAACCAAGTTTTTACAAATCTAAGAGTTAGCCTCCATATCAAGACAGAGCTCGTGGTGTATTCTGTCAGTGTCTTCAAGATGCTGGTGTGATGATGCTTCAGGAATAAGACTCTGCAGGCTGGACTTTGGTTGAACAGCAAAGTTTTATTACAAACTGCAGCACCATCGAATCACGAGGAAATCTTGGCCCAAGAATAATCATGTCCAGCGACTAGCCCAATCACTGGACAGCACCCCTTTCATAGGGTTCTGGCCAACTTATACTCCCCAAAGTAAACATTATCACATATCTATGTTCCAGATATAGGCAGGTCTTGGCGGCAGTGTATCTGCTAATGCATCTGGAGTCCATAGAACAGTTCCAAAAAAGTCCTCCTGTATGATCAGACACTACACTCTCCAAAAGTAGAGGTTGCAGAGTTCAAAACTCGTCTTTATAGATGTGTCTTTTTCTCGTGAAACCCAATTCTATCTCGAAAATTTTTTAAAGGGGCAGTATTATCTATTTTCCAGAGACATAGTGCTAATTTATAGCACAATCAAATAATTATGTTGCTATCAGTTGTTTTAATCAAACATGACTTAGAAATTTGACTTTGCAATTTAACACCTTGAAATTGGCCTCTGTCTCTTTAAGAAGCTCCTGCTCTTTCCGACATCCTGCCATCACAACATTCCTCCATTAAGCCTTTAAGAAGGCTTTTACCAGCATTTCACTGAGAAGTAGCTTTTATAATAAGCTCAGCAGATGCACAGTTCCAACAAGGGTTTGCTAATTTCTGCTGCTGCTAGACTGGAGGAGCTGAGTGGCGGTGCTCTGTGAGGTGGAAGCCTGACTTGGAAACCACTGCTCTGAGGAGGAGATCCATGGAAAAGGAAGCTTGGTGAGACCAAATGTTTCTACACCCATAATGGCTGCCATGGGAGATGAAACGGTTTCCTCAACATGCATGAAAGAATCAAAGTAACATTCCAGTTATGTTTTTGATGAGGGAATAACATAATGTACAACTCAAAAAAGTTGATTTTACATAATACTGCCCCTTTAAGGTTCTCAAATGTATTCATCTTTATTAGTTAAAGGCACACAACAAACAGTCTGTAAGAATATATGTGACATATTCCATTATTCTGTTGTTAATAAAATCTCAAAATTGTAAGGAGATTGGAGAGCAGACTGAATGCTGGAGCTCAAAGGATTTGACTTTATATTGAGCCACTTGAGAGCTGGCATGGCAGACAACTTTTCCAAAGGCAATTCTGTTGGGGAAAATTTTTAGAAAACAAAGAATAGGTTTAAAATTAACAATACCGCAAAAGAACAGTCATTTTTTCCACACAACATGCTTAAACATGTTATTACCAGTGATGCTGTTGCCCTCAAGGTCAATCCTCTCCAGTGTGGCTATTTCAGTGAGCTTCTCAGGGAAGATGGAAAAGCTGTTATTAGCTAAATTGATGCTGGTCAAATGTTCCATTTCTCCAACCTCATCTGGCAGCTTGGTGAAAATGTTGCCCTGCAGGTCAAGTTCTACAAGGCATTTCAAAATACGAATAAATGGAGAGATGTTGTCTGTATTTCTGCCAAAGTGTAAAAACCTTTAGTGGACATTTGTGGTGCAAACAACATGAAAACAAAAGCCTCATCTTTGATACTGTATAAATGACAAAAAGAGCAGGGTGATGTTTGTTTGTCTCTACCTCTGAGCTGGGTAAAAGTTGAAAAGAATTTGCTTGAAATGGCCTTCATTTTATTATCAGCTAAAGTGACAATGCTGATGTTTTCTGAGACAGTCCTGAGGACCTTGAACACACCATCTGGGAAGGAAATGAGCTGGCAGTTTGATAGGTCTGTAGTGAAGGAGAACATAAGCAAAAGATTATTAAGGACTAACAGATAAAAAACACTATATATCTAACAGTAAAGACACTATGCGATCTAAGGAACACTAAACTCAAGCCTCTGCCTCCATCTATTGGTAAAACTAGAAATAGCTTCAAGAACAAATCTGTTATTCACTAACATGTTTCCAAATTGAAAAGTTGAGAAAAATAAAGAAGAGACAGAGAATTCATAAGGTTTGCCTTACCCAGGCTGTCTTTGCCTTCCTCTACTGTTGCATTAATCCTCCGGGCCACATTTGCGACTGCCTCTGCCATTTTCAATTCAATCTTAAGACCGAAGCAATATCTTTGTTATTATTGATGAACATGAAAATGCATACAATGATCAGACCTAAAGAAATATTGTGAGGCTTCTTAAAGTACTCTCTACAATATAGTGTACAGTATATTATATTGTACTCAAATGGAAGAAACCTATATCAAATTTCTCATGTCACAGATTTATCTGACTACCAGAAGTGAGATCACACACAGTAAACCTCAGTTACAGCATATACAGCAGAGAATTTCAGTGCAACCAAGTGTTTGTATTTGTAACAATTCTGAAAATGATTTGTGTTTTATTTTGCTTTTAGGTTTTAAGGCAACAATACCCGTGATTCTGCACTGCTTGTTCTTTTCAAATACACAACTAACTACTCAATAAATACCATAAAGTCACCTGAGCAGTGTTGTCATGGTGTTTGCTTTGCACTTCTGGTCATAAAATTTCAACCAGTGACTGCAAAATCTCTATGACACACATAAAAATACAGCACTTTAGCCACACTAGAGACTAAGTTCTCTTCTTTGTTTAATAATCCAAACACTTTATGTCAACCACAAATCTGCTCTTTTAAATAGATCTGCATTCAATCTATTGAAAGAGATTATTTCAGGGCTAAAATACAAATAGGAAGCTACTCACCCAACCAACCAGCCAGTATGTGTAACAGGAATTGTCAGCTGTCACTGGTGGCTAACATTAGCTACGGCCAGGTATATTTTTAGCTCAACAGAATAAGCTAGTTGGCATGAATAAATGACTGTTTATTATAAAAAAACTATTACAAAGATCTTAGAGCGTTAGTAATTTTCTCAGTAGGTGATATAAGCAGATAAACGGAAGCTGTTTTAGTTGTGAGCTAAAGCTAAGAGCTAACAGCTAATGAACCAGGATGTTCATGAGTGTCGATATTGCGCTGCACTTTTACGCAACTGCACAAAGTAAAGTAAGTGAAACTTAATTTTTTAATTTGTTTAAAAATATTATGAATATTATTCGCCTGTATTTTGTAACCTGTAATTCTGTATTAATCAAATTTTATTAAATATGATTAATTTAATTTAAACGATAATAATATTAGTATGCAGGCGATAATTTTCACTTTTACACTGGATGTAAGCTTCCCAAGTCACAGATGAGAATATCAAAAAAGATATTTGGAATTTACAAAACAGATTTTTTTTTTTTTAGTGTATTTTAGTGTGTCTTGTTTCGTACATCGCCTCACCGCATGTCAATATTTTAGGGTAACGTGCTATCCTTAATCTGCTAACTATTCCACATATGAGTATCTGAAAACTTATATTCGTTTTTATTCTTTAAAGTTTAAAAGTTACAAGTTTAACTTTAAAAATGTAACTCTTATTACTGAAAAACACAAATGCAAAACTCTGGATTATTTTCTTCACATTTTGTGTGAAATCAAAAAGTGAAATGTTGACTTACCTCTGAGTCCAGGCCAACTACTGCCAGTTTACCAGCAAGTTTCCTGTCACTTTGTTTACTTTTCAAAGGATTTGAAAACAATGAGTTCCCTGGCTGTAAAAGAATAGATTTCTAGTTTGGCGTCATGACATCTACTTTACAGGATTGCTGGATTCTCCTCTCATACACACAAATATACAATGGTTCATTTTGCAGGCTGCTGGAATGTACTCAGTGTGAGTCAGTGGATGGCTGAAGCTCTCTAAAACTAGAGACATCCAGTTTGGAGAGTCAGCTCTTTCTGTGGCTTGCACATTCGCTCCAAATAAAACACTAATATGAGCAAGATGTACAGGTGCATCTAAAACACTGAATATCATCAGAAAGTTGAACAGATTATCTATGAATATCTATTAGTGATTCATTATTTGTTTTCTGCCACTTTACTTTGTAGAGGGGCAGAAAACGAATAACAAAATTCTGCCCCTCTACTTTTTTTTAACTCAGTCCTCTTGGGTTGGTTTTTGCTTTGTGATGTTTTAAAGGCTTTCTACAATAAAAGTATTTGTACGTAAAAAGAAAAGCTGACTTTCAGAGAAAAAGAAAGAAGCATCAAACTGAATTACACAGAAACATTTTATATCATGAGACTGTAAAGATATGTCTGATATTAATAAGCGAAACAAAACCTATTCAAAATACAAAATCAACATAAATAAATTTGTAATATTTACAATAAATATACATTAATTTACAGCAACAGCAACGAATAATACAAGCAGTGCAGGAATATTTAATAATGCAATTTCATATTTACATTACTGATAGGTTGTGAGGTAATAACAAACAACATTTAGAGTATGCATTCAGTACTTCTTAAAATAACATTGTCCTCCTTAAAAACTGGCACCCACATCATAAATTTAGGTCACAATTACGAAGATGGATAAGATGCAGTCTTAACAGTACACAGTCACAAATATCGAAGAGCTTTTCCTCCCCTAAGGCTAAGTGTTTTCTTTTTTGTTTTCCAGGAATCGTTTTGTGTCTTTACAACATGTCTGTGCCGTCCTGCCACTCTGCAAACCAATTGAGTCCTTGGCTGTGGTGTTCACTGGCAGCCGCACTCATCCACAATCATGTCTTCGTGGTGTCGAAGGAGCATCTCTCCGTTCTCGTAGTACAGCATGCTCAGAGGGCTCATTTTGATTGGTGCGCAACACGGTAGCACCGCTCGTTCGGGATGGTAATGTTTCAGGAGACTCTTAGAGAAAAACACAGCATAGGGAGTTCAAGTTAAGATTTTGCAGATGATTTCCATAACCACAATTTCTTCACTTTTTTTTTTTTTTACACATTTTTTGCAAACAACCTACTCAAGATAGATTTTCTCTCTAGCACTTGATCAGAGGCCCAAAACACAATATGCAAAAATATTCAACCTTTGAACTGTTTACTAGTTTGTCACATTTGCGTTTTGAGCTTTTCTGTACTGTTCTATATCATAAAGTCCCAATAAATTTCAATACATATTTTTGGCTTTAACATGGCAAATTGTAAAAAGAAGTTACAAAAAAGATATTCTATGTTCACATCTTTTCAGGTTTACATTTAATGCAACATTTAAGAGAATTGAAACTACTCTACTACAATCCACCCCACTGTCTATAATATCTCCTTATCCAAGTGAAGTTACAGGGGGCTGGTGCCTATCACCAGCTACAATGTGTCAGTGATTAGTTGTAATCTCATTTTCACAGACAAGTTGGTGAAAGAACAAGTTTACTGTGAATGTACTTCTAATAATAGATTGATTAGGTTTGGGTAAACTGATTGAGTTTATATTGATTTGTGTAGCTCAGCAAGCAAAACCAAACTTTTTAAAATGTCTTAATGCAAAAAACAAACAGTGGTAGATAAAAGAAAAAAAAACTGTGGTGCCACTTACCTGCATGTAAGCATGATTTGTTGGATTCAGTCCCTCTCCCAAAGGACCAGGACAGGAACCTTCACATCGGTAGGCATTGTATCTTTTGGGAAAGACGATCCAGGAACCCCAGCCGATTTGATTGAAGTCGATGTGCAGGTCCACTCTGTGGCAGAGGGATTTTTCGCCCCCTCTCATGAACACCTGCGGGCTTCTCGCTGTTTGTTCTCTCTGGCCCCGTTTGCTCCTACGCCTCTTCGGCCAGGAGACCCTTTTGATTTCAGCAGGGGACAAGAACTTGGATTGCTCAGCTGTATGCAACAGACTGGCTTTAGCCCTCGAGCTTTCATCAAACCCTGTGTGGGAAAAGACGACCAGCAAGGCCTGACCACTCATCTCGAAAACAGGCTGAATAGGGAGACATCTCTTCTTCTCTAAGGTTTTCATACGCCTTGATATTCTTTTGCTTCGGCTTTTTGCAGCTGCTTTCTGCCTCAGCCAGCCCAACAGGGGGCTTGTCATGTTGTACACCTTCCAGCTGTGTGACGAAGTGACCAGTGACGATTCATTGAGCAGTCCCACTGGCTCATGATGCAGGTGATACACTTCCACAGAGATGTTGGGAGAATTTTGTGGTGGAGGAAGTCGAACTCTCAGTTCTGCAGCCTGGATGTGCTTGTCAGTCTGTAACACGTGTAGGTCAAAGGTTGCCACCCAACGTCCATGTCTGTAAGTCAGACCTGAAAAACAACAAAGTAACAAAGCAATAAGTTTGCTTTGTTATTTATTGCTTAAGTGTAAGTTTAACTTTCTAGTTAAACTTAACTTAAACAATAAGTATGATAACATAGTTATCATATGTTATGATCAGAATATAAAATCATTTATGTAATATCAGATGTGTAAGTTAGCATCAGTAGGAGATAAAAGGCTGTAATTTTAAAAATGTACAAAAACTGAACAAATAAGGGAAGAACAGCCAACACAACAACTTTGCGGTTTTATAGCTAACTGCTATTAGCTTTAAAAACCAGTCTCTTTGATCACATTTTATGAATTCAAACACATTAATCAACATGGTTTGTGCATTGCTACTTGTGTGGCTAATTTAATGAGACACAAACAGTTAAAAGTGCAAATAATTTTTTTTCACCACATTGAAAAGATTCAGCAGCCATTTTGGATTTTGAGGTTACAATTGGTGAGAAAACCTTTAAATTTCCCAGTAGGAATTGTTGATGTTTGAAAAACACATTTTGAAGTGTGCAAGACAAAACTGCCTTTTGTGTTATTTCCTAATGGGTTTTTTAAAATTTTTTGAATATGTCAAGGAAAGCAAACATAATTAAAAAATTTTTCATAAATTTTTCTGGGTTCAAAAAGAAGACTGGACTGACCATAATAAATCATTTTAAAGTTAGTTTAACATATATTACAACATATATTATGCAAATCAAGAAAGAAAGATAACATATATTAATGTAATAGTACAATATACTATATAACAGTCACAATACCAATCAGTTTAAGACTGTGCACACTGGACCGATGCACCTTGTTCTACTATTTATTGCTTTCCTGCCTCCTTCCTATATTTGTTGCTTTTGACTTGAATTGTACTAAGTGGGCGTTACATTATTTGTGGAATAAGTTTTAAAATGATTTATCATTGCCTAATTTTTCAACAAAAACAAAATGGCATTTTAAAAGTATAATATTTTGTATTCTAAAACAAAAAACACAATCCCTTCCTAGGGTTTGTTTCTATTTTTCCACAGTATTTTATAGTTATCAACTATTTGATGTATAATTAAATTACAATAAATAGATTTGAATACATTGAATTTCATTCTGAAATATTTGTTATATATTGTTATGTTATATAATATGTATTTTTCAATAAGTATATATTATGTATTGAGAGTCAGTATGATCCAATGAACACCTCTGATTACAAGATTAAGGCCTTCAAAAAAAGAAAAGATGTTTAATCTTTCCATTTTAATTGCATTGCTCTCCATTGAATGTGACTCTTGATCAAAAGTCCAATCCATGTTTGCTATTAATCCACTCAAAGCAAACGAGCAGCTGAAACCAATCATTTAGCACGTCCGTGCTCGTCCTCTGGCTCCTTGCATATCCTCAGTCAAGCAAATATAGTAGAGCTGTGAAATTGGATTCAGCAGCTGGGCTTCTGGAGCCACACCATTAAATCCCGAGTTCTAATCTAATCAGACCAAGTGTGAAAAAAGAACTAAGGGAAGTTGTTGATTTGACCTTAACAAGAGATTTGTATAGGGGGATGTCTGGCGAGGTACCAAATCAACATCACCTATTTAAAGAAAAAGAAAAAAGAGGTTTGCTTTGAGAATTAAGAAGAAAACCGGCCTTTTCACACGCTTATCCTTGCTTGGTTATTCACCCCCTGAGCGAGAATGTGGATTGAAGCCTCTGAGGTCGTCTGGCAAGAAGAAAAGAAAAAAACCTAACATCTCAGAGGGTCTTTAAGTGCCACAGGAGGCCAGACAAATTAAATGCATGCAGACATTTTCACCTATTTGTTTATAATAGTGTAAATTTCCCAGCTCAAACTGGTCTAATTTAATCTAAATCAAAGCAATAAACCAGATCTTACTTTTCGATATCAAGCTCTTCACTGTGTCCGCTCGCTTCGCCGCGTCCTGCTCCATGTTATCCAAAGGCCCAGAGAAGTTCGATCTGAAATTCCTGTATAGATGCATCATATAGGTTGGCAGGTGGTGTCCCGTGGATCTTTCCGTCAGAGAGTACCGCTGCAGAGACCTCATAATGAGTCCATCTCTGGATTTATGGGTACCGTGTGCCAGCAACACCAGAAGCGATGCGTGCAGCGCGACGCCCAGTGCTTCCAATGAGCGCATGATGTCGGTCAGTCTGAGGCAAGCGAGATTCCTCCACACCGAGCAGATTAGGGGTGTCTTATATACGGTCACCCACCCACTTTCATGTTTAACAAGTTGCTGAGAACATTAAAGGAAATTGACATGCGTCCTCAAGACTTGTTACCTGACAGCTCATCAGCCATTCAGTTGGTAATGAGGCGGCTGGGGTTGCGCAGTTTACGCGATACGCATCGGTTTTGTTTGTGTCAGGCCTCGGCAGCCTGACTCCCCATCCTAGAACTAATTCTTTTGGCTATTTGTTGTGGAAAGCTGACTTTGCACATCACCCTTAATGGTAATGGTGATAGATGGATCATGGTGGTGAGATGTCTTTCTTCAGCAGGTTCAGGGATGATGAGAAAATAGGAGATTTATTTTTCTAAATGTAGGCGGCAATCGTGGAAGAAAACCAGTTAGAGGCTGCAAAAATATTTGAAACTAGGGTGTAGATTTACATTACAGCAGGATGGCAACCCAACTCCCCATTCATGAACTATGTGTTCCAGTTATTTGTTTTCAGCTAAGCTTAGCTGTCCCCATGATGCTAGAGTCTATTAAATAGCATCTGAGAACAATCAGGTCACTGTGCATATTATACACTGGGTAATGACTCATTTAATAGCTAACTTTTTTTTTTTTTTACTATAGGAATGGCCAACATTTGTTAACTCAGATTAAATATTCCTGACCTAGTAGATTTTAAGCATACTTACAGAGGTTTTAAAAAGTTCAAGCACCCTTTTGAAACTGTTATGATAGATCATTTCAGAACACTGCCTTCACAAAGTTGCCCACAATAATGCAACCATAGTTTTGTGACTTTCTAGTTCTATTTCTGAACAAACAACACTGAAGATATGTCACATTCAAGGTGGAAAAGGTTTTGAAATGATTCATTATGGTCTCAGTTTTTTTATGCAGGGGTATAGACATTTATCAGCTGTGAAATCAGTCCTAATAAAAATAAAGTTAGTTAGAATATTACAATACAATAATACAATATAACTGATAATCTATTAGAAATTCAAATTAGCTGTTTATATTTTCAATCCAACATCTAGAAACGGTAAGAATATGGTACAACTACCCACCTGGGTGTAAGTGCTTAGGTCACATGAGACCAAAACTGAACATTTGGCTAGCACGGACATTACTGAAAACATCCTCCCCACAGTGTGACATAGCAGATAGCCCATAGCATGGCTGAATCATGCTATGGGGAAATCTGGTCGGAACTGTCAAAAGACTTTGAGACTGGAATGATGGGGACTTTGAGACTCCCCATCATCAAATATGTAATGTGTTTGCATTATGCTAATTATTAGCTTTTCCCCATAGTGCTAAGTAAACCAATAAATGACAGCTGAGAACAATCAGGCCACTGTATATGTCAGGTGTGGTAACAGTTTTCAAACTTTATGTAATAAAACAAATTGAATACATGAAAAGTTATTAGTTTTTCTGGGTTGGTACAATCTAAGTATACGTATTATAATCAATGGCAGTGAAAAATATTTATATATTCACATTTTAATGTGCTTTTTAGATGCTCTATTCTTATTTAAAGTGATAGTATTGCTTTGTGTGTCATTGCTATCATTTGCTACTTGCTGTGTTATAGTTTATTATTGTCATTAATCAAATCGTGATAGATTTAGCTTAAAGATCTGTTGAAAGATATCTTTAACAGCTGGTAGAGAAATCTACTACGATTCAAATAGATAAATAATAGAGTCGAAGCAGAAAGTAGCAAAAAAAATAAGCATTGAGTCAGACAGTAATCTAACTCTAATCTAATCAGTATATTTTAATGTCATTTTTCAGTAAAAAGCCTATGTAAAAAAGAGAGTGTCTTCCTTGGAGCTGTAGCATATTAATGTAAAAACATTTATTTGATAGGGACATTTGAATTATTTTTCTAGCTCCCCTGACTAACTGGAATACACATTACAAGGTAGCTGGTCTGGGGACACACTTCCTGTAAAGTCTCGCAGCTACTTTTACCACTGACCTACCTTATCATTATCAGCTTTGAATCTTGCAAAGCACAACTTATTTTATAGTTAACCAGTAGGACAATACTGCAATAAACTGCATGTTACTATTGTATGTTTTGCCTGACTACAATATCAGTCACTTCACACTATTTGTTAAATTCATAACATTTATAAAAAAGCTAATTTCAAACATTTTTATTTAATTTAAATTTCAATAGAAATTCAGTAAAGCTTTCTTGAGCTCAGAAGCCAATGCAGGGTGGGAACAACCAGAGAGAGTTGCCGCTTATTTCCAACTTGTTCTTTACATAAATTATGAGTTGAAGATATTTTCTAGTCTCAAACTGTTCTAAGCTGTAAAAGCAGCAGCAGAAAGTAACACATTATCTTTCAAGTTAGGAATCTTTTAAAGTAACATTAAATGTTTTCAGGTTCATACCCGTGGCCCCATTTTTGCCAATGTATTGTGTTACATCTACGTTGTTTTGGAGACCCCTGACCAATGAGGAGCCCTGATTGGCTGCACACTGTTTGCTTATTTCCTTGGCTCACCCTGAAATTATGGGAGTCATGTCCTGGTGTTTATATTGAGGAGTCACTGTAAAGGTTCCAGTCGAGTTTGTTTAAACACCACAGGCTGCCTGAGGATTGTTGGTGACCATACCCATCCTTTAACAAACACAGTGTTCTCATTACTACTTCAAGGAGGATAATGAATGTTGTCACAGAGCTCAAAACATCTCAAAATGAACATGACAATGAGTTAACTGTTCCCTAGAGCCTCCAAAGTAGCCAAATCTCAGTCCAATAACATGGCTTGGGATGTGGTGAAATTGTGGATTTGCACATGGATGTACAGCCTAGAAATCCATACTAACTGTGAGATGCTACTGTGTCAATATGGATCAAAATCTGTCTGTGATATTTCCAACTCCTTGCTGAATATGTGCTCTGAGGAATTAATTGCTTTTACAACAGGAAGCAGCCAGTTAGAATCTCAAAAGCTAAAAAAATAAGTAATCTACGACAGTAATGTACTCCTGTTTCTGCGGCCTGAAAATTGAGCTGTTAGCATGATCATGAAACAAACAGCAAACTACTTCAGAAACGATGTAATGCTGACTGCTGCTTGAGATCCTTAGTCCACAGCAGCAATGACTCTTTGAAAATACATGCATGATATGAGTTACAACAACATTTATTTTCCCTTTGGTGTAAATAAAATCATTTTGAATTTAATTAACCCATCTATGAAGATAAAGAGGGTTCTACAAGGTGTACCCAATAAAGTGGCCAGTGAGAGTACCTGATAAATTTGTCTTTATGTGGGAGTACAAAAATAACTAAAGTAGTATTAATATATGCATGCAGATCATGTGAACGCCATATGTTAGCTTGAAAGACAAGTGTCCATATTAAGATAGGAGATGAAAACAAGAGATAGGAGATATAAAATAAGTGGAACACTCTGTCGTCCCCAAACACTTCAGTGGGAGTGTAATCAAACAGGAAACAACTAACGTAATCTGCTTTTAATATCAGACTCCACGTTTCTCATTTTTCTGTGCCTCTCTATGCAAGGTTTCTGTGTTCTTATTTTGACTCGCTGATGAAGCATCTGTGGATAACCACTACCCGCGCATGCGCTGTGTGTCAGAGTTGGCAAGCAAAATCTTTTCCGTGAAATTCTCAAGATAGGACAGAAAAAAAACTTAATAAGCCGTTGTTTGTTTATCTTTTGCTGGTAAAAAAGTAAAAGCTGTATATTTTTACAAGCTTCGGAAGAGACTATGGTTCGTCTGGACGCTTTCCCACCGACTAAGGGCTGCTGAAATGGTGAGTCGCTTTAAAGTTTACCGTGCTCTTGTTGCAATGGCAGCCTTAAAAGTTGAGATTTTTTCACTCTTTTTTGATGCTTGGACTTAAAAACAATCACCGTAACTTCTACGCTTATACACGTTGCTTGTGTTTCATAAATACTACAGTTCTTCAGCGTGCTTTTCATTCTACGAAGAATTTCTTTTCAGGCTGATGGAAGCATGTGCTTGGCATCCCCCACTCTGCTCTCAATGCTTTAACTGTATTGTGCTTTGCATCTGGGCATCTGAGCATTTTAGAGCCATGATGAAAGTTTGAGTTGGAAATGCTTGGACATTTTGTCAGAGCTCATTCATGTGCAAATGGTTTATAGATAATTAGGAGCTTTTGTTTTCATCAAACAGGGAGACAACTTGCAATGATTTTCATAACCATGTAGACCAGTGAATTACACAAAAGTAGTAAAATATTAATTAATTCTTAATTTGGTGCAATAAACCATTGCACTAAATTAATTATCTGAAAGTAACTAGAACCTTAAAAAATATATTTTTGGTTTCAGAGCACACAAAATAAATTTTTTATATAACAGTGTCTTTATTAGCTTAAAGATTGGAAAGATATTCATCAAATATGACACTGTAGGTATGAGAAAGACCCCAGTTCAAGTAAGACAAAGCACATGATGCTCTTTGATGTATTGTACTGGGGGCCCCATCCAGCTGGGACCGTTCTCTGTCTCTGAGATCTGGGCATATCACTTTACCCTCTGTCCCTGGGGGCAGAAGACAGAAACTGGCGCTTGTCAGTGTGTGAGCCCAGATCAAACCGTGAACATCACCATTAATCAAAATTCAGCGCACAAAACTCACCAGAGAGTGAACAGCTGGGGAATAAATGATTGGACTCAAAAACATTTCGTTTATCTTGATAAGAGGCCTACAAGATGAAATGTAGTTCTCACAGATGGAGCACAAAAAAACTGGAACATTTTTATTTGGAAAATGCTGCCATAGCTTCCTTGTTAATGGCAATTATAGTGGCTTGAAAAAGTATTTATACCCCTTGAACATGCTTTTCAAAATTTTTTCCAAATAAGAGCCTGAAAAAGTCTTGCTCGCATTCAGATCTCTTTACCCTGACAGTAGAATCCAGTGTAGCGTATTGATTTCTGAATGAAATAGAGTCCACCGTGTGCAATTTAATCTCAGTATAAATAAAGCTGTGCTGTAAAGGACTTATAGGTTTGTTAGAGAACAAACAGCATCAAGAAAATCCAGGAACACACCAGACGGGTCAACAATAAAGCGGGGGAGAAGTTTAAATCAAAGTTTGGGATGCTCTCTTGCAGCACATGAAATGAAAAAAAAAAAACTAAAACACAGCTGTAACCGACTGGAGACTGGGTTGGATGTATTGGGTTCTGTCCCAGAAATGTTTGTTTGAACTGGTCCATTTTCCTTTCTGTATGCTAAGCTATACCTAATTGAATTTAAAAATCCTTGATTGGACAAAAATAAATTTGCCAGAACAATTATCCAAGTAGCAAGCATTGTGCAATGCAGTGGGTGAATTCCACCACAAGGTGTCATATTTCATACAAGCACGTGGGAGAACAGTTTATTTCCCATCAACATGTACTTTTGCATCTCTGTGATTCTCATTCGCTCCTCTCTGGAGCTGCAAAGTGATTTTGTGTTTTGACTCCTTTGACCTTGAAGAATAATGATGCAACCGTGAAACCATCAGTGGTATAATATTTTGTTTGGCAGCTGAGAGCTGAACTTTTGTAACAGGTGAAAACACTTTCCTGTGTTATTGTCTCCTTTTCCTGTTACACCGTGGCCTACTAAATACACTTTTTTTTTTTAGTATGACACAGACCAGGACGGCGAGATATTTAGCTCATGTCAGATGATATGTAGGGCTTGTGCAGTCTTTCCGTTTGGGACATTAAACAGAGAGGATGTTTTACTTAATCTGTCAAAGAACATCCGTCTTTTATTTCATCTTTTTTTCTAGTGAGGAAGGAAGTGAAGCTGTCAGAACACTCATTTCATGCAGCTATATTTCATTACATTCAGTTTATTTTTGCAACGCCTTTGCTTTTCAGTTTTGCTATTATATAACCCTTCACAAGAATGAAACTGTGCTAATCAATTCTCCTTCCTCCAACAGATTCATTCTGGTACTGAGGTCTTTTTCAGGCAATGGGAGGGCCTGGTTTCACTTTTAATGGTGTTGCAAGAACTTCAGAGTCTTGGCTCGCAACTCTTGCAGGAAGGAAGGAACAGGTGTGGCAGCAGTAGATTTCTGCATCCATATCTCAAAAAGGACTCCTGCGATCTATCTTTTGATAGATTGTGGATTGTGGGTTGTGTTTGTATGAATATATTCTGACAGGCTGCCTGTTAGTAGAGAAATATGATGTTGTCTTGCGAAAGCATCCATGCCTTTTTATTTTCTCTTCTTCACTTTTTTGTTTCACAGTCTCAAACTTCAACGTATTTAATTTGGTTTAAATACAATTTTCAGTGAATAATTGTGAGTTGGAAGGAAAAGGATACATGGTATTCAAATTGACAAAAATCTGAAAAGTTTGGTGTGCATTTGAATGAAACCTTTCTTTGATCTCATTCCCCAAAATGAAATCCATAGAGCTACAAATTGTATCCAGTGGTTATCCTTCATATATATTGCAGTTGCATATTAATGCTTGGATGGAATTTTTTAGTAGGTTTTTAGAACTCAACCGCAATGGAGTCATGCTCTTCATGCCCATAATATGGCCAGCTAAATACTATTTCTGGATTTTAGTAATGGAGAGAAAGTTGTGGAGACATTGTGATGAAGGATAAAAATAAGAAATGCGAAGACAAGAATGGTTCAGAAGTCCAGACCCAAATGCTGTTGAAAATTGTTCCCAAGACATAAAAAAGGCTGTGCTTACAGGCTCTCCAGTAATCTGTTGAATGGGCAAAACGTTTTGTCTCTAGATGTTCAAATATGATAGATACATTTACCAAAAGAGTTAAAGAAGATTCTACAAATCATTGCCATGGGGGAGCTATAGTCATAAGCTTTATAAACCACATCTTACAGATTTTTATTTGTAAGCAAAACTGAAATCATGGATCTTTTTTTTCCCCCCTTTGCAATTATGCAACACTGTGTCGGTTTGTCACATACAATCCCAATAGAACCACTTTTGTTTGTGGTTATAATCTAGGAAAATGTGGAAAAGTTGTGCAAGGCACTGCATTTCGTCCAGTGTGTGGTTTTCGTCTGCGTATTTGCATGGAGAAGTGGTCTGAGATGTTAAGGTTATAATTACAGGCACTACGTCAGACAGCCGTTTGCAGCTGAAGCTCAGGCTTTAATCCAAGTATTTGCCCAGCTGTTTGCCTGTTTGCCTTCAGCATGCCGTGTGTTAACTGCTAATGAATGGAGTAATTAGAGCTTTGTAGTGAATCAGGCTTGTGTGATGTCATCTGTGTGCAGTTGTTAGGAATTTATCAGAGCTTATGCTACGCTGGGTCAGTGAGGGTCAACTGTAACAGTTACGATTCATTCCTATATGAAAAGATCAGCCATGTGTTTGAAAGGTGCAGCGCTGCCAGGCGGGGGCTCCGGTGGTGAACTGGATGATGAGTAAGCCTCTCTGGACCCGCCTCCACATCCTCTCCTTACACATACACACAGATGCACACGCATGCACACATAAACCCGGTCATACACGAGCAGCTTTGCACCTCGTACATATGGGATGCATTCAAAAAAGTAACAGACAACCAACAAGCAGAGCATACCTTTGCACACCTAAACCTCTAAACACTTCCTGCTGGGATCTGTCCTGAGTGAAGGACACGCTAACAATGCAGAGACTGCCACCTGCTGTAGTTTGATCGGCAGGCAGAGACGGATTGCCTCACAGATCATCAGAGAGAGATGCCAGAGAGGACGTGTGACTGAGACCGGTCGTCCGCTGCCTGGAGAGCTGTCAGTTTGTTTTCAACCTGCTGTTTTCCACTTGTGAGCCTCTCAGAGGGTGGAGCGAACAGCTGAATGTCAGGTACAGTTGGGAGACTTCTCTGTTATAATGCCTGACCTCTCCTGTAGAGTTCTGTTGGCTGTAAGGAAAATTTCAGATTGTTAGTTTGATAGTGCTCTACTGCAACCTTAGATGAATTGATAATTTCTTGTAGACAAAATGGGTTTTTGCAGTTGCACAGGTCTGAGCTGCGAGTGAGAGTAACAAATCTCAGTAAAATCTCACCGATGCAGGCAGAAGGCAGATTTTTTAGGCGAGCGACAGACTGAAAGCCCTGTCAGTTGGTCCTGCAGCGCTGACAGAATGTTGCGGTCGGACACTTTGGTTTGAAGGAGAAAATAAAACCGTATTTTACTGCAGCCTTGAAATCAGAGCGCTGAAATTGCCAGCCTGACATAGAATCAATTACAGGCTGGGATTTTAAAAATAGAATCACTTACTCTTTTTTTTTCTATGTTTTTCCTTTTTTTTTTTTAGCAAAATGCAGATTTATGCAAGTTATTCATGTGATTTATGTCACATGTCTAAACTGAAAGGCACCTTTCCCTTTAGTTTTTGTATTGGTTTGATCTCGCAGTGGAAAATGAGTTTCACGTCTTTTGATCAGATTTGCAAGCAGAACAATAGCACTGCTTGGTTTCCTCTTTACAAGCTGTTTTTTTCTCGTTTTCTTTTTAGAAACAAAGACAAACATTGCTTCTGCAAGTTGACATGAATGCACAATGAGTTGTGTTAGTTAAAGGAAAAACAAAATGAAAGAAACAAATATTTTTGCAGAGGAAGCACTGAGCTCATTTCCAGGCAGATCTCTGATATTTCAGCTCAGGAACTTGCCGTGTCCTGTAGAGCCACGCTTGTGCCTAACCCTTAACCTCATTGGGTGTACATGCATACAGCTGTAGAGTGGAAGCTTCAGAGAATACTGCTGAGCGTTTCCTATGAGCTAGCGCCCCCCTCTCGCTTTGCCATGCAACTGAGTTACAGTTCCTGTTGTATACAGTAATGAGATTATTATGAGTTTTTCATTTCTTTTCATGTCGGGATGGAATCATACAACATGTGATCTGATTAAATGTTTGGTTTTTTTTTGCTCCTGTTTGTTCGGCCTCTCAAACTTAACATTGGCAGACTGAATAAGTCGCCTCCATGGAGACAAACGGGGTCCCTTAATGTAATGACCAATGTTGCACAACAAGTGAATTGAATTTGACATCTTTTGTGGGTTGTGCAACCACGCTTGTGGCGTTGTGCTCAACCTTGGTATGGGATGTGGTGTTGAAAGCCCTCTGTATGTGTCACAGAGTGTATCTCTCTCTTGAACCAATGTATGTCTTCTGAATGAAGCGTGCTCCGCATCCTTCCTCTAGGCCAACAACAGATGCATCCTGCAGCTGCAAGCTCCTTCCTGTCTGCAAGGGGACCCTTTTGTGTTAAGATGCAGCTACAACGAAGTTGGGACACCGTATGAATTTAAATGGAGCAGGCCTGAATGGAGCGATGCTAGTTGGCTGGCAGGCGGTTCTGTTTTCCATGGTTTTACTCTTGAGTGTGTCATCACTACATCTAAGCGCCTGCGGTAGATAGTTTCAAAGTAAACAGGGATAATCATGCAAACATGTTCATGCTTCTTGAATTTCCACATTTTATGATATTACAACCACAAATCTTTATGTGATTTTTTTGTGTAAATCTGATGATAAAAATGATAAAAAATATATAATAAAATACTATTATTTTATTTTTAGTTAACTGTATGGCTTTACTTCATGCTACAGCATTCACAAATACTGTTCTTGAAAACATTCCCATTTTAAAAAGGCGTCTTTAGGACGCCATAAAGAAATTTGATTTGTATTAGTAAACCTCACACAATCACTGCATTTAATCCTAGTTTTAAATTTACTGATATTTATTGATGGTCTTGTGGTACAAACAGTAAAAATAATATTTTACTAATCCCTGCCTTAGTTTATTTAGTATCATTAATTGAAAATTACTAAGACAACAATAAATCAAATTCTCATTATAACAATTTTTTAAATGCCCAGTCTTAATATCAGCTCTGACCTGTTTATTTTTATTTTTTGTAAAAGCTGAAGAAAAGTATCTCCATAGTATGATGCTGCCTCCACCATGTTTCTTTGTGGGCATCATTTTCTGTGAGATGTCAAAAGCTTCAGGTATTGTTTTAAACTCTGACTTGTTCCTCTGCCGCTTGGCCTACATGATCCAGTTTGTTCATTAGTGATAACACAATTTACATTCCACTTGATAATTATGCAGTACTTTTTGTTAGTCTATACCTTAAAATTTAATTAAAATACATTGAAGTTTGTGGTTGTAACATAAGATAAAATAACTCTTTATTAGTCGCACAATTGGGAAACATAAGTTGACATGACAGAAAGTGGACAGTAAAAAATAAGAGTAACAGAAGCAGAAAAACAACAGAATGAAACGGTACAATGTAGAAAACACCATACAAGCTAACAATATAAATTTAGAAAATATAAATATGGAAATAAGAAATAACAAAAGATAGAAAAGTTAAATAGACATGAATATTTTTGCAAGGCACTTTAAATTAGGACTTAAAAAACTTTTTATTATAACTGTTTGCATTGGTAAAGAAAATATTTACAATGTAAGCGTGGCACGTCTGTAGCCGACATGAGGGATTAACAGCCTCTCTGATGAGCTGCCATTATTGGCCCTTCAGGAGGATGTTTATGACGGAGGGCTATTTCTACTCAGGCCTCCGCCCGACTCTGCCTGCTTTGGAAGTCTGGGTTTGCCTTAGCTGAAATCACTAGTTGCTTTGGAGTCGGTGGCGCTTGTGTGTGTCAGGGACTTCCGTGCTGAAAAAACGTGAACTCTTTAGTCTTGCGGTGGCAGAGCTGACGGAGAGGAGGCTCTCTGATGCACCAAATTCAGTCTGAAACTTGTTCTGCAGCAGCAGTAATGTGACATTTCCTCAGCAGGCCTTTGAAAATAAAGTATTTTGAAGTTATCAGGCAGCTTGTTGTTGGACAAACTACAAAGAACAGGCTTTAGGAAGGCCATTAAGTGTTTGAAGGATACCTACTAATTAAATGGTGCAAAGTAAGTGACTGAAGAAATTTTGGGTTTTTTTTAGTACTCTTTGATGTTGAAAACCCCTTCATCATCATTTTTACAATCTTTTCCCCTGGGTTTAGGCTCGATGCCAACAGTAGCTTTTCCATGTCCAAAATGACAAAATGTGTATAAAAAAAGTCGAGCAAAAATGCAACCAAAGATGGTGTTATATTTGGAACACAGAACTTAAACAATGACACAAAACAACATGGTGATTCAAGACGAATGTAGGTGTGGGAAAATCTTCTGCTTGAATGTAAGTTCATGAGTTGAAGATTTATGTTGTGTTTTATCCAATGATGAGGAGAAATGTTGCGCAGTTGCTTGGAGACCTTGGAGACTGGCATTGTACCCAGGGATTTAAAAGCGCTTTGAGTCTGCCTGAAAATTACCATAGTAGGGAATGACTGTTTGTGACAAAAATGTGGCTATAAAATACTAAAATTCTGTCCATATTCAGATGGTTTAAGAATTCTTTCATCTTCACCCATTTCTATAAGTAACTGTCTCAAGAGAAAACTTTGCATTAGCGAGTCATGCACTCTCTCTGTGACACTATTCACACGTTAACACTCTATATGCTAGTAGTTTACCCATAAGAACATGCTACTTAGGCCCTAAAATGTCACTTTCATCTAATGCTACATATGATACATACATCATGATAGAAGGGAAGTTAAAATACAGAGACGATATCTACAAATATTCTTCTTAGCTTGGCTCAGACACAGAGAAAAGTATGATGCTGATAAAGCTATGACATGACAGTACTTACTTGATAAACAAGTTGCCATGTCAGGTTGCCATGGCGATCTGGCTGTTGACTCTATATATATCTAAGTTGTGGCATTACTTGTGTTGCGTGATTATCTCTCAGCTTTGGGTTCTTGCTTCCCTTAAAGTCAAGCTAAACAAGTTTACCTCCTCACCGACCTGAAGGTTAGTTCCTCAAATGTTACCTTTCTTTCATGAACTTTATAGCAAAAGTTCTTACTCAGTCATTTTTCTTTGTCTCCAGTTAGTGTGCAACTGGATATATTTCCCCAAAAAAAAAAATTTTCTTGTCATGAAAACCGATCCTATTTCCATCTAGTGTGATTTCAGACAGGACGTCACTATTCATATATGGTAGTGAACTCCTCTTATAGAGGATATGACTCAAAAGGCACCGTTTGTTTCACAAAAACAGGTTTTAATTCTAATTGTGTGCTTTCAAAAAAATTTTAAACTTCTAGCTATAATTAGTTATGTTTGATACTTTTGAAATTATAGGGTTTTCTGCCTTCAAAGTATGATGCAATATGCCTTCTATAATAACTCAGATTTATTAGGTAACATCTTAGTGGCTTAATTAAAAATTTTAGATTTGTTTGCATGTATTTTTAGTCTATTCACTGTTGGTTTCTAACTGACTAATACTAACTTTGTTTAATTAATAATGACATAACAAATCAAAATAGTTGTATAAAAATTACATGTTTTTGCCAATATATTTGCTAATATTTACAGCTTATAATATTGTGTTTCTCTCTGAGAAGTCCTTATTTTGCATGCCCCCTATGAGAAGAGAGCTAAACTTTAGCCATCTGGCCACCAGATGTACGACAACTTCCTCCACTCCCCTCCGTAGAGACTCAATTCTTCTGCCTAAATCCATTTCCCAACTTCAGACAGGAGATAGCACGCAGCAGAGCAAGACGTTGTCTGAAAACTTTGAGTTTTCTTTCTTCCTCTCTTCTTTTTTCTTCATTGAATGCCAAGCTGTCAGGGACTCTGATTTCCCGTGAGGGGTGTTTCCCACTGTCTGAGGGGGGCGGGCGACGGGATTCCAGAGAGGAATATATTTCTTCTTTAGATGGGATGCCAAGTTCTCACACTCTTTTCGGACCATGGCGGAAAACAAGCAGCAGAGAAAAAGTCCTGGAAGTGGAGATCGCTCCTCGTCTCATTTGTAAGATATCAGATTTTAGTGGAGCGTTGTGCCGTAAAGGGTTGTTATTTTGTTTTAGTTTTTTGTCTGTTTTTCTAGTGGCTGCCGCAGATCTTTGGCAGCTTTTGGTATGTGGCAAAGACTGAAATAGAAGTGGGCAGATGGAGCAAACTGCTCTTTTAAAAGATTGCTTGCTTTTGTGGCGGCTGGGTTGGGAGTTTACTTTTCTGTTTTTCATTTATATTGCCTAAAAGCTGCAAAATGATTTTAAACTGTCTGAAAAGGAAAAGAAAAAAAAAATCAGTTTGTTGTTTTAACAGTTTGCGCTTCAGAGAAGTGAATCTTTTTATTGGCTTGAAAGCTTTTCTGAGTACAAGGTTGATCTACCCACTCACCTCCAGACACAACAACGAGGAGAGTGGCTGTGACTCATCCGGCATCTCTCTCTGCACAGCCAGAGACGAATTGTATTCGAAGCTGGAGATCGCACAGAGATGCTTTGAGCTTAAATGCTTAAATTCATCTGAACTGTGTGGCAACAAGTTTGTTTTTATTTTGAATGAAACATGTTTGGGTTATGATGAGGATGGTTTACACTCAGGATCTAGTTCTTTTTTATTTGTAGCTTCCTAAATTAGGGCTGATGTTTTGCTCCTGACTCTGAGGGTTTGTTTATCTGCAGAGTGTCCTGAAAAAAACTGTTTTATTCAAACGGAAGGAGATTAATGTGGAACTCGTGGCAGGCTCGTGTGAGCCTCTATTTTAAGTTGCATGGGTGTAATAGAAATATTTTTACACTTTTCTCTAATGTCCCATGTTTGTAATCCAGATGAAGGCAAGTTGTCGTAAAGTTAATTTAGGGCTGGCCAGTAAATCAATAACAATATATATTGCGATAGACGCATGATCATTATAAATACCTAATACATTTGATACAATGTTTAATAGTTTCACTAAACTCTGAAACGATCCTGAACCACACAGCTTTCTGGGGGATGTAGGCAGATAAAAAGGCGTTAAGCCACTCAACCTCTCACGGTCTAGCTAACTCACTCATTCATTCTTTGGTTACCTAGCAACAACCCATAGACTAACTTGCGCAGCAGCAGTTTCAGGTTTTGCCAGGAGCCTCAGTGTCACTGAAAAAGTCTGGGATTTGATTTCAGTATTGTCCAGGTCTTGATAAGTGTGTATAAAGAAAGTAGTATGGAAAATACTATGTATTCTCAGGCTTTTTGTGCCCTGCCCCTTTAAAATTATACCCATTAATACATCTAGCTGATCAGTTAGATGTTTTGATGGGCATGTAACTGTTATTTTAACAATAATTTTAGTTATTGTTAAAATAATTAAAATTATTTGAACTATTATTAACATTTTCTAGTATAATTTTATCAATTATATTGTTAAAATTGTTATATTTTAACAATATAAAATATAATAATAATTATACCTGCTATCTAGTATAACAATAATCATACCAGATAATTAATGTTAAAATGATCTAGTATAATTTTAACAATAATACTAGATAATGGTATTGTTAAAAACAAAACTGTCAATTTTGTGCATATAATTTTTAACGAGTTATAGCATTTACTAACTAATTAAAAATATCCAGTGATATTGCAATAACTAAGGAAATAAATGTCTCAGTGATGATTTTTCCTTTGAAAGAGGCACAGGTTTATTGAAATGAGCTAACCAACAGCCAGTGTATTGTATGTGTGTAGGAGATAATATTTTGGTTTAAAATACAACAATAAAATGCGTAGATGTGGTGGACTCACCAACTGTCAACAAAATCTTTTTTAATTTGAAAAATGCCCTCCAAATAACTGTAAAATTCACATTTTCTTGTTAAGTTCATTTAAATTTAATGTGACAGACTACCACTGTCTTCTACATCTCCTTGCTGAAGTGTGAGATATTCTCTTCACACCTTAAACCTCTTTTTAAGTGATGTTAGGCCTCATTGCCGTCGCTCTCGCATACGTTCAGGAGTCTTTTCTTCCTATCTCTGAGTCTCAAATTGATATAATTCGCAGCAGCTTGTGGAGCATGGGTACAACTGCCAGCGCTGCCCCACAGCCTGTTTATGTAGCGCCGCCGCTTGACAACGTCCACGCCAACGGGATGGCCCATAGCAGCATGAGTCCAGTCCACATGGTCAACATCCACAACAGCAGAGCCAAGTCCATTATCACCAACAAGGTTGCACCGGTCGTCATCACGTAAGTCCCTCCTGCTGACCTGCGTTCTCACAGTTGGGTGTTAATCCTGTTTGATCACTGTAGTGACATCCCGCCCATCTACAACCTCCAGGCGAAACGTTTGCTCCCGTTATCATCTCGTTTGTCTGCTTCGACCGAGCAAACAGTAGTTGATAATTAAACATGCCTATTTTTTATTTTTTACACAGCTATAACTGCAGACAAGAGTTTCAAATTCATGACAACTTCCTTAAAGCCGACTACAAGGTTGGTCGGATATCGGAATCCTTGCCTGAGCATTACTTGGTTAAGGTAAGGACTAGTCAAGCTTCAAGCTTTATTAAGTCACAACAAGGTGCCGCCTTATCTCCGAAAGCTGTGGAGGAATCTCACCTGTTTCTTTGTCTGCTGTTTTCACATCTTCATGTTCAAATTGCAGTGCTGTGTTGGAACATTGTCATTCGTTTTTTTTATGATCAGAGGCAGTCATTGAAACAGAACTGTTGGCACCCCTATAACAAGGCTTTGATGTACTCTATGACCTCTGCTGCATTAACTTTTTTGTTAGGGTTTAACCCACAACTTCTGTTCACAAGTGGGAGAAAATCAGGGTATGTTTCCTCAAAAAAGTATAAAAAGCACGTTTTACTTTTTGTTTTGAAGATCAAATATTCAGCGGTTTCCCAATTTTTTCCCCCTCCATGTAGAATCCCCATAAAGGACTTTGGATGTCGTTGAGAATGTTCTTTTGAAAAGCTTCTCACATCTCTGTGCATTCTCTGACCTCACTTTAAACATCTCTCTAATACTGAAAATAGCTGAGAGCTGATTGGGGGAAAAAAAATCAGATTTTGATCAACTGGATCAATTGGATTTCCCAATACATCTAATTTTTTCCTGAATTTACATCTTTTACTTTTAAATTTTACTCTTTGTTTGGTAACATTTTTTTGTTTAGATTTTTGATTGTTTTTGGTATTGATTATATTGATTATGGTATTGGTTGTGACTAAACCAACAATGCAGTGGTTTAGTCACTGCATTGTTGATTACCTTCACACTATTTAAACAAGAAGATTTTGTTGTAGCAGTATCTCACATGTAGACACACTTACATATGTGTATGGAGTGTTTAAGGGTACTCTTTGTTCAGGAGAGTGTACAGAGCAGAGCAGAGATTTAAACTGTTGAGACAACAAACTAGCCAGACTGTGTCAGCTGTGCTGTTTTTTGCTAACAGAATAGGTCAAGAACTTGTAAAATGAGTAAAAAGAAGGAAAACAAGAAAACTTTTATCAGGGTTAAGCTCCCAGACCGATTCAGATTAATGTTGTTTCCAGGGTGAATACTTCATGGTGCAGGATGTGTACAGCAAGGCAGATGTTCTAAACACAACGAGCAGCTATGGAGCCCCCAACTTCCGCCAGGTGAAGGGAACCTACCCGCTGTATGGAATGGGTCAGCCAACCTTGAATGGCTACAAACAGGTTCTCCAGAGACTTCAAGCCCAAGGACAGCAGGTGATCTCTTGCTCTCTCTTCTTTTTTTTTTGTTTATTTTTAAACTTGACTCTGGCTTGAACTGAGGACTCTTTGTCTTCCTTTGACACAAATGGTTAGCAAATGATCGGAAAGAACTTACCGTGTTGGAATGTGTGGAGTTCTTTCTCAGTGTTGTCAGTAAATATTTGAGTCCTCAGAGGAAGCTGTGGCTCAGCTGAAGAATTGAGCAAACATTAAGCTCAATTTTTATGTTGAATTGAGCTTAATGTGTCCACTAAGACATTCTGGTTATTATTACAGAAGACTTATTTATACTTGTGCTAAATTGCATGCATGAATATGTAGTCCTGCTAGTTTCCCCAAGACACTTGGATGTTGTTTTTACGTTTCTATTTCCAAGTAGGAGATTATCTTCTTCTGCATACGAGAGGAGCCAGTGGTGTTCCTTCATAAGGACGATGACTTTGTGCCGTACACCCCGCGTAGGAAAGAAAACCTACATGAGAACCTTCAAGGACTGCAAGGAGAGGAAACAGTAGAGAGCCTCGAGCTGAGCATCAGAAACGAGGTAGCAAACATATTCAGTTTTTATGTAGGAGAATAAAAATATTTGAGACGTGACTGAGTGAAGGTTTTTCCTTTACAGCTCCATGACTTTGCAAAGCTCAGCAAAAACATCTTGTATGTCTACAACGACATTGAGTACTTCAAAGACGAGCCGCAGAAGATGTCCATAACGTGCGAGGAGGACATCCACGTGACGGAGGAGGTCTATAAGAGGCCGATGTTCACCATGCAAGGCTACAGGTTGGTTGTCGCTTTTCACACATCATGGCTTTCTGTTTTTTGTTTCAATTTTTCTTTCTTAGATTAAAAATGTAATCTAAAAAATGTAATTATAAAAACAAAGCTTTTTCTATTGAGCATATTATATATCTACAGGTGACATCATCCACATAACGGGGAGACATTTCAACAAATAAGTTCAGAGTGAAAATAAACTATAATTATTTCATTAAATTTACTGGACAGTTTGTCTACATTTTAATGTTTCCTTAATCTTTTTAGTCTTCTTCAGTCATTAAAAATGTGGTATTGCTGCAACAAACAGGCTGCTTTGCTATGGTGCTTGACAGGAAAAATAATTTAGACTTTTAAGTATTTGAGTGAGTGTTCAGCTGTTAAAATGGCCGAGCTGTAAACAAGCTAGTACCAGTCAGTAGTTGATCGATTGGTGTGTGCCTACTGAAGATGGGGGCATCCTGTTTGTTGATTTATTGACATGATCTCCTCACTTCCGTTTAAGGGACAGAAGGTTGTTCAGAGAAGCAAAATGCTTTGATATACAGTACTTTGCTTCTCTTCATGCTTCTTGAACTTGTTTGTATTTCATCATGATCACAAACCTCAGTGTGTTTTATACTTCGTAGAACTACCTTCTTCTGCAGACCAGTTTTGCACATTTAGAGCTTAACATTTGTGTCCATTCTTCTTAAAATAACTTGAGTTCAATCAAATTGAGTGCAAGGCGATTTTGCCTTTGAGTGCATCGCACTCCCTTCCCCCGCCCACCCCGTCACCTCTGACCAGCTTTTCTCTTCCTGCTAAAGAAGAGCATACCTACAGCAGTGGTATGCTGTATCAGGTTTCCACCACATCACTGTTTTGAAAGTAGGACAAAAAGTTCACTTTTGGTCTTACCTGAGCAAAGCACCCTCATCTTGCACATGTTGGTTGTTTACCCCCATATTGTTTGTTACTAACTGAAAACAGAACTTCTTTAGCATTTTTTTTTTATGGTGACAATTTTTTCCATTGTGAAAAAAATAGAGATGTACTGATAAATCCATCCATTCAAAAACAACAAACTCCCTTTCGAAATCTAATAGTAAAATATTTTTGCCACTTTTAATAAATACAGTTTATGGAATGCGTGATTAATGGTTCCTAAATAAATATATATGGTTGTCCTAAATAAATAAATATATCTATTTTTTGTAAATTAAAATGTTAAATGAAGGATTTATGTTGAACCTTGTATCCTTTTTCTAATGTACATAACTTGGTATTGTTCTGTCATATAAAATCTCATTAGAATTTAAATTGACAAAATGTGGCTAAAGTTAAGGGGTGTGAATACTTTTGTAATGCACTGAAGTTCCATTTATCCAGTGATTCTGATCCTATGTCTTCCATAACTCCTTGTTTACTGCCTACCTGCTTTTCACCCTCATAAGTTAAGTGAAAACTTGAGGAAGTTCATCTGCCTTTAAATGTTTGCTTACATGCTACATAATAATGTTATTGACACAACAAAGGCTGCAGGTTTCCCTCTGGGTAACTGTCTGTTACACTGCAGGTACTTCAGATTACCACTACCAATGGAGGGAGCGCCATTGGAAGAAGATTTTGATGCATTTGTTAACATACTCAGGGTAAGCATGTGTAAAAATCTCAGTCTGACAATTAAGTCTACCTTTTTTGGTTGTGCTCTTCTTGCTAAATCTCGTTCCCGTTGGAGTTATTAATGACTAGAATACTGCAAAGAGTCTGCACTCTGTCACAAAGGTGGTGAAAAGGTCACGCTGGCTTTTATTTAATCTCCGTTTAAATCTGTCTTGCATGTGCAATCAATTACGTTATAAATATGATTAAAATTTGAAGAAAGAGAGTCTGCAGTCACTTTATGTCCGCTCTTCAGTCATCTGCGTGGCCTGCTTTCTGTCCTGCCCTTCAGGATGTTCTCTTCTTCTCATTTTACCCTTTTTTGGAGTGACGTGCAGCTGCTGATTGAGTTCCATGTGGTTGGAAAGTGGCTTGTACTTCTTTTTTTAAACAGATTTTTAATGCAGTGCTCTTTCTTCTTAGTCAGCCTTTTTGTAAATCTCACTCACTTATTATTTCCAAGATGTTAACATAATGACTCATGTAGAAGTAGTTTCAGATTGCTAAATCCTTCCCACTGATAGTGTTTGACTTCTTAAAACTGGGAAAACTACATGATTTTTATGCAGAATGTTACTTTTCCATCACTATCGTTTTGGTTTTATTCTGCGCAGTCCCACTTTTATTATTATAGACCGATTGCTGTCACTGCATCTCTCTTCTCTGATGTGTTCTGCTTTGCAGGAGAGTCCCAGCCTGTGTCTGGGCCGCAACGCGTCCAGACTGCCGCCTACCCTGGTCTTCAGCTGCCAGGTGGGCGTCGGTCGCACCAACCTAGCCATGATTCTGGGCACGTTAGTCATGAAAAGACTCAAAGGGGACTCACAACTGCCACCACAGTAAGAGTTTAAACACTCACCCACGCCTACAAATTGTTTAATAGTACAGTGCCAAAAGAGATTTTTATTGAAGTATTTATGGAATAAAATGTTAAATATTTGCTTTTTGTTGCAGAGTTGTGGAGCCAGGTACTTCAAAGCCAAGACCACTATTCCAAGTTATCCAGAGTCTGATCAAAAAGTTGCCTAATGGACAGCAGCTTATGGAAGAGGTAATAATGTACACAAATTGGAAAAAGCATGCAGAATATGCAGCATCTGAAAGATCTGCATATCTGAGATGTGTCCTGCTTTGCACATCTAAAGACTGAATGTTTTTGTTGTCCTTTTGTTTTTTTTTCTTTTGCAAAATTTGATGGATAATGTCTGTAACATAAATTGTTGAGGCTTGCAACTGATTATCAATTTGATTTTAGTCTGGGCCATTGTAACAAATAATATTGCTTTGACCTACAGTAAATCATACCATTTTAGCAGGCTGTATGTTTAATGTTTTGGTCCTGGTTGACGGCAAACGTCTGCGCCCTTTTCAAGTCTTTTTCAGTTTTATAGTCTTTATAGTTCTCACCAACTTTCCCACAGCATAATGCTGCCACCAGTGGGGTTTTATGATTGGGTTAGTTTTTCTCCAGCATAGTGTCCAATCATTTGAGATGCAATAATGTGTGGAGTTGCAAAAATATAAAAATATCAATGGAAAAAAAGACTTTCTAGCACAAAACTGTGATTACTCACAGAGATGGACTTGTGAGAATTGCCTTTTGGGGAATCTCGCTCTGTGCGACATTAACAGTTGGTTTTCCATAATGATATCAGTGGACTTCATTTACCTGTTTTTCTCCATGCATTTTTAAAGAAACAAATGTGTAGAGGAGATGTGTTTTTAGCATGCATATCTGACTGGTTCTGGAGTGACCAGCTGTGATTAGATCTCGGTTACCCACACAATGTGCAAATAAATGCGAATGCTTTGCTCCGTGTCAGGCGTTAGCTGCACAGTGAGCAGATTTCCCGAGATCTGTGCATGTTACATAACATCACGCCTTATTTATTAACACCAAGTTGAGCACACTTTTGATTTGTCTTAGAAACCCAAGTTATTGTAGCGACATAATTTTTGTGGAGGACCCAGATCAGCAGATTTGAATTAAACGTTTAGTGCATAAACGTTTAAAACTACTGCCAGAACTGATGAAATCCAGAGCATTGGTGCAATATTCAGATGTGATTGTCTTCTCGGTGGCCCCGGATGTTAACATGAGAGGTGCAGAGAGATTCCTCTGAATGATGAATATTGTTTTATTTCAATGCTGGTTTTTAAGAATTTTAGTTATTACCCAGAGATCAGAAGGAATTTGTGCTTCTTCTTTGGAAAATTGTTAAGAAGTATCCCAGAGCTGCTTTGATGTGGCCTGGGAGATCAAATCTGATTAATTTGTTCATACTGCCAACTCACCTAGGAAGCCTTGTAGGACATTTAAAGAATTTTCAGTTAGAAATAAATCTTCCAGTATTGCATTTTGGTTTTATAAATGTTTTTTAAACATGTTTTTGTGACGTCTTTAATTGAAATTGCCTTAAAGAGGCCATAACGAGTATTTTTGTTTACTTTTCAGGTGGACCACGCTATTACCTTGTGCTCAGAGATGCACAACATAAAAGAAGCAATATATGAGAATGCAAGTAAATTGGAAGGGATTGGAGAAGATTACCAGACTCAAGTAAGTCATTACTTTTTTTTGCTGATTTTAAGTTTCTCTTCAAAGTCCACCACCTTGTACCAGATATCACTCAATTAAACAGAAAATAAAACTTTATTTTTTATCTTTTAGGGAAGCACTACCAAAGCCAATTAAACAGAAAATAAAACTTTATTTTTTATCTTTTAGGGAAGCACTACCAAAGAGTACTTTCTCAACAGAACAAAGCAGAGCTTGGAGCGCTACTTCTACTTGATCGTATTTAATGCTTACCTTCATGAACAGGTAATGTTTGTTTCAACTTTATTAATACGATTCGCAGTCTTGCGATAAATCAGCTGTGACTCTGCTGTGTTTTCCAGTATCCCCTTGCCTTTGTGTCCAACTTCAGTCAGTGGATGTGCTGCCATGCCTGGTTGTACAGGTTGCTGGCCTGCATGGATGTGTCAGAGCTGTCTGCTCCTGCCGAGCTGCTCACCAAAGGAGCCCGCGTCCTGGTGAGGAACCGAGCAGGCGGCAAAACATGCACCAAATTTTACTTGCATTTTCTCGTGTTGTTGAAGTTCTTGGGATTTTGGCTTTAGATTCTACATTTTGTGTTGAAGAACATACTTACATTGCAATAAATTGATACATTAAGCTAAAAATGATTCAATTTGCTTTTTTAATTTAAAACCATAAACAGTGGTTGTAAACTATACATGTTGTGTTGGATCAAATCATTCTTGTCTTTAGAATCAAGTATCCTATTTTTGTTTTTGTAGTTTTTTATTTTTTAATGAGTCAATATATTTACATTGTTCTCCATGAGTGTGAAATTATATTAGAACAGAAGAATAAATTAAAGATTGTTTACCAAGTTATTCTTCTGAACAATCCTTTAGTCTTTTCTTTGTCCCAATGCTGTCCTTTCTTTTTGTCTTTCTTTTTCCCTTGTGTCCTTCCTTACTTCACAGTTCCTTGTTTCCATTCATCCTTGTTGAATGGAGTACAGTAATTTCTGTACTCCCATCCTTGTTTTATCCTTTCTTCCTTCTTTTCCTGTGTTTTTGGTACTCCACTCACCTTGGAAATGGGATTCTGGAGAAGTTTGGGATGTTAACATGGGAAAATGTTTAGGAATCCTGACAATTATTTTAGCTACAGAAAATAAGAGCACTGCTGCAGCATCTATCCTCATGATGAAATTGTTAAGCTCCTAAACACGTCTAAATGTATTCAAATCTGAATAATCTTTTGCCTTTTTTTTTTTTAAATCAATCATTTTCTTACGGTGAGATAAATTTCAATTCAGATGAGGTACTGGTGTGCCCCACGCCACCCACCGCCTCCTAAGCTCTCATTTGTATCTTCACGCGCACTCTGCGTTTGTTGGTGCTGTGATTAATGCGTGACTGCTTGTGTCTGAGCAGGTTGCTGATGAGTACTTGGCCCTCGATGTGCTCAGCACAATCAAAGAGATGAAGGTGGCCAACTTCAGACGAGTGCCCAAGATGCCTGTTTATGGAGTGGCTCAGCCGACGTCAGAGGTGAAGTGCAGCTGCTGATTCTGTCATCAAATTAGAACCAGTGGTTTTAATCATCTGTCTGTGAGATGAAAGTCAAGCATCTTGAGATGTTTCTGTCTAATCAATGATCTGCTGCTGCTTACATTTTGAGAGGATGCAAGGAAAATGATTAGACATGATCAGTTCATATACTCTTATCAACAGCTTGAAATGTGGATTAATTTAAAATTTTCAATGATGCATTGGATCTTTTTTTGGGGGTTTTCAGAGGTAATAGTATTACAACAAACAAATAAATTTAATTGAAAAAATTCAGCACAATTCAAACAAGCTGAAAATTATACATGCATACTGAAATATATACCGTAAATTCCGGACTATAAGCCGCTACTTTTTTCCCACACTTTGAACACTGCGGCCTATACTAAGATGCGGCTAATGTGTTTGTTTTCCTGCCGACAAAAACATTTCGCCTCGTAACGGAAGACCAATCAATTGATGAGTAGTTTGCAGAGATCCAATGAAATTGTGCGTTAAATCAAGAGCACTTTCACAATTCAACGACTGGTATTGTAAATCCAGTAGCGTCTGCGGCTGTACGGCTGTATGCACTGTGCGTACCTTGAGATATTTCTTTAAGTTACAAAAAAAAATAGTTACTGGATTTTTTATTATCTGACCGTCTTTGCTATTAACAACATTGTGGATAAAAAAAAAGATATTTTGTGTCAAAACATCTTGTATGTAGCCCACATCTATGTGAGTATGTGGAGATGCCACATGACCGTCCAAACCAAAATGCTTGGACGGTCAGCTTTGGCAGCTTGGTGCTTTTTCTGTAAGCTAAATGTGACTATGGAGTGAAGCTAAAAACAAATAAACGGAGTCTCAACCCTCCCACAGTGGGGGTGTCGAGTGGAAATCTCAGACACATCACCTGAACCTGGGAATCTCCATCCTCCACTTCCCATGGACCACAGGGGCAGGCTTTGCTTTCCTCTCTTTGTTATTTAGTATAATGTGTTAAAAAGAAAAAGACAAAAAAAGTTAGATCCGCTGTTTCTTTTTAACCATGCACACATGGACAGTATTTGTGTGGTCTAGGTTTGTGCTGTTTTTATGCAACAGCGATGCTCGTAAAGCATTGGGGATTTGGTTGTGCTCATGTGGGTCAGGTGCATTGGTGGGTTCGCCCTGAGAGAGGGGCCCGTGCCCTAGATAGCGTTGGTTTCCGGTGAACATAAGCAACGTGTGTTACTGATAAGTACTTATATTTAAAGGTAGCCGTGTTACAGGCACTGATCAAAAAAAAGCATTTGCAATATGTATTTGTTTATGTTCCGTCTGTTTGCCAAAATCCTGACCGTTCTTTCTGCAGGCCATCGGAGCAGTTCTCGCCCACCTGATGGATGAGAAGAGGAAGCACAACCACATTTTGTGGATCAACGTGCAGGAAGAATTGGTGCTCGAAGGAAATGGACAAATCTTCATTCCCAGGGAACCCTCCTGTCTGGACCAGCACATCTCCGTCCCAACGAGTGATCCGCAGTTGCTACAGGTAAAAGAGGAAAGAAAAAGAAAACAAATGCATATGAAAGAATTTACTTAAGTTTTTCAAATTACAATGAGTGCCTGTCCCCACTCGTCCTGCAGAAATTGGAAACCTCACTGAAGGAAGAGATTCTGCAAGCTCAGAAGTGGCTGGAGGTGATTCTGGAGCAGGAGAAAAAGATGACGATGTTTAAAACCTGCCTGACCATTCAGGAGCTCTTCAACCAGCACAAAAGCTCCCACCCAGGCCTCGTGTACAAACGAATCCCTCTGCCGGACTGCAGCTCACCACGGGAAGAAGTAAGCATCCACCATCACTGACCTACCATTGGGTGTATTTTTTTATTTATTTATTTTTTAACAATGCAGAGAAAAAAGCAAATGGAGTACTAAGTATGACACAGACATCTTATTTAAAAATAAGTAGATTTGGGTGAAGAAAATCAGATTCAGGGCATCTAGTCTGGATAGGATAAAAAATAAGTTTAAGGCTCCCTCTGGTGGTTAGAAATGTAGCTACATTTGAGTGACTAACTCTTCATATTAAGCAAATTTCATCATGTTATTTCTCAACCTCTTAACTGTCATGAAGACATCAGTGTCCTAATAAAACCATGGTCTGTCATCATCTATAGAGGTGACAGTTAAAAGGTTTATGTGAAGCCAAGATATCTTGTAGTAATTTCAGACATTTTTATTCCCAGGATTTTGATAAGCTTCATGAGGCCATGAGGAATGCGTTAGCTGAAGATTCCCACTCAGCTTTTGTCTTTAATTGCGCCAACGGCAAAAGCAGGACTACAACCGCCATGGTCGTTGCTGTGCTCACTCTCTGGCATTTTAAGGTAAGCAGCAGAATTATAAAAGTTCTCATTTTGGGTTTTAAAAACAGCATTATTCAGGCCTTTTTTTTTTTACTAAACTTGACCTGGCTTTGCAGGGTTTCCCAGAGTGCACAGATGATGAAATTGTCAGTGTTCCTGATGCCAAGTACACAAAGGGAGAGTTTGAGGTGTGTATGCTCAATATAAATATATTTATTTCTACAGAAAATGAACAAGTGCACTTAAGACAAGTTTGCACATTTAACCATTTGTTAAAGTCTTTATGCTCTTTATCCATGGTAAGATTCAGATCTTGGATGAATTGATTGTAATCATCTGTTGTAAAAGTTTGTTACATATTTTCTAACATTTTTACAGTGCTGGCCACATTTATTATCATTCCTGGTAAAGATTGTTAAAATACTTTAAAATTATTCTTATAGTTTTATTTATGTAATTAAAAACATTTTTGCAGTAACAAAATTTCACCCATTAGTTTACATGTATTTATAGAATCTTGAAAAAATCCAGGTTTAACTAATTTTACTACTAATGACTTTTGCAAACAACATATGTAGTGGGTTAGGATTAATGAGGCATATTTTTGGGAATTCATGAAACTGCGATATTATTAATTGTTATATTTTCCAGTTAAACAAAATATTTGTCACTTTTCTATTTCACTTCCATCACCACTCTGAGTTTTTGTATCTTGGTTAGTAAACTCTGTCAGGTGTAGGCATGAAGGGCAGTGGAAGTCGTTCCCTGAAGGTGGTGTTTTGTTGACATTTTATTGAGTGCAAGACACAACTTAATCCATTTCAAGACAAATAATCTAGAAACACCTTGTTGTGCGGTTTTTCCACTGGGTTTACAGTCAGTGCTTCAAATTGAAAGCAGCGATGAAGTCTTGTTAGAAGCTCCTCTGGTCTGTTAATTAGAGGCAGTGTTTTATATATATATATTTTTTTTCCCCTCTTGGTTCAGCATCGTGACAATGAGTCAATGGTTGGAACCTGCTGGTTGGGTCCTCTGCACAGGAGGCCACACTCTGCAGCTACACAATACTACATGTCAATCACAGCAGTGTGTCCATTGGATTTTCTCAGAGGCACAGAACGGTCACCACGGAAACCTTGTCAGCCTCCAATTCAACCTCCTACAAAAATAGGATGTCGTAATCCCCTTTGAATTAACTGCTAAAAAAATGCTGTGATGGCTGCTAAGTCTTGACACATTATTAAGTGGAAGAAAAGAAGCAGTTTTAAATAACCTCTACTTTCACCTAGTTTTGCCTTCTGGATTTCTGTCATGGACGTTTTGTTGCATATAAAATGCGCTTCATGCTAGAGCCTTTTAACCTCAGCAGGCAAATTCTTTTAACTTTAACTTGCTGCTGCTTGCCTCACATTCAGCAGTACTCTACAAAGATTTTTTTATTAATAATTTGGTAAACATGGTCGACAAATTTAGCCATTTAAAAGCATAGGGTATCATCCAGAATTGTTAGAAACCTAAACTTTAAGGTTCAGATAACCTCAAGCTGGACTCTTTGTGAGTATTATGGAATTTGTAGGTGATGTATATATGAGGAAATGTGCCAACTGTAAATGAAGATACATTGATGTGGTTATTGTTTACCACTGACAAAAAGAAATGTAGCTGCTTTTTAAAACCTTTCAAACTATAATATATACCCACGTTAAAAATAATGCTGCCCAGTATTTCACAAACATATTGTAATTACAATGTCAATATTCAGATCTAGAGTCTGTTTGATAGAGTCTAACTGCAGTGGATACCCACATCCAACACAGATTATAGTGCCTGAAGGTTACAGAGCGTCAGCAGCACAGTCGAAAATAATAAAGTCAATGGACAATTTCAATTGTCCTGCATAGTTAGCAAATGGCATGCTTAAATTTGGTCTGTTTTCTTATGCTCTGTTGGCTTATTTTCACTAATAGTCTTTAGTTTGGGTAAAGTGACTGAAAATTAAAAGTTCTTAAACAATTAGATTCTGAAGTAGTCTCCAATACTACTGAAATCTCTGAAATCTCCCATGTCACTTTGAATTGCCCTGTTGCTTAAAATGTGCTGTATAAATAAAATTACCTTATTTACCTACTTTACCATATCAGTTTTCATTTAGATAAATATTCTGAATAGCTGCAAATCCAGGTTCAGGACTGACAGCGGGAGATATAACAGCCAAGAAAACATTAATTTTAAGACAAAGATTTTTAAATGTACAGTGAAGTTTAATCAAACTGGGATAAATTTTGAGATGATTTTTGAGTCAAAGACACTAAGAAGAAAATTTTCTGCCTGCAATGTTGCTCTTCTTCTCTCCCCTTTTTGACTTTTCAATTTCTGCCACCAAGGGAGAATAAAAAAAATAATTTAGTGACCGCTTTCTGTGACACTGTTTTCATGGTTTAACGTCATGTGCATGTGTTGCTGGACACACTCCCTTTCTCTGCAGGGTCAACACTATAAATGAACACGACACACATTTGCACCAGTGCGCTAATTGGGTCAGGACAGACGAGCTGTGTTCTTTACAATTGACCTAAGTTTCAAACCCAAGCCAAGAGAAATGTCTCCTGTTTTGTAAGCATGCTTTTGAAATATTTATGCAACATCAGATGAATCAAAACGTACCTCAAAATAAATGGGTTTGTATCCAATAGGTGTGTTTTCTGTAAAGAGTAAAAAAAGAAACACACACACTTATAATTTTCTTCCTCTTCACAGCTTTGCACTACTTTTTATTGGGCCAAAGAAAATATATTAAAGTTTGTGGAGGAGTTGTGGAAAAATGTTGAAAAGGTTTATGATTAAAGTTCATAAATATCAGTTCATGAATATCAATCATGAAGTTTATTTGTATAGCACATTTCAGCAACATGGCAGTTCAAAGTGCTTTTCACAGTTCAAAGTTAAAACATAAATATACAAACACATTATATAGTCAACAATATAAATCCCTTTAGAAGGTTCTGCATAAAGTTCACGTGTATTGTTTCTTCCAATCTGCAGGTTGTTATGCGAGTGGTTCGTCTTCTCCCCGACGGCCACAAGAGGAAGAAAGAGGTAGACCTGGCACTGGATTCTATCAGTGAGACCATGACCCCCATGCACTATCATCTGAGAGAGATGATCATCTCCACTTACAGACAGGTACACCCCAAAACATCCATTTTTACTTGAAATGTTACTAAAGTAGAAAGGAAATGGACTTGTAAGTTAGACATGGGTTTCAACAAAGGTTTAAACTGAGGATTAGGGTTTTTGCAAAGAGTTATCTCAGAAGATAGTCATATGTGAAAACACATACATTGTATTTTAATGTAGATTCCTTTTGCTCTTAGTGACAAGCAACAGTTTAGATGATTTATGTGCAGTTTCACAAGAAGACCTGTAGATGGCCTCAGGGCTACAAATTTATGTGTCCGCTGCTTTTTGTGGAAAATAGTAGTGACCCAACGCATCTCATCTCTGAAGCTAAATGGAATTCCCTTGGGTTAATGGAAAACAGTAGAAGGGGAGTTGTGCAGGAAAAGATGAGGATTTTGGAGGTTAATCTGTTGGAAGTATTTTATTTTCAAGCTGATCATAGTTTAAACATTGTTACAGACCACATCATATCAGTGTCAGCTGCTTCCTTTGCCATAAACCCTGAATGTGTTTTAATACAACAAAGACATGCAAGAACAGCCAAGAGAGAGAATAATTTAAAGATTCTGATCATGAAAACATTCCTGGAAGCTGTTTCAAGGAGCTTTCATCTTGTGTTTTAATTATAAGAGTACAAAGAGAGCGAAAGCAGTTGAGGTTTCAATTTCTCTCAGATTTTTTTTTTTTTGTACCTTCACGTCTACAGCTCTGTTTAAGCCATTTGTAATGCAGACTAATCATGGTGCCTCTGTGCACCGTCAGCTGCCCTCGGCACACGGGAGGCGCCCGGTCCTGTCTCCACCGTATCAATGGGCCTCATTGTCCCATGAACTCTGTCGTTTTCTCTGCCTGTCACTTTCAGATACCAGGCTCCAGGAAAAAAGGGCGCCCTGTAAACTCTCGTTACAATTATTGGGACACTAATTACTTACTTCATTTTTTTTAACTTACATGTTTTTATTATATAATGAAAAGCTGATAGAGCTTAAAAATGGCTTTTTTGTAGATATAATGATTAGTTTTAGACTTTAATGTCATTAAAAAATTCTCCAAATTAAAGCCGTTAAATCTCATATTTTTATGCCTTTTGAGTGTCAGGCTGTTTTGGTTAATTAGTAAACATCTCATGACTGATGACCCAAGACTTGAATCCAACAAGATGTAAATATTCCATTGCATTTTTTTCTAGATGTCCTACAATGAAATGTCAGTAATTATTGATAGGCTATGTCTGTGAGAGAGCAGTCGACAAAAAGACGATTGTATCTGTTCTTTAAAACAAAAACTAATTGATAAAGAAGTTTAAAAGATTAGTGGTAAGCTTGGGAAGCAGAGCTAGTATTGTTAAAATGGCATAAAACTGCCAATTTTTCCCAATCCCATAACAGAAAGAAAGTGAAAGCGCAAAAAGATAAAACAGAAAAGCTATGCTGTACTTTGTTCAGCTTACCTATGCTGAAAGTGTTGCCCTCTCTATCTCTCATGCAGCCTGAAGGAACCGCAGATCTGTCACAATATTTTCCCAAAGGACATATCCCTGAAGTTTTACAGACTTACCAAATGTGGGTTTTCTCCCTAGTTTTCAGAAAGTGTTTTCATCCTTTACAATGATATTGACAGCAGAAGAGCGACTGCATTGGTTGTTGTCCCTTCCCCAAACAGTTGTCTGTGTTAATAAGACCTGTCAATAAACTCTATGGTGTTCCAGGAAAGTCACTAAGTTTATGAAGCAGGAGAACAATTTTTTTCTGTACGTTTTGTCTGTACAATTCACTACAATCGCATTGAAACATGCTAAACTGTCATTTTAGCACAAAAACAATGTGAAGTCAATTGATAAATTGAATGTGTTGAGTGGGACATGTACAGTACAGACCAAAAGTTTGGACACACCTTTTAAGTCAACAAGTTTCCTTTATTTTCATGACTATTGACATTGTAGATTCACACTGAAGGCATCAAAACTATGAATAACACATGTGGAAATATGCACTAAACAAAAAAGTGTAAAACAACTGAAAATACCCCTTATATTCTAGTTTCTTCAAAGTAGCAACCTTTTGCTGTGATTACTGCTTTGCACACACTCTGCATTTTCTTGATGAGCTTCAAGAGGTAGTCACCTGAAATGGTTTAGGTGTGCCCTGTCAGGTTAATAAGTGGGATTTCTTGCCTTATAAATAGTCATGAAAATAAAGAAAACCCATTGAATTAGAAGGTGTGTCCAAACTTTTGGTCTGTACTGTATGTATCGTTAACCTGTGTTAATGTGCCTTTTTAAGGCTGCCTGCAGAAACTCCAGTTGGGAGAAAATGTTTGTCGGTTTTCAGACAAGCACGGTTGCTTCTGGAACACCTTCCAGTTTCAAGATTATTTTTAATTGTCACAGTACAGATATTTAAATATTTTCAGTGCCCAAGGTAATACTGATTAAATGTATAGTGGACCCTCGCCTATTCATAGTTCAGTATCTGTATTTGTATTTCTCCAGTCTGAGCTATCAGCCTAGGCGATAAACAGTGCCAGATGTTGATAGAACTGGCAGGCAATAGCAGAACAAAAACGGGGGAGAAATGAGGGGAAAAAAGTCGTATCCCCACCATAAACCCTCCCCCATCTAAAACTACCATCTTCTCCCAGTATGACATTGGCTTAAGAGCCTTAAAATCCCTGCTGCCAACCAGACATGAGACCACAACTCAGATACAAAATCTAACAGTTAAGTTAATGCAATAAAGGAACAGTTCACAGTTTCTGCACATGCAGTTGTTTTTTTATTTATTTTTTATTGTTGTCAGGCTTTTTAAAGCTTTGTTGAGGTATGGTTATAGGTTTGGCATGGAATCTTAATTTAAGAATGACTAGGATAATTTCCTCACCAACGCTCAGCTATCTTTCCGATTTGTTCGAGTCGGCCACTCCTCTCCAATCTTCTTGTTATATCATCAGCCATCACCTTGTGTTTCTTATTGCAATACCACATTTCAACAAACAGTTATATTTCTGCTACTTTTCCAGGACATCATTTTGCCCAGTGTTACCTTTCATTCCAATAAGCTGCGGTCTCTGTAGCCTTGACTGATTTATTTCCGAGCAGCATACACTCTCTGACCCGAGAATGTGATCGCTGAAGATCGTTGGCTTCTGCCCAGACCATCAAGAAGCTATTGAAAGCAAAAGTGAGCTGCGCTTCAGAATTGGCCAGTCTCATCAACCTGAACACTAATCCTTTGCTGCTGGGTAACAGCGGCTCCTAAAATCTTTTTTTGTTTGTTTTTTTTGTTGCCTTTTGTCAAAAATGTGATGCTTTTCCACACAGGTGGTGAAAAACATACAGAATGAGAAAAGAGTGAGTGGTACTAGCCTTGCTTCTCTTCTGTGTGTCCAAAGAAAGGTGCTCATGGTTTGGATGGGGCAATGGAAAAATATTTTAAGATATGGAAGAATGATGTGTGCAGATTTTCTTGCATAAAGTTGATGAAAATATTTAGACTAGAAAGACAGAGGAGCAACTAGGACCTCCAAGTTCACTGATGATCAGGATTAGAAAGCAAAAACAATGAAATAGATGCACTATAACTATATATTAGGACCCTAGACATTGTCCAACCTTTATGCTTTAGAATCATCCTGATTCCTTGTCTTTCCTTGATGCAACTTGTAATATTTTTGGCACAAAGGTGTTGATGCAAACATATTTTCAAATCAAGCAAAATACAAATATGTAAAAGCAAGATAATTCGGTTATTTTCCACACACAACAACTTCCAAATGAAAGATCTTAAGGTATTTTTTCTCTAAACTTGATGATTTATTTTTATCTCTGGATGTATGTATTATCTTGTCATTTTTTTTTGTTGCAAACAACAGCCCAAATCACTTTGAATAATCTACAAGTAATTTGTCTCCTTGGGAGCGTTCTGAGAAAACTCTCACCTTATTTTGCATAATGACCTTATTGGATTTCTCATTTCATACATTTGTTGGTAGAATTTTTGTTTCCTTCAGTTTTTTGTCTTTAGACAGTAAATCTGAGTAAATTAGACATTTCATTAGACATGTAATTTTTAAGTACTTTGCTGTCTACAGTTATCACATGTAACCTGCAGAAATGCAATTTTTCCAGTTATTGACAGATAGAATAATAAAGATGAATTTAATATCAAAAATGGAAAAGGCATTTTAGCTGCCTTACAGTTATTTTCAACACCTAAAAAAGCACTTTGTGGATTCATCCCAAGATTATCCCTTGCTGCACAAGTTTAGAGCATCAGGTTTTCAAAGTTATTGCTGTACTCTTTTCATTAGTTTTCCCTGTTCTGTTTTTTAGAACTATATATTTGCTCATTGAATCCTCATTGCATCAGTATATTTGACCTTAATCAAGATCCATTTATACTTGTATATAAGTATATTTAAAATTTAAAGGCTCTCTTCTGCTGTTTGAGTGTGCCAGTAAATGACACTGTACGGTAGATCTGTCCACAAACTCTTGCATTAACCTTGCACCTTCTCTCTCTCAAAAAAGTTGTCTTTCTCTCTCTCATTTTAAAATGAGAAACTTTGTCTCCAAAGCAGTAACTGGCTGGTTGTATTCAAATGCTAATTTTGTCTAGTTACACAGTCTGTGTAGACAATTATGGTAATGTGCTTATTTGAGTTACTCACTGTGAGGTTCCTCGTTGTCTTAAAAAGGGTTTATTTCACTTGAGCTTTTCCATATGTTTGAACTTTACAGCTCTGAAGCACTCAATATGTTTAAAGATGCCTTTCTGCTAATGGTTTCTGCAGAAAGTAGAGCTTTATTCTAAAGTAAAAGAAAATTGAAACGTGGTTTCAGAATCTTCAGATTAGATGGAGACTGTCCGATTAGTCTGTAAACTCACTTGGGTTTAGGTCTGGACTTTGGTCAAACAGACGGGACAGACATGAATGCTTTGTTAAACCATCGTAGTGCTGGTTGCTTGTTTAGGCGAAAGGTAAACCTCCGGTCCAGTCTCAAGACGTCTGCTGCCCCTAACAAGTTTCTTTTAGGATTGCTTTGTTTTTAGCACCATTCATCTTCCTTTTCTTTCTGACCAACTTCCTTTTCTCTGTTAAAGGAAATCATCCCCCACATCATGATGCTGCTCTTGCCATTTTGAGATGGTATGCTTGAGGTGATGTGCAGTGTAGCTTCCATCACACATTGTGTTTTGCATGCAGGTCAAAAAGTTCAAATTTTGTGTAATTTTATCAAATTATCTTTATATATTTTCTACTCTCCTTTTACATCCACAAGGCACTTTAAGTTCCAGTGTCTACTTTCTCTTTTTTTCACAATTCATTTTACAATGACTAGTTTACTTTCTTCACCAGCCTTCTGCTTTTAGGTTTTCTTTTACAATCCTACAACACCATTTCTCAGAATGGTGGTTCAAATTCATGTCAGCTAAAAAATTACCATAGATATCTCTTTCCAAAGACATGAAAGAGCATGCCACCCAGACTAGCTTTGGTTCTGTTATCTGTCAAATCCTATTGAGTCCTAAATCATTTCACTGAGAAAGTGTCACCTTTTTCTGCACCAGCTAGTCTGCTACCTTTGAATACATTGAATCAGTAAAATTTTAGAGCAAAATTGTACTGATCAAGTGACTTAATGCCAACCATAAGGGATATGCAAAATTTATGACCATCAGGAGTTGCACTAGGAATTGCATTTACATGGTGTCAAAGCTGAGAAACTGTATTCTATATGCAAGGTCAGTTGTGCAGCAGATGATGATTGCATTAGTGTTGTCCTCACTGCTCTCTTATAGCCAGCGTAGTCAAACTAATGCTAACAAATCAATTTTTCTCTTCACACTTTTAGTATTTAGAATTACTTTATCATTTGAAGTCATTCTGGTAGAAGAACTGGGTTGGAGAAACAATGTAGAATATTTATGCTGTATGTGTAAATAATATCATTATGTGGAGAGAGACCTAGCTACGTTATTAACAGAAAATCCTCAGTAAGACAAATGTATGTGTGTAGAGTATATATGATCACATGTACAGTACAGACCAAAAGTTTGGACACACCTTTCTAATTCAATGGGTTTTCTTTGTTTTCATGACTATTTATAAGGCAAGAAATCCCACTTATTAACCTGACAGGGCACACCTATGAAGTGAAAACCATTTCAGGTGACTACCTCTTGAAGCTCATCAAGAAAATGCAGAGTGTGTGCAAAGCAGTAATCACAGCAAAAGGTTGCTACTTTGAAGAAACTAGAATATAAGGGGTATTTTCAGTTGTTTTACACTTTTTTGTTTAGTGCATATTTCCACATGTGTTATTCATAGTTTTGATGCCTTCAGTGTGAATCTACAATGTCAATAGTCATGAAAATAAAGGAAACTTGTTGACTTAAAAGGTGTGTCCAAACTTTTGGTCTGTACTGTACATACTGTTGAGGATAAATAATTCTGTGTTTTCTTCCTATCTCTTTTAGCTAGTTGTGCTCACCACGCTCTCATGTTCGAGGAGAAATGTTATCACTCTTCTTTGTGAACCAGATTGTGATGTAAAAAAAAACAAAAAACTTATGTCTGAAGGTTCTTAAGAAGTTAATATCACCCATGAGAGTACTCAATTCACTGTGTTTACGCACAACAGTGATCCTAACAGCAACTCTTAAAACACCAATAGGCAACAAGAGAACTCTGTTTGATAATGACAGACAAATACAAAAACAAATAATTGCTCAATAGAAAACCAACTTTACCCTAGTCTAATAAAAAATACCAATGAGTCAAATTGTTTTACCTAACCATAGAGTTGCTAAGAAACAGAAAATAAAGGTTTGTCACAAAGGCGAGTCAAGGTTCACATTAAGATCTAAAACATTAACTATCTAATTGGCTGTAGTTGTCTTTCATGCCATTTTTCTGTCTGCTTAGGGTTGGCATTCCCCAAATAATTTGTTTCTTGATAGTTTACTGAATGATTGATTAGAAAATGGAGTCTCTAAGAGTTATTTTGCCAGGCATACGTTTGTACAAAATGTACCATAATTTGTGAGGTTAATGTGGGCAGATATTCCAGTCTGTGTAGGCAAAGTTGATTTGCCCCGTCTGCTTCTGTGGCGTTTGTAATCTCTGCTCACCAGACATGCCATGTATTCACGTTTGTTTTCTGCTTTCAATCGGTCTTTTGAACCCAAAGTGTATCAAGCTTTTGTTGGGTTATTTCTTTCTCATTTGCCAAGCCTTTGGTCATTTGAATGCTTGACTTTTGTCCCATTGTTAATAGTTTACTTAAATGTTACAGGAATATTGGATTGGTTTCCTGGCACAGATTAATGAAACTTATGTGAGAGGGCTTCAGGATTGTGCCTAGATGAACTGCCTGTATTGAGCACTTTATGTACAATGTTTGGATTTAGATGGCTTGCCTCTAAAATCTACCTCAGCTTTAACGTCATGATTTAATCAGCACAGTGCGGCTGGAAAAAGACAGAGGCTTGGAATCTGCAGAAACCATTAGCAGAAAGGCATCTTCATCTCTTTCTTTCACCGGCTGCTTCATGGCTTCTCTGGGCCTTTAAAAAGGAGTTTTGGGCACCATTTTCATCCATAAAGATCAGTTTTTGAAATTAAGGCCAGATGATGAATAACTTAGCTTTTCATCAAATCTCGAGGGTAAAATTTGGTGGCTTGCTTTGTGTCAAAATTTTAAAAACATTAATTAATTAATGTGTAAAAATCTATTCTCAGAAAATATATGTAAACAAATATAATATTAACTAACTTGATCTTAACATCTGAGAACTAAAAAAAAAGTTTGAATGTTGCAAAAGAAAGGCTATAATATAAAATTATTTTCAGTGACTTTTGCTGTGGAGAGTAATATTTGCTGGATTAAAAAAATAACATGGGGAAAAAATTACCAAACGTTTGGTGCTCCTTGTATTAAAGGCTGGGAATACACTGCAACACTAAATGATGCTGCTCAGATAATGACTAAATGATAAGATAATACAGAAAATTTCTATTTTTTCCACTATTCTTCGTTGTTCACAGTGTTGCAAGACAAATACATTATTTCTACTACCTGACCTAAATGAACTGATGTATTAAAAATGACAAATTTTGTGTTTTGAATTACGAAATATTTTAATCCTTTAAATTGAAACTGTCAGTGAGATGTTCTAATCTGTAGTATGTTGCTTTTCCTAAAATCCATGTAGTTATACTTTAAGACTATGTTCTGAAACTAAATGCCAAACATAGAGGGATGGATGAATGAGTACAGTTTACAATAAAGACTTGAAATAAAAATAGTTTTCCATATCTATTTGGATATTCTTATTCAGGCATGGAAAATACTCACATTCCAGAATTGTTCACACTTCTATATGGATTCTGTATTCTTGTCAATGAAAAAAAAATATAAATAAAGCAAGCAAAGTTTAAATAAACTATTGACAGTTTTTGCATTAGATTCACTTAATGAAATTACATGAAAAGCATAGTGAGATGTCTGTACGTTTTCTTGAGAAGCAATGTATAGCTGCCTGTCCACCCTCAGCAAGCTTTAGTTTGGTTTAGGATTTGAGTAGGAGCTGTTCTTGTTGAATCTGATGAATAGGTGTTTGTGCAAAGCTGTGTGGGAAGGGCCAATATAGGTTGGCCTTTTTACCTCTGCAAGCAAATCAGCTGGTAATTGACACCATATGTCAAACAGACAGAGAACTTCATAATATGCACCTCTTATTTTAGCGCTCAGCCTCTTGTATAGTCAAGTAGGAATGACACATTCAAGTTGGAAATATCAACAGAATAATTTTAAATGAGAAAACAAAAGCTAAAGGAAATTGCATCACAATTAAATGAAATAAGTACAACTTACCATTAAACTTGTCATCTTACTGTAGTATTTACAGAAAGCTGAGAGAAAAGTCTGTAGGTTTTACAGAAGTTCACTTTGCAGAATCAGAGCTTTCTTAGTTTATAAATTGCAGGATTTTATTTACCCAGATAAATGAAACAATCACATCCCCCGGGGATGTTATGTAGAGGGTACTCTGGGAAATGTGGGGTTTCAGGCTCTTTTCTCAGAGCATAAATGTCAAACTCATTTACACTATGCACTGAACTCTGTTGTCAGATTTTGTTCATTGCTATTATGAGCAGGGTTTTTTTTTTGGATCCAACAGCATAATAAAATTGTGGATTAAACGTGAAAATATAAAGAGGTCTGTTGATGTCTAAATGTGGTTGAATTGTGGTTTGGTTTGATCAAATGGACTAGACGTTCAAAGTGTGTTTGAAAGTCATGCTTTGTTGCTGAAAGAAATTACAAGTTTTAACCAATTTTTCTGAACTGGCCAACCATAGATTTGAAAACAAAAAACAAAAAAAACCCCAGCATATCCATAGATACAAAGTGCTTGGAGTTTATGGATACTATTCCTACTTTTTAAGATAGGGTTAAATATGTCAGATTGCAAGCCCACATGCTGTGCACCACCGTATTTTCAATCAGATTCACGTCTGGGCTCTGCATGGGCCATTCCAACACTTCCTCTAGTAAAGTCATTCTTTTGTTAACATTGATGTAGTTTTTGGTTGTAGTGATACTGAAAGAAGTTCTTCTCCAGTTTTCTTTCAGAAGCCTCAAGGTTTTATTTCAGCATTCACTGGTATTTGGAGGAAGTTATTTCAATCAGCTTCCAGAAAAGTAATTCTTCTCTGCATACTTGACACCCTCTGTTCAAATTTCTGTATCGTTTTGCAAATTCAGATCACTTTTTGTTGCATCATACAGTTAATGTACCGACTTCTCACAACAACTCCACTTGACCCTCTCATTTTACCACTTTCCCATTGTAATTGATTGTATGTCTGCTTTGCCAGCAAGCATTCCTGAATTCTCTAAAATAGAACGTGATTGGTCTGGCTTCTCTCTCAGCTAAGGCTGGGGAAATCTCAGGATGTTCATTATCACACCTCAGAGGCTGCTCCTTTTGTTCTTGAAGGCCAGATGAGACGAGAGGACGCTGACCTTTTCTATCCTTTCATGTATTTTAGCACATGAGGAGAAATTTGTCTTTTTTTTTACCAATAAGGCTTTACAGGAGTGATAACAACTAACTCCCTCTCTGCTTGGTTTTCAACTGTAACATATGGAAGTGAGGTTATATACATTGCACCTAGTGTAAGACTGCCCCAGTACTTCAGAAATGTAGAACATCTTTCCTGACATACTTTTCTAAAGGAATTTCTAAAAATGCTCAGGAGAGTACTCACCCTCACATGTGGCTCTCTCTTCTTGTAGGCGGACAGATGGTCGCTTTCAGATTTAGAGTTCAACAGATTTCTGGAGGTGATCTGGAGGTGTGAATTATGTAATCTCTTCAAGCTAATCACTTTCATTTGTTTCTTAAGTGTTTGTGTAAAAAAATAAAATATGCACTGCCTAACTGCTTTGCTTTTTTTTTAAAAGGGCTAAACATTAAAAATGTCCAAAAAACAGTAGGGGTGCAAGGTGCCCATGGTAATCAGGTTCACCAGTGTTCACTGTTTCCTTTTTAGTTGTAACTTTGAGAAATGTGGAATAACTACCTAAGTGTGCAACATCTCTTTTCCTCTTTTTCCTTAATAAAAGATCAAGAACTTTAGACAGTGCACACATTGTTTGCCTGGGAGAAGTTTCTACTCCTCTCTAACACATGCTTTGGAATCTGGGAATGGAAAGGAAACTCTTCATACTCCCACTTCCTCTGCTGTCATTTAACTCTGGAATGATAGTATTATGATGTTCTGTGGACATTTAAAATTGGTTCTCAGCCCAATTTCTATGTGGCACTCATTCTATTCACTGCTAGAGGACTGAACTGAATACTCTCAAAAAGAGTTTTTTCCTATGATATTCACTGAACATGGACTTTGTAAGGTGAAACTATTAGTTCTTGAGAAATTTTATAGGTTTCATTCTTAGTGTGTCGTACACTTTTGTCCCTTTGCATTTTTTTAATCCAAACCGATACTAACAGTATCACCACTTGGCAATGTAATGACACAATTACTGCTTCTCCCATTTAAATGTTTCACATCATTAGACAAATGTTAAGATAAGACAAAAATAACCTGAGTAAATGCTAAACATAGTTTTTATATTTTATTTATTAAGCGAACAAAATCTATCCAAATCACCCTAGATCCATTTGAAAATATATTGGCTTCCCTTGTGAAAGGATGAATTAACTGTGATCAACTGCATTTTCTGGTTAATTTCATGTCTACCCTACAGAATGAAGAAATTAGCAAAAAATACTCTCAGAAAACATGAATTAGACTATATTGTCAAAAAGAAACACATTTTAACAGGTGAAAAACAAAATATCTATCACTTTGAAGTGAAAAGTGGGTGCCCTGTTACCCAGTTCAGATGTGGCATGATCTTACATGGATGTTTATGCTTACAATACTCACTTCTCAGAGGAATTTAGACCAATTAATTCATTGTGAATAAGTTAGGATTGTTACTCGGTGAGTAACCCACGCATGTGCTGGGAGAATATGCTAACTCCATGCTGAACCTCCCCAGGCTGAGATTCGAACCCAGGATTTGTTTGCTGCCAAGCAGCATTGCTAACAACTGCTCCACTGTGCAGCCTTTTTTTCCCTACGGAGTAACAAAGCCAGTAAGTCGTCTGGCCTTTTAATATCTATGTTCTAACACAAAGAGGGATGATGGACCCTTTAACTCTAGGCCTCAGATTTCTCAAGGCTTCAATCAGTATGAAAAAAAAGGGGAGGGAAAAAAAGAACGTGTCACTGACTCAACAAACTAATGAAGACTTGCCTTCAGCTTCTAACAACCTGTAATCAACGAGCAGCCCAGTTGCTGACCTTGCTTTTTTTCAAATTGGCATGTATGCAGTTCAGTGAAGTCTCAGAGAATTACGAACAGAAAGGCTTAAGAATATTCATTGTTGCATTTTGTTTCAGGAAACAGATTTTTAGATCATATATTTGTTTTATACTCTCAGACTTTATAGATGTTATTCAGTCATGAGTTTGAAGGATTTTTCTCTCACCTGTCTAGGCTCTGGCCTATTCACATAAAAGTGTTATTATCCTGTCTTTTAAATAACAATCAAGGGAATTATTGGAGGATCATGTACTTTGGATAATTGCACTGTTGTGCTGCTGATCGTAGGGTTATGAAGTGAAAATTTTGATTAGCATTTATGCCAAGAGCGTCCTTGTATCTATGTTTATTTTAAAACACTGAAGTATTATGAACAGTGGTTTGTTCTGCTGGTTACCTTGTCTGTTTGCTGTCTGTTTTACTAGACAGCTTATATTTTGAGCTAGATGTTTGCTTTGTTGGCAAAGCACATCAGTGAAACTGTGACTGCAATCTATTTACTCTTTTTACTACAAATTTCATCCTGCTTCCAAATGTTTGACCTAGACACAAATTCTGAGTTTTTCATGTTTTGTTTTTTCTATTCATGGCTTCCCGTTGGTCCATAATGTTCATTTGAGAGACTTGTTCACTTTTATTCCAAAATAGACAAAATAGACGTGGCTACTTGACACACTGTGGAAAAAAATTAATTGAAACCTGCAAAGCTAATGAAAGGAAAATGGCCTTGTTTGATCTTCTTGTTAAAATACTTTTAACAAGAAAACATGATTGGTATTAAAGGGTGAAAGTGTCTATATTATCATAAAACTAGCAAAAGACGAGTTGTTTACTTAAATAAAACCAGTGTGGGTCACCCTCTTGTTTTATCTCAAGTAAGTATTTCCAAAACATTTTGTAGGTCAAGTATGTTTTGCTCGACACAGGTCCTTCACAGGAGCTCTTAGCTTTAATTTCACTAGATTGTGCTCACAATAAACTCTTAGAAAGAGACTTTCAAGATGGTGACCTCTAGAAGCCAGCCTAAATGCCTAAAAAGCTTCAAACAAATTGTACACCTTGAGGCTGTGACAGAAGTATGTACAACCACTTATATATAACACTTGTATATAAACAGTGCTTCACTGTCTGTTTTTTTTATTATTTTATTTTTTTTAGATCAAACCTGAGAAGACAGAAAAGGAGTGTAAGCAGCAGCTGCTCATGAGCCTGCAGTTTCTGGAGCGTTACATTTACCTCATCCTCTTTAATACATACCTGCATCTGGAGAAGAAGAACTCCTGGCATCGCTCCTTCTCCGTCTGGATGGAACAGGTAAATCAGCCTCTTACAGTGAACTTTCATTTGTGTGAATAAAAAGACATACATTATCCTCGTGTATAATAGGAGAGCACAATGGCTGCCTTTTATTTTATCCAAGATTTTTGCTAAAATATTGCAATAGTCACCATCAACATCAGTAGATGTTTTATGCTTGGAATGAAGAGAGAATGATTTTACAAGCAGACAAAATTACGTTCAACACGATCAAAGTCTTCCTTGGGGTCAAAGTTTTTCTTACTCCTTCAGGGGGTCTTTTGTGGGCTCTAGTGTCCCTTATATGAAAGTAGGCTGACAAGAATGGGGGAAAGAGAGAGGGGAAGACATGCGGGAAATGTCGCCGGGTCCTGGAATCGAACCCGCTACGGCCGCGTCGAGGATTCAAGGCCTCCAAACGTGGGTCGCGCTATCCCCTACGCCACCACAGCACGCCTGTTTTTCTTTTTCTGAAACACTTTTGTTATTATTCATGGTGAGAATGGCTGTAGAAACATGCCCCTGAAGCCCTGGAATTTTAAAAAATCGCCCAGCAGAAGTCTTCCTATGTTTTTTTCTTTTTCCTTTTCTTTTTAAAAGATGGATTAAAAAACAGGAATCCAAAATAGAATGGAATGACTGCTGTGAAAACAACTTCCACAGAAATAGTCACAGTCATTCATGGCATTTTCTTCCTGTTATGAATAGCAAATATATGTGGTGCATCAGGGTGGCTGTAATTGCCCAGTTATGCCATGAAAAGAATGCAGGGTTTTGTGCAGCGAAGAGGAATATTCTGCTGGGGAAGCCAGTTACTATAATAATTTAAAAAATCATCCTCAGAACATGAATCAGAAAACCTTCCATTTTTGCAGCTGTTTCTACTTTCATGTGAATAAAGACACGAGTAATATACTACTCTTAGTTGTGTGTGAGTATCTGCACAGCTGCTTTAACAAGAGGTTAAAACAACAAACATTCATTATTCGCAGCTGTTGACTGGGAATAAAACATTGTAATAGTGCAGTATAAAATAATTTCCTCACACAGTTGTTAAACGTTTTCTGTCAATGGGCCTTTGATTTTGTTAGCGTGATATCTGTCCAATGAACCCTACTATCAGTCTGCAGGACATCTTTGCAAAACCTGTGATCAGGAGGTGAAAGACCATCTGAAACGAGTTTGCAATTTTAGTAGTCTGACATCAGTTTCAGAATAACTATTTTGTAAGGAAGAGGCATTTTTAGAACAAGATAAAGACTTTGATCACCTCAAACTGAAACCCAAGGAAGCTATTTAAAAACCTTTTATGACTTGAATAGTGGTCTGAGCTTGCTGTTCAGAAGAGCTGTTGCATTATTTAAGTCTAATTCTTATGATGGCTGGACACTGCAGCATAATTATCATGACAGATGTACAATCTGTCTCTTTTTTAATAATGGAGAAAATATGAACTTGCAGAACTTACTGTGATGATTTCTGACTTCACCTGTTTTCGACCCTGTACTCTGAGCTACTTTTAAACATTCATTGTGCATGTATTAACAGGAAAGGATGCAGAGATTGCACTTAAAAGTCATCTTTCCTTTTGAGTTGTTTCATGCTGATCTAAATGACAAAAATAAACACCATTAAGTATTTATTTCAATAATGTTTTGTTTCGTTTTATAAGTACGTAAAGTAACCCTGAATTTTAACTTCAATGCAAATCAAGAAAACCTTTCCTATTTCAGTTTGTCTCCAAAGTAACTCGTTTCTACTTTTACTGCCTGCACTTTATACTTGTGTTGGCTGTAAAAAGGATTTTCCAGGCATTAATGTGCTTAATCTGATTTAAAGTTCACCTGAGCCAAACAAGTTTGATGAATTTAATGCAACAGCTCTTCTGAACAGCAAGCTCAGACCACTATTCAAGTCATAAAAGGTTTTTAAATAGCTTCCTTGGGTTTCAGTCTGAGGTGATCAAAGTCTTTAGCTTCAATCTTTTCTATTGTAGCTACAATTGCAAAAGAGCTCATTTGAATGTGCAAAATACCCCATAACTGACAGTTTTGATTTGATGAAATGTCGTGAGTAAAACTTTCCCTCTGAAACTCTGCTGCATCAGAGAGGAACAACCCTCGGTAATTTGCAAACTTTAAGCTCCACTTTACTCTAAATATAACATGATGCAGTTCCCATGGTTCTGTTCGTCAGTTTCTGATTGGTTGAGCAACTTCGTCTGGACAGAAGTGTAAGTGTGGATAGTGGAGCAGTCCTATGTCCAAATAAAAAAGAAACAAGTATAGCAGCCAAATTTGACCAAGTCAGCAGATTGGTGAGATAGATTATTTTAATAAATAGTATTTCAAAAAATGTAAGAATTGTCAAAGGGGTACTGTTTTCCAGGCACATAGTGTCATTGTATGGCACAATCAAGCAATTATGATAACTTTAGTTCTTTGCTGAAACTGTATGATACAAAATAGATTTTTGATTGTACTTACACTCTCTCACTTAATAAGGCATCTACATGTAAAGCACAGTTATTAAATGAAATCTCATTTTTAAACTGTAAATATTTGTTTATGTCTGCAGACATTTGGACTGACAAGCAGCTTTGATTTGACTGTCATTAGTATAACGAACACTATCCTGACAAACAACATCTGTATTCTGATGCCTTTAGTGGCCCAGTTGCAGCACTCTGGCAGCCACCCAATTATTCTGACCCAGCCAACCCTGCGGCGCAATCACTAGCCTATCATCAGTGACCGTGGCTGGATCTGTAATGACAAATGGCCAACGCTGAGGGCAGCGGTCGCGGGTCGTCTCCACCGCTGGTCATGTTTTTTGAAGCCGTGGTTACACAACCTCTCAGGTCTGAACTGGCACAGTCTGTCCTTCGCTCTACATTGGCTGTGCTGTAGATGTGGGATCTAATTTGATTTTTGTGCCCACTAAAAGCAGGAGTGCAGGATTTCCAATCATGGCAGGTGATTCTAGGTTAGTGGTGTACTTGGCTATTTTTGTTTTGCTCAGAACATATCAGAGAGAGGTAGGAATCTAATAGCGGAAACACAAACATTACATTCAGTCACATTAGATATAAAAATGCACTGAAACCATTGAATGTAGCTTTTTTAAATTTTATTTTTGTGTTAACAGCAACAGCAACAAGATGTACATCAGTCTTGAAAGATTGAACGTACATATGCATATCCCCCTAATATGTTAGGGATAAATAGTTTGATATTTACCCTTGCTTTTTGAAATGACATGGAATAGCTAAAAGTGCCCGTACATCATCAGACCTTAAAGTAGAATCAGAGGAAAAATTTCTTGAAAGTTATAGATATTAACTATTTGCTAATCCAGAATGTTGGCTTTAGCACAATAGAGGGACCTGTGTACAGTGCATACCTTAGATGCCTGCATGAGGGTGCCCTATCAGTCACTCCAGCTGTTTTGATGTGTGCCACAGAGGCTTCACTGTCCCTTTGCGCAGACCTGGTATGTGCCGCCTTTGAGATCGCTGAGTGTGGGAAAGACTGGTGCCTCCCTGCCTCCCCTCCCATCAATCCACCACCACAGCTCTGGCGTCATGAGTATTGGCGTTAGTGATTGTTGCATTGCAGCACGAAAGACCTCAATCCAACTGCTTTGCTTACCGTCAATGCAACAAGATCATTACTACAAGCCGATGATTTCAAAACCATTTTACAAATATAAATCAATAGAGGGTGAGATAATTTACCACCACAGATCAGATAGTTTCTATTTTTTGTTATGTTACGCTGAGCAGGCACAATATGCTTCATTTTTAAGGCTACATGCACGCAAGCCTTAGTTTTTTATAAACCAAAATATCACCAAGAGCTTCCATGTGAACTTTCAAAGTGTCCATTGTATTTACAGGTTAAAAATAAACAGAACTCAGGCAAAATAAAACAATCAAAAAACAACATCCCAAATCATTTCTGTAAAAAGTAACTCAGTGGGATGCAGCCATAGTTTCTGGGTATCAGCATCTACATTTAGCTCCTTCAATTTTACCATTAACTTTCTCCAAACACCCCAAAGCCTGATGCTTACACTTCCATATATTACTTTGTAAGGTTGATGTCCAGTGTTTGGTTTCTGCCACACCCAACTTTTTGCATGTTTCATTTTTCTCTCATTTGAGCAGAGCACTGTCTTTGTCCTTAACTCATTAGTTAATTCCATTGAAGTACATTGATGCCAGCAGGATGCAACGTGTCAAAATATGGAAAGGCTGAATCCTTTTGGAAGACACTATTGGATTACTAAGTCATTGCTTTTTATCGTGTTTTGGAAGTCATTGTTTTATTCTGCCCTTATTTGCTCTCTTGGCATCACAATTAGTTTTGCAGTAAAATGTCAGGTTAAACTGACAAGAGTAGTTATTTTCCAAGAGGGAGTAAACCTTTCCTGCCTGATTATCTGGCACCAAGGATGTACAAAACATATTTTTCCAAACTGGGTATTCTTCTTGACAATCCTTCAGAGGATGTCAACACACTCTGCACTGATTCTCAAGAGATTGAATGTAATCACAGCTTACTGGAGCCCCTCCAACATCCTCCTTTTTTCTGGCCTCTTCCTCACAAATTACCCTCCCCGTCTTCTGATTTTTCACACATCCATTATTTAGACAGCCTGAATGTGGTGGGGATGAGTCAGGTTGCCCTGGTGAACAGCTAAACCGTGGCGTCTCAAAGGAATCACATCAACTGACTAATAGTTCAGCTGCACCAAGTCATCAAAAAGCTTGTTAAACAGACACGTCAGCTTTCCAGGAGCACATCACATGGAAGCATAGATGTCACGACAAGGAATGCTGCTGAATGGATGACTTATAAACAGTTGCTTTAAAGATGAAAAAAAAGAACTTTGTGTGAAACCCTTTATTTATACTTTTCTTTCAAGAGAGCAACAAAAGGATTGCAACTAACTCAACCTCCTTTGCAACAAAATATAAAGACAAGGCACAGTACTGTATTTTGCCTGCCTGTCCAAAATTCGACAGGCAGGCAGAGTTTCAGCCACTTTACCTCCAGAATGTCTTCATTCAATTCTGACTCCATACTGAAACAATAAATTATGCAAAGTAAAACTTGTAACAATATCTTACTTGCCCCTGCCTGTTGTTTTCCTATTTTGGTTATTGAATGTTGAATCTTCTGCTGCAGGGTAAACTTGGCAAGCTGAATCTCTTCTAATGAACCGTTCAACCTTTAAAGATGCTTCCAGGGAAGTCTGGAACTGTTGGGTCTTGGACAGATTTGGGGTTGTTGGGCTTTATGTTGCCAGATGTTTCTGGTTGGTGCTTCCCATTAATCGCAATGTGTTTGACATCCACAGCAAACCATGACTCAGGGTGACTAGTGGACTAACATGAACAGTGAACTCTCTACAGTGCACTCTCCTCATTGCATTGATAAAAACTCACATCTTACATTAAATTTAATCTACATTTATCAGGTTAAATAACAAAATTGTAAGACGTATCCTCATCTGCATTTCTGAACATAATTTCAAGTCTTGCTACAATATGTTAATTAGAACGCAGTCTGGACTATGAACAAACTGCTTAAAGTCCCAGCATAATGCTGCCACCACCGTGTCTCACCATTGGATTGGCGTTCTCAGGGTAATTCTCAGTGTTATTTTTTCTACTGGCATTCCTGTAAATTCTTTACAGGTATGCCAGAAAGCTAAAACTTCTAATTTATGCAGAGCATCGTCTTCTGTGTGTTTTCTGTGCCACTCAGATGGCTTGTAGCAAACTGCAAACAGAATTTTATACGGCTTCAGTTTTGCTAGACATGGAAGATTTTGTCGTACTACCTCTTTTTAACTGTTGATCAATTGCTAGGCTAAAAACTGCCGCCTTTGTGTCTTTGTCTCTCATTGAACACCTCAGGAGCAACAACAGACATGCAGACAGATTTCTGACCTGTTTTCTCCTGCTGCTTATGGGTCTCACACACACAATCAGAATTTTTTTCTTGCCTCATCCTGTCGCTTCTGACAACAGTCGCCTATTGTTTCAGTGTAGCAGCTACACTTGTAAGACACCAGCGGATAAAACGCTTTCGTTTTGCAATAGTATTTTTGTTTCATTTTTAAAAGAGGGAAAAAAAGGAAATATTTCCTGACTTCCTTCCTCTCCCCCTTTTTGTCATTAATTTTTGTTTTGTTTTTTGTGGTAGGTGGCTGCCAGAGCTGGAGTTTATGACATCCTCAACCAGCTGGGTTTCTCAGAGTTCGAAGACCCAAGGGAGACGCCACTGGCCAGGCTGCGCTACCGCTGGCAGCAGCAGAACATTCAGTCACTTCCTTTCCGAGGGGAATTCATCTGAAGGATGATTCCTCTGAATTCACCGCCTTCACAATGAGAGACACTTACAGTAACCTTGTTATGCCTTTACAATTAACCCCTGTGTCGTGAACGACATCAGGTCTTATTTCGGTTGTTTTATTGTTGATCATCCTAACAGCTCGTGTTAGCCTTTACTTTTATTCTATGATCTTCTCCTTTAGGTGCCTTCTTTAAATCAATAGTTAACTAATATTACTTTTTTTTTTTCTTATCGCAGATTGTTTTAGTCCTTTTTTGCATCTGAACTTTTGCATCTCCTTTGGGGAAAAAAAAAACATGTTTTGAAGGAGAGAAACAAATTCCACTGTGTGAGGTGACAATTATGGCTGCATGTCACAACTGTTTGCTGTTGTGTGCCCTGATTTTGTTTTTTCAAGCGTTGTCCTTTTCAAGGTTTTTTTTTTAAATTCATGGTGTACATATGATGGCAGTTATTTAAGTTTTAATGCATCCATGAGCTTATCTAAGAGTAAATGGTTTTTAACAGTTTCACATTATTATTTTTTCACCTTTATGATAATTGCCACACTGTGTCCCTTCGTTGTCCCCTTTTTTTTCCGCCAGATTATAAGTGCCCAGATGCAGGTACTGACATGTCAATAATTTCTATGTTAGATTGACTTTGAAGGTGTTTATGTCTTTCAAACGTTAGAGAGGTGTTGTTGAAGTTTTTACAGTGGTCTTTCAATTAAATTTTCTTGAGACATTCCCTATAAACTTCTTTTTTATAGTTCTGTAAATATAACAGCTTTGCATGGTTCACAGCAGAATAAGTAAGTTTTTTATGTAATTTGGTTCCTTAAACCAATTGGACTCTCGTCTTTTCAAGGACCCTGTTTTAAATGCCTTCAGTTTTCAGAAGCCTTGAGTTGTTCGGCCTCAGCTTCGTGGATTGTGCCTGCAACATGCGACTGTTAGCTTTTGGAAATAGACCTAAATATTTGAATATGAGTACTTAGATGCCTTTGAAAACCAAATAATTCATCATATGTGTCATTCACGCGACTGGAGACAAATCAACACCATGTTTGGAGCTGTGTTTGTGGTATCAAGCTGCTTGTTTAAAGTAGAAATGACTCGGCTTAAAAGTGAGCAGGAGATGTGCAGATCCTCTTTTCATCAGGTTGCCTCATCTTCATATCATCACTCTGTCTGCAGGACTATACCTCAAATTATTATATTTATGGCTGGAAATAACCTGCTCTGGAAATATTTGGGGTAGTTCATTTTAGTAACAAGGTTAGAAAATGTAAGTCATGTTTCTCTTTGTCAGGCCAACAATCGCACCAATGTTTCACTGAAGACTAGAGATGCATTGATCTGAATGGATCTGACATTCAGATGCCAAATATAATCTAGGAAGTGACAGATCAGAATTCAGAGTAATTTTCTAGTCTTCCTGCCAAGGGCACTCTTGGATTGTTTAAATAAACTTGGGGTGATGTCATGAGGCTATTAGATAAATCATCCATCTGTCCATCCAGGAGGAAAACTCAGACATCCCCCCCCTGCAGTGACGGTAGTCTGGGGAATCCCAAGGTGTTTGTAGGCCAGAAGGGACATATTAACTCCTTCAGGAGGTTCAGGATCTGCCCTGGAGTCCAAATGTGATTTCTTTCATAGTAGAGAAGTAGCCTTATCTTCAAGGCTGGATGTGATCAAAAAGCTCATTTTAGTCACTTGTATCCTGAATCTCTTTGTTTTGGTTGTGATCCAAGTTCCATGACACATAAGTCGGGGTTGAAGCAGACTAAGCAGAGAACCAATAGCTTCACATTTTGACCCTAAGGGGTGTACATACAAATGTTACTTTACTGAAAGAGACTGAAAATACAGAAAAAATTGAGGCAGAGACTGATGCCTGTCCTGGAAGAAACAAGCCCCTTTCTTGCATTTTTAAACAATTTCTTAGACTTTAAAGAGCTTATTCCTATCCCGCCTGGCTCATACTTTGTTACAAACTTCTCCAAGTGCATACTTGAGATCATAGCCTGAAGATGCCAAGAAACCCACATGATCTGCAAAACCTAAACGTGTCATCTGAGGTTCTTAAACCAGACTCTCTGCCCTTCATGACTATGTTTTAAGGTCTTGTCCATAGACACCAGGTGGAATCAGCAGAATCCAACCAGCAATGAGAATAAATTCAACTTTATATTGAGAATGCAAACCCACCACTTGATTTAGCTGTGTGAGGACTAGATAACCCTTAAAATCAACCCAACTGCTAACTTCTGCTCTCATCAAAATGATTTGATATGATCATATCCTTTCTCTATACATTTGTTACAGTTGCTGTAAAAAATGTTTTACTTTTTTAAAACAAAGACAATGTTTACACATTTTAGCATTATACAAGATTTTATTATGCTAACAATTGCCTCCTTTAGTTCAAGAGCTGTCATTACAATAACAGCTGCCTCGATGCAGATCCTAACCTCGACAGATTTCTAAATTTGCCAAATACTTGAAACTCAAAAGGACAAAACAAAGCAAATTTCCTGGACTCCATTCAGTGTTCATGTTATCTGCTTTTCGTTTTGCGCTCTCATGCTTTCTCACAGCTTGAATGAACCGCAGATGGTTCAAGAGGTCTTGAGTTAAGTTTGAGTTGTCTTCCTTCAGTAGCAGTGGCAGTAGCAGTCCAAATCAGCTAATTTTGGTCATCAGCTGATTTCTCTGTGCATCTTGTTAGCTACTGTTCAAACGTACAGTATATCTCCAGTGTCTTAGCACTTTTAAAAAAAATATAATTTGGTATTTTGATTTTCTTCAAAGTTGTAATTTAGCATGCTTTAACCAAGAGTCCTACCTTAAAACCAGAAAAATAAGCAAATAAAAACATCAAATATCCATCATAAAGAAGCCTTATGTTTCTCCGTTGATGTTTCAAATAAGCAGCATCACTTTTTGAGGATTAGATGGAAATTCATGTGACTTAATTAGTTGCAGAAGGTTAAACATTCTTGTGTAACTTTGCAACACAAGCATGTTTAATTGTAAGCTTTGATAACATCCTAATGACTTTTGTCTATCGCATTTATAGTATTTAATGTTTCATTGTAGAGATTATGTGTCCCCTATTTTTTATTGTATGTTCATTTTTTATTTGGAAACTAAAATAAAAATACAACTTGAACTGCAAGCCTGATTTTTGGTACATTATTAGGATGGTATTTTATCAGGGTGGAATATAAAATGCTGATCTACGTTAAAGATTCGGTGTGCTGCAGTTTTAAGTGTCCAGATACCATTTAACCCAAAAGAATTTTGCCTCTTCCCTCCTCAGCTTCCTTTCCCTTTTCCTCCTTATCTCGGCATCATCCTTTTGCACCCCATACGAAAGAAAACCTCTCGTATATCCGCGCAGCTTCCTTGGCTTGCGCCGGTGCCAACCTCGCAGAGCAGAGCAGGTTATGAGGATTGAACGGCATACATTTACAAAAAAAAAAAAAACTAAAAACAGATGATTCTTTGTTGGACTGAGATCTTAACATTTTCCATACACAGTAATAAAGAGCTTAGTCAGATCAAAGACTAATCTGAAAAGCCTTTTGATGTGGACAGGTAGGGTCTTAATTAAAAAAAAAGAAAAAAAAAAGAAGAAAACTAGGGTCACTTTCCAGAACCGAGGGTTGTGTGAGGATTAAAAGCCACCCGCGGCTGGCACATCAGTGAAGCTCACTTGGCTTTGCTGGCCTACTTTGAAAGACTAATATCTCAGATCACTTCCCTTCTTGTAAGAGCATAGCAGGCTTATCTTCTGGAATACGGAAGTTGTTAGGATTTCTGTCACACCGCTGCCTATCTGCTCTGGAGTGTTCTTGGTGTAAACCCAGTTGCCTCAAAAGTAAAACCTACCATACAGGTTGCCACATTTCTTTCCTCTTGAAATTACCTTAACTTTGAATTAAGTTGAGATAAATACACCGCAGTGTTGCAAAACAACACAAAGTATCACATAATTGCATGGAACAACAGGAAACCTTCCAAGACATGACCCACCCACCTAACCCTGTAAGCCAGGCAAGGAGAACATTAATCAGAAAACCAGCCAGGAGCGCCATAGTAAATTTGATAGAGCTTCAAAAATCCAATGTACAGGTGGGATAGCCTGACATTTCAACAACTGTCAAATATGTGGAAATATGGCAAGAAGAAGCCCATACAAAGCCCAGTTTCAGTTTTGCCAAAAGCAGAAATGGCAAAATCTGAAAATAACGGTGAAGCATGGAAGTGACAACATCAGGCTGTGGGGACATTTTTCTCCAGAGGCTACAGGGAAAATGGTCAGAGTTAGGAAGACGGACTGGGGGTGATGGTCCAGAATCCAGACACAGCAACCGTAAACATGCGCAGAGTTACAGGTTTGCATCACAGTACATTCCTGTGTTATAACGGCCTAAATTCTTTAAATCTGAAGCAAAACTTTGAAGTTGCTTTTACGACTGAGCTGGAGGTACTTTTTTAGAAGGATTCGCAAATACTTCAGTCCCTAGATGTGAAAACTGAGTGCAGACATACCACAAAAGACTTGTAGCTGTAAATGCAGTGGAAGCCACCTGTGACATGCTTTTGCAGTAAAAGCAAATGCAGGCCACACGTTTCCGAATTTTACTTGTGAAGGATGTATAAAAATGGAATGATTTTTTTTTCGCTTCACAGTCAGGCACTACATTGCATTGATCTATCACATAAAATATCGATAAAATAGTTTGAAGTTTATGGTTGTGATGTGACAAAATGTGAAAACGTTACAGGCGTATAAAATCTGATGCCAGCCACTGTATGGATAAAATACACTACAACCCTTTTGCAAAGAGCAATGTCTGTTGCTGTTTTTTCTTTACCAGCAGAGACAAATCGGTTGAAACAACCAATACGGATATGGAGAGGGCCTATTTAGTTGCAGCATGCGGCCAACTTGACTCCGGGTCAAGATAAGCCCAGGACATGAGGACCATGCTTGGATGATATAGCGGCCCCCTCGCCTTTGAAATCCCTTCCAAACTCATTGAGATACTCCCCAAAGTGAAATTCAAGCTAGTGGTTCTGAAGGATCCAGAGATTACGACGGACAAAGAGCGCCATTGAAGAGCCAAGCAGCAAAGAGGGGATGTAATGAACTTCATGTGGAAAGCTTCCCGCTGCAGATGAGAGAGCTGGTCTGGACAGGAGGCATGGCGCTGGTGTGAGGGTGCACGAGTGCATCGCCATCCGCTTTGATTGTTCTTGTGTGCATGAAGGCAGAATGACAAACACCTTGGAGACTCCAGTGTGCACCGAGCTCTCAAAGGGATTTGATCAGTAATAAGAGCATGAAGGGAAGCGTTTAATTTTGCACGTCCAAGCCTTTTTTTTTCTTCTTTTTTTTTTTACCATGGGCAATAATGCACAGTCCCTGATAGGCAATGCTTTACACACCTCACTGAGCAGGGTAATGAAAAGTCTCCATAATAAAATGAAGAAATTGACAAATAACTTTCAAAAACTCATTTCCTGTCTCATTCAATCTTTTGGCAGACATCCTGATTTTGCCATTTATAGGAACTAAATCAAGGTAGTGTGTTATCTTGTAAGCTGGACTACACTGCAGACATAAAATGCGTTTTACAAGGACACATTGATTACATAGCTATGAGTATTTGCACACAAAGGGTGGTTAAAGCTGTTTGGATTTATTTCAGTAACTCAACCACTTAGAGAAACACGTAGCGATTAATTACACAGAAACCAATGTTTTCAAGCCTTATTTCTATTAATGCAGCTTAACTAATGAAAACAAGGCATTTAAGATTAGAATATTACATCAAACCAATAATGCAATTTTTTTTAAATACAGAAATGTCGGCTTAATGAAAAGGACAATTAAAACCAGAAGTTTAAAAACAACAAATAAAAAGAAGCACCTTTTTTTGGTGCTTTTCTTGCTTTACATCAGTTAGAAGTACCAAACTTATTTATTTTTATTTGCTAAAGAAAGAATGAAAGAAAGAATTCTTGATGTCTTCAAAATCAGAACTTAGTGTTTGGTAGCACTGCCTTTCAACTGATTTGGGTTAAACCTTCCTCAAGCTTCTCCCAATAGTTTGTTGGAGTTCTGGCCCAGAACTGGTGGAACTGAGCGTGATTTTGCTCAAACACGTCTTCATATTTGCCCACAAATTCTCTTTAGAAGTGAGCTCAAGGCTTTGTAGTGTCCACACCAAAACATTGAATGTGTTGCCACTTTTAACCACTTTGACTTAGAGTGGTTGCATTGGAAAACCCATTTGCTCCAGAGCTTTAACTACCTGGCGGATGTCTCTAGTTGTTTCAATATTTCCTACTCTGTTTTCTCTCTATTGATGCCCTCTGCTTTGTTAAGATCCTCCCGCAGTAAACACCCCCACAAAATGGTGCTGCTACCCCCATACTTCACAGCTGGGACGGTTTTACTTACACCAGACATCCCTCCAAATGTAACAATGGTCTTTAGTCAAAGTTCCATTTTAGTTTTGGAAGCCCAAAAGCGACCCTAAATAGGTCAAAATTTTCAGAAAAACAACATTCTGTCGATGAGATTTGCATTGAGAGAAAATGCAGCTTTTTTTTAAATAATTTTTTTTGTTGTTGTATTGATAAATGCTGAATTTTCCACAGTTGTTTTGTAGGAGTTAAAAAAATAAATACACTCATAAAGCTGTATCCATTATAGTCCATTCCTCTGTTTGGAATAGACACACACTGAAATGCTTCTGCAGCACAAAGCACTGCAAGGCAATTCGTACTTTATTCAGCGTAACAACTGTTGAGGTTCAGATCCCTCCACTCCCTCTCTGCAGACAGACCTCTCAAACTGCTGGGCAGAGCGGCAGCTGCTTTGCATCTTCTGCATCTCGGAGAAGAAAAATAACATATTTTCACAGCTTGCTGGCATGGCTAGACAGAATTACAGCACATGCTAAGGCATCCAGTTTGCATAGATTCCCTCTGCACTGCAACTTCTCCCTGTGGCTGAAAACACTTGGAAAAAGTTTAAGTCTTTGCAGCTATGGATCAGTTATTCAGGGTTTTGGAGGAGAAACCAACCAGACAGAACATTTTTGTGTTATTTCTTATTTGCTGATTCACAATTCTAAAGGAATTTCTGAATATCTCAGTAGATTTTTCTGTAGGAAAACTTGCCATATAGGTTCAGTTCAAGTCAAAAATGCACCAATGTTTCACTCTTATGTTATAAAGGACAGAGTGTTCTGTTGTAGAAAATTGTACTTGTGTGTGGATGTAACCACAGACTGTGAGTGGAGCTATTCATTTCTGAAGGGGAAAAAACAGGGCTTCTAACTGAATACTATGCTATATTGTGGAATGTGTTCCTGGCTTTTAGACACACATGAAGAAAGAAAAAAACTTCTAAACATTATGGATGGAAAAACAGCATAAAGCATCTCACAAGGCAGTTAATGGTTTCCATCTCTTAATACTGTGGTTAGTTTCCACTGCTTATTAATGCACAGCTCTGGATCACCATCCAATCCTCTCTCAGTTGCCCCGAAGGGATGACTGCGGAATATCCCCCCTCCCAACACCTGCCAAACGTTGACCATCCTGGAAGCTTTGAGCCAATTAACCACACACTGAGAGCATTACAGGCAACGGGCTCTTCTCTGAAGCCCAGACACACTCGAGGAACAGAAAGAAGGGGGATGGGAAGCTTGGTGTCCAGTCTAGACACCCTGATTTCTCAAAAAATAACCTGAAAGTCAAGACTCATTGCAGCCCCAACCCCCGCCTTCTGTCTTCCTTTGAGAAAGATTCCAGAGCTGTTGATTCAGGCTCAGTGCATTCATGTCTGAATCAGTCTGGACTCCAGCAGAGCAAATTAAAAAAAAAATTATCTTGGTGGTCTTCACAGAACTGCCAAATATTACCAGGTTCTCATTTTCCTCATTGGATCTGCTGTTGGGAAAATGCAACATATGCTCAGAGTGACATGTGCAGGATTAGCTCAGATTACGAAACTATTATGATTTGATTTGTTTTGCTGAAGCTGGTAACATAATCAGAATGTGAAATCAGATAGCTTCCCTGTAGCCTGTAGATCATTTTAAATTCATAACTCTTTTTCTTGTTTTGAACAATAGAAAAAGTCAAACTGAACAATACAGAACACATATCCGTTTTACCATGGTTATCTTTTCAATTAATAGACCAAAAAGTAAAAAAAAAGAAATTAGGGGAAAAAAATTATTGCTCCATTTTCACAAAACTCACTGTCAAATTTGATTATTTAAAATCGATGTTTACATACACTATGTAAAAAGACTACATATATTTTATATTTTTTTTCATCAAATAAAATGAAATATTTCCCTTTTCAGTTAGAATACAGTCATCTGAGTGATGTTTTATGAAATGTAATTTTACATTGCAGCATATTAAAAAGTAAGAAAGTCTGTTTTATTCAGAAAAAAAGTCAAAGGAATGTGAAAAATGCAGTCATTCTGCAATTTCAGTCTGTGCAATCAATTTATTACAAGGACATATTTTCTCCCTTTCAGATGACTTAACACAAAGACAAATACGAAGTTTTCAAATGATAATTTATTTTGTTAAAGGGCAAAAATGATTCAAATCTGAGTAAACTTATTTTTCCCAAACCTTTTTTTTTTTTCTGAGCTGCAGTTTTCAACCTTTGCGTTTATTGTAAATGTTCGTCCATGGCTTTGTACTGTTTTGTCTCAGTGTAATGTGAAGGAATGCTGTTCCCAGATTTATTGCCATGTGATCACTAACATATGTTTGTGGACTAATGTAAACACGCTCTCTATGAGTTATTACCTTGCATCTGGCGTCTGGACGGGCTTTTTCGGCGTGTTACAGAAGGAAAAATAGTCCAAATTCCATGACTGAACATCAGCTGTGTCTGAGGCTGTTTTTTCTCTCTCCCAACTTAATACGATTATATAACGTACTATTGCCTTTATGAGGTAGGGGGGAAACGCGTGTCTCAATATGTGGCTGTCTTCAAGGGAGAATGCGCTCCCAGTGGTTGCAGTTTAGCAGTTGTGCGTTCCGGAGCCGCACCATCGGTGCGTAATTGTGCACGACTGGACTGCAGATGTTCCACCACTGGGACACTCTGTCTCTGAATCTCAACTCTACCTATTTTTTTTTTCTCCACCTCTTTCTCTCTCAGTGTAGGCGTGTGTTAACTCAGTGCTGTCCTGCTGAAAAAAAAAGTTTTGAAAGAGAGGAGGAAAGAAAAGGGGAGAGGGGAAAAAGTGGGCAACAACTTCCAACCGTCCCGGTTCTTATACCGGAGAGTTTGTCGTCATCAGCACCCCCAGATATCCCCCCCCCCTCTTCGGTTCCCTAAATGGACGCGGCAGTTTCGGTGTGTGCAGTTCAGCGAGGGCCAACACACTGGAAGCAGCTTCAGTTTGGCGTGTAGACCGGGGAGGACGCTGAGAAATGCCCGGCTGCCTCGCTGGAGCTCAGCTCTGAGCACGTTTGCTTTTGCGTTTTGGGCTTTTTTTTTCATTGGAGGGGGAAAGAAACTTTACTCACAAAGTTTACTACAGAAAGGAAAAGTAAAAAAAAAAAAAGAAAAAAAAAGTGGCAGCTCTCACACTTTAGCCCTCGCTATGGATTGTTTATATTTATTGATGTGCTTTTCACTTTGTCAAATATGTATGGACCATATTCTGGCTGCGGAATCAGAGGGTGAGTCTTTATTTTAACTTTTTTTATTGCATTTTTATAAATGAAAAATGTATGCAAAATCCTAAAAACTAAAAAAGACACATTATGTTGAAAATGAAAAGAAGTATTGTTGAATTTTCCACTGAATCCCCTCCAGTTGGCATTCTATTCCTAAATAAGCACTTCTTATTTGACCTTTCTATTCATTTTTTTCCCATGGCATATTTTATGTCATTTTTATGTGATTCTTATATGACACCATTTGTCCCATCAGAAAAACTCTCTGGAAAGTTAAGTGAATATGGTCTTATGGTGCCATTCAGCACAGACTCCCAAGGCCGGTACATTTCTCACGTGGTTTCTGCTGGAAGTGGAAGTAAAAGTGAGGCTGCTGATGAGAATCTCTCAGCTCCTGGCAGCAGAAGAAGAATGGCCCGCAGTGCCCCCCAGACGCCCTCAGTCACCTCTAGTACGGGTCAGCACTTGTTTTTCAATGTCACCTTGTTTGGGAAAGAGCTCCACCTTCGCCTGAAGGCCAACAGGAGGCTGGTGGCACCTGGAGCTTTCGTGGAATGGCAGGAGGACTTTGAGGAAAAGGCCAAGGAACGCATCCACCGAGACTGTGTCTTCACTGGTGATGTGACCGACATGCCAGAGGCCTCTGTGGCCATCAGCAACTGTGATGGACTGGTAAGTGTGAACCTTTAGTGGGGCTAAACACAAACAAATTAGTTCAATAATTGAAACAAATATATATACTGAAAACATCCCTCTAAATGTTGCAGAACATTGTTTTTCTAAACTTCTATACGCTTTATGCTTTCATAGAACACCTCGATTAGTGTTTTGTTCACGGCTTCACTTTTATATCAAACAGTTACAATAACTGGATCATTTTTAATGTTCTCTTTTCAGAACAGGGTTCACAGAGGAAGATCACTAGTGGCACACTGTGTCTGTGTAAAAAACCAAGCAGTGATGTTTCAGAGATTAGAGCTGTTTAAGGATGGTAGAGGTTTGCTGTGGTCTTGGTTCCTCTCTTACTAGCCATTAGCTTTGGGTCCACAAACAACTAATTGGGATTTATTCTAAATAAAACACCCCAATAAAGTTATCAGCTACAAGCTTTAGGTACATCTCAATAAATTAGAATATCTTCGAAAAGTTTGAAAAGTATAGGAGTCAAAGTAAAACTTTATTGATATATTAAGTTAAGCTCAAAATTATTCATACACCTGAAAGATTTAGGTTTAAAGTAGTCTCTAAATTTGACATACTGACATTTTGGATTAGCCAATTCAGAGTAGTAACTTGGATCTGCTAGATAAATCTACAAAGGGAGCAAAAGATTATGGTGATGGAAAGGATGCCTTTCAACCTCAAAGACTAATCACTGCAGGTCCATTGTGAAAGTAGCAGTGGAAACATGCAAATGCAATGCCAATAAAACAAAAGTTTCCACAGATTTTTGGGGAATATAAATACTTTTTAAAGAAACTGTAGGAATAAACAGATTATTTTTGCAAATAGCTTTGGTTATGATCTTTGAGGTATCCTCATGTCATTATCAGTCAGAACGCATGTGGTTGTGTGTAAATGGGTGAATGTAATGTGAAACGTCTTGTACTTGTATAGCACTTGATAAAGTGCTATACAAATACAAGCCATTTACTATTTACCATTTTAGAAACAAACTTCAGGGCTATGAATGCTTTTATTCTTAGCTGCATATAGAATCTCTGAGCTGTCCTTTTAATCTTTAACACTTTGAATTTATTTGACTGTACGTTGGCAGAACAGGTGTTTGAATGTTTTTATTCTTAGACATTCAGTCACTGAGTTAGCCGAAGCAGTAACTTGTGATCAGTAAATAATATTCTGTTTCCGTGGGATTTTTAGTTGCTTCTAATGTTCCTCTAAACATATTTTCATTTCTTAAGAGAAGCAGGGCACATAACATCGTACTGTTTTACTAAAACCTTTCACTGCATATGTTTGTAAGCTATCAAACAAAAGCACTACGGGTTGAAACTAGCATTGCTGGCAGAGCTGATGAGGGAGCGCATTTAGGCCTCAGCTTCACCCAGGACGCTCAGTCGGAGCAGCTGCAGTTGGGCACGCAATCAGCAGCTGTGTGCTGAGAAATCAATAATAACCACTGATTGAATCCCGTCACGAACCCTCGCTGCTCGTACAGCTCACAGTTTTTCTATAAGCTGGTTTTGTGTGGCAACCCAACCTGACTCTAATGGCAAATAAGGTTAAAGAAATCAAAAATAATGACTAGTTCTCACTGCTTGTGTTATCAACCATTGTCATTGTAGTCCTAAAAGTTAAGTGGAAAGAGACAAGTTTATTACTTTATCTAAATGTTTCCCCTGAATGCTGTCTTTCCTAGGAGACAAATTCTGCCCGTGTTGCATTGTAAGTTCAAAAGGCATTTTTCAGTTTTAATAATGAATAGGAAATCTGAAAACACCACAAAAACACAAACTAGAGAAATTCTGTGCTGCATTAGAGAAATGATCTCTCTCTGTTCCACATTTCCACCATAATTAAGCAAAGGGAACAATTAACCATAAATCTGAAAAACAAAAAGTCACTTGGTTGCATCCTGCAACATCAGAAGTCCCCCTCATTCTGCTCTTGCGTAGCTGCTTGGTTTTCAAATGTGTGTAACAAAACAGAGAGAGAGTGAGAAAAGCTGAGCCACTGATGGACGTTTACTACAAAACAGTTGTGTGACACGTGAACTGGCAGGCTTGAGAGCAGCCAATGCTTGAGCTATCCAAAAAGCGAAACTATCTCAAAACTATTTTTGACAGAAATCGCATGAGCCAAATAGCTGAAGAATAATAATATATGTGCAGTTTGTGTTTTTAGAAAAGTTGTGTTAGTAAAAAAGTTTCACAAATTTCAGTCTCTGTTTTAAAGACCATGTTTCATGTAGATTAATTGAATTCAAGTTTGACCAGTTTAATTACTTATTACTTTGGGCTAGAGATGATTCAATACAGTCAAGCGTCTCAAAAAACTCATTAGAAAAACATTCATATTAAGAGTTAATCTGAGTCAGATTCCAACTCCATTGTCTTTAGCCAATTGCAATAGATGGTTATATGTTCTTCCACTGTTTATATCGTGCGCCAGACATGGGGGCGGCAATAACAGAGTAAAAAACATTGATTTAAGACTTGATTTAAGCTCTAACATTCAGATAGCAGGATCAGAATTTGGTATAAACCACATGAAAGGATGCCTCTGTCCTGCTCACTATCAGCAGTTCAAGCTGGTGGCGGTGGTATAAGGTTTTATTTTCTTGCCACACTTTGACAAGGAAGGACAAAGCAGTTTTATTGGTACAGCACATTTTCAGAAAAATGGGAGTTCAGAAGGCTTTTTGTGATAAGAAAAATAAAGGAGCAAACAAGCAAAATGCATTACATTTCCTTGACAAAGAGAGGGAAAAAATACCAGGCGGAAAAGCAGACTTCAGTTCATGATGTTCCAGTTATTAATCAAAGTCAGTTGTGCGCAAATGTGTTTTTAGCCTTAATTTGAAGGAACTTTGTGTTTCAACAGTTATCCAGTTTTTGGAAGCTTGTTCCAAATTAGTGGAGCATAAAAACTGAATGGCGGTTCTCTGTGTTTGGTTCGGAATGTGGGGATGGAGAGTAGACTTGGACTAGAAGACCAAACAGCAGATCTTTATTTTGGTAGCAAGTCATTGAGCAATTGATAAAATAACAAAAGTATTTTAAGGTCTATTCTCACGAGTGTAAAGACATTCGAACTGGGCTTTCCTAGTTTTAATGAGAATGAGAACAGCAGCATTCAGGAGCAGCTGCAGCTGTCTGATTGACGTTTTAGCCAGACCTGTGAAGACCTTGCTGCAGAAAACAATTTGACCAAAGGTGATGACTTGAAATTGTCTTTATGTGTCTCTGAAGGTTCAGTTCTGAGTCCATCACAACACCCAGAAATGGGGTCTGATTGGTCGTTTCTGGCTGTAACATTGCCCCTTAGCACTAATTAAGACCCAATCTTGAGTTTTATGCCTGACTATGTCTTTACGGCTCAGTTGTGATTGCACCATGTCTCAAAGCTTAAATCAGCTCATGCTGATTTCTTGAACATAATGATATCGCTGGACTCCAGTGGTCTCCACGGTCATCACAGGCCTTTTGGGATATACAGTAACGGGGACGACGTTGATGTGCAGAGGCAAATATTCACCGACTTTAAGATCCCGTCATGTCAATATCTGGAATGATATTTGAAGAATGTGTCACTTGTATTGTTGCATCTAAGTGAAAAACATGGGTCAAATCTGAATTGCTATCATTAGCTATGCAATTAACTGTAATTAAGATGGGATTAGGTAAAACACATCTGCTTTGCTGTGTAAAGTCTGTATACTGTCACACTCAGGCACAGCATCAATCAGTCAATTGTGTTTAATTGTTACCATAACCACTTTACTAACTTCATAGGGGGAGCTCAGCAGCTTTAAAGCCCTTAATATAGCTTTGTTTGCACCATCAGATCATTAGTAACAATGGGGATGTTGCAGAATGCAAACAAGAGGGTTTTTTATTATTCAGATTTATTGTTGCTTCAGAAGCTCATCATACATGTGATGCTTGCGCTGATGGTGGTTTTAAATGAAACCCAAAAGAGCATCCAAACCATCTATTGTTAAGTAGCTTTAAATATTTCCAGACTTTAGCCTTTGAGAACTTTGAAAGACTTGTACGTTTTTTGAAAAAGATATTTTCTCAGAGTACGTATATAGACTGCTGTTAAGAATAACCCTTACACATAGCAGTTTGAAATATATCAGTTTAATAAAATCAAAAAATAAGTAGCTCAAAATCATTGAATGAAAAAGTCAATTCTAAATATGAATAATATTAAATATAGATTAACTATAGTCCATCACATTGATTATGTTGACTGATCGCAGAAGCTCTAAATTTTACTCAGTAACTGAAAAAGTTATTACTTATTCTGAAACTTTGGTGAGCACATTTATATTATCTGAGGAACCTTAGAGCTTTACTGCTCAATTTCTAGTTTATTTGGACCAGATTTGTGTTCCATCAATACTCCATTAGGAAGTAATACATGTCTCTTAAAGCTACTTATGTCCTCTCTGTGTTGTTCCATACAAGTCCGGCAAACCACCTTGAGAAAAAAAATTAATTAAATCAAACCATGCTTTCTTTATTATAGTAAAACCTGTGTATTTTGTGCTATTTCCTGACAGACTGCTAGACTGCTATTGTGCACTTTGGTGACTTAAGGCTGCAAGTGATGTACTAGCACATTGCTACAAAAAAAAAACCTCCCCATGCTTTTGGGCTGCCACTATCCATCCATCTAATTGACAAACGCCTGAGAGACAGGCGTGCTTATTCGTCAAATGTGTGAAAGAATTGTAAAAAAATTTTATACATTATATTTTAAAGGCTGAAGTTACAATGCTTCCAGTCTCAATTTCATATATACAACCGATTTCACTACATGATAAATTGCTAGCTCCCTTTTGTATAAATCGTGTGGCAAAAATCCCAGAGCACATAAATATGAGTTACAAGTACAAACTGTTAAAGATAAAGGGAAAAACAAGAACCCCCAGCTCTTCTGCTCAAATATTTCTGAGCAGCCATATTGGTCATGAGAAGCCAATAAATCTTAGCTTGTTGATAAGAGGCCATAATTAAAGCCACACATTGCAGCTTTGATAGCCTTAGCAGAAACAACATCCATCAAGTCATCATAATTGATCAATTATGTGTTTAATGAGAACTCCAGCGCAGCAGTAAAAGAAAAATATCACACCAAAAATAATCGTTTAAGGATCTTTATGTACTCACCTTGATATTCTAATTGGTTAAATTAGACTCCTCAAAATGAGTTCCTCTCTGATTATGTTAATTAATAAAGCAACCTTTTATTAACTCAACTTGAGAAAGAAACCTTAAACAACAATGCTGTTCAGTTTTAAATACCATGGCCTTTCTAATTCCTATTGAAGAAACATTATGATATCAGCAATAAGAGTTTTATGCACCTCTTTTTTCACCCACCATATAAAAATTGATGCTAGATCATGCTAGAATTTGTCCTGTTAGACTCTTCCTTTTTTAGAAATCATTTGCACTGCTGATTTGGTTGTATCTCCTGCTATCTTGATATGAGGTATGTATATAATGTTTATGGAAACAAATCTGAAGAGCCATCTGACTGAAGACTGTTGCTGTCTGACAGCATCATGTCTGTCATGACGAGTTAACAGCTCAATGTCTGGTCAGCAGTAATAATATTTCACAGTAACATGACCTGAGTTACACCATAAGTTGTTGGCAAGCACCAATAATTAACCTCATTTGCTTTTGCCACTTCTCTTTAAATCTCTATCTGACCGGATGTTTTGAAAGCTGGGCAGAGAGATATTGGGGTTGGGGATATTATCCTCGCCCAGTAAGATCAATGGAATAGATGGTTTGAACTTCCTCCTTCTCTCTCTGCTCTCCAACCTTTTCAGCTCCTCTGAGATTTGGGGTTGTAGTTCAGGTGTTATTTGAGCTTTTGAGATTCCAATCAGCTGCTCCTGGTTGTAAAGAACAATACCTTGTTGTCACGGCGATGCATAACAACTGTTTGAAAGTAAAAGAAACAAACAAAAAAACAAAAGTGTATCTAAAAAACAAATGTGGCTTAGATTTATCTCTTTTATTTGAGACACTGTGAGCTGCTAGCACTCTAAAGGCACATTCACAGAGATGAAAGTCGGGGGTGCTATAGTCACGTTTTACTTGTGATTTATGTGAGCACTCGCTTTAAAAGGTGCTGTCAGACTCTCAGGAATATTGTCCATGTGATTCCTTGAATCAAAGCCAACTTAAATACAGACCTGTTGGAGCAAGCAGGGTGGGTGCTTGGGGAGCATTTGAAGCTACACAGACAGGCTGACATGTAATGCTTGATGTGGAAAGCGCTCAAAAGATGATGTGTGATGAAAGGACTGTGAATGAAAGGCATAAAAAAAAGTACATCACGCATTAGAGTCAGAATGTGCGGGTCAGATCTTTGACACACATCGTGTGTTTTGTCGTACTGCCAGCATGAAGTCTTCAAAAGTGGATGAATCAAGATCAGAGTAGATTCATATCAGGGATTTGTTTTTCTTACCCATATCATGTGCATTTATTAAAACAAAGCATTGAGCGGTATGGGACAGTTTTTTTATATATATATATATAATATATATATTTTGTCATGTTACAACCAGAAATAATAATCCTTTATTTGGATTTTATGTGGCAGGTCAATTCAAAGAATGGAATATGAATGGAATTTGAAAATTAAAAACTACAAAGTGTTGTGCACATTTGTGTTCCAAACAATGTTCTTATCAAATATGACCAGCTTTACCACCACCATGTTTTACAGTAGTGGTAATGTTCCTTGGTTCTTCAGGGAGTTGTTAATACTTTTTAGCAAAGCCTTAACCGAACAGCTGGATTTTTAGTGCGACTAAATTAGACTAAATAGGATCATGTTTATTAATGTTTTTTCTTCTGAAGTAATTAGTTGCACTGGATTTTTTTCAGGGGTTTGTAATATTCTAAAACAATGCATAGTCTTCCTTTCCAATTGTGTTAGACTTTTACATAAACCCAATAAATGCATTTTAGTGCTTGGTTATAACCGGATGAAATCTGAAAAAATTTTCAGGTTTCAAGTTATTTCATGACTTTAAGCAACACATTAGCCTTGTTTGATCCTCTGCCCTAAACCTGATGGTGCAACATTATTGGCATTCTTATCTTATCACATTACACTATAAATCATTGATTTATCTTTGTTGCTAAAGCCCCACTGTTTTGTTGGCTGATGATCCAACAACCAATCTGTACTCATAGTTTATTGTTTGACTGCCTCAAAGTTTGTGATATCCTCCTGTTGAAGTCTCCCCTTCTCGATAGCAACAGCTGGCACGCTACTGTTGTGGAATGATGAATGATGGATATGATAATACTGGTGTTGCTCATGTGTTGAGAATTAGCCCAGATGACAGATGGGTAGAGTTACACGTGTGATAGATGTAACACGAGTGCCTTACACACCCTGTCACCGGATGAGGAGCGCTATTTCTGTGTCTATCGGTCCAAAAGTCACAGAGGCACCTAGCAACAGTCAAAGTGAGACAGCTTGCTTTTTTTCAGGTCTAAGTAAAAGACTTTGAGTTTCCATGTATTGGAAATAGATGCAGACTGTTGTACCCATGCTTGCATGTTTTACTAGGATTATTCTAGCCTTCCAACACCCTGCTGGTATGTAGGCAGTCTCTAAATAAAGATCTATGTGATCTGTAGCCAAAAATGTGATATATTTCATATCACTCTCATCTTTTACTGCAGCATATACAGTATGTTTTTGTATTTAAATGTTCTCTAGACAAATGATGCATCATCCACACTTATTAAAAATAACTTCATTTCTCAGTGAGTTAAAATGCTCAAATTAAAACTGAGATTACCGAGATTATGTTGCAATAAAAGCTGCTTGTTTAAAGTTACGCTGCATGTCTGTAGCAGAGGTGCCAAGATTTGTGGATGAATGTTGCTGACTCTCTTTGCTTTGATTTTATTTGAAATATTTTTTTTTTTATCTGATCCAAGAATTACCTTATTTGTTAATGTCAGGCATTAAGACTGAGGTCATTAATTTAACATCAAAATCCATAAACGTCCAGGCAATGAGAACAGCAAACAAAAATTTTCAACCACAATCACACACATTTAAACAACAGTTCAGACTGACACTTTGTGATGGTGACATTAGGAATTAGAGACTTGTTAAGACTTCCAAAAAATAAAAGTTTTAAATGCTGTCAATGGAGGTCCTTGCATAAATAACACACTGAGTAAGCCCCTTCATCTGTTGTACTTTACCCCCCACTACAACTAGCAACAAAGGATCATAAAATTACATACTAAACGATTAACAGTTGTTACCTTACTTTAATACTCTTGACAGGTACAAAGAAGCTAAAAACATGCAGTTTACTTTGAGAGCAAGAGGTCTGCGTGCAGTTGTGCAACCCTAAAAGATAAATGTGGTGCTTAGATGCTCAGCGAAAGGCAGAGTAGATGATGACAGGACACCTTGTTTGTTTTGTAGAACATGGTTTCTGTGCAAACATACAAACTGGTCAAATTTAGACAAAGAAGTTCCTATGTCTCATGCTGTTACGATTAGTATAAGAAGTGTGTTTTTAAAAGACCTATTTCTTGTTTGCAAACTGATTTGTTCCCTTGTGCAGCTTGCTGGTTGATTGAGCTATCCACTTTATGTTAAATTGGTGTGATTAATTCATGCAGATTAGTGTTGTGATTATAACCCCTCTGTTTTTATTCATGATTCTCTTCTTGATCAGTCATATATGTGAGCACTGTGAGATGTAAAGGATAAAACAAAATGAGGAACTAAGCTCCTTCCTCTACACTCTGTTCTGTTTAGTTATTTCCCATTATGACACTGCCGCATAGGTGAACCAGGGTCCTACTCTGTTGATAATTCTGTTGCTTTTTTCCTCACAAAATTCGTATTTAACAGGAATGACAGAGAGGTCCAGTCCCTTCATATTGCTATGGACCCACTTCATCCTACCAGAGATAGTATATCTTATTACAAAAGTTCAAGGGGTAAATTTCACAGAAAGAGTACACCATTGACTTCATGATGTAACATCGCAGTACCTTTCTAAGTCTCCCAGTTTTTTTGGTGAAACAGTAAGAGAGCGTGCCTGGAACCTAAATGCATGTTTCCAAATAATCTACCACAAATTACAGGTTGAGCCTCCGGAACCAAAGCTGGCTTTTAATTTCCCTGCATCCGTAGCCTGTGGTGCTTATTCAGCTTTCGGATTTTTGTTTGTCTGACATGCACCATAAAGGATGACTCCATCAGATTATCTCAGGCAATGATGTAACTAGACCACCAAGCGTGATGGCAACACTGCAGTGTAGCTATGCCTTTGTTTACCAGCTATCTGTGATTAATGGTGGACATCATTCAAAGCTGGAAATGACAAGAAGAAACAATAAATAGGAAAGATTTGATTTTGTTTTTCTAGAAAACAATCATCTTTATCTTGACATATGAATCACGGCATGATTTCCTGTTGAGGAAAGCATTGTTGCAGTGTTTGAAGCCTATTACGGTTTAGAGTAGTGTAGGATTTCATCTTGTTTCTTTTTGTGAAGAAGCACCCAAGCTCTTAACTTTGACAACTGCTGGGTGACAGAGATGCATACCACGGTAATAAAAAATCTTTGCCTTAATGATTTTATCACTTAACCTTCCAGTAGGGATTTGAAAGGAATACTGTCTCACCCTAAAATGACATACAGTGCATGTGGAACTTCAAAGTTGTCCCTGCAGAGGTGAGGAATTTAGTGCACCAGTGAGCTAAAGGTTCAGATTTATGTTTGGTTTTTTTTCGTGTGGTGTGGCACAGCCGGATGACTCCCTCTCAAACTGCATGCTGAGATTGTAGCGCAGCCTGTGGAGTAACATTATGACCTCTATGTCACTTGACTTCAGTAGAAAAAAAACTTGCCTTATAATTCATGCCTGTATAAATCTGGAAAACTGTGAAGTTGACAGTGGAAAAAAGGAATAAAACATAAGCTGTTATCTGTCACATGTTCTCAGGCAATTATGAAACATGAGGGAACACTTGAATGTCGATGCAATCCCTGTTAGAAAGTCACAGGGTTTTGTCTCATGGTATTAATCTAACAATTATAGTTATAAAATTCACCCTCTTTTCTTTGATACCACTAAACACAATGCAGGACAGCCAACCTTTTTCAGTAGTCGAATGTAAGCTAATCATACCAAAAGTACAAATTTTCTGGGACATCCTCAAACCTATCAGGACACAGCTGTCTACCAAAGCTGAAAACCTGACAGCCGTTAGGAGCGTAACTTCTGTGGATGAGCTGCAGACATTCACATGTCAGGTGGGAAAACTTGTATTTGTCATGTGCTTCACAAATTTGGTAATGTATGAGAGGGTGGGAAGTCATTGTTAAAAGATAATATAAGAATTAATTTTTGTTGTTTGCAATCAGTCATGCAGGAGGTGCTCTGGTCAACAAAGACTAAAGGAAAACATTTTGCACCAGCTGTAATTGTTTGGTATTAATTTGCTTGGGTTCAATTAAAATTCACTCCACAAGTTCAGAATTTTTATTTGTATAAAACATAAAAAAAACCCCAAAAAAACCTATGACACGTTTTTTCTGCTTAAAAATGATGCCATACCCTTGTCTGGAAGATTAAAAATGACTCAGCTCAAATTATGCAACAACAGTGACACATGATCAAATTTGTTCTTATTGCAGACTTTTGTCTCTCACTCTTCTTTAACCCAACTGTGCAATGTCACCCTGAAGGTAAATAAATATATCACTGCTATTGAGCAGAGAGTTACCAAACTCAGATCTTTCATTTCTGTTCCATATTTAGATTTCATTCAGCAGCTGTAAATACACACACACTTGCCAAAGGTTTTGTTGGTGTCTCTGTGTCACGAAGATAATGATAGGTTGAAGAGGTTTTCCTTCTTTCTCAACAAAGTCTTGGAGAAACATTTCAGCTGAAAACAGTGTATAGTAGTATGGGCTTATTTGGAGTAATTTATCCAAAATGGCACATTGAAGAAATGCACTTTTTTCCCAAAAGTATAAAGTTATTTCTGTGCACTCTTAGTGGGATGTTTTTCATTGCAAACAAATGAAAATAGACAAAAGCTTAAAAACAAGGGCTGGCAAACATGTGATATGCTGTAATGCTGGTTAGTGTTGCCATGACAGTGTCATCAGCTGTAAATAAACAAATACTTAGCAAATCAAGATAGTTGACCTTTTGCTTTGGGTTCATTGCGAGCACAAACCACAGACAGTGATACTAAGAAATAAGTAATTTCCATTACAGTCAACTTTGGTTTAATGAAAAACCTATGTCTGGTTATAGATGCTGTTTGTGTAATGAATCACCTTGGTGTTATGGCAATAGCAAGAATGAGTCAGGGAATTATAAACACATTGAAAATCAGTAAACACTTAAAAAGATAGAGTGCATTTTTTGGAACATGAAGTTCTCCACATTTTTTCATTAAGTGCATATTTTGTACGTTGTTTGTGTGCTAGTGTCTTTTAGCATCCCTTCATTTTGCTGTAGCATTTAGATCTAATTTTCTTTACACAGTCTAAAGTGACCCTGCTGTCTAATATTTATTGGCTGAGTTTGTCAAAAAGTAGGTCAGTGTTGTGACTAAATTGAAGTGATTATGATGATAATGATCATAGCAAGGTTTCAAATGAAAATTCTCTTGACCAAATTTAAATGAGTTTAAAATGTATTGCAATGCAAGTTGTCAAAAACTAAACACTGAATTTAGGGTTTTAAACAATTTCATTTTGTTAATTAATAATGGGACCTTCTCAAATAGCAATATTTTGATGTACAAAATCTATATACAATAATAATTAAAAGTGCAAATATATTTCAACCAGAAAATAATGCAAATCAAATGTGCACTTCTTGTGCAAAAATAAAAGAATACTGACCCTCACACTGTCTGCACAATCTGTTTTATTGAATTTTAAAACCTACCTTTCTCATTGTTATTGAGATTTTTGATTATTTTATTCCCCAACCCTTGTTATGACAGTCATCCTAACTTGATGTAGTTTGTAATGACATGTATTACATTACAAACTATTATAGTTTCTTATATACTTTATTTATTTATTTATCTTCAAAAATAGCTGTTTGGAAGGAGTTTGCAGAGTTAGCCTAAACCTTAAGTCAAAGCACAACTTTATGTTACATTATATGACGCCAATGATCCCATGTTCAGCCCTGATTATCTGTTGTAAAGCAGTAATTGTGTAGCCTGTCGAACTTGCTTCCAAAATGTGACTCAATACTGTCCTCAAAACACATCCTGTGTACAGATAGAGCAGCTGTTATCAATATCATTACATAAACAATGCATCACATGACCAGGAGGTGACTAGCAGTGAATATGTTGACGGAGAAATGTCAGTACACTGTTGCTTTTGATCTGTAGCTACACCAAATATATGCATATTGTTATTCTGCATAGTCATAACTCAGAACAGTGTTGTCTGGGAAGATGACAAAAAAAAACTTTTCTAAACTCTCAGGAAAGGCAGACAAGATGCTCACTGCAATAAAGGGAGGCTTTTATAATTTAATAACACTTATTCGTACCCTTTAAGTAATTTCCCTTCTTCCTGCACTTATTTGTATTTTGCCACAATTAGTTGCAGCTGTTTAGAGGTGTATCTACCAGCTTTGGAGATTTAGAGTCTGCACTTGTTGTTTATTCTTCTTTGCAAAATAGTTCAAGCTCAGAGCATGGACAGAGCATGTCTGTGCATAGCAATTTTCCAGTGTTGCTGTCTCAATTGCACTTAAACATAGACTTTGACTGGGCTATCATAATGTAAAATGAAAATCTACCAACACCATGTTTTACCAGGGGTTAGTTTTCCACTACACATAATATTTTGAATTAAAGCCAAAAAGGCTACATGTTGGTTTCTTAAAGATGTGCAGCACTAGAGAGTTCTTCAGGAAGTTTTCTTATGGTCCTGCAGTCAACATGGTTATTATTGCTGCTTCTCTGTTTAATGTTCTCTTTATCTGACCTGTCAGTTTGGATGGACAGCCATGCCTTCACTTGATTTTTTTAGTCACAATCATTCTATTTTTAGATGATGAACTGGCCAGTATTCTGAGCGATAAAGCTTGTCATATTCTATTGTAATTTAACCCTGTTTTAAATTTCACTGCAACATTTCTTTTCACCTGATGCTGTTTATTTACTAATGTTCACTATGAAACCTTGGAGGCTTTCACATGGCAGAAGGATTTAGTTAAATTAATCTAGTTCATTAACCACAAAAGTACTTTTAAGGGTAACTGGTTAAGCCCCTAAAGTTATTTAGGGGTATATGTAAATTTCGACATTTTTAAATTTTTTCACATGAGAACCCCAATACAATAAAGTTTGTGGTTGTAAAGGGGCAAAATGAGAAAACGTTCCAAATATAAGCTATTGTTAGGCACTGTAAATATAAATCTAATCTGTAGAACTTGAAAAAGATCTGAATAAACAAGCAAAAAAAGTGAACTTGGGATATTTGCAAGTTCATCCTGCTCTACTGCAGTTCTGCTCCAATAATAAACCAATGATAAAGTACTGTGCCCCCGTAAAATTACCCATATAACAAAATGAGCACAAGGTGTGTACTTCTGGACCAGACAGATATAACTTAAAGTGACAAATAAACTGATTTTCTATGCAAATAAAATGCACAATCTGTTGCAATGTTTATAAAAATGTCTCACTCTGTATTATGTGGGCGTTTTGTATATTTATGCAATCAAGAGAAAATAGCAGGTTTGTGGTTGACTTGAATTAGAGAATGGCAGCTGCCTTCCACATTGACCTTTTTTGTAGACACTCGGCAACAAGCCTCAGCAAACATGATTAATTTTTCATACCAAAAATTATATTTCTGTAGCTCAATTAATGTTAAAATGTCTACAAGCTAATAAAACTTCTTTGTGAAGTGTTTGAAATTTCAGATTAAACTGAAGAGGTGTCGTCTGTATAAAGGAAGAAAGCTTTTTATTAGGATTAGGGTTTGAAACTTAAACTGCATTTTATAGTGGGAACTCTTTAAAGTAAAAGGCAAAAATCAAAGATACAAATTAAAGGTTTTTCTGTATTTGATTCAAAGTTTATTATAGATGTAAACAAATGAATTAGATTAGTAAAGTGTCACAAACCTTTTTGAGCTGTAAAATATTCAGGTTATTCACTAATAACTGTTTAGAAATAATCTTCAAAGCTGCCAAGTTGTGTCCACCTTCACCATTCCTTATTGCACTGAATCTCCCAATTGTCCGGCTGTACTGTTATTACAGGATCCAGTTGGATTAACTTGATTTAAAGTAAGAATGGTGCTCTGATACAAAGTTCTGTTTTTCCAGGCAGGCCTGATCCGCACTGATAATGGCGAGTTTTTCATTGAACCACTTGAGAAAGGCCAACAGGATGTGGAAGTAAAGGGGCGAGTGCACGTGGTCTACCGCAGATCGGCCATCAAGCGGGAGACGGGCCAGCGGAAAGAGGACTTACACAATGAAGGTAGGAGGAGGGAAGGAGTCTTACATCAGTGGAAACAAAAAGCACTGTGTGGGTTTAAGTGCTCTGTGGCTACAAAACGAACAGAACAGCTCAGCTGCATGGTCACTTATAGGTCCTGCAAGAAGGACGCGCAGAACACATCAGGTATTTATTTAAAATGGATAAAAAGACATAACCTTTTCTCACTGCTCCACATCAAATCAGAATAAAAACGTATTTTTTTATTCAGATTGTATTGACTGAATTATTTATATTTGCTAAATATCAAAATAGTGAAAAGGATCATTTTTAACTTTTTTCAAATTCTGTAGTTTACATCCATTTTTCAAGTATTTGGTAGAACTGTCTTTCAAACAGTATGACTTGTGTTAAATGCTGAATCCTTCTTCCAAGCAGCTTCTCAAAATTGTTTGCTGCATTTTTGGCCCATTTCTTCTGACAGTCACATTTATTGAATCTTGCTTGGCTACACATTTAAGAACTGTTCACAAATTTTCTCTAGGCTTGAGACCAGGCCTTTGTGATGTACCCTCCAAAACGTTGGCTTTCTTGTCCTGAAGCCACTTTGTAGCTAGTTTGGTGGCATTGTCCATTTGAAAGACCCATTTGTGCCCAAGGTTTGACTTTTCTAGATGTCTTCTCAGATGTTGCTTCAATATTTCCACATATACAATCTATTTGGTAGCGTGCTTCAATCTCTCCTGCAGCAAAACACTCAAACAACATGATACTGCCACCCTCGTACTTCACAGTTGCGATGGTGTTCTCCGCTTACAAGCTTCTCCCATTTTGCCTCCAAAATGGAGCAATGTCATAATAGCCAAAATGAAGGTCTTTGCCTCTGAGTCCATCTGCAAAACATCATCAGGCTTTTTGTGTTGCTTGTGGCGTAATGACTAAATCCTCGCTGAGTGGGTTTTCAGCCCCCGTCAGCACACTGCTAATTTCACTGTAGATTAATGATATTCTCTCACCAGCATTGTCTCTAGGCTGCATCAGTTTTGTTCTTCGTCTCTGGTACACTGAACCCATCTCCTTCCTGAGCTGCATGATAGCTGCACATTATTCTCATGATGTATACTTGCATGCAATTGTTTGAACAGATGAATGCAGCACCTTCAGCCACTTGGAAAATGTATTCAAAGATGAGCTATGGATGTCCACGATTGTCTTGCTGATATATTGTCTAATTTCTTTATATACATTTCTTATGAAGTAAAAAAATATTAGTTTGTGGTGTTGTCTAATACTGCATAAACAGTGTTCCTCTGATCACTGTAAATATTGAATATTAATCTTTCAGAAGCTCACAAGGCCATGTGAGAATGCCACAAAGTATTTAAAGTCATACTAGTCATAGTGTACTTTTAACTTTCTGAAGAAATGGAAATATATATATTTTTTCTTTTACAAATAGAAGTTTGAAAAGTGTTGTCTGCATTTTTGTCCAGATTCTCCTGGAGTTTGCCTCCATCAGGTTTGCACATCAAATTATAGAAATCTGACCCTATGCTTCTTGCCTAAATATCTGAAGTTCACAGATCTGAAAAACATTTATCGGCACAGATTCTAAACTGTATTTAGTTTCGGACTTTGACTGGGCCAGCCTAGCACTCAAATATTCCTTGCCCTTCAATTTGTAGTTCTGGGTGTTTGTTTGTTGCTCTCTTGCTGGAAGGTGAAGCTCAACGCTCACCAGCGTCACTGTTACTGCCGGGGAAGAGACTTCAGCCTGATGTTGCCACTATAATGTTTCACCATTGGGATGGTGTGTTCAGAATGATGCGCATGTGGGACAAAAAGTTACATTTTGGTCTCATCTGGCTAGAACACCTTCTTCTACTTGTTATTTGTGGCCCTTTATGGCTTCTGGCAAACTGCAAACAGTACTGCAGTTTTCTTTCAAAATGGATTCTTAATGATCACTTTTCCATTGTGTCCAGATTAGGCTGTCACTGAATCCCTGGTCACATTTAATTCGTTCAAGTTTGTGAATATAACAAAACAAAATTTGGTAAAGATGGAAAGCTGTTAATACTTTTGCATATTGTGGTAGGTGGAGTTGATTTTATCTTACAAAAAAGAGAGATGTTGCACCTTTATGGTATGAATAAACTTTTCCATTTGTCCGTGTTCCACTTTGATCTCAGTATGTGGTAGTCTTTACTTGCAAATTTACTACTTTCATCTGGGAAATTATAAGTGTTCGCCCAAAAATATACCCCAGACGTTCCAAAACAGGCAAACCAGACGGTCATGCTGAGCCAGACATCAACACAAGGGTCAGAGAGAAGCAAACACTGAGCTTTATACTGAAGACATCTTTTGCAAAAACATTCTTATATGCATGAACACGTTTTAAATCCGACACCAAAGCAACAGCAACCAGTATGCACTCAAGTCAAGTGTGAATTTATCTCTCCCTCCAAGCACTGTCTTCCAAGAAAAATCCAATGTAGCGTAGGCCTTAAGATTTTCAAAAAGCTGGCAAGGTGGCATGTTTTACAATGGAAAGAAGTTGAAAGCTCAAAAGAACAAAACAGAGCAATTATGCTGTAATATGTTGGGACTCCCTCATTACTGGTTAAGTTTAGTTCTTCGCTGTTTTGACAAATGTGCCCCAAATTAGACATCCTGTGGCAGACTGCAATATTTGGAGCCAAAGTGACCTTAAAACAAGCTGAATAGATGGCTGATAGGCTTCAGTAGAAAATGCTGTTAGCTTTCCTTAGTTAACTGCTCAAACCTTTTGTGCTTCCTTTGACTTGATAAAATAAAATAAAAAAACACATCAAAATTTCCTCCACTCTGCAGACTGTAGGTGTGACAGTGTTTGGGTATGGTGCTTTCACAGATGAGAAAATAATATGATTTTAGAATTTCTGAATGAACCAGATGCTTTGGGGTGTCATATAAAATAACATCCTTTTAAATAGCTTTTTACATTTGTATGTCTCATGTCTAACTTTGAGCCTTCTTCCGTCTGTCACAACAAACACAGAGGGGTAGTGCTTGGGTAAGATACATTCACTGATCCGGGTAAAAAGAAATCTACTTTATTTAGTTTCTGACTGACTGGTCACTAGATAGAGCCGGTTAAGGTGAAAATCAGCCGATTTCTGTATACTTATTGTTAGAGAGATAACGTGTGGTGAACCAACATATTATTTCCATCTGAAAATCCAATTGGGTTCTGCTTTCTCAGCATGAAAACTACAGAAAACACACATTCCATAATATCATACATAATTAAAGGTAAAGGAGCTGTAGCTTGCAAATTAAATCCCATCTTGCACATTTTAAAGGTTACTCTGCAGCTTTAAGGTTACTCTCTGGGTATCTATTAGGCCCAGCAGTGGAAGCACTGTTCACAAAACCAGCTGGTATGATGAGGAATGCTGTGCTCTAATGGCACAATGGGAGACTCAGGAGCGCAGTGGAGCCAAGAAAAGGGGGTGAACTTTCATTGACTGTCCATCAATTTCTTCTCCTTTAACAATTGATTCAGCATCTGCTGGAAAAGTCACTATTTTTACAACCTACTTTCTGCTGCTTCAGCCATGATTGTTTTACCATCCAATCATACAGCTGACTGGCTCTGACTATAAGCATGAGCAACATTTATTTTTTTCATTGAATACAATAATTACAATTTCCAGTAAGTTATTTGGTTTCAGGTAATCTCCAAACAAAATATTTTGTTTGCATTGATGTACAATGTGATTTTTAGCATATACATTTTGCTATGGTGTTACTCACCTGGGAATTTTCCACACAGGACAGCTTGTGTGCACGGATTAGAGGCAAATATCTGTGTTTTGCATAAGATTCTACACAACTAGTCACTTCATAGGGCCTGAAATAAAGCGCATATTGACAAGGAAGATTTTCAAGGTCTGCTTATCGGTTATGTTGTATCCTCCTCATGTCTCTGCAGTGGCAGATGTTGGCATCGCAGACCTTCCTGCAGCTCTGGATTTGGTTGAACATAAACTCTCCGAGTCCGAGCGCAAGAGGAGGCACGTGAAAAAAGACGACTACAACATCGAGGTTCTGCTGGCTGTGGATGACTCAGTGATCCGTTTCCATGGCAAGGAGCACGTGCAGAATTACGTTCTCACCCTAATGAACATTGTAAGTTCTGAGAAGTGTGACATGCATTAATACTCACCTCTCTGTATTATTACAGCCCTGAAATAAAATATTGTCCAAGCACTTGCCTAAAAAAACATCACCTAATCGGCAATTATAGTCTATCCCTGTGTTACTTAAACTCCTTATATTCCATATAGAAGTGAAAGTATGACTTTCTCAGAGAATGTTGGTAAACAAACAGAGTCATGAATACCCATAAACAGAGACATTTAAAGCAGAGTTAGGTTATAAAACAATATCCAAAGCTTTTGGACATCTCAGAAAATTCTTCATTGCATCATCTGAAGATAAAAAGAGTTTGGCACATACCACACATCTGCAGCACACAACCTCAGCACATAGATCCCCAAGGCCCGGTACTGGGATCTCATCTCTTTACTATATGCACACACCCCTTCAGTGACGCAAGTCATCTGATCTCCTGGCTTCTCATGCCATGCTAAGCTGATGACACCCAGCTCTACCTGTCATTCATGCTAGGATCATGTTAGCATTCGTTTTCTTCATCAGGAACAGGGGAGCAAAAAGATTAGAATTAATTTTGTCTTTACTATTACTCATGTATTCGACCAAACAATGACCTTGTTGTCAGAAATAGTCTAGATATAAAAGTGTGCTGTTTCTTAATTTGTTTTGTCTCTAAAACCATGTGTCTCTGCTATAAAATATTGCTGAATGTGTTTATATTGACTTCAAGCTCTGCCACATTTTCCTTTGCAGCTGACAGATTACCGATGAGAGACGGGGCCAAAACGAGAAACTCTCTGAGAAACTCTCAGCTCGTTCATTACAGGTTCCACCAGCTCCTACCACCATAATCTTCTTACTGAGCCTAAATCCCCCCCAAGTCAGATTTTCACAGGGAGCTGGTTTCACTCTGTAACAGTTACCATTTGGACCATGCATGGCAGTCTGATTAGCTGCATTAGAGCACTTAGAAAGTTGAGTGGGAGCAGTACGGAGCAGCCATGGAAAGTGGTGCCAGACGTTTGTTTGAACTGCCAAAGCTCTTCTTACATAGAATGATGTGTTTATTTAATTAGGAATTTATACCTAAAATCTGGTGCCAAATGTCTTTAACAGAGCAAAATGTCTGACTTTTACTGAGCTTGATTGTGCTGAGTAGCAGCTCTGACTCATACACACTGGGAATCTGTCAGACCTTGGTGTTTAATGCACTCTGATGACTTAATAGCATTGGAAAAGGCTATCAGGAGGAGTACATTTGAAATAATCTTGTTTAAAATTGACTTGAGTGTCACAGTAGATTAAGTCAGGTAATTAAAAGTTGTCTGAATATATCTCCCATTGTACTGGACTTTTATTTCTTTATTTTTTACTTAAAAAGTGGTGCAGTTTAAACAATCGAAGGTCAGAACCCTTCAGCTCTGCTTGTAAGCCACGGGTTTGCTGTGTCTGAAAGAGCTCTACCCGCTCAAATCCCTCCGAATCCCTGCTCCAGGGCTGCAGAATGTGTAGTACCACCTGGAGAAACTCTCCCGAGGGATTGATTACTGAACATCCTGTCTGCACAATGCCAAGGTGACTAGTGAGGTCTCTGTTGCACAATGGTTGTGTTGTTTGACCACTGCAGACCACGTTTTGTCCATGTCAGTGCAAAACCATACACAAGCCAGAGACACCTAGCGCCTGTAGAGCACAGCTGCTAGGCTCATTTTCCCCCACAACAGCTCCATTTCAGTCCTTCTTGTGTGTGTAGGTGTGTTTGTGAGTGCTCCTCCTGGATTTGTAATTATCTCAGTGTGCACGGGGCTGGCCCGTCCCTCAACTGGACTCGCTGGAAAGTTAAGAATGCAACCACCCGAATCTCTCAGTTGAGAGAAAAACTCCACAAATGCTTACAAATTCCATGACAAAACTTTTTTGTTGCTATTTTTTTTTTAGCTTTCTTCATTTTTTACCGGCTTCTGTGCTACGATCCAATATAAACACTTGGATATAAGTCAGTGTAGGCATTCCTAGGGATTTTGAGTAGAAAATCTGTGCAACTTGGGGTCACTCAGAGGTTCCTGAATTGTTAACTGAAGTTTGTTTCTGAAAGTGGGATATTTACTTAAATAGACTTGAGTGAAACCTGCATCCCAGAGCAAATTTGGATTCATACCAAAGAAAGGTTTTTCTTCTTAGGTGGAAAAGTTGTTTTTTTTTTGTTCAGTTATCATTTCCATGTAAAGAGCTAATTCTTCTACCAAATATCATTATCAGCCAGAGGTTGCACAGAGGAAAGTAGGTTGTCAGTTTTGTTACAGTTTCCTTGAGAACTATGTTTTTTTATCTTCATATTGTGAGGAAACAGGACTATGAACATGACAAAGGAAACATATCACTAGTTAGGGATTCTCCATGGTGTGCTTTGAGGAAAAACGAAACAAAATCCTGTAGAAACTTTAAACGGAATTAGACAATAGCATGGCAAATAATTAAGAACAAAATAAAAAACTCACAACTGACTCTTTAAGGGTTGATTAAAAACCTCTGACTTAGTTGGGTGAGTCTTGTTAAAGGATTCTAAATTTCTGCCTGACTGTCAGAGCATAGCTCCTCTGAAAGATGCACTTCAGGGGAAGGAGTCATCATGATGGGCTTATTAACCAATCAGAAGCAAATCTGGGGTTACATGAGAACTGTGCCATGCCAGAAAACCAATGAAAACACGAATCTATTTTTTTAAACCATGTTTTTTAAGTTTATTTTACTTCAGAGATTTCTTTTCACTTTCAACAGTCACTATTTACCCAAAATAATTATCACACAGGAGCAATGATGTCAACCACAGTCATATACGTACCTCTCACTGTTTAGAAATGTTGGGACACCACCTGCATCTGTAAGAACTTAGTTTTGATTAGGCCTTAAGCCCAGAGAAGCCATTCAGGAAAAAATACCCTGTAGGTGAGAGGTAAAAGCACAGGAGTATTAATGCAATGCACTTTGTTCTCATTTATAAATACTAATTGCACTGAGTGTAGATAATTTTATTTCTTTTAAAACAATAAAATGAGTTAATCACATTAGAATAAAGCACATTATGCTTGCCAAAGAAAGCTGCGGTAGGACAGCCTGCTTTTACATAAGCAGGTTGTTTTTATGACAGCCGATTTGCTTTAGCGTTAATGAAATTGTTAGACTACACCTCAGGGTCCAATGACCCTAATTAACCACACAACCTTTTCCAGCAAAGGGCTCTGCAATATTGAAAGACCGAGCCTAGCAACAGCATGGGGATCTAAGCATGGTGAAATAATGTTTTTGCTCTGCAACACATCAAAAATGAAACAGCTTTCAACAAACGTGCTTCATATTGCAACAAAATGAAAGGAAAATTTGAATTATTTCTAAACAACATGGCTGACTTAGACCAACATAAATGCATTAACCCATGCTAAATGGATGCAATGCTTCAAAATGTCTTCACTGGTGAAACAGAATCGGTTGACTTGAGAATACTAGAGCATCGTTCATAAAGTTTGTGTCAATAGATAAGAAATCTTCTCTAATGTGTGCATACACTTTTACTTATAGGATAAGCGTCTTATAATCTATTTTTCAAATATGTCAATAAAGAGAAAGCAGGATGTGTGTGAGCTCAATACAAAATAGAAGACTGCAACTTTGCCCATTGATACAAAACATTTTTATTCATCTTTAACTTTGCATCCATTTCTTTTTTAAATAATATCACATTATATGTTTCAACATAAAAATAATCAATTATAACAAAATGGTTTAACAGTTGTCAATCTTAAACAATTAATGGTGTTAATGGTGAAAACTCTAGATTTGGCCACAGATGCTTATGAAAAGAAAATAACTGTTGATGATGAAGAACTAATTTTTGCTGTGCAATGTTTTAATAAGTTTGTCATATTATTGCTTTTAACTCAGAAAAGGTTAGGTCAGGATTTTAGCTATATGTTACTTTAGTTGAAAAGTATTCAGACCTGTAAAGCATTTAGAATTTTACTCAGAACAAAAAACTAAATGTATTTAATTGAGATTTTATGTAATAGACTACACCTAAGGAAAAAGGTGTAGTCTTGGTAAAGGAAAGGGATTAATTTAGTAAAAAAACAGGTATTTTTTCTCTTTAAATACCTGTTTCATCTCCCCTTTTTAAAACTGTATTTTGCTGCAAGTCTTTTGAGGCATTTTTCTATAAGCTTTGCAGCTCCTCCAGAGTTACCTTGGATGTCTTGACTCTTTCCCTGATTAATGCACTCCTTACATGACCTGCATGGAAACAAAAGAGACTGGAAACCAAGCATAAAAATGGAACAAATTGACAGAAGATTAAGCAGATAAATTGGGCAGGGAATGACAGAAACTGGGGAGTTTGATCAGTGAACAAGAAACAGGTGGTTTATTAGTAACAGGAGGAAGGCAAACCAGGCAGACTGATGGAAGGAGAATAATTAACTCAAGGGAAGCTGAAGTAGGACTAATAGAATAAAAAAATAAAAGGAAAAATACCTGAGAGTGTCTTAAGAGAAATTAATAGAATTAGCTATATGCAAATGCAATCTCAAATTGTGTTTCAAACCTACGCGTAACTTTCATGGAGATCAAAATGCATACTTTTTTCCAATTTTTTACTCCAGCTGGAGTAAGAATGCTGCTGATCTGTGATTACTTCACATTTTAAAATTCTAGAAGACATAAATAAAAACTAGTACATATGTAAATACAAAAATCTCTCGACTATCATACGTGTGAGACTTATAACTCACCCACTCAGAATTATTGAAGTTTTCTTTTTGTTTTATGTCTAGCAGAATTTTTAAAGGAGTTGTCACAGCAGGCGCCCTTTTTACTTCAACTGCCGCTTCTTCAAAGTGCATTTCATCAAACCAATTGGTTCTACGGGGCTCCAAATGAGGGCTGACATGTAGAAATATTTTTTATGAATATGAATTACATTCTAGGGGACATTTGGCTTAGAATTTTAATGAGATTGTAGCATAGCATGCTGTTTTATCAACCTCTTAAAACTTGAAATACTCACTATTTGTTAGATATGGAGATTAGCGTCATAATCCACTTTGTTGAGCAGTGACAGAGCCTCTTTCTTTCCTTTCAGGTTGATGAGATCTACCATGATGAGTCATTAGGAACCAATATCAACATTGTGCTGGTCCGCATGATAATGGTGGGGTACAGACAGGTGAGTTATGTCATACACTGTTAACATTTTAGTATAGAGATGTACAAGAATGCTTGAAATTTCTAAGTATTGTCTTCAACTACCTTTGACTTGGAGAATAGCTCTATGGAGTAAAAGTAGTGTCATAGAACTAGTAAAGAGATACATACGAATTTAAACTAATTAGTTTTAAAATAAGGTATGGTATTCTCAGGTCAAATTATTTTCTATAGATTAGTGAAAGTCGCCTTTTGCCTGCTTCTGATGGGTCAAACTTTGAAAATCCCCTTTTACATCCAAACCTTGATACTTGTTTTGTGTACAATATAACAAGGTCTGTTGTTTCTTCCTTGTATGCAAGTATAACTTTTAAAGTAATTTAAATTAGCTTTATTTTTCATTTTATGTCAGCAAACGAAAAACTAAATCTTGCTGTCTCAAGACTAAAAATGTATTTGCAGTCATTTATTTATGTCCAGGAAGTCAACATCAATGTGATTTAACACAAGTTCTAAAGAAAACACATTAAATACACCCCTACAATCTAAGAAGTCTATTTAAGATGAAAAACTTCCTGTTTTTCTTTCTATGTTGCAATGTTCCTGCTGCTTGCCTGCATGCTGCTTGCTTATTTTAGCTGACACACCCCACACTTATTTTCAGATAATTGCATTCTGTTTTAACATTTTTGTCACAATCATAATTGTGTTTTTCAGCATGTTTTAAAGTAGAGCTACCACAGAAAGAATAGACATGAGACAAAAGACTTATGTTGGTCACCTGCCCTACTGCTTTGCTTTATGATTGCTTTTTAAACTTGCAAACATTAGTGCTCATTGTCTCCAGACATAGCATGCTGCAAGTAGGTGGGCATGTTCAGTTTTGGTCGCGTCTGACCAAAATTTATTTCTTTAATATGCTTGCTGTGTTCCCTGGATGGCTACTGGCTCAGTTTATTGAGGAATTTGTATGACATAACTAGTACTAGTTGTCTTCCTTTCACCTAGGCTGTGGATTCCTGCAGCTCCTCCAGAATTGTTGTTGAAAATTTGATTGCATCTCTGTTTATTAACCAGCTGGTCAATATAGGTTTGTGTCCCTGTCTGGGTAGGTTTTCAGGTATGCTGCATTTCTTTTTGTATTTTGGTTCATGAACAAATATAGAAAAGGTAAAGGGGTATATGTACATTTACAGGACACTGCATTTCCTGTAATTGTTTAAGATTGACTTAGTGTCTACCCAGAAAGAACATGTCAGTTCAGCTAAAAAAAAAAAAAAAAATTTAAAAATGTGATTCAAGAAATGGTTAGATCACAGGTGTCAAACTCCAGTCCTCAAGGGCCGGTGTCCTGCAGTTTTTAGATGTGCCACAGGTACAAAACGCTGGAATGAAATGGCTTAATTACCTCCTCCTTGTGTAGATAAGTTCTCCAGAGCTTTGCTAATGACCTAGTTATTCTATTCAGGTGTGGTGCAGCAGAGGCACATCTGAAAGTTGCAGGACACCAGCTCTTGAGAACTGGAGTTTGACACCCCTGGGTTAGATCATTAGTAGATTTTATTGTTTCATGCACAGAAAAAACACCTGCAGGGAGTTTTTTCACTTTAGAGTGCTGTATTACATTTAATTGAAACAAACTTAAACTTACATGCTACTTTTCTATGGCAATCAAACATTAAGTAACAAAACCACATCTCACATTATAGAAATATTATAATTGTACACTGCATATTAAGAAGCACTTGTTTGAAATGCAGCACCTCCGTGTGAAGAGATTTGCAGATAGATGGGGCTTGAATTGAAAGCTTATACGAAGTATTATTGTAATATAAGCAAATTGGCAGAGTAATGTCAAAGGAAGAAAAATAAGTACCAAGATGCCAATATATACATACTGGAATCTTGTTTGCTGATACAAAATTAAAAGATATTGGTCCATTGTCTAATTTATTGAATTTTGTGTGTCCACATGACAGATACAAATGAGTCATTTTCTACATAAGCATTTCCGTCTGTAATCAAAAACCGTTATTTCCTCATAATTAGCTGATGTTGACTGCAGCTTTTAGCACAAATAAGTTGGATGTGTCATCAGTCCTTCTTTCAACAGACATTTAGGAAATATTAAGGTATGAGTTCACTTCCTAGCCTCACATGCTCTGTTTCTGATCCAAGCTGAGAAGATGAGAAGGAGAAAGCCTGACTTCTTGCTCACATTTCAGCTCAGATCGTTTTCACCTGGACATTATTTACCTGCATGTTAGAAGTGTAAGTAAAAGCTCCTACATATGATTTGCTCATAAAGATTCCAGGTTATTTCTAACTCAGAAATCCATCCATCTGTCCATTCGTCCGCAAAATTGCTTTGCAAAAGTGAAGTGGAAGAAAATGAGATATGGTTTTTAATAATTTTTACGAAAAACATACCTTGAAAGTTTGCCATCTATTTTTATTTACCTGACCTTAGTCAACACTTTGTAGAGGCACCTTACCATATCCCTACATCTCTACCAGCTTTTTTCATCTGGAGACTAAAATCTTTGCTCATATTTGCTTTAAAAAAGCTCAGTCTGATTGGAGTCTCTTAATAACAATTATCAAGTATTATCACGTATTTTCAATATGTGAAAATACGTGAACCAATTGAAAATACTGTCTTAATTTCATCTCCAAATAATTAATCTTTGGTATAGATTATTACATTACATTTCTGTCTGTATAATTCAATATAGTTTGCATCTTTAGGTCTTTGAGAGTCTTTTGAATAAAGTTTTCGTCTTTAAAAGTATTTAGTGGTAAATAAACTGAGATTTCCCCTGGCTGTGAAGGTGTTCCCTCTCTTTAATGCTCTGCAAGTTAACAATGAGATGCCAGTTAGTCTTATTCAACCTGCTGAGCAGAGGAACCCCTGCTGAGGGAATTCAAAGGAAGAACTAATACAATTTCTAAACCCATCCTTTTTCTCTCTTTGTTATTCTACAGTCTATAAGCTTGATTGAGCGTGGTAACCCCTCCCGCAGCCTAGAGCAGGTGTGCCGATGGGCCAACACTCAGCAGCGCCGTGACCCTGAGCACGCCGAGTACCACGACCACGCCATCTTCCTCACAAGGCAAGATTTTGGTCCCGCAGGTATGCAAGGTACTGTATTTTTCTCGATCGAGGACTGTGCAGACTGAGTGCTGATATCTGCTTCAATTCACAAAAAAAGGGGTTGGCTTCCTTCATGTCTTGCCCAGGTAAGGTCGATGGAAACTCATGTGGGTTTATCTCTGCCAGTGGCAAAATCACTGGATGGAAAAAATTATTTTTTCAGAACCTTGCTGACTTGATGTTGATGCCACCCTGTAAAAAATAAATTAATTGGTAAAGTTGAAGAAGGATTTTGGCATGTAGAGAAAAAACAGAAAATAGTTTTTATTTTTATTTATTTTTTGCTCATTTTAAAATTTACCTCTTCATAAGTTCACATGTATGCAGTAGTTGGCAATTTTGTGCTATACATGTTGTTCTCACCCTGTGTTTCTCTTTTTCAGCCCTTCAAAACAAACTTTGAAGTGAGCAGCCAAACCTGCACAAAAACTGTCTCCAAAATAAGAAAACTTTCACTGAGCTAAAGCTTGGTATCTTGTATTGACCTGTGCACAGTCTCAACTTCTGATGTACATGTGTCAAGTTTAGAGGAAGGCCTCGGGCTACCTGCTTTGCTTGTCACACCCACGGATGTTGCCATAGACGCAGTTGTGTTGTGCTCAAAACAAGCCCAGTTTCTATAGTGTGTTACACCATGTTGCCCCGGAGCCCGCGCTGTTTCTCAGGGTCACGAGAAGACATCGCACTCTCCCGTCAGGGTTTAGTCATGGGATGACAGATTCTATACCCAAATATAGATTTTGAGTGGGTGGGAATGATTTTTAAAAGGTAAATGAACATAAGAGAGTGGATTTCAAATGGAATCATAAAGCACAGTTTACACTTGAGAGAAATTCAATTTCTGGTTTCAAGATTAAGATGCAAGATATTGTGGGTTGCAACAACATCCATAACCCTTTTTGCACATTACAACCATAAACTTCAATATGCTTCATTATTCAGCGTGATGTGACAGATCATATCACACTGTGATCTGCCATCATGGAGGGTTTTCAGTTTTTTGTTGTTTTTTTTAAAGTGGGACAAGCTTTTCTATTTAAATCACTTTACTCTGATACACAGAAATAAAATAGAGTCAAACAGGTTTTCTTCAAAAGTACTGAAACTTTAAAACACAGTATGGGTTTCTGCTGCAGTCATTGGGCGAGAGGTGGGGTATGCTGCTAGTACAACACATGGACACACACGCCCACAGAACAGACACACACACCTGCTCAGTTTTAGAGACCAGTTGACATTGCTATCATGTTTCTGAACTGTGGGAGGAAGCCAGAGTGCCTGGAAAGAACCCATGCATACACAGGGAGAACATGCAAACTCCATGCATGAAAGACCCCACCTGGGATATAAACCTAGCATCTTTTTACTGATAGGCAACAGTGTTACCAGCTGTGCAGCCCTGGAAGCAACAAACAAGTGGAAAAAAGTGTTTTGGTCAGGGGAGACCAAAATTGAACTCTGTGGCCTAGAAACAAAATCCTATGTTTAGGGAAAAACATACACTATACATCACCTTGGACCCACCCTCTTATGCAACATCATTTCACCACCATAGTGGTGGCACCCATTTGAATCTGCACTTCTGAAGCACAGGCACAACATAAACATGTACCACTGGTTTAGATAACAGCATGTTCCTGTGCAAAAATGATCCAGTTAAAAGCTAAAGCTAAGTCCTGTTGGGAATCTCTGGCTAGATTTCAAAATGGAACTCCATATAATCTCATATAAGACAGATTGAAATTTGTGGTTGTAATGTAAAAAAAAACCCCATAGAAACATGCACAGATTATGAATACATTTTAATGGCATGTTATATGATATCTGAGTTCACTGGGTACATAACGAGCCACGGAAGAAAAGAAACATGCTTCTCCTGCTGCATGGTTGCGCTTCAGGGTGTAAATATTCATAGCTGACTTCTTTGTGGGAATGTTTTCAGCATTCTCTTAATTTCCCTTTATCTGCCTCTGAGATAAAGAGTCATGCTCCATAACTGCTTTCACATGTCTTAATTTTGCCTCCAGCAATAATAAGCTCTTTGTATTTTTATTTACTACTAGAGTCCTCACTGAAATGCATTGGATATACGGCACAGGCCTATTATGAATATGAAAACGTCATTACACTATGACTGAATTAACTTGCTGTGGGCATTTCTTTTTCAACCCCAGCCAAATAACACGAGAGCCTTTATCACCAGCTGTTTGCCTGCTGCATTTTCTGCTTTTTACCTGCATGCCAAAAAAGGTCTTCTGGTGGTCAGAAAGCATGAAGAATTCTCTGTAAGCTGCCAAAAATGAGGCTGAAACCAATGTGCTTCTGAACCATGCCAAACGCTCAAAGCTGAATCGCTGCACACCTCTTGATCGAGTCATGTTTATTGTTTCTGCTTTGCTTAAAAGTTTGTTGCCGTGGTGCGCTGACAATACATTGTCATGATAGCTGGGCGTAGCTTTGTGTAGCTTGGAAAAATGCTGTGCCGCAGGAGCCTGGGGATTGTGTTTGCTCTTCATTACCATGAAACAAGCTGCTCATGCTGTGTTTTCATTTGAATGTAAGGCTATTGGTTTCAAAATGTTGCATGCCTTTTGTCAGAGGCTCAAGAGGTTTTCCTGCCGAGTGGTTGCTGACTGAAACGCATCACTCACACCTCATTACAAAAACAAAATCCTCAGCTACTTTTATCATTTAGAGCTTCATTAGACGTGCTTTACCTTGAGTATGTGAGAATGCTACTTTCTGAATACAAACTACTCAACCAGATCATTAATAATGTATGATATGGATTTTTTTTTTTTAAATAAGCTGAGCAATCATTTTGGTGTTTTTCTGAAACTAATTACACAGCAGAGTTGGTCTGAGAACCAGCTGTCCATAGTGAGTCTATAAATTATCATTCTGTACAGCTCACTATGAAAGACTACTTGTGGAATGGTTCTCTGACAGGTGTCGCATGTGGATAAGAAAATAAGTACTGAGGATGTCAATGTTTTTTTCAGTAAATATTCTTCCAGAATTAATGAGAAATTCACACTTCATGTCATTGACAAGCTAAGTAACCATCACATACAAACAAAATAAACAAAAAAGAAGGAGAAAATAATACAATTTGTGTAATGAAGAGAAAAGCACAGGGCAAAGATAATGAGATCATGGTTAAAGGGGTTATAAACAAGCTTTCAAAGCGAGGAAAAAATACAGTCTGCCCACATTTCAAAGCAGTCAATGTAAGCTAATATTGACTAGCTTAATCCTGACTGATTGGATATAAAAAGATTTCTAAATACCAATGTGGCCAATAAGAAGCATGGAGCCATAATCCAAACATGCAAAAAGCTTAATTTTACCATTAATGAGAAGGTCCTGGTAGCATGATTCCTGACAGAGGAAACAAAAAAGTTATTCACAAATGTTGCCTGAACCAAATTTTTTTTTTCTATATGTTGAACTTGTAGAAATTCTATTAATGGGATATGGGGTTTTTTTTATAAAATAAGCAATGCACTACGTGAGAACTATGGTGGATGTTATGCAAGAGGCTGATCACAAGCACACAGCTAGAGAAATCAGTCAGCAAATCAATGAATTTGTTTGAAAAAAAAATAGGGAAATAAGTGAAGATCAGAGTTCATATAAAAGGCCCCGAGAAGATTTAAGACTTCAAGACAGTTTTTGTTGAAAAATTGGCTGAAATTACACCTGTAGACATGTTAAAACTGTCAGCAAAAGCTTTACAAGGCATTAAATTACAGTAGAGATATTTAATACTAATGATTGCTGTCATTAAACTTTATTACATGTAACATAATTAGGAATTCCTAATTGAATGATTATTACTTGGGTTCTTATTGGCATCTGGTGTGAATTTTATGGTAATTTGGACTGGGAACGATGCAAGAAAGTGTATGATACAATTTCTTCCTTCTTGTTCTTGATTGTCGGGGCTGTATGATCTTTTCTGTTGCCCAGGTTATGCTCCAGTGACTGGCATGTGTCACCCTCTGAGGAGCTGCACCTTGAATCATGAAGACGGCTTCTCCTCTGCCTTTGTCGTTGCTCACGAAACTGGTCATGTGTAAGTACCAGCTTTCCTATGAAGGGCTTAGCGGCATTTCACAAGGTCTACGAGCTTCCAGCTAAGCTGACAGTTTGGCTTGACTGTCCAACAAAGCAGTCTGTCGTCAAACACCTCAATGGAGACATACAGGCTTAGCAAAATTCAACACCTAAAAATCTTGCACATAAAAGGGTATAGTTTGAATAATTAAGAGACATATTTTCTAACACGAGTTTGTTGATTTTATGGGTTTTTGGTAGCATGGAGATTTTATAGAGAACAACAAAGGTAGAAGAAGGCAGAAGAATATGTATACTCAAAGTTGCTTGCAGTTACATTAGATCTTTTAATGATTACTTCCATCTCTGTGAAGCTGAAGAGATGAGTCTTAAAGGTTTGTGCTGTAGCATGTTGTGTTTCCTCCAAGTCACAAGCAGCTTTTTCTTGTGGTCACTCTGTCCAGAAATTGTGTATCACCTCTGCCCCATTTCACAGAGTTTTTTCCTTTTTCTTTGAGCTGAGGAGTATAATGAAAAACTGTAACATTTCCGAGCCCAGCCTCCCTCTGTGGCACGAGAATCTAGAGCCAGCCAAACAGACTTGACTGTCTGTAACATAGCACAAAAGAAGAAAAAACCAAGGTCACCAATGTTTCCATTCATTAGGAGGGGACAGAAGCAGACTTCATGCTGTGCCTATTGACATTTAAGGATCTCTGATCTTGAGATCAACAACCACCCAAAGGTTTCTCAATGTTTTTCTTCCTATTTTAGGAGCTTTTTTTTTTTTCCATTTACATTTGGATAATTATTTGTTTCAAGAAAAACATGCATGTAGGCGTACATCTTAATGAGTAGACCATTATCAACAAGTTTATTTCTAGTAGTAATTCAACTTAAAAAATAAAACACATAGAATATTTGCATTAATTACAATGAGAGTTTTATATTTTAAACATTTATTTCTGCTAATTTTATTTGCAGCTAGTAAAAACCCAAGCTCAGTTACCACAGACTGTTTGTTCTCATAAACAAAGCATTTTTAATTGAGAAATGTTGAAAAGTATACCTGTGTAATGTACAGATTCTATGATAATTTACATATGCACCTTTATTGCTTTAATTCCAGCAGCCACTAACTGCTGGCAGTGTTGATTTTTCCCGTAATGGCATCACAGAAAACCACCTGTGTAATCTGAGACTTGTTACAACTGATTGCTCCTAAAATCAAATCAGAACATTTTTAGCAGCTGTTTGTCTCAATGAGTTTGTTTAGTTCTCAAGTGCATTCATGTTTTAGGTGTCACAACTTCTGCTCAGTGAAAATGTTGGAGTTTTTCTTTAGTAATTCCAAGAGTTTTTTTCAGAATGGATGCATCAGAATTATTTGATTTTAAGAATTCATTTGAGAATCAAAGTTTCTCATGATCGCATCACTGATCTCAACGTGTGAGCTATTGTCATTCTTACTCTTGGAGATTGTCAGTCCAAACACGTTCCAGTTGGTTGAGTGAAAAACGTGATGTTCCTGCAGAGTCTGAGTCTGTTTCAGGAAAAAGCGTAAAAGAAGTGCAGTCTCTTCACCATATTGTCCTCCCCTTGCATGCAGAGATAATTTTTTGGTTGAATGGACAGGATCGTAGAGAAGTGAAGTTGGGTAGATGAATATGTTATAGTGATTATGTCTCTGAAAAGAAACGCATGGACTTTTTTTTAATAAGGACAAGCTTTCTCCTCACAGTGCTATTGTCATTCAGTAAGAAGATTTAAGGCTTATTGACTTGATGTTTGTCTTGTCTTCTCATAATGTCTGCATTGCTGATCAGAACAGTTAAATAACTGTGGAAAACAATGTTTACTTTGATGGTATAAAGTGCCTTTCAAAAATATTTGTTCTCATTTAACCTTTTACAGCACAAATGAAACTTTACTGTAACACTTTTTTAGAGCACAACAAAGTAGTGCATAATTGTAAAGTTGAGGGAAAATGATGCATAGTTTTCAAATCTTTTGCAAAAAATGATTTTGAAAAATGTGGTGAGCCATTGTATTTAGACCCCCTGAAAAAAAAAGATTTGCAGAACTGCTCAGGTGGTCTCTACCAGCTGCGCAGAGAAAGAAATTGATTTTATTTTCTATTTTTGTTTGTGAAAAAGCTCAAGTTTTGTCAGATTGGTTGGAGATCGTTCCATTGTAGCTCTGGCATTATTTTTAGAGTTGCTGCTCTGCTTGAAAGTGACCCTTCCGCCAAGACTGAAGTGTCCCTGTGTAGCAGGTTTTTCTCATGGTTTTTGTTTTAATTTCAACCATTTTCGAAGTAAGTCATTTTTTCCGTCCACAGTATGATCCTGTCAACACAATGTTTTTATGATGGGAGTGGGGTGTTCAGGGTGATAAGAACTGTGTGTTTTCCACCACTTACATCATTTATAGAAAAAGTATTATTGTGGTCTAAGTGGTTTGCAGCACCTTTTATGCTTGTTATGTTCTTGATTTGGAGCAAAATGCAAACAGGACTTCTGACTCACCTTCAACTGTAAATTATTTACCATTTATTTTTTGTTTACAGTATTTTTATAGCAACTTAAAGAAGAAATATTTCACTTGATTTTAATTGGCATTTTACATATAATTCTTTCTCTTCAGTCAACTTTTTCCAAGCTGTGAGACCCGAAAGGGTTCCAACATGTTGTGCTTCTCCTGATAGTATCCAACAAGACAACATTAAGGTGCTTCCTGCGGCTAAATTCAAATATTTACCAAAATATGCAAAACTCATCATTTTTTTGCTGTCTGTTGTTAGCTTCAGGGAGGCTCTGCCAGATTTTTGATTGGATTATTCAGTTAAAAACTGACCCCCAGGTGTGGTTTTATTCATTAGCTTTAGCAACATTACACCGAGGATTTGTTGAGCTGCCAGTGTGAAAAGGTTTCTTGGGATGAATCGTTTGCAATCAAATTCAGACAATATACGATGATTAACACTCATGTGAAAAACAATACAAAAATTACTATTAATTAGCAGAAATAGGTTTTTATAAAACAACAGGGTGTCGCTTAAATCAGCTTGTTTTTCTCTTCAGCACTCTCCTGTCCTGCCATGTTGGTTTCCTGTGCTTAGAAGCAGATTGTGAAATCTGTCACTTGATTTTTGTAGTGGCTCTCACTGCAGTTTGCTGGAGTTGCTATAATAACTTAAATCCTACTTACTCGTACATGACATTGATTTGCAAAATCTTGAAGTTGTTATCCCGTGCCAATTATAAATATGTACACCAAATATTGCATATATTCTTGTCTAATGAGTTTGTTTTGGCCCTTAGGCTGGGCATGGAGCACGATGGTCAGGGGAATCGCTGCGCTGATGAAACCAGTATGGGCAGCATCATGGCCCCACTTGTCCAAGCAGCTTTCCATCGCTACCATTGGTCACGTTGCAGCAAACAGGAGCTCAACAGATATATTCAGTATGTCCTGCTTTTCCCAGGCCATTTTTTTTTATAAAGTTCCCTTGGTTCCAGTGCAAAGCTCTGTTTTCTCAATATCCCTCATGTATGTAATATTTAGGCTTAACTGATTTAAATCTTTTCCACAGCTCCTATGATTGCCTCCTGGATGATCCCTTTGAACACAAGTGGCCCAAGCTTCCTGAGCTTCCTGGAATTAATTATTCAATGGATGAGCAGTGCCGCTTTGACTTTGGTGTTGGTTACAAAATGTGCACAGCTGTAAGTCCTGCATACCTGGATACACTCCATTGACTAACGGAAGTCCTTCTTTATCTTTTCTGAGTGATTTTAACATGTAAGATCACGGTGGATTACTGTCTGATAAAGGAGGGGCATGCATATTTTCTGAAATGGTGAAGTTATGTTCACCATTTCTGAGTTGTAAAGAAAGAAAAAAAGAAATGTTTAAATCAATTCTTAAAAAAAAATTCCCCTCTTTAGTTTCGAACCTACGACCCTTGCAAGCAGCTGTGGTGCAGCCACCCTGACAACCAGTATTTCTGTAAAACCAAAAAAGGCCCTCCAGTAGATGGGACGGAGTGTGCACCTGGAAAGGTAGGACATGGGACTGAAAGAGCTTTTATAAAACTGATTTTTCATTCCTTTTATGTAATTTGATTGGTGTTTTTTTTATTTATTTGATTGGTAAGAAGTGGAATTCTCTGGGGATACTGAACATCAGAATGCCTGTAATATTTTTTAGAAAACTCAATTATATTGTTGCAAGATGTTTTGAACCGTCTGTCATCTTTTTCATCTCATCTCATTTTGCAGTGGTGCTTCAAGGGTCATTGCATCTGGAAGTCCAGCCAGGAGCCGCAAGGGCATGATGGGAACTGGGGCTCCTGGTCAAAATATGGGTCATGTTCCAGGACGTGTGGAGGTGGAGTTCGTTCCCGCAGCAGGCAGTGCAATGACCCCCCGTGAGTACTGAGGCAGTGATGAGACTGATCCAAAACAGTCATGACCTCTTGGATGAACACATTATTTTTGTTCATCAAAGAAATTGTGTCATTATTTTAAAGCTATAAACGGAAATCTGAGTAGAATGCTTCTGATTAGACAGCACGGTTATTGTTCTTTCATCAGTATTGATAGCCTTTCATTCTTTTTGCAAACTCTTCATATTTTGTTATGCTAAACTTCGGTATATTTTATTGTCATTTTATTTGATAGACCAAAACAAAGTAACATATAATGGTCAAGAATCGGGAAAGAGAGCTTCAATTAGAGAAGCAGCCAGTGGACTCATAGTAGCATTGGAGGAGCCAAAGCTCCTATTGTCTGTTTTATTAGTTGTGCATATCACAAAACTAGCCTTTACAGTATAAAACTATTGTCATAAATATCTTGGATTACAGTAGAAAAAGGTCTAGTCAGAAAAGAACAAAATTGAATTTTTTCACTTGCATGGAAGACGTTGTATTTGGAGGATATCTAACAATGCAGCTCATCCTGAAAGAGAAAGATGATGGTGACCCAAGCTGTGCGGAGACTTTTCTTACATAAAATATATGAAAGAAATGCATGCACTTTTCCTTTTCTTTCCACATCTAAATTATTCAGTAGCTTATACTTATCTATCACAAAAAGAGGGTTGAGGGTTATGAGTAGGCTTAGGTACGGATTAATGGCTGAGAAAAAGAATGGAGAAATATGAGAGCTGAAGTGTGCTGCATGGTGTAATTAATAGGTTGGCTCATCAAGTAATTAGAGGAATGGATGAAGCATTTAGGCCTTGCTACTAAAAAAAATAGATAATTGTCATGCATTTTCTGTTAAACAATGCAGTTAATGCCTTTACACTGAGAAAATAAACAACTCAGCACTGTTGCAAATGGCAGTTTGAAAAGTCAGACCAGACTGAGTATGTTATTCTGCATGCAAATGCAGCTATTAAAAAGAATAAAAACAGAAGATGAACACAGTGCCTAACGTAATCCAGCTTCGTTTCCACCTATGCAAAGGCCACATAGTTAAAGAGTGTGCTTGAAGAAAAACTGCAAAGAACTTAAAGCATACTGCACGGTCAAGCAGAACAATGACAAAATCTTTATTAGATTGGTATATATCATTTCATGTTAATTAATAAAATCATATAAGCAAAGTTCAGAACTGGAAGTCTAAGGATTCTGAATCCTTGCGAAGAATTTAACACCACTGCTGTTTCTGTCATGGGTCAGACCTGCCTACGGTGGTCGAGACTGCCCAGGCTCTGCATTTGACTACCAGATGTGCAACACAGAGGAGTGTGCTGGCCCTTATGAAGACTTCCGCGCTCAGCAATGCATCCAGCGGAGCAACAAATACCACAACAACGTCAAGCACACCTGGCTGCCATATGAGCACCCAGATGGTAAGTCTGTAAAGACATTATTAAAGCTGGCTCTACCTGTTGGGGGAGAAAACAATTTGTTGAATTTGTGTGTGTTGTATGTTTATTCTATGAATCAATTTTTCACATCAGGAAGACATTTTAACAAACTAATTAGTGATTGTTGGTTGTTGTTTCCAGAGGCTCGTAAATGCGAGCTAAGCTGTAAATCGAAGGAAAGTGGGGAGGTGGTGTTCATGAACCAGGTGATGCATGATGGGACGAGGTGCAGCTACTCAGACCCCTTCAGCGTCTGCGCTCGGGGAGAGTGTCTGGTGAGTCTTAAGTGAAGCAGTCCACTGAAAGATTTTTTTTTTTTTTTAAATCACATACACAGCATTTATTTGGAATGCTTTACTTATCTGAGATCGGCCTGCAGGGGGCATATTGGTTACAGGGGTAAAGCCAATTATTCTTATCATCATCAATACTCTTCAGCTCACTCTAGGGAATCTTGAGGTGTTCCCTGCAGGAATATCGCGACTGACTCCTTCTGATTCAATGGATCAGCAGCTCTACTGGAGTTCCCACTCTCTCTAAGGCTGAGCCCAGCCTCCCCATGGATAGAGAAAATTGTACCTGTTTTTATTGAGGATATCGTTATTTTAGATTGGTATAGCCACGGAATATAGATGGATCAATTGAAAGCCTCCATTTTTGGCTCTGTTCGTTCCTCATGATAACAGACTGCAGGCAATACCTAAATCCATCTATCCCCTTATCACTCCATCCTACCATCACATATGAACGAGACACATGTTCTCAATTACTGATGTAACACCAGTGATTTTATACTTAGGCTATAACTTTTAAAGAACATCACTTCAGGAGTGAGTTGTTTTTCTAATGAGGGTTATATTTGAAACATGTGCAGTGTACTTTATGTGTATAACTCCGTTTTTTGGGGCAAAGCAGAAAAAAAACATAATGTTTTAGCCGCTAATCCCAAAAGGTTGACTGGAGTCAAACCTTTCCCATAAGTTGTTCTTCCTTAAACTGAAAAAATTCAACCCCAGTAATATGAGCATTGTTTAATAAAAAGGGTGCAATTACTTCAAGTAGAATATTTTTCTATAGTAGGATATAACATAGCATGAAAAATATATACAGGTGTAATTCACTGAATTAGACTACCACTAAAAAATTTATTTATTTCAGTAAACTGATTAAAAAGTGAAAATCCTGCTTAAAATGATTACACACAGTGTCTTCATAACAGGGGAATTTTGATAATGATGGGATAGAGCTAATGAAAACCCATTCATTTTCATTTTCTCAAATAAAAAAGAATATTCGTAAACTGAAAAATAATGTTTTGAACACAAAAATGTTATATTATTTTATTTTATGTCATGGCCAACACAGTCATATGGAAGACAAGGAGAATAAGCCTCAGAATGTCATTGCTAAAGACTGTTCAGAGAGTGATGTATCCCGGCATATTTATAGAAAGTTGAGTGGAAGGAAAAAGTATGATAGTAAAAAGTGCAAAATCAAGAGATATTCACCTTGAGAGATCCAAAGACTTCTTTTCACATGAAAGCAAAAATTAAGAAATAAAGGTTCCAGCCTGAGACATAGTGAATTTTTACAAATTATCATAACTTTTGTTGCTATGCTTGTGATGAAGTTGTTCTTTGTAGAGCATCATCTGCAAACCGTAAACAGTCTGGACTGAAATGTTGCTGCCCTAATGAGTGTACACTATTTGTATTCTATTCTGTTTTTAACCTTGAACACAAAGTTTGAAGTTTTAATCTTTTTGAATGAAAAGGCTCAACATTTTGTTTTGGCTGCAATTTATGTTATGTCTGCGTCTTTCTTAAGACGCAGATATGTGTCTTAAGACGTATGTCTTAAGATGCATGTCTTAAGACATTTTAAAAACCCAAATATGAGCCGCGTCCACATATGACATAGTTGTTCCTGAAATGTAATCTCAGTGTGTCTATAGGTTGCTCTGATTTGATTGTCTGCACTCTCTCTGCAGCACGTAGGCTGCGACAAGGAGGTTGGCTCTTACAAAGACGAGGATAAATGTGGAGTTTGTGAGGGGGATAACTCCCACTGTCGGACTGTGAAGCTGACACTGACTAAGACCCCTAAAAAGAATGGTAAACATAAAGTTTTATCATATTATAGAGGCAGAAATAATTTGCAACTTTAACACCCAACAAGTGGTCACTGTTTGCTAGTCTGGGCTGACCTAATCTGTTTTTATTTTAAGGAATGCTAAAAATGTTTGACATCCCAATGGGAGCCCGACACATAATCATTGAAGAAAACAATACCTCCCCCCATATTATTGGTAAGTACGACTCACATAGTTTTCTCTTTTTAAAGTGTCTAATAATATATGTTTAGATTCTTCCACCTGAAATGAATTTAGTTCACTTATTATTTTTTTCACAGTTATGCACTAGATTTGATGTAATGGGGATAATAATATTTACACATTGAACTGAATAATTTAACCACAGCTGCCAACTCACTTTCCAAAGATTTGGAGGGTGACCTGAAGCAATGACTCTTATTACTTGCTAGATGTCTATTCACTGCATCAATTCCAGTACTTTGAACAAAGATAAAAATGTAATTTAATTTGGCAGTGAGTTGCCTGTGCTTTTTAATTAGTGAGATCTCAGTAACTCTGTATCTGACTATTTCCAAAACATAATTCTCAGCAGTAAGTGCAGAAAAGGTTGGACAGACCTGGATGCTATGCACTAACTTTGTACCAATCATAAAATGCATTACATGTTTCTTCTGAAACTTGAAGTCATATCCTTCCTACTCTCAGCAGCTGTTTATGTTTTTCAGAAGCGTTAGTGTCTTTTTCCGGGGGTTACTTGTAGCTCAACCAACCATTTTTCCTTTTTGTTAATAAAATGAAAGGAACTAACATGCAGGGTTTTCAACTTAACATTCACATTCAGTTGGATTCCTTGTCTGTTTGTAACTTATAAAAAATCATTTGCGGAAATAAATAACACATGTACTGAACTCATGTAGCTATTTTCCTAGTGATACTGACTGCTCAAAGCCCTTTTCTCATTGATTTAAAAACATAAACCTCTCTTCTTTTCTGTAGCAGTGGAGTTGACAAGGCAGAAAAATATGCTTGTACATATAATTACAGGTCATTACTTCTGTTGATCACCATGTTTTTTTTTTTTCAAACTGATTACTGAAAGCTGAAAATTGAAACTCTGAATGCAGTCTACATCCTACCTCCTGATAAAAGCTTTATATAATCTTACTTCTAAAAAAATATGCTCTATTAGTTTATATAATTTTTATTTTTCAAAACCTGAGTGACATCACACAGGAGTGCTGGGAAAGTCTGACACTCGGTGGCATTCATCAGAAGCTTCTATATCAAATTTTGGCTTTTAATGGCTATTCGGAAGAGCAGGTGGTACTTAACTTGAAGGAATTAGTGTTGGATCATCACTATAGTTGAAATGTCAGAATACATGCAGTGAGATTCCCACTTTGAGAAAATATCAAAGATATCATTATAAAAAGAAATTCACATGGCAAGCGTCTCTTCTTCTCTCTATATCCTAATTAAATGACCTTTTCCTCAATGCTCAGCTGTGAAGAATCAAGTTACTGGACACTTCATATTAAATGAAAAAAGTGAAGATGCTGAATCGAAGACCTTCATCGAAAATGGTTTACAGTGGGAGTACTCTATTGATGGAGAGAGGGAGACATTAAAAACAACCGGTCCGCTGCATGAAGGCATTGTGGTTCTGGTGAGTACAGCTAAAACTAAAGGTTACTGTAAAAATTTACCAGCTTCCATTAGTTTTCTAACAGCATATTGTTTGCTTGTTGCAGGTCATTCCACTGGAAGACGACGTCAAAATTAGTTTGACTTATAAGTACATAATACATGAGGACCTCCTGCCACTTATTACCAACAACAATGTGCTTCTTGCCGAGCTGGACACTTATGAGTGGGCGCTGAAAAGCTGGTCTCAGTGCTCCAAACCATGTGGTGGAGGTCAGTGAGTGTATATGGAAAAGCTGCAACATTTGCAACGTAAAATTATTGCTTTGAAATATCATATCTACTGATGTTCTTCAGAATAGGTCCATCAGCAGCTGAGAATCTCCTGGCATTGGTTGTTATTAACCCATTTAAAACTTATTTTGGTGTATTTGCCAACCAAGTCCTGATTTAAAAAAGCAAGTATAACTATGGTATTAGCTGTTGCTGCTAGATGGCCTGGCCTATAAATTTCAGAAAATAATCACTACAACTAAAGTATGAACACACAAGTAGACAAGTATTTGGACAAGTTTCAGCAAGTTACAAGTTACAGACAAGTTACTGCAACAGAAAACCACAGCAAGTTGCACTTATGCCAGCTGAGAACATTCAGTTTTGGCTACAATTCGCACAGACTCTCCAAAGTTGGACAGTAAAGGACTGAATTGAATAAATGTTACCTGCAACAGAATAAATCTGTTGTCTTAGTATATCTTACTTCCTCCTTTCGGAGAGGTTTTGGTGAGTTCTGATTAGTTGGGGATTTTTTCAGTTTAAAAGCATAGAATCCAGCATTTGGGGCACAGAAATAACACAGTAGGCTTTTGTGGAAAAAATTTAAAAAATATTTAATTGAAAACTTTAATGGGCTTGGCAAAAAAAACGTATTACTGATAAATAATGAGACAATAATCAATTAAATGAAAGCATTCGGCAGCATGTAATAACTGTTTCAATAAGTTCAAACACATGTTTCAAGTTAAGGCGCACTGTGAAGGTTTTACAAGATGGTAGACATGTTTTGTTGCATCTGGCATTGAGCGTCAGGATTTCTATTCCACCCCTTTCTTTTTGTGTGTGTGTGTTACTTCTGAACATGAAAGAATGTGCATGGGTTAAATTAAAAGATGCAGTGACAAGAAGTATTCAGTACCAGATAAATATTGGTACTAAGTATGAATTTCATAAAGTAAATTCACTTTCTGAATGTACTTTAAGAAAGTGGTTAATTTTTGTGAACAAATGTAATCAAAAATTTCCACCTACTGACATTTTTATCCAGTGACGCAAAAGGTGGCAATAATAGCAGAAAACATAGCGGATGTATTTATGTTATTTCAGTTTTTTTCCTTCTCTACAGCAGCAATATTCAAGGTTATTTTCATTTGTATTTATGTCTCTCATGCACAGTTAGATAGACTTCCACAATATAGTCTGAGACACAGACGACCACACATCACTAACTTTATTAGTGATATGCTTTTCTCATACTTTGAACATTTTAATTAAACTCACATTTCTTATGGAAAACACTGGATTCTGACACTCTTAAGAAAATACAGTTAGCATACATTCATCTGCCTCTTTATTTGTCAAATCAATGGCTTGCTAGCCAATCAGCCAATGACATGGCTGTAAATGTTTTAACTGTTTCCATAACTTTCATCCCTAAAAACAACTTCAGGTGTTCTGAGATGGTTGGACCTTTTTGTCTTCCTTAGGAATACAGTACACAAAATATGGATGCAGGAGGAAGAGTGATGGCCGTTTAGTCCATCGAAACTTTTGTGAAACCAGCAAAAAGCCTAAACCCATCCGCAAACGCTGCAACGTGCAAGAGTGCAGTCAGCCCGCGTAAGTGAACTTCAGTCAAAGATACCATAACAGTAAGCTTACCACCAATCTGAATGTAGAGTATTTTAACACATGTGATGTACTAGCAGGTGGGTGGTGGAAGATTGGAGTCCCTGCAGTAAGACCTGTGGGAAGCTCGGCTACCAGACCAGGGCGGTGCAGTGTATGCAGTCGCTCTACAATGGCACCAGCAGGGCTGTCCACAGCAAACACTGCACAGGCGATCGGCCAGAGATGAGAAGAGTGTGTAACTACACTGCATGTCCCGCTCAGTGGAGAACAGGGGCGTGGTCTCAGGTAAGAAAATCAAAGAAAAATTGGTAATGAGGTCAGTTTTTTTTTTTATCAACATAATAATTGTTGTAAAAGTTGTAATCTGATTAACATACATAGAAAATAAAATTAATATGATAGCTACAATTATAGTAAACCACCAGGAGTCAGTGGTGATTTTGTTAACAAAATAAAAGGTGTTCCTCATGAATATTATTATCAAAGTTCGTTTTACTTATTCTAAGTTTTTTTACAGATCTTTCCAGAAACTGACTGGAGTCCTTTTTAGTTTTATTATTAAGCAATATTGATTCTAAAATTGTATTTATATCCATTGTGTGAATACCAGGTAGATTCTTAAAGTTAAGGTTTTGGCTTTGTTGAAAAAAAAAAAAGCAAAATGTAAACATGTACATAAATGTCAGACTCAAGCAAACTGTTTCTGCTTGTACTTTTTGTCTTTGTCTACTATGCGGCAGTGCTCAGTGACGTGTGGTGAAGGGATTCAGCAAAGGCAGGTGGCTTGCAAGGCCAGCGACAGCGCCGTCACAGAATGTGTGGATGAGAAGCCAGAAACTGTCCTTATCTGCAAACTAAGTCCATGTTCAGGTGAGAAATGACTAATGTCAACAGGAAGTGGGTTGTTTCGATGATAAATAATGGGAGGGATATCGAGTCTAGAATTGAAGACAAATTGAACACATCAAATAGTGAACACAATAAATAAAATTAACTTTTTATTCTTGTGCGCCTTGTAAATTAGATTTCTAGGTATATACTATATATACTGTATATATATATATATATATATATATATATATATATATATATATATATATATATATATATGAACATTTATATATATATATATATATGTGAGAGCATGTGAAGAGCATATATATATATATATATATATATATATATATATATATATATATATATATATTACTGCTCTTTATATATATATATATATATATATAAAGACTGAGATAAAATTGATGGATTGAGGAAATTAAGTTTCAGGAGGAAAAAACATTGCCGGTTGCATTGTTGAGACACACTTATATTGAGAACACAACAGAGCATTTCTTTTGTTTCTCCCAAAAAGACAGACTTTCAGAAAAACATCCAAAAAGATTACAACTCTGTGAATAAAATCAGATTTAATCTTTATTCAAACCATAAAGCAAGCAACAGGTAAGTAAAAGTACATATTGCTCTCGTAATGCATGACGAAGAAATGTTGGCCAACAGTCTTTTTCCTGCACCGTTTTGGCCAATTTATTTTAGAAAATGTACTTTTCATATCAATAGAGAGGCATTTTTCTGACAACTATGCCAAAAACATCTGATTATGATGTTTTTGGCTTCATAATCAGAAATAAATTGATTTAAAAACCCACCAGCTTGACATGCCAGACAGGTTTTTATACACCCACAGTAAAATGTCAGGAGACTCAGGTTGGGAGCTTGTTTACATATGAATGCTCTCACATGCTCTTCACTGCTTGACATTCTCTGTGTGAGATGCAGTTTTACAACTCGAGTTGTTCTGGAAAAAACAAGCAATGATGCACATAAATAATTGGTGGAAATATGAATATATTTGACTTACAGCTTGTCATGAATGACAATATTTAGATCATTGTTCATATTTTACTTGTAAAAGGGGAATTTAGCTGTGCAAGTCAGATGCTGTGTATTTTGCAAAGGTTTACCTGCATGATAACAAAAGCGGTTTAAAAGAAATTCAATCAGAGGTTTTGGAATTTTTTAGTAATTAGGTATTCTGTGACCCTCGGTTATGACATAATTTCAGTAATCTCCGGCTTTTCTTTATCGCTTTTCTTCTCAGTTAGTGGTTGAAACTAAGATGAGAAAAGCAAAGGAAGAGAGGGAACTAGGCATATTGAATAGCAAACACAGTACTGCTGAAGTTTTCGTTTGCTGAGTTAAATTCAAGGAATTCAATCAGCACATCAGTTGTTCTCTTGAGAGGCTCCTGTTTATAGCTGGATTTGTTGTCTTTGATTATGATTTTCAATTTTTGTGATGACTCACCGCAGGAGTTCAAAGCACTCTTGGCTCATAATATGCTCTGTGGGTGCAGAACCGTTGTTCTAGATCTGTTAGGGGTCTTTTTTTAAATCAAAAATGTTCTTTCAGTGTTGACCTACTGCAACTTTTGTTTTATTGCTCTGTCCTCAAACAGTGTGAAGCAAACATTTCTTTTGCCTTCTCCTGAAAATGCAATAAGATATTGTGTTTTCTTTTTTCTTCTTTGGCATGTTCAACGGCTTATTGTGTCTTTGCGGCCCCTTGTTATTACTATTACTTTATTGTCTTTATTGTATTGTCCTGGTCTAACAGTTTTATTTTCATTTTTCAAACTACAGATAATTCTACAATGAAGGATGACGCAGTATTCCATGGTGTTTCTGAAAGCCCCTTCCAGAAATTTTTATCTAGTAAGTTGATTTGAAATCTGTTACTAAAACAATCCCATTTACAAACCTAAAAATATCTGGAGATGCACTAATTAGAATCTCAAAGCACTATTTTCATGCTTTGTGTTTTGTAAAGCTTTGGCAGACTGATTCTATACTTCATACAGAGCTTCTGTTTCAAACTGCCTTTAGCATCTAATATTAGCATTTAGCATGTTTAGCACAATAAAAACAATAGAATCTCTGAGTGTATTCTCCAGAGAATATATACTCTTTAATTCTGGGATTTCCAAAGATCTCTCAAAAGTCACATTCTCTGTTTAAGTTTCACCCTGAATGACTGCACACATACAGTATGTCCTCCAAAAAATACAGTTTCCTCCTTTTTGCACCTTTTGTGCTTTCTGACGTCTTTTGTCATCACAGATTTTGAAAGTAGCTGAATTTGACTTTTTCCCGTCACTAAAAATGTCCAGACCAATGTGTGTTCTTGTTGTATTGAAGCAATCGCTCCATATAGCGGTGCATTCACTGATTGACTATTGGAGTTTTTGATTAAGCTCAATATCAGTCAGTTCTTCTCGCTGCGTAAATTCTTGGTGCATCTCTTACATAAATGTTTTGCTTAGTAATGTAATGTCTTCTGTTTCTAGATGAGCCATGTCTTGGGGATAAATCAATTTTCTGTCAAATGGAAGTTCTGGCTCGCTACTGTTCCATCCCTGGTTACTATAAGCTTTGCTGTGAGTCATGCAACAAAAAGGAAAGCCAGACTACACATGTTCCTGACTCCAGCTCCAAGACTGAACCTGAGACCTCCACACCCTCCCATTCTGCCTCAGCCAAGGCTTCGTGGCTGGCAACCACCACTCCAAGCCTGCCACAAACCACTAAAGCCATGAGACGACGGTTGTTCTCCACCATCCCTGTGCCAACCACGGCTGCCGCTGCTAAGATTCCTCCACCAACAGATGCTGCTCTGTCCCCACATCCCACCGTCGACTCCTTACCAAAAGAAGAGAGGAGAGATTCCCATGTGGATACTCGTCTACCTCCAGGGCCGCCGCAGCCCAAGCAAGACTCAAGTGGAGGTGTATTGAAAGAGCACAATTCCATGAGCACTTTAGGCCCTGTTGCCGCCAGGTCAAGAAGGGACAATTTAGGATCAGAGAGGGACTCAAGTCACAGAACCCTGTTGGCTCATCAATGAACCGTGAGCAATGCTGTGAGCATTAGTGGGACTGAATAGAAAAGTCAGCTCACTTCTTGTCTGTTTTTTGTAACAATGTTTTTCTGTATGACAGTGAACCCTGACAAGCCCAGTGATGGTTACCTCATCAAAACCTCAGAGCAAAATGTGTGAAGCATCTGCACACACTCTGTTCTCTGTGCTTAAAATATGAAGCAGAAGAAGAAGAAGAAAAAAAGTCAAAACACAGGTGCTGTAAACTAATCAGACTACAGGACATGTTCAAAATGTGATGACTGCATAGCTACATTCATGTTTTATATCTGTGTACAGTTGTGTTAGCCTGTTTTTTCAAGTGCATTAGAACTACTATTGAACTTGGATTGTGAACATGTTGGTGCATGTGCCCACCATAGCTTCATTAGTGTAACACCAGAATAATTATTGACCCTTTTCCAGATAAAAAGAGAATTGTAAGTATTAGATCATGAGGAAAATAGTTCATCTTTTCATTACCTCTTTGTGCCAAGAAATCTTCAGGATGGACTTTATAGATTATCTGGTTCAATTAAAAAAGGTTTAGTTGGCTCTAGCAGCCTTTATTTAATAGTGGCTACACAGGAAATGGGGTAAGGAGAGAGAGAAGACCTGCAGCTAAGGTCATCAGGCCAGGACTCGAACCTGTGATGGTCGTCTCGAGCATTAAGGCCTCTGAATGTGGGTTGTTCTTTACCCCTGCACTCCATCTGGTTAATTATTTTAACTTAATCATAAATTATCACCCAAATATACCCAGCAGAGGTTTTATTGGCAGCCCTTATTGAGTGAACCCAATTCTATTTTAATTCCAAAATTATTTTAAATAATCATTTCTTTAAGAAGAAATCCATTTTTTACTGGGTGAATAAATCTACTGTATTACAGAATAATTCATTAATTTTTTTAATATTTATTTTTGAACAAAAGCCATCTAAACAGCCAAGGCCATGGCGCATTAATTAAAAAGTAAAATAAAATAAATCAAAAGAAACATATAATTGATGATAATAATAAAATTCATGAAACCTAAAGAATTTCTTGTGGGATGATGACAGGCCAAAAGCTGATTTATGTAGGAGAGCAGTACATCTCTTTAACAGAGTAAAGGTGCTGTACATAATGTGTTTAAAGGTTGCTAAAGCTTATGTTGGAAATGAATAAATTAGCATTTAAAAGAATAGCAGAGGCTATTTTTTTAGAGTACTATGGGCCTTATTTCTCACCTTTTCTAATATATTTAGATTGAATTTATAATCTGCATACTTTGTTATCTTAACAGCAATGAGGTTTTATGTTTCAGTCTACAAAAAAGTAAACTTTTTTAAGGCTCTCAAGCAATCAAACTCCATTTTCTTTCCTGGGCTTACAGATTCTCGTTGAAATGTAGCACTGATGTGACACTATCAATTAGTATTAAAGTTTAAGGCATTCACTGTCTTGTATTGTATGTTAGCCATATTATAAATATTGCTATCCAAATTGAACCTTTAAGCAGATGATGCAAACCCAGCAATGTAAAAAAAAAAAAAAAAAGCTTTCTGTATTGATTTGTTTCATTTTAGCTTCACAACTAAAATCAATAACGTAATTTTTTAAGTGTATATTTTTTTCTGGTGGCACACTGATAATTTTATGGTCTGCATTTCTGGCAGGGACCTCACTGCTTCCCTGCCTCTGGTGCTCTTTTTTTATTGCTATTTTTATTTTCCAAGTCTAATGATGATTTGTTTTAAATGAAACCAAATTATGACTTTTGCAAGCCAACCCCATTGTACTGTAGCATGTTCTCTCTTTTGTGGGACTTGATGCTTTAAGGACTAAAAAAAAAAAACAACTTCAGAAAGAACATGTTATGATATTTTTGTAACTCCTGCAGTTTTAAGATAGTGTACATAGTGTAAATTACATGTTAAAAACATTTGGAATTAGAAACAATAGACAATGCTACCGGTCCATGAACTGAAGCTGGAAATACTTTTACACAGTTCCTGCTCTCTAGCTAACACCTTCACTATGTTCATTGTATAGTTCTTGTATATACGTACATGAATGAAAGCTTTAAGTGTTAATATTTATTGAATTTCTAAGTGGTAAAGTGAACAAAGTAAAATTCATTTCAGAGTATGTACAATGAATTTTTTTGTTGTTGTTATTTCACTGCTCTTTTTTATTTTAGTTACGTTTGTTTCAATTTGTAACAACACAGTGCCTTACAAAAGTATAAACAGGCCTTTGATTTTCCCCACTACATTTTGTTACATTACAGCCCTTAATGTGTTTTATTAAGATTTTATTTTATAGACCAACACAAACTAGAGCATAACTGTGACATGAAAAGGAAATGGTACTTGGTTTCCAAAGGATTTTTCAAATAAATACATAAAAAGTGTGGTGTTTAGGTGCTTTCAGCTCCCTTCACTCTGATACCCAAAGTAAAATCCAGTACCACAGATACCACTTCAGAAATTAGCTGACTGGTAGCTACCACAAGCTTGGTGGGAGATGCAATAAACACGTGGAAAAAGCGGCTGAGGTCAGATTGCACTACATGTAAAACCTGAGCTGAAGACAGTGTTCTGCGGGGGGGTTTTGTGGGAGGTGCACTGGCCACCAATTTAGCGTTTCCAAGACCAAAGAAGTTCAGTAATAAATGTCAAACTATGGAATATGTTCTGGGAAAATTGTGAAGTGACTGCCCCTGCAGCCAGTGTCTGACTGTTTCGTCTTTTGCACAGCCCTAAGTATGCCTATTACTGTCTCTTTTGTCTCATCCTCCTTTCCCTTTTTTCTGCATCCAACTCTAGTAATAAGCACATGTAATTTCCCGTCCGTTTATTGATGGACTGATGTGTTTGTCAGATCTGTTGGACACAATTCCGCTGCAGAAATAAACTGTTCAGTTTATCGTCTTCCTTCGTACAGCGAGATTGGAAATTTGTGACAAGACCGCTGTTCAAAGATTCTCTACATCTAATATGATGACTTTCAGCATGTGGATGTGTAAAGCTAACAGTCATACCCCAAAAGACTTTCAGCTGTGATTGCTAAAAATAAATGATGGCACGACAAAGTCCAAACAAACTTTTACACTTGTGAAGTGGAATATTTATGAAATACATTGAAGTCTATTGTACTGTGACAAAGCGTGGAAAAAATTATGGGCACTTTATGTGAATGGAGATCACAACAGCTGCTCTAAATAAGATTTTATATCCTAAAATCTTTATTTAACAGCTTATTTCATTCTAAATCAATTAATGCAGATCTACAGGACACTTTCTGTAATGAGACATGTGCTGTATAGTTTTCCCTTAATGTGTTCAATCTATTTTTGTAAGTACTAAGTAAAAACAAGTCAGCCACTACACGCGCATTTAAGCACTTTATTAATTCTATCCAGTCATTTGCAGGGTGTCATGTATCAAGAGACAAGTTGTGGCTCTTAAACAGGAAAACTTTGAGAGGTTTAAGTGGCACAATTTGACATTTATTCCTATTATAATCCAGCTTCCATCCCCCAAGCTGGTTCTCCCTTCTGCTCGCTGTTCTTCAAGGAGGTCATATCATCCAGGCAGCATTTCGTTTCAACAGGGTAGCGTTTTGCCATCCAGGCAGTCTGTCACTATGCCCCCACCTTCTTTGAACAAGGACAAGGTGCTGCTGCAGTGTGACGGTCATGAGGACTCAGTCATCTCAGACTGAGATGTTTCCGAAGATGTCTTGTGAAATCCAGCTGAGCTCGAGGCAAACCCTGATTGACAATGGACTTAGGCAGCCAGCCCTGAGGAAAAGCGAGAATTAAAGTCTTTATTAGGCTGCCTGAACTTTCTTTTACAAATATCCTCCAATGTTGAAGAAACAAATGAAGTAAGACAGTAATGTTGGGGAATTTAGTTCTTTGCACCACAAAATTTGATGTATTTTGTTTGGATTCTGTGAAAAAGACCAACACAGACAGAGTAGATGTATAGAAATAGATGTAGAGTTTTTAGTTTGTTCAGATAATCTTCTAGTAGCTTTGGCTACAGGGTTAAGACTCAGTATTCTTGTGGGAAGTTCAACCTTCATCTCAGTCTCAAGACTTTTGCAGCTTTTACTTTTTTTCAGTATTGTCTTATATGTAGCTCAAGCTGTCTTCACATCAACTCGGACCATTTTTCCAAAATTATTGTTCCCAAACTCTGATTATATTGGGATGCTTTGTTCAAGCAGTTTCTGTTCCTAAGTACATAGTACTTTGCATCCAAATTGAAATAATTTCTTTTGGCATCATAACTATCTTCATTTGGCATTAATCTTGGCACTCTTTTGTGTTGTGCTTAATTAATAGTCATTCATAGAACAAAAGCTACAAATGAAAGTTTTATTACATGAAAAATCTCATTAGTTCACCTTTACATCCATGTTGAGGAGCCATGTAAAGCTGCTTTTTGTTGAGTCCTCATCCAGAGCTTTAATAACGATGCAGGTTGGCCCATCCTCAGCTCTGTGTTAGAATAATAATAAGATGATAAAAAAGCTATGAACATTACAGTTCAATAAAAGGCTAATTATGACTTATATAATGCATGTCATGCACCCTGCATCACATTCTTTTAACTTCCCTATGTAAAAAGCCAAAAGGCGGTTAAAGTCAGTTTGATTTCTCTTGCAAACACATTTTAACAGCAGGGCAGCATTTAAATTGGGTTTGTGTCCACACAAATTGCCTATAGTAACATTCTTGTTAGCCTCAACCACACCTTATCTTTAGTTCAAACAAAATCAGTTATTTCCATGAATATAAAATAAAAACAAGAAAGATTATACCGACCGAATATCACTATGATGAAATACCTACCTAGTTAACTACTAGTGTAGTTAATATATTTATGTGCTTACTAGTTACCTAAAATCTGCACTCCTCGCATCCGAAAAAGATTAAAAGTAAAAAATCTAAATATTTGACTTTTCCTCTTGTCTTGGATTATCATTACATCTGTTTGATGTGTCATTTCCATTTCATAACCTTAACTGATCATCTTTAATAAAACACTTTTTCCAAACACAGAGATCAAAAAATTGTATGCACTTAATATGGATTTTACTTGTTCAACAAACATATTAAGACTCTTATGAATGTGAAGTGAAATGGATGATTTCAATATTTTTCACAAACAAGAATCTAAACTATGTCATGGATTTGTAATTAGGCTCATCTACTCTGATCCATGATAAATCAATACCTTGTAGAACCACAATATTCTGCAGTTAGCAGAGACTAAATGGGATATGTTTACACTTTGACTGGATCATTTTAATGTAATTTCATGTAATGCTTAAGCTCATTATCCTGTTGAAAGGGGAACCTCCATCACAGTGTCAAGTGTTTTACAGCCTCTAGAAGTTGTTCATCCAGAAGCATGGTACCTGTTTAAAAGTGGTAATGGTGTTAATTTCTGCCACACATACCATTTTGCAGGTAAAACAAAATGTGTCATTCTGATCTCATCTTTCTAGAGAACTGTCTTCAACATGTTTGCTTTCATTTAGAGGTGTCCGAGTAAAAGAAGCTGAATATGCAGAAAAAATACTCATAAATAATTTTCTTTCACCTATAGACTATGCATATGTTGTTATTTATTCTAAACAGTAAAATCATTTAGTAAATTTGAATACTTTTGCAAGGCATTGTATCTCTCACATTAGTGGATTTTGCTCACATGTTTCAGATTTTTTCTTTTGGACAAGTTTAAATGTCAGAGCTAATCAAAGCAGATGTTTTTTGTTGTAATCTCAGCACATGGAGAACTGGGAGTAACACTACTGACTTTCCATACAATTACATGAATGGTTTAATGGAGCAATTCAGAAAATTTCAACACTAAATGATAAATGGGTTTTGGAGTTTGGCTTGATTACAACATACCTCACAAATCCAGCCTGAGGTGGGAATGACTCCAGCTGAATTGCTGCTCCTGCTAGATAAAGGCAGGATTTTTCTTTGCAGCTGTGTCTGACGCTGAGGAAATCCCTTTGTCCAATAAGATTCCCTGCTGTCTCAGCTGAAACTTCGTGAGTTACGACTGTTTCAGGTCCAGCTCGCTTTAAAACCTACAACCCAAAAAACACGCATTAAAACCACATCAGGCTTTCAATAATAGTTTTGTATGTTTCATAATCCACAAAACTCAAAAAAGACATGAATATGAGCAATAAGCTGAAACAAGCAAAAAGGTAATCTTAAAACAACTGAACTATTCTAGTAATTTAGTTCAAAACGTGAATAGTTATGTAATTCCTAAAGAAGCTATCTGTTCACATAGTGCTGTGGCCCAGCATATTAAGAGAAAGTTGAATGGAAAGCAAAAAAATGTGGTAGAAAATATTCATAAGTGATAAGGATAACCACAACAATGAGAGCAATGTAAAATAAAGTCCATTTAAAAGTTTTGGGGAGTTTCACATGACATGGACAGCAGCTGGAGTCAGTGCTTCAAGTTTCAGTTTTAACTCTTACTTCCCCCCCATAATAGAAAAACAGAAATCTCCAGTAAGTTTACCCTGTGGAACTTTTTCAAGTCTGACATCTGCAACTTATAAAACATTTATTGTCAGCTACAGGTTTTCACAGGGTATTTAATGATATTGAGCTCACTTTGATTCGCTGTACGCTCGGGTTCCACTCGTTTATGTTCTCAACTCTGACAAACAGGAGGTCATAGAGGTCATCCAAGCTGGCTTCCAATACCGTCTCCAGCCTGAAGACCTTCCCAGCTCCCGGTATCACTTTGCTACAGATCACGTCACCATTGTTCTAAACAAGATGAAACATTATTCAACTTTTACATTTATGTAGGAGAGACTAAAATGAGTTAATTTGACAATAAGGAAACATTTTAAGACACAAAAGAAAGTTGGTACATAGATGTTACCTCTTGAATTTCCAGCTTCCATCCCTCTCTGTCCTCCAACATGCTGACAGCTTTCCTCAGTGCTTCCTTGCCATGTTGTATGTAAAACAGCTGATCTTCACTCACTGCCACTTCTGTTTTGGGCTCTGCAAGCAACTTGGATGAGTAAAACGTCATAGTAAAACATTAAGTAGTAGTAACAAACCTATGTTTCAATACCAGCAAGTTTTCCGATGTGATGTTTGATCTGCGCCCAAGGCTTCATTTGTGTGATCTCCTTGCTTATCACTGCTACTGCTGTGCGTTGAAGCCCTGCAAGTTAGAATGGGAGGAAGAGCGATCAGAACGTACAGCATCTGAATGGAATACAGGGAAGCTGTTTGTTTTCTAATCCCTCTTTGCTTTACCTGACATGCTCCTAAGGTGTGGGTAGGATATTCCACAGCAGAGCTTCACCACAGCAGGCAGCATGTTGTCTGTCTTTGCCAGAGACAGCAAAGTATCAAAGAAGTTTCTCACGTCTTTATACAGCTTTCGAAGGACACTCCGAAGAGATAAGGGCCGGAGAAAAAAAAGATAGAACTTGTTCTGGATTCAGTCCTGAAGGCCGTGCTTGACATGAGGTTTTTTTTTCCCCTTAACCAAAACAGATGATTGAACTCAAGGTAGGAAGGAAAGGCTGCACAAAAGACACAATAGGAAAACTGGTTTTAGCAAGAAACATGGATCATGGATAATTAAGTAAAGGTTTCCAGAGGCTTTAGGTGAGAAATAAAAACTAATTAGATGTAAAAAAAAAAACAAACAAAAAAAACTACTTCAAATAACAGAGCTGTTACTATAAATTCTGCGTTATAATAGCATTACAAATTGATATAATAAACCATGGCATTTTTTGTAGTTATTATTGGTTGGGTAATTATTTATCAATAATAATGTATAATTCTATTATAGTGGCTAACTTAATTCTGTGTCAGTGCTATTTGCTGAAAAGTTTGGGAACACTATGTTTGAGGAAAAACTGCTAACAGATGTAGAAACCATACAGTACTTTTTGGAATTTTCCCCAATGCTTAATTCCACTTTAGTTTTAATTATTTAACTTACTTACATTTTGCTTGAATATTGAATGATTTACCTCACAGAAATTCCCTAGTTTCAGCTCATTCTTCTTTCGTCAAGACCTTTTGTCTTGAGTTTCATTTGCACAGTTTCTGTGTCCTGTGTGTGCATGTGTGTATAACACTGCTCTTTGTGTGAAACATTTGATAAAGAGCCCAGAGGAGCCCTGTGATCTCAAAGCTGCCTTGCAGAGTCGCTGCTCACAGAGCGCCAGAAACCAGCTTCCCCTTATCACCAAGAGCCAACAGGTGTCCTTGTTAGAAGGATTCCTGACGTAAATGATAAACTTCACCTGCTGACAAGGCAATGTGGGTATTTAATTTGTTTCTGATGTACAAGGTTCATAACACAGTCAGAATAAACGAACAAAATTAATGAGGAAAAAGTTGAAGTCTTGGTAAACGAACAACATATTGGCAGCATAGTGACTTAGAACGATTAAAATGTAAAGTGGACTTGTACTTCAGCAAAAGAATAATGGATGCATTTAGTTCCCACGGATAATCACCTGTCTTCATTTGCCCTATGCAGTGCAAAAGGCATAGGGATGCATCTTGCAAGATGTGATGTCTATACAAGATGTGATGTTATGTAACATGTCAAAACTAGATTCATTCAGTGTTTTTCCATGGGGATGCAACTGACCACAGACATTGCCAAACCCATTTTATTAGAACCTGTCCACCTTTATGTGTCTTCTGTGCTCTAGTAAAATTTCTGATTAAATTTCAAAGTCTTGTGACCATTAACATCACAACAGTAGAAGGGACACAAGTTCATTGAGAAATCAGAATGCATAAAAAAAATGTATTAAAAAAATGTTGTCTAGAGTCAGAGCTCAAGTGTTCCTATTGGCCATTGATGCACTTGGGGATCTGATTGCCAAACTTGGGGTTTGGCTGCAACAGATTATAGGAGCAACTTTAGAGACCTCTGTCCAGAAGAGGGCAGTCCTTGTAACAGCTAAGATTCTGTGCAGACCACAAACCCCAACTCCAGGACTCAAGCCTGAAATGAAACTGTCTGAGTGAATGGGGCAAGTATATGTAATCTCTCCTGCAGAAGACAAAGCACACAAGATTATGTGGCCACCCGTGTACTTCACACTGTAGATAGTGTTCTCAGGTTTGCGAGCTTCTTCCTTTTTCTTCTAAATGCAAAGATGATCATTAGGCCTTAAAGCTTAAATTTTAGCATCATCAAATTAAGTTAATTCTCCCAGTGAATTTACAAACTATGATGTTCCTTTTGATGGTACTTCTGGGAAAATGGTTTCTTCCTCACTGAGCAGCATTTCAGCCCATACCGATATATAGTTTTTACTGTATACCGGTATACATACCGGTATACCGGAATGAAGAAAGCAATCAATTTGCTTTTTCAAATTGATTGATAACAGAAAAGACATTCATAAACACAAATAAAAAAATACAAAAATAATAAATAAATAAATATATATATATATATATATATATATATATCAACTATATATAGCAACTCAAAAATTGTGGGCTATTTTATCCGAAGCTATTTTGATTTAATGACTGTGAAAAAATTATTTAAATATCTGGTCTATCTGTACGGTTCAATAATTGTAGTGCATTTCGAATAGGAGGTTATGTTACTTAGTTTTAATCAGGTAGTGAATCAAAGCAGCATCAAACAATGCAACGACCCAGATTGCAGACTGTCTTCATTTGGTTGAGAGGCTGAATTTTGTGTGCTGTTGCTGCAATTTGTAGCTCAGTTCATAAAAATGCTCCTACAGTCTAAAATAAACCAAAGCCACTCACATATTAAGATACTGTAATCTACAAACCATTGAGATTTAAAGATCACTCGTGTTAGAAATGAGGGTAAAATTAAAAAATGGGTTTCTAATTGAATTTTCATTTTCTAGGAATTCCACAATGAGCATGAACCTGCTCATCTCTTTATCTAGTTGCATAAGCAACAAGATATGATTGCCTTAATTAAATAAGTGCAGCCAGTAAAGCAAATTAAAGAAAAAGAATGTGATAAATTCAGAAAAGTAGTGCAGACAAACTGTGGACATACTAGCTATAAATCCAAAAAGCTACTCCGCCTCTTGGATATTTGCGATGTCAAGTGATAATTGTTTTCTGTTTCTGTATTTTGTATCTGTTGGACTTGCTTGTTGTGTTCCATCCCACAGATGCGACTCTCTCGTATTTTGGTTATGTGCTGGAACATGTTTCCCTCCTTCTGCTCCACTGTCCTGACTGTTAACATAGTGGGGATGTTTATTTAGTCTAAATTTTTATTTAGGTAAGAGGTATGTGTGGAAAAAGCTGCCAAATTAATGTTCATATCTTGAAACAGAACAGTAAGGAAATGGTCAGTACTATGCAGTGTCTTGCAGAATAATTCTTACTCTTGTTAAATTACAACCGCAGGTGTTGTGTGGTTGTTGTGATCAAACATTAAAAATGCAAAGTGGTATATATTTGTGGAATGTAAGAAAATTGGTAGAGAGCTTCCAAAGATTTTTTTCTTAAAACTTTGGCTTACATTTCAATTTCAACCCTCTTTTGTTTAGTTCTTTATTAAAAAGCAGCACTTAGCACCTAAGGAAGTCCCCTAATCTGTAAGCAAAGTCCATTCAGGGTGTCATTTCAATACCGTATAAATACAGCTGTTCTGTGAAGGCCACAAAAATTTGTTAGGTAATATTAGTGAACAAACAGCAACATGAAGTAAAATTAACATACCGGACATGTTAGAAATAAAGATATGGAGAATCTCAAAGTCAATGTGATTTTGGGATGAGACCAAATTTAACGTTTGGACTTAATGCAAACCAGAACACACTATGCCCACATTGAAACATGGTGGTGGCATCATCATGCCATGGGTTGCCGTTCATCAGCAAAAAGGTTGGTCAAAGTTGATAGGAAGATTGATGGAACTAAATAAAGGGAATTTATTGCAGGTGTGTGTAGTTGAAATTTCTAGTTTTCATCCACTTAATGACTAAGCACTATTTTTGAAGCAGCACAAACTGAGACTGAGTTGGAAGAGTTACTTTCCCTTTTCTTCTGACAGTACACATATTTCAAAACTGTCCTATCACTATCATGCTCTTATCAAGAATAAGACACCAGTCTCAAGGCCTTTTTAGTCTGAGAGTTAAAACATGCAACTTATTAGCCATAAATTACAATAACCATTTTTTTTTCTCTTTTTATTGGTCTAATCGCCAAGAGTCAGCAGATGAACGTGCTAGAAGGACTCCTGACGTAAATGATCGTAAACTTCACTTGATGACTCGTTAAATTCAAACTAGGATTGCATCATCAAGGAAATTTATTATGGATGCGTTTAGGAATGGCAAAAATGACTTTTGGCACCTCAAATTTTTGCCCTCTGCTTAGATGAGTTTGGAGCCATTAAAGGGATTCTGCATTACAAATTGTGATTCTATTAAGTGATTGTCTCAAAAATTAATAATCCTCACAAAACAAAAAATAAATATTGCTTTCTATGCAAATCATTTTAATGACCAACACAGTCATAGTTGTGGTTTAAATGTTTCCTGTTCATTTATTTGGTTGTGATAATTGCACAATTGCCAAGTCTGATATATCAATCATGTAATATTAAAGAAAAAGAAAAGACTGGATGATGTCTCAAAAAATGTTCAGTGGAAAACAAACACACCAAAAATCTCTGCTTTCAAATTCTCTGACAATTTTTTGCTTGCAATAAGCGCTAAGGTGTTCATTTGCTCTAGATGGACAAGTTTCCTAGCATTTTAAAACCACCAAAATAAAATCAGCGGTGTTCTTGTGGGAACAGGATGGAGCATGGTGACTCAAAACATTAGAGGTAATGTGGGCTTCTTCAGCAAGAAATTATTCACATGCCATGTTTGTCTTAAAAACACTAATGATTCAGCAACTCCTTTTATGTTGTGCACTTACAGACAATACCACTGACAATAGCAGTACTTGTTGTACCTTTAAAAAGAGAGAAATTAACTTGACTTAACATTCCAGCCATTATAAAAGCTCTTAGTTTCAAGAAACATTCCATTATAAAGACAAGGTATGTTATGTGTAAATGATGAATGTTTTTTGTTCTAAGATAGATTTCTGGTAAATTATTTGTTTGTTTCTTTTATACTCACCATTGTTTGTCCCCTTAGATGCTACAGACTGAGCAGGCATATGGGAATGCTGCCCTGCAACTTCCTCTTTAAATTGTAACACTGGGTACAACCAAATGGAGGGGTTTCTTTTTTTGCATTGTGTTGCTTGGGTCCTTTAAAGTAACCTTTAAAGTTGTCGTGTATTAAATGTATTCTTTTGCAGACCATTTAGTTATGCAGATGAGATAGTTGTTTGGTTTGACCTGTTTTCGCATGGTATAGCTTAATGATGTGCAGGTGTGTTGCCAGTTCTGTATAAAACCAGTAAGATTTTGACCACTTGAGATGGATGAGTAAAATCCGCAAGAAGAACTTAGAACTGGTAGCTGATGCTGCTTTCCTATCATCTTTTGTGACCCTTTGATGACACTACTTCACAATCACTACTTATTTTGCACGCACAAAACTCTTTCATCCCTCTAATAGGAAAAAAACCCTTCTCTGAAGTATTGCCATGGCAGCTGCCCAGATGTATTGATGTATTCATTTATTATCAACAAAATCCAAGCAACTCTTTTCTTGTCAGAGAGGCTTCTCTTTAAAATACTTAAAGGAAGATGTTTTACATATTACCAGCTTCTGAGTTTTTGCAAGTTAGACTGAAACTTATGATTTGGCAGAAGCAGTAAACCATGAACCATTAGCTGACATTACACAGGCTCTCTTTTTTAATGTATTTTCCCTTTTTTAGTTTCTGTGATCATTCTTTTTTCTAGATTTTATATGATGTATGATGACTCGTCAAATGTTTTTAGCAATTTTGAGGCAAAAATGCTTTGCTTCTGCAGTCATTTTTTGATTATTCCATTTTTATTGCATTTTACAGATGAATATGAACGTTTGAATGAAAGGCACATAAACACCTTTGTAAAATAGATTTTGTTGAAACCGGGCTCTTGCTGCTGTTGGAACTCAGACATGAAGGACTGAACTACATACAGTGAACAAAGAGATTTATATAAAAACTATTAATCCCAAAATACACTGCATTGCCCAATTTTAGTCAATTTTAATGAATGGTTAAGAATTGATTAAAGGTATGAGTTCACCTGAAAGACAGCTGATCTGACAAACTCAAAATCAGAAGAAACATATTCAGCAGGCATAAATAAATGCTTACTGAGAAGCTGTGTCTACAGCAAACAAAAAATATATCTAAAGATTTAAGTTAACTACAAAACAGAGCTAATTTAAATCTCCCTGATTATATGGGTTTCTATATGAATTACGTAGGAATTATATGTGTATATTTTTCCAGTCAGAAGTTTGAATACCCTCATCATTTATTAATTTGGGGCTTCTGATGGTTTATTAATAAAAAAAATTATTAAGTCTTTTTTCTTGACATTGAATGATTATACCACAACCTCTATGGATTTTAAAAAACAAGAAGTGAATGCAGCAATTTCAACTTATGGAGGATTTTCTCAAATTGATACAGGATCAATTTACAACTTCTCTCACATATTTGGTTAAATGTCCCTAAGTGATATATTGCAAACATCATAACTCAGTAAGACTAAAAAATCTCATGCAAGGACCAGCAAAAGGGTGACCTTGTGTACACAGTCAAATTCAGGCAGAAAACTAAACAATTGCTTGGAAGACTAATGGCATAGACCTTTAATAAAGTTCCACTTGGAACAATTCCCAGAGCTTAACATCCCTCTGATGTATCCATTTCCAAACCAGTATTCATGTGCGCTTAGAATCAAAGTCAAGGTGCGACACCCACTCCGATCCAAGCTCAACTGCTGATTTGAGGTGAAGTTCAAGGATTTGGAGGTGGTCCTTCTCCTTGATCTTTCCACCCACTTCCAAAGTGAGTGGGAAAATCAAGAACTTAAATGTGCTGATTGTTACACAGGGCTTTCTTTCTTTCTTTCTTTCTCTCTTTCTTTTTTTCTTTCTTCCTTTCTTTCTTGTTTTCTTTCTTTCTTCCTTTCATCTTAGTTTGACTGAATCTGATGTTTTGGCAAAAATGGATTTTTACAACATAATTATTCAAAATAAACATCAAGGCAGGCTTGCAGCCATTAGAACATAATAAATTCATTCTTATGCAGACAATTCTCCTTTAAAAAACATCACAAAAGTTGTTTGTTGTATATATATTCAACAACAGAATAAGGAACTTTCAAATGTACCCTTAAAAGCCCAAACTTAATTTCTCAATCATAGCTATGATGACTCTATGTGAACTTCTGACTGCAGCTATTCTTCTCTATATGGGATTGCAGTAAGAAGGTAATTCATGTGTTTACAGAACCAATACCAAGTTTTGGTAATAGTATGGTAATAATTTATATATTCTCCATCAGTTGGACTGTAGAATCCTACGGTTGATCATAACCTCCTGCATGAACTTCAAGCACTTCGGTGCTTCCAATTCTTTCTGCAAAACAAACATCAATTTAAATTCAAAGAAACCAATCAAACACCAGCCAAAGCAGCACTCGTTCAATTTAAAAAAACACATGGGAAATTACTGAATTACTGTAAAAATGTGACAAACATGCAGTGCTTTGTTTCAGTCAGAATACTCTTTTTCTTTCTTTTTCTTGTTTTAGTTAGCTCCACAAATAAAAGAGGGTTCTTTCAGATGTTGAAATAACTTCTGCATCCAATATAGCCCAAAATACACAAAAGCTCAAGATGTAACCTGGAATGTTCTTGTGCTGAAAATCAAACCATGCTACATGCAGTTATTGGCAATTGTTGGTTCCAATGGTTACACAACTAGTCATTAGATTCAGAGCGTTACTATTCACATAGAGTCAGGTTGGTTTGGGTTGAAATAAAATTTTTTGAAAACTTTTGTTTGTCTGATATTAAAATTGTGTTTGAATATTTGAAACTTCTAAGAGTGACAAAAAAAGCTCTGGCTGAAGAAGACTGTATGGGTGGCAAATATCTTTTACACAGTACACTACAAACTGTAACAATTTTATAAAACACACACATATAATTATTTTCCCTTATTCTTAGTTCCAGTACCTTCTTTAAAGGCTAAATGAGTCTGAAATAGTGTGAAACTGTTCTGTATCAAGTTTAAAAGAGTCTCAAAGAACTTTGAGGGCAAATTTACTGAGAAAGAGTAGTGGGTCAAAAAGGGAGTAGAGGAATTTTAATAACTTGAACATACCCCCTACTCTTCCATAATAAATTCATGCCTGAAGGCAAAAACCCTGGTTAAAATAAGATGTATTACATTATGGAGAGAGCTGTCATTTCATCTAAAGACACGGGTGTCAAAGGAATGAAGGATAGGTGCATTAAAAAAACTTCCCCGAGGCTAAAAAAAGTGAAGGAAAAGATTCTCCAGAACTGTAAATATACAGATATAAAATCTTCCAAAACATGTTGTTAATTACAACCAGTTATTGGGGCCTGCCATGCAAAGCAATGGCAGGAACCTATTACTATTGTCGGAGAGAAACCGCTGGGTGCACACCTACAAATGAGGTATCAAAACGTGCAGAAAATTCACGCCATTGGAGCTATTATTTGTGGTGGGATTTGGGCTTAACGTGGCGACATAATTCGCAAAAAACTACGAAAAAAACCCCATTATAAGTCAATGGGAAAAATCCTAGAAATACCCTATTTTTGAGGATTTTCTGTGTCGTCACAAATTCACCTAGAAATGCCATTCAAATTTCATTTTGTAGATACGTCTGTGATCTCTTCGAAAGTGAAGACGGCTCGTCGATACCAGTTACGGTTTGTCCACAATTTGCCTCTAAGCGACCCAAAGTTTCTCATTTTTCCTAAAGTTACAGTGCGTCTCTGGCTGCTTAGAGTGAGAGATGAAGACAACTTTTTCAGCCCAAATCATTTTTGAAATCGCCATCACGCCCACAAATATCGCACGATTAGTATCAAAATCGGTCCTGACATTGATACGCCTGTCTGCTCCGGTAAAATGTTTTCGAAATTTATCTAGACCGTACGGTTTTCTGTCACGGTGCTTCAGAGCAAAGTCATGCGACAGGATTTTCTGAGGCTGTCTGAGGCTCTCTCCCATGTATTTGAATAGAATTTCAGATCTGGGCACAACATTTCTTTCTCTCATCGCTGTAAATGCTCTGAGTGAGGTACAGATATGAATCTCGGGACTATCGCAGAAGACACATTGACCTCTCATACGCTTTAAACGCTTTTCGAATATGTATTACGGTTCCCCAACAGGAAGGATTTGTTTCCAATGCTTTTTGTCAGTAAAACGTGTTTGCTCAAACACACAATTGTGTGTTTGACAGCTCAGAGCTCAGAGCTCACACCCTGCTGAGACCATTATTTGCCATAGCAACGGATCTCAAGAGGCTATTGGCTGCTGGTTTGGACTACAAATACGCATCGCTGTAGTTCTATCTATAGTGGACCGCTCAGTTGAAACAGATCAGGACTGAACTGGCCTTTAGAACTAATTGCTGCTATGGGCTGTATATAACTGATTTAACTCAGTAACTGTTACACATGGTATTAGTTTGGCCCTTTGAAATGAAGCATACTGAAAATTTCAAAATAAAAGCCTTGAATATTTTTACATCATGTAATTGCTCTTTTTGGCTTTATTTGACTTTTTCATGCAAAGCACTGTTACACATGGGATTCGTTCGGAACTTTGAAATTAAGCATACTGAAAATTTCAAAATAAAAGCCTTGAATATTTTTACATCAACTACTTGCGTTTTCAGCATTATATAACTGATTTAACCCAATGACTATTACACATGGGATTAAAATAGACTGTTTTGCATGAGCAGCAGATAGATCCTCTATTGCACATGTGTCAAACTCAAGGCCCGCGGGCCACATGTGGCCGGCTACGTCATTTTATGTGGCCCTCTCCCCCCTACCACCGTTTTACAGCCCCATTGATTGACTTAAAATAGGTTTTGAGCACGAATTGACTACAAACTACATATCCCATAATGCCTTCCGATTCTTACCAACCAACATTACGGCTTCTCGCCACTAGAGTGCAGCAGAGTCACCTCAAGCTGATTATTAATTTTCCCAGCGAATAAAACTGAAACATCGAGAAGCTAACAAGCTAAAGAGCGAAGTCCCGTGATGTTTCAATCGAGGACTTTTACCGTCTACTGCCCCCTGATTTGATGCCACAGCTTCGACTCCATGCAGCTCGTGCTTTGTCCACGTTTGGAAGCACCTATCTGTGCGAACAGATGTTTTCAATAATGACTTTAAACAAGGCCAAGCACAGATCGCGCATTACTGACGAAAACCTACACGCCGTTTTGCGGATTGCCACAGAATAGAACTCAAACCAGACATGGACGAACTGACCAGGGGAAAACGGTGCCTGACATCCGGCCAGAAAACATTGGTAAGCACGAACAAACTACATTTAAATAGAATGAATGTAAAACCAAAACTCAGTATACTGGAATATGCATATAGTTTATTGATTTTGCTTGTGTTTTGTTTATTTACAGAACACAACACAATGAGGATGTGTGTGAGTTGGTGACAGGGTGAAGAGGGATCAGCGTTGTGTTCAAGGACAGTTCGTTGCGTAATAAATAACGAAAAAGTTTTGTGAATGAAGTTGAGAGTTAATATCAAAACTTGTTTTTTATTATTTGTCTGCTTATCTTCAAAGCAGACAAAGAATAATTTTCCCAGCGAATAAAACTGAAACATCGACAAGCTAACGAGCTAAAGAGCGAAGTTTAGCTGAGCAGTTTAAAAATACTGAGCATATTTTTAAACTGCTCAGTTTAAAAATACTGTAATTTTTAAACTGAGCAGTAATTTTACATCCATGCAAACTCAAATGTAATATTTAAAACTTGAATACATAAAATCAGTTATTTAACAATACGAGGTGTTGTTTAAAAATAAAAAAGATAGCAATTTCTTTTTATTGCAGAGACATTAGATTCTTAAATTTATGGTATTCTTTAAATGTTGTAATTTTGGTTCATTGTAAACTTTACCTGTAAAAAGTTTGTAGAAATCTTTAACATAAGGTCAATATATATTTTTAAACTGTAATATGTTGTGTGTGTGTGCGTTATTGAAAATTTATATTTGTGACAATCATTAGGTAAATGCTAATGAACTGCCTTCCTGCAGTTTATGAGCATTGAACTGTTACTAAACAGTTCAATGCAAGGTTCATTAGCGTTAGCATTTTAGCTTCAATAAGCTATTAGCTATTTATTTTACTTTTTAGCAATGTTTAGTATACTGAATGGAGTAAATCAATTACAGAAAATATCCTAGTGATTTCCCACATACTGATGAAAGCAATGACGCTAACATTAGCGTTTCTGCTGATTTTAGCTGATATACTTACTTTATAATACTGAATGGTGCACGTCCGCCTCACTTAACGTTCTTGCGATTCTCCGCGTGCCACTGATTACGTTGCGGCGTTCTTTAGCGTCGACGCCGATTTGTAGCGTGACGACGCCGGGCCCATGCCCGACGGGCGCGCCTTGGCAGGCCCCGGCTAAATTTCTTCCGAAATTTTCTAGTTTACCTGATTGTAATTAACTGGTTGTAATTAACCAGTTGAAGTTGATTTTCTTGGTGTGAACAAATAAATGAATCATGTTAATATATTAGCTTTAAAACTAGTGATAAAATGCAAGTCATCAACTTGACCTGGACGGACTAACACAAAGTTAGTCCGTCCCAAAAACCCAACAAAAACCCCAAAAAATCCTCAAGAGACATCAATACTTTTGCAATACTTTTGCAAGATGCTGTATTTTTAGTCTGGATTGGCACATGAGTTGTTTAGGTATTAGTGACAAAGATGTTTTTTTGTGACAAGCCTAGAAGAAGGAGTTTGTAGTGATACAGCAGAGTGATAATTTTACCTGTTTGTCCTGAAAGTAGTAGGTACTGCTGCAGTGCAGACTCAGAGTCTGCCTGCAGGATCTAATAAAGTAGCTCTAAAACCTGATAATGTAAAAGCAGATATCACCACATTATTCTGCAAACCACATACATCAAGGAGTTTCTCAAACTTATTGGTGACAGACAGAGTTGTGCTACAGGGTATAAAGTGATGTATAGCTTAAACCTTTGCATCCTATTTCTGGGACATCTGAGCTTTACTTTTGATCTACTTTCTCCTAGTAAAAAAAAAGTATATGGTTGTGGCAGTATTAACCTCTACACTCTTCTAAAGGTCTACTTTAGACATAAATGGAGAAATGAAGGATCGGTTGAGTTGTGATTCACCATGAATTCTTGATTACGGAGTGGTTGAGGATACTTCTTCTGCTTATAAAGTGATTTGTGTTGCAAAAAAGTGATGGATGGAGGAATGATTCTTCCGGTTTCAGCTGAATATTGAGTCTTTTGTAGGATGTGTTTGTTAAAGGGTTTACGTTGGAATACGTTTTAAAAGTGTTCTAATTTAGTTAGCAACTAAATCATGTAAAACAGCAAACAAGTACACTTTTGGCTGTGTGCGAATTTCCATACTTCATAAATATGTTATCAGTATGTCTGGAGTACCATCATACGCCAGACATTCATTACCAAGAACTACTTCTAAATTCAGTCCCCGCAAGATTCAGTCATGTTCAAAGAGGACCCAACAGTCCCAACACAATCTGTTTCAAATTCATTCATCATATTTTTTCATGTATAAGGTCATTAGACATTTGCATACTTCCTTAATTACTGTTGTATGATTATCTCATGTTTTCTTTGTTTACTTCAACTGTAATTTAAATTGGCCAATTTAATAATTAATTAATGATTAATCTTATTCAGATATTTCTCTATTTTAGTTCTCAGAAATCAGTAATGTTTCATTTTGATAGAATAAACTACAATATTGGTGTTCCTCTCAATAAAATTATGATTCCCAGACCAAAGACAACAACACTAATTTTATTTTAGCTCCACTTTTCAGAAAGTTGGTTAAAGAGGAGAGTTAGAAATGGTGCAATAGATTAAACTGCTGTCATTCCTCTGATCATCCGTGTTGCACCTAAAAACACACAGCAGGCTCCACTCTTTGCCTGCAGCAGTACCAAGTTACATAAGAAATCTCAAAGTGATCAATAGTGGGGAATGGGAAATACTGCATCTCTTTTCCTCACAAAGAAGCTAAAGATTGTGCTCAAAGTTTCACAATTTACAGAGCACCCGCACCTAAATGGACCGCCATTTTTTGAGACCAGGAAGGGCTCTCATTGTTCATATTTGTCAAGGTAGCTGAGTTCAAAATTCTCTGAACAATTAATGCCACTCATGAACACCTATATATACAGTTCCAGCTCCAACTTGTTCTACATGCATTTTTCTTTCCTTCTGATGAGCCAGTTTTGAGTTGTGCTTAAGATCACTCTAATTTTACCTTTTCATCTGCTGTCAGGTTGAATAACGGAAGGCACTGCTCATGTTATTTTTCTTTAAGCTGCAGGGCGTCTTCAAAGACTTTCAGGTGAGTAGGTGGATATTTCCATATGCCAAAGAAAAATGTTTTTTCTTTGACGTGAATTTTACTGTAAAAGTTACAAAAGTGGCCAAATTTGTATTATATCATGTTATTAAACTTCAGACCTATTCCACATCCCTACAAACACTTTCACTATAAATATGTTTTTGTTGCTCTTTTAGGGGTTGAAAAGACAGACTAACATTTGCAGCAAGGTCTCTGAGTTCATCCCTCCAGGCCTCTATCCCTGAAAAATAAGAGAAAAAAAATGAGAATGAAGCCTTAGAAAAGTAATGAGAAAATAGAATTGCATGTGTGCCACCAACATATCAGATTTGTTTTTGTTTCCAAAGGCTTCATGAAGATTTGAAGCAAATGGGAAAGCCGCTGACTCTGGCGCTTTTTGGAAGACCTGGTTCTTGAGAAGTGGATGAAGAAATAATGATGAGATGACATTTCTAACCATGAAAATAGGCCTGCCATTGAGTCCTAGTTAAAACATACAAAATAGTTATTTCACTAACATTCTTGGACGGTATAGTTAACAGAACAGAAATGTGAGCATTTCCACAAATATAAAGGTTTTCTGATTGCTTTGGGTTTGCAGTCATTTAAACCCCATTGATATGGAATTAAGTATTATTATACAAACAAGACATAATTTCTGCTTTCAGAAAAAGACAGTACAGGAAAATGTTTAAACTGTGAGTGTAAGTAGGTTAGGAATAAAAGGCAGCACAGCACAGCAAGATTGAATTCAAGAAAGAGTACCATTACTTTGCTTAAGTAAGCATAGAAGTATGCATATATAAGACTAAGATGAAAGTAATCGTCCCAAAAATAAAAAAAACAGAAAAATGCTCAAGTCGGAGTAAGATTATTTGGAAAAAACGTACTTAAGTGCTGAGGAACTGTTCTTCTTCTTCTTCTTCTGCTCCTCCTTCTTTCACTGTACATTCTGCACTAAATCAACAATATTCAATCTCATTTTAATATTACTAAGATTCTGAACCAACTGATTTCTTAACATGTTGAATTGTTCAAAATAACATGCTTTAGCATCCCATCTTCCCCACAATCACATTTCCCAGTCTGATGCTTCCCTATTAGAAATAATATTCTATTCAGGACAGAATATTCAATTCTAAGTCATGAACTAATTTTCTCTTCTCTCCTGTTCATTTCTGTTCTTCTCATTTCTCCAATTTTCCTCTGGATTTCGTAAAATCACCGTACTTCCCTTTCTTTCTCTCATAACTTTTATCTCCTCTTTTCTGTTTTTTGTGTTCATACTGTGTTACAGTATAACATCAGATTTAATTTGCAGACATTAAATGAGACAAATTCTGGTATTTCAAAGGATAAAAATGAACTAATGAATGGGTCTGAAAGTAAATGAAGAGATCAATTAAAAATAACAAATTCAGGCTGAATAAGCAAACATTCCCAAATCAAATTAGCCTAAAACGTTTGAAACCTACATTTACATTAGGTAGTGTATATATGTTAAAATTAGTGCTTTTCGAAGGTAAATGGTGTCTGATGAGTTCAACTGCTGCTCCTTTTTCCTGTAGTTCCCCCAGAGTTTTGAGTTATGACTGGAAGTTTGGCCTCAAACCAAAAGAAATAAAAATGCTTAAGTAAAGGAATTTTACAAGGTGATGTAACAGAAATAGCAAAAACTTATGCCGATTGATTGCAAATTGCTGCCTCCACATGTTATATAAGGTCCTGAAGACTAAGTCACAGCATAAACCTATACTTATGCTTCCTACCATCAATGACTTTCCAGGAAAATAAGCTCAGATTCTGAAAAAAAAAACAACCTAATTAACTTTATAGCAGTTCTATCTATGCTTTAGAAAGCAGTAGAATCCAGAGGGGGCTTTGTATTGCTTAGGAACCTGATGGGAGCTAAATACTAACACTAGTGTTCTTGCGCATTCTGTTTTATTATTGGAAAGTTCAAATGAAAGTTTAAAAATGTGAAAATTTAAAGATTGATACTGTAAAATACATCTTAAAATCTATTTCTTTCTGCTGGCTGCTTTTCCTCCTTTGATAAACACTTACGATTTTATTAAAAAGAAAGTCTGCATATGTTTTCTCTTAATGAAGGTTATCAACAGAAAGATTGTACAGTCTGAGGGTTGTTCCTATGTCATATAACAAATATGGGCCTAAATTTAACATCGTCTCTCTTTCGCAGCCCAGAAACTGGGTCGTTTTAACCAAACACTAGGACAGAAATTGTGACTAAACTTTAGAGAAGAGACATTATTATTCAAATATCACCATTTTGAACCAGATCAGACTCCACTGAACCTTTTCAGACATTTTAATAAGAAATGATAAGATCGTAAAATTGATTTATTTCATCCCAAACATTACTGATTATGGGTTATGCTTTTCAAACCTAACCTTGCCTTGTGTTACTGCATCAACTCAGTGCTGGACTGGGCCATATTTGACCTAACACTGGTTTATCAAGATTGCCCAAATTTTCAATATGGCCATTTTCAAATTGGGGAAACTCAGATTTTTAACTTAAATATGTCAGCATAATGAAACTATAGCTCAGCTTTCGTTGTTCAGTGCTTTGCTCTTGAAATTTGCACTCGAAAAATAGAAGATGTATCACAGTAATTAGTATTTTACTGTTGGTGGTATGTCTATTCTGCACACTCAATCTGTGCCTTGTTGTTCTTCAAACCTTCTGCTTCCATGGAGACCAACACAAGCTCAGATACAAATACTCAAAGAAAAATCTAAAGAGAGCAGCTCACTAACACAGTCATCAAGGGGAAAAAAACATTCTCCTTTTCTTTTAGATTACAGTTTGTTTTTTGAAGACTATTTTCCACAATTTTGTATTTTGTCATTCAGTCATTACAACAGTTCCTTGTTTTACCTCAGCTGTTCCTCATCTGCTGGATTGACTCACCTGTTTCACATTCAGCATTCCCCCCGGCACAGTACTTAAAGGCTTCATTCACTTTGTCAGTTTTTTTGTGCTTACAGAGCCTTTCACTGCACTTCATTGCTGTATGTGTTTGTGTTTGGTTGATTTGTTTCAGATTTATTCACTTCACTTTGCCTGCAAAGTGAAGTGAATAAATCAGTTCAGGTCCTTAACAAAAACACCAAATCATGATAATGCCATAACTTTTCTCACACAGAAAGCAATTTAACTCATATAGGAATTACTGTCACTGCTTCTAAAGTATAGCATATTGACAAGTTATATTAATGTTATATATAAAATTTATTTCAATACACTGACTCGGTCAAAAATAAAATTTCACATAAGTATTTTCAAGTGCTTATGGTACAAATTATATGCCTTCTACTGTTTTGGAAGTCTAACAAGATGATATTAGCTCAATGAAGAATTATGGGGTGTGCTCTTTTGGTTTCTACACTGTAACTAGTTAGTTTTTCATAACTCGAACTAATAATTTTTTTTTTTTGCAAGTGACTGAAAAGTTTACCGCAAGGAAAAGGTGAGGAAGGAAAACACTACCCTCTCCTTCAAACAACTGGAATAAATCTTTCAACTTTTACAGAGAACTTTAGCAGTTCAGAAGGCAGGAAGAATGTGAATCAGGGGCCAACTTAAGATAACTCCCAAACTTCACCACAACTTAGTATTGATTTGGTAATACTTGTTTCAAAATATGTATCCATTAAGCTCCTAATTTGTATCTTTATGGTTTAGTAAAAATCTGTTTTGCTTTTTATGTAGTAATAACGCTTTTGTCTGGCAATCAACTGCCTCACTATTTCCAAAAGTGAGTATAACAGTTGTCCAGGTTCGATACTGTGTGTAGAGAAAGAAAGTGTGCCATTAGCGTACATCAAACTCCACACACAAACTGAAGATCACACAAACCAGAGCCAAGGCCCTGCTGACCACCATCAGTAGCAAAGCCAGGGCCACTTTAATCTCACCTCAACAACTCTAAAGTGAAAACGTTTCCTTTTTTATCTGCCCATCTCTAGCTGCGACAGATGAAAAAATTAAGCATTAAATGAAAAGTTACGATTTACAAATGAGAAAAATTTACATCTCAATCAACTCACAATTCACAGCTTCCCAATTTTTAGAAAATGAGATACAAAAACATCTAAATTTATAATCTAAGTCGATTTTAATTTAAAACTTTTTTTAACTGATAGAATTTTTTGTTTTTATAGATGTCACATGAGTCCTCTTTCATTTAACCAACAAACACCAATTTAAAAGTTTTAGTTAATGTCAAACAACGCCTGTTGCTGTGGAGACAGCCATTAGAGGGCGGATGGCTGACGCCCACGCAAACAGATGACAGGAGAAAATGGAAAGATCATCCGTTCTTCTAAAGCACACTACTGAGTACACCATAATCACACTAGTTGACTAAACTCTGTCAGGTGCATTCATTTCAAATGTTTTAGCCAAATTCCATCTACTCATGTTGTTGGAAAGAATAAATTTAACTTATAAAGCAGCACCGAGAAGTTCAAGGAGAATGCACTCATAAACGAGATCTATCAACATCTCTTTTTCATATATATGTATATACATTCCTAATTCAGCAAGTTCATATTTGTTAAGATAACAAAGTGCTCTTCGTTGGCTGTTGAGATGATTGGTAAACATCTGAGTATGCAGCACACAGGGTTTGTTCCAGACAAGGAAAAAATCAGCAGAAAAGGGAGGAGAAACTTTAAAGCACCCCAGGATCATGACACAGATTTTCTAGAAATCATACTTTAAAAGAAAATAACGGATTTTGCCAGTCCTTCAGAAATAGACCACAGACTCAATGAGGAATCTAAGTGGGTAAAAAGAATAGTCAGAATGAGGAGATGGAGCTGATGAGTTACAGATGTTGGATGAAGGGTGAGGAGAGGATGACTTGGCATGCAGCCTGCCCAAAAAACTAGAAATAAATGTACGTTTTACATCAAGATGACAAACCTTGACATCTGCCCTTTTTTGAAAGTTAATCGTATCCCCTGTGAAATTTGTATTTTACTTTGATTTAACTGTACATTCCACCAGCAGGTGAGTTAGAATCCACCAAAAGTTGTTCTTTATGATGCTCCAGACCATAGACTAAAGAAAATCTATTATGATAACTCCGACAAGTGATCCATACTAAAACTGTTGCTTGTTATTATTAGATAATTAAAGCCCGTTTCTGTTCATAAATCATGCTGTCGCCCTTTTCACCAGCTGACCTGCAGCGCTGATACCAGCATCTATTCCTGTGTTAGGCCGCTAAAACATCGGTATCCCCTGACGGATTATCTGTCATGGCAATCTGGGATTTGCTGTAAAATTGTCTTCCTGGGTTTAAATTATTCAACTTTTATCTTTCATTCTAAGTGAATTTGTAGAAATCTCATTATATGAGTTTTTCTTAAAATGTAAACACATTTGTAAAACATAAAAAATCTAAAAATATATTTCTGAATGTGATGATTATGGTTTTGTATGTGCAGTCCTGACAAACAAGATATGCAATGAAAGTAAGTAAGAAAAATTTGTCAGATGAATTATATGACGTCTATCAAAAATATTCACAAGATCGCATTTATTAAAACAGAAACCTTTACACTGTTGAAACTCTAATCCCCTGAATTCTAGATATGTCTTAAGAATAAAAGTTGGGTTGCAAGACAGAAGCTTTTTCTGTGTGATGTTCTGATGAAACAAAATTTTAACCTTTCAGCCCACAATACCACATATTAATTTTTAACTTAGTGGATCAAAAAGCATTCACCGGGAGTAAACGTAAAGTGTGCAAGGGACTGGCAGGACTGCAGAATAAAATTGGATAGAGAAATGTTATCACAAACTGATGCAAATAGCATGCTGAAAGACTTCAACAAAAGAAGGCTTAATGCTTTAAACATAAAGGAGTGTCAGTCAGGCATGAGATTTAAGGTGATGAAACATTAAATAAATGCTATTTTCCAGTGATTTGCAGGTTGTTTGTCCATTCATTGATTTCCCCAAATCCTGTGAATAATCTTCAAGGTATTAATAGAGCAGTCTTGTAGCCTGGCTACCAAACAGTAACATGAAACTGTGATCTCATCTCACATAATTTAATGTCATAACAGAAAGCTTGAACTTTATAAAGTGTGAAGGATTAGGTTTTAAATACACAATGCCTTCCTTCATAAATTAAATACTTTGCTTTATATATATATATTAAACATGTTAGTGCAAAGCTCCTCATGACTCACTTTTTCCACTTACCTGGCTTTTTCTGCTCTTTTCCAAAGGACTTCCAGTGCTTAACGAAGCCCACCAAGGCCATTAAGAAAGATAATAATGTGACAAATGGGAGAAAACAAACACCGATCAGTCTTCTTTTATACTCATTCATTGATCCATGAAGCTTTGCTGTAAGCTCAAAAAGATTTGAAAAAGCTTATTTTTCATAATGTGTGGTCAGATGAGAGTTATGAGGCTTAAAAGACTGACAGTTTTCTCATTACTTACAAGTTTCATACATTCAAGCATGTTGATGGGAAAAGGAGTCTTTGAACATGTTTTTCAATCAGTAAACTAAGAAATATATACAGTATATACCTATCAATTATTCAGTCAAATGTTTTTGAATGGAAGGGTCAATGGTACAAAAATATAAAACAACAACACCAAAGGAAACATAAATGGGTTAACTTTAGATTATCTTAACTTCCCGAGCAATTCTATTTTTTGTTATTATTATGGCCGTGGAACAGCCTCGCCTTCTCCTGTGCTCTGTTGATGGTTTGAAAAAAAGACCTTTCAGATAGGCTATTAATGCTTATTATCATGTTTCTCTAGTAAAGTGAACAACATTTTTGCTGTTTTTGTAGAAATGTTGCTTGCTGAATCACACAGTTTAACACAGGCAGTAGGATAATTCTGAAGAATCAGGGGCAAAGAGCTAAAAGTGGAACATGTGGAGCGGAAAAGTTGATGATTCAAGGACTTGCCATTTCTACTCTAGGAAATGGTAAAATGTGCAGCCACATTAGATGAATACTAATGCTTTTATACTAGTTCTTATTTTTTTTGCAAGAGTGTGACTGATTATAATTATAAGGCTGTGAAAACTTATTTCAAAAGCTTTTTCACATCATTAATCTTGCAACTAAATTATAAACAGATGAGCCAGGCCCAACATCAGTGTAAAATCTGACAAAATGTAATTATGAAAAAAAAAAAAGAAAAATAGAAACAAATTCTTTGTCATATTGAGTATTTGTAGAGGACTCAAATACAAATGAGAAATGCTAGAGAGAGAGAAAAAGCTCATCTAGTGAATGGAATTGACAGGAAACCTGAGTGAAGACAATAAGAGGATCTGAGTCTGACATTACTGAGTGCAATAGTGGGAACTTAATTACTTGATGCTACGGTAAAGGAGCAGATGGAAAGCAGGTGTTCAACAGCAGGAAACAGAGGGACTGAGGGAAAACAGATTGTAAGCTCTTAGCCTTGTGGGAAGTGTTCAGAGAATATTTGAATCTGAAATTCCTGCACCATGTAAAATTCTATCTTCTTTCATTTATAAAATTTGTTTTTTCAGTTGGATTGCAAATGTCAAAGTGGAAAAGTTTTGATTATTATCTCATTTTCTTACATTACCATAGGGTGAAGCAGTCTTTCTACAGTCTGTACATTTTAAACAGCGTTTATTTCATAGCAAACCTTGTAAGAAAAGGGAAAATTCCCGAAAACCAAGCATGAATAAAAAAATAAAAAAAATCATTCAAAATTTGTTGAAAATTTGAAAAAATATGTGACGTGAATCTCCATTAGAATTTCACGTTTGATATGTTTAAAGAGAAAAAGAAAGTAGGAGACAGACTGAGAGAGATAGACAGAGAGCGAGTGAAGCATCTGCAGCACAACAGCTGTCTGTGCTGGGTTAAAGAGTCAGCGCCACATTCACACGCACCTGTAGGATGGAGATGCTGCCTGCGCTCTGAAGAGTTGGCATTTCTTCTTTTTTTTCACCCCCAAGTTCGCGCCGGAGTTATAGACAGTTTTGCCAAGAGAAAATGGCAGCAGCCTCGACCGATTCGGGACAGGGTTCCTCCAAAATTACCCCCGAAGTGCTGCGGGAGATGCTCCAGTTCTACAACCTGAGCCGCCAGGAGTTCATCAACACTTACAACATCCAGCCGCTCGTCTACATTCCCGTGCTGCCGTACAGCGCCAAGACCACCTTCGTCATCATGTATGTGGTGATCTTCGTCCTGGCGCTGGCCGGAAACAGTCTGGTCATCTACATAGTTCTGAAGAAGCGGGCGATACAGACAGCCACGGACATCTTCATCTGCTCCCTGGCGGTCAGCGACCTCCTCATCACTTTCTTCTGCATACCCTTCACTTTGTTACAGAACATCTCGTCTGAATGGTTTGGAGGTGAGCTTCCGTTTTAAATAACTTGCATTTTGCAGTGTGAAAAAAAGAAGTCATAAAGATGGGCGTTTTTTTGTTGATTTTTTTTGGCAGAAAATGTGATACCTTTCAGGTATCTGCATGTCAGCGCAGTTGAAGGAAATAGTTATAAAAATCACCTGCTCTCCTAAGCGGGTGAAAAAATGAACAACATAATTAAGTAGAAGATATTATTTGAGCTTTTGAAGAGCTAATTAGCTTCTCCTGGTTATAAAAGCAACATCTTGTAGCCACTGTTAACTGTTCAAAAGTAAAATACTAATAATAATGATAGTAAACTTTACTTAGAAATGAACAATGTACAGCCCAAACATTTTTGTTTGAGCTGTACATTGTTGTCACATTTTTAATGTTACAAATGAGGCTCATTGGGATGTATGTTCTAATTTATAAACTACATAAACTGCATATTTAATATATGTTCATTCCACACATTCCATACATTCCACACATAGTGATTTATTTTAGGCAGCTTCTCAGAAAAATTTTATTTGACGAAAAACTGATAGGAAATCTAAAAGATTTAACACAGAATGTTATGGCCTACAAAAGGCGATGGCTCATTTGAGGATTGTCCAGAAGATCACCAAGCAATAAAAGATTATTCCTTTAGCAGCTGGAGGATACCACAGTGCTACGTCCAAGGAAAATCACAGAAAGTTGAACGGAAGGAAAATCTGTTTTAGAAAAGCTATATATGCAACACAGAGAACCACAGCCTGGTGTCGGCTGTGACTCAAAGCTCATTCAAGAATTTGGAGGATATTCATAAGGCTGCAGCTTAGTCTAAGCTACTAAGCTACTTGTTAGCTTAGTAAATAATGTCCTTAGTCCAGGTCCTTAACCTGGGCTAAGGACAAGAAAGATTGCACTTTTACTTAACGATCCAAAGTTTTCAGATTAAAATATGTTTAGTATTTTATTTGGGAATGAAGAGCCCAGTCTGCTTTTGGCAGGTGTTAAACGTTTCAGTATTAAAACAGAATTAAAACATTATGTAGTAAAATAAAAATTATTGGTCTGGTGTAATGTTCTACTCTTAAATGCTGTGTTTTAGTTAGCTATAAGCGGAAAAAAACATAATTAACAGAACTAAAGGCTTGAAAAAATCAGTATACGGTAGTTAATTTATATTGAGTGTATCACTTAGCGACCCTTTTCAGGAAGGCTCTAAGTCAAGTTATGATTCAGAACACACTTCAAAGTAAATTGTTGGCCAGCATGTAAAAGCAACAAGAATGCCTTCAAGGTATAAAACCTGAAGGAGAAACCTAAGCCACAGCTGTAGCCAATACACTGAAATGACAAATAAGCCCTAGAGCCTCAGAAAATGATGAAAGAAAAAAAGGGCATATCAGTTTGAGTCAGACGTCTGTGAGAATATGAGCGATGAAGTGCCTCTGGCTCCAACTGACCAGCTGGTCAAATCCATGACCCGCAAAAAACTACAACTAATGAGGCGAGGACAGAAAGTGACGAAATGTGACAAAGGGAAAATAACAAGATTAACAGACATTTATGAAGTGGATGCCTGCTTCTTTTTAAATACGGAATAATGACATTGTGAGCAAGCAGCTCTACTGATGTCAAATATTGCCTGCATATCACAATACGTCCTCATGCAGTTTTTGATTTTATTGGTGGTTTTGTTATATTTGAAGACATCAAGAGAAGGTTAAACTCTCCATTGCTCCACATTTTTTATTCATTATTAGTGTTTTTTGTATTATTCTCTTATTGTATTTAAAGATTGCAAATATAATTTCATGCTTCTGCACATACAGCAGTGCCCTACAAAAATATTAAACTTTTTCCACATTATGTCATATTATGTCCTCAAACATCAAGTTTATTTGATTGGAAATTGATATGGGACACCACCACAAAGGAGTTTATAAATTGTGAAGCGAATGGAGGTTAGTCAGACAGTATTAGTGAACAAACATCCTATCGATCGAGCAATATTAAAGACAGGTCAAAGATAAAGATCTGGGGAAATTTAAAATGCGGTTAGGATATAAAACAATATGAAAAGCTTTGAAGATCTCACAGAGGACTGTTGAAGTCATCGTCTTAAAATAGAAAGAACCCAAGACACCTACAGAGACAAGGTCATCCACTTAAATTGACAACCTGCACAAAGAGAGCAATGATCAGATAAGCAGCAGGAGAAAAAAAGACAACTCCGAAGGAGCTGTACAGATCCACGTTTGGGGTGGAAGAATCTGTCGACAGGAAAACTATTAGTTGGGCACTCCACAAATCTGGCCTTAATGGACCAGTGGCAAGAAGAAAGCTGTCTTTAACAGAAATGAAATCCAGTTTGCTCTATGACCATTTAAGGGACACAGCAAATATGGGAAAAAAGCAAACCCCGATGGAGGCAAAACACTTAAACCTGATGTGAAGGTTCAGTTTCCAGCAAAGCAAACCCAAAACATCATTGGAAATTTCTTTTGATGGCCTTGTCAAGCTACCTAAATCCAACAGATGCCTGCTATTCAATTTGAATAAACCTGAGCTATGCTATAAGGACAAAGCTGCAAAACTATTAGGCTGTAATATGCAAAGCTGATGTACATAAAGACCAGGTGATTCTATGTAGCATTGACTTGGTGGGGCAGAATATAAATTGGACATAGAAAATGTGGTTTACATTTGCTTTTACATAAATTTCCATTTGATAAATTAAACTATTTAGACTGAAATAATCTGTTTCTGTGAGTATGGTGGTGTGATTTAACATCTTTTGTTGGATTTTTTAGGAGGGAGAAGTTTGACCAATATGTTTGACTAAAACATATTGGGATTTAGAACTACTTCCTTAGATGGATCAAACATGATCTCTTGTTTTAGGTGATCCATCCTTTGCTAGTTGGAAAATAATTGTGCATTACACGATGTGATCAACAAGAGGTACCCAGCAGCACATCACAGTAAGACCACAGAGAGCTGAAAGCACCTGTGTCTGTTCCCACAAAAAGTTCAGGGTGCATCAGGGTAAAGTCTGTACTTCGTTATCTGTGAAATGAGTCCACTTACTGCTGTCTAGTGGGAGACGGTTGCCACCTCAAACTGTGGGGAAAGATGACAAGGTTGCCTTTGTTTCCTGTCACAGTCCTCCCATCCTCACTGTTTTTCATTAACCTCTGCTGCTTTTCTGGACCTTATCTGTGTTACCCCTTTGCTTTTGCCTGCAGGGGTTCTCGTTTGCAAGACAGTTCCTTTTGTGCAGACCACAGCCATAGTGACAGGCATCCTGACAATGACCTGCATCGCCATTGAAAGATACCAGGGCATCGTCTTCCCTCTGAAAATGAGGCGGCAGTACTCGTCTAAACGAGCGTACAAGATGCTTGGTATTATGTTTCACTTGAAAGTTCCCATATTTATATTTTCTACCTTTTATGCTCCTCTGTTTTCTCCTCTGCAAACTATTTTCAACATATGACACACACAAGCTCCTATAGTGTTTGGAGTGAGGGCTTTTATCTTTAAGAAAAATGAATAAAATCAAAATGAGATGGAATGTTTCCTGTGAAAATAACAATTCTGTTTTATTTGATGTAATTTTCATACAACAATTAAAGTCAGTCCCAGGAATCATCCAACATTGGGTTATGTGAGTTGAGTATGATGGCTTTACACTATTGAAACAAATCAAAGAAATGTTGAGTAACTTGCCTGGGAGCATGTGAATCAAGTGAGAAGGGCAGTGGCACTGAAGACGAAAAGGTTGTTTTTACAATTTTATGGAAACATTTTTATGAAAGCAAGAACTGTTTTCTCAGATAACATCAGCTTTTTTTCTGCATGACTCCTATAGGGCTTGTATGGATTGCTTCTGTAATAGTGGGTTCACCGATGCTATTTGTGCAGCAGCTAGAGGTAAGTGCCCATCATAGCGCCCCATTACTAAATAGCCTTCTATAGCGTCCCTCATTTCACTAGATAATCGCAGCCTTTATATGGACGTGTGTCAAGCAAACAATTTATCTTAGACTAGCACATCATCACTGAAGTCAGTAAAAGTGATTACGTTAGTTGATGTGCAGTGGTGATTTTTGGTGAATGGTTGTCTGGGCCGTCGTCTCCGACTGCTGCCTCAAAAACAATCAAAGATCCCATCAACTGTTCCAACGAAGCCTTTTGTACAAAAATCCATTTCACTACATATGCAAACACTGATATGCAATACAGGACATGCAAAAACTTCTGAATGAAGCAGGACAATGACCCTGAACATACAGTGTTAGAAAGACTCATTCAAAGTCCAAATCTAAATCTAGATGAGAATATGTGGCAGCACCAGCTGTTTGCAGACAGGATTTGTTCAGTCTGACTTTACCTGAACTATTGTGCGAAAATGTAATGTAATGTAATTACAGTAGCAGTTGCTTTTATAAACTACTGAGTGAGGTGGGGTGACCACAGAATTCAAACAACTTTTCAGATTTTTCCTGCATACATATTTTTCCTTACACATCTCAATGATGAACTTTGTTGTGTGAAAGCTTGTCGTAGTTATGTGACAATGTGTGGAGAGGGTTAAGGCATATGAAAATTTTAACAAAGCACTCTGAATGTGAAATAAATACAGAAAACCTTAGCAAAAATTTATTCTACTTTATGTGACAAAAAACTATTAATCCAAGTTGTCACTTCTTATGTATTTAGCCTCAGCGCTTTTCTCGTTACTCATCCCCAGGTGAAGTATGACTTTCTGTACGATCACTACCACGTGTGCTGTCAGGAGAGTTGGAGTTCGCTGACCTACAGACAGGCGTACACCACCTTCATCATGGTGGCTCTATTCCTGCTCCCTCTGGCAGCCATGCTGTTCCTCTACACACGCATCGCTATTGAGCTGTGGATTCGCAAGCGGGTGGGCGACGCATCGGTCCTGAATACCATGAACCACAGGGAGATTGGCAAGATCTCCAGGTGGGTACCACAGTAGGGTTTACTTCAATTAACAAGATGTTTAGTGAAATTTACAACCTGTGAGTACATTTCTTTTGTCAGAAAAAGACTTGGCATTTAAAACATGCTGATGTGATAAGTTAGTGAACAGAAGAGGTAGGTAGACCACATAAATGTTTTAATTCATTAACAATAATGATCGGCATATGGATGCTGTTTGTAGACAATTAATGGAAGCTTCTTTCACACGCTTGCTTATAACTCCCCCACTTTAGTTTTTTTGTTGAAATGGTAAATTGACAATTGGACACAGTGTATACCAATCAGTGTAAGTCCTTGGTAAGATGATGTGTTCATGGGCAATAGATAATGACAGCCTTTCACTGATCCTCACCTTGCAGACATCGCTTTTAAAAAGCTTTTAATGAGAATGTCAACAATGACAAAGTAATAGGAGAATGTAGGCGCTGAGACTGTTGTTTTTCTTTAACAAAGTACTTCTTATATGTTGACCTTCTTTGCTTCTCTTCAATGAACAATAGCTGCCATCCACTTTCTATGTGGACAAACCTCCACTGGCCTTCAAACACACAAAGATTATAGGCTGTAATAATCTTATTTGATTAATTTGACTTGAATATAACCAGGATGTCCACGTGTTCTTTTTTCACTAGGACTATGATTCTTTAAAATAGAAGAATCAGCTGTTAGGAGCTGGACTAATAACTGGTGCACTTCTGTTAAAAAGCTAGAGCAGTAAAATTTGAGATGTGCTTTATTGTTTACATAAATGTTTACTCAAATGATAATGTGTCATTTTACAGGAAAAAGAAAAGAGCTGTGAAAATGATGGTCACAATCGTCTTGCTATTCACCATTTGCTGGGCTCCTTTCCACACAGTCCACATGCTGTTTGAGTACAGTAAGTACAGCTTAATGTACTTCTTGCAGTGAAAAAGCATATGCACTCCTAAAGATTTCTTCTCTTTTGTGACACAGAAGAAATCTTTAGGCAAAGTCAACCTTAGTAAATACGAAAAGCAGTATTCAGATGATTATTAATAAAGGGAGAAGGCAGCCAAAACAACCTGGTTTTATGTGAAAAAGAAGTTAGCTTCTGAAGACTTCCATCAAGTGTTTGCAGAAACTGGCATCTTTAACATCGCTGTGGAAGAATTTCTGGACGCTCATTCATGGATTTTCTAGCTTTTGAGGTCATGCCACATAATCTCAGAGTCCAGGTTTTGACTAGGACACTTTAAAGAAATGTTTTTATTAATTTTTTGAAGACATTCAGAGGTGGAGATAGTAATGCGCTTTGAACCTTTATCTATTTGTATAATACCCAGTTCACACAGCAAGCTTTTTATACCAATTTTTGTGAAGATTTTCCTTTGCCGACAATCTGTAGGATCCGCCAATTATTGGCATGGCTCTTATCTAATAAGACATTCTTATTAAATATTCCTGCTGTGTGTTGTGTGTTATCAAGAATCCAGTTTGCTCACCAAAGCAAACTGGAGCAAACTCCAGTGAGCATGCTCGCATCAAAAATTGGGGATATTGAACATGTTGAATTGTCTTGGCTCAAAATTTCTGTGGGGTGACATGCATGATGTTTTTTATGTTTTCATGATATTAAGCAATTTGAACTGCTTTGTTGCTGAAATGTACTTTTACAAATACACTTGATTGATTGATTGACTGATGCAGCCGGTCAAAAAGCAATGTGACAATAACACAGAGGGGAACTGAAATATTCAAATAACAAAACAGCTGCCATTGTGCACCAGAAAGTCTGGTCAACATCAGTGATGTCTTTGTGTGATTTTTTTCTGTTAAATATAGTTAGCAAACTATCGACTATAGGAGATAAAAGAGACCTATAGTGCTTTAGATGTTTGGGGTTATTCTGTGACCATTTGTGTCAGTCGTTCCTCTGGTGTTGGAGTAATTTTGGCTCTTACTTCTTTCTTCTTTTTTTTTTGCTGTTATTAGACGTTAAGTGAATTCTGAAACCAGAGCTTTGCTTTGCTTATCTAAACTGAGGTTTTAGGTATGCTAATATACTGATTGTTCATGTCTATTCCACAGAACCTTAAATTGATTAAAAAATAAATAAATAAAATAAAATAAAAAAATACAAAACTACCCCTTTAACAACTACATTTAAGTTAACTTGCTTGTTTATATGCAATTGTCTAGATGATCTGGAAAAGAAGTATGACGGCGTCACCCTGAACATGATCATCGCCATTGTTCAGGCCATTGGCTTCTTCAACAGCTTCAACAATCCAATCGTGTATGCCTTCATGAATGAGAACTTCAAGAAGAGCTGTGTTTCTACCCTCTCCCACTGTCTCCGTAAACCGAACCATCAGGGTGCCGCCACAGTCGCTCCGAGACTAAGCGTGCAGTTCATCAAACCACAAAGCAGAGAAGCCTTCGTGAACGCAGATGAAGACAACAGCTCAGAGCAGCGCTCGGCAGAGAGGGGAGCTTCATGCTCATCGCACAGAGAGAGCTCCCTGGGAATTATTGGAGAGAAAATTTCAACCATCCAAACTGAGCTCCCTCCGAACAGCTCTTCTCAAGTCAAATAAAACGTTCAGGTGCTTTCGATTTGCAAATCTGCTGTTTGCGATCATCAGCTGCCACAGAATTAGAGCAGCTTTGAGAACGTGGCAAATACAAAGACTTGGAGCTCCATAGCCTTTCTGCATCCTCTGCAGCGCCAGGAGCCAGAGAACCAGTGTTTAAAGCAGTCAGAACGTATAATGAATTTTATTGTAAATAGATGCAGCAACAGAATCCGTACCGAGACACTGAAACGACTGTTTGCGATTAAAACTGAGAATTTATTTGCGCTTTAGATGGAATCTAAAACGTCATGTTCACTGAGCGTTAATGACGTTTTATCATGAATGAGCCACAACTGCAGTACTTTCTGTGGTTTTCTGCTACAGCAGCAACTACTTAGAAATGTTAATCAAAAACACGCTGCAGTGTCATGCTTGTAGCATGAAACTGTGGCTGCTCTTCTGCTTCAATCATTAATTTGTTTTGTTGTGCAAAAGCTGAAGTCACTTTAGCTTATTATGCACAAGCTAAGATGCATAAGCTAAAGTGCACTTTATTGCTAGCCAGAAAAAAAAAACATCTGCAGAGATTTAATAATATTATGACTGGAATTTATTACTGTTTAAATTCTAACTGAATGTACTTTTTTAAAGTCAGATGCACATAATTTGCTACAGGACTGCAACTCAACTTGTTTAAGGTCTAACTCAGTGACGAAAGATTTTGAATTCCCATGCAAAGTTTTTTGTTTTTTAACTCTGACAGTTAGCAGAAGCAACCTGTAGATGATAGCTCCCTTGTTTTTTCCAGGGGGGGGGTAGCCTTGTGACTGCAAGTGCATCTCATTAAATTGGGAGATCATCAGCAGGTTAATGTTTCACTAACTTGTAATGAAAAATTAATATTTATTACACACAAACTAATATTGAGGATTATGGCTTACAACTGATGAAAATCCAAAATTTAGTCTCCCAGAAATTTCAAATATTACAGCAATAACAAAAGCAAACATTTTAACACAAATGTCAACCTACTGAAAAGTATGTCCTTGTACTGAACAGTTTATGTATACATAAGTTTCCTTATGTATTGACATAAAGGTCCTTAAGGTTGCCAAGTCCTGCTGAAAAATGAAATATGCATCCAACAAAGTTCATCAGAAGAGGGAAGACTGACGTGATTTAACATTTCCTGATAGACAACTGCCCTGACTTTGGATTTGATAAAACAAAACTTTTCCTTTTTTTCCTTCCACTAAAATATTAGTAGGCTTGGTCTTATGTAATGCTCCTTCTATAGAAAAATATTTGTGATTTTCATTAGGAGAAAGCCATATTCATCAAAAGTAACAGAAACACTCAAGATACAGCATGCAATGCATATTGATCTAGAATTCCATTTTTTAACTTAAATATTCTAACTTATTGAGCTGCACATTACATAATGTGAAAATAAAATCTTTGATGTGAACTATTGTGAAAAATGTATATGATGATGTTTGATAATTTACACCTAAAGTTCTGACCTTGACATAAATCTCATCTCACAGTCTACTGATGTTTAACAAGTCTATTTTGCGAATAAAAAATGAGATAGCTGGTAACAGATGCCTTGTTTCAGTCAGATTATTACCAACAAGAGTAGTCCGGACCTCAAGAAAACTATTATTTACTGTGCAATTTATTATTGGTGCTGAAAGAGTATTCCCTTGGGGGCTTTTGTTTGTTTGTTTGTTTTGTTTATAGAGGAAATTGCTGTTTAAATTGCAGATTCGTGGCAGTGTTGTTGCTTTCAGGGAGGGTGTAGTTCTCATATGCTCTAAGCCCCTTTAGTTGTTTACAAAAACGAAGCTCTTACATTTTTCACAAAGCATTTCTAACCCGATGTGATTGGAGGTTAAAAATGTCGTTGCCACTTTTCTTTGAAAATGGCAATGGCTAGTCTTCAGAGCAAAGTTGGCAGGAACCAGTGCAAAACATTTACATATTTTTTATCATTTAAATGCTTCAGGCTAAACTGAGAACTGACTTTACGTAATCTTTTTGAGTCATACTTTAGCCATTTATAACTCCCTGTGATTTAAAGAAATGCCAAGAGGCACTCAAGATGCACGAGTGACCTTATATCAGGTTTTAATAATTTTCACTCAAACGTTAAGTGATGATAACGTTTGAAATGGTAATTAAGAATGTATGATTTTCCTCATTCTATTACAGACTGATTGGTTTGTTTATTTTTGATACATTTAAAGTTGTGTTTACAGTGCATTGTAAAAGTATTCACACCCCATGACATTTGAAGCATGCGTTACATTACAATGACCAACTTCAATGTATTTTGCTGGGATTTTATGTGATAACTCAACACAAAGGAAAGGTAACACACACTGATGCCTAAGGGCAATTTAGAAAGACTAGTTAACATGACAGTCTAAGTTAAATCATTTAAATTAATCTGACTTGCACAAATATGTTTTTAACACTTTTCTTTTAGATTTTCTTGACCAAACTGTGGAGCACTGTTCCTGGTTTGTGCTACCCAAATATTGTCCTACACATTACCGACTGTGTAGCATTATAAAATCAAAAGTTACAATTTTGATTGTTTATTGAATTTTGCAATAAAAGACATTACCTTTCCTAACATTGTATCTGATCCTTTTTTGATATTTCTATGTTTAAACATTTGCATTAGATATGATGATGTTTGAGGAGTTGATCAGTACATGCTTACTCAGTTAAAAATCACATTTGAAGAAATGTTTCAGTAGTATTTATTGTATAAGCCTTGGAGGACTGATACTTTTCTGCGATTTTTCCCCTACTGCATAAAACACTTCTAGTTTGATGCTGAAGTTTTTTGAAAGACTGACTTTTTGGCTATTTACTATAACCTACCAAAAAGAAACTAAACTCTCACCATCTCGACATATTAAGCAGTGGAGCATGAACTGAATCCTAAAGAGGCCTCCAAACAGGTTTCAAAGTAATTAAAAGCAAGAGCATGCTGGGGGAAAAAGAAAGTCTTATAAAGGCTAAATTTCTCCCCCGAGGCTGCTGAACCTTATGCTGGAGCGCTCTTCTGAAGTCGAGGATGCTTCTCCCAATAGTCAGGGAGCATCTGCAATCCAACCCACCAATATGACTCAAATGCTTTAACAGAGATGTCACTGCTAAAGTAAAAACTCTCTTCTCTCAGCATTACACTAGAAGCTGCTGTGACTGAAACAACCCTGTGGGGGATTTGTACTTTTACCAGCTTGTTCACATCTTTTCCTACTCTGTTTAAAAAAACAATTGTTAACATAATTTTCTTCACCGGTCCGTCGTGGTGAAGAGAGAGTTGAGTAAAAAGTGAAGCTCTCGATTTACAGGTACATTCCTACCCTCATCTATGGTCATGAGCTTTGGGAAATGGGTTTTCTCTGTAAGGTGTCTGGGCTCTCCCTTAGTGATAGGATGAGAAGCTTGGTCATCCGGGAGGGACTCAGAGTAAAGCCGCTGCTCCTTCACCTGGAGAGGTGAAGGTGCTCAGGCATCTGGTCAGGATGCCTCCTGGACGCCTCCCTGGTGAGGTGTTCCAGGCACATCCCACCGGGAGGAGGCCCTGGGGAAGATCCAGGAGGGACTTTCTCAGGCAAATTATTTTTGAGGAGTTGAGTATTAAAATGCTCAATTGGTTTTGACAGATTTGTGTTATAATCTGGATCCAACTGGAATGTATTTAGTGAGATCTGTATATTACAGTGCCCTGACAACATATCATTTACGGACATTATTTGTATTGTGTGACTTGGCTACAAATGTCCCTGTGTTTTGTTGGAGTTTTATGTGGTAGGCCAACACAAAGTACTAAACTGTGAAGTGGAAAAATTAATAGGTTTGCTTTGCACAACTACAGACAAAAATGTAGTTATATTCTATCCACTGCATGTCTTGTAGCAAGCTGCAAATGGGATTTATGACTGTGTTGTAATTGGCTTTTTCCAGCTACTTTTCTTCACATGTCAGCTTCGAATAAAGCTTCTGCTTCTCTGTCCTGTCAGATTGCAGGAGTCCCATTTTCTTTTGAAATGAAGGTTTGAACAGTGGTCTGAAAAGTGTTGAGAGCTTAGAATATTATTTCATAGCGTCACCAAAGCTTCATCCCTGTTGGGTGAGTTTCTTCATGAAGCTGTTTGTTCACTAATGTTCTCTAACAAACATCAGGAGCCTTTCCAGGAACAGCTGTACCTCTTCACTTGCACTTTCCAATCACTAGGTGGCTTCTGAAGTTAATTGGCTGTACTGGAGTTTATTTAGGGGTATCAGACTAAGTTGGCCCCAAGTAAAACTTTATTTTTTATTTGGTTGTGGTTGCAACAAAAATTGATGTTAATGATTCTTTTGTAATAATGAATTAATTTGAATAGGTGAAAAAAGTAATTCTTCATCCTAAAACAATTGAATTCAACCTACTTGTATTTTTAAGTGCTTTGGGATGTAAATTGAGTTGGCGCTATACAACATTTTAAATAAAAGATGTGTCACTACCTCACATTAATTTTGCTAATGTGTTGCTTAGAAGCTGAAGTCAGCACACTCAGATTCTGTTACGATTGGCAGAAATTGAGGTTCTGATTTATCAAAAATTAATGTTACTAAAGTTAACATAATGATGAATTTGTATTGGAAACAGTTAGTGCCTGTGCAATCTCTGGTTAGTTTTTCATACAGCCAATTTATGAGTTGCAAAGGTGTTGTTTCTTAGAGTGATGGATTCAGTCATTATGATTTATTGTTCACCTCTCAGTCCAATCAGCAACTTATATGTTTTCAATTTACATGCTTTGCCTTTTTAACCCCAATAGGTTGGCACAAAGGAATTTCAGGCCATGTCCTCAAGTTAACCCTCCTGTTATGTTGTGGGTCAAATTGACCCGTTTTAAAGATTTTTAAAAAATACTTGGAAGCATTTTTTTTGCATAAAAATTTTTCTATTTGTCTTAATAGGTGCACTCTACATATAAATTGAAAATTTATTAATTTTACACATTTGCAACCCTCCCTGTGTCTACCTTTTACATAGATATTGTTCAGGTCAATTTGACAAGTCAAGTTGAAGGGTAAAAAAGGTTAAAAAAATGTCCAATTCTGTATGTTTCCTTGCAGCTATGAACCATATTTCGCCACACACACACACACCACACATACATGTGCATGTGCACGCACATGAACCCACTTTCTCACTATCCTCTTTACTTCACTAGGAAACTGCCAGAAAGCAGGTGTTCATACAACTTTTGATGGGAACATTTTCTGTTCCCGTGGGCAAACTGCACCACACTGAGTGGAAACTCAGTAGAAGTGGAGGAAAACATAAAAATTCTCTGCATGACTCATTTGTCTTGATTTTAATCAGCGGGTCAATTTGACCCAGAATAGTATACATGTCTCAAGTTCAATTATAAAGATCACCCATTGAAAAAAATATCAAAATGCAATAAAAAAAAAATTATATTTACAAAAGATCAATTTCAAGGAAATGATTGGTTTTTGTGTCTAGGTTCTTTTCAGTGGACATAAAAAATGTAAATTCCATTTTTTATGTCCAAATGAGTAAATAAGTAGGTTGTCGTCAATGATTCTTTATTTGTGAGAAATAAAAAAAACATCATTGCACAAATATTGATTGAAATGGTTAGTATTGGAGTTAATAATCAGATACAAAAATGTTTTGGAGGAATTTTTTGGTTTCTGACACTATTGCATGATTAAACACTCCACAGGTCAAATTGACCCGAGAACATTATTGCTGTACCTCAGAAACGACCATAACAGGAGGGTTAAATGTTTGTTTTGTTTCTATTGTGACTTGCTGCTCCACATAAATAAAGATCCGATCTGATTAGTTTGGCCACATTGCTAAAACAAATATTTAATTATGAAACAGTTTGCACCCACAATAAAGGGAAAACAATTTTTTCATCTTTAATTTTAGAATCTTATATTTATTATGACTATTGTTGAACGTTTCTCCATACATACACATACTTTTCAGTAGCTTGAGACTAAATAAACAGTCAAATAAAAGCTGCAGTGAGATTTAAGAATTTAAACGGAGAAAACTGAACTCAAATACGACTCTTTGTTTCTTCATGATTAGAGAGGTAACAACTCAAACTGCGACACCGTCTTTCCAATGCATTTCTACCATCAATAATTCAGAGGTTTGTTTCCACACTCTGAGAACAATAGGTTATATAATAGAACATCATTTAGCAGAAAAAGGGAAAAACTGCTTTTCTATTTGTTTTGTAGATCAAAAACAAAAATAAAAAATATTACCATTTATCACTTGCTGACAAGTTTGAAAAGCAGCAGTCTTACAGTCATGACATCAGGCAGCAACCTGATGCCTAAAAAAAAGACAATATTATTCTTTGTCAGATGCTTTAAAAAAAAGAAATCAAACTCACAGCAGGCACTTGTAGTAAGGCATTCATACGGTCTCTCTGGAGAAGGTATGAATACCTAAGCTTCAAACTTTCATGCTGTTTCTTTTGTTGTTGCTACGTGAACAGAGGTATATGAAAGTCAGCGTTATCAAAGAGGAGCGGCCTGGTGACGGGAGTGGGATTCTTGTCAGCCTTGTGTAGGAGTTTAAACAATCCCGTTCCGATATTCATTGGAATTCCCATAATGATGCACTCAGACACACCTGCAATGAGAACATGGGAATCTTTTAATAACTGGATAAATCACACAAAATAGGTCAAATTACCTGTTATAAACACAAAAGTTTACCGCAGACAGAGTCTTTTTGTCCAAAGTAGGCGGCGTCAAAGAGGTGGTCGGCTGTTTTCTCAAACGAAGCCAGCATGAGAACACTCTCCTTCATTTTGGCTAGTCCAAACCTGGTGATTCCTAGGATCTCCCCCTTTCATACAACATCATACAGAAAGGGAAATATGTTAAGTGAAACACTTAATAGGACACATCGACTATAACCAGAAACCTAGGATTTTATGTAATAGATGGACACAAGCACTACAATTGTGAAGTGGACGGAATAGAAAACAAAAATCTGAAAAGTGTGGAGTGTGTTTATATTCAACCCCCTTTCATCTCATACCCCAACATAAAATCCTGGGCAACCTAACACCTTCAGAGGGCACATAATCTCAGGCGCCATGTTTTCTAAGTACCTTGTAGGACATGAGATCTGCCAGAAGCATGACGTGACGGCGATCAATGCTCATGCCGTGGTTCACCATGGTGTACTGAATCTCATTAATGATGGTGGATCTTGCAGCCTCAATACCCAAAGTCCTTTCAACCTAGATGAAACATCAAAACACAATCATTTATCATTTAGTTCATTTTAAAATTAATCCTATTCCCTGTATCTTAGTAACCACCAACACCAACCCACCAAAAATATCTGGCTGCTCAAAGGTAAACACTCAGCAGAAGTTGCATTTAGATGAAACAGAAACTAATCAGGAGCCTTCTGAAAACTATAACTAGATAATTGGCCACCAAACTGCACAGACACGGTTTAATACTGAGCGCAGCAGTAAGCATTGCTTGTTTTCTTTTTTTGTTGATGTTTTTTTCAGCTCCCTGTGGACTATTATTGTCTTTAAATCACAAACAGAAAGCTCAGATCATGGACAAGCCTTTTGATGTCAGGCAGCAGGGAGCATAAATAGAAAGTGGACTTGCCTTAAAAAGGCAGATGGAAATTCCATCAAATTGGTTAAATATAAAATAAATACCAGTTTTTATTATAATTGGGGAATGATATCACAACAGAAACTAAAGGAAATTTGAAAATTAAAAATATGGCAGAATCAAAACAAGCTGAAATAGAATAGAATACTCACATCTTTAATGTGAGATCATTTAGAGACCTAATAAATGATTAGGTAAATTATTATTTATTTATTAGATCCTGCAGCTACTCAGCAAAAATACTGTTAATGAATGCAGACATGTACATTTGCATGGTAGTGCAGTTGGTAGCACTGCTGATTTGCAGCAAAAATGTCCCGGATTCTGAATGAGGCTTGCATGTTCCTGTGCATACATAGGTTCTCTCTGGGTACTCCAGCTTCCTCCCACAGTTCAACAGCATGAAAGTTAAAACTGGGGAGTCTGAATTGTTCACAGGTGCATGGTTGTTAGTCATTTGTGTCTTGATGTTCCCATGTGATGGAGATTCTCACTAACAGCCAAAGTTGCTTGAGTATGGAAAAAAATAATTACAAAAGTGAAATTATTGTCATGATTACTAAAATTTTAATATAAATGGTTTTATTATTATTTTTATGAATTTCTTTTTTTTTTCTTAATGCTAGGCTTAATAATGTAGTCCTTTTTAAATATTTAAAAAAATATTTGCAAGACTCTAATTTAATAAATATCACTGAAAAAACAAGTGTTTCAGTATGACAGAATATTCAGGATTCATATCAGTAACATGCCTCAAATATATTCCGTAGACCTTTCCGCCTACTTGTTTCAGTCTTTTTTAGCATTTTGCCCCTAGAGAAATCACTTTAGACCTGCCTCCTCTGCTGTGTGTTAATTAGTTTTAGAAACGGGCAATAAACCAACAACAATTCATCTAAAAACACATGAAGCTTTATCATTCAATATCACACAAATTGCTAAAGATTTTCAATACTCGCATCACATCTAACTTTTACAAAGAATTTTTGCTTGGAGAGTTATTTTTAAGTGAAGGGAAGTTTTTCCAAAGAAGATGATGTGAATGCAAGACAGGGAAAAGTTGCAGAAGCCAGTAAAAGTGAAAAATATAGCATAAGACCATCAGTATTATTCAGAGTGAGTTTATAACTGGCTTAATATTGAAATGTTGTATGATTGACTAAATGTTAGAAACATTTAGGCTGTAAGGCTCCAAGTTTTTCATTACAGCATTTTTAACCAGGTCAAACAGAGTATAAGATTCATTTAGTACAGCTTTTTCTCTGTGTAAAAGGCTGCTTTTCAAAAGCTGTGAATGAGACTAAAATCATCAATCAGAACAATTCCAAAGCTGCATAATAGAGCACAAAAATCTGTACTGATACAAAAAGAGAAAACAATCATTTAATTAATCGCAGTTCTAATCAGTAATTTTCTGCCATTTAAACTGTGTAATATATGCAGAATGACTGCTGAAACAATTTCAACATGAATCCCCTCTTCACACGTACCTCATATGTGTTGTTTGAGGTGGTCCGGCTCCCGTTGACACCATGCGTTGCCATGACAGCTCTCATGTTGTCGCCTTCAACCAGGAGTTTGTATTTGTTCTTTCCGCTTTGTTCATCGATATGAATGACGGCTCGGGCAACTTCAGGTATCCCCTGAACCACCACCTTAAAGGGGAACACGAAGCGAGACTTGGATTTATTTGTAACTAATGACTCTTGACTTCATTTTTACCTTAATCGAAGTTAACTATAACGCTTTATTTCCTTCCACTGCTAGAGAATCTCAGATGTGAAACACTAAAGTTGTTTTCAGTAGATGGATATTTTGGTATTTTAAAAAAATCTTTTTTATTTGCCTAATGTGATATTCAAAATTTCTAATTTGAATATTATAAATACAATTAGAAATTTTGAAATGAATATAATTTGAAAATTATGTTTTATTAGCTGTAGGCCACAATGATGCATTAATAAAACGCAAAATTGATCTGCATGTTTTTGATCTATGTAAACTCATAGATTCAAAACACACAGTAAAAAGGTTCACATAGTATATAGGAATATTAATGGAAAGTTTGATGGAAGGAAAAACTATGGTAGGAAAAAAGCTTTACAAGGAACATCGACTCTTGTTACTTAAAAGGCTTTTCAAAACTATCTAGAAGTAAATAAAAAAACATACACAGACAGGACACAGTCCCAGTTTCCTCAGGAGCTTCACCAGAAAGGCTGGCCTTATAGAAAGGTTAATATTAAAGGACCTAAAAAAGTAAGTTTTGTTTATTCAGCTATTTTTACCTTTGGAAGTTCTTCTTTTAATGACTGCAGAACATAGTACATGGAGCTTTTGTTGTTCTCCCGTGGCGACACGCAGACCACCGCCTCACCGTGCACGGCGATGTCGCTGGGCTTCACTCGCAGCTTCGACATGCATATCGAGTACCGCACCGTTTCTGCATTCACCTGGTGGAAAAACATCTCTGCTAAATGAGCTACAGGCAATCAGGCATGACAAAAGCCTGAAGTTTTCTCAGAGCAATAAGCGTGAAACATGTTAAGACAGAGCTGTGAAACAAAAAGATTTCACAGATGAACAAACTGAACAGCGAAGAGTTTGTCTACTTGAAGTTACTGAAAATATATTATCATCTGTAAAGAACTTCATTTACAATGACACTTGTTAAAGTACAATATCTCTTAATATTTTCAACAGACCAATGCCATGTTTTTATTATTGAACATATTTATTAAAATGACAAGAGGAAAAAAAGATAATTGATATTAACTCGTAACCAAACCAGGACAGGAAAAATGACAGCATGAGTGTGGGTCATTCTTTGCCTTTTTCTTTAATTTAAAAGACTAGCTTATAAAAGTTCTATTAGAAAAGAAGGTGCCTGACCAATAAAACATTTAAAAACCAAAATTAAAGTAAATCCTAAAAACATACAGGCAACTAGTGCAGAATGCACAACTTGTGGGTAATGTGCTCAGTTTGCCTCTTTCTTGTTAGCAGACGTGCAGCAGTGACGGTGTGTGTCCAGCACAGAGCATAGAAAGATGCAGTAGTCCAGTCTAAAGCTAATAACAGCATGCATCAGCCTTTAAACGTGATGCTTGGTTAATTTTGCTAATTAATCCTAAATGATAGACTGAACTTTCGCACTGACCTCTGCAGTTAATTTAAAACCAGTCTAAAAAAATGTGTGCTCCTAGATTACTGATAGCAGTGCAGTTACAAGAAACCAAAGGACCAACAGAACTGCTGCTTTTTAAAAGTTAGATTTTCCAAACCCAACAATTTTTCTGTCTTATTTTCATTCAAATGTGAAAAGTTCATCTAAATCCAAATATTGTCATTTACCAGATTCTGTACAGACTTATTTCCATTTTCTCCCAACAATGACACAGGACACATGTTTTTCCAGTTACACTGACTCCGTCTGACTTTCTGAGCCCAGTTGAAGATCCCAGTTTTGATTTTCAGAGCTTTCTAAGCTGTAGTCACCAGTGCCCACAGACTGGAACTATATTCCTAAGCCTTAGATCTATGGACACAAACATCATTTATTCAACATTTTCTTCTGTGTTATATTTATTTTTTACATCTTCTACTATAACTGTTCTTCTATAGATGTTCTGGTCTTATTTTAACAAGTAAAATATAAAACTTATTCTAATATAAGTTAATTCTAATCAATTAACACCGTTTTTCACTGCTCATGATAACATTTCTTAGAACATCTCAAACATTACAAAGTGACAAAAAAGAAAATGAAAAACCCGTTAGCATGCAAATACTTATGCACAGCAGTACTCATTGTAACTGAAAGGGAAATATGAATTATTGAGCACTGCTGCGGAAGATGGGATTCGTTTCACAAATGCAGTGGGATAGAAAAAGGAGAAACGAGCTGTACCTCCAACCGCAGCAGCCTTATTCTCTCTAGAGACAGCTTCACCAGGATGAAGCAGTCATCTGGGAGGAAAACCTCTTCAATGTACTCTGAAATCTGTCGAGGAGTACAAAAAAAAAAGTGGATTTAATTCAGTTCGGCACTTGAAATTGTTCATGTTTCACATTGTGACACTTTTGTGTTCACTGGTGATCCATTGGTCAATTTCGACAGCACAATAGCTCCCCTTTAGAAGATTAAGAAAGATTACCTCGCCCAGAAGCGTTTTCTCAATTCTCCCCTTCACCAGCCGGGCAAAGTCTGCGTCGTCTTCCACATCCAAGTGAGCCGTGATAATAGGGGTGCTGCATAGTGAGAGGAGAACTCTCAATTGCTTATTCAAAACAAATTAGGGGCCTGTTTACTACTGTGATACAGAAGAACATTGAATAGCTCATTTTACCTAATACTCTGAATCAGGTGCTAAAGCTGTAGACTTGAGAAACTTTTCAACAGGTTAGGATGACTCTTTAAAACACACACCTCTAGCCACTTAAATTGTAGTTATAACTAAACTCTTGCTCAATCTGGCAGCCATAAATTACAGCCCATTTCCAAAAATGCACCATTTCAAAGAAAAGCGCCACCTTTGAAAAACACTTTCTCCGCTAAAACGACACGGACGATATTGAATTTTCTCTGTAATTACTTACCTTATATTCTTGGAAGCATTAATAATTTCTTTGATGCGAGGCACTCCCAGAGTGATATTCATCGACGCCACACCAGCAAAGTGAAAGGTTTTCAGTGTCATCTGAGTGCCTGGCTCTCCAATGCTCTGGGCACAGAGCGCTCCAACTGCTGAACCTGGCTCCATTTGAGCTCTTTACCAAGAAATAAACGTAGTAATCAGTCTCTCAGCAAAGAAAGCAAAATTGGAAGCATAAAATTCTATGTTACAACATAAGATTAATAAGGATCACGAGAGAAGGAAAGAAGTTGTTATTTACCTCTATGAAATTGGTATTCTACTGTATAGTATTTGCAAAAGTATAAATAACCACATTACTGCAATATTAACATTAATAAAAATGCAGGTAATTTCAGCCCCAAGTCAGTTTCATTATAGCTTCTGGATCCAAAAACCAGATTGCCAATTCCAAATAAGCTATTTTTACACACACACAAAAAAATCTCTGCAGAGGAAGAAATCACACATCGAGTAAATGCAAAATGTTTCTCTCTTATTTATTTATTTATTTAGGAACTACAGCAAATACTTACTGGCACAAACATTTGTCCTTTTCTCAAATGGGAGATATATTTACAACTTAATTGCTAACAGTTATGTCTTGTAAAATCCCACATGTCGTCACATGAGAGTGTCACGTTTTACTGACGTTCTTACAGCAATGAGATTAGGTGGGCCAATTGTGGAATCAAGTAGTCAATGAGAATAACTAGAACAGCTTTAGAGGTGCATCATTTTGTAATTTTGCTTACAACATGACAAACTGTTTAAATAGTTTAAGAGGTATGAATACTTTTGGAAGGAATAATCAAACATTGCTGAAAAATAGGCAAGAAAGATCATTCAAAACCAAACATTTAGATATTAAAGACGCCAACACTTAAACACAGTTTTCCAAATGATGTTGACAGATGTTGCATTGGCTTCTGTATTGCTGAATGTAACTATTCTAGTACAAAATGGCATCGCTCATCATATGCCAGATATATCACAAAGCATTTAGAATAGGGACTCAATAAAATTAAACCACCATGAGTTTTTGTACCTCATATACTTGTCTCTGCAGATTCCTAAAAACTTCTCTAGTTGGGTTGGAGTAATTCGGTCCAACTGATAAAGAACCTTTGGCTGTAGGGAATAAATAGTTTAAAGACATATTTATAAGAAAGATTAGATCTAATGCAGCCATGAGCACACTAAATTTTCTAAAATTGTCAATACCTCAGTAGTTCCGTTATCATTGATGCCATACTTGTCCCTGGTCTTCTTGATTCTCTCTGACATGGTCTTTATAAATTTCTTTATCTCCTGAAAGAAAAGAATGACACAAAATCAAAAGGCCATTAATGAACATTCTTTTGACTGAGATGACTGCCTGTTTGTGTGATATGCAATATGTTTCATTGTCATGCAAAAGTTAGACACTGCAGTAAACCTGTTAGAAATTAATTGAACAGATTACAAAACCTCACTGAAAAATCTAAGCAATGAAGACAGCATTCAGATATTTGAGTCAGTCTAAATGACAAAGATCAGAGTAATTTTAATAGTCACATTGTTATTTGATATATTCAAGACACAAATCTTGCTGGCACACCATTCTGGATTTAGTACAACAATCCAACATGCATGGTCACAGTACCTCCAGGTACTTCTCTGCGCCAGTCTCTGTTAATTCCTTCACAATAGGGGTGAAAGTTTGATATTACAACCGGCAAAGTGTTTAACAGGCAAGTCAATACTACTTTGTATTTCTACTTTACAACTAACCACTATGTTGTTTTCAATTATATTTAACCCCAGAAAATACATTGGAATTTGTGGTTGTATCTAAAACAATGTTGAGAAGTTCAAGCGGTACATACAAATAAGCAAGTATACGGTAGATGCTTAATACACCGAATATATCTAACTCATTTTTACATTTCCAAATAAAAGTGTAGCACAAGCAAACTAACTATGCCCAATAAAACAACTTGGTTACAATACAGAACATCAACAGCAAGGTCAAACCAATTTCCAAACATCTTTTGCTTCCACAAAAAACAACAAGGTCATAGTAGTTAACTGAAATCAAAATGTAAATGTAACTCGAGTCACAGGTCCATTAAGAGATTTAACAGGGGGAAAAAAAACCCTGCAAGTTATTTTTTTTATCCCAGTTTTAGATGATAGATAACATAGGTAGCGTTCTAAATAATTAGAAAAATCCCAAAAAAGGCATAAAAACAGGAGATCAAAAACAGTAAGATCAAAAACAACAGTGATGAAAGAACAGGGAGGCTGAAAGAGTCACAAAACTATAAAAGTCAACGAAACTATAGAAGACCGCCTCTCTGTTTGGTGGAGCGAACAGATCCAGTCCCTGTTTTCCTTGAAATAAAAATGTTGAAGCTCTTTCTAATTATATATTAGAAAACAGAATAGCAAATACTTTTGATATTTTCATTGGGCTTCATGACATTTCTTACTCATGAATGCTAGGTGTCACAGCGAGTGTCAAAGTAGCTTACTGATCTTTAGCTCTGGAAAGTAAACTCTAACTTTAGCCTAGACAAATTACATAAACTCTTTTCAGGTTTTCTTGGCTTGTTAGGCTATAACACTGTAGTTTGTAGAAGAAAGGTCAATCTGCTTCTGGTGGAAAAAGTATACTCCTCCTACCCAAGATATAAATGTGGGTTTACAACATTTATCCAATTTCTAGCTCACATTGTTGTTTATGTGACCCTGTTAAAGCAGCTGGATGTGCTCTGGTTTCAGGTACAGTAGAGTTATCCGAGTAAAAAAACTCAAGTTCTTTCACACTGCAGACCTGTGGAGTCAAGGCAGGAGTTTTTCAATCTGGTGATTGCAACTTGTTTGAACACCTGAAAATGTTGGTTTTATATGTAAAAGAACAAAATTCTTCATTCAGTCTCCATGTGAACTCAATCAATAAGCCATAAAATGTCGGTCAGCTGACATGTAAAATAAAGAATGTGCTCCATAACGGTTCCACTTGTTATTAAAAATGTAAAATTGTTTATAATTTTGAAAGAGGTCATTGCACAAATAGAAGGGCAACAGCACCATCATTTTACAGAACAAAAACTGTCTGAAAGCTACAATAGTAAGCACATTTGTTGGTGAAATAAGCAAACAGCTTTAAAATTTGTAAACTGGTCAACAATTAATTGTATAAAATGCTAAAGCATGTTTTTTCCTAGGCAGATAAAATAAAAAACAGATTTACAACAGTGATACGCTTGGCCAATTCTTACCTCCAAGAAGCTGTCTCTGCAGCACAAAAAGTCCGCCTTTTTCATGATGCTGTCAGCAGTGAGGACGAGCTCATTCTGACTGAGGGCAGGCTCATTTGGGCAAGTGTAGACCGCCTGGAGAGAACAAAGAATCAGAAGCAATCATTCGCACAATCAGTAGTCACTGGCAGAGAGACAGTAACCCTCCGGATGAATGGTTCACATGCATGCTCCATCATTTACTGCATTACATTAGTGTTTAACAGTCTAAATGACTATCATTTTTTAAACATTTCTGAATAACTTTACAGTTATTATTATGGACTCAATACAGCTACCTGCATTCCAAGTTAAGAATGTTGCTATCAAGGCATTTTAAATGGAAAGTGGATCTGCCTTTTGAAATGAGCCCATCCATTATGTTGATTGGTCAAATGTTAAAAACGAGAGCCTATTTCCAAGTTAAATATCTTTTATTATTTTGCTGCTCAAGAAAATCTGGGATTTGTGGGACATGTTTTTCTTGTTACAAGCCAAATGATCAATTGCATCAAAACTGGAAGTAAATTCTACTGTTCTATAATCCATATTATGAATTATGACTTAATCTTATATTATTAATGCTTCCAGTGCCATTATAATAATTCAGGTCGAGGAAGAGGGGGAAAATGATATACCACAATCCTCAAATAAGAAAATCCTCCAAATCCCCTAAGGTGGATGTTGAAACTTTGAACATTTGACCAATATATTCATAAATGCACTCATTCAGAAAATTTGTGCTGAATGAAAGATAAAGATTCAATACAGAAGGTAGTTTGATCATAACAATTACACAGTAAATTACAAGGACAGCCTTCCTTAAGCAGCTAAAGTGGTAGAGGTTTGGACCAGATCAAACTGAATCTCACTTTAGTTTAGATTTCCCAATTTATCTTTCGGATCAAACCACTGCCTGGAAAATAGATTTAGTTTTTCTAATTATCTTAACAGTGGGTCTGTTTATTAAACTAAGAATAATAATTACTAAATTACTGTGTGGCAGCAGAAACAACTGGAATCTAGGAAGGGCCTTAAGCTAAACAAATACTTTTAGTGTATTTTGGTGGTCTACCCCAAGATGTGTGACAGGTAAGACAAGGAGAACAAAAAGAAAAGAACGTATCGCTAGCAATCTGTTTACTTTGGTCTTAGCTCACCCTAATATTGTCCAGAACTCTCTTAAACTCCAGCGGCTCATCCTTTCCTTCCATTGCAGCCGGATCCAGGCCATCGCCCCCATAAATGAATTGGATGATGTCACCTGTGGAGCTGCGCACCGTCAGGTCATACTGAGAGCACAAATCCTCAAGGGACTTCACCAGACGCCTCTGTCAAACCAAACGTCCATCAAAGTTACCAATAAGAATCGTTCAAGTTAGCATATCATTAGAGCTACTGCTAATTTTTAATTATGAAAAATGGTCCATGAATAAAAATAATCAATCAATTGACTGACAGTCAATATATAACAGCAATTGTTGGCCACTTTACAGTTTGTTTGCATTGAAGTTGCAGTTTGAGGACAAGCTGATCCATGTTCTGCAGACATACAGGTTTACTCAATTCCCAGTATAATTCGGTTCTCAGTTACCATATGGCTCCATCAGCATTACCTGCATGTATCCAGTCTCTGCCGTTTTGACAGCAGTATCCACCAGACCCTCTCGACCGGCCATGGTGTGAAAGAAGAACTCAGTGGGCGTCAGACCAGAATAGAAGCTGTCGGCCACAAAACCCTTGGCAGCAGGCAGCTGGAGGTGAAATTATTATCGAATCATTAAGCAAGCTTTCAAATGTTCTAAAAATGTCCTTGAAAGCATTGCACTTATCTAGATTTTATCCAGTTTTCTCCTGCGGTTCAATCTATAATCACTTTCAACACATGAATGGGGACAAACCAATAGAATGTGGGGCAAGACATTATGACAAGGACTACTGAAAATAAGTTAGTGTAGTTTATAAGCATCACAGTAACAAGACAATAATAATTTTTACAAAATTGTTACCCTTGTGTCTAACGCTACATTGGTGATGCTTTGGATAATATTTCTGATGCATTTAGTTACTTTCTTTCGTTGTTTTATCAATTTTACTTATCTATATGACCATTGGGCTGTTTAATTTCTTTTTTGTTATGTGGAAGGGATTTATAATTAAAATATGTTAGGAATAAAGGTTGAACATCACATGAATCTTCTGCTTACTGGGTTGTTTGCAACCCCAGTATTAACAGTGGTGAATAAACAACAAATGAATAGAGACAGAAGAATGAAAGAGCTTACTTTTGAGTGTTTTTCAAAGTGAGGCAAGGAGCGGTTTTCAAAACCATCCGGGACTCGAGAGCCACTTATAGCCTGCTGACCCACACAGGCAATCATCTGGGAGATATTAATGAAGGATCCTGAATGCAAGCAAAACAAAAGGATCAGACAGTAAACGGAGCATGCAGGCCAAAACATATTAAATGTAGGAAATAGCAGTTCTAGAAGTTTCACATTTACTATCCATTGTAGCTAACTTTTACTACAGTGACTGTCAAGTCCTAAAACAACAAGAAAAAGAAAGCCACAATATAAATAAAAGTATGGTCATAAACATTGATGTGGATTTTGTCTCCAGACAGAAACGTTTACAAAGAAATAAAGTTCCAGATACATAGTAAAAAGATGAAAGAAAACATATTTCATTTATATCGCTGATATTTTAGACCTATAATTGTAAGAAACTGCAACTGTAATTAGACTTCTTTTCTTCCTTTCAGACCTCCATTGTCTAGAAGAATTTTTTCTTTTGGTGTGTAAAAATGTAAGCACTTCTTTCATGGTGTTAAAGCATCAAGTCTCCTCTGAAAAAAAATTAGCAAGATCACTCTATCTAATTGTACTGAGCTGCCACAGAGAGGCTGCACTGAGGTCAGGGTGTCACTTATCTGAATTTCGGATGTAATCACTTAGAAACAATTTCCTGATGTTGTCTAAAAGCTTGCTGGACTACCAAAGCTTATGCTGCACATCTTTTTCCAGCTAACTCAATCAGCAACAACAACTATTCCTACAGTTCAACCTTATAAAATTAAATTAGATAGGATGGGATGAAGAGACAGTCATGGGAAAGAAAGGCAGGAATAAGGCAAAGGGTGCTATTAATACTAACCCATAATTGCTGCAAGTCCTTCAAAGTAAGGACAAGGACTCCCGAATAACCTCTTAGTAATTCTGGCAGAAGAAGTTTTGTATTTGGAATGTGCTCACAAAACGTTGAGTTACTTAACGTAGTCCCTCGTTCTTTGATAACAGAACTGTTCTTCTGAACAGATATAGTCATCAGAGGGCCGTATAGGAGCACCATCTTAGAATCTCTATAGAGCTTAGATCCTATGTAACATTTTAAAATTCACAACAGGGCATTAGACAGTAGCATCTGACATTACAGGGTAAAGTTTGGAATGTTTGTGAATGCTGCCAGAAATTTTTATACAAAAAAGTTTGCAAAGTTGCATTTGAACGAATGAAAACTAATGAAAGAGATTTATGCAGAGCAGAGATGAGTCACCATTGTGCAGCACCATGTTAGGTGAAGACAAACAGCATATAAGCAAATAAATCTTATATAAATTGTTAAGCATAATGCGAAAGATGTGATGATTTAAACAGCCACAGGACCTCATGAATCAGGGAGTCACTGAATCAACTATAAACTTATCTGCACATCAAATATTCAGCTCTGGAAAAAATTAAGAGACTACTGCACTGAACCCCATTGAAAACCTCCTGGTTATTCCACCAAATATTAATTTCTGAACTCCTCTGGAGTTAAAACAATAGAATTGTTGTTTCTAAATGAATAAGAACTTGTTTCCTTTGCATTATTTGAGGTCTGAAAGCACTGCATCTTTTTTTGTTATTTTGACCATTTCTCAGTTTCTGTAAATAAATACTAAATTTTGCTTGGAATTTCGGAGACATGTTGTCAACAGTTCATAGAGCAAAAGAACAATGTTCATTTTACTCAAACATATACCTATAAAAAGTAACATCAGAAAAACTGATAATTTTAAGTGGTGTCTTCATTTTTTTCCAAAGCTGTATGTATCACAACTAAATTATGGCTTAAAAAAAGAGACAAAAACATTAATACACAGTTGCATTCAGCATATTGTATGATTATCAGCTGGTTTTATCTGCTATTCAATGTTGCATCTATAGAAAATGCCTTTTTTTAAAGCACCTGAAAGTTTTTGTTCTTCTTGTATCTTAGCCTCTCTACCTTCCTTTTGCTATTTTTTTTACCTAGAAATCTTAGAAAGACATACTGATCAAGCTCACCCTTTTTGTGTTTCTTTTCTGTGATAACTACCAATTAAGAACGGAAGGGTAATCCTAGAATAGTTTTCAGGCAGGCTTACCTTTGGAACCACAGAGAGCCATAATGAGGGGGCTGTTACTCTTATCAAGCTCCCTCAGACAGGCACTGCCAGCTCGGTCTCTGATCACAGAAAGCTCTCTCAAGATGAGAGCCTGTCGAAAAAGCAAAACAAAACATGTTGGTGAACATCACAAAACGACAGGATCTTTTTCATCCTATACATACAAGCTAAGCTATTTTCAGCTATTTGTATCAGTGTCGAGTATGTACATTAATTTACTGATTTAATGTCAAAGATGTAAAGCCCTTGCTTATTGCTGTTCTGCGTGACTTTGAATTAAACTGATATGTTTTTAAGGTAAAAAAGGCAAGTTAAAACTTTTACATTTTGTTAGTGGAGTAAGTTCTGTTAGGAACATTGACGAATAAGCGGCCATTATAAGACTGAAAAAATTGCTTAATGAGTGGCTTCTATTTTTAAAGATTGTTAAATGATTCCTGTAGGGTCACATCAGCATGTGATCACCGCTGCTGTAAAAAGACTTTTTAAACATTTATAATAATCACTCAAATTTCTGCTAGAGGCTAGTTTGAATGTCCTGTTTTGTTGGAAATCAGAAAATTCAGTAACACTCCCAATGAGACACCATCAAAATGTTAGTGAGGAGGAGTCCGGGTGTAATAAGCCCACCTCCAGGGTCTCCTCTGCTGAGCACCCGGGCTGCTGCTGCAGCTTCCCTGTCTGCAGAGCTTCGATGTATTCATCACACTTCCTGTAGCCGTCATCCAGCAGGTCCTGTTTGGCTTTCAACAAACCCGTCCCAGGAGTCACATCACCGATTCCTATAGAGAAGCCTCTGTTGGCTGAAAATTGAATGAGAAAGAACTACATTCAAAACCACATTCAAGTGATATTTTCAAATTTCTTGTCAACTTTAAACATTTTTTAACTCTAAAACACGACGGGCCGCTGGATGAATGACTACCCTAGCACCCAACCACTGGGCTTAGCAGGTTTTCTGGGGGAAATCTTGGAAATTTAAATGCGAGTTACGGATGCATAATAGCTTACTTAATATATTTTCAACCACACTTTACCTTCTGCCCAGCTTGTCATTAAAAACGCTTACTAAAAGCACTCTATTTTACAATGACCCTTTGTGGCTTACCCTACTTGTGGAGTCACCCTCAAAAAAAAAAAAAAGTTTAAAACCATGTTTAAAAAGAAAAAGTGTAAAGCAATAACTTGGGAAGCATTTTCCAGTTTGTGGTTCTCATTTTAAAGATCAGTTTAAGAAGCTGAAAATGTGGAAATCAAAGAAAATGAGATAAATATTTAACTATTGTTTCAATCCACACACCCTTCTCTTCAAAGGTTTCAAATTACAAAATGTCTCAATATCAACATTATAATATATCTTTTTTAAAGAAAGCTCCCAAAAAACTAGCCTACCTGTTTGAGAGAAATTTCCGTAATTTAGAGATTTTTGTTTGTTTTTAGGAATATTTACGTTGTATGTTTTGGTGTACACTGAACATTTACAAAGTTTTAGTGACCAAATTTTAGGCAAACACTGTGGACCACCTACAGAGATAGACCGGAGCGAGTCTTGCCAGGCGGGACATGGCGTTGGCAGCCTCCAGCTGTCCCCAGTCTCTGAGCAAAATGTAGAAAATGTTGTTCTTTGAGCCGGATCCCAGGGTGCCCTTATCCAAGCTTCCACACATCAGCTCACTGTTGTGAATCACCACAACTGAAGGTGTGCGACAAAAAATGCAGGTACAGAGATGAAGCCATTAGATCCAGAAGAGAAATGCCAACAAGGTCAATAGAACAATGTGATGTTTCCCTCTGGACAGCTGATGCTGTTTCAGCAATAAAATATGAGAGATAGTCACTCAATGAATAGTGTGAAAAAAATTATCTTTTCCTTAAGAGAGAGCATTTTGTGAAATTAAATATTTTGGTTAGAAAAACAAGTCATTCGAACTTTTTGTGATTTCTCACTATACTTATCCAAATTTGAAAGTATTTTACTATTGATTTTATATTCCAAAACAAAGCAAAAATAATGAACATTGTGTATCATTTTTCTCCCATGATCCTATTATAAGCTACTTTGGGATTGCTGATCACATAAAATCAAAGTACAGGCACATTCTGTGAATAAAAAGTAATAATCTAAGAAAGAAAGTAAAAACCATTCAAACTTTTAATGTGAAACTCACAAGAGTCGTTGTGACAGAGATCCTCTCCTTTGCCGCAGTACTGTTTGCCTTTGGTCCGCAAGTTTGCATTGACAGGACAATCTTTACTTGGCTTCAAAATGACACTGAAAATCTGTTTACCTGTCCACAAAGCAATTGGCTGATGGAAACACAACAGCATATTAGCGGTCTAAGGAAACAGGGTTGCGTGACAAGAGACACTGTGGTTGCACTACCTTTATTATAGCAGGGCGAGGGAGAGAGATCCTGATTTTTTCATCTTTTCCCACCAGTATTGATGCAACGATCTGGCAGGCTTTCGATCTATCAAAAAAGGTGTCCTTCAGCGTCAACAGGTACGCACCTTAGAAGATAAAATATGTTGAAAAGTTAGCGCCGGTGAAACATAGCTACTTCTCAAAACTGCTTTACTGCTCCCTTGACAAGCAAAAAATTGACACTTTAAACAACATAAACATGTATTTTTAAACATTAGGCAAACTGTGAGAATTTCTAACATTTGTTGATGAAGAATTTTATTTTTTCATTCCAAGTTACAGATTTTGAAGCATCGTATTAGGAAAAAACCAAACAAACCACTGTCATCTGTTCATGCCTACAACACCTCTCTGCACCCACCTGTCAGGAAGTCTTGAATAGCAGCAATCAGAGGTTCGCCATTTCTTGGTGTGACAAGGTTAGCTTTAGTCTACAAGACAAGACAAATAACTGTGAATTCCTTACAAGAAAACTTGCTGAAGGCAACGTCTCATTATTGGATTTCAACTAAATTATTGGATTTCAAGTGATTTATTAGCAAGGAAATTTTTCAAGGAACCCAACAATCTAAATAACCACATTTCCTCCAAAAACCAAATGGAGCATTTCTATTATACCATAGAAATGCTGTTATGGCTCATCACAAAAACATTAGACTTAAGAAATATTGAGGTATTAAATAGATGTAAAAAGCGCCAACTTTAAGATGACAAAATATTACTTTAAAAAAAAGAATAAAAGTAGATCTTGCTTCAGTCATGAGAGCATCTTCATTCATGAGTGAATGAAGGAATTAAATAAGGAACACATTGGGTTTAATATTATTGTTGAATATGACAATGACTATAGAATTTGTCATTATTACTCCAGCTTTTCATTTTCCACTGTCACATTACCCCCCCTGCTCTAAGCATTAGCATCTCACTAAGATCTCAAACTAGGTGTGGAAACATAAAACAGTTAAAACACTGTCAAAACTGTCAAAGTGGTCACAACTGGTCAAAAATAATATTGGGAAGTCAAGTCTGAATGCATGGCACCATAAATACTGTAGTCCAAAATCTTATTGAGACAAACATCTGCAGTGTTCAAAAGACCTAAAAACTTAGAACATAAAAATAAAAAATGCTGAGGATTTGAATTTTTGATCAATTAGCATGAGATCAAAAACATTATATGTAAGTATGATTTGAAAAAGTACAAAAACAAAAGAAAAAAAAAGTTGGGTTTTTTTTTAGGGTTTTTTTTTTTACACATTTTTACTTTGGGCGGCAATAATTGTGTAGGGTGCTAATCTACTTCAATAATGTGATGACACAAACCCCCATCAGGACCAGGGCTTCAGCTTTGGCTTCTTCAGTCTGAGGCAGGTGGAGATTCATTTCATCTCCATCAAAGTCAGCATTGTACGGCGTGCACACACACTCGTTAAACCGAAATGTCCTGTGTGGTTTGACTTTAGCCTGCGAGGTTGAAAAAGAAATGATTCATAAGCAAAAGAAATAAAATCAGTATTCTACTCTTTGACTTTGCAACATTAAATCACCAACAGGAGACAAAAGACACCACTGGAATTCACACAATAACCATAATTACCTATGTTCCTCCAATCAGCCATAGCTCTTTGTAGAGACTTCATGCCTCATTAGTGCATCATAGAAAAGTATTAATGTGGTGGGTGATGTAAAGTGCCTGAGCATTAATTTGCTTACATTCTTTTCTGCCTTTTGTTCATATATGCAAAAAAAAATGTTTCAGCTGTGACTTCTGATCAAAATTAAAAATGAAAGATAATAGTTCATTAAAATTGCACATGATAATTGCAAAAGAGGTAACATGCAGGAGCAGATTAACTTCGTAATGTAGGCAGTCAATAGCTGACCTTCATATTAATCATTTTTAATACTTAAAAAGTCTTTACAAATGATGAATAGCCCTCACAAATATGGTTTCCATTAGACTGGTCCTTGTAACAATCAGTCCTAAATATAGTGTCTCTTCCCCAGACAAAGCTGCGGTAATGCTACTGCAACAGATCCATTTTCAACTCCTGGAGTTGTTCTTTCCCACTAAACCTCTAAGCTTGCTCAGGAGAGACTGCTGCTGCTGCATAAAGTAAAAGTCAACACAATCTAGACCTCCCTGGGTAGAAAAAACTTTTAAAATGGCATTGCCATCAATATTCAGTTGAAGAGTGAACTGGACTAACGCTCAGTTAAATTTGGTCCTAAAACGATTCTAATCCTTATGAAAAATACCAGTTTGTCAGGTAAAGTGCCTTTTGACAACTAAACTAAAGTTATGAAGAGCTTAAAAGTATTTTTTGTCAAAGACCCAACTTACTATGTGAGCCATAATACTGAGTTTGTGCAGAGAAGGCTGTCGATTGAAGAGGACAATGTCTCCATCAATCAGATGTCTTTCCACCACATCACCAATCCTCAGCTCCTGAGCTATCTTTTCACGGTTCCCGTATTTCAAAAATCTAATGAAGAAAGATGAAGATGTTTGCTCTGAGATAAGCTTTATACATGCTGCTTTTAATCTGAGGAAAAAGCAACTAAACTTACCTTTTTATCTGTGTGTGACGAGTCTGGATAAAGTTGGCTCCGGGGTGAACTTCTGGGCCGTTACGAACAAGTTTCCTCATTAGTTCCAGATTGGCTTTGTTAACCTTGAGATAGAGTCAAAGGCAGATACTTCAATTTACACTCTGACTTTATGTAGGCTGTGTAATGAATTTCCTAAACTTATAAAGAACACCTTACCTTCTCTGGATATGTCAGGATTTTAGCCACGTGAACAGGGACAGCAACCTCATCAATCCTTAGGTTTGGATCAGGGGAAATGACAGTTCTTCCAGAAAAGTCCACTCTTTTTCCTGAGAGGTTTCCTCTGAATCGACCTGAATCATTAAAGTAAAATTAGTCAAATTAAAAGAAATTATTTAAAAGCGTAATACCATAAAAGTGCCAAAACAGTACTAATTGTGCAAAGATTTGAGATAATCTTTATATGTTATTGAACTGCTGCTTGATCTCAAAATGTCTCAGTAAGTATGATTCGGACTCAATATTGTCACTCAAAAAAGTAAAAAGGAAAGAAGGAATGAAAAAAGGAAAGAAGGCAGGAAGAAAAAAAGAAATACATGAAGGTGGATGGATGATTATTTGCTTATTTAACAAACAGAAAATGCCAAACTTTTGTTTTGAAAGACTTGATTGACATTAGACGTTACGAGCGGGAGGAATTTGACTAAAAGAGAGAATGCTTTCTCCATTAACTGTACCTTGTTTGCCCTTTAGTCTTTGCACAAAGCCTCTGGTCCACTTTTTAGGTGCCATGTTGAGGGGAATGCCAGAAAGTTCACTGTTGATGTAAAGGGCACACTGTAGCTGCAGGAAGTCCCAATCCTCCATTATCATCTGGGTTTTTGCTCCAGTCATTCGATGCTAAAGGTAAAGGGCATGATAAAGTAGACGGTTCCAAGGAAAAATAAGACTTATTACATTAAGACGATCTGTAGAACTGTAATGTTTTTAAATTAAGGAATCAGAGACTCTCTACAGAAGATAATGACAGTTAAAACTTGCAGAACAGCTAATTTGACAAATTACGCAGACTAGTGACCTAATTATGCAGGAGTAAAAGCCAAGTCTCATCAATGAACCCCTGTAGATAAAAACACTTCTATTGACTGAAATGTAATTTCTATTCCAAGTGCAATGACGCTACGCTTTGAAAAAACTATTAACATCAGACATAATAGCTGATCCATCTCAGTTCAGTCTTCATAATTTAAATAATTATTTACAATCTTCACACAAGGGTCTAAAGCTGCCTGCTAAAAAACAAGACAAACATATTTCTGTTCTATAGTGAAGGTTTAACATATGCAGTGTGTCTTTTAGCTAATTGGATTCACAAATTTCAACATTCAACCCCGTTCAAACCTTAAATTATGAGAGAATGTTAAATACCAGTGTTGCAATTGACAATCTGCAATCTTTGAGGAGGGGTAAACCAGACATTGAACCAGGCATGGATTTAGAGCATATTATCTGGCAAAATTCTATAACATTCTATAGCACCTTTATAACAGCAGCTGTAAAACATCTCAGGCAAAAAGGAAAAATAGCAAAATAAGGACATCTGGCCTGTGAAGGAATAACATATTATAAACTGATGAATTTCTGTCATGTTAACATGAGAAAGTTCTAGAACTCTTCTTTCAGAGACCCCAGGGCGTATAAGTGAAGAAAGACACATTCCTTTCATTTTTAAGATACTTTTTTTTTTAAAAGGTTTTATTGGCTCTAGTGGCCTTTATTTGATAGTTAATTAACAGGAAAGTGGGTAATGAGAGAAGGGGGAAGACATGTGGCAAAGGTCGTCAGGCCGGGAATCGAACCTGCGACAGCAGCGTCGAGGACTAAGGCCTCCTTATGTGGGTTGTGCTCAACCCCTGCGCCACCACAGCACATCCCCTGTCCTTTCATTTTTGGTACACAATTTTGTATTTTTATTTTTCAAAACAATTAAATAAAATGTTTTGGTTTACCGAATAGATTTCTGATAAAATACTTCAAAGTTTGTTGGATTCATTAGGACTGTGACAGAACGTCAACAGGTACAGATACATTTGCAAAGAACTATATTTCAGTTGATGACAGTTTCACTGATTAATACCAACCTTTTTGATGACATCATTTAGGAAGATTATCTCTGTCAGCTTCATGGTCAGATCGTCCTCATTGGTACCCGACTTCAGATCGCTGACCACTGACGGTCGGATGCAGAGAGGCGGCACAAGCAGACGGGTGATAATGAGATCTGCAGGTTTCCCCGCCTCTGGATTCATCAACAGTAGAGGGATGTCTTCTGCAGGAATTCTCCGAAACAGATTGAGAACAACCAGAGGGTTCAAATTTTCCTGTAAAAATGAATGCGATTCAAAGTGAACCAGTCTCCAATGGAGGGAAAAAAAACGCTAACACTCTTTAGTATACATGTATCTATGTATTTCTGTTTATTTGAACAGTTTTGAACCTTACCTGTGCTCTTGGCAATAAAGGCTCCATTAGTTTGTTGTGCTCAATGGCAATATCAAAGGACTGCAGAAAATCAGACACGAAGGGCTCCACCACCTTTTTGGTTGTTTTATACTTCTCATGGATGATCTTAAGCAAGCCACACTTTTTCACAGATCCATTGAAAGCGCCACAGTTCAAGCAAATTGTCCTTTTGCGGCATTTATCAGAGATCTTCTTCTTCAGGCCTCTTTTCTGCAGGTAGGCCAAGTTTGGCCGTTTCAAGTAATCCATGAACTGCTGCCTGTCCTCTTTGGTCAGCATTATACTCGAACATGTCTTGCAAATCATCTGCACACAGAACATTTAATTATATTTGAACATTGAATTACCCTTGGAATCAGTCACAAAAATGCCTCAATGAGGAAAGACAGGATGACAGATTCAGATGTCTAAACATTTAAAAACACACAACATTTAAGTTGTATGAATACATTTAGGAGAAGGAAAAATGATTTTAAGATCAGAGAATTTATTTAGAACTTCATTTATTATCTTGTTACACTCTAGTGACATCTAGAGTACTACTCTAGATGTCACTCTAGATCTAGAGTGACATCTAGAGTGTTCACTCTAGTGACATCTACAGGACATACAGAGAAATTAAAGAATATTTCAGGCAGGATTAATAGCTTTCACTGATCATGCTGATGATCAGATGTTCCTTTTTAAATAAAAAGGAAATCACGATTTCTTACCTGCAAAATCCCAATAATTGCTTTGAAGTAGCCAACATGAAAGCAGGGCAGCTCCAAATCCAGGTAGCCATAATGTCCTAAACAATCGGCCAGATTTTTCCCACATGTCAGACATGGTCTGTCTTTCTCACTGGTTCCCTACAGGAAACATTATGTATCTCATGAAAAATTAGCAAACAATATTAATGTGCAAAATCCTGTAAAATGTTATACTTCCATTGTTAACTTCACCTCCATTTTCTAAGCTTTAACATTCTGCATTTGTATGCATATAGAGTTGAAAGTATTTAGTCTTAAGGCATATTCTGAAGGAAACTATTAGTATGAAAGTAAGGAGTGTAGGAAGTAGGGAGAACAAAAGTAAAGGACTGGTCTGGTTGATCTGTACAAGGACACAAAGAGGAAGGAAAGAAGGATTTTTCTATCCTATTACTTTCTTTTCCCAAAATTATCCAGACATTTCCAAACCTTTACAGACTGCATATGCTGTATAAAGTACATAAACTTTGGCTGCTTGAGCACCTTTATACATGTGGACAGCTAACCTGAGCAGTTTTTTTGTGAGCATAACTGGATTTAATAAATGGAATAACTTGTGATTTATACTTGCACAGAATCCCTCTTGACATAACTTAAAACGATTAATTAAAAAACAAATGACAGCATTGTGGTCCATACCATTCGGTGGTCCAACACTCCATAAGGCAAAGGAGTGCGTTTGTTATCTTGGCTGTACAGATTTTTACTGACCACCTGGATGTGGGCCTGCTTTCGCATCTGTTCTGCAGATTTCATCCCAAAGCAGATGTGGCTTCTGTAAAAAAGCACAAAGAGTCCAGATAAAGGCTGAAACATACACATTTCAGTGTGAACTATTCAAACCAATAGTTGCTACATTCAATAATATCAATGTCATATTAATTCTGGGCTGTAGAGATGTTTCTGACACTTTCGTTTGACCGACTGTCACCATCATGCTGAGGGTCAGATTTGCTACTTTGCACATATTAGATACCATGATGAAGATGAACATCTACCTCCAAGTCATTCAACTTATTCTGAGCTCAACAGGTAAGACAGCTCAAACTTCAATAAAACTGGGACAATGACCGTAAGCAACATTAAAACTCACCAAGAACCAACCATTTTAAATATTGGCTAACATATTCTGGTGGAAAGCGCGGGTGAATATTCACCCAGAATTATATCAGAAGCTAACAAGTGTGTGAATTCTCTGCAACTTGCTTAGAGACCTTTAACCAAATACAAGTGGTGTTGTTTGTCAATATTTGAGCCTGTAACTACAAAATAAGCCCTCTGTGGGTTACAGAAAATCCACAATAATTTCAAATATATTCCTAGTCATTACAATTCATTGCCGACTGTTGCATCTCATTCAACTGAAAAAGAACGATCCATACGCATTATTAACAGCTCTTGATGAGCAATATTCATAACGGAAACTCAAAGCAGTATTATCGAGAAATTAGATCATAAAATTAACAAATAAAACGCGAATATAAAGGTTAATGTTGCACAAATACGTTACAATATGCCTGCAAAAACACTCAAAGTTGCCTCGTCAACACCAAATACAATGGCAATAAATTATTGTAAGTACTACTAATTATCAGATACGTTAATCAAGACACACTAAGCCTAATTTGTTCTTTAATCTTTTAAATATATTGGCAATAACTGCAACACTTCAACTAACTGCGGCTATCAGACTGAGCTAACAGGCTAGCAGTCTCACTCACATTTTCTTCGCCACATCTGTCTCTCTGAATTGTTCCTTCACCATTTTGATAGCTATTGCTACACAACCTTTCGCACAAGTAATTAAACTGTTAATCTATCCTTATTCCGACATGTTGCCACGCTATCTTTACATGCTGTGAACAAACTAGCAACAAGCCCAGCAATGTGTTGGTAGCATGAGGCACATTGGTGCTACGTTCAAGGTGTGTGCGTTATCCTGAGACGTATTTTTGAAATGCTGACGTTCTCCCTGGACTTTGGTGCGGTCAAAAAGTATATTTATACATCTAAATATCCTTTTAACATGCATAATAATAGGCTAGCATTTATTTTTTCCCCATTCTTAACACAACAATGTATGGCGACTTAAAAAGGGAGCTAATGTCGAGTACTTTTTTAAATATTTTCATAATTTTGCGTCACAATTTGGAATTTAACAATAAATATTTTCTCTTTAAATTCAGCAACTGAATTTCATTTCGCTTTGTTTGGGTGTTTGTTTGGGCGTTTTCCGATTTGAAAATTCAAATTTACGAGGAGCATGTAAAAGCATCGCGCGCAGCAGCACACCAAAGAGAACTCACAGTGAGGCAAGTATAGAGATTGTGCTGCCCTCTAACGGCTATGAATTTTATTGTCGTTTTTCTTCCCTGATGTTTTTGCCTGACAGTTATGTTCTTGGATTGTGTAAACAAGCCAGTGCACCTTAAAACCGCCACACATGCACATGGTGAGCATGCAGACTTTATGCAGAAAGGATCTGACCCGGGGGTCTTCTTGCTGTAAGGCAACATTCCAAGATAGCCCTTAAATATTCCCATAAATATTCCATAAAATATTCCCATAAAATTCCCATTTTCCCAAGCTGGGAAAATGGGAATTCTCTACTTAACGTGAATCCCATACTCATGTACAGTGTTTTGTGCAGTCCAAAAAATGCATTTAAGTATGATTAATACCACTTCAACTGTGCCACTGTGGCTGCACAGTGGCACAGTTGGTAGCACTGTTGCCTTGCAGCAAGAAGGTCCTGGGTCTTTCTGCATGGAGTTTGCATGTTCTCCCTGTGCATGCGTGGGTTCTCTCCGGGTATTCCGGCTTCCTCCCACAGTCCAAAAACATGACAGTAAGGTTAATTGGTCTCTCTAAATTCTTCCTAGGTGTGAGTGTGTGTGTGCCTGGTTGTTTGTCCTATATGTCTCTGTGTTGCCCTGCGACAGACTGGCGACCTGTGTACCCCGCCTCTCGCCCGGAACGTAGCTGGAGATAGGCACCAGCAACCCTCCCGACCCCATTAGGGACAAGGGTGAACAGAAAATGGATGGATAATACCACGTCAATATGTTTCACTGCTGTATCCTGGTCTACTGCATAAAATTCCAAAATTTGAAAAAACAAAACTTAAAGCTCAAGCAGTATGAATTATTAATTAATATCCCCATATTTATATATTTCAGTGCGTGTCTGGAAATTTAGTTGAGCTATTTTTTCAGCATAAATATAAATAATATTAGAAATGCTACGTGTAGGACTGCCATGTTTAATTTGCATGCGGGAGAGAAAAAAAGTTACAGGTAACAAGCAGCGTCAATGCAGCTCTCTTATTTGTATGCAATATGATTAGCTGGCCTGTAGAGGGAGACAAATGTACATTATTTCCAACACAAACACTGGAACCTCACTGACAGAGGAGGCTGCAACGACTGAATAAACTTGCTGTTTGGTGCTACCTGTGATGTCTAATACTGTGGCATGAAATCGCTGATGACAACTGATGACTTCCTGATGAGAATTTCCTTCCACTGCGTGTTTGTGTTGATTAATTGTTCTGTTAGCTTATAAACGCTGACAGTGAAAATTGCTTGACTGAATCAGATTTTTCATTTTCCAACTCTGCTGCCACTTAAGTACTACGATGGCTTCTAATTGAACCACTAATATAATGCTCTACATGATCTGTCTCTGAAAAAAAACACCTCCCTTTGAAGACAACAATTCCCCAAAGACATCTCTCTCTGTAGGGAAACCAGCTGACTTAATGATACACAGATGTATCTGCCTGTATAAATATATCTAAGGAGTGTATGAAGAGGTCCTTTAAACCACTCAAGGGACCACTACAAATAATGCTTCTAACCATGAGGAGTTGCTCAGTTGGCTCTCTTTAAAGTGCCTCTTGAGCATCGTTGTGTACAAAACTGTACATCAGCTATAGTAGAGAAGGCTAATCGACCAATCAGGAGCTTAAACACACATGTATAAACACTGTACTCCCAATGGAAGAATTCAGTATCTTAAATGTTTGACATCTGCTGAAAAAAAATCTCAATTGGCTCCTGGATTGGTCAACGCTGCTACGCAAATTAGCTGTATGCAGTGGTCATTCATTCATTCATTCATTCATTCATTCATTCTTTCATTCATTCATTCATTCATTCATTCATTCATTCATTCATTCATTCATTCATTCATTCCCATTAAGCATATTTTTCTATTATATTCTCTCCATTATAGGATTTTCTTGCTGCTCATCATTTTTCTGACATATCATTGTGTAACATAAGGGTTCGTCTGAGTAAAATAACTTGCTGCTGATTAGGCGTAACATTTACAAGTTTAAGTAACCTATCCGTTGTTATTACTTTTTCTCTCTCTGCAACCACTGAGAACAAACTTACAAAAAGAAAACTTTGTTAGTATCTGGGAAAGGGTTATTAAGATGATGACTATTTACATAAGAAGCAAGGAAGGAATTAAGGACAATCCCTTAATTCTTTTTTTTGTCTTTATTCCAGAACTAAGTGTAAGCTCTAGGTCTGGTTTTATTTCTGGAGTTGCCATGTTCTCCCCATTTTTTTCTGATTCTCCTTTCTCACAGTACCAAAACATACATATTAAATGGTCTGCACTAGCAAGTTCAAGAACTCCAAAATGTTCACCATTTCATTCAGTCATTCACACACTAATCACGGTAAGCTACATTATAGCAGTAGATGCCCTGGGGCAGGTTAACAGAAGCAAGGCATACAATTGGCACCCCTGGAATCTCTGACCACCACCAACAGGCAAGGCAAGTGAAATGTTTTGTCCAAGGATGCTACGAAGGATGGAATGGGGGTTTGAACTAGCAACCCACCGGTTGATCCATAATCCGGCCTGTAAGGGAACAGTTCAGCATTTCAAAAGTGAGATTCTGTTCTGGGAGAGCAGACAACAAAGCGACTTTCTATGTCTTAAAAAAACTCCATTCTCAAAAATGTCGCAGCAGTTAATCCAAACTGTAGTTTGCAAACCTTCAAACCATTGTCCCATTTGCAAGGGGTGGTTGTTGACACATAAGTAGATGGTTATTTAAAAGGAAATTGAACAAGGGTGTGGTGTGCCACAAATGATCTTCCTGTGTGAAACAGATATTGAGGGCAAAACATGCAGAGTTTCCATTCAGAATAACATCTAGTAAGAAAGGTATAGCTCTAAAAACAGAGTGATCACTTAAGTCATAATCATATTTTTGCTTAAAAATATGGCAGTTCACACTTCTTTACTTTTCTATCAAACGGGCTTTCTGATTGACCTGTGCCTGACCAGTGCAATAGCTGTTCTATAAACTCCTGCACATCATACCATCTGCATTGTGCAAAACATATTTGTGGATCAATGCGGCCACCATCTTTGCATAATTAACATGAGTAATTACTCTTCCTAATTTACAAAGCCACCCAAGGTTCATAATAGTGGCTGCAAAACATTGACCCATGACAATTGATTGATCTCTCCCTTCTTTAAAACCATCCCCCTGCTAATGACTAAGTAATGAGTAGATAGTGTGTGGCTAAGGAGGCTAATACAGCTTTCGTTCTCTTTATCCAGATTGGCCGACACCACCCCTCTCCACACCTCCCCCCTTTTTTCCTTTTTACCATGTTTTCTGCAACAATGTCAGCTCTGCACTTAGAACCCCCTTCCTCCATCTAGTTTCTGAGTGTGTGTCAGCATGTGTGTTGTGTGTGCTGTTCAGTAATCAGCCACACAGACTCGCCTTTGGTGGCTGAAGACTGATTCAATATTCCACTGGGTAATTTATGCAGAACTAATTCTCTACAGGAATGGAAGGGCTCGGAGGAAAGCAGACAGAGAAAGAGAAAAAAGGAGAGAGGGAGAGACATGCAATGCAAAGAGGAAAAAATCTGTGGTGAAATAATTATCCCCGGTGTCACTGCAGCAACATTCTTTGAAGTTGATGTCAATAAAATATTGAGCTACACAATCCATTTCAATTTCACCTCGAAAAGGAGGCTGCCGAAGGGTCGGGGTGTGTACATAAGAAAAATATATGTAAAATAAAAAAAAGAAAACGAAGCAGGGTGCTGGTGGAAAGAACACATCCACACAGACACAAACACATATCTGTTTAACTCACAGCAAGGCGGTGGCTGGCGACGTGTGTTGCTTACAGACCGACTGAGACATACATCGTTGCCTGTAGTCATTTAACTTGTCAAAACAGCAGGGCTCTGTGTCGCATCATATTTGGGTTTAAGGGGTTTGAATTACTGAAACAAAAGAAAAGAGGTGAGAGATAAAAAAGATGAAATGAGAGGAGCTTCCCAAGGGAGCCATTGGGATCACAGTATAGATTGTAGTCACTTATGATGGACGGGTTGGTAATAAGAGCCCTTTATTCCCGTGCATGAGTATGACTGTATGCACTGAGGGCTGGGATGAAAATGAGCTCTATTGTATTCTCTTCACAAGTTGTATTGATCCATAGAATGTACACGCTGTTGTATGCTGTCAGTTTTACAAGACGTTTGAGCTACTTGTGAAATGGTGCCTTATAAAAGTATTAACACCTCTGAACTTTTCCATATTCTGTCATTTTTTCATAACAAACTAGTCAAAGCAAAGCAGAACTTAATTGTGAATTGGTGGTTAAAAAAAATTATATGAGGCAGATAAAAACTTACGTACTTGTTTAAGTAAGGAAAATGCTAGTCTGCTGATTCTTTTCTAAAGGTTGTTTTTATTAGGTAAGGACTGATCAAACATGGTTTTATGAGCGTTCAGTTCAGTAAAGAAAAGGCCTCCAGTTTACAATCAGAACTAGCTTTATAGTACAATGATGTGTCAACAAGATCACAAAGGTTGGTCTATCCATAAGATGACATAATAATGATCAAATTGGGACGCTAAACCAACCACTCTTAAGTGTAAGAGTTTGCAGATAAGCTGGTCAGAGTGTGCCGTCAGCTGAATGCTCTTGGATTCTTCATTTTGACCCAACTTGCTTTATTTATCAAAAACACTGGACCTCAGAAAAATATTCATACCGATCTTACAGGTGCCCCCCATCACAATTTTTCCACTTCAACTGCCCCTCCTTTCACACCTTTTAAAGGTGAGAATTATAAGCATCAACACTTCAAAAACCACCAGAAGCCTCCATATAAAAAACCCCTGTGTGTACAAAGTTAGACATGTTGATGAAAGTTGAATGTTGTTCAATTTAAAAACATGAAAACTAAAAGAGCAGTGTAATAGTGACACTATATTATAGTGCCAACTCAATCATTCATTTGTAAGACCAATCTCTACCAGCTCTACACATCTACAAAAGCTAAGATGTTTAGCTTCTAAATATGTAGAACAAAATATTAATGTTTTTCAAGTCAGCAAATTCATTTATACTGAGATTAAAATACACACAGGTGGACTTTTTACTATTCAAGTGAAAGCAGTTAGTTGCAATGGTTTATTTTGAGGTATTAAAGTAAAGGAGGATTAGAACAAATGCAAGCCACATTTTCAATTTTTTTATTTGGAAACCATGTATTATTTTCCTTTGGCTTCAGTATTATGCACATAAAATCCAGATGAATTACTCTGAAGTTCATGGTTGAAACATGATCAGATGTGAAAAAAGTTCAATCGCTATGAATACTCTTGCAATATTACTCAACTGCATCCAAGTGCAGACCACTCTGCTAGAGCAGTAAAGACTGAGACAGAAACACATGCTGCGGATTTTCATAAAGGTTTGAGTTTGTATCAGAATTCAGTGTAACAGGCACCGGTCCACAGTCTGAAGGAGATTATTATTTCTCTCATGGACATCCACGAGCTCTGCTCCCAGACATCTCATTATTTTGCATCTTCGTCACTATTATTAAAGCCATATATCTTAACTGGAGGCCAGTGCCTGTCGATTGGGTGGAATACATCCATGCCAAAACATTATCTATATATGAGAAACAGCGTGCTCGCTCCCTCCGCTTAATGAATAATTTATCCAAATGAATTATAATACCTGTCCCCCCCATACCAAGGCTTTTGTCTGAGTGATATTCTAGCTCACACACCAGTCATGCAGTGAGCACTGCATAAACTACATACCTTCTCTGGACACATCTGCATAGAAGCACCCTACAACATGGTTGTAGGTGAAATGGGAGCAATTATGATTCATGACAGTAAACCCCTCCCCCCACACACCCACATACACACACACCTTCCTGGGGGGTACACCCTTCAGCCTGCAGGTCAGGTCTGATATTTCTTCAGTCTTTTAATCTTCATCCACCTAAAGCACAACGAAAAAAACAGTCGCTCAGGCCCCACTGGAACTTTTGTAAGCAACCTGCGGGAACAAACTCCTTAAGGAGTTTAGGTTAACAACATCATCAAACACAGTGTGATTAGAAGTTAATAAATGCAATGGGTCACATTGTGCAGTTGTTTGAAACAGGTGACAGAGTCCTTGCAGTGGAAGTCTGGCTCTTGTGAGCATGTGGGAGGTGTGTGACACAAACAGGGCTTCCAGCTCGCAGAAAACAGGAACAGATGGCGCTGGAAAATGAGGCACCTCTCAGAAGCATTGAAACCTCCTCCAACGACCCTCCCCACACTTCTCCATCTCTCCTACATTCTGTTTCTTTCCCCTCCTGCTCTCTCTTCCCTCCTTCAACAACCCTGTTTTACAGAGATTACCTAAGAGCACTTGTTGTTGCAAGTGTTTTTTCTTAGTCCTAATCAACCTGTCACAAAAAGAGATGTGTAAAGCTCTTACAGCTTGTTTTCATATTAAGGCGCTTTGAGTTATCTGGCGGTATAGGTATTTGTTTACCAGGACTAAAATGGCAGATGGCAAGGTTGGGTTCTGGTATCTCCCGGGAAAGAGCAGAAACCCACTGAAAATGAAACATGTTTCTTCACTTGTACCCAGCTGCACTCCTGTAATCCACTGCAGCTAAACAGCAAAATACTGTGAGAGTTGAAATATACAAGTTGTTCCTAGAATCTGTTCATATGCTGTTTTGCTCAGTTCGGGCAAGTTTTATTGTCAAACAGCGAGGCTAGTCACAAGGCACCTGCTTTGTGAATCTGAGCCATTACTGGATTAAGTTAAGCAGTAAACAAAGATGTGAGGGTTGGTGGATGTTTACTGTGCCAAGCATGATAAATGCCAAGTAGGGAATAAATGTGATGTGTAAGTAACAGGATACATCATCAACACTTTCACAAATAAAAATCTCAAAGTGTGGTATGCTTTTTATTCAGCTTCCTTTGTCCTAACCAACTGTCTTCAGAAGTCACTTAATTAGAAACTAGAAGCAAGCAGTGTGTAATTTAATCTCAGTATAAATCAGTTGTGCTGTGAAGGCCTCAGAGGTTTGTTGGAGAACATTAGAGAACAAACAATGACGACCAAGGAACACAGCAGACAGGAGTTAGGTCATAAAGACAACATAACAAGCTTTAAACATCTCAAGATCGGTTCAATCATCCATCAATGTCTTTCATGTAGCTGTCTGCAGGAGGTGAGATGTTGGTAGAGGATAACAACTCCACAGAATATTGTTTCAAAAGGATGTGAACTGTCCCCATCTCTACAAGGATCCCACTAAAAATGTTTGCTAGTACTTTGGTGCATCTGATTGAGCAATATTGTGTATTTTTGTACAATATAATCAAGTCAAAGGGCTTTGCCTTAGGACCTTCAATTGGGAAAATCAATGATTCACCAAAAGTGGTTCTCTTAGAGGCAAATGAAGCTACAAGAGATATTATTACTGGCTTATTCTGATCTGGAATCAGGAATTTGGGACTTTAATTTTTTATTTTTTTTTTACAAAACTGGATATATTGCCTAATTTGATAAGATTGTGTAAGAAAAATGTTGATGATGGTATGCCTTTTTTGTGGTATGAATTCCAGGATCATCAAACTTGCACCCTTAAACAAATCCTTTGAGCTTGTAAATCCTCTCCTGGTTCTCAGCTGTCTGCTACAGTGTCACTTCACAACGCACTCAGCTCCCTGTCTTCCCTCCAATACTCACTCAAAGCTGTACACTGAACAAAGAAAAGAGACACAATTATTATCAGAACAAGTCACCCACTCAATGCTAACTTCCTTATACTTATGCCACCTTGGATCTTGACTACTAACTCCAGAATACTAAGAAAGTTCTATCTCCTGTTGCTCATCTCTGTCTTCTGCAGAATTGTAATAACACATACTTACCTCTCTTCCAAAATGGAAACAGACATAATTTTGCGGAGCCTGCTGTACTTTTCCCTTTATCCAATGAACATTTTCAAACTGAATGCTGTGTCTGTAATTGCTGTCTGCACTGGAGTCTTAAAAGAAAACATTCTGACCCTGGCTCTGTCAATTGCTTCATCTAGGAAGAAAACACAGCTAAACACAGAAGAACTGACCCATAAGTAATTGAAATAGGAAAGAAACACAAATAATACATTGGGGTAAGAGCAACATTATGTCCATCATGGGTACTTTCTATGGGAAGTCAGTAGCTATTGGGAGCAATATCTATCAGTGGCTTCATTTATGAACAATGTTCATTTAAAACAGAAGATATGAACCTGTTGTATTTTCTATGTGAAAAGACAAGAAAACATTCAATTTTGAAGTAAATACCTTTGGAGCACACTTGTTTTATAGGGAACTGTTGTTCGCCCTGCCACCCTAATCCAGAAGCATCCACTTGCATGATTTGTGTGGTCTTTAACATGTTGCAGGCACAAATTTCATACAGGCTTTATGTAATGAGGAGCAGTCTGGTATAATTAGTATTGTCTTGGGCTCCTATTAATTTCTGATTGGGTGACGTGAAGCGAAATAGTTTATTTGCCAACTGGTCACAGCAACTGCAAGTGAAACCATTCCCAGGCAAAGGGGGGCATTTCCATGTGCACTGTGGCTGGTTTCATTCCTTCCTTAAGTACACATGAATATTTAAGATGCTGTGTGTAGTAGATGGGACTACCTCATGGTCAGTTTAACCATGGAAGACTGTTTTTTTTTCTAAGACTCCCCCTTGTCTTTAACTACTCCAAGGCCCCAGTGTGATTCTCCCTGGACACAATTGATTCGTAGTCATCTATCTCATAGCTGAGGGCTGAATAATCACAGTCAGAGAATCGAATGTCTCACAGCCCTGCTCCACGAGGGAGACGAGTTTGTGATGAAATTACTCTCCTCTGTCTTAATTGTCTTTTTGGCTGGTGGTACACAGATTTGGGCGTTATGTTGATGTTATTTTCTCCACTTGTGGGCTAGAAGCGATAATGATTTAATTAAAGAATATATTTTTATAACCTTGAATAATTAGTCCAAACAAGAGCACAGTTACAAAACTGTAAATATGGTCAGCTCACTGAAATTAAAAAACTTTTTTTTCATCTCTGTAGTTATATTATCTGATGTAGTTGATGTCATTTCCAGAGAGATTATTTATAGTCACAGTTAACACACTAATGTTGCAATCATCTGTTATCATAAACACTGTTTATTTAATGAAAAACCAGTTCCCATAAAAACCAATACAAGCAAATTCCAATCAGGTCAACAAAGAAAAAGGTGTCCTTTTTGTGCAACAAGGATAAGGGACTGATGCAGATTATTACGCATGAATACACTCCATGCACAGATACACTTTCACTCATCTGTGGTCCCTCTCCCTTTCTCTCTTGCTCTCTCTCTCTGATGGTGCAGCATGCAAATGTTTTGCCGTCAACCCGACCTGGTGGAGAATGACAGAAACATTTGATGCAGCGCCGCTTTTTAGTGAAGTCTCCGCAGAAAGCTATTTTCACAGGATGTTATGTATGCATTTTTCAGACAGATTGCTGCAGGAGACAGGAGCGCAGGAGGTGGGGTGTTTGGGGGGAGGAGGAGGAAACACGACTGGAATGAAACACAAACCTTACTCTGCTGAGTGAAGCCAACCAACCGCAGGGAAAGCCACAAAGAAAGCTGCATTCATCTCACATTTCTGCAGAGGGGAAAATAACGTGCCATAAATGCTTTTTTAAAATCTGTATGCATGTTGTAGAATGTCACTTTAAAACCAAAACAGTTTCATTCTAACTGTATTACTTAATTCAGATGTTTGGTGCCTACATGGAAAAAAAATATTACAATATACCTCATTTATTACAAACATTATAAAATAAACTGAAAGTCACTGGAAATGTGTCTGTCTAATCCTCCACTTAAGACAATTTGCATAGTAAATATGTAAAACTATTTACCGTAAGTGCTTGTGTCAGATTGAGACCTTCCCAAGATATTGTTAAGGTCATAAGCTAAGCACAGAAGCTAGAGGTAAATGATTGAATTAAGAACTTAAGCCTATTCCAAGCTATTCAAATTATTAGTTTAATCAAATATGAAGCACACAATACGGCTTCTGATTCAGTAGCCGTATTGTATGCTTCATATTTTGTATAAAAGACCAAAGACATCTATGCAAGGAGTCTAGAACAGGAGTCATAAACCTGAGTGCCTAAAGGGTGGTGATCAGCGCAAAAACACCTGGACAAAATAATTAGGCCATCAACAAGACTCAGTGCCAGAAGGAGGGAGTCATTCAGTCATTGCATTTAGTACACTCGAGTACTAGAGACTCGAATGGAGCTGAAGGGCAGTTTCCTTTAACCAAACGTTTCTTTGACTTTTCACATATTTGTTTAGACTATATTTCGGCAGAACTTATAGGCTAAAAAGGTTATAATATGCAGTGCTGTAAAATAAATGTTTGCCACATCACAGAATTATTCTGTTTATTTCCATAGTTGAATGTTTCGGGTAATAAAACTTTAATGTTAGGCGAAGATAACCTGAGTAAATAACCTGAGGCTTTATCTGAAAAATTAATTGGTCATTTAATCTAATAACCTTTTGTGCCAACCTAGGCAGCACCAACTGCTGCTGTGTGACACCTGGCAACACATCTCTGTGGGGGGATGATGGTCCTCTTTTCTTTTCATAATTGTTTTTAATCTTTGCACATTTGGGGCTTCAGAAAAAGAATTTACTATTTTTTGCAGCCATTTTTCTGTCATGTAGAAAGTACTCCTTGCCTATTCCTGTACTGCCATATTTAGCTGTTAATCCTTTCCAGATGGAGTCATTGATAGAGCCAATCAACATTGCTGTCAATAAATTTGTGTAATCTTTATTTTTCTATCCCATAGAAAGTACTCCTGGCTTCTTTTCCTCACAAAGGCAGTTTATTTGCCTCCTTTTTGTCCTTTTATCGCCCAGCTGTCTGTGACACATGCCTCCTTTCCACTATCATGCATATCAGGATGTCGAATTTGTGCTGCAAATTTTTCATCCCCAGAAAACAGTAATTGAGTGCCTTATATAATAATTCGGACCAAACTGAAGTATATGTGTATGGATCTGAATCTAACTATAATTGTATTGGACTGGAATGAATGGATTTGGAGTGAAGTAGAATTCTTGGTCTTGTAAAATAACTTATAATATTTGCTGTGAATTTTCTCAAATAAACTGAACTGAGCTGAAAGACTAGATAGCTATTTTAGAGTGCTTTATTAGCACCTAGAGATTCTCCTGTACTTCTGCTGTCTCTCCTTTCCCTAGACCAGCTTCTCTGCCTCTTGTCTTTGAATGAATCTGCTCAACTAGAGGATGCCGTCAGCCACCACCTCTCAAGCTCAGTTCAATACCCCCAACACTATTGACCTGACTTATTGATGTGAAGAGTCCTGAGTGTTAAGGAGCATCTGTCCTCTGCATATTGACAGAAGTAGTGTTGCAAAAAAGACCAGCAAAATACACTCACTGAAGAATAAAAGAAGGACATGTAGCTGGTCAGAGTGGGAGTAATAACAACATGCGGTGCTAGTTCACCAGTCATCATGTTCAAATCAACTGCTAAAGCCGTCACACTGAGCAGCGTCAGTGTGTCAAGATGACCTGAACCGAATGAAAACATGGGCTGTTACCCTGGTTGCAGTCACAAACGACATATTTTCCATCTTGCTGATGTTCAAAGGATAATGCTGAGATGAGCCACACCAAGCCTTGCATTTGACAAACATATTACCACAGAGACACACACTCAGGCTAACACCAATCCCATCATGCTCTTTCCCTGCCCCCATCCCCTTGAGGATTTACAAGGGATTATGTCAAAGCAATTCAGTTGTTTGAGTGGAAGTAATGAACTATTTCTTTTATCTCTTCCTTTGTGTAATAGGTAAAAAATTACCGCTAAATGTTATAAAATGTAGAAGAAATGTGAATGAATAGCTGCACAAAATGTAAATTGTAAAAGAAAATTTTAGATATAACTGTCACTTAGATATACAGTACCTACCGTATTAAAAGACATGGAACTATTTTTTTCACATTATTTGACTTTTAAGAAGACTATATTCTTCCTGTTATATATAGGTTTCTAGATCACCTTGCTCACACACTTTTTCAGTTACACGACTGACATCAAAGCTTTGTGATGGACCCTCCAAGTCATTGACTGTTGACTTTCTGCCATTTTGCAACTAACTTAGGGGTATGCATGGGGTCATTGCCCATGAAAAAGATTCATTTGTGTCCAACCTTTAACTTCCTGTCTGCTGTCTTCAGATATGCTTTTAATAGTTCCACACTGTTCTTTTCTTATGATGGCATAGATTTTATGAAGTGCAACCGTCCCTCCTGGAACAAAACAAACCCTCATGGGGGCCCCTTCATGTTAATCAGATGAGATTTTGTTGTTTGTTTTGCAAATTTCTCTAGATTTAATAAATATAGCAAAAGTCATTATTTTTTCAAAATTCATAAGACCACAGGACATGTCTCCAAACATCGGGGCCTGGGTTCTTTATCCTTAGTACAAATCCAAACTGTAATCTGATTGTGTGATGCTTCTTCTCCTTTCAGCAAAGGAGATTACAGGATTTGTTTTCACTGTGAATACTGAAACTCTCCAACATTAGCAGCAGCTTCAGTTTGACTTTTGCATTCGCTCTGGGTTTAATGCACATATTTCACATCAAAACACCTTCATCTCTGACATAGAACCTGCCTCATCCCATCACTGGACATTGCTGTGGTGTTTAAACTTGTGCATACAGTATGCATAATTGTTTAAAGGGATTACGATGGCATCTTCAGGTATTTGAAAAATGTACCTAAGGGTGAACAAAAATTGTGAACGTTCACAGTTTTTTTTCCTGAGATCTTGGCTGAATTTTCTTGACTTTCCCATGATGGTACATAAGGGAGCAGTGTGTTTGAGGTGTTGTCTTGAAATACATCCACAGGTGTGCCATCAATTAACTCAGATGCAGTGGCGCCCATAAGAGGAGGCCAGGAAGGGCCATGAAAAATGCTGGCCACCCTACAACACCCCAACACCCAGGGAAGAAGAAGACATAAATACAAAACCCAATAAATTATGTAACTTTTTTTTGTCGTTGTGTCACTTTAAAACCTTTACTTGCCAAATGTTGTGAATTTAAAAAATTGACATCTTTATATGGGTTTTCACAAATTGTTTAATGTGTTTTAATCGTGGTATATACATACACATATATATATATATATATGTGTATATATATATACACATATACACACATATATATATATATATATATATATACACAGTACAGACCAAAAGTTTGGACACACCTTTTAATTCAATGAGTTTCCTTTATTTTCATGACTATTGATATTGTAGAATCACACTGAAGGCATCAAAACTATGAATAACACATGTGGAAATATGCACTAAACAAAAAAGTGTAAAACAACTGAAAATACCCCTTATATTCTAGTTTCTTCAAAGTAGCCACCTTTTGCTGTGATTACTGCTTTGCACACACTCTGCATTTTCTTGATGAGCTTCAAGAGGTAGTCACCTGAAATGGTTTTCACTTCATAGGTGTGCCCTGTCAGGTTAACAAGTGGGATTTCTTGCCTTATAAATAGTCATGAAAATAAAGAAAACCCATTTTAATTAGAAGGTGTGTCCAAACTTTTGGTCTGTACTGTATATGTGTGTGTGTGTGTGGGGTGTGTGTGTGTGTGGGGGGGTGTGGGTGTGTGTGTGGGGGGGGGGGCGGGGGGGGGGGGGGGGGGGGGTGCGTGTACGTGTGTGTGTGTGTGTAAATTTAATTTAATTTAAGTTCTAAAAAAAAACTGCCAAAAATGTTCACATTTTTTCTGGCATTCAGCAAATAGAAATAATTTAGGTGATCCTAATTGGCAACCAGAAAAGTTTTTTCTGATTTGATGTTAGCTAGTGAGATAAAACTGGTTGTGTATGTTTTTATACAGTGGAAATACTCAGATATTTTATTTCAACAGTACGCAATAATAATTGTACAGTGACACAAATGAGAATATACTCTGTGCTACTTTGGACAGAGTCCTTTTATATTTAGGTCAATGGCCTCTAGTCCATTTTATGTCCTCTTTCTTCTACAGTGGCAAAGCTGCCCAGCAGGCAGGTGCCATTAGAGCAGTTTGTTTGCAAGGTAAGCAGCTATAAGAAGTGACAGCAGTAGAATTACTAATGCACTTGGGCTGTCATTTCTCCCTCGAAAACCCCCTACAGGGAGGGCCTGATTAAATTGATATTCAACCTTCTGCATGTTGTGGGCCCATGCTTCATTAGCATAGGGGTTTAGATTACACAGAGTGAGGGCTGGCATTAGTGTTGTAGGAAGCAGTTAGACACTGCACTGTAACTAATTTTCCAATTATAATGGTTGCCTACAATGTAGCATATTAATGATTCAAAGCACATTATTAACAGAGCGTGTGTGTTTTAGAATCAGGAGGGAATGTGTGAGAAAAAGAGGTTGCATTTCACACAGCGGTGGTTCACAGGAAGTGTCATTACACATTAAACGGGATCCAAACAAAAGGAAGCCTTGAGCTGCGATACGAGGACAAAAATAGCATCCTGTCAGACTCGACTCCATTATTATTCTGCCTAGGTGAAAGGAAGGTCAAAGTTAAGGTCTGCAGTGATATCAGAAACGCAGAAACATTTTGTATGCATCTGTGTCAAGGACTGTGCCAGAGGTTTGATTATTTACAGGTGTAGTTGTTAAATGAAATAGCTGGTGAATTAGAGGTTAACCTCGTGGAAAAACGACCACATGCATTATTAATCACATTAATCTGTCACAATTTAATTTAATTACAAAAGGAGGAGAATATAGCTTGAGCTAGCCATCTTTCCGTTTTTTAGTAAGGAAATCCATTTATTTATTCAGTGTGAGAAAATAATTTAGCAAAGCAACAGAAGAAAGGAACAAATAAACAAGGATAGAACAGTGTTAGTAAGAAGTTTAATAAGCTCCCTTTTATTAAAAAAAAAAGAACAAAAGGTGCATAAAGAAATGTTGTCATGCTGGAAAGTCTCAATACTCGGTGGGGGCTCCTTTTGCATGAAAAACGGTATCATTGATGGTGTATGTTACAGAAGCTCAGATTGCTTTGTCAGAGGCCTTCAGTTCATATGGATTGTTCAGTCTGTTGTTTCTGATCTTCTTTGTGACAATGACTCTTTAATGCAAGTGTTTTGGTTGGGCTGGGTGCCAAATAGCGCTGTAAAATAAAATCAACATCTCCATAAAGCTCGTTGCAGTGGAAAGAAGGAAATGATACAAAATTATCTAATATTCGACTAAACTGACTTTGGACTTAATAAAAACACAAGCAGCAGCAGATGACATAGCTCCCAACATCACTGATGTGGAAACTTCCCAATGAATCTCAAGCAGCTTAGACTGGTAAACTTCAAATTTAAATTTATCCATAAAGAGGACTTTGCAGTGAGCAACTTGTTCTTTTTTTAATTAATCCAGGTAGAATATTTTCAACGCAGTGTTTAGGAGCAGCTTAACACAAGATATTTAACAGTTTGTTGCCCATGTGTTGGACTTGTCTGTGTGCTGACCTTTGAAACACTGATTTTAGCCACAGCCATATCTTTTGAATCATCACCAAACTCTTGAACAGTCTCAAGATGTATCACTGCATGGAACTTGTTCAACCAAGCTTTTTCTTCCACTCAATTTTGTAGGGAGTGAATGCAAAGTCAATAAAATATAATATTGTACACAATATTGCATAGAAGGAGTCCTTTGAAAATATAATTGCAATTTGATACATTTGCAGTTCTATAACAGGAAGTTCCAGGTTAAATGTTTTACTTCTGCAGTTCACATGTAAAATCAAATTGGCAAGCTATCAAATCTATTCCACTTCCCGCTGTCCTCCTTATTTATAATTCACTTTGTATTAACCCATTAAAGCTGATACTATGTTAACTAGCTCAGTTCACATAGTATGAGCTCAGTTTGTTTTTATTATTTGACTTTGTTATTTCCCTAAATAGACTCATCCTTTACATGTCTATTTAAACCCTGGCCAATTCTCATCATTCCCTCCAGCATTAGCTGTGTGTTAACATCTGAAAACTGTGCTGAAGACTGCAGTTAGCACTGGGCAAATATTTAAAGTCACTGCTAAAGACATCATCAGCCCTGCAAATAAATGAATTGAATTTTGCCTCGGCCTCCCCACCCTCCCCCACCTCTCTTACCTAAATGGATATTCGATCCCTAGGGAACACCTAGTGCTTTGCAATCTGTGTCGGCTTCCTGGTGGCACTTCCCCATCTCTGTGAGAAGCAAGCACTGACTTTGAAGTCTGTGAAACTGATGATAAATATGCTAATGTGTCTGGGGGGTGACTCGACGTAGCAGATAGCGCTGTGAGGGGAAAGTGCCACCCATCGTTTAATATATGGAGAGAAGGATCGAGAGGCAGGGAGGGGAAGAGAGGGAGTGTTACCTCGCTGTAAGCCTTAACAAGAATAAACAATGGGAGATAAAGAGCAATTTAATTGCTGTTTGTCTTATTCCGGAAATTGATTCTTGGATATGAAACTGTCATAGGTGATAATGTCAAGGCTGTTTTAAGATGCAGTTTAGTCATCTATTTAATTACACTAAAGAGTGCTTCTAAAATAGCATGACATCAATTGTTGCTTGATGAAAATATTGAAGGGATGTGAACATATCTGCAAGGACTTGCAAAATAACAATAACCCACCCCGGCCCCCACAACCCAACAGCCTCTTTTACACAACCTTTGGAATTTTTCAAACTATCATTTGGACAACCGAATACAAGAAAGAGACATCATCACTAAAGTTATGTAAGTGTAGATCATCCATTGTTAGACCGCCATAAATAATGCCAAAGTTTTCATAAACTAAACTGAAAAGGATGCATATTTTAAAACTGAAACTTTTACTGCAACTTGACGTTCAAAAAAAGTACCACTTAATGGAATTCTGCAGTTTGTACATGTTATGCCTCTGGGCCTTTTTTGCTATTCTGCGTGCTCCTACCACTGTTTACCTCCCTGAATGAGACCTTCCGCTCAGCAAATAGATGCAAACTGTCTGCTCGCGTCTGCGGCGCACAGTGTGCCAAGCTGCTGTCTCTCAGTCAGAACGCAGATTTGATACCCTCAAGGTGACAGCAGCAGATCTGATGCAGGTGTCAGCAGCAACATCAGGACTGTCAGAGAGCATTTCCACACATGGCTCAGACATCTGAGAGGCTCAACCCAAAAAAAAAAGAATTAACACTCATCAAACAAGGCACTTTTTATCATCTCATATCTCAACTTGGCTTTTATTATTAATGCCACAACGGCTGCTTCCACTTCAACTGTTCTTGCAAGCTGTAGGTGTCACTGTCGATGTGACTGTGAGCTCCAGCAGCCGTGGCTGTCGGTGTCCAGAGCACCACCCAGCCCCCTTTTAAGGGAGGCGTTGTAAGTCAGATGTTCAGAATGCATAGAGCATTGTCTGCCTGGATGTTCGATGGGCTGGCAGCAAAAGGTGACATCTGGTGACTAATGTGCTCAGATGTGAATGCTGCTCCCTCACTTCTCTGGGCAGCAGCTGCTCTGCAAAGGCACAAATGAGACAGGGGGAGCAAGAGAGAGACAGCCAGAGAGAGATTTGGGGTGGGGTGAGTTGGGGGTTGGGGTGGGGGGTGTCATTGGGCTGAGATGGGGGGTAGGGTTGCAGGTTTGAGGAGCGTGTCCATAGATGTGAGACTGTGCCCTATTCACCACGCCAGCCGTCTGACTCTGAAGGGGGTGTGTTTCGGGTGGGGGGTGGTTTGGATATGTCATGGGAAAATCAATGACTTTCCGTCTGATTTTCGAGGACATGAAACACGACAGCCACACCCGCCTCCCCTTGCTCACCCACCACCCTCTTTTCCACATTTGCCACCCCACAAAGAGACCACACAGATCCGAAAAAGGTTATTTTGATCTGCTTTGTGTCTCCAACAAACAAGTTCCTTTCAATAACTACGTAAGCCTCTACAAAAATTGAGTGCATCATAAGCCTTATGGCAAACAGAATCAAACTGGTGACAGAGCCTACATGGCCAGTGCACCCAGAAAGCCAGATTTTTCTTTCAGATGTGCCTCTCTTGGTATCTGGCCATGTGGAAAATTTTGGTTTCATGCGTCCAGGGTTTTCAAGATCCATCTGTCTGCTTGCTGTTGCCAACCAAAATTAATTAAGGTGAATGAAATTTCTTGTTTTAATGTGTTCTCAGTGTTTTTGGTAACGAACAATATTAAGGTCCTACAGAAGTATTGCTACACCTTGAACTTTTTTCATTCTGCCACACAGTAACCACAAGCAATCTTGAGCATCTAAGATGTACTATGTTTCACAAAACCAATTCTCAATTGGAAAGAGGAATAAACTTTGACTACGCCGTTCTAACACAGGCGTGTTAGAACTTTGATCTAAATTATTCCATTGTAGCTCAGGCTGTATGCCCAGTTTTTAGTTCCATTTATCTACCTATCAACTCTGACCACCTTCCCTGTCCCTGCTGAAGAAAAGCATCCACAGCATAATACTACCTCTACTATGGTAAAAAAAAAAAAAAAAAAAGCACTCTTAGGGATGGTGTAATGTTAGTCATGGGCAGAAATAATTTTCACCACACAGAATTTTATATGTTGGCTAAAAAGTTAATTTTTTCAGCCTTCATTCATATGTTTGCTGTATTTTCTAGATGGGCTGTGTCAAACTGCAAACAGGACTTTTTATTGCTTTCTTCCAACAATGATTTTCTTCTTGCCACTCTTACATGAGGATCAGTAAAAGCAAATTTAATTGTAGTTCAAATTAATTGTGTAGAAGGAAAACCTACAAAAAGTTACTTATACTGACTTTCAAACGTAATGCTTCGGTTTTAGCATTGTAAAATTGAACGATGAATTGAATTGGTGTTTCACCTGCACACTGTGCACATCACTCAGGATGGCTGGGGATGTCTGAGCTGCAACAGTCAATAGTATCTCTCTTTCAGGCTGGACATAATTAGCAAGAGAGATAAAGATAAAGATCAGTTTTTTGGATTGCTAGACTAGTTAGCCCAACAAAATCAAACTAGCCTCAACATTGAGACACAGAGTGTGGCTCAATGTTGTCTTGCAGTTGAAAGGCTGTGGGTTTAGTTTCAAGCCACTTAACCTTGAGTTGCCAACTGATTTGTGCATTTGTGCAAATGTTGCTCTGGATTTTTCAGTAAGACTAGATAAACTCTAAAATTGCAGAGATGCACCAAAACAGGGATTCGGATACCAGTCATTTAAAAATGTCTAAGAAAGGGACCCCAATCCAATCCCATTAACCTTGGAGCCAAAACAACACTTTTAAATTAACATGCATGAGTGTATTTATATTCTCAAGTTAAAACTTGTCAAAATCTTAGAATAAACTACAAAGCAGTCGCTCGAAGTTAGGTTAACTTTTCTTTAAAAGGTGTCTGTCAAAACGGATGCTCAAGGTGCCACAAGACAAAAAAACAAACTGGTCAGTGTGAGAGATTTCTCTTCAAAGGAACGTAAACTATAATCTAAGCTCATCAGTGTCAAGTGTTAATTATCCCTCTGGTGCTTTTCAGCAGTATTTTCTGAAGCAAATCAAATTAGACCTAAAAATGTCAAACATGACAGTTGTATGAACTTGTCACAAAGAACAAACATACAGAGTAGGTTAATGTTATAATGTATTTATTACATGAACAGATCTGTGCTGTCTGTGTGCTATCTATCAAATTATTTTCTATACCCATTTAGTTCTTGCAGGGGCTTGGTGGAAAGGAAACATTTCTGTCAGTCGATGGGTGAGAAGTGGGGTTGCTCTGATAAGGTTATCACGTGGGCGCTCACACAAACTCACAGGTAGAAGTAATTTGACGGTCAAGTTAAACTAGCGTACATGTTTTTGGATTATAAGAAGCTGGAGCAACATTTCCATCACTAATTTTGAAAAATATATATTAAAGGTGGGAGGCAGCAGAGTGCAGGTAAGATTAATGTTTCTGGAGAAAATTTTGTCATCTGTTATTACACCAGCAGAGGATAAAGAGAAGTGATTTTTGCTCTTCCTACCTGGCGCAGTTATTTTAAACCTATTTGTTACAGTGCAGGACATGTATGAAAGGAGTTGTATGAAACTACATGTGTGTCTAAAAAGTAGCATCAATAATTATTTTTTAAATAAACAATGCTTTTTTTTTTAAAACTAAATCCAAAAATACACTTTTGGATTTTTTTCTAGCGATAAAATCTGGAATTTTCAGCTTTAAAATGAAAAAGGAACACTTATTTTATTGTTTATACCAATAAGTAACTAACAAAACAGGACCAATAGATTAACATTTTTTATTTATTTATTTATTAAGTAATAGTTGGTTTTACCAGAATCACATACTAATTTGTGGAACTGAAACATTTGAAAGAATTAATCATTCTAAAAAAAACTATGAATTCTCCAAGTTGGTTTGGCATGACACAAAGGAATGGAAAAGCATGTTATGGTGGTCGTACGGTGGAGCATCTGTGATGTTGTGGGCCTGTTTCACTCCCAAAGACAATGGGAAGCTTTTCATTTTGCACAATGTCACAAACTCGCAGAAATACCCTGATATTTTGAATACAAATCTGGCAAACAGAAATGGGTCTTTTGACAGGAACTTGAACCAAATGCTGTCCTAATATAAACGATTAGTTCTTAATGTGGAGACAATTCATCAATGAAAAATATGACTGAAATTATTTCTCTAAAAATTTTCAGTTTTGTGTCAAGCTGCTACATTTAACAATGCTTTTAAAGTGTAAAAGCATTGTTTTACACGTCTTCTCCCTTATGGATTCCAACCTCCCTGTGTACGGAAAAATTTATTCACGTCTTTGAGTATCTGGACTTTGTGACCAACGAAAACCTTGTCTGAACGTCAGACAGCTGTTCAAGATCCTGTTCGTTGTGTATCCATTTATGTGTGTATTCTTACCCCAGAGGTCATGTCAGTGTAGAAGTCCTCACCATCCCTGAGGTCCTTCTAAAAAAAGAAAGAGGCCCCTGGCTCTGCTTGAGCAATGAGCAGGGTTAAGACACAGAAGAAGGAATGAGACATGAGAGCGTGAAAATAAAGAGAAAAAAATAATATAACAAAGACAAGGAGCTGTTTTACATTAAGACACAATCAGGTAAACGCCACATAAGGTGGTGACTGTGCCACATTTCAATTGCTTTTATCCAATTATGAAAGCAATGTGTTTTGCATCCTTGCTTTCCAGCAAGAGGATCACACAAAACTGGTGTGGATCAACACCCGCAAACATGTGGTCATTTGTGGCATTCATATGGACGAGCAGCTTCTTAACAGACACTTGAGCCTCACTATAAAAGGCGCCGTGAGCTGCTTTCGATTAAGGAGGCGATGTGCTTGCTTTAAGTTCAATGAGCAAGAAGTGCATATGCATTCCACAAAGAATGTTAATGAAACACATTCCTTCCAGTTTCTCATGGAAACCAGTAAGGAGTTAGGGATAAGAGGCTTTGGGGGGAAAGAGGAGAAATAGGGGTCCCCATATACTCCTCGTTAAGGATGGAAAAAGGGAAGCAAGATGCAAAGGAGAATGACTCATTTTACATGAAGGAGTGGAAAAAGTGTGCGGAAAAGTTGTCTAAGTGCTGTTTTTTGAATGTAATGAAGAAACTTTAGAATCAAACAGGAACGCAACATCTTCCAAAAAAGGAAGGGGTAAAATATCGTTTTTGATTTCAATAATAATTTCAATCTTCAAAAGAAGAACATTGAATAAGAACATACAGTGATAGTTCAGGATTTTTGAAAGTTATGTTTAAAGGTTATTGAGCAGCAAAATCAGGTTAGTTACAGAGTGTATGGGTAGTGTAAAACTTGCAAAGTCACAAATAGGTTTCTGACTTACCCACAAGCATGAAAGTTTTTGAAAACCTACAAGAAGAATCTCTGTTTGGCCTCAGGAATTTTTAGACATCCAAAATTTTATAGAAATAAAGCAATAAACATATACATATGTATCTATAATGTTAATGTCAACAGAAATAGTAATGCATAACTTTGTGTCATCAGTGTTGAAATAGTAACTTATGTGGTACTTTTAAACAATAAAGCCAAGAGGAACCCTAATAGACATTTAACACAAGAGAACCTAGAATAGCTTCCAGGCGGAACACCAGGAGCAAAATGGACTTTGTCCAATGTAGCTGAATAATGAAAAGTACTGAAAGCTGCTGTGAGGTCAAAGAGAATGAGACCAGAAATAGTTTTGCTTGCCCAAGCTTACATTCAGATCTAGCAGACTAGTACAGTACCAAATAAACACTTTAAAGATAAATAAAATATACATTTTGTGATACAAAATATTTAATAATATCATACCCAGAAATGGTTAGCAATTACTTTTATTACTGTCCAATAAAAATGGCTTGAGAGTCTTTTTCCTTTAACAAAGGTGTAAGGATAGCATATTTGATAGTAGTGAGAAATTGCCCAGATCAAAAGGGCATTTACAATTTAACATTTTTTCTTGACCACTCCATTTGTTGAGGAGAAAATGTGTCCAGATAAACTGCAAAAACATGACTGACTGATGCACTTTAACACTTGTAAAATCACACAACCTTTAAATTGTTTAAACATGTCCACAGCATCTGTTCAGAAAGACCATTTTGCAATCCACATATTTTCTTTCCTACACAGTTAAGACATGCATTCAAATTGATCTAAGGAAGGTCTTTTTAAAATCACATAAGTTATGAAGTGTAAATGTTTCCCTTCATATGGAAAAATTGGATCAGTTAGGAAATAACTCATTATTAATTATTCAAAAATTTAATTAGGAGGAGAAAATATTAATCATTAAATAATTTCTGTCGTGTAATTTAAGTTCTGCTCCGAGCTAAGTTATTTTATGATGTCCTGTATTTATTATCTCTCTTTCACACAGGTCACCTTTTTCATGGAGAATTGCTCCTTCTAAAAACACATCAACTGAAGAACATGTTATCTTCAGAAATATACCTGGCTGAGCCTTTTTAGCACAGCTGTTAAGAATATATAGAAATGTTTTTTTTTATGTAATCTATTCTGGTTTGTCCTAATGCATGTATTTGGCATAATGTGTGGATAATGGTGAGGCCACTTGCATTAGGCTTCTCTGCACTCATTTTACTAATGACAGACAAAGAGTGTTTTCATTACAGACAATCACAAAGCCTCCTAACCACTGCAAATGAGGCACTTTTCCAATTAATGAATAATGTCATTGCTTAAAACAGGCTTAACATCAACAGTAACAATTACATTGTTGTACACCAGGATTAATGAACTGTTTTGATTATTTTCTTTCCATTCCACTGACCTTTTCTGCTAACTACAGTTTGGCCCTAATGTGGTGCACTTTAATGCATCGATCTTATGGTTGTTTGTTTAGGGACAAATCATATTTCTATTTACCAGGAGCACGGTAATGCTATATTGATTGGTACACCATTAGAATTTATACAGGCATCAATAGTGAAAAGTGGTCTGCTCTCTCCTTCAGATTGCACTAAAGCTGCTGTAAATGGCCATCTTATTTAAATCCATCTATCTATCCACCCATCCATCCATTCACATGTTGGTTCATCCATCTATCATCAATTTATCCATCCATTCACATTTTGGTTCATCCATCCATCCATCCATTCATCCATCCATCCATCCATCCATCATCCATTCACATTGGTTTATCCATCCATCCATCCATTCAAATGTTGGTTAATTCATCTAACATCCATCCATCCATTTATCTATCCATTCACATTAGTTTATCCATCCATCCATCCATCCATCCATCCATCCATCCATCCATCCATCCATCCATCCATCCATCCATCCATCCATCCATCCATCCCACTCCTCTCTGTGTCAGTCTGCTATGGACCACCTTTAAACAACATTGTTATTGAAAATTCCTTTCTTCCTTCTTGCACAGAAGAGGGAGAAAGCCAGACAGATCTCTGTTACCAACTGGGATTTTTTTCCCCCATGTGTCATAGTGAATGTAATTGCAATGTCACACTTCAAGGGCTTCATGAGGGTGGATGGGTGGTCCAAGAGAGGGGCTGTAGTCAAAATACCAATTAATGAAGGCCAGAGAAATATGACCTGCGGTACTTTAGGTTCATACCTGCCTGTGGCTGTGGCTGTCCACTGAAATTGTATCCCATCAGAACTTGGTTGTGGGTCAGTGCTCAGTGTCAGTGATGGAAGATTACACTTCCCACTTACTGGATCCTGGATCGTGCCCTTGAGCACATAGCCATGATTTGATCCTCTTGCTGGTTCATGGTGATGTATTCACAATCTCTTAGAGAACATAAAAGAGCTCTTGAAATCTAAACCGGTTGTACTATAGTACACCTAAATTAAGAGAATGCTTCCAGCTGTCCCACACTGCCCAGTTCTCTGTGGTTTCACTTGTGGTGCTCAGATTTATCATAATGTTCCAACTGCTCCCTGGTGGGCAGCAAGTTGATTCATACAGCTTAGCGCTAAACTATCTGACCACAACTGTGAGCCCTGAGGGAAGGCACATTAAAACCTTTGGGATCATGCAGTGCAATAATGTTACCAATAATTAACACAGTTGGTAACCGTACCTCACTGTGGCCCATTTTAGGCCACAATGGAGATAGGCTGCCATTTTATGAGTGACCTAGTGTACTGTAAGTAAAGGCAGAGTATCCAAACACACTGGAAGTGAGCTGTTTATGCTGTATTCCCAAGAGCCAATCATTTTTCTGAATGGGAACTCTGAGTTAAATCAATAATTAATGTATTTGTAGTGAAGAACAAACACATTAGATCTGAACTTTTATCAGATAAATAGTTTTCTTTGGCAGACCACTTTGAATGTTTTTGCAAGATCAAAAATTTTGTCAGAACAGATGGTCAATAAAAGTCCGTTATAAAAAAAAGAGGAGTCTACAACATTGATAGGTTGATATTGTTATGTTTGATCTGAATGCCTGACAGCATGTGACAGGTTTTCTTATATGAGACTTTTTACTAACTTTAATAATCTTATTTTGATTCATTTAGAGATACTGAAAGTTTTGAAGTTATCCATCTTTGACCATAAATTTCAAATGCTGATGAATAATTATGTCCAACTACTAATTTGTTTGATGGGTCTCATTTGTCATAATGTTTATTTACATAATGTTGACTGAATGTGAATATGAACTAATTTATATGGATAAGGTGACGTTTTTCATAAATTTATCAATCTTAGAGTATTCTTTAATGCCCAGAGAAAACATTTTAAATAGATATTGTGCCCTCCACTTATTCCTGTCCATGTTTCATTTTCCAACCACTTCACAATTAAGTGCCTCTTTATGTTGATCTAACACATCAAGTCAACATATCAAATCCATAAGAGTTTGTGTCTGCTATGACAGAAAATATGAAAAAGTGAATTAAGTGAAGAAAGACTAACCAACATTATGTCACCTTTTGGTTTGCAGACTCCAAGTTTCAATGAGTCATTTGGCACCATCTTGAGTGTTGGTGGATGGAAGACTAATAAAGTGCAAGGACACTATGCACTTCCTATTTTAGCACTGCATACCTTATTAAGTAGGATTTAAATGTACATATTGTTGGCTGAAAGGAGTATTTTAAGTCTCATAAATTGGAATCGATTTTCTTTTCAAGCTAACCTCAAGTGACCATGCAGAAAATTACAGTGTTTGGAGGCCGATATAAGAAAAATCTAAGTAAACTTAGACAGGAATCTACCCTCTTCGAACTGTAGGTTATCATTCGACCAGATAAAAGCTCATTGAGAATTTTTCTTCCAAAATGATACACTAGCAAATTATCAAGATGTAGTTACTTATGTGAAATAGTGGAAAAAAAGGTTAAATAATGATGATGTTAATGCAGGGTTTGAACAAAAGCACAATTTAACTGCTTTTAATTTAAAAAGCAAAAACAACTATTATCTCCTTAATTATTAGAACCTTAATTGCCTAATAGACCTCCCATTCATAGCTTGCCAACTATAATTTTGAAACACGGTTACTTTCGTAAGAGTGATAGGTGGTGTTTCTTTCACTTTGTGCCTTATGATTATCCTAATTTTTGAAACCAGTAATGTTTCTAGGCTGCTCAGTTTGTTTTTCTTGTAAGAGAAGGAGAAGTGAAGTAGTTTTCTTTCAGCCAGCCGATCAGCAATGTGGGAAAGGGGCAGTGATGGATTCCACTAGGCTCCATAAAGTCAAAAATTGGTCACACTGACAGTTCAAATGATAGAACATTTTAGCAGTTATAAAACTGTTAGCATCATGAAATCTTGATATCCACCTCATTCCTTGATTTGTTATAGGATTTCTATTGACAACTTTCGTGTACAGGTATTTTAAGTTTTAACCCACCTGTCTCTTGGGGAGCAAATATGGGTAAAAAGAAACGTGGGAAGATCAACTTTCATATAAATGGGAATATATTGTCGTACCAATCCCTTCAATTTTCAAGGGGATTGAAAATTGAAGGAATTTCAAGTATGATAATACTTGAAATACTTTTACCAGAATGCACCAGAATATTTAACTCCCTTATCTCCTCTGCTATGAGCAAAGGTAAAAATGTAATTTTATGTATTGATCTGGAGGTATACCATCAGGGAGAACTGGATGTTGAACACAAATGAATTATTATGAATTATAAAAGTACATAACTAGTTTACTCAAGTTCTGAAATTATATCAGATAGGCCCTGAGCAGAATTGTTATTTCTTTTCAGAAGTAGAAAAGGAATAACAGCAGACAGCCTGTTCTCAGGTGGTCTGCTGTAGCCTGAGCACAAGAGGGGGTACGGATTTTTGTAATCTCCAGGCTTTAGTTTACAAATTCAAAAACAGTGTATTTTCTGGTATGCACTTAGTAAGTGAGGAAAAATGTACCTTAAAGAGCTTTATTTACTTACACGCCCCCTACAGGCAGTACATGCATTGAAGTTTCATAAACCCAATGTTACACTGCACTATTTTTTTTTTTTCAGAACAAATCATTCCGAAATGATTGCCTGATATTTCCCACTTAATAACAGGTGTAATGATGGAGATATGATCAGAATTATTCACTTTTCCTGTCAGACGTCTTAATGTCATAACTGGTTGGTGTATGAATGATGCATTGACAGCAACAACAATAACAACAAAAGGCACCTCTGAAATGGAGTTACTATGAAGAATGTTTGTAAGAATGGGCCTTCTCTTAGCAGGCCATGATTGAATGATTCACAGAGGCTGCATGTGTGGGATGAGTCCTGCTGCTATCTTTACCCTTCTTTCCACCTCTTCTTCCTCATATCTCAGTCTTCTCTCTTTATGAAGCACTACAGTTCAGCGCTGGACTGCAGCCCAGAGGGAATGCCTCTCAATCTGAGGAACCTGAACCTTTTCTGCACAAAAGGAAGCAGATTTGATAGGTTTAGGCAAAAAGGGATATGGCATTTTAACCCTCCTTCTGCTCCCTTTCTGGGAGCAAATGACTACAAACTCCCCACACACGTGTACCACACACTTTCAGACGTAAACAAAGAGCAAGGAGATGTGGCACGGCTCTCTGCATCTTTGTTTTCCTCTGCTTGCAGTCGGGAGACAAATTGCTGCGGCGCATTAGCACTACAGTGAAGGATGAAAGTGCACCGAGCAAGGCAAACAAGCATCCCATTACAACCGCCACTTAGCAACAAACACATCTATTACAGCGGGCTGAGCAAAGCTGGAGGTGTGCCTGCACACACCTCCTACAAGCCGCTATCCGGGCAATGAGATCCAGGAAGCCTTTAAATATGCTGGGAATTTCAACAAGAGGAAGGAACAAAGAAATACTTATGGAAGATCCCTTCGTGCTTTTGAAATAAGGGCCAAAGCTAATGTTTATATACCAGAAGAAATTGTTTCTTGATTCTGGTGAGAGCAGAAACAGTCCTTTTTCCTGAAATGACATCACATCCATAGAAAAGGGCTGCTAAACTCATTGGTTCCACTTTATCATTCTGATTAATGGAGATCTTACCACACAGACCTGTCACTACTGGTCCTTCTGTTTTTCTCTTTGTGTGCTTCTGGAACCTTGGCTATTTCTAATTTCCTTCTTTCCACCCACAGGTTCATCCCCAGGGTTGCACCTTCCAGGCTTGTGTGTCACATATCGATTCCCAGACAAAAAATAGCACATAATTTCCTTCTTTTTCTTACCCACACTAATTGCTGTGGTTCAAAATTCTGGCTGCTGTTGTCATGGTAATTGCCTTTCGGGGGTTATGGTGGCACTTGAGCTAAAGTGAGAGAAAATGAGAGGAAGTTAGAGTGAGAGATGGTGGGGTGGGGGGAATAGACTGCACCACGATTCATTGTGTGCCAGGAACGTCTCGCATTTGATCTTGTTTTGCGCTGGCGGTTTACCTTGACTCCAAATGATCTGACCAACGTTGCCGCTTACCGTGTCAGTGCCAGAGAATGAATTTGATGTGGGTGAGCGGGGATAAGTGTTCAGGGTTCGGGCCGAGTTGCCAAGAGGTTCCCAGAGCTGAGAGCCAAGCCCCCTGCACCATTTATCCGCTGCGTTTAAACGGACCGCCAGGTTCAAGGAAGGGTCAGAGAAAATATGGGAGACAGCATATGTCAAACCATACCTGTTAGAAGAGAAAAAGTGGGATCATGGAGAGCCTTTTATAACTCAACAAACACTGGTCTGTGGAAAATATATGTATAAAACAGGAAAGACCCATAGATTGAAGCACTCAATTATTATTATGGATCGACAAAAAGGACCTATGACAGTTGGCATGATATAACTCTGAGATGAGGATTGCTCCTGCATCTCCAGGGTCTTAAGCTCCTTAAGCTGCAAGTTGTGTGGATCTACTGTATGTGTTCACTTGGATTTTATCAGTGTTTTTAGGAAGTCCTCAGTCTGCTGGACATCAAGCATGACTGGATTTCTGCTGCTCACTGTGGTTATTTCGCATTCAAGAATATCATTGTCATAGTAAATACTGTCTTATCCTCTATGGAAGTTTAAACATACCTTTCTAATGTTTTTAGATAAACAGGATAATATATGAACAAATAGAGGTGCAGAAGGGATAATCAGGGTCAACCTCCTTTCATCCAGGACTTGTAAAGGTATAAGGTCAGGAAAGGGGCAGCTAATACCTCTACAGACCCCACACCTCCTGGACACAAAATGTTTAGATTGATTAGCCACTCACATCAGTCAAGCTTGAACAAAACTAAGAAACTTTCTTACTGTGGGTTATACAAATAATTACTTTTTTTGACAACAATTCTAAAACTTCTCCCAAGAACATCATATCTGCAGAAATAAAATTTATTGCAGAACTTAAAACATTGTACTTGATTTTTTTTTTAACCCTCATTTGAGTCACGATGTATATATATATTTGTTGCACTATACATGAATGTAGTGGGGCTGATTGGTTTCAGCCACCACATCAGGTCAAAGCACGGTAAGAAGGGAAATTCTCATGAGGTTGTACTAAATTACAAAAAAAAACAATAATTGCATCATTGCACCATCTGCCATGAGAAGATTGCATGGATTCTGCAGAGATTGCACAAGCCAGAAGATCGTAGAAATGGGCATAATGTGTGCACATTATCATAGAGTAGATCTTTAGTCTACAGAATAGATTGCTGAACAAATCAACGACTATTCTTGTTACACTTAAAGAAAATAACTCAGCATTTCACCCAGGAATTTAAATCTTCAGTCTTTTGCTACTGTGACTAAATGAAAGGAAGTATAAATATTTTTATAAGGAAATGTAAAAATATTTTAAGGAAATGTCTAACTTAAGTGGAAGGGATCTTTGTTTAATATGGTGTCGGTCAATGAAAGGAAGTAAAATCCCATTCAGTCGTGCATAAAAGAGAATTAACGCAAACAGGGTGTTTCATGTTCCTGCTTTCTGACTAGAAAAAAATTCTAATGTTCTTGTAATAAATATAAAAATCTTTTGCTTTGCACTTATTTTGGGAAGCAAACATGCTTGTTTAAGTAGGTCAAACCAGTAATTCTTTCTATATTCAATATTTAATTCTATATTCTATATTTAACTTGTTTAGCTTCCTTTTTTCCAAGAGTTATGCAGGTTTTGCAACTTTGGCCCAACAATTTAATTTGGAGCAAGAGGAAAATAGTTCTTTAGATTATAAAGGTTGTGGATGGTGACCTAAACTCTCTTGGAAGAAAATCTCTCTGTATGGTGCTAATGATCAGGAGTTATCATTATTTATATTCATGCTGCTTCCTACACACTTGCGTGGGAAGCAGTTTGTTTATATTCTGTGTTTGACTTCTGTTATAACAAATTTATTGTACAGAATGCATCATGGTGTACTTATAATCTGATTTATTGGCCCTTTTTGTTATTGTCTTTAAGTATAAGACAATAACACATTTCTTTTGTTTTTACATTTTTCTACCTCATGTTTCAGATCATCAAACATTCAACCAGGATAACCTCTATATATAATGCAGTTTTCATCTGATGTTTACATTTGTTAAGGAAAAAACAATTTTCCAACAAACTCTAACCCAGTGTCAAAATTGGTTCTCTACCAACCTAATAAGTAGTTGTGTCACTCTTGGCTGCAACATCTGTCATCAGGCATTTCCAATAACTGGAAAACATGAACAATCTGCTTAAGGCCAGGCCATACCTTGTTTAGTTTAAAGACTTTAACTAGGCAAATCCAAAATCTGCAATTTGTTGTTTCAGCTATTCTGAGGTAGACTTGGTGGTTTGGATCATTGTCCGTGGGTAGTGACTTATAGAGTAAGATTTATTGTTTAATCAATAATAACAACTTTTCAGCAATTTGTCTTGCATGAATGGTGCGCTGGGCAAGCCCCCCACGCAACCAAAAATAAACCCTGTAACAAAACCCAGTCTAGAAAAGAAAACTTATAACTTCCTGTGTATGACCAATCTATGTATTGTTTTAAAATAATTCATATGAGATATAATCTCCCTAAGTACAATTCTAAACTTAATATGCTCAGATTCAGTCCAAACTACTTAAAATTCACAGAATTAACCTTTTTTATTTTAGCACCAAATGATAGGCTGGGGCACAGCAATGTTTTCTTATGGTGTATGGCGAGTGGCACAAGGACTGCAAACTTCCATTAACAAGAAATGCAAATAAATAATAGAAACTTAGTTTGTGTGTACCTGACAGACAGTTATTTCTGCCCCTCCTGTGGTTTGTTGCCCCTCTTTACTGTGGTTCAAAAGCCTTACAAATGGCTGTTGCTACCCTTTTCAGATATCAGTGACTTTGTTTCCTGTGTTCTAGTTTAATGTCTTTAGATGACATGTTGCATTTTGAAAACTTTTTGGTGTCTGGATCTGGGTGCGGCTTGCACAGTTGAACCCAAAACTGAGACAAGTTATAACTGATGATTTCATAACTTACAGTACAACTGCATATTTTTACTTCACAGTAAACATTTTCTTTCAATATTTTATAAAATACTAATCTTTATAATCTTGATCTAAGCAGAAGGCGATGGATAGATGTTAATATTAAGACGTTATAAGAAAATGATTCATTCACAGGTATTTCAGAAACACTGCAACCACAGCTGTTGCTCTTTTGAGAATTTCAATCATTTAAAGGCAGTTTTTTTTCCTCATGAATGTTTTGACAGCGTGTTAGAAATAGAGACCAATAGGAATGTCAGACCTCACAGATGCCTGAGCTTTCCCTCTCTCTCTCTGTGTCTGTGCTTTTCAGATTAATTCAAAGCTTACCACCGCCTGGGAAATGACAACACAGTGGAGGAGACAGCCTGAAGTCACACTTTGATGGACGCCGTGGTCTATTTCTGCCATTGACTACAGTGGTTAAATTGTGACCCCGCGGTCATTTTGGCGGGGCCTTATCAGCGCCAGCCAAATGCGGCGAGCCTGATGGAAGGACTAAGAAGATGATTTGTGGACAGTCTATTACAGTAGTAGTGTTAAAGCTGTGTGACTGCTGAGCAGATTGAGGGGACGGGATAAAGTTGAGAAAGGGGGGCTCATTCAATTTGATTGGAGTTAAATTAAAAACAAAGGGGGATGAATCTTGCTCAATAGGCGATGACACTCCCTCATCTGAGATGGAGCTTATTATTTTTGGGGTGTTTTGTAATTGAAAAAAACAGGATTCTGGGGCAACACCGAAGATAAATGTCAGCTTAAAGTTTATACGGGGCAGTGCAACCTTTTATCCTGCCTAACACAGAAAATCCACTGGTTGCAACCTTTAGAGGCAGAGGGATCCTCAGTACCTACCTAACTCCTTGACTCAGTGGCAGAAAATCCATATCCTCTTAAAAAGGAGGAGCCACATCTGATTATAGATATATAAAATCCATCTTGTTTTTGAACTCTGTCTTTTGTTGGAAGCAGATCAATGGAAACACCTCTCATTGAACCTGTTACAGTGACAGGGAAATCTGTGAAAAAGAGATTGCAGGTCTAGTCAAGACAGAAAGATAGGAATAAACAGAGCACAGAATATATAGAGACAATGGTTCATATGTTATAATGATAATGTAGATTTTAAAGGCACAAATATGACCATAATGTTGAGTGTGATTTTTTATTATTTACATTTTTATAAGATCTAAAAAAATATTACAGTGAACTCTGCAAATTTGTGAATGTTCCTCTAGTACCAAACTCCAAATTATTCACAAAAAATGTTCCTGCTTTTCCAGAACACATTTTGCTTCTCCATGTGTGCCTGAAATTTTAAGTCAAGCAACCACTTCTTTGTTGATCAGAACCTTCTTAGTCCAAGCTGATTTTAAACTCACTTTTTCATGACAGAGACTGTGTTGTTCCAGCAGCATTCAGTTTATGATTTTCTGAGCATCCTCACCAGCTTCCTTTCTTTTGAGGGTCACCATCCGGGTCATGTGGTTGAAATGTGGACACAGCTGGGTGTTCCAACAGGAGAATAATCCCAAACACACATCAAAACTGGTTTTGAAATGAATAGAGGAGGCTACATTAACAGGAAGGAAGCTACACTCCAACCCCCCTCACCCCCTTTAGTTCTAACATTCTTGTTGAGACCATAAAACCATTAAAGGAAGGTTTACTGCAGCAATAAATCAGGTGAAAAGTGGGGTTGTTTTTTTGTGCAGGACTCCATGTCAAATACACTTCCACCAGCTTACAGTTGCAATCACATTCTGAATTGTTGCTTTTTAAATATTTTAAGGCGGTAAATCACTATTCTCTCTTTCATTTACCTCTTACTTGCTATCATATTGTCATGTAAAAGTCTTGCTACAAAACTGGGCTGACTATACATGCTAATATGCTCTCTTCAGAACACAAGGAGAACATCTCTGACCAAAGTTCCAAATTATTTCTTCAAACCCTACTGTGTTAAGAATGGCTTCAAGGCTGTTTTTGTTGCTTAAAAACCTTAACTGTGGCTTGTTAAAGAAAAATGTTTTATTGATACCTTGGTCTCAGCTGGAGGGCTGCTCAATATAGGTCTGTGAGTGCCTGCAGCCAAGGTGTAAAGACAGAAAGCAGCCTATGGCCTTTTTCACTGTGTGGAGTGAAATCCCATCTGAACATCTATCATCTCCATCACCTTGTTAAAACTCCAACTTATGTTTGCTACTGTCACACAATAGAATAATTGTTTGACTTTGTAGAGTTTTTTTTGTCTTCTCGGTTATTCATTTGCTGTAGAGCGTCAGTGCATTCTCCAAACCTACAGCACAAAAAAAGCAACAATGAATCACATTTAGTACTGTCTTCAAGGATGTACCCAGCTCCTAATCGGAGTGAATGTGTGATTAGGGAAAGAGTCGAGTGCCTGGTTGTTGTTGGGGTTTTTTTAACAACATGTAAGGTGCCATGTTTATTAAGCCTGTTACCCAGCAACTCCTGTCAAACAGACCTGTGGATCAGGGTAGCTGTAAAGCAGCAGCAGCAGTAGATGCTACCATGATGCAAAGGTGTTTGCCTGCATTTGCAGTTGAGGATGTTACAGCAGGCTGCAATTCACCAGTATGGGTTTTAGATTTCTTTGTTTGTTAATACAATTAAGACTTTTTTTTTCAAATAACTCAATCTTGGTTTATAATTGACATGACGTCACATGTCAATCATTCTAGGGGTTTATCATCAACCGACCAATCGGCGGTCACAATTTGTCTCAAAGTACACGCCCCTTATCTGGAGGAACTGAACTTCCGTCAACATTACGGGGTTCCTCGTTGTCAACGCGCTGGGGTCATAGAGATATCAAGGAAAATAATCGTGCTCAACGTTGTTAGTGGGTAGTATGCTATCCCGACAGCCGTTACCCAGAGCTTTTAGAGGGCGAAATACAATTTATTTAATTTTCATAACACAAACGGAATCTGGAATAATGGTAGAAATGGATCGAGGCCTGCAGCCGACATCATGCCCAGTTGAATGAAACTGTGATCAAAGGCAACTACCACATGCTCGTCAGAACAAAGGTAACATCCCATTTTTTTTGGTCATAACCACACTTATTAATACTCATGTCAAATATCAATAAGTGAAGCTAGTTATGCTTGATTTTATGTGTGTTAATTCCATCGGTAGCTCTATGGCAGCGTGAAAACATAAGCTGCAGTGATATTTTTACATTTAAGTATTATGCTACTATTCATTTTTAAGCATTTTCCTGAAAGCAGATTTTTACAAATCGGTATTATTTAAATCATTACTCACCCGCTTTGTTCGTGAAAATATGTCCGACACAGCTTTCCCAACATGACTTTGTGCCCTCCATTCTTCCTCTGGCTGTTGAAGACTTGGGCTTTAACTTTTTATTTTGCTTTGTTTTGTTTTTTCTCCGTTGTTTTCCGCAAATAACCTTACAGACTTGATGTAAGACTCCTTGGAGAATATGCTTGTTTGTCGTCTTTGCGTTAGTGTTGACTTGTATGGCAAAAATGTCTTGGGTATCTCATTGACTTCCACTACCTCTGCCATTAACATTTTGTTTGTCGGTTTACTCTACTTCCGCATGGGGGCGGAGCTTGCGTCATGACAATTGAAAGCGCCAATTCAGATTTTGGTGTTTATTAATTTCATTGATTGGAAATATTAGGATTTTATGTGACAATCCAACACATAGTATTCCATAGTAGTTATAGTAATTGGTGTATGTTTTTACCAGCTTCACGCGTCTAAAAATTGCAATTCTTGTATATTTAAAATAGCCTAATCTCAGCCAGACATCCGTTTTGCCACAAATTCTCAATTAGATTTAGACCTGGACTTTAACCGGTCTATTCCAACACAATAATATTATTTGATCTAGTGGAGCAATAGTGGAGTACTGGCTGAATGTGTAAGTTTTTTTTTTCTTTACAAGATTGCCTATATTGAGTTCCCCCAATTTTCTCATCAACGCATCTGAAGAAAAGTATCCGCAAAGCATAATATTGCTACCATTATGTTTCTATGTAGGAATTAAATGCTCTGACTATATTGTTTTGCATGTGAAGGCCAAACAATTTAAATTGGGTGTTATTTGACCAGAACATCTCCTACTCTTTGTTGGCTATGTTCCATACAAAGCTTGCTGTAATCTGCAAACAGGAATGAATAATAGGTGTCCTGTCTATAGATTCCTCCAGAGTTACCATTAGCCTCTCTGCTGCTTCCCTGATTAATGCTCCCCTTACCTGACCATCCAGGTTACAGCCATGTCCTTGTACGCCCTAAGTTGTTTCCATTTTTGAGGTGTTGGATTGATAAATTCTCTTCAGGTTACATCCCTGACCTTTCTGGTGGGTTCTCTGGTCTTTGTGATGCTGTTTATTCACTAATGTTCTCCAGTGAATCACTTTACAGCTGTTGTTCATTTTCAAAAGAGCTACATTTGTTCTCTGAATACATTACACATAATATATATATTTTTAAAAAATAAGGCAGTTGGTTGTAATAGATGGTACTTAAGAATATTATAGTCAGAGAAGCTGAATTAAACATTTGTCTGAGAAACCACATGGAGATGGTGAAAAGAACTTTTCTCTTTTATAAGAGAGAGACATCTAAGAATAGAAAATCTGTTGATGTTTCTGCATTTTAAATGATTTGAAAAGGATTCAGCATCAAATGAAACACTTTGTGTCTAAATTGTTTTTAGTAATGTCTCCTTCATTCTGGTGAGCAGTGCTTGGTTTTAAAACATGAAATCAATACCAGCAGGATCAGAAAAAAATTATTTCAAGCTTTGTTGTCTCCATCTCCTATGAAGACAAAAACGTTATGCTAAAAAAGTAAGATCAAGTAATGCTTAATCTGAACTGTAACAACGAGGAAAGAATTAATGTCAAAGTTTTGCCCATTATGTAAGAAGCATATGTATTATGGAGAGATCAGAAGGTACAACAGCAAATCTTAGTGTCACTTCCTTGAAAAAATGGAAAGAAACTGCAAAAGCACCTTTCTACTCTCCATTTTGGAAGACACACATTTTCTCCACACTTTATGTTGAATTAAAGCAACAAGAAATGTTTCAGTAAAAGGGGCACAGCCTTTGCTTTTCTCTCTTAATGGAAAAGCTCTTTCTCTGCTTTTAAATAAAGCTCTGTCAAACATGACCAAAACCTGCAACAGGTTCACAAGTTCACACCCACTCTCTGGAGGGTTGGTAAGAATTTCTGGAAAGTAACTGAGGGAAAATAACCCAGAAAATAACTACTGTTTGTCATCATCTTACTGACAAACAGTAAACAGAAGATACTAACTTCCAGGCTATGGAAGACAGTATGTTCCATAGCCTGGAAGATATTATCTCAGCACATCAGTGTGGATCTCAGTAAATTAGGATGTCAACAAAAAGCTGATTGATTTCTGTAAACCAATTCAAAAAGTGAGTATGGAATATTATAAGTGTCTATTTCTCTTTATTTTTTTTATGGTAGTTTAGACCTATTGAATAACCAGAAAATCATTTTCTAAGAAGATTACAAATATTGAATACCATTCGAATAGGGATCTTTGATCAAGAAATAATATGTACCATACACAATCAATCTGTAAACTGGGTTGCAGCTGTTGCATCAAGATACTCCTGAACCATATACTACATTGACATGTTTTGTATTTCACATTAAAATCAAGCTCCAAGAAAGAGTAAAAAGGCACAGAATCCAACTTCCTTAAGAAGAACCCCTAGTCAGTGATGAACTGGGGAGTCATGTCATCTGCTGATGCTGGTTCCCTGTGTTTTATCAAGTCCAAAGTCAGCACTACCAGGAAATTAGGAGAACTTTATGCTTCCCTTTGCTGACCAGCTTTATAGAGATTCTGATTTCATTTTCCAGTCAGACTTGGCACTTGCTCATACTGCTAAAAGCACCAATACCTGATTTGATGACCACTGGGCTAGATTGGCCAGCAGACTGGACTGGCCTCTAACCCCAGAGATAATCTGAGCCACATTGTCAAGAGGAAGATGAGAGACACCAGAGCCAATAATGCAGAGGAGCTGAAAGCTGCTGTTCAGACAAAGTAGACTTAAACGTCTTTAAAAGAGAAGGAGTTTATCGCCTCTATGCTACGCTGGATTGAAGTGGTAATTTATGCAAAAGGAGCCCCAGCCCCGTATGAGTGCATATACTGCACAGCACATACACACCCTTTTTAGTAAGTCAACATTTTTATATTAAAAAATGTCTTTTTCTTGCTTTATTGCCATTTTATGTACAAATGCTCAGGGAAACAAACATTTATTTAGCTCTAAACCTTTGAATTACAACTAAAAATCACCTTTTTAATAATATTCAAATACAGTTGGATGCACCTGTAAATATGGGTTATAATTTTACTTTGAAATGCCTGCTATGTGCCACCTCAAATCAATTTTCAGCAAACTGTCGAAGGAAGTTATCATAAGAGGGAATAACTAAGCTCCCTTGATGAAAAATAACAGGAGAGATCCAACCTGACCTTAAGAAACAGGTGACATTTCCCATCTGAGTAGCTGAAACCCATTCGCAGTGATAAGGAGAGCATCTTGCTTAAATGTCAAACCACTGGGCAGACTGGCTCTGATATCGTTGGGGAACTGCCAAACTGATGAGATGCGTTTTTATTATTTTCTTAAACAAAATGTTATTGCAAAGCTGTATAAGGTATAAATAATGACTAATGGTTTACATTTAAATGTAATGTATTTCAATTTAGCACTTGATTCTGTAGACACAGTCTGCTTTGATTATCTCTGCATTGTGATTATAGGAGAATAACAAGGCTTGAAATGGCAACAATTAACCCCCTGTTAACTGTCAGGTAATATATAAATGAACAAGTCTCCATAGATTTAGCTCTAATACACCTAAGCATTCTCCTCTGAAAGGAACACAGAGATGCCGAGGTGAGAATGGTTATACCAAGTGATTGTATTAAGTGGAGCCTCCTACAGACTGCAACCCAATAGAAATAAGACCATCATTTCCCATGTAGTGTAAACAGAATTCATGAAACATAAATAAAAACCACATGAAAAAAAATAAATTTTTTGTCAGGTTTAGCTCAATGCATATCCCTGTCCAGTCAAAGTCCAAACCTAAATTCCATTTAGAATGCTCAGAAAGTTTTGAAGATTTATTGCCAGAGTTGCAGACCATCCAATCTGACTGAGCCTGAGCTGGTTTGCAAAAAAGACTGGGTTGCCTTGGTTGCCACTTGATGTCTAAGAGGCAATCAAGTTGAGGGCGCAAACTTCAAAGTCTTTACTCTGGAGGTTGAATAGAAAATCTGTCACAATCACTCAGAACGTTCTTGCTTGTAGTGTCTGAAGAATACAGCAGTTCTCTGACTGCTGCACAGCTAGTTCCAACAGAAAGTTAGCAAACCGCCACTTAAAGCTCACATGGTTATCATCTGTTTGTTGATTTCTTCCTAGTGGCAACCAATTAGTGAATAATATTTCTGTGTGTGAGTACAACTGTGGATGTTGTGTTCATATTGACGATCAAATAATAGATAACATCATAAAAGTTTCTCCAGTAATTAATATACTACTGCCATTGTTCCTGGGGTGGGAATTCTGTGAAAAATGTCCTGCCTGTCTTGCGACATCTGCTTCCCATTGGATAAAAGCAAATAATATGCTATAATTATATTATGAAATAAACACCAGTTGTTTACTTTCTTTTTTTTTACATGTAGAGTAGGATAGCAACAAAGGAGGCAGAATCATGAAAACACTGAAATGTCTCAGATGATCAATTTCTTATATTAGACAAAAATATCCTGGGTAAATACAAAACATTACTTTCAAACTTCAGCTTTCTTCCACGCTCCAAAAACATCACTGCTAGGTAAATTGGTTTCTCTAATTTATCCTTAGGTATAAGTGAGTGTGTGTGCATAGTTGTTTAACCTGTGTGTCGCAATGTGGTGGATCAGAGATCTGACTAAAGCCTACGTCAACTTGTCAGATAGTTCCTATTTAAGTAAATTATTGATTCTACAGGTCAGGCAGTAGAATCAATAATTTCAACCTTGGCTGTAACTTGAAATACTGTTTGTTTTGATAACTTTTAATAAAATAAAATAATTTGTTTAAAATAGCATTTTTAATGTTCAATTCATTTAACTCTGATTTCTAAAAAAAAAAAAAAAAGAACTGCAAAGAAATTAAGGGGAAGATACTTTTCAAGCACTCTACCTTTATTGCCGTACTTCAATTCCAAACTACAATTTGCGGTTGTTTCAGACTGCCAACATTCTTTATTGATGATAGAAAATGAATCGGTATTCATCAAATTAAAAATATTTGCTCGATTATTTTTTTATTTGTTCTTTTTTTCATGTTTGAAGCTTTTCAGTTGAACTGTGCACTTTGAAGTCGATGCTTTAAATTATTTCATGTCTTACAAACTAAAAATCTACCGCTCCCTGTTTTCATAGAAGCGCAAAGAGCTGCTGCCAGTGCTCCACTTGCTGCGTGTCAGTGTTGGGGAGCTCATGTTTTTCCTCTCAGCACAGAGCAGCAAAGGAAACATGTTGTCAACCCCCTCGCCTTTTTCTCTCCCTGCTTGTCTCTGCTACTCCTTCATTGCCCGTGGCCTAAGGGAACTGTTGGCTTTCTGAATGCCCCCACCCTCCTCCCGCCTTTGTAAGCTCACATTGATTGGCTCCTTACTACTACCCCCCCCCCCCCCCCCCCCCCCCCCCACGATCCCCTTACACCCTCTCCCTCCCACCATGGCAGAACAGCATGGGGTGTCAGCAGCCAGCTTTCTGCTGGTGCTGCTAAAAAAAAAGAGAGAGAGAGAGAAAGAAAAAGTCTGGGGCCAAATTCTAACACGAGGAAAGGAAATTGTCAGGTGCTTCACCGCAGCTTGTCTAAGTATATCTCCTCTCTTCCTGTCTGCTTCTCCTGCAGTAATGAGAATCAATGGGATTCAACACATTTCCCTCATGTCTTTGTCAGATCTGTTTGCAGAGCCTTGTCCTCTGCCTCATAATTGCCCTGCTGTTTCCCTCTATCCTCTTTTTTTTTCCACAGAGCAGTCTGCAGTGCAGTCACACAATCCTCCACAACCTCAATAAAATATGTGTTTGGGGACGCGCACGATCTGAAAGGACTCAGTAAAATTAAATTACAGAATCATCTCATCATCCAGTTATTTTGTAGTTGAGCAGAAGAAAGAAATGTGCCAGCAGAGTTCTTGAGAACTGGCATAATTATACCCTTGGGAGTGTGTGACTGCAAAATAACACATATCACTGAGCAGCGTGAGTGTCCACAGCGGGGCAAAAAGTGTGCACTAGGAACACATTTAAACTGGAGGACAGCCAGAGTTTGGTGGGTTTGGTCGGTGGAGGATGTGGGCTTGTCCCTGGAGCCCGGTGGCTGTTCATTCATAAACCAGGTGGGAACTGTAAATAAAAAGAAGTTTAGATATCACCCAGAGATTTCATGGACCACATTGTGCTGTTTGTATTTGAAGCACAGCAGGGTGACCAAGTACTACTGTATTTATTTGAAATCTATGTAGGTGAAACCAGGACAGGGATTTGGAGATGAATATATCAGTGAGGTATTACAAATTTAAAGTCATGTAAAGCTGAACTTCGGTGAGCAAAGTTGAGCTTTAGTATTTATTTATGGTACTAAATATCAAAGACCACATGGATTGCAACTCTGACGATAAATCTTCAAATTTTAAATGGTTTTGTTTTTCAATCTGCATATTTGTTTTTTTGCTTTTGGAGCTGTAAATTTCTACAATTCTCAATATTTTTTAAAATTTGCCATTTAAGAAGTTATTTTATTTTATTATGTTTCCATTATTTTTTCCATTTCCATTATTTGGTCATTTCTGTTTTATTGCTGGTTTTTTTGTACAAACTATGCATCAATTAATTTCACAACGAATGATTTAAAGTAATTTTCTACACTTGTACTATAGTGTGACTATGTGACTGTAATAAACAGCACATATCAGAAAGAAGATTATATTTTTGTTCAGGTTCATGAGTTACTCAGCACCATTCTGACAACATGAAGCAAGCTAAGAGATAGACAGACAGACAGACAAATAGATTTACTGATTGTTTGAATTATGAGGCTCCTACATCTGAATTAGGCACGTCAGGCTCTCTGACACCTCACTTGTTTGAACCTCATCAATAAGAATGTGTTGTTTTGTTTTTTCCCCAAATTCTTCAGCAAAAATCTGAAATGTCTTGGCTTGAATTCGTAGTCAGGCATCCAGTCTCTCAGCTCAGTGAAACTGGATGGAGAGCATCTGTGAACATCTGAGCCTCGGTCTCAATTTTTTTGCAGCATCTAACAGGTTTCTATTCTGGCTTCTAAACCACAAATCCTTTTCCTTCCCTGTCACAATTATCTACTCCTTTGTGTTGGTCTATTTCATAAGAACCTAATAAAAAAACACAGAATTCTGTGTTGATTACATGAAAGAGTTTGAAACACCATACTTTCAGTTTAGTGACTTTAAAATGATGAAAATCTGTTTGCATTTACTTTTGCATTTTACACACCTTTCAGACTTATTTATTATTCTAAAACTGTGTTGGGCAACTGAAAACAGATGAAAGGCTACTCTTTTTTGTTTACTACTTTGATTTAGCTTTTTGTGCATCAGGGTAATCTGAATATAATGAGTCTGCTAAACATGCCATAATTAAATAGCATCAGCGCTGATCAAGATGCAACTTGTTCTTGTCTGGTGTCCCAATATTTAATTTGTTTCCCACAGATTCCAGTAATATCCAGTAATATAGCAGCCTTTTCTGTTTATGGCTCACCTTGCAACCATCATCTATTTAACCGGAGTGAGTTTTATTACAATTAACAGCTCAATAAAATTTTATGGGAGCTTTAGGCTCCAAGATAGCAAACCATGTGTAACAAATCAATTATAATTTTTTTTTTTTGTGGATCTCAGTGAGCAGGAAAAGTACACCATAGCTAATTCATGTGCATGTTGGAAATCAATGCTTCCTGTCACCTTTTAGCAGGACAAATGGCCCCTATTGTCCCAACCCATCACTCGCTCTAACTTTAGACAGCTGGGCTGGACGCACAAGACAGAAAGACAGAGAGGGGGTGGGTAGTTAGGGGGCGTTCAATGATGACTTCTGGTACCGGAGCTTCTGCTCGCATCCAAACTTTCCGGAGAGTCAGCTACAACAAGCAGGGTGGTGTGTTCCTGACTTCTGACATGGCTGCTTACACGCAGGTCACCGTGGACAGCAGCAGGTCACTCAGAATGAGTGGGTGAGTGTGTGTGTGTGAGGGAGTCTGGAAGGATGCTGCTTGGCCCCAGTCATTGCTCCTTGACGTCAGAGCTCAGCCCAGCCTGCTCCTGTTCCTGCTGCTGCTGCTGATGCCTCTGCTGCTGCTGCTCCTCTCAAACATGTCTTTGTTATTCAGAGCTTTTCATCAGAGAGCGGTGACCTGCAAAACATGGATTCTGGAATGCATCTGGATTTGCAGTAAGAAGTGTTCATTGCTGTTAATTACTTCCTTACATCTTGCATTTTAATTTATATAAGGGCGATGAACACACGCAGCACAATTACTACATGCATAAATCACTAATATCGTAAGGGTTTTATGGTTTAATTGCATTGGGATGATGTAGGAATAATATCAATGGGTTTAATGTTTTTATGCAGGGATACAGTGCATTGAGGTTAAATATACATATTTCACATAAAAGTGATTTTTATATAGAAATGTTATGTTACAGCCTACACAGTAATGGATAAGACTGCTCACTTGACAGTTGTACGTTGAAAACTGAGTGGAAGGAAAAACTGGTAGAAAAATTAAGCAAGCTAGACAAATTCAGCAGTCTACCCCATAAGTGATTAAGCCAGAAAATAGCATTTCTTGGTTTTATGAATATTCCTATCTTTAGAAAGACAACATTTTGGGGATTTTTTCCACTTTAAGCCATCGTCATTTAAATGAATAAAAAGCACTAAACTTTCCACTACTATTCTCGCGTACAACACTTAGTCCTTGTTTCTGTTTCACAAGTGACTCATCAAAAGGCATGCAATAGTTGCCGCTCATGTCCTGTAATCCATCTGTGTTAGATGGCTTTTGAAAAAAAGTGATTTCAGCAGACCATAAAACTATTTACATTTTTTTTTCCACAATCCTCTTCAGGCTGTGGTTACTCTGGTTGCTTGTGCTCCTTTTACCACCAGTTTCTTCTTCCACTCCATTTTCCATTAATTAACTGGGAGGAATCCATTAGATAAGTTCATCAGGAAGGCCAGTGCTGTCCTGGGATGCCCCCCTCGAGCCAGTGGAGGTGGTGATAGACCTTTGGCAAACCCCCTCCAAAAGAACATAATTGTTGGATAATGTCCCCCACTCCATGCATAAAGCTGTTGCAGAACTAAAGTTCCTTCTGTGACTTGCAATCCAAGGTGTATCCCAGGAATACACGGGAGCATCATCATAGATCCTTCCTTCTAGCAGCTGTTAGAGTTTAAAACCACCACTGCTCCCAACAAAGCTTAATAATTGTTTACATCCCTGCTGTTGTTTGCACTTTTTCTTAATTTCTTAAAACTGCTGCTTCTTTCTATGGATAAAAATTTACACTTTATTTTTAATTGATGTACAGCATTATTTCTCCTATGTCGTAAATTTGCCCTTGCTGTGTAGGGTCTTTTTTGTTGTTGTTGTTTTTATATTTTTTATGAATGTGTATTTTAATGCATGCTTCCATTTACCTAGAGCTACACCTGCGTTTCTCCACTTCAGAACAGTAAAGAATTTTTTATTCTGTAGCTGTAATTATTTTAAATTAAGCTATAACATACGAGATGTACCTTCATGGAATCAGTGATTATTTGTTTATTTAGTCAAATATGTCCATGATGCAAAATCCATTTGATCCAGGAACCAGGTGCGCGGCAGTCCGCTCCGCTCCGGGTCCCTCCCTTTCCCCCTGACGGGCAACTGCGGGTAAAACAAGAAATCCGCCACACGTTTTGTCAGCAGCCACCGAGCTCCGGGTCCCTTCGGTAATAGAATAGCCGATGTAATTTGACACTTCAACTTACTGCTCTCTCTCCGAGTCTATTCAGTTACTCAGTCCCATTCTCAGCGGCCGTGTGTGTATGAAAGAGAGAGAGAGTGTGTGTGTGTGAGGAAGGGAAGATATCTGAAACAGATAATAAGAGACGAGAATTATTACCGAGGACTTTCTGCCCCAGATCGCACGCCGGTGAGTGGCTGCAAACTTAATGCTTTGCGGTGGGAGGGTTATATTTTGCTTTTAACGCGTGTGTGTTTCCACTTTGGCTCAGATTGTTTCTCCAACAATAGAGTGACCGCTTGAACTGGCTCTGAGGAGAGAGTCTGTTAGAATGAACCGCTGCTTGCTTTCTTAATAGCCGTGATTACTATTTACTACCAGGCTGCCTTCGGCTGAGAGGCAGGCTGTGCGTTTCGGTGAAGGAACAGATGCCCGCGTTGATCTCCGTAACAGCTCCAGAGGTTACGTTGTTGCAGCGTGCACGCTTTTTGCTCTCTCTATGCACGCTTGGGAACCGGACTTTGTATGTTTCAGATTTTTATTTTTATTTATTTATTTATTTTTTTGTTCTATTTAGGCTCCCGGCGTGCACAAAGCACATGGCTGCGGGGATGTGAGCCGCAGAGTAACAGTGGACACGGTGACTGCAGTGCAGATCACTCAGTGGATGTCATGTTTAAATGAGCGCCTCTGAACTTTGATAACACAAACACGTGTGATCTGGTAAATACAAAGCGGTTGTCTGTGCTGCTGGATCATAATAGGAATTTGGCTTTTTACGAGTTTAATTAAAAAAAAAAGTAAAAATTGTGAATTTGGAGCCAATTGGAATTGAGTGGGGGAGCCGTTTCTTGTACACTGAGGTAATAAATAATCTACACATCTCTGTTCAAATTCAATATTTTTGATGCGACTAATGGCGAGAGCAAGATAAGTCTTTTCAAAACTTTGAGTGTGAAATTTGACTTTATTAGTCAACGGATTAGCACATATTTGAGGGGACGATATAGTAAATAAACTAATACTTGATTTAATTCCGCTATTCAGTCTTTATCAGTACCATTATATCAACAAAATGGTGCAATTAACGTGAATAAAGTCCAGCTTTTCTACAAGGATTTTGTTGACATTTAATCCAAGAATATATTAAAAATGTATCAGTCAGGAGATGGGTTAAAAGATGAAAATATGAAACAACAGTGACATTAGTTAAACTTAACTTGTTATATTATTGACAAATGGACAACAGATCAAAGAGGCTGACAGAAGCCTGACAGTAAGGCTGAAGGAGCAGCAGGAATTTTCAATAAGTTTTTGGTTGAGTTCTACAGGTGAGAATAATCTCATGTACTCTGGAGTTTATGGATTATGGTTGAAAGACTGATGGGTTTTTTTCTTCCAAAGACAACAGCCAGGCCTGAGTTAAATAATCCATCTGGAGTTACCTTTCTTCAGATACAACAATGATAAATTTTTTTTTGTTTATTTTTTGTCAAGGTGCATGTAATCAGTTGTACATACCAGCAAGTTGTGACCCAAAACCGACAAGTGTCTGCCAGGAAGGTACCGGGTTTTATGTTTTAGTGTCACAATGATCCCAAGCATGCTTCAAAATCACAGAAAATGTGACTGCAACGACGAGCTGTCGTCACAATCTAAACAACTATGGCTAAAAAAGGCCATAGAAGCGAGAATCAAGAAGCGAGAAGACCATAGACTCTCACCAAAGAAGAATAAATACTGAAATTTTAACAAAACGTTGTTCAACAATATGTTGGTTTACATCTGTGCAAACTTATGATACAAGGATGCTGCAACTTTTTCTTACATTTATATTTGTTTTACCCTGAGGTGTGTAGACTTTTTTATATCCATTGTACATCTATCCAGGAAGCCAAAAAATAGACAGCTCTCCCTGTTCCACTTCCTAACTATTGTCAGCAGCAGAGCGGGAGGGACTGTGTGTTTTTGTCGTGCAGCCTATACTTTACTCCCGTTTCTAAAAAGTCCCACTTTCGGGAGCAGCTAGTTTTTTTTCTTTTCTTCTTTTATTAAGATCTACTAAAGAGTTATTCCTGTTGTTTTCTATTATGTTTGATATTTAAATGCTGGTTAAAAATGGTTGAAAACCCAAAATTCAGTTTCTCAGAAAGTGTAAATATTACATCAGAGAATGTGAATACAGTAATGTTCTATTGTAGTCATGTTGTGACCAAAACAGTCATAAAGAAGACTGCTGATAGTTTACCTCTCAAAGGTAGGTAAGCCACTAAAAGTCATTGCTAAAGATATTGGTTGTTGATAAAGTTCTCTAAGCATATTGATAGAAAGTTAAGTGGAAGGAAAGAGTAGTGGATAATAAGAACATTAAAATACACTATTAAAAAAAACTATGATTAATATGGAAATGCCAGTGTATTGAAAAGCATGCAATACTTTTCTTAGGGCTTTATGTTCTGTCTAGCACTCACTTTCAACTTGATAAGACACTGGTCATAGTGACAGCATTGGAATGAATGGCTCAACAAATAATTTACTGATTGTGGAAACTTCACAACTTTGCAACCTGAACTATGTGAACAGCCAGCTGCTTTACCATTGACCTTTTATGACTTTCCCTCCTTGTGGAATCCTTGCTTTACTTTGATTCACGTGGCTGCGGTTATTCCTGTTGCTTGTGGGCCTTTTTCTCCTAATTTTTTTCCTTCCACTCAATTTTCCATCCACATGCTTGGATACAGCACGCTCCGAACAACTAGCCAAGCGTGCCAGTGGTGATGTGCTTGACAGCTGTCAACCCCATGATTGTGTAGGTCATAATATAACATTTCTTTTTTAAAAAACTAAAAATGTGGGATTTTCATTGGCTAAAAGTTGTGTGGTGAATTGATTTGGTTTTTGTATTGAATTAGTGAAACAGTTTGTTTTAAAATGCAGCTTTTTGGGAATTACTGTATGCATGAGCAGTAAAGTTCTTGAATTTACATATTTTTTAATAATGAAGCTTTTGCCAAGGCTATAAAACCAACAGTGAAAGAAAATCTGACTATTTTTATTAATTGATAACTGGCATTAGTTTACTAGTAAAAAAAAACAGTTGAAATTGAAGCTATTACCAGTTTTTTAGTAAGTGTGAGATTTTTATACAAAACCTAAAAAGAACAAAAAAGTTCCAATATTAGCAGAATTTCCCCTTGACGTGTGTAGCAGTAACAGCCAACGCCAGCCTCATGTACTTTCTGATCCTGCAGCGTTACCAGTTTGTTCTGCACAGCTTTGAAAAAGTCATGTAGGTAGAACATCTGCAGGAATACAAAATACAGTATGTTAGTTATTTAGATTTTGGTCAGGCAATGATTGCCCTATTAATTTGAGATGTGAAGTTGCTTGTGCACCTGGAGACACTTGATGGCAATGAAGAGATAAAATGCTGATTGAGGAAACTTAAAACTTCCAGCTGGTTTCATAAAACTTGACAGAGGGGAAGTTTTTATTTTTTTCCTTCCCCTTTCCCAACGCCTCTTACCCAGGCACCCCCACCTCCATGGGGCCCCTAGGTTGCGCTCCTGAATAACCACAGGGCAGACCCCACCAGGCTGACCTTCTTCTATTCAAGTCGAGGATGTTGAAACACCAGCCGTCAGACAAAAGACACATTGAAACGGAGATCTGCAACCCAGCACGTGTGTCTGGGGCTGCTGAAGTACACCATTTATTAACTCCCAGTTTCCCACTGACCAGTGAAAAGCATCAGCACATAAGCAGAGATGAACAAAACTGTGAAAAGAAAAACACAATAGGTGCAGATTAGTACTGATTAAATTTCAAATAAAATAAATAATAAAAAATTATTAAAGTTTGAATTTGGGTTCAAATCTTACGTATTGTAGAAACCAAAGGGGGGGGGGGGGGAGTATTCTCCTTCTAGCTGGAAGGGATACAGAATGTTGATTGACAACAGCAACACGTTGACTGGGCAGGATGGAGGTTTCTCTGCTCTCCGCCCCACCTGCCGGGGTGAGAGTAAAGGCGGAAGCTGGAAATGGCTGCACCACATGGGAAATTATTCAGCTCTCGGATCAGAGAGGACACACAAGAGGCCTCATTACCTCCATAAGCACTGCTGGCCAGCCTGCAAGGAAACCCAGAGCTCTACTGTGTGCAAACTAGAAACTTGGTATATTATCTATCTGATGCTCCTTTAGTGTGAAGATCTTCTAGAAACAGTGTATGGTTAATTTCTATCTGTTTCAGTCTGAACAGCGCTTTTAAATCTGCAATCTTAGAGCAAAAATTAGAACTTGTCCCAAAGGTTTGCAGGAGAAACCTCCTTCTTGAAAACGGTGTTTGAATAAGTAGCCGGTAAACACGGGCGTGAGTTTGCGGCATATTATGATGTTATTGAAACGACTCGGGAATACCTGCTTCTGTACGAGGAGAATTCTCCGAAGGCGCTCTGTAGCAGGAACAGAGGTGACCTGACTGCTCATCCTTGGCGGTCAGAGGTTGTGGGAGGTTTGTGTAGGTTTCGCTCAAGGTTCTGCTCTGTGTTGTCTTTACTTAACGGAATAAATTCTTGGAATGAATCACCCTCTCAAAGAGCGAAGGGCAAGAGCACTGGAAAGTGTTTCACTGTGTCATCCTGGCGCTTAAACTTTGAGGTTTCTCTTGTGTCAGGCTGCATTTAGATGTTACTGATTATGAGTTAAATATCGTTTTAGATTTTATGCTCTTTTGAAAACCTAAGATGCATTCAAAGCAATATTAAAGCAGCTTTTAAATCTCTTTGTTTAAAATGCCTTCTCATGCACATTTCTACTCACTTTCGGTGATAATCATGTTTGTGTAAAAATCATTTTTGTTGCCGTAACTGAACCAAAATGCCTATGATTGATTGTCTCTGTGACTGTGTTTGTCAGATTTTCTCTTTTGCAGCAAGACTTGTGTGACTCTCCATTGTGTAAGAGTCCTGTGGTGAGTTCCAGCTTGCGACCCCTTATGAATGGGTACCACAAATTGACCTTAACTTTCAGACTTTCAGGTTTAACTGAGAAAGGTCGTCTGAGTGACCATTGTTTTACATGAAGATAAATATGAGTTTATTAGAGCTGCAAATGAGCCATTTCTTTGTTTTGCATCATTTCATCATGTAAAATGTTACCAGCTATAGTTTGAACTCAAGAGACAATTATCTTGGATTGTGGTATCATAGCACTATTTCAGTACTGAGTCTAAATTTTCCTTCCAGCTTTCAGAATTGGCTGTTCGTCATTACACCCTGTATTCCTCCTCTACATGCCAACTCTGAATTCCTCATGTGTGTGCTAGTGATGATTTGTGACGCTCCACCTCCATGACACGTGGCTGCAGGAATGTAGGATGAGCAGATATCTGTTATGAAGATAAAAAAAAAGGGGGGTGGGGGAGGGGGGTGGTGGAAGAGAACGGTCAGACTGTACCTGTCAGCCTCAGTGTTGACTGGTAATATGAAGCGTCTATTTTCAAAACACAGCTTAAGGAAAGGGAATCTGTATGTGGCTCCCTTGCTTGCGTGCGGGATGGAGATACAGAGCTGAGCGAGGGGATGGGAGAGGTGCCGGGAGTGACGCCAGACCACACATCATTTAATCATGTTAGAGTGTGCAACCACTCAGTGCATATTTTTGGTTGCATTGGTGATCGAAGTTGTTGTTGCACAAACTGTACTCGCACAAAAACAGAGGAAAGGAGGGGATTGACAGGGAAATCTGATTAGTTTCGTTGTCATTGCCAAAATCTGGAAGTGTATGTTCAGGTACAAGGATACTTGTTGCTAAAAACTTCTTCTGCTAAATGTTTTTGACCACTCACATGCTTAGCCTGTGGTTAAATGAGCGTATATCAGTGCCGGATTTCTGTTCGTACTTTTGGCCTAATCCCCCTGTTGACTTGCGTGCTAAGTACCAATGTGTTCTTTCTTTGCTCTTTTTAGGAAGCCCCTCTCAGCATAATCTCACTTAATCTAATCTACCCCCTTTATAATAGACTAGGAATTTATAGGAAAAGCTTTAGTGTAGATCCATACCAAACAGAACGATGTTACCTCTCGCCTCCCCATCCTCTCTGGCAAAGCCCTTGTGAAAATGCAAGTGACCTCTGTGGCCCTTGTTAGTCCCAACAATGGACCGGCGTCTTACAGCTGCAGCCGTGCTGGAGGGCAGGTTTTCTATAACACACATCTTCTGATTAATAGCTGTAAAAGGACTATGTCATTTGTTTGTAAGTAACATAAATTTAATTTTGTTTAAGATTCTTTGGACTGGACATTATTTGCGATGGATGTAGTGGAGATAAAAGTGAGTTTTGATGTAAAAAAATCAAAACAAAGATCAATCATTTTAGATCGTTATCTGAAGCATAACCTGTACAATGTGAAACGCAAAACTGAAATATTTTAGGGGCAAAGAATATACAAAAACTAAAGTAATTTTGTTGTATGAATATGTACACCCTATATATTGTAAACATAATCATGTTCGAGGCTGTTTTTCTTGGAAGTGATGCCTTAGGTGGAAGAAAATATTAATAATTCTAAATACCAGTCAGTGCTGGTGCAACAACTTCAGGCTTCTGCTAAAAAGATGAAGATGAGGATGAATTTATGTCTGGATTTCACTGCAGTCTGATACAGTTGGAATGTTTTTAAGAAACAATTATTCCATTTGGCAGTATGTCATTTTGAATTCTATCCAAAAAGAGTTATATTAGTTTAAACATGCTCACACTTAAGCAAAGACATTATTATTTTTTAAATAATAAAACCTGAGATTTTTTTTTAGAACATTATCAGTATAGACAGATAAATTGTGTAGAAACAAAGATAATTATAAAACATAACCTTCTCCAGATCACTTCCATCTAGTATGATAACTGCAATATTAACAATTAATGACCAGAACTCATACATTCAGTTCTGCTTTTAACCTGGCCAGAGAACTTTGATAAAGGTCAAATGTGGACTTTTGAGAAACTATTAGCTCTTCTAAATGTAGCGTCACTCAGAATAAATTTATATAACTGGGGAAAAAAAGATTTATTCCCAAGCTTGAACCTTAAAAAACACATCTATTAGCCTCTAAAGAGGTTTTAATTATCTGTATACACACATTGGTCTCTTCGAGTTAGACAGTTTGAAAACAAATTAAATTCGCAGTCTGTTAAGCCTATGTGTTGTCGACTAATGGGAGGCTGTTGCTTTGCTTTTCGTGGTTTTATTTGTTAGCGGTTCGGCTTTTTCAGGACTTAGACACATGATCGCACAAAACAAGCTGAAGCTGTGATGCGGTGTTTTCTTTTGAAAGTGGATGAGAGAAAGCTTTGTTTTATCAACTTCATATCTATGTTAAAATGCAGTTAAAAATGGCTTATGTTCTGTTTACATGTTTTTTTTCTTGTTAGCAGCATTTTAGGATTTAAGTTGGAGTTAGATTTAGAGTGCAACTTTGTGGGGGGAAAATAAAGAAGTGGATCCAATCTTTCAGCCATAATCCACGGTGGATTTAATTGGAGCTTTCAAGGCCCCCCAGCAGTCACGGGCTCATGCATGTTGAATGTGACATACTGTGAAAAACATACACAGATGATGACACAAGAGCATCGCTGCACTGTTAAGTGCAAATGAAAGGCTCTGAATCATAAATAACATCCGGCATCTCCGCAGTCCCATCTTTTATAAATTAAACAAGGTCCAACCGTGAAGGGTTGTCAGATTTGGCAGCATGTGATAGTGTTGCATATTCATCCCTGAAATTGCAGCACAGACTGCAAAACCAGCTGCTAATCTCAGAATTTTAAATCTTTAGAGATTTAATCCTGCCATTAGAAAATGGGTCCAACAGAAAGGCTCCTGAAGGCTCTAACCGATAATTCATGGTGTGTTGCGGGTCTTCTGGAGGTTTTTGTTAACTTTTTAGTGGAGAAGGATCCACACCTCTGAGTAATGATGGTGATTCTGAATAAGTGTTAGAGTTACATTCAACAGAGCCTGCGGGAGTCCATATCTCATTGTTTTCTGACAGAGAAAATTAACTGGGATTTACTAACACACAGGGAGCCTCTTTCACCCATTCTTTGGTGCTCTCAAAGAAAAGGTCTGAGGGTAATCTTTTTCCCAAGGACCCTTCCCCCAACTATCCTCTACTCTCCATTTCCAAATGTAAACTGTCAGATCCTTCGAAGTTTGCAGTCGAGATGTAAAGCACAGATTGATAAAAATCCCAGTAGCTTGCTCTATTTGCCAAGCGTCTGCTGATGCATGAGAGATGATATTGTATCTAATTGCTAAGATTTAAACATCCAGTGCTGACTGTGGCCAATTCTGATTTCTCTGTCACTGTAATTAACTTTAACAAATATTGTGTCAAGTCTCCCGTTCATATTAGCAGTTTTGTCATCACATATTGTGAGCAAGGCAGGAGTTTTTGTAAAGTACTATTTTTTATTAAATCATACACAAAATCTTTGTGGAGCTGGCATTTTAAAACTCTTTTGTGTGTCATATTTGCAATTAGCTCTACTTGCACAGTTAACATCAATAGCAGAATTTTTGCTACCATGTTCATAATTTTGATATTTTAGTTTTGGACATTCAGTGTTCCACTTTCTGTATTAACTTCCTCAGAGTGTTACTGTCGGCCTCACCTATAAATGCTTAGAAATACTCCAAGTTAATGGTAAAAAATTCCATTTTCGAATTTCCAACTTTCAGATATCTTGTTGCATCTGTTCTGTTACCTGAAGAACAGATCAGAGGTTTCCAAAAGGCGCACTTCAAGACCCTCTTCTTGAAGTACGTTCCTCTGCAGAACTCAAAGATATGCTCAGGGTGTAACTGAATCCATCAAATGAGATGTGTTAGAGGAGAGACACTTCTAAATCATGGTTCATCTGATATGCAACTATGGAATTATGGTGCAATTTTTTCACCATTTTCCACCAGCTTCCTGGATTGCCTTTTTTTATGCTTCTCTATCCTGTGGTAGAATGGAGCTAAAAAGCATAACAAAGTGCTTTGTTCAAAAAGTCATAAAAGCAATAATAATAATCATTTTGCTTCCTTTGCCTACTTATTGCAAAAGTCTTTGAAAATCTTTCAATTTTTGAATCCGTGCTGTTTAAATTAGACTGGCAGCTTAAAAAAAAGCAGCCAGAAATAGACTCAGACTGACCCTAACTAAGATACAACAAGTTGAAAGTTGAGAGCTTTGGCGTAATCATTGTGGTCATAATGTGTCAAACATCAAGCATGAATGGAAATCGAGCTCATTCTTCAACCAGACACTGGATATCTGTCAGATGTGCTACATTAATGCAAACACTCGTATTCTAGATGACTAGAGTGTAAACAGGCTGAGTCTTTATCCTGACAAGCTTGTCTGAGTGAGATTGTATCAGTGTTATTGATCGGCCACACGGGATCAAGGGAGATTTTGAAGCATAACAAGTAGAACCATTTTCAGCTATGGGCATCAGTCTTCTTCCTCTATCATTTATGATGGTTATTTTTATTTTAAGCTACCATAAAATTACAGCTCAAATCATTGAGCTTAATAGACACACTCTAACATTACAGACACATAACCAACAGTTTTTAAGCATTTTTTTTCAGGAGTTGCCCAGTTCTGATAAAAAGGTGTTAATGGCCTTCAAATAAGTTACTATGGAGAGTTGGTGACCCCAAAATGCAACTTCTTGCTGCTGTTTGCTGACTTTTATGGAAGAGTAACAAGAAAAAAGTAATTCTTGAGAAAAAGACATAAGAAATCTGTTTTAAAGTTTGCCCCATGCAGCTGCTCTGGTCACATGATACCAAAATTGAACTTTCTGCCCTATATGTGAAATGTTATGTATGGGAAAACCAACCCTGCACATCAACCTGAACACATCATTGCCCACAATGAAACATCATGGTGGCAGCATCATGTTGTGGGGATACATTGCTTCATTAGAGACAGGGAAGTAGGTCAGCAGGTTGAACGTTTTAATTATCGGTCTATAGATTTGGGTAAATTTGGGAAGTAGTTAGTTTTTAGTTAGTTTATCCTGACTTATGAACACCTAAGAGCAATTGGATATTGTGTCACATCATATTTGTACCCTGGCAGAAACAGGAAGTCATGGATTACTAAAGAAAAGTTGCTTACGACGGTGATCAACTTCAGAGTATTTAAATTAAAAATGTTCTGGTGAATGAGATAATAGTAAAATACTAAAGGTTACTTTTATATGCTTTTCTTCACAGTACTGTTTAGTCTTAACCTACAAACTCAAAGCCAAATATTTGATGTTATTTTTTTTCAATTTTTTAAAACAGAAAACCAGTAAAATTCTCTCCTATTGGGAGCATTGTAACTGCCGGCCCATTCTTGAATTGTTTAGTGGGATTAAGTGTTTGACCAGATTTACTCTCCTCCTTGACCACATTACACTGCTTTCCCTGCCACATGAAGAAAAGGGAAAAGGGGGAAAAACCCTTTTACTGATGATAATGTGTAGACAGCAGTGACACTCCACCCACAATCTGCGTGTCAGCTTACACCATACCCTCATGCTAACACAGTGTCTGTGTGCGGTTGGTTAGCCAGGTGCAGGGCATGCACCGCAAGCTGAGGCCAGTACATGAACATGGCAGCTTTGGGCACTGAAAGAAAGACAATCTGTCACGACTGAAAATCACTGAATACATCTCTCTTAAATATTTGTGCAATTATTCATCTTCTGTTTTGCTTTTTTCCCTCTTTAAAACACACAAATAAAGCTACTGACACTGATCTGGCCTCACATGTTCATGTTTCCTTTATTGATTTTTTTTTTATCAGAATTGATTTACACATCTATTTTTGCTATCTCAGATTTTCCTGTGTTATAATCTAATGTAAAGGAGTGATGGGAAGCTGAGCCTTTTTCTAAAGTTGGTGTGTAGTGAGATCTTTTGATACTAAAACTCCCTTATATGTACTGTGAAAGCGGAGCCTGTCTTGTGAAGTGCTATCTCGTGCCTGCATCAGTTTAGGATGTGAAAAATTAAGGTAACTCTTATCTTCACGTACAAAAACTGGCACTACTGCTTCAACTACTCAGAGGATTTATTAAGGCTGTTTCACACCTGAAAGTCCGATAGAGTGGGTTCAATTGGGGACCAAAATTGCAACATTTGTTACATTTTCAGCTGATACGGTTTGCGTTCACTCCACCATGTCAAATGAACCAAATCCTTTGAAAACCTGTCACCCTGTCAGTTCTGCTACATGGAACTAATTCATTTTGTGAGGCGTCACTCTGTGCACATTTACATCTCCATACAACTTATACTGTTGCTTCCAAAAAACGTGACCTATAGCCATGCATGCCATTGTCACAAGGTTGACTTTAAATAACTTGTCTATAAACATGTTGCGTCTGTTTCCATGTGTCAATATTTTTTTATTTTTTGGGCGGGTCGTTCTGTCCTCTTCAGCGGCTTCAGAAAGTAAACAGAATCCCTGCTGAGGAGACAAAAGACTCTATTTTCCACAATCATGGTAATCACAGATATAATAACTGCAACTTCTTCTGATGATGAATGCTAATTAATTGGCCGGCGCTGCCTGGTGTAAACAGACAGTGAGGCGCATATGCAGACTGGCTTCACACAACTATTTATAGTTGCAGATTGCATAAGCTTGTTTCTAACAACAGGGTGTTCTCGCTTTGTCGGCATCAAACAGAGAAATGCTGCGACTGACCAGATTAGCGTTGCATGACACACATATATCGCAGGCAAACGGTGTGTGTGCGCGGCCCGACGGGTCCTACGGCTTAGAGATTGTTGACGATAGACGCTATTTTTGACCATCTGCTCTAAAAGGAGGGCATGTTTGAGTCACAGACGCTGTGGTGTTGGCATGGGAAGGGAGGGAGGGAGACAGAGGGCTCACCCGAGGGCACAGCATCCTTCGTGTCACCATGCATGTGCGCAGTGTGTTCCTGGTTTAATATGTGTTTTACATTACCATAAATGAAGGCAGAAGTGGTTACTGTACTCCCTCTTCACACCTTGCTATTGATAACTTATGGGGCAAACAGAGTTGAAGACAAATTTGATATGCTACATCGCCATCACATTATTAAATACTCATCTTATCTGGTTCAGTTTTGTTTTTTCTATATTTACTTAGGTGTTCTACAACTTTTGTGCTTATAAGTAGCCTGTGCAAATTTTTTTCTCTGTACTATGTATGTGAAGAAGTTGTTTTCTGTTCAGTAGTGGTGGTTTATGATATACACAATGTGGCTCACCACCCAGGGTAGCATATGAAGTGTCTTAGCTCTTTCTTCTGTTCCATTGGTAGTATATCATATTTTGTTATGGTTCATCTCCCATTGTATTCATTAAGTTTTATTAGTTTGTCATCTTCCTTCAGTTTCCAAGATCTGTTTCCACCTGATACTCCCCTGATTAGCCACACCTGATTCTCATGCCACTCATCAACTCTCCCAGTAGTTAAAATGTTTCTGTTTCCTCACCCCACGGCCAGATTGTCTGTTCATCAATGTCCATTTTACCCAGAAGAAAAGTGCATCTCAAATTCCGTCCACTGTATGGTTTTCTTTTATTTGAGTCATTAACTAATGCTTTTTTGTTTTTGTTTTTCCTCCCCCCCCCAAACCAGTAATCTCTTTTTGTTTATTTTACTTTTATTTCTTTCTCAGCTCAAAGTAAGATTGAATGATAACAAAAAATAGGATTCAAAACATCCCCATACCAGAGATTAATCAAAGAATCATCTTCAAATACTGTTAGGTATTTAACTATTTTCAAAAATGCATTTCAAAGCTTGAAGTACCTCTGTGGTTCAGTTGGTTGCTTGTAATGTTGACCTGAAGCTTTGAACTATTTCTAATCTTAACCCAAAAAAGTATCAGTGACCACCTAATCTTTTTTCAAAAACATTCACAATCTAGTCCTTTCATACAATCTGTGTACTTAAACAGACTTTACCTCCAACATTTAAAATGCTAGTTAACAAAAACTTTCAACACTTTTGACAAAATGTTCACTTTAGACATCTACATCAAAAACAAAAGTAAAAGATATGCATCTCCTGCTCTTTTAGGAGGATTTGGGAACAAAATTGTTGGGTTTATACGGTCAGAACATTTGAACACAGTATAAAGAAGTTGGTTATACTGGTTTTGCCCCAAAAATTGCACATCCACTTAAAGGAGGTAATTAACTCATTTCCCTTTGCGGTAATGTGTTTACTTTGTTTTCTCTGAGGACTACTTTCTGCTGACAGAGCTAGAAAAACATCAAGTAACTACTACAATCTGGCAGATGACTAGCCTTAAAGCTATGAAGGGGATAACTTTACACCCTGCATGTTGAGTCAGACTGCAACTTTTCTCAAGGACAACTTTCTGATATCCGGAGGATAATTTTGTTATTTTTGGCTGCACTTCAGAAAACCTTACAGAATACAAGAGAGGCCTTACTGTTTAAGATAATCTGTTGTTTATCTTATTATCTTGTGACTAGTAAATATATACTGTAGAAATAATAGGTTAACTCTGTCATTATCTTGATAACATTGTGTTTTCTCTAGCTAAGAATTTCATATATTCAGGTATTTCTACCTGAAATAGAAATACCTACCTCACAGGAGGTGCTTCCTGTGATTGTTGAACTTTTCTTCCTTACGTATGATTACTGCAACAACACTCCGTGTTTCCAGTTTTTTTTAGTTTTTAAAACTGGAAAGAATTTGGAGAACAGAATAATAAAAACAAAAATAGAGACCATCCTGTTGGTGACTGACTGGAGCTTAAAATGGCTCAACAGAGACACTCCGGCCAATAGTCTTTCATGAGTAAGTCGTCTGCTGCAGATCTTCTCTGTGTCTTTATGGTGATATATTAGACTTCAGGCTAATTGATGCTACAAGTATTTTAAGAGGCATTACATTATGTTTTGTTCCATTCAGATGGGATGAAAAACAGCAAGTTGAGCAACTTGGGAGACATTACGTCTGTAAAATAATACACAAAAACCCATTTTTAGACAAATGTGAGACATGTTATGTTTCCTGTGATTGTTGAACTTTTCTTCCTTACGTACAGTTACTGCAAAAACACTCTGTGGTTGTTCATGACTATTTTCTTATTTTTTTTGGCACCAGTTAATGTCAAGGAGCAAATTGAAAAAGCAAATTACTGCGGGCTGCATATCCTGCTTCATCTTTGTGTGCCCTTCCTCGAGGAAGAGGGAGGTGGAGAGGATCATGTGAGCTGTAATTATATTTATGTTGGGACCCATTCAATCTGTCACAGTAAATTTTGCCTGACTTGTCATATTGTAAATCATTACATTGGATTAAATGCTGTTTAAAAGAGGCAGGGAGGTGATTTCTTTTTTTTAAACCCTCTCTGATGTACTTTTGAAAAGCCGGTTATACATGATCTCAGCTCTTCTAGTGTTTTTTGGGGTGTTTTCTATAAATTCTAAATGGGAGGAGAATGGACAGTGCTGGCAATGTTTTCTTTGAAATGAAAATTTCCTGAAGTGGAAAGAAAGCATTTGTGTTTTACAAGCTGTCCTCTGGTTCTTGTTTTCTTATTTTTTAGAGGAGAATCAATGACTGGGATGAGAAGTGCTGCAAAGTTTGACTCTTCCTTTTTTTTTTGTCAAGTGGCTTCATTCAAAGTGAGAAAAGGGGAAAAAGCAGCTCGATTCAACTCAATCATCTTGTCAGTGCAGAAGCAGAAGACTGATGAAAGACTAATCGCTCCTGTCTGCTTGTCGTGCCGCGGACATCCGAACTCAGATGGTGATGGCTTGCAGACTTGCTTGTGGCAGCATTTTGCTGACACAATATTATTCATAAATATGCTTAATGATTAGTTCAGTCCTGCGTTCATTTGTGAGTAGCATGAATCGTTACTCTCAAATCACCAAAATGATTATTTCAGAATAAATGGACTCTGCTGCCGCTCAGCAACTCGACAACAAGAACATTATTAAGGTTTCATTTGACTCTTCCCTCACGATGTTCAGCAGTTAAATGAACTCACAGCAACTTGTTGTCATAAGTGCCTCCCTGAGTGCAGGGACTGGGCTTTATTTGTCTAGGAAATCGACTGTTTGGAGAAGCCCTGAATGTTGCATCCCTTGATTTGTTTGTGAATTACATCTACCCAAATACAGCCGGAGAGATTTGCCTAATGTTCTCTGCAGCAAAATCTTTGTCATTGATGATGCAGTCTGTACCTGCAGAGCACACAGGTACATCTCAGTAAATCAGAATATCATTGTATATTGAAAAGGTAATTTATTGTCAACAACTCAATTCAAATAGTGAAACATTACAAATATAGATTCATTACACAAAAAGTGAAATATTTCTTTTCATGATTGCTTGTATATAGAAGATTGTAATATAGTGCATTTTTTAAACAGAGAATTTTTATCTACAAAAAAGTAGTACTGGCTTCTCTTCTCCTGTCCCAAAACTATTGGATGATCAACAGATCCAAATAAGAGCTGATCATAGTTTAAAAGTTTAAACCTACATGCTGGCTTCGGATTTAAATGGAGCTTGACATCTTAACTTTTTACTATCTTCATTGCTACAAATGTTGTTAGTTTTATAATGCTTGCTAGGCAGTACATTGGCGCAGAATGTTTTATAAATTGCTTCATAGTTATGAAGCAATTTATAAAACATTGACATGTCTGACCTACACAACCATGGGCAAGATTTCTAAACAAAGGAAGGTAAGCCACCGACTCTCATTGCTAAAGAAGCTGTTTGTTTAGAGAGTTCCTTATGTCAGCATGTTGATGGAAAGTTTAGTGGAGGAAAAAATATTTTTAAAAAGCTGTAATGCCTTAAATAGCAACACTTGGAAAATATCACTTTTGTGTTGATAAATATCATACACAAACTTTATTTTTAAAAATGACTTTTTAGTAAAATTGTGATTTATTGAGATGTGCCTGTAATATTCTGTACCTGTAATAATATTTTTTATATTAATACTCTATAGAAAGCATGAATTATTTGCATCACCACTTTTGTTTTTAATGGAAAGTGTTTTGTGTAGTAAACACCATGGACAACAAATGAAAAATTAATAAGCAATGTATTTTAGAGATATAGTTCACAGTGAATGCAGCACGATGCTCATTTTGGAATGATCATCAACTTTCTATTCTTATAGCGTCGCTGTTCAGCCCCTCAGAGTGGATTTTTATTCATCTCCTCTGTTTGAATTGTCATGTTAATTTATCCTATGAGTCTCGCCACATTGTGAAATTATAAGGACAATGAGCCCTGAAAAGCCAAGAAGGGGGATATTGAAGGGGAGAAGCGAACACTTTGCTGAACTCCCAAAGCTTCTGTTTTAATATTTAGCTCCTGTCAGTTAAAATCAAAAAAGTTCCTCACTTTCCCCTAAAGCTCGCAGAAAAAGAGCGGGGAAGCTGCTTCACGGGTGAAAGCCCTCGTGCATGAATATTTAATGGTTGCATTTTAACCAGAGTCATAAAATCCGAATGGATGTGGGTGAACAGAGAGAGCGTGCAAAGGAGGCTGCGTATGTTTCTTCACAGCCCGAACAGGGTGCCTGAAAGTCATGTAACTCTTTTTCTGGCAACACGGCGAATTAAATATGCGGATGATGTCGGGCTAATTTAAAGCCCCGACCACGCTTAACAATGTGATTCAGCCTGTTTTTGCAAGGGAAGCAGCTTGTTCTTACAGCAAGATGAAGAAATCTGGGAACTAAATTGAAAGTGGTCCATTTTGACACTTCCTCAATGCACTCATGAAAGTGGATTTGATATACTTAATCCATTTGGCCAAGTTGACCAGATTCAGGGGTAACATTTATTCAATACTCATCTCTTTTAGGCTAATAGGCTTTGAGTCTCACAAAAGAGAGAGGAAAAAAAAACCCCGCAGATAGCCGTGTGTATTAAAATTGCAGCTTCTTCTTCCATTCTTGTCATGCATTTTTAAAATTCTGTTTAGCTCTCCACTGAGCCAGACCCACAGCAGAGAGACACCAAGCTGATTGTTAACTTTGATAAAGCTCTGAGTTTGTGTGCAGCAGCAGCAGGGCTGTTTTGTATGTAAGCTTTATTTTCACAGAGGTAATCGTTTGTCATCCTATATTGAATCAACTTAAATGGACTCATAAATCGCAATCACTTAACTCAGCTCCACTATTATGTTTAATCTTGCTTTGTGCAAAAAGGTCAGCCGGCGTGTGGGTCGGGTTCCGGCTGCACAGATAATTCAGCCGCCCTTTTTATGGCTCTCTCTCTTGTAAAGCACCGGAAAAATCAGCAGCAAGGCAAACTAGTCGTATGGGGCTTAATGGCAGCAGCACAGGATACACAGCAGCTACTGTTTATGTTTTCTCTCCTTGGATATTCTTAATGCAGTGTTTTGAGGTGTGCGGGTGTGTGTGTGTGTGTGTGTGTGTATAGTTGGCAGCCTGTAGATAAGCTACAGTGGATGCCCTTATGGGAAACACAATAAAAGGCTTTCCCCTCCTGAAAGGTCCAAAGTGCAGTTGTCCACTCTGTGCAGCAACAGTGGAGCGATTGTGCAAATGGAGCCGTAAGTGGCGCTGGCAATACTGGCAAACCAGCTTATCGTTGGTGGATGGGGGCAGGGGGAGTGTACAGCGAAGGGGTGGAGCTGTGATGGTGGTGGGGTAATAAGTGGTTATAGTGTTTATCTCTTTTTATTGAGTGCCGCCAACCTATGAGTTCATGCATTTTCGTCACATATTTATTTTTCCATGTCCAGGTGTGTTTATGTCAGTGACGAGTGTAACAAAATCACAATGCACGGAGAACGCAAAAACGGTGTTACTGCACGTTTCAGTAATTTACATTTCTGAAACCTGTTGTAAGACCCATGTGATTAAAGTGTAGGTCTGGCATGAATTACAGAAAGTATCATAGGTAGTCAAAAACATACAATATTGGAGATTGTAATGGAACTTTTTAAATTTTAATTGCTTAAAGCTTTTTAAGCATGCTACTTAAAAAGCAGAATTCTTCCAAGGGTATGGAATGAGAATATCAAGGCCTTATTTTGTCCTCACAAAGCATTTCTCAATAAAATATAACACATTTTATAAAGAATATCAAAACATCTGTGGAACAGCCAGTAAATGAATGTAAATTTAAAATGTAACTAAGTGTAATTTTAGAGCAGTTACGGAATATCTGGACACATTTAGAATTTTAAAAGGTGTAAAACTGAGATTTTTAAATGTTGGACCTAATTAGTTTTTAAGATCCTGCACAAACCCAGCATGCTTAAAACCTCACAGTAGTTCTGAAAGATACAAGGTATAAAATGCAAGAACCTTTTTTAGTATTTTAAGCTTTGAGTAACCGGCAGATGCTGAAATTTCACTGGAAATGTGGAATATTCCTTTAACTCCCCTACCTGGAATAGCACTGAGCAGATGTCAAATGGCTCTAACCAGGTAGGTTTGCTGGATAAGCCTGTTGATGACTATCAAAGTGTCAATATTTACATGACTTTGCCTATCTTGGTAACACATTTACTAATGTCTCTGTTTTTCAGTGTTAACGCTGCCTAGGAAGCACCAAAACACTCTCCGCTCCTGTCTCATGCAGATACGACAGGGAATTTTTTTTTTTTTTTTTTTTTATCAAGCAGTTTGTTTGTTGGTAGCAGATTTCTTCCCCCCTCGTCTCAGAGCTGTTTGAGGTGTTGGAGGAATGTGTTGTGTGCTCAGATAGTTTACTCACTTGCAAGATAATCTGTAGTGCTTTCACTGCATTTCCTTTGGGACACAACACTCAGAAAAAAAAAAGGAAGTCTCAAGGTGCCTATGTTAGCGCTTTAGATGTGACTCTGGGTTGGTAAATATTTAGAGAGCAAACATTTTGATACCAGCAGGGATTATAGTTGGGGGAAACATGATTTTTTTTTTTTTCTTAGAATGGAAATGTCAGCATATTGCACTGCGTAAGGCTACAGTTTTTGTTTTAACAGAAAAACTATGCATCCGGCATTTGAAAACCTACGAATCTCACTGAGGATGTGAGATTGTGTGTTTCCAAGTCCAGCTCATCCAGATCCTTCCCCTGAAACTCATTCATTTTTGTTCTTAGAAAGCGTCCCATTCATCAGCGGGGATTGTAACCGCCCACAAACAACCAACGTATTTGTTCTGCTTCTTCACCTTGTTGGCTTTGCATGGCAGCAGGTGCCAAAGGTGGATGTTAAACATGTCAAGTGCTATCTGCCTCATTTACTTGGCCGCTGAATATTCATGAGCCTTTCTGCCGGTGTCAGCTTTCCAGACAACCGGCGGCGGCCTCCCGAGTCATCAAATAGGCTCGAACCTTTGACATGCTACTGCCGCCATCCTTCCCGGAGTTCTCTGCACAAGACATATTTATTTGTTTTCAGAACAAGATGGTGATTTTTCCTGAAAATGACAATTGCTTCCTGTTCTAATCTGTGTCCCGTCCATGAGGACCTACACTGTATACCTGCAATCACCAATTATTTTAGTTATCGGTTACTCTAACAATTAATTGATTAATTGGATAAAAAAAGTCAGGTCCTGACACTTATACCTTGCATGTAAGATGCAAATGGATAAATAATGCAATACCTTTTTTAAATAAGAAAATAAGCATTTTATAGCCTAAAATTCAGCAACATAGCATTTGTTTAGTGTACGCTTGATTATTTGTAGCAAAATGTGTATCTGCATCTAAAAAATACTTCTGACATCAATATGTGAAAAGCTCAAACCAATTGGTATAGTGTATGACTGATCTGTTAACAATTTTTTAATTAACTAATTAGGAACTGGATAGCAAAAAAGTGCCTAATAGGAGATTTTGCAATAGAATGTGAAGCAGGTGAAGCTAAAACTTTGCTACTTGAGGACTTCTGGATAGAACATTATTAAAAACAAAGGATTTTTGGGGCCTAATTTCTGCTCTGAGTATGTTGTTCTTTCAACAAATTGCCTTTTTTGAAGTCTGTATGATCCAGTTAATGATGACTTGATTACAAAATCAGCTGGCGATTATTTCGATAACCGATTCACCACGATTAATCCGATTAATGGCTTCGTCCCGACGACACTGCTTCTGCAGAACAGACAGAAGATGAAGAAGTTGGAGAAGGCGAGTAGCCACAACCCCTGTGTGCTGCTTTCATGCCCGTTTACTCCCCGTAACACCTCCAGGGCTGCGCTCTGACCTCCGTGCGGATCTCGCGCCCCTCTTTACTCTCGTTCGTGCGTCTCTCACCGCTCCGAGGAGACCGCACCGAATTCCTTGTGCATTACAAGAGCTTTGAGGAGACACCCCCACCTCCTTACAGCCTCACCCCACACACACACACACCACCCCAGTTGCAGCTTGGTCTCGTCTAGACTGCCGTGACTGTTGTTTGGCAGCTCCGCTGAGCTGCGGTGAGGGGGTCAGGCTGTTTAAGCAAGGCAGCAGAGGCTTCAGTGGTTGTCTCATTAAATATATGTTTCCTGTTAACATGAAAAGCTCTTGCTCTTTGTTGTTTCTTCCCTCAGATGAAAGGCACCCTCTACAGGCTGCCCACTGCCAGACGTCAGCTTGCTGACATGTTTATTGCTGTAAATTAGTCATTTGCATGATGTTGCAATGAACTTGGAGCACTGTTAGAGGCGGCTTTAAGATTCTTTACATAAATAAAAAAATAAAATAAAAAAAAACCTCTAACCCAAATGTGATAATGCCAAGTTTAGTTTACAGAAAAAGCCAACATTTTTAACTGGTCAACACACCTCTTAATTTTGCCAAAGTCCATTAAACAGCGCCGGGATCCCAGGGAAATGTGTTTCTTCTTAGACTACAGTAAGGAATGTTGTGGTGAAACAAGCATTTAGGACTCTGGGGTCTAGTTTCAAGGTGAAATGTGAAGCAATAGTATTGAGTGTGGAGAAGATGCGACTGTCAGCGTTTACACACATCAGGGCACAAAATAATTTAATTCAATTTTATTTTCAAGTATACTGATATTAGTTGATGCTTTATCATAGTATTTTTGTTTCATTTGCTCATGATAATTGCCCATACCTAACTTCAAAAGAAAAAATATTTGATTATTGTTTTGATTAAGTAGATTGTTACTTTCCCTGGGTCAAACCAGTTTCACACCCATTCACTTAAACAATTGCTTTTCAGTTGCGTTTTTATGAAGGTAAATATTCTAAGGTCACCTATAATTACTTTACTTGTGTATTGTTTTTGAAAAAATAAAATATTTTACTCTATTTCCACTGATTGGACCACTTTAACTCTCTTAAAAATGACAAATTATGAGCTATAGTTAAACCAAATTCACTCTTGGTAACCTCTTCAAGGAGATTACATTCAGTTGAGTCATATCCACATCCTGTACAGAAAGACATGAGACGAGTTGTGCCAAAAGAGGTATGAAACGTCTTCCAGACAGGTATGAATTAATGCATAGTCAGTATAAAACGTTCTGTGGCAGGCGGCTCCTTTTCCTATCCAAGTTTAACATGGGTGTATCACAGAACCACTTCAAAAAAGTGTCTCAATTTTTCCCCAAGTTAAAACCAGCTGAGTGAATGTACTATGTGGGTCTTGATTAGGCTGGGGAAACAGCCTGAAGGTTGTAAATCTTGATACATAAGTATCTAGCTTCAGCACGGCGAATTTCATCTCTTGTCATCTCCCCGTTGATTAGTATTGATTTGACAGACTGAATTGGTCTCTTGGGTGGAAGTTGCATCAAATAATCCTGCTTTCTTCTGCCCAAATCCATTACGAGAGCTAGAGAAGGATTGCATCAGTGGCTTTCTGGCCACACAACAGTGAGCCGAATGTTTCCTGCAGGCATGCGAATAATAATGTTTTTCTTGCCTCACCGTTTTACCTCTTAATGAGAGAGGGAGTAAGTTGACCTAAAGAATTTTATTTGAGAAACATAGCTAAGGGGAGTCTCTTTTTCTCTTGGTCGGCTTATATGAAAAGAGCTGCACCTGTGCTTCGTATAGACGTGACGCTTTCCACAGTCAAAAAAAAAGAAAAAAAACTAAACGTGGAAAGCAGTGCTGCTTGGACAAATCCCCCCACTGTCCATGGATGACACGGTCTGCTGTGCTTCTGCTGCCACCGTCGCCGCCACGCCGCTGCTTGGCTTGAATGCAAATGATGAAATGGAAAAGTTCCAGTGCAGTGAACACTTGCATGAAGACCGTAATTGGAGACTGCTACCAAAGAACTCCAAACAATTTTCTTTCATTAGGACTCCACACAGAGACAAAGCCACCAAGTTTGATTGTTAACTGCTGCTTCCCACATGTCTGCTGCACGACAAAGAAGTGGGGTCTTATTCAGACAGAAGGCAGCACGAGAAGATGAGAGGCGATGATTTGAATAAGCATATCTGTTTTTAATATAACAAAAAAAAAAAGAAAATACAATGTGTTATCTTGTTCAGTCTAAATCTCACGTTTTGCTACCAGGTCACATTAAAAACAGAAGTACATGTCGACATGTCAGTAAAAATACACCCTGACATGCTCTTTATTTATTTATAAGACCAGAGCTTCTTGTATTGGATGATTGAGAGATTACAGAGTACCTGGGATCACAGTCTGTGTGTTGCTCTGTTGTCCAATTTGCAAGGAGGTGTTTGAGGCTCACGGTTGCCTTGTTTAATTGAAGCAGGACCTCAGCTTGGTGGATTTTTAAGCCATTTCAAGTCTGAGTTGACACCAGAGAGTCAGAGTGTCTTTGGAAAGCAGATAAATGATTGATAAGAGAAGCAAAGCTGCTTCAAATCCTGCTCTGAGGACATGAATAATGAAGGACACTTTGAGCTCCTTCACTGGCATATGGGGAGGCAAGAGATTTCATTTATCCTTATAGTTTTTTGTCCCCCCTCTGTTATTATTTTTGTAAGTATGTTGTTTGTTTGATTCATTGTTTGCATTTACGCAGGTACATTGTTTAAATTATTCCATGTTGTAAGGTTTTTGTCTGTAGAATTTTAAGAATTCATTTTTAGCAATAACTTTTATTTAAACTAGTAGATTGTTCAGAAAGTTCACCGAAAATTATTCAGATTTGTCAGATATGTCGGTCTTGGCTGTATTTGCTGCTTAATTCCTAAACCAAGTTTCAAAGATCGTTTTAATGTATTCCGTTGGAGAAAAAAAAATCTAATTGGATTATAGATAATATGATAACAATTCAGAAAAGCATCAAATATAACAACATTATATTATAAAATAATAAAATGTGTTGAATATTTAAATTCTAATGAAATGTATTTATTCTGTGTTAGTGTTATCATTATTCTTATATTGTTTGGGAGTTTTCAGCATGAACTGCCTGTTAACGGTCATTCCACTGTATCTCAATTGGATGTAGGTCCAGACTTTGACTAGGCCCCTCTAATACCTTCGCCATTTTTTCCTTCAGCCACTCAAAGGAGGTGGGTGGTGTGCTTTGAATCATTGTTAAGCTGCACACCTTAAGTGTGCTTGACCCTTAGGGTCATGAATTGATGTCCGGACACTTTTCTTGACCTTTTCTGCTTGAGAGCAGAATTCATTGTTCCATTAACTATTGCTAGTCCTTCAAAAAGGGACATAATGATTATGTATATTGAAAACCGGGAAAAGCAGACTATTTAAAATACGATGTATTAGTGCAGAAAAAATATGTGCAGTAACAGTGGAAATATTATTTAATAGTGTGTGAGCATCTGGATGAGACACAGATGTTCTGTTGGAGTAAGTTTGGTACGTCCACCACTATTCCATGTTTTCTCTATTTGTGCATCTCACCAAAACCGTAATAATAAATTTGCAATCCTTTCTAGACTGACTATAATAATTTTTTAAAGAGCTTTCTGCCTACTTTATGTTGGCACAAAGGTTCCATTTAGGGGATTTCTTGATTTTGGTTAGTAATCACACCTAGCTGTGGCGAATGAACCAGAAAATGCAATTGATTTGTTAATTTATTATTTATTTATTATAAAAATAATTAATCACTTGATAATTTGATTATCTGAAACATGTAATTGTGACAAAAAGGCAAAATAGAAATCTTTAAAGTGAAAAATACTTCTTTTAAAGCATTGTAATGTCGAGGGATTTCACCAACAGAGCCTTTAAATTAGCTTAAATAATGTGCTGTCATTTATAGTGAGGGGGCTTGGAGCTTCTATGTTGCAAAGAATTAGCTTGAGCTGTGCTACACCAGCGTCTCCCCTCCCACTCCAAACCCTAACCAGCACTCAACAGTCAAGGAAGGCACGCCTCAAAGTGGATCAAAGTAATTCCTTCCTACCTCTTTAAACAGAGCAGCATGTTGACATGGTCCCAGTCACAAGCTCGATTGTTTTTGAAGGAGTAAAGTGGTGGAGGATGGTTCCGGCTCGTGGGAATGCAATCTACCTGAAAAGATATCCTGACATTTGTTTCCTAAACACCGATTGTCTGACTTTGTGCTAAAGGGCAACAAGGATCCGTTCAGTGGTATTTCTGTTGTGCACAGGCTAACGTCTATTAAATATTTTTTCTTTTATCTCTGCTTATTTCACATCGTTTTTACTTTGTAAGCTCCACTTTTTCACTTGATCACTCTTCTCCTCAGTTTGGGTGTCCTGTTCAATGGCAGTGCAGCAAGGCTCCCCGGCTAGCTATAGAAAGAAACCTTTAGCTCAGAAAGAAGAGAAATATTGTTTTGCTCAGCAAGACATAACGCCACAGATACATATCTTGGCCCCAGAAATATTTTGTCTTACCATGAGTGAAATAGATGTTTTAATGCTGAAATTCTGCAGGGCTGAGGTCGATTTTCTGTTGTTTTTCTACAGCAGGAAAGATGGACGGCTTATTTAAGATACACAAGGCTGAGAAGTGAAAATGAAGAAGTTTGTTTGAGTAAATACATATGCATGCATGCATGGTTGGGTTGAATGAGATACTCCCCAGATTGAATTGGTAATTATTTTGGACTGATGCTGAGTGTAAAAGCATAATGTCTCCGTTGCGTGAAATGGCCAATAAGCCAACAACCTGGCAGCTGTTGTTTAGGCAGCGTTACCTTCGCTATGACATGTGAAGAGATCGCAGATGAGAGTCACCTGTCCAAGGCTAGTTGTCTGGGAAAAGTCGCCCATCTCATCTCGAGGGCGGGTTGTCAGCCGGGGCTATTAAGACTAATAGCAGCAGCCGGCGATAAGCACAGTTAAGCTGAATTCATGACCCGAGTGGCCAGAGCGGGCCGATCATTTCCACTTGTGTGTTTTTCTGCTGAGGCGTTTAATTTTCATCCTGTCCGGCGCTGTGACAGGAGAGAAACCAGAGAGTGTCAGAGGGAGACAGGAAAATAGAAATGGAGTGATGGAGCCTTGGGTGAAATATTGATCGGCGCAGCCCTGGGGGGAAAAGTATTGCAACTGCTGGGTATAATTTGAGGCATGAGACTTTTTATTGCAGTGATTACTCAGATTCAGATCCAGACATCAAAGTTACATTTACAGTGATGAAAGCAAATTAATTTTTAACTGTGGGAAAAGATCAATTTTAGATATGCACCAATCAGGATTCTTCTGGCTGTTCTCATCCAGTTGTTTTATATTTAGCCTGTCAAAACTTGAACTTTTTTTTTTCAGAGAAATTATGCTCTGCAGGTTCTCAAAGAGATATTTCTCAGGTTTTCTAACTTATCTCTAATGCATTTAATCATTTAGTAGAACTAGGTGAGCAACACTACTCAGGTACTGCAGGACTTAGTTTGCACTAAAAGTGTAAATCTAACTAATCTGACATCAACAAGGCATTATTGTCTTCTGATCACAGGATATTTTATCTTTTTGGGAACCACTGGGTTGCTGCTTTGTGATTCGCTGAGCCGCTATCTGTGTTAATTGAACACATGTACCCAATAAAGTGGCCGGTGAGTGCACGTTTCAGTGTTAACTACACATCCATCAAGCGTCTACTTCTCTGCCACCGAACCACATGGTCGGTGTTAGCCAATTTCCTGGAGATCACTGAAGGATGGCTTCCAAAACACTTGCGCTCCTCCTCCTCTTCCTCATTCTCTGCTTTTAGAGTGGCCCATTTAATGCATTGAAATGGTTGACCATTATTTACGTGGGGGATAAACAAAGAGAAGCGAGGAGTTGATGGTGTAATCCACTCTTGCAGTCATTAGGCACCGAGATGGAGGAGCCGGTGGATGCAGCCTCCTCCTCGTTGCCTCTCGAGCCGAACGCCTAATGGAAATGGGACTCATTAAGACACCTTATACTCCAACGCACCCAAGATCATGAGGAATTGCTAATTGATTGTCGTTAGCATTCTTGCAATGAGACGCTTCGCCTGTTTTCCCATTTGTTATGAGCAGCTTTGTTTTCTTCCCCTCCGTCTCCTTCTCTTCATTATTGATGTTTTGCTGGGGGTTTTTTTCTTCTTCTTTTTTTTTCCTCTTTGCTCGTTTGCGCCTCAAGAGTCTCCACCAAATGAGTCAACTGAACACTGATTAGCTGCAACAATCAGAAACCATGAGAAATCCCACACGCACAAATCTGTTTCTAATTCTGTGTTTAATCTGTCATTTTTATTATGCTCAGTAGGTAGCTGTGCATTCATTTGAGTTAACAATCTGGTCCAGCTAATGATTGTTTGGGCATGATATGTTCATGCCAAAAGAACATATCAATGGGGCAAATGGTAATGGGCTCCAGTCAGCATAGTCATGGTTGAGCTGAATTGCGTGTCAGGTCGAGATGCAATACTTATATGCTCTGGAAGGTCCTTCCGCTTTCCTCTGGAACCAGCAGATTGTGTTCATCTCAGCCTTTAATCATTTTTCCCCTCCCAGTAGTAATGCGCTCTCTTTTTACTCCCTGGATTCCTCTGTGTATATGTCAGCTCCCCCTCTTTTTTCTCTCCCATTGCTTTTTCTTTTTTTTTTCTCTATTATGAGACAGAGGAGGCAATAATAGGGAGAGAGATGAAGAACGGGGTTGAAAATGCAAATACAGGTTATTTCTTCTGACTTATCAGAGCTCATTACATGCTCCTCTCCTTTGCAGCTGGGTGAAGGATCTGCATTGCTTGTCTTCATTACTTTATGGTAAACTCTCCTGGGCACTCAGGCTGGTGATATTGTAAAGAAAAAAAGATAATAAAAAGTCCAGGTGACCAAATAGGAATGTTTTGCTGCTGGGCAGAGAATTTGGTTTGCAGATGAAGAAGGGCCGTGAAAGGGGAGGGACGAGACGGTTAGACGGTGAGGCTTTTCTTTGCTTCAGCGCTCTGCAGGCAGCCTACACCTCTATCTCTATCTCCCCCGTGGGAGTTGCTACCACCTTCCCGCTCTGATAGGGAAGCACTGGAAACAAAGGAAGAAAAACACAAGCACCCTCTCGAGCTGCTCTCGCGTTTGAAACAAGATATACTACAGAGGGAAGAGTAGGAGGAGAGACAATATTAAAGCCATCAATTCATGCAGGACTCATGAGCATTAGCTCACTCTTGGGAAAATGGGGGGAACATGGAAATTTAAAGTGAAACTCTGTTTTTATACAACTAAAGTCCTCTATTCATGATGTTGACGGCATCCTCTATCACTGCTGGGTTACTATGCGCAGTCTGGAAGAGTCCAGAATTTGATTTCAGTGTTTTCCATGTCTGGAGTTAGGATGGGAAAATAATGTGTATGATGAAATATTTGCATTGTCACACATTTTTCCCAGTTTAATTGTCTAAAACGGGAGTGTCAAACTCATTTTCATTTCGAGCCATTTCAACAGCATGAACGCCCTGCAAGGGCTGGTTGTGACAGAATATATTGATAAAACTACCCATTAGCAAGTTGTCAAAAATATTAATATAAAGTTGCCTCTGTATTTAATGAGTCCTTCTAAAAGTTTAATAATTTTGAGAATTTTTTTCACATTGATGTAATTTGGCAGTTTATGCATAAAAAACGCTTTGATTAGAGAGATAAAATAATATTTATTCACATTTGTTATCTTGAAGGATCTATTTATGTGGTTATCTAGATTCCAGAGGGCCTCATAAAAACATATGGCGGTTTGGAATTTGGCCCCAGGGCCAAGAAGAGTGTTAAAGTTCTCTTCTTCCTTCTGTGCTGTTGTTCTTTCTTCCAACTGTCTTTATTTATGTACTTCTTCTTTCCTCCTGACCTACCTTCTGTTCTTCTTCCCTCCTTCCCTTGTGCCCTTACTTCTTCTTCTGCTTTCCTGCTTCCTTCTTTCCTTCCTTCCTTATCTCCTTCTGTCTCTCTTTGAGTTATTACCCTTCAATGGTAGAAAAACCTATATTGGATGCTATTCCTACCAGCTGATGCTGGATCATGGAAGTCATGCACAGCGGGAAGTAAATTACCTGCATTTGCATAAATAAAACATACAATTGGTGGTTGCTGCGATGCTCATCTGGTGGCACACAACATGTATACAAATGCACCTTCTGCAGTTGAGTGTCTTGGTGTATAAGGTGCATATGTGTGTGTGTGCTTCATCCCATTCAGTAATTACAGCAGCAGTGGTTAACTAGGCGCTTGCCTTTGCGTTAATCAGCTGGGAGTGAAAATTGGGGGGGGGGGGGGGGGGGGGGGTGACTGAGCCGAATCTCAGGCCATTTAGATGCCTTGTAGTTGAAGCTGTTATCTGTAAGCTTGTAATCATTACTACAATGCTGCAGTGACACACTTTATGTGGAAGTAACAGCTAAAATGGGTTAATATGGGCTTGCAGTGAAGCCAACAGTATGCTTGTTGTTAAATCCTGGATATGAAGGTTGAGTGCTTAAAGCTTTACACCTTGTTGTATTTATATTTGAGACTCTTGAGAATATTAATTGAGATTTTGAAATACAAAGGGAAGTAATTCTTTACTCTGGTAACTCTTTAATTTCCACAAGGCAGTCAACATTTTCAAAGCATGTTACACGACAGACGGAGGTTGAAAGCTGAAACATGAAACAGAACAACTTTATTTTTGTATGTGCAGCTTCTCTCACTTTACTTCAACCTGAGTAAGCAGCAGGCATGTCTCCACAAAATGTAAATATTTCATTTTTTTAAGATTGCTTTTTTCATCTTTGTTCGTCCTCTAGTTTTACCTTTAACATACCGAGAATATTGAGGATTAGACATACACCGTTATGAACATTTTTGCCGATATCAATATCCAATATGGATATATTGGACCAATAATTGATATTTACCGATATTATATTTATTTCCCCACCGTGGCTTTTCTGCTTCAAATACCACATGACCCACCTCTCTCTCAATCCTCTTCAAACATGAAAACAAATGGCAATAAGATGGAAATAAACATTGGATGTCAAAACTGACATCCAAACTGACATTTTATTATATCAGTTTTACTTATGGCACTGATATAATATGTTAAAAAACTGTATCAGTCACATTGGCTGATACTAGTACTAATGCAGATATGTTGTACTTTTTACTACTGAAACAAAAATCTAACTTTAGCTAACTCTACCCTCAGTATAGGTAAAGAGTGTTGTTGTTGGCACACACTTGTAGCATAATAAAAAGTGTCTCCTAAACAGAAAATCAACAGATTCCTGGCAATTCCTCTGTGCATTTACCCATAGGTGTGTGATTTTCTTTTTTTTTTTATCTCTAGAGTCAGAATCTCTCTGCTTCTTCACATTTATAATTAAAAACTCCACTTAATTATCCAGTTTTAAAATTACTCCTATGTTTATTGGGGGAAAATAGTCATTCTAAATTGTTAAATAAATGTATTTTCTTACCATTCACTTGCTGTAAGGAACCTAAACAACTTGACTATCATTCCTTCGTTTGTCTTGCCACCCCCTCTTTTTAGAAAACAAGCTCTTTGTCTGATACTTGTGTGAAGCACAAGCTGTTTATTGTTTGATTTTTTTGCATGTCATGAGCAGCTGAACAACAGAAAACTGTCTTCAGAAGAGGAATGTAACTTTTTAAGGTGAAATTGAGCTCAAAAGTTTCAGTTCTTGAATTTCATGAGATGATTAATGTGTTTTCTTTAATGTGATTCTGCTTTTTTTTATTTCTGACTTCTCTGCCAGAAGCAATGTTCATGTTTTTCTTTGTGCATTTCTTTTTTTCTAGCTCTGTTACTTTTGGTTAACTGTTTTCGTTGAGTGGACAAAAATCTCTCTGTCATCCTCCTGCTGCACATTTTGTGCATATTCTGCAAGCCCAATGCGCTTCCACATTTGCCGGTATTTGCCTGTTAAAATGCACATGCAGCGTACTGGACATAATGGCTCCTGCGAGCCGGCTGGGTTGACGGATGCCCTGTAGCTCTCAAGAGCGTTCCCAACAGCGCCAAGTGCAGAGCCAGGTGAGAGTTTCTCCCCAGGTGTCCCTCTCATGCCATTATCCAGGCTTGTTGGGGTGACGTCCATTTCTCACCGCCCCCCTCTGGGCTCAGCGGCTGGATTTTGTGGCCACTTTGCACCGAGCGACATGCAGCCAGTAAACGCTGCTGTTGCCTAAAGAGGTATGAGCTTGTCCAGCTCGGGTGGTTGCTGCAACAGAAGGGATTTTGACTCCATGAGGACCCAATTAAACCTGGGAGGGCCTCTCTGAAGGCATAATAACAATGATAAATGCACCTATGTGGGCAGCATAAAAGAGGCAGGGAGGAATGTTTTATTGTGCTGGCTTGTCCTGACACAATTTACTTCTGGCTTCCAGCTTTTTCCCGTGTAAGAACATTTTGTCTTATAAACATTTTGTTTACTTGACTTTCTTTCAAACATTTCCAACGTAGACTCTGCAGTAATGACTCCAATGGTAAATTAACAAATAGTATGTACTTTCACATACATTTAATAAAGCAAGGAAGGATCAGTTACTGGAATGGAGGTTGTTTAAAGTCCTTTTAATGAGACGCAACTGCATGATTGAGTTTTGAAGCTATATGGAGCATAGATTTATACATTTCTTCTGACACACTGTTACTGCGTACTGCCAGTCAGCTGACGGAAATATTCTCAACCATTTTTTTTTCGTTGATTTAAAAAACAGAACAAAATACATATTGTAGTAACTGCAGGAGCATTTTTTCTATAAATGCCTCAAATGACTCCATGATTATACCATGATTTATTTATGTAAGAATACATTAAATAAAGTAATTGACTAAAAAAACAAAACAACAAGAAAGAAGTGGTCCAAATGGGGAAAAAAGGGTTTAGTTTGGATAAAAGACATGTCTGCCCATCATGTCCCAGCAATGAAAGGCTTTTTCACAACATGATAACACCTCTGCCTTTCTCGAATCAAAAACTTGAGCGACGATGTGATCTATTAAAATAAGCGACTATTGTAAAACCACTGATGTCAGCACCGTTTTTTTTCCTTTCTTTTTGGTGCTTCACTGATTTCTTGGTGCATCCCTACTGAAAAAGGAAACAAGTGATTGAATTCTGTCTAGTTTATTTATGTGGCATGATTTCACAAAACACACAACACTCTCAAGTCACTTTAGATCAAAAAATTTAAAATGAGTCATATATACCAGCACCCAAATTCTGAAGAAATAGGAGAGCCCTATGTGGATGGCAAATACGGATAACCAAATAGATGTGGAGAGAGTTATCACTGCTGTACTCAATTGCACTGTCCAATTGATTCTAGACATAAAAAATGCAGTCAAGTTCAGATCATTGGCTTAAGAAGTTTTCTATATAAGAAAACCCAGCAGATTACATCAAGTCATTGACTTGCAGCTTCCACGCCTCCAGAAAGAGGATGTAGTGACATTGGACAATCGCCTGGATTGCATCACTGACTTTGCAGCAATCCCTCATACTGAGCTTGTATGTAGAGACAGTGGAGAGGAAAAGTCTGCTTTAATAAGAAACACAAAGTGAAGGGAAAATGTGTATTATATCAACTTGCTGCCATTAACAGTAAAGTCTCTGGTTTGAGTCCATCGTCGATTTTTCTTGCCCTTTTTGCAAACGCTGACACAATTGCCACTTTTGAGCTTACACTTTCATGCATAGATGACACAAAATAGGTGAAGCACAGTATCCAGAGTGCACCGGCAGGTCAATTACACACTTGCGACTCAGTGGGTTTTTCTCTGTCAGGTGGCAATTTACAGAAAAACTCCTTTAATTAGATAACAGGGCTCTGTATTTCAGATTTGCTCTCTGCCAGCAGTTTGTCAATTATTGCTTGGGGTTTGATACTGCCAGTCAGTCTTTGTCTGGGCGCTCTAGCCTCCCTCTCACTGCGCTGCAGAGCCGTGTTATTGTACTTAAACAAATCAATTCTGTTGCAGTTGGGCCTTTTTTCCCCCCTCCATCCCCCGTCATTATGAACTGTTTGCAGTGCAGAGCACATTGATTTTTCACAGACCTGGAAAAGCTGTTGATGAATAGCACCGAGGTATCTGGGGAGAATCTGGCTTTAAAAAGGAGGCACCCAGCTTCAGCCCCCTCCTCCTCTTCCTCGCTGTCGACCCATTGAGCCCGCCAGCACTCCTCTACTTTCTCTTTTCAGAGAACGCCACTTCCAGCAGGGGAGTAATGCAGCTTGAAAAATCTTGCAGTCATAAAGACAGAGGATTAAAAAGAAAGCACAAAGCGAAAGGGTACCGCCCTCTCTTGCCCGATGGGAAACTACACCTTGTTGTTTAGACAGTTGTTATATTTGGAACATTAGCCTTGTAATTTCAACCCAACCAGAGGAAACTTGGCTCTGGAACACAAATGGATAACATGTTGTTTTGTCACAGAGCAGACGACTGATGAAAAGGAGACTCAAACAGGACAAAATAAGTGTCACTTCAAAACTCTCCTACAGGAAGCCAAGGCAAGCACCAGAAGGATATTTCATTTCCTTTTTGTTGAAATAAAATCTGAAATCTTTGAAAAGAAAAAAATGAACTAAAGCTGAGTACAGTTTTTAAAAGGTTTCTGCTTACAGTTCTGATACCTGAAAAGCACAGCCTGAACTTTTTCCCCATGAGTGGAGCTGGATTTACTATTGACTAGTCCGTTGCGGTATATGAATAGTATCATGCTGTTTCTTGAAGTTCTAACAGTTATTGTATGTTGTTGTTTAATATTTATGTTTTTCTTTGTTTAACAAGAAGTCATTTTGTAATGCTTAACTTTACAGCAAGACAGAAATTAAGTAAGATGAACTAATTGATTTGGCAAGGATTGTAGTTGGCCATAGTTCCCTTGATTGGCTCTGATCTGTGATCAGGAATTCAAATACTATAAATCTGTTTTTTGTTCTGTAATCTTTTAAATTATTATTATTATTATTGAAGTTAAAAACTGTCACTGTTTCCAACCTATGAATGCATAAACTAATAACATGTATTCTGATCCACTTTTTTTAGTTCTATAGGAATCAGATAAATGTTAGGGTTGTGTTTTGAAGCATAAACAACAATAGTCTGATAACTTCTTATTTTTTTTTTTGTGTATGAATCTGCTATGTTTCTTCTATCAAAGAGTCTGGAACACAAGGTTTCCTTTAATGTGCTGTAGTGCTTTAAAACAAATAGAAAATCATGCAAATGTCAAACGGAAGCCCAGACACTAAACAGTTTTTAACTAGTTTTGCTATATTTCCTGAAGCCTCTTCTCTCGTTTGGAGAAGCTTGTCATCAAATCCTCATTTCACATCACTGTTGTTTTATTTTAGTTATCCAAGGATCCTTACTACTGTTAGAAGTATTTTACACTGCTTGGATGGCTAGCTTTACTCACATAGCCAAACCGCTGCGTAATTTGTAAACATAAAAGTTAAGATTCAAATGGTCTGTGGTATGAATTATGGTAAGAACAGTTTAAGTTGTTTTAGGAGCTGGTTTGGATGTTTGTGTAAAGAAAAAAAGAGTTTACTGGATGAACCATAATGATACCCATTTCTATTGAGATATAAAGCTGGAGTAATAACTTAACATCCTAATAGGGTTTTCTGTCTTTTACTGTTTGTATAGAAGCACAAAACTCGACTCGAAAATGTGAGAGTTTAGTTTCTGCCTAACTCATCCCAGTGCTGACATATATCTTTTAGCCGAGTTTGATTATGGTGATGTAATTCCTTCTGAATAATTAGTTTAAAAAGCCTCTTGGTCAATGTGCTGCTTTGCCAACTTTTACCTCCACTTGGTTCTCGTATGTTACCATTTTGTCCTTTCTGCTTCCAATTTGTACCAATAAGCAAATTACTTTTACCCATGTAAAGAACTGCTTACCATTGTAAGTCCTTGTTGAAAGAAGATGGAGATGAATTATCATAAAAATACTCAAAACTCACATAAAATTTTATTTTCTTTGCACCGCACACCATTTCCACCCTTTTATGGTTTGTTACTTTTTGGGGGATTCCGGTTGACCCTTTTAAAATATGACAAATTAAATAACCTGGTGGTAGATATTATTTATTGAAGATTAGAAAATGATTAAATTATAAAAATATTATTTAATATGTTGGTGGTCAAACAAAATCTTCCATAGGTGGGTAAAAATTATTCAACGGTCAGGACCAAGCTTCCAGTGACTGACACTGAACAGTATAAGACTAACCAAAAGTTACAAAATGGCCAAAGAGGTGAAATAATTACCAACTCACTGAAATAGTCCTTTGGTCTTCACCTCAGGTATGAGTAATGTGCTGATTTTCACGGTTTTAATAGACTAAAGCAAACTCCCTGCCCATAGCGTTGGTCTGTTCTATCAGGTATTTAAGTCAACTAGGAGTGAATTGTGACAGTAACATTATAATGAACTTACTCATGTTGGATGTTTATGATGGCATTCTGATGGTGTGAAGTATCAGCTGCTGTTTTGATCCGTCCTTCATGAGCACAAGAGCGTGAAGGACCTTATCCAACCAGGTTAGAAGAGTCTCGCGAGCACTGATGGTGGCCACTCAAAACCCAAAGGCATCTGTAAGAAGTGAAGTCATGGAGTGGACTTGATTTTTCAGGAAGAAATATGCAAATGTGCTAATCTAGTGTTTGGAGACCAGTGAATAATGTCACACTGATTTATGTTTTTTTTCTTTTTGTCTTGATTTCTCTCAGGAACAAAAAACTTGAAGTGCTGGAGTGTTTCACCTCCTGCAGTGTGGATGGGTGGGGGGGTTCCTTGTGGTGAAAAATCAAGGATTAGAAACAAGACAGGTAAGTGTTTTTTTCTCATATTGTTTATGTTTTTAGTGCTACAAGGAATCCACAAATGTTAAATTTGATCCAGGATATACAATTGTTATTGCAAATGAATATCATCATAACTGAGTGCATCCTTTACATTTGTTACATACACTCAGACTCAGGTTCCAACACTTTTCCCCTGGGTTATGCTCAGTTTTACCTATATCCTAAATCTTTATTTCTGATTTCCAATTGCGATGTTTGCAGCAACTCTAGGGCTGCTTGAAGAATTGTGTATCTTCAGCCTAGTCACACCTTTTTTGTACTCTTATTTCACACCCATGTGTTGTCATTTTATACTTGTAAACAAACTATTTCATACTTATGTGTTCACATTCTCTTTGTAACCAGGTGAACAATTGAGCATCCTCCTGCGGGTAGATATTATTCATTGAAGTCACATAGCTCCATTGCATTACAGCACTCTGAGTAGATTACAGAATATTACTTTAAATTATTGATTGTCTACAAAATGGTACATCCCCAACATGGCTGGTCAGCACAAAGTGTCCCATAGCAGATGGCTATTTTGTGCAACAGAGAAAGGATGCCGATCTGTGAAAGTATGCCCAATAACCAGGAACTGGACAATGTTTAATGCCATGCTGTAACCATAGCAGTTTCTACTGCAGCATTCATGTGAACGAATCAGAAAAGTGAGACGGCATGTGCCTCTAGATATCCAGTATAGATAATGGATTGAATGGAAGGCTGTTTGCACTGTTTTATTATCTTGATCTTTTAATAGATAAACATGATTTAAATTGGTGTAAGACAGGTTGTTTGGCACAGTACAAACACTCAGTCTTGTATGCTTTCACTAGTCACTCCTTTACTTTTCAACCTGCTTCTCTTCTCTCTCCTCCACACATTATCAAGTGTATCTTTAAATATATTTGATCGTGCTGATTATGTCAGTGCTTCTACAGTCGCTTTGTAAAAAAAACAACAAAATTGTTCAAACTAAAGTACTGTGAAAAGTTTTTAAGCCATAGCCAAAGGCCAAACTTTCTTTTAAAGAATTCAAAAAGTCTTCATCGATAATTTCTCAAGATACGTTGGACTTTTGCCACTTTTTTACCACCCTTTCTGAAATGATGATTCTTAGTTTTCTCAAAGTATATGACTAAAAATTAGATGTGGTTTGCTGGTAATAGTTCACAAGTTTACAGATGGAATCAAATATCAAGCCTGTTACTAAAAACTGATTTCAGTGTTGTCTGTCAAGACAGTAATTTAAAACAACAAGAGCTTTGATTTTGCTGCCACATGTCAAAAGTTCTTTGTTAATCATGTGATAGCTGCAGGTCGTATGCGGCCAGTGTGGGCTCTGCTGGCAGAACATGTTGATTTCATCAGGACCTCCTGGGGTGTTACACTGAGTAACAAAGTGCTTATGTTCCACATATAGTCCGAGCTTCCACACATGCCTGCAAGGTTATGAATATCCTTTAAATCAAGAAGTCACAATGTGCAATGTGTAGCTCAGTGCTTATTCATTTTTAAAAAAAGAAAGAGATTTACTTATTGAAGTAAGTATGTATTTGGTTTGTCCAGCATATGATGCAACCCAGGCACGGATTAGGATTTAGGACATCCAGAATGTCCTAAATCACACTCACTGAATGTATCAGGAGGGTTAATCTTGATTAGAGCTGCCTGAATGCTATGAAATATGGTGCCCTGACAAACATCTGCCTGCCACACAGCCGAGTGGGATAAACCAAAGTACTTATTGTGGAAATGTCAGGCGAGGATAGGCAGTGATAGCAGGAGAGATGGTTGGGGATGTGACACTAACAGTGACATGACGTTGAGTGCTTCGCAGTCAGTTCTCTCGATGTTGGTGACAGACTCTTCCCCTCGCACTGGAGCCTTTGTTGTGGGGAAAAATATTTGAGTTTGATGGCATGGATGCAGTAAAGTAGATTAGTTCTTTTTTTTCCCCTTTATGTTGTTGCTCAGGGTTTCACAGTAGTGAAAGGTATGGAATTTGTTTCAGTAATTTCCAGGTCTGAATACGTATACAAAATAAAAACAGGAGTATGGAAAAATATTCATAATTCCAGATTTTATTCTCATTGTGTATAATTTATGTCCTTTCTTCCTACATTCTTTGTTTTGATATCCTTACCTCATTCTGCATGGCCTATCTTTCTTTTCATTTTGTTTTTCTTAGCATAATTTCTTCTCTGCTTCTCTCATGCAGCTCATGTCCTTTCATGTCATGCTCCTTTTGTCCTTCAATCCCTAATATTTATCCTACCTTCATTGCTTCCTTGTATTTTTCCATTCCTTCCTTCCTCCCTTCTTTTTCCTTTCTTTACTTCCTTGTGTATTTTCTCTCTACCTTGTGTTCATTATTTTTTCTTCTTTGTATCTAGGCCTGTCGCCATGAACAATAAATCAATTAATCGCACAATAAATCAAAACTATCGACCTCATTTTAATTATCGGCTTTATCGGCCTTTTTCTCTTTCTGTTGATGATACTGAATGAAAAAAGGCTCAACTCCGGTGCTCTCCACTGACTCCTCCCTTCCTCATTTCCTTAGTGTAATGCCCAGCGCACACTACACGATCTTAGAGTTGTCGGCCGATTGTTGGCCTATTTTCAAAACCTGAGAGACCACACATTAGCCACGATTCGATCGGGTTCGATCATGCCGTGTGGTGTGTAACAATGAGCACAAAATAATGGCTACAAGTCCAGTTAACTAATTTTAAAACCAGGCAATCAACTGCGGTAGCAATTTCGCTCCAACTCCTCCCTTTGTCATTTCTATGTTCTTTGCACAAAATGTTGAATAAACATTAATGTTGTTTCCACATATCATCTCCAATGTCCGCTGGACTTCGGGTTGCCCCATGTCTGCTGTTTGGGATTCCCCTCCGTAATTTCCCCTCAGAAAGCACGGAGGAGAATCCACGCTTTCTGATTGGCTACCTGTCACATTCAACGGGCTGCGTTAACGCTCCCAGTCGGGGAAAACCCTGATTTAGATCAGAGCGGCCACGACGATCTACCGTAACACACCACACACTGCAGGATGATCGGTTACAAAATCGCAACCTTAGAGCGCCCAACGTTCTAAGATTGTTGTAAGGGGGAAATCTGGGCAAAAAATTGTGGTGTGTGAACTATTGCATCAGGATGTGCCCATCTTCTCTATTTAAATCTAATTATTACTGAAGGGCAATATAGTATACAGACTTCATAATCTGCACTCTTTTGGTTGAATGCAGTATTTATTTCCACTTTGGCTTTATGTTGTTTAGGTTTTATTCAAGTAAATTTTTTTGTTAATGGAGATTGAGAATCCATTTTATTTTTGTTTTTGGTTGTTTTGTTTATTTTGTTTATCAGTTCCAGTGTTAAGTGTTCTTTTGAAAATAAAGTGTATCTATCTTTGGCAGGAAATCGCATGTATTATTACGTCATTTCCATTAAATCAGTGTAAAAAGGTATTCAAACAATATTATTGTTTATCGCAATAATTTTTGAGACAATTAATCGCTCAGCAAAATTTGTTATTGTGACAGGCCTATTTGTTTCCTTTTTATTTTCTTCTGTCTTTCCTTATTTGTGTCCTCCTTTGTTTAGTTTCCTCCCTGTGTCCTTCATTCACCCCTTTTTCCTTTCCTTGATTAGGTGTTTTTCAAGTTGCGTATCTAAAGACTAGCCAATGTAGAAACACATGCTATAAATTCATGGGGAACTATTAGTATTATATGTCTCTCATAAACTTGAAGGACTGAGAACCTGAGATTGGAAAAGTCTGAAATTTCTGATTTTTTTTTTTTTTTTTTTACATGATTCTTACTGAAAAATGGACCAATTCCCTCATGATAATTCAGCTTATGGGTTTAATTTTTATCCAAAGGTTTTCATGGTTGGTCTCTTTTTCTCTTTCTCTCTCTGGAAGCACTAATGAGTAACTGAGTTTCTCTGTGAAATGTGAAGGTGTAGACATTCTGCTAACTTCTCTAAAGGAAACAGGGGGAGAAAAAAAAGCCCTTCCTGTCAGTGGTCTCTCTGTCTCTCTGTTCTTGTGAGATCTGGAACTGATAAGTGAGAGGCCTCTGGTAACTGAACAGGAAGGATAGAGGGCCTGGCCCCAGAGTCCCAGCCTCTGCACACATGTCCACCACCCCTGCTAAGGCAAACAAAGGGAGCAGAGCCTGCTACTTAACTTCAGGTTTCACAGTCTTCGAGCCTATTAGGAGGATAATCACCAGGGGATTCCAATGTCTGTGTGTGTTAAATATAGATGAAAGTGTTAGATGAATGCTCTGCAATTGTTGTTCAAAATTACCTTGACCTTTTTTCACATTTTTTCTATGTTACACCACAAATGTTACTGTATTTTATATGGGGTTTATTGTAATCAACAAGAATAACGTAAAGTGCATTATCATGGTTGCACATTTCTAGACAATAAATATCTGAAAAGTGTATCGTACATGGAGCCCTTTGCAGGTTTTTATCTGTAAGAAATTTTAAACCATGTTTTATTCATCTTCTGCTTTACAATTATATGGTACTTTCTTTTAATTTCTCAATTAAAGTCTCAAAAAAGTGCATGGGAGATTGTGGCTTTTTATTATGACAAATTGTAGAGAAGTTTATTAGGGAAAGACAGAACATATGTTTAGGACAAATGTTTCACCAACATTAAGATCTAAAGCTGAGGGAACACTGACTTACTTGTCGAACATTATATATTCTGTAAGAGACGCTAGAACAACAACGCTCGATCTCAGTAAGAAATCGCTGCATAATTTGATCTCAGGATCTCACATGTAAAGCTTTTCTGTCTGCATGACTCAAAGGTTCATTGTTGCCGTTTATCAGATCGGTGAAGGCACACGACAGGAGCTGTGTTAGTAACTGGACTTAAAGAGATAACGCCAGGTTTCCTTCTTGCAGCTATCAAGGTGGGAGGGGGTGACAGTACCTCATAACTTTGCAGCGATGGGGATTTTCCAAGCTATTCCAGCTCCTGCTCATCACAACTCCTTACAAGGCGGAGTATGTCAAAAGAAATATATTTCTAACCAGAGATGTTTCAGGGTGGTATTCCCACGAGAAAGCACAAGATAACATGCCAGAGTGACGCTTGAATTATTGGCCCATTAGTCACCGGAGAAAACAGAGAGGGATGAACAACATTCTCCTATTTGCAGATAGTCCTCCCTAAAGTACTATCCTTCTCTCCAATCTTGTAGGAGCTGGAGGGTGAGGGTCAGAGAGCAGAGCCGAAGGTATCCTGGTGCACGCCTTGTAGCAGATGACCCGAATGCCTGTTCTAGGAACAGAACAGCACAGCATGGTGTACCGCACTAAAAATAGACGTGCCGTCATCTCCGTTTTTCCCCGTAGACACATACAGACATAGATACGTGCTCCTACATCCCTTCACTTGCACCCTGAACTGGTGCCGGAGCTTGTCTTCAGAGGTGGCCCCGACCGCTCGTAATATGTCGGAGACATGCCAGAACATGTTTGACTGACAGGCCGAGCGTGGTGGAACAAAGTGCCTGTGTGCTTAGGGCAGATGTTCTCCGCTGTCTGCTCTGACGGTCTGAGTTGATGCACACCATGAAGAAGCCATTAAAGCGACACAACGCGTCGCCGTGACCCTGTTCAAATCAAATCTTTTTTTTTTTTTTTGGTAGGACCTGTGCTTTGTGTAAGCTATCAGCTCTGGCTCTGCTCAGACAAAGACACTGGAAATAAAGAGGCGATTACCAAACAAATGAAGCAGTGCTCACTTCCTTTGATGTCAAATTGAAGTTGATATCCCTCTGACAAGTCTTCAACTTGTCAATTTCCTGCTCATGATGAATGGCTTGAACAAGCTGCGCCTCATGAGCCAACAAATTAATTAATGACAATCTGTAATGTATTTAAGACCACTTGGCATTCATATGCTGGCTGGGGAAAAGGTTTACCTTTCTGCTGCTTCTTCAAATTTACCCAAATTAACCTTCTTTTGCTCGATACCAATATAAATCATTTTCAGTTTTCTGTGATTAAAAGCAGATTAATTTAATGAGTGGATTTTTTTCTGGTGCTGTTAATGACTCACACCCATTGAGCTTGCCCAGCCCCTGTTAGTCTATTGGAAGTATTATTGCCCATTGAGCTGATGCATGGTTTTCAAATTTTCTTCATTTTCATGTCAAATCATCTATACTCAGTCAATTTCACTCTGATTTCCCTTAAAGTTCTACACATCCAGTTGCCACCTGAGTGTAATTCAATCTTTGTGAAAGCATCAGAGGTTCGTTGGAGAACATTAGTAAAAAATTCACATCATGGAGACCAAGAAAGACAGTAAAACATAGTGTGTGAAGCATCATGCTGTGGAGAGATCTTCTTCCAGAGTAATTCTGGAACAAAATCTGTGAGAAGCCGATAGTCTTCAGAGTGATTCGTCTTCTAGCAGGAAGCGTAGTTTTATGTTGGTCTATCAAAACATCTCACTAAAATATATTAAAGTTTGTATATGTTATGTGGCTAAATGTGAACAAGGTCAAGGGTTATGCATTCTTTTGCAAGGAACTGTATGTATATTATCTGTTTGGAATAACTGAATAAATCTAATAAAAGATCTGTAGGACTGTGATGCAGCACTGCTCTCACCACCATCACAAATCTCCAATTTGTAAAATATTGTTAAAGTAAAATGACAAATATGTGTCAGAATCTGTTGTTGGAGTTAAAGGTTATCTACTTCTGTAAATTGTCTCACTTTTTCAGAACAAGTAGGGTTTCTTGTACTTTTCAATGAACCTTTTGAATGGCTGGAGCATTCAAGAAACAATGAGAGGAGAACAGTGCAAACTAAAAGTCTTGCAAAGGAACTAGAAGAAGGTTCAAGAGCTTTAATTGTGTTTTTTTTTGTTTGCATGGTTGAATATATTTAGGATCTACTGTGAGTATGCATATGCATTAAAGTGGTTTGTACCAAGTTTTAATGCCCCGCTTTGGTACTTTCATAGATCAGATTTCCCATTAAGCAAATACTTGTTTTAAAGCCAATGGTTTTGAAATTCCATTGTACAATAAGTTCCCATTGTCTCCCACGGGCAGTCAGATTAAAATGTTCAAAGTGGTGTACAGGATGGAGTTTAATCAGCTAAACTAGATTCATAACTTGGGACAAAAGAAGAGAAATGTTGAGCTTACAAACACTAAATCTTGGGTTTTTTTTATGTTTTTCTTTCTGTTTTATTATTAAAACACTAGACTTCATGAAAGGTTTGTAAAAACATTGTGCCTGCTTACCTGAAGCTTCATGAAAAGACTGGTACAGTGTATGGACTGTTCTCTTTGGATATTCACACCAGTTTCAGCTTTATTTAGCTATTGACTTAAGCATAAAAGCTGTAGGTAGAAGAACAGTATCTTTTCATTCGCAATAAACACCACAAGGTGAACATTTTAAGCATCTCTTTCCCTGATTAAAGCTGCAATTTTTAAATATTATGTTTGCAAGCATTATCAAGTATACTTGGCGTGCAGCTAAAAATGAACAGATTAAGAGAATAAACACGACTTCAAGTGGTCTTAGAGCGCTTCTTAATTTTATTATTTTTCAGCTTGATTCTGCTCAAAGCAGCAGTAGGAGGAGGGAGGCGCTTGGAGTCAGCGGGCAGAATTCACATAAACAGCATGATTCTGCCAGGAAACCACAACAGAGAGCAAGCTAATGAAAACTCTGAACTTCATGACAGACAAGCCTGCTTGACCAAACAATTTGATTATGATGTTATTTCTGACAGCACCGTTGGTTAAACTGGATGATTAAGCCATCAGCGAAAAACAGCTGTTTTTTGTGCTGCCTCTTCTCTTTATAAGTGCCTCATGATGATGAGAGTAAGTGCTACTGACGGTGGAGTTTGAGCTATCTTTGGGAAGGATTAGGAAAGACTGAATCTGAGCAGAGGGGAACAGACAGCAGGGTGGCTATGAAATATTCATGCACCTGGGGACTCTTTGCAAACCAGGAACTAGCTGAGCCAGTAATGAAGTAAAAAGAAGAGGCTTTGCTTTTGTTTGCATACTTATATTCAGTTACTCGAAATCCCTGCTTCAAATAGTGATGAAGTGAGAAAATCTAATCTTTGGCTATTTTCTAACTTTCTTTATCATGACCAACTAAGACTACAGGTGTGTGTGGCAGGTTGTCGCTGAAAGCAGGTCAGCACAAGATGAGTTATTCCCGTCCTTTCACTGATCTGCTTCGAACTATCGGTATGCCAGCGGTGTGCCAAATTTGGACATCCCCAGTTGCCCCAGTCAAACATTTGTCTCTTCTAAACTCATGCCGGTCAGTGGCCAAGCACTCCCTCTGAGACTGAGGAGAGAGGAGGGAAGGAATGGCGAGATGAAGAGGGGAATGAGGGAAAAGTAATATTTAGACAGCTGCTCGTGTGGAGCTGTCTATCGTTGTCAGTGGAAGGCGGGAGGGAAGAAGCAAGGAGGTATTTTGGCGTCCTCGTCTAGGCCCCAGACAAACTCCTGCTGCAGTATTGATGTCACTGCGCCCTCCTGACAGCGGGCTGTAAATCACAAGACAGAGTCATGTATAGATTTACAAACACCTGCTATCTGGACCCGTATATCACAGCAGTATATAAACCGACTGAGCCGAACAAACCAAGACAACCTGCTGAAATATTTCTGAAGGTAATGCATTATAGAAACTTATCTGAGAGCTCTTTGTCCATGTCCCCGTCTCAATGCAGTAACTGTGGTTATGTGAGACAGCTGGTCACATGTCTGCAGTCCTGTGCTAGACTGGCCCTTTGCCTTGAGGTGGTGGATGGCAGCTGACTGCTCTGATTCACTGGGAACTCGACTTGTGTGCTGTGTGCCTCACAATGGATTGACTCATAAGGAGTTGACGCCAGCTCATTCACTGTCCATCTCTCTACCGTTTTATTAGGACTTTTTGTTTCAGTTCACTGTTCCCTTTGTGTTTAGATTCAGACGGACCTGTTTCCTTGGATACATTCATGCGTATGACTGGTCGGTTTTACCATTTCCGATCATGCAGTTCATCGTCCTGAAGGAAGAATGTGGACCAATTTAAGGGCTTATCACTGCAAAAGGGAGATGATTGATGCAAGTTAGCATTAAATAACATGGTTGTACCAGTTGAAAAGCTATTTCTGCTGTTTGCTAGTTAATCATATTAATGCTGCTGTTGCTCTGCTTTGAAAAAGATATGAGTATTAATTGCAGTTTGCTGTTGGTCATGTATTGGACATAGCAAAAATGCATGCATCCATACATCATATGAGTGAGAGAAAACTAACATAATTTAAAGAAACATTTTTAAATTATGGTGGTGGCAGAATTGTGCTTTGTAATTATACTTTTTTGTCTTGCATGGCCTTCAAGAAACAGTAATTTGACAGGAAAGAGGGTGGGGGAAAAAAAGGAAGACATGCAGCAAATGACCGAACACTGGGAATCAAACTCTGGACAACGGCATTGAGGACTGTAGCCTCTGCACATGGTATGCCTGTTTTACCAACTGAGCAACCCAGTGTGTGGATTTGATTTGAAGTCCAACTGGAAACACAATGGAGAAACTGTAGCAAAATGCAAAATGATGCTCCATCCAAACATAGTTTGAGCTATTTAGTATAGATTGGGCAACCCCCCCCCAAAAAAAACACCCCAGTTGTATAGGTATTAAGCTGGTAGAGGCATGCCTCCAAACACTTCCAGCAGTGAAATATAGTTCTACAAATTACTAATTCAGGGTTACTGAATGTAAATACATGTCATAATTTTGCTGATTTTTATTTGCAAAACATTTGAATACCATGAAGCATCATTCCTCCACTTTGCAGCCATGCACTATTATGTTCTGATCTGTCACAGTAATTCATGATAAAGTTTTAACTACAACTAGTTTTGCGCAATTGTTTCACAGCAAGTATACAAAGTGTGTTTTCATGGATACAGAATGAAAATAGACACAGACAAAATAACTGCACATGGGTAAGAAATGAGGTCACAAACTGGCAAATAAGAAAATTGACCCAGAGCCTTTATGATCCCCACTGTGTTGTCTCATTAAGTGCTTCATTTTGCTTAGTGATGGCACAAATTAGCAGGAAATCACTACCTGTGGTCGCTCCCCTAACAAATAGTAGCATGGCGTGAACCCCACCGCGCCACAGCCACTAATTGCTGCTGGATATTAGAGTAAGGCCTCTTAAGACACTGACCTTGCTTTAGCCTGTCGAATGAGAGAGCGTTACCGTGTTGAGTTTAGATGAGAGGAGTCCCCTCAGCATGGAAACGATATATCAATTATTCATTCTGGCTCATCGTACTTTATTTATTTTATTTTTTTCTTTGCTGGACAACATGCTTAATGACATCTATAAAGGCCTCTATGTGAAATTTTAATTGTAACGTGAGGCTATCAAAGCAGAAAAAAAGCATAAACTCCTGCCAACCGGCTAGCTGCATGCCAGGTACAAACACAGAGAGCAAACTGTGCTGCCATCCAAATTCTGAGTTTTATAATAGCCACTGGATTGGATTTCAATTACCTTTTAAGACAACATGACAGCTTTTCATGATTCTTGTCACTACTCATCACCTGGTGCTACAGTTTTCACTATACTTTACATCTCTCCCTTAGTATAATAAAACTCTACATGTAGTGTAAATAAAGAAATCTACACACATTGATGCATTAGAGTCATGCGGCAGGAGTAAAGTGAGTCAAACTGCAGCTTTTACAGCTTTTGGGTGTAAATGACTGTAAATAGTGCTGAGCAGCAACAAGGTTACAGACTCAAGTTGCATTTTCATTATGGTAATGCAATGAGAGCAGGAAGACACTGGCACTACACCAAGTAACAGGGCACATGAGGTAAAAGGCAAAATATAAGAATAGTGATAATGAGCTGCTTGCTCAAAAAAGCAAGTTTGACTACAAAACAGCAGCCAAACCTGTTTTAACCTAAGATGGTAAGTTGTATTTTGATGCTCTTCTACTTCTCTTTGAAACCAAATGTTCTTATCGCAACCCCCAAGCAAACATGCAAACAATCTGGCCTGTGTGCTTCCAGTCACATGAGCTCGAAGCGCTGGGGAGCCGGTGTGTCTGTCCTGGTATTTCCTGGAGCTCCGATAAACACACTCTCTCCATCTCTCTTTCTTTTTCTGCCAGTCACACTATTCAAACAAACAGTACCAACGATCTAATGATGATGTATATTTGTATAACAAGGTAAGATAGGTTAGAGAGGTTTACAAAGTAAAAGCGAGTTAGGTACAACAAACTAAGGTTTATTAGTTAAAGCTTGTAATGATCCAACATGATTAGTTAGAAACAAACATTCATAAATCATCACTTAGGTTTGCTTGTCTGTCTTAAACATACAATTAATTGTTGATTGAGAAGGAAAAGATGCCTACTTGTAGTGTTGGCTAGAAATATATAAGGAAGTGTAACATGTTTTGAAATTGTCTCTCCTTAGTCTCTTTATCATATTATTCGCATTAAGCATGTTAGAAGTAGACTAAAACATTGAAATATACACACAACTTATCTATAAAGCATATTTTGTAGCCATAACATATATAATACAGTCACTGAAACACTTAATCAATGCTATTTCCCTGTGAATATGATTACAACGCTTGTGTGTCATTCAAACGAATAGCTGTGCATTCAATCTTTACATAATACACCCTGTTTAAATGATATATGTGAATGTAGATGCTCTAAAGAATCAAGACTTGACTGCACTTGGCCTTGGCTGAAACAGCTAAAACTTGACTTAGAATAAGACTTAAGTTTTTCTCTCTCTCTAAAAACTCAATATTTGCCCTAGACTCTTTTTCGAAAGACTCTTGCTTGACTTGACTCAGACTGTCTCTAGATACCCGAGACTTGACTTAGACTTATGATCGAAAGCCTCAAAACTTGATTTATCATAATATGACTTAAATTAACACTCCAAAGACCTTAGACCTGACTCATACTTGTGCTTTTATGTATCGGGACCTGACTCATGCTCTAAAGACTCAAGACATCAGATCTTAAAACCAAAGATTTGACTAAAGTCTGTACATGGCACACCAGAGATTCACACCATGAATCTCTTTCAATAAAAGAGATTCACTCTTTTATTTAAAGTGGCTACAACAAGGAAAAGGTTGACCAGGACATGTCAATGTATTACAATAATTCAAGTGCAGAATATCTCGTCATGGCCTTAGGGCTGCAGCATACAGGGTCTCATTTTGGACCACTTACACATAATACATTTTGTCAGACACCACGCAAGAACAAAGTTCTGTGCAAAATTAGGTGTCAAGAACAAGTTGCAACAAATCTCAAACCAGGACTTCAAGAGCAGAATGGTGTCATTTTGTTCCTGGTGGATATGATTTATCTCATCCATATAAATATATTTTCTAACAGCAAAATATGAGTCAATTACAGAAAATTGCTTTAACTAATAGGTTATAGCTTGCCACCTGACAACTAATAGGTTGTAAACCTGTGTTGGCTGTGAGATGTCCCTGTGGCAGGTAGAAGCCAAGATGCAGCTGACACAAAACGTTCTCTGGCAGATGACCTAAAAGTTGGGTACAAAAAGAGCAAAGTTATGCAAAGCAATGTTCAAATGTTGGTGCCATGCATCCTCCATCTGACTAAAAACTGTTAGTATTTTCCATTGCTCCCGACCCCACTAGGGACAAGGGTGTACAGAAAATGGATGGATTTTCCATTGCTGTTTTTTCGTCTTTGTTTTTACATATTTGGAAAAAAGAGAAGAATATTGAAACTCAATAGCTGGAATTGTAACGTGGAGCTTCTTTTTGGGATATACCTAATCTCAATTTCCTCAATTAATCCTCACATGTTCTGGATTCAGATCTTTGTCTGAACTAAACACTATAAGTGAAAAATATGTTCTTTATGTGCTTATGTGCTCAATTTAAACACTGATTTCTGTTTTTCTGGCTTTTGGGACCAAAACAAGCCGCCTTCTTGTACTCTAAATTTGAACTATTGCCACTTAAATTGACCTTACTTGACTCTAAGTTGCACAGTTCCTATCTGGAGTTGTGCAAGCTCCAAATAAGGCCATGTTTATGGTTGAACTGGGGAAAGGGGTTGACAGGATATACCCATTTAACCTTTGAGGACCAGCAAAAAGAAAGGAAGTCATTCATTTAGTATCCTGTGATAAATCCTGGGTGAATAGTTAACTCCGTCTGTCCTCTCATTGATAAAAGACGATTTTACCATCACTTTCCACGGTCGATGATTCTCACTTTGTTTCTTAGCGGCCTGTGCTCAGCCAAACTAATTTTGTGCCTTCTCCTCTGGGCTTGAGGAATAGTTTTGTGAAACCATGCATGAATGGGGAAAAATTGATTTGTTTGTATATTATCTGAGCATAATGGGTTTTTGTCCTGACTCGGTGACAAAACCTGATGTAGGAGGAAAAGGGAGGGATTACTCTAGTCGCTGGCATGTTCATGTTCTGCTTCGTTGTTGTCTGAACCTGATAACAAGAACACCACAATACAAAGCTGTCCATTGTGGAAAGAGTTTTTTTTCCACTAAAGTCATTACGTCGATCAATGCTTTCCAGACAAGCGGCAGGCTCAAACAACACACCCCAGGATTGCCTTAAAAATATGTAAGTACCCTAAGCTTATTCTTAACGTTTAAGCAAGCCAAAGTGCACACAGCATACCTGCAATTATGTGGATGTTTTTACTCACAATTCACACATCTGTCAGGCGCTGCTCAAAAGTGATGGGAAATGGATTTGAAAGGTTTTTCTAACTTACTGAAAGGTGTTTTGAGACATTGAGTCATAAAGTTTAAAAATCATTAGCAGATATCTTGCAAAAATCTTGATCTGCTGTTGATTTCCCCATTTTGCTGCATTACAACCACAAACGTGGGATTTGATGAGATAAACCAACACCAGGTAGCACGAAATTGTGAAGCAGAATAAAATTGGCAAACTATTTCAATATCTTTTGACAAAAGTGTGGTACATTTTTGGGGCATGCCTATACCAGCTCGGCACATTCAAAGACTGACAGTTTTGCCCAGTCATTCTGGGCAAAATGGCATGAGTTCAGTCAAGCCTCAACCCTGGTTGCATCTCTTTTGCAGACTGTAGCAGGTTTTCTCCTGGAATCGCTTGCATTTGTCTCCATCCATCAGTCAAGCCATGCCTCTCCCAGATAAAGAAAAGCATTCCCACATTATTTTGCTGCCACTGCCATGCTGCATCATGGGGGTGGTGTCAAGAAAAAGAAAAACGAAATAAATATATATATATATTTATGCATATTAATAATGCACATTTTGTGCAGTTTATTTATAAATGACCAATAATAAAACCAAATGTCACACACACACACAATATCCAACTTGCATTCATAGGATGTGGAGGAGGTATAGCCTTTACTATAAAATCCACATTTTTCTCACTCTGTTGCCTTTAGCATATTAGGTTCTGTCATCAGTTTCAGGTGTGAGAATCTACTGCAAGGAGACTCCAACAAATCCGCTGAACATGCTGACAATTATTACATTTCAAACATTCTTTGGCAGTACAAATCCTGCACACAATATAATTTAAAATCTTTGTGTTAAACACTGCGATACTGGAGAAACCATGGTATTACTTGGGGATATCATGCTGTCAGAATCTAACGGCAGCCCCTTTCTGGTTATAGGCGACTAAACATGCTTCACACCGGTTTGCATGGCTGAATGGCACATGGGTGCGTGATGCTGGATCTGCTCGAGGGGAGCTGGAGGCAGCAGTGTTGGATGGGTAGGTGGAGTTTTTTTGGGGGGTGGGTTGGTTTGTAAATAGACCGCTCTGGATTAAGAGTTGCCATGCTGGGGCTACGCTCTGTGCAATTCTGTCCTCACTAAGCACTGCTCACATTTCCTTACACTGCAGGAGTGCTGCGGAAGCCAGAATTTTTGCACTTTATCCAGGTCAGATCCGAACTGCTCTCAGTGGTAAATCTCCGGTGCTGGCGACTCCACTGACCCGGCCCACCCCACTTGCCACCGTCCCATTTCTGCGTAGGGCCTTACGCTGCTGTTATGAAATCACACTGCCCTCATTTGGCTCTTTAAATATCTACTCTCGGATAAGATTTCAGATCAAAACAAAAATGCCGGCCAGATTTGATTTTGCCGTCTTTCTCCACATTAAGCTAGTAAAAGAGAGTTTGCCTTGCAGCGTATGTATGCATGTGTGTGTGTACTTGGAAGTAGGTCATTGATTTGGAACTTGGACACTGATTATGTGCTGGCCTAGAAATGGGCTATAATCAGTGTCTCTCATACCAAAACAGCTTTTCATAAGTGGCAGCTTTTTCAAGGTCAGGAAACAGTAGCGTCACATTGCTAAACATGCCGACGAAATCTGTTTATCTCTCATTCTCGGTTTCAGTGGATCAGTGTTGGCAGAATTTACTTAATCTTTTGAGATTGCTCATTTTTATATCCATTACCTGAGAAGAAAGACTGGGCATATCTTGTTCATCTCTTTTTAAAACGGAGAGAATGTACCAAAGCTGTGGGCATGCCCTGTTCTGTCCTCAATGAGGGTATTATGCACTCATTTGGATGCCATTTGAGCCAATAATGTAAATATCTGTGGTCTGTGAACAGGCCAAGACATGATCTAATCTGTCTCTTACATAAAGACTCCAGCCAGAGCTCTCTCCTGGAGTACGAGGGAGTTTTCCTCGTGGCCGCGTTGGGATGAATCAAAGCTGGGAATTAACTGTCAACCAGCATCATCTCATCTCCCTCCGTCTGCTTCTGCTCCTGGCGTAGAGTGAGTGCTGCAGTAGATTTTCCTCAAACGCCCCCAGGAAGAAGCCGGTATTTTGCTTTTTTAAAACATAATTCAGCGTAGATTCAGCTCTGCTTACAGTACAAGTTCCTGCTTTTGCGTTAAGAGCTAGCCATACTTGATGGGTTCTGCAGGAGGTCAGAAGGCAAGCTCTTGTACTCTCTGTTCTCCTCCTTAACCTTTGCTTGTGAGAGTGAAGAAGAAATGCGGGGCATTTGCTGGTCTGGATCAGGCATGGGGCCAAGATGAGATTTTAACTGTATGATAGCCATCAAGAAAGAATTAGAGATACAACAATCAACCAAAAATGGGCCGGGAATTTCCAGAATTTTCTCATGTATGCACTTTTTATGTATTAAATGAAATGCTAATAAAGCCTGATGAAATTTGTAGTTAGAAAGTGACGACAACAATCAGCCCAAATTTATAGGGTGTAAATCTGAATCAGACAATGTTCCCTAATTTGGATCTGGATGGTGATCAGCAGGCCAATTACTGATAAAATCATGATTTTTCATATATTAATAAATAGGAACAAGCTTGATTTATTTTGTTTTTTTAAATGCTGCCTTTATTAAGGACCTTTCTCGCTATAGTTTCTAGAATTAATAATGGGAATCCTTCAAAATCCTAATAGGCCTATCAAACGTTAAACAAAAACCTAAAATCAGTATCAGCCTCTCTAGGAAGTGATTGCGCCTCTTTGCCATTTCATAATTTTGGGGGTTTTGGTAGTTTGCAGCCATTTTTAAAAATTATTATTATTATTATTATTATTATTATTATTATTATTATTATTATTATTATTATTATTAATGCTTCATAATGACTATATGTCCATTTGTACCAACCGGGAAGATATTTTGTACCTGCCATCGGTGGTTTTCCACAATCTACTCGTAATTTACTGTATGGACATGTGGTTATGTGAATCAAAAAAAATAATGGACATAGACGTAGAAGTCTAGACATGTCCAGAGTGTAGTTTCAGAAAATAAACTCATTTGGCAGAATGCGAGATTGTGTGTTTGTACAATCTGGTAGAGGATGGTTTTTGATAAACACTTTTAAACAAAAATGCATAACATGATTGAATTGCTTTTATTTGACATGGCAAAGCAATAATTATTTCCATTATAGATAAAATGTGGGATTGCATACAAGGGTAAAGTGTAGGAGCCTTTTTCTTTCAGCCACCTGACATGTAGTGGGCAGCAACAGATGGGCAGGGAATGCACAATTAGTCTATGACTCAGTTTAATCCAGCGTTTTATTTAAGGGACTTTAACCCATTGGAACAGTATAATGGAAATCTTCTTGTGGTTTTAAAACTGTTTGTTAAACCTTTTACCTGAAGGCTAAAGTCCTCTCCTCTTCTCTGTGGCTGTATTCCCAGGTGTTTTCCACTTTTTGTAATCATACCAGGAAGACCTCCAGGGAACAAATTAGATTTTGCATACAGTCTCGTGTTTGCATGGCAGCAACCCTGTGATGGGCTCCTCCTCTATTGCGTGTCTCCCACATGAAAGATCCTGATGATTTTAATGGGCCCTCGCCATGTTTGCATTTGTTTAGGCAGAGAGGGAGCTGGTCAACAAGAAGGCACAAACAAAATCCCATCAAAAGAAGAATCAGAACAGCTGCAAGCTGCGGTGGCTCTGCGAGGAGATGGAGTGGACGGGTGGAGGTGGGGGTGGAGAGGGGATTGACCAGAAGCGACATGGGAAAGAGAGGTGACCTGATTGCTCAGCTGGCCAAGAGCACTGGAAGGAAGCAGCAGGAAAGGCTGGTCCCCCCGTCCCCACCCTCCACCTCCCTCTCCTCGGTCTGGTCCTGGTGGGTCCCTCTGTGGCCTTCCTCTCCTCCCTTTCCCCTCCTTCCTGCCCTGCTGCCTGTCATGGCTCACTACATCGGAACAAAATGATCAGCTCTCGCCTCCTCATGAGCACGGGTCATCACGGCAGCCACACAGAGGCTGAGCCCTTTGTATTAGATAGGGATCACTGATATGTGTGAAGAGGAGAAGCTGCCGCAGGAAGGCTGGAGAAGTCAATGTTGTTTTGCCTTTTTATTTATTTATTATTATTATTATTTTTTACAGCACGCATTTTCATTATTGTATTTATTACAGATGGCCTTAAGGTTACCAATTTTGTGGCACTATTAATTTCATCCTGCTGCTGGATGTGTGTGTGTGTGTGCGTTTATTATTGCTCTTTCTACAAGGAAGACCTTGTTCTCAGTTCCTGTTGCTCGTAATGTAATTAATTCTAATCGCAGTCATCGTAATAGCTTTTCAGATCAAATACCCAGGAGCAGTCCTAACAAAATAATCCATTCCTCTTAAAAACAAACAGCCAAACTCTCCCTCTGTGTTTGGTTTTGGCTCAGAGAGAAGAGCAGTCAGTTGGATTGTGCTCGAGTGTGGGGGTTTGGGTGGCTGGGGGGGGTATATTGAAAAGCAGAAAGACCTGCACATTTGCATACCTTTTTAGCATGTGGTTAAGGGAGGCTTTATTAAATTCAACCCCTCCCCTGTGGGGTTGTCCCGACCATGGTGGGGGAGGGGGAATGGTATAGGCTCGCAGAAGGGGAGAGAAGGGGTGGTCTCATCTTGGAGACAGGAGGCACCATCTGAGCCAGCAGACAAATAATGTTTCCAGACACAAGAACAAGGTGGCAGCAATGGCCAAGCGTTATAGTGCTTCACCCTCCTCCTCTTCCTCCTTGTCCTGAAACTGGAGAGGCTAGAGATATGGGGGCTGGGATTGATCATTCAGAAAGAAATTTTAGCCAGAAGATGAAAACCACTTCACACTCCCAATTAGTGCTTCTGAAACGATTAGTCAATTAATCAATTAGGCAGAGAATTCATCTTAAACACTTCTGATGATCACTTACAGGTCTCAGCCTTTTAAATATGAGAATCATTTATTAAATATGTGTAAAGCAACGATTTCAGTTTATGCACTAAACAAGTTAGCTGATGGATCCATAATATCAGCATTAATGTGAAGATCTCAATTGTATGAACATGTTATACCAAGGATGTTTTAAATAGAAGTTATAGATAAAATTGAAATCAGAAGTTCTAAAACTATGGGAAATTACAACTTTATAGGTTTAATAGGTTTATGAAGGTCTATTTTAAGCACTATATTACTTTAACTCTGCCTTTAAAAAGTATTAATAAAGAAAGCTACTAGAAACCCTTCTATAAGCCAGCAGGTAGCTTATGGAAGGGAAGACGTGGGGGAATGTTCTCCAATTAAACACCAAAAATGGCCTAATGAGACATTGATGCTTTTACCAGTGAAGGGGTCAAAATAGCAATTTGACAAGAGTTAAAATAAGATTTAAAGAGTCTGAGCATACCTAAATGAAGGCTTGTTTACATGATGGCTAACCTTTACCTGTTTGCCTTCTCTCCTTAAAAAAGGATAACAAGCTCTGAAGCCCTTTCTTGTTTGTACATAGTTCTGTGTGTAATGTGTCTTAGGTGAAGTGGGGAAAGCCCAAAGAAGTTTAAGCATGCGTCATGCAAGCTGAGGCATCTTGTGGTTGTGTTTTTCCCAGGAAGAAGCCTGGAAAAAGTCCACCACTACAGTGAAGTTGGATTCTTTCTTTGTTCAATTTACTTCAAAACTTGGAAGCACGGTCCCAGTTGGAAAACTACTGGAATTTGCTAATTTCCTTGCAAAGCGACTAAGCTAATTATTGTTATCATTTTATTATAATTTTGTTAATTTATGTAGGTAATCCCATTACCCATTTTCAAGAGTGAATTGTTTTAAGTAAAATCCTTACTAGTTGATAATCAGTTGCTCTACTGACAGAGATTCATTACTAGCATTGCTTGCTATATTAGCCTGTTAGCATTCTCAACACAATGGCAAAGTGACAAGTTTTCTTTGAAAGGGACCAGAAAGTCCTGGTCTTTTGATAAACTAATCTGGAGTGGATTATTAGAATGTTCTATAGCATCTTAGGTTAGCAATTAATACTGTATGAATTACAGATATATTGCAATATACTGTAAGAAACACACTCTTCTTTTTTAAACATAAACACAAACATTTTTGCTTTCCACTGGTTTTATTTGTTCATTTTTTACTTAGAAATATAGAAAAAAAACATCGAAAGAGTACAAATGTGGCTACATTTACACTGCAGTCAAAGGCAGCTCTTTTTTTTTCCTCTCATGAATGACCCAAATCAGGATTTTATAGTTGTTTTTTGTTGTTGTTGTTGACAACAAGAATAAGTCAAATTTTTCAAATCATACCCAGATTACTTTGATATCCAATTCTAAATTAGACACTTTGCAAGACAATCTCTGAATGGTCCTTTTGCTACCCATCCAACTTTCACTTCAAGTCTGATAGACTCTCAATTTTCTGCCGTATGGCTGCAAGTTCAAAAGTAAGCAATGATTAAAAGAAATATAACCAACATTGCTGATGGAGCTTGTCATACATTTACCTGAGTTGACTGCTCAACAATTCATAAAAATAATGCCAGGGTTGTAAATTTTTAACACTGGAGTCTGATGGCATTCTTATTAAAATGAACTATTCCTTGTGCAAAAAATAAATCAGATTTTAGCAAACAATTGGAACTGATTAAATCAATCTTTTTGAGCATAGCATTTGAGCCTTACTAAATTGGTAACGGCATAAATACTTGGTGGTGTTGTAGTAGCGCTTTGTGTGCTGCATTAAGTAATTGGGCAAAAAATTTGGTGTTTGGGTTTTTGTTTGGAGTTGATCACATTACAAATAAAGTGTCTGCTGTCACCAGACAATTTTATGATGCATTTATAGTTTTTACTTACTTTTAGATTGACAGATAACACAACGCTGCACTCTGAGTGGGTACCAGCTCTTTTTCTGTCAATATATGCTGACCTTATCCAGATCAGGTTAACCTGGAAAACAATTTACAATCTCATCTTTTGTTCTCGTTCATCTAATCACCTGTGAACCTAAAAACAACCAAATGGAATCACAAAGTCCCAGAGCAGATTTTAGGTCTTTATTTTTCCTTCCAAAGTCTTGCAAGTGTTAAGACAATGCAGTCTCACGTTGAAAAGAAGGGACTTATTGAACACGTGATCACGTTGGGACTTTGCTTTTTACTGGTTGTTAAATGTTGTTTTTGAAAACTGTTGCCGAGTGATGAATCGGACTGGCTTGTTTGAACAGATCTAGGAATCTAATTTTATGACTTCAAAGAGAAGACATCATAAATCATACTTTTTCATCCAGGTTGACAAGCTAGAGTTAGTTTGATCTTCTGCTGATTAACAGAGAACCATAGCAATTTTATCATTTGCACGTTCAACTGACTGCAAGCTGGTTCATCTGAACTTGTAGCACTTAACGGTGGATGGACAGTTTACACTTTCATGTTTGCTTTATATTTTATTGGAAAATGTTAATCTGTAAAAGGGGTCATGTTGTCATGACTGAAAGCCCTATTCAAAATACTTCCCTCAAAAATACCCTTACTCCTTACTGTTTTTGTAGGCCCCACCTTAGCATTTGGCACACCCAAGGCTAGGGGGATGGGAGAACGAGCGTGAAGTGAAGAAATATCACAGATGTTAGTCTGCATGAACTCCTTCCCCTTTGCAGCCTTCCTGCTCGATATGACCTCTTTAGCCTCATTTTTTTCCCCTCCCCCTCACCCACCCTCCACTAAAGACAAATGACTTCTCCTAACCTAATTTCACTTGCAGCAGGCGAGAGGTCTGCCTTGACTGCTGCCGGTCAACAGAGCCGAAAGAGACACTGTGCAGATTCCAGTTGCACCAGACCCTGCAGTTTTCCAGATTTCCCCCGAATCGTTTCTCACTTCAAGAAGATTTTTTGGTACAGTTGCCTCATAAATTGATTTGTGCCATTGGATGCTTTTGCCTAAGAGCGTAGCTGTTGTCTCTTTCATGGTTAAACATAGAGTGTCATTTGGAGCGTAATCCTGTTTGAGTTAGGTTTGGTTAAAGGAAGGAACTTCATCACAGTCAGGAGCTGGTCCCGTTTAAATGCTCTCCATCGATAGCAGGCAGGAAGTGCCGGATTGTCTTTGATTATTTGGCTTCTTTCTATTTCCCTGGGGACATGTTGCTGCTTCAAGCCTGGCACAGTCTTTGTCATAACTAGGAACAAACTTTGATTGGGTCCTGATGTGTGGACAGAAGCTGTATATAAGGGGTGGAAAGCAATTCATCCAGAGGATATTAAAGGACCTAATGGCTATATTATTGGCAAAGAACAAACTTCAGGGAATTTTCATGTGTTTGTCAGCTGCTGAGTTGCTCTGAGTCCCAAAGTTTAAAATGTGTGTGGTTGTGCTACAAAGATGAGCCTCTTATTTATAGATGCACTGATACGATTCCGGTTTTGTGCAAGTTTTGACCTGCCAGTTGTAATTCTGGTCATTACGATTTCTCTTTGAAGAGTAAGTCTTATATTTACTTATATGATAAACACGTTTTTAGCTTTTCTGCTGTGAGAGGTCGTAAATTATTTATATGAGAGATAAGGGGATGTCATACAATGTGTGAGAACCAGATTTTAAACTTGCTTTACCTTTATATGAGTGATTTGCATGATCACCAATGTAATACAAGTTGAAACAGCAACGGTCCCCCTGAAAAATGTAGCAGTCGAAAAGACTACTAACATTTCCAATTCCAGTATGTCCCACAATGGACAAATGTTGTACATTGTAACTTGTCAGTTTCAAGCCCTTACATCTAAAGATCTCTTGCGGTTTTACATTTCAGTCGATTTACAAACTGCAGTTTTTCTAAAGCTTTCACCTGGCAATGCAGATTTGAGCATTTTCTGGTTTCTCTTTAGGAACTCAACAGCAATAGTGGAATGACCAGCAGTTGCTAAATCTAGCCCTTTGTTGGAATAACCAGAATGAACATGTCTTTGTAGAAAATATAGTTTTCCTTTAAATAGATACTTTCATCCATGTACTTCTCCCTCCTTTCATATTGAGACTCCCTGATGCTAAATAGCCCTAACTTTGAGTGTTTTTTATTAGTACCTTCCACTCTGAAGAGTGTTGCAGCTGTTAAGAATTTTGAGTTCACAGATTTGAAAAGGATCAGATTTTTGAGGACCCAGACCCAGTTTTCAAGCCGAATCTTGTCACCAGTCAATTTTTTGAGTAATTCTTTAATTGTATATCTTTTATTGAAAATGGAGCAGCAGAACATTAGAAAAACACAAAATAATGACATCATTGTTGAATCCTACCTACTTTTTCCTCTCTTTTCTTTCTTTTTCATCATCATAATGAAGACTCTCCTTGAGCTTTAGCTACATGGTAAATGAAATATTCTAACATACTAAGTATTGCGTCCCAGCAGTCTTTTTTGATTGTGATGCTGCACACATGCACAAAGCACTTTGAATTGCCCTGTTTTTCAAACTATGCAGTACAAATAAATGACCTTGCCTTACAATGAAATTGTGTTAATAACTGCAATTCAACATATTGTACAGCTCCTGTTAAACCTTAATTGTGAAAGAAACATGCTCATGCACTTGGAGAAGCTTGTTTTGTTTTTGTCAAGTTGTAGAAAGAGGTATGAAATGTTTTGTAGTAACAAGCTGTGTTGCATTCACTTTGGACTCGCAGCTTTCTTTCTCTTCCGCAACAGGAACTGGCTAATTTCCTGAAGTTGATATGGCATTTGAAGACAGAGGGGAAACATCTGAGAAAAGGGTTCTCGCAGAGTTCTCTTCTTTAAAAATCTTAATGAGTGTTCGAATCTGTGGGTCAATGCTTTTTAACATTCTACAGGTGGTGGAAAGAGGTTTTTTTTTTTTCTTTCTTCCAACTTCGAGTCAGATGGAAATGAAAGAGGAGAAAAGTAGTTTAGTACTTTGGATTCTCCATGTGCTCAGACGTTGGCTCATTAGTTGAGTTGTTCGGTGTCTAAAAGCACCAGATCACCTTCGCAGCCTTAAGCGTGTAGTTTTCAACTACTACTTCAAAAGATGCCGATGCTTTTCTTTCCTCAACCCCCCATTCATGGAGAGAAACAGTGTCTGTTTCTGCAGCCTTGGTAGTCTTTAGGGTCAGAGGTCAGGACTTCACCAGAAGGTCAGTTGCTGGTGGGCAACATGACCCTTTCTACCGATGGCCTGCCCTCCTCCCCCACCTCACTTTTCCTCTCTTCTGTCTCTGTTGATCCTACAAAGTGGGTAACACATTCAACTTTCTGGGTTGATTTAGAGAGATCTGTGCAGTGAGAACCTTGGGTCTTTGGCCGTCCTCATGAACAGAGCTGCTGCTTCTTTAAACAATCCTGCTTGCTTTTGATTTGTTCTGCCGACGCAGTAAAAAACAGGAATAATTTTCAGACAAAGCACTTGTCTCCCTCTGTACAGCCAAGCCATTAAACTTGTGCAGAGAATTACTTGAGCTTATTGATTGGAGTCTTCTACCGTGTGCAAAATCAATGCTTTATTTTCTCTTAGGGTAGCCTTTCTTGTGTTTGTTTTTTCCATCAGTGAAAATGAGAAGAAAGCAGGAGAGAATCCATGAATGCCACTGTATTTGTTTCTGAGTCACAACATTTAGCTGTGACTCTTTCTAACAAACTTGACTTTGTTGCCCTGTCATCTCTAAGGGACGCGATTTATTTAATTTAATTTTTTATTTTTTTGCACATCGACACTCCTCATCAAAATGGTGGGTGGGTCAAGCTTGTTTGTGGTGTTGTTTTCTGACGCCGATTGTCACTTTGACTCTTTGATTAGTTTTTAGTCCATAAAATGTCGATAGATGTGAAACAAAAAGTAATGTGTCTTTCCTTTAACTGAATTCTCAAAACCCAGATTTTGACTGCTAATTTTTAAAATGAAGAAAATTTAAATCTGATATCAAATTTGTTGTATTACCAAAGGTACATTAAACATTTATTGCTGCTATAGCATTCAGCACAATCTGTGAAGAACTATAAAAAGCAAAAAAATAAATAAATCCATAATTTCTTGCAGCTACAGAATCTCACACATGTAATTTATGGAAAAAAAGCCTTTAATGTGACTGCATTCACCAAAACCCACAGAAAAAAAAATCTAAGTCGTCCTCCCATAAATCAATCTAAACAAAGCAATTTTTAATGTTTAATTTACTTTTTTTATGTTAATCAGAGTGTCTATTTGACTTGACTACCTCTGTCAAAACCTTTGCTGCACATTTGTATGTTATAGTTCTTTTATATTTCTTTCTAATTAGAAGTGGTAAAAATCAGAACCAGTGAGTTGGACCCCAAAGAAAACCGGTAATCAGTATCAACCAGGAAAAGTTTGATAAGTACAAGTATATGTTTCCGCACAATGCAGCTTTACTGCTCAGAGTTAAATTTGCTCTTAAGTTAGAAGCTGCAAACTAAGACATAAAACTACGATGGAAGTTGGTCTTCCAGCAGGACGACAGCCCTAAATATAGAGCGAGAGCTCCAATCTAAACTGTGCTGCAAGTAAGACTGGAGGTACTTTGATTGCCTTTTGTGGTACTCAGAGGACAGAAATTACAGTGCAAAATATTTTGGGAACTCACAGATTATAGCAAAAGTGTGTCTGTTTTATACAAAAGCCTGGATCAGCAATTCAGACACTTAAAAAAAAAAGGGAATTGGTGCCAGGCAGGAAAAGCCTGATCAGTGTGTCTCTAATTTCAAGGTTGTAAAGAATTCGAGCATTGGTTTACTCACAATGCAGCTCCACTGCAAAGAGCTAAATATGCTGCTGAGCTCATTTAGTAGCTGTTGAAATGGTCTCAAACCGCTTTGAGGAGGTGGCCACTGAGGTCTGGTAAACCTACTTTTTTTTTTTCTTCAGCGATTCAGCTCCTGAATTTTTTTTATTTTCTAACTTCATCCCCAGCTTACGCCGCTTCAAGTGATATCACTTCAGGCTTTGTATCAGATTTCTCTCATCTTTCCCTGGAGACTTACAAGATTTGGTGCAACTATGAGCAGAACTGCCCGAGACCTGTAAACACACTTTGATGTGGAAAATTACTGCATTCCTCTGCGCGTGTAACCAAAGATCAGAATCTCACACATGTCCGCAAACACGGGTGAAAGCTTAATTCCATTTCTGAAGATATATAGCATCTTTAGGTCCAATACTGGCCACATCTGGTGTACCGCTGCAGCTGGACGTGAAGTTTAAGAGGGACACGAAAAGGAGGGGTCAGCGAACAGGAACAGGGCTGGTGACAGGCTGCCGGCATGTGGGGTGCTGTTGCTAACGAGAAGCCACGGTGCCCTCGGTGAAGGTTAACTCTCTGTGATTCAAGGGAGGCAGGAAGCGTTAGCTGCCTCCCCTGCACTTTTCCCATCCGCTGCCTTTGCCAAGCCTCAGCAGAACAATCCAGCCCCTGTGACTGAAAGAGGAAGGAGGGGAACAAAGGCGAGAGTCAAAGAGAGAAAAGAAGAGAGGGGTTAAAAAAAAGTTAAAAGATCCAGTGCTGCTCTGATGTTTTGCATTTCTCTAAAGTGTCCCCATCTACCCCACCCCACCCCCAACAACTGGAGCTGAAAAGTGACCAGCTGTAGCCAGGTTCCAGCAAAGGAACACAGATAATAGATATATTAAAACACACACACACTCGCACAAGTCACAACACCTCATACCGAATCAACAATCGCATCTTTGTTAAATTATCCAGGAAATTGTTTGCGGTGCCTGATAACGCAGGTGTTTATATGGTAATAGCTTCTTGAGGCTGGATAAGAATGAAACAATAAAGTCATTAGGGTGTTACAAGCAGAAATGAATGCAGGCTCCTTCACTCACACTGCAACAACCCACACACACCCTGCCATAACCAGACGATCATTAAGGTTATTCACAAATTTATTTATAAAAAGGCTTTTGTCAGTCGCCTTAATGACCCCTTGATGCCTGTGAACCTGTGCCAAGCTGTCCGTGGAAGGGCTATTTATCTCTGCTGGCTTTGTGCTTGTAGGGCAGATAAAAGAGAATAGCATAGAATGGAGTTTACACAAGATCCAATGGTAAGATCTGAGACATTAAAATTACTCCAATTAAAGGATTTATCCCCAGGTGTGGTGAGGAAACAAATATACAAAAGTGATCTCTTATATCCGGTGATTCCTAGCAATTTTCCCATTGGGAGGATTTTCATATCCTTACAGCCTGCTGCAGGTTTCTAGGTCCTCACATTGTTGAAGTAAGAGCTTTGACATTTTTCTCCTGAGACCCTTCGGGACACACTTCTTTCTTATTTTGTTTAGGTGAACTGTGTCATGTGTTTAAATTGTAAATGTAAATTTTTACCCGCCGGTCCCATGGATGGCGATAAAAAGCATGTATCATCAGGGATTCAATATAAAGAAATGTAAATACATGTTTACAGCTTTCTGCACAGTCAACATTTGTAAGAAGGTGCTGTGGTCAGATAAGATCAAAATCAAACTTTTTTGTCCCACAAACCTGTTTAGATCTGGCTTCAACCTCTGGTAGGTATCTCCTTTTCCTTTATTGTATTTGAATGAAAGGAATTTTGGTCTCAAATATTTGCAAAGTCAATAGAAAGTTTTTCTGTTTAATGTCAAAAAGACAAAGAAATCTGTAAGAAGTTCTGATAAAAGTTTGTCACCAACCCTGTAGGAGACAAACATGTATAGTAAAGTGTCCTGGTCAGATGATAACCCTTCTAAACCTTTTGATCTAACCCTAATCATTGAATATGTGGTCTCCATAGTGATGAATTGTGGCAGAACAATTTTGTTCTACTGATTTTTCCTAAAACTCTTAATAAATAATGAACATCCCACACCTGGTGAACTGTGAATTCATCGTGTTTTAAGAGTTTATGATTTGTTGCAGTAATCCATAATGTTTTGCTCCCATTTAAGGGTTTTATCAATTTATTTCTTCTGTCAAGTGCTTGAACAACATTTGTGTGTGGGGGTGTGTGCGGGTGTGTTTGTGTGTGTGAAAGCCCATAAGAAGAATTAGCTGAGCCTCTGAGAAGAGTAAAGCCTCATAAGGATGTGTTCAGGGGAGCTACAATGAGCCGAATGATTGGCTCGTCGGGGAGCAGAGACACAGCACTCAACATTGCTCTACAATCCCTCATCTGAGATGAGCACAGATAAATATGGATGCGATTTGTTAACTGCCTCTGCACCTCCAAGTGGCTGAAACCTGATTTATAATTTCATTAAAAAAATCAAAGAATTCACCTCAATTTACCCAGTTGAGATGTTAAGCATAATCAGCCCTTGCCACCAGTGTTTCTTTATCAAGAAAGGTTGTCTCATTAAAGACAGATCGGGTATATTGAGCTTAAGTGCTGCAATCATCCAAGGTTTTCCTTCTAAAGACTTCTCATCTTTCCTTTACAATCAGCAGGTAATGAGCGACTACAGGCTGAAGTGGACTTTCTATGTTTTTAAGCATTAGGAGTTCACCCTGATTAAATCTAATAGCTTGTTTTGCCTGCTAATAAGTAACACATAGGTTGTTTTCCACAGATGAATAAAAGCTATAAAGGAATATGAGGAAGTAATGAATAGCTTGCATTTATTGACAGTCCATACAAGGTATTCATACCAAGTGAACATTTATTCACTGGGTATCACATTACAGTCAAAATCTATTTTACTGAGATTTTATGTGATGGACCAACTCATTCACATGTAATTGTGAAGTGGAGGGAAAATGATACATGGTTTTTGAAATGCTTAGCGCAGTAGTAATCCATCCTGATCTGTAGAGCCCTACAGTACCTCATGTGTTAGATGTGGCTCCGCTCCAGCACACCTGATTTAAATAATTAAATTATTCCCCCCTTATGCAATCATCACTATCTTCGTGCTAATCCTATTAATCAGCTTTTTACATAAGTCAGGTGTGTGGCAGCAGGCAAACATGTAAAAGATGAAGTTTCTAAAGTTTCCAAGTCTAATTACCAATATTTCCAAATTCCCTGTAAACTTTTAATGTTTTTTTTTTTTTTTTTTAGCAACCATAGTGGGTCTCTGGTGAACTGCCTTTACCACCCGAGTTAGCAGGTTTTCTCAGGGTAACCCTGTTTCAGAACATATACAGCACAGAAAAAAATTCTGTTTTTCTGCTACCTGAGCTCAACAAGGCTTTTCAGTAGTATAAACATAAATTTTAAATGTTTCCACGCATTCATTCATACAAACAGAAAATCTTTTTCACAAATGCCAGATAGACTGGTTCAGCCTCGCTTATCAGCATCATGGACCGCACGGGGTTGAGATAGTACGCTGCGAGTGCGTCACAGAGAGCGTGTGATTGGAGGCGGATTCAGGAGACAAACTGTGTTTTATCTCTAGCATATCAATCACTGTGCACCATGGCCTTCTCGTACACCACCAGCAGCTCAATGCTTTGTTTGTCTTCTCAGCAAACTTACTGTGAAGTGATGGTTTCTTTTGTTGTTGTATCCACGTTTTCTGTTCTTAAAAATGGTTATGCAGTTTTGTATTTTTGTGGAAATACAAGAAAACTTCACGCAGACTGCAATTTGAAAAAGCTCAGCAAGAGCAAGGAAGATGATTCTTACTGACAGCTGCTTTTTCCAGTCAGTAGTTGTTCAAGGTCTCATGTTAACACAAACAACAAGGAGTTCCATGAAACGCTCTCTGCTCTTCCAGATAAACTCTTATTATGAAGGAATTAGAGCCCCTATGTGCTCTGTGTTTTCCTTGCGAGAGGAAAACTGAGCAAATGAAGAGTGTTTACCCGGCCGCGGAAGAGAGCAAGTGGAAGTGGGGAACAACGGCGCGTTTCCTGTTGCAAGATTTGTGAAAACTCTTGAATTAATTTGGGCCAGGCCTCTCTAGTAGGGAGCTTTCCCTTCAAACAGTGAGTGGAAATCTCCCCATTCCTTCCTCTGCGTATGTGGTCTGTTTACACACGCTCACGCCCAAGCACCGGATTTCTTCTTTATCTGAACTTGACTTATTTTTGTTGAGATTTGCTCTTTTCACAAACAGTCTTTATAGTAAACTGCTGTGGAGCAACTTGAATATACTGTGGAAGGAACTGTTTGTGTTTGATAGATAAATTGATCTGATTCCAAAGAACTAGTGCAGTAAAAAGGCCTTTATTGTACTTTATGTAGCTGACAGAAATGAGCTTTTGTAAGGCTAATGGTAAAGCCTGCAAGTAAGACAAACTGGGAGAGTCTAACAGAAAAATCCAAGAAGGCTACACATTGGTAAGACAGTTTCAGCACTCTGGCACCCCTGGTAAAATATCTTTAAAAACTTAAATTAAATTATCTTTTTACTGCAGTACAGTGTACCCCAGGGATTCACGGAGGGTTAGGCACTGTAACTGTGTGTGAATAGTTGAAATCAGCGAACACCACCACTCTGACCAGAGCAACTTTTTTCTGGAGTGTTAATTTCGGACTTTTTAATCATGTTTGACAGAAATGTAAAAAAATGTGTGCTTGTATCTACAAAACTATCTTCCTCATCTTACATTTCCCTTCTTTTTGTGTGCTCTTTGTTTTGCTTTATGTGATCAAAATACTAAGCTCTTTTGCCTGAGGCGCTTCTCCATTTTCTGACGTTTCTCCATACAAGATCAGAATCCAATGAGGCTTGGAACGAAATAAAAGCAACTTTCCGAAGTTTGGTTGCTGAGCACAGAATGAAACCATGGGCGTCGTTATTGACTGCTGTCCCACCAGGCCAATTTAATTTGTGATTCAGCTTCTACAGTACATCCTGCACATGGAGTGGTTTTATTATTTCCCCCCCTAATGAAACATTCAGGATGGACTTTTCATATCTTCTTGTGCGAGGAAAAGCTCATCTAAATGGAAAACACATTGTCTTCATTATTTGCAAGTGTACAATGAAGGCAGTTGCCATGGCTGCAGTCATCAGAGGCTGAAGCCTGGTTTGAGGCCAGAGGGGCTACAAGAACAAAGTGGCTGCTAATGGAGAGATTGTACAAATGGCTCTCTGAGATGGTTATATATTGCTCACATTTCCATGTTGGCCAGCACTGTCGCAGCGCCACAAATGATCAGTTTCTAATAATATTCTGGTGTCAGCACTGATTTGGGTTAATGATATGACATAAATCCCACCAAGTTATTTGTTGTTCGTCTCAACGGTTTACTAAATCTTCCTAGATTAGACGCGGCGTGTCCAGCGTTGTTTTCCGATGTAGCGGCTACGAACGAGCCTTTTGGAAACTTCCAGTGTGCACCTATCAAAATGCAGATTGTCTTCACAGCATGTTGTCCACCCAGGAGAATTACAGCTGAATACTAAGCAGAAGAGGGCTCTCAGTTATGACGGCTGTTTACGCTTTCAAGACAGAAAGAGGAAGATGAAATAAGAGGAAGAGAAGCGGCAGGGCTTTAATTCATTTCCTGCCTGAATGTAGGTTAAATTACCTTTAAATCCCACACAGAATTACACTTTGCAGGTAAATGAGTCACTTGGCAGCTGATAAGTAGCAAGTAAAGAGATCATTGGAAATAACAGCAAAACACTGCCATTTTGTGGGGGGGAGGTGAGGGGAAAGAGACGTTTTGCTAATAATAGCAGTGGTGGAGTGAGGTGCCCCAGCTTCCCAATTCAAGTGTGATAGTAATTGGTTTACTTTACATGACGCCTTGTGTTTGGGTGGTGATGGGGCTGCACTAAAACAAATTATCCAGGGGGTTGACCTTTGGCAGGGCAGAGCTGACCTTAGCCGGGGAGGCTGCCTGACGGCAACAGCAACATACCATAGTATCATGAAACAAGCGGTGTAGATATTACTGGGTAAAAAAGGTCACACATAGACATTTATAGACATAGGTGAAGAACATTAGTAGCAAATCTCAATAAATATGAAGTCTATTTCTCCAGTGCATTGGCCTTATTAACCCATATTTACCCATAGTCCTTTGTTTGATATTATTCAGAGCTCTCTAACAGTTTTTTTGAAACCATAGTAGAAACCATCGACATATTATTGTCTAGATACCAATAATATATTTTGGAGAAACATTAGTGATGGGACAGACTAAGGTAACATTTATACAGATTAGGTTTACATCTATGTTGTCTTTGTTCTTTGTCTTGGGCTGGCTGCTTCAAAAACCCACCCTTATACCAGCAAAGTTGGTTGTTTGAAAATATGTATAGTTTTTATTAATTGTTATTTATAATATAAAAATATAGTGTTATATTTTTAACACTATGTTTAAACTTGGGGATTGTTCCTAAGTAAACATGGTAAGTGTGCAGATAATTATTTACTTTCTGGACTTAGTTTTCTTCTTCATACTCTGTCAGGGACAAAAAGACCAAATCTGTAAAATGTACGAAAGGGCAAAACAGGAAAGAACTACTAGTAACATTTTAAGCCAGGCAAGCAGGTGGAGGTTGTTAATTGGCCCATTTAGCTGGTATATAAGCTACTCTACTGCTGGCTATTTCCTTTACCAACAGGCATGCTAACTCTTGTAGCTTGTTTACAGCATTTGTTTCAAGCAGCATTACTTTAATAGGTGCCATTGGTAGTGCTTCTGTGATTTTCATGTCTTATTATCAGGGAAAAAGGTCAGGGTAGTTCTCCTCTGACTATCAAACATCGGAGTGACAACACTTGGAAACGGGTAGTTAATGGGATAGGGCTACTGTAACACGCTAAGAAAACAACCAAAGAAAAATCTCACATTATCTGTGCAAACTGTTTAAAAAGGCTCAAACACTTGCATAATGAACTCTTCCTCTAATGGTGCCAAGTAGAGGTCACCCATTAAAAAGAGCTTGACTTTTCTCTCTTGCAGAACCTGTAAATAACCTTAAAAAGCTATTAATGCACAAGAACCTGTTAAAGTTTTTATTCTATCTGACTGGAGTTTAATGTGACACAAGGTAGCCCATAATTGTGAAGTTGTAGGAACATAAAATGTGGGGTTTAACTTTTTTTTTTTTTTTCACAAATACAAGTATGAATGGATTGATGTGCATTTTCAATAAGCTCTCTTTATTCTGATGTCTCTGAATGACCTCTTGTCAACATGGTTCCAGGATATCACAAATTGCATGCTACACATGTGAATCAGATCTTACCTGGCCTGTCCACATGCCACCTCTCTGACATGAGCATGTCAGAAATATCAAGATTTCCAAAAGAGTGTATTCATCTCCATTGAAGCTTTTTAGTGTAGAGAAATGCTAAAAAGCCTGAGTAACTTAAATTTATTGCCAACTCAGCTTCTTGTCATTTGAAATATGACATCAGGACAGAGACTGTGTTTACTCAATAAATTAGTTTAGTATAGCTACAAAAGTCAAGGGCCAAAACAGAAGAATCTCCCCCTTGCTCTTAAATCTTGCCTGTTCTTATCGACTATAAGTTTCCATTCAGAACAACTTTGAATAGAGCCAACAGCAGATTGTCAGCATAAATACCAGCCAGCAATTGAATGTTGCTTTCAGGCTCTTTTCTCAGTAAAACTTGCTTTTGTAAATGTTGCATCAAGGTTCTTCAGAGTAGCAAGAGGTTTGCTGCGTCTTGTTTGTGTGAGGTTTATTTCACCCCTTACGAACAGGTTGTCTCACATGTCTGAAAGGGGCTGTGCTTGCGCCTTAAAGCCCATTTCATGTCTTTGTTTATCTGAGAAAGAGAACCGCTCTCAACTGTGGAAACTTGTTTGTCCTTCTTGGGCTCAAACACTCACAGTCGCTGATGTAGCAGGACTTCTTTTCTCTCTGTTCTCTGTTAAGGCTTCTTTCATGTGTCTTTTTAACACTCGAAATATCTTTCTCATGGTTCAGCTCTGGATATATGCTTGTATTTTGTTTTTAAATCCCAGGGCGGACATGTCTGTGGACACTGAGGCACGTAGCCCTGTCTCGAAAAGGTGCCGCTCGATTTTGTAATGCAATTTATATGTTAAGAGGCCGGACCCAGGTTGTTTGTATGTTTCTGTGTGTTTGTGTGAATATCGACCAGTGGAGGATGTGTCGCTGACAGGACAGCCACTCTGGTCATTGTGTCAGGCAGGGGAGGCAGCTTGCTTTCAATCCATTATTGACTAATCTCATTAGCTGGGGATCCTAATGTTGAATGAGCCCCAGAAACTGACTTCTCTCCCTCAATGAGACACAGACCACATGTTCACAAACAAACACCTTGGCATTCATACCCCTTAAACCTTTCCACATGATGCCCCATTATAACCACACATTCTAATTCACTTTTATTGCCATCTTATGTGATGAATTAGTGAATTATTGTGAATTGGAAGAGAAATAAAAATGTGGTTTCAAGATGTTTTGCAAATACTATATTGTATGTATTTAGCTCCATCCATTTTCCATCAACTCTGACCACAATGAGGCATGGCCACCACTATGCTTCATTGTGGGGATGATGTGTTCAAGATGATATGGATTGTAAGTTTTCCATCGCACACAGTGACAAAAAGCTCAGTTTTGGTTCTAACTGACAAAAACAACCCCTTCAATATGTTTCTTGTGTTCTCATGGCCTTTTGAACACGTCTTTTCACAATAACTTTTCTTTATGCCACTTTTTAATAAAGGCCAGATTTGTGGAGTGCATGACTAATACTTGTCATGTCAGACAGACTCTGTCAGTGATCCTGCAGCTCCTCCAAAGTTACCACAGGGGTTTTAACTGCTCCTGTGATTAATGCTTTTCTTTTCTCACTGAACACTTCCTATCTTGATTTTGATATTTTAAATTGAACAGTGCTCTGTGAGGCATCCAATACTTGGAAATCATTTTATTACATACGCCTTAAACTTACCTGCAACATTATTTCTGACCTCTCTGGTGTGTTGCTTGTCCTCTATTATGCTGTTTGTTATCTAATGTTATCTAACCAGCAGATCAGGCTTTCAATAATCAACTGTTTTTATACTGCAGTTAAATTACAGACAGATTGTTTGCTATTTATGTGAAACTAATTTGGTTATGGTGGATATTATATCGGGATGTCCCAGAAAAAGGGGCTGAATAGTATGTTTCATTTGTAAAAAAAAAAAAAGAAAAAAAATGAATATATATGAATAATTTTGTACATGCACACAGATGGCTGCAAAGAAAAGGAGTTTCTTGTAATTACAGACACCCGCTTGGTAAGAAGTTTTATTGGCTTCAATTAATCATTTTAATGAAGTGACTGCCTATCTGTGCTTTCTACTTGATTAGCTAATTATGTGTTCAGCACTTTTTAACTCGTGTCCTGACTCATGTGAGCGTGCGCCCTCGCCTTTGTCTCACGGCTGCGCGTGTAGTTGTACCACTGCGGCGGACCTTTTCGCTCTGCTTCTCCTGGATCAAGCTCACCTGCGCGTCTGTGAAAACATCTGCTTTGCATATCTGCTCGCCGCTGACGGCGTAAACTTTGCAGTCATGGAAAAGGAGATGCAAAGTTGTGATTTGCACACAACCCTTAATGATAGCAGCTCAGACTAGGCTTCCAGTTTGTGCCAGGTGAGGAAGGGCTGGGGGAGGCCCCGCACAACAACTCGGCTCGGCAGCGTAACCCACAGCAGAATCTCGGCCGACCACTGAGAGAGTTTCATAACCCGGCCGGCCTGTAATTGCTGATGGTTCAGCACTTTTCAGGGGCAGAAACAGAAGGATACGGAGTTTTTCTCTTTTTTTTCACCTCTTGCTGCACTCATTTCCTGCACCTTTTTGATCCAGCAAGTTACATATCTCCTCTATTTCCTTGTGCTGCCGCCCCTAACACCTTCCCTCTCTGTCTGCCTGTGTATTTATCTTTCAACCAGGCACAGATTTTTAAGGTATCATAACCCGGAGTGAAAATACCATGATTTTATGGTTTCACTGCAGGTATGGGCTGCTTACTTGAATCAAGATATACGAATAGTTTATGTTATAAAAGTGCTAAGATGACACTCCTTGGATGTAATGTCCTTTTTATCAGGTTTTGGGCTGATTGGAGTTTCCTCCAGCTGTAACATCACTGCACCCAGAAATCGCTGCAATTGCCTGTCAGCTGAAACAAGCATATGTTTTTGATTGAAGATCAATTTGGCTGTTAATAAATGTTTTGGGGTGTAATAAACGCCAACAGTTATGTTTACCTTTTTGAGGTAACACTGTTTTAAACTAAAACCGGTCATCTGGTAAGCTGGTTGGCCAGCTGGTTAAAATAAAACCAATTTCATGAAGTTATGCAATTTTGTTTTCAATTTTTGTGTATTTTTCAGTTTTTACTCACAGTTAAACAGTTAGAATCTTATGCCGATCTACAACTATACTACATGGTATTAAAAACAAAGATCTAAATAAAAAAGCAACAATTATTCCTTCTTTTGCTGAACAAAAGCAATGAACTCCCACTTTAGTTTTCAAGAGCCTGTTGTGCAACTATAAATAAAATATGATATGGTTAATTAGTTTGTTTGGCTGCTTGTGTAGCCATCTTGCAGTCATTTCGACCTGCTGTTTGCAGCTTGCCAATTGTAGTAACCTTAGTCTAAGATATTGGTGGCACTCCATGTTTTAATGATCAGAAATATGTCCATATAGCTGGATTTTTTGTTATTTTAAGTCAAGGAAATGTGTAGTAGCCTTCCATGAGCCATTAAATTGACTTTCATCTCTGTTGTATATTTTGTGGTTTTTGAACAATAACTTTTAAAACTTTGGTGTACATATGTGGTCTCAAACGCCAGTCCCCAAAGGCCGGTGTCCTGCAACTTTTACGTCTCTCTACTTCTGCACACCTGGCTTCAATATTCACTCATTAGCAGAACTCTGTAAAGCTTGACTGGACGCTAGTGAAGCAGTTTCACCATTTAATTCAAGTGAGTAGGACAAGGAACACGTCTAAAAGTTGCAGGACTCTGGCCCTCGAGGAATGCTGTCTGAGACCACTGGGGTACATTGATACTGTTAATCAGCCCGTGCCTAGTGAGGAGGAGTTGCTAGGACCCATAAACGCAGTAAGCTCTGGCCAGTAAGAAGTTTTAATGATGTTGTAGTTTTTGGTGCTAATTGTGCAAAAATGTTGCCTTTTTTTGGTGTTCTGCTCTAGTTGGTAGTAGAAATATAAGAAGTTGGTGTTAGCTAGTTCATTAGCTGGAATCAGCTAGCCTCCAGTGACCTTCTTAATAGACCTGCCGCTTGAAATTTATCTAATGTAATTTTAATACAGCACTTAGCTTAGTTACTAGATACCTTAGTGAGACTGGTGGTTTGGATTCATAATGACCTACTGCTAACCCAGTGTGCAGTAGGTCATCATGAATCTACTGCATGATGACCTACAAATAGATATAGAAAACACAGATAATGACCAAAGGAAGGGTGCAAAAACCTGGATCTCAACACAAAGTCAAGTGAACATTTGTGGCACAGAAATTAATCAGGCATTCATAGTAATCTAAAACGTCTCAGAATGTCTGATAGATTATTCACGTGTTTTCCTAATATTAATAAATAGGTACAACTTTTCCCGGTCCCATTTTCTTCATCATAAATGTTCATATTTTTAAAAAAACACACACATTGCTAACCCAGAACATCTTATCTTTCACCGTTTTTTATTTATCCAGTCATCAATCTGCTTCTGTATAGTCTGGCTTTTTTGGAGGTTCCACTTTTAGGTGCTTATTGTGAAACTTTCTGCTGTAAATCTCTTGTGAACTTCAATTTGGTACTAAGCATTTTGAAATGAAAAACATATAAGCCTGGGCCTTGGTTCATTTTTAGTGGCCCTCTTTCAGAGGCAGGATAACTGTGCTTTAAATGAATAGAAACCATCTCGCTTCACACTGCACAGGCTGAAGGCTTGTTTTTTGCTGCAATCTTCTATTGCAGAAACTGCATATGATTATGTTGCTTTTGCTTCGGATGACAGCTTAAGAATTGAATGGCATAATTCATGTAAACTGCTTCCAATCCAGGCATTCAGTATTCATTTGATGCTATTCTTAGCCAGCTGTAAGATTATATAAAAAGAAGCATACTGTTTTAGAAACATGTCATCTGCACCACTGAGACTGTAAACAAGCTCCCTGATTTGCCTCTAGATTTTATTAATGCAGTGACTTCACAAATAGAGCTGCAACTTGAGCTTAGTAATCTACACTCAATGAAATAACTCAGGACTGAAGCAGATAGAAAGAAGGACACAGAAATATTGATGCACAATGAGTAAATGTTAGTGCTGATTAAGGACTGGGCTGAGTATTCCCCTCTCTGGAGAATCTCCTTTTTCCTCCCCTGACACATTGGCATTCTTCACAGCTCAATGTGAAATGAGAAGCTTCCCAATTCATTTTCACAAGGCAATCAAAACACGGCTGTACGTGATATCTGGTCAAACGGAGCACGGCGAGCTGCACGGAGTCAAAAAGAGCCAGAGAGGCTGTGGAGGTCAGGCACGTTACATGGGATTCATCACATGCTTGTGTGTGTGTGTGTCCCCATGGCTCCAAAAGGAAGATTTGTGACACAGATTTACAACAGGCTCCGCCGCCTAACCTCTAAATCAGCCCTCCTCCCACACTACTCACCCCCCTCCACCCACACAACCCCCGCACTCTCCTTTTTTTACATTCAGACACAGGCCGTCTGGTCACGGAGGGGGCGTGAGGGACATCGCTGGTGATGGGGAGGGTGGAAAAGGTCGACTCGCTGCTGACTGCAGATCAAGCGCCTGCCTGTCTGGTAATGTGTCGTCATCGACCAATTAGGTAAATCCAGATCAAACAGGCACAGGGAACAGCCTCTCGCTACCCCTCTCCAAGCTCTCTGCTCTTTAATTGAACACATTTGTGGAACGATAGTCTCCTCTCTGCAGGGACTGATGACTGTTAATATGAAATCAGTGCTCTCCGAGGGCTATCAAAGGGGCTGTGGATATGGAAAATCAGATTTTTTTTTTTTTTTTATGAGCCATGTCAGAAAATAGTAATTGAACCTTTTCATACCGTGTTGCATTAGCTAGTAGAAAAAGTATGTCATGACAAAATAGAAAACTTTCACACGTCATTCTCTGACAATAAGTAGCTTAGTTTTACTTTACTTTACAAAAAAAGACTATGTGTCCAAAATACATTTCTTAACTAATTCTAGCATGGCCAAGCAATTTTTATTCAGATCCTCCTTTCCAAGCTTTTAATGCTTTTTCTGTAGCTCTTCTTACAGAACGTTGGACGTAACTAATCTAATTTTACATCAGTCTTACCAGTCAAGCCCATATATTGGTCATTTTGAAGGCATTTTATGCAGTAATCTCCAGGTTCAAGGTGAACAAGAGTAAGTTCTATGTTCGCTTCACACATGTAAAACTACATTAATGTTCATATTTTATTACCTGAACAATTCATGGTCCCAACACAAAAATTTTTTTTCTTGTATCATATTTTAATATAATAAAGTTAGAGATATATATAGGTTCTGAAATTGTGACCAACAACTAAGTCCAAAATTATGCATGCACCTAGCAGACTGGCATCTCTCAAAAGACCATAAAATAATATAGAAGACTATAAATTATCTGATATGTATTGATTTTAAAAATGGCTTGTCAAAGACTAGAAATGCCCTTCTTAATTATCAATGAGGACATTTTTACATGCATTACAGCAATAAAACCTTTTTACAGACCAGAGGTAAACATGTACTGGTTTTTCCTGCATAAAGTTGCTAAACTTTGTCACCTAAGAAATAGCTGTTTCTGTCTTTTGTTTGCCATTCAAATACAATGTTGAAATACAATATGTTTATGTGCATAAGTTACTGAGATTCATCAACAGGTTCTATTCAGGTGCACCAGAGATTTTTTGAGAGCTTGACTTGTCCACATTTTATATTGAGATATTACTAAATAATAGAAATTTGTAAGCATGAGGAATAGTTTGTCCATGCCTTTCTTCAACCTCAGATGCCCTGGTTATCTGCCATCTCCTTAATCTTATTGCAATGTGTGTGCTGCCTGAAAATGCTGCTTACATTCTTTCTCCTACTTTAAAACCAAGCAGGACTCTTAAAATCCAGAATAAAATGCTAGGACAAACTTTTAGGAGAAGAACAATTATGATGTCTTTTATAGCTTTGCAGCTTCTTATTCCTGCACTTGTAAATGTTATGGACAAGTGTTATTATAACAAGCAACATATCGAACAGGTGTAGTCAGTTGCCTGCACTTACACCTCCCAACAGAGAAAGAGAAAAGGGGATGTTTCTGCAGGAGATGTTGGTAAGGTCACGATAAGGTCTGGCAGATTAATGGCGTGTCTTCACAAGGCTTCCTGGGTGAAACAGAAAGCTCATGTTGCTGCTGTCCATCAGTGTCCGAGCGGGTTGAGCTCATGCACTATTTAAAAATCTCTCACTCTCTCTGTGTCTCTTCTCCTTTTCACTCAAAGTCACCAAGAGGCAGAAGATCTCCAGCTCAAAGGAGACGAGGAGGTCCTCTGTCTCCTCGGGCAACGTAGACAACCTATCCTAGGCAAAAACATAAGCTTATCAGTGCTACTCTTTTACTCTGAACACTTGTAAGGCATTGAACACACAAGCAGGCTCACTCTCTGCTCTCGGCCTTCTTTGAATTCTTTTCCATGCATTCTACGAACTCGCCTGTCACTCCTCCCCCCCAGTGATATCGGTCTTTCTCTGCTTCTCTCCCAGACCTCATAATATCTCCTCTTTGCTAGCTACCCTCGATTTCAAAGTTTTAGCTGGCCAGATTAAGTGCGGCACATGGAAAAATGAACAACCAATCACAGAGAGGGAGACTTAAAAATACACCTGGAGACACTGAGGAACAGATGAAGTGAAGAATGAGGGAGCCTTCAATATCTGCACCAGTATCACTCACTAAAAATGAGACTGAATTGACTCCCTGCACTAACATTTAGACTTTTACGATAGTGTTGCATCGGCATGATGGAAACAGCAATGAGTAATAGCTGCAGGTTCAGACTTCAACCCATCGGTTTCATCATCCTCTTATACTTCCAAAATTCCTTGAGGATTGCGGAGGAGAAAAGCGAGGGGCTTGAGTGGGTGAACGGCACAGCTGATGGAGAGGAACTCGCGAAGCTAGCTGGACAGCTCCACGCTGTTGTGCGTTTGGTGGTGCTCACACTGAAACGTGGCTCATCTGTGCTGCTGCCTCCGATGCCCAAGAGGATTACCCCTCCTCTCTGATGCTCTTGGTGGAAGGAAATTAAAAGAGTGGCTGTTTTGAGGAGGAATTTAAGGGCAAACAGGAGAGGCAGAAACTACCGTGCTTCTCCTCATGCTGCTTGTATGTGGCTGGGAACTCTTCTAAACAGGAGAAAGATTGGAGGAGTTTTTATTACACAACTTTAAGCTAAACATGCAGAATAGAAATACAAGTTATATTAAGACTAAATGCTTGCAGAACTTATCCCTTTTGTCCATTAAAATGGACTTAGTGTGCTTAATATTGATCTACTTAAAGTGTGCTTAAATATTCCTGTTCTGACTCAGGGAACAGACATTTATAAAATACTCTTAAGCAGAGAAGAGCCTAGTATAGCAGGCCTTCTACAGTCAGACTGATTTCTTTTCATGACCAGTTAATTAGATAAAGGGGTTTAATGTGTAGCCCTGAGGAATTCCTAAACTTATTGTGAGAAAAAAGGAAAGAAATCAGAGCAGACATTTTCTGTTTGAAATGAAATTTGAGAATTATTGTGACATCAATTCTGACCAAAGATGTTTAAAGACCCCAAAAATTGTCTGTTTGGTCAGAATTGGAATTTTTACTATTTCCCCATTGTTGGGTCCATGGGAACATCAATACATATCAATAAAATCAAAGTATATGATTAAATGTAGTTACTGTGTGCAGTTCATCCAGAACAGCTGGATGCTCTTGTGCCTAGGGATCACAAGGGATCACTAAATCCCTATCCCTAAAATTTTTGGTTGTGTGATATTAAGCTTTTCGAGAACTTTTCCTTGACGACGTTTCCTTGACGTGCTTTTTAGTTGCAGATATTACAGATGGAGATCGCCCTCTGAGACTTGGTGAAATGTTACACTTGGTTAGAGAAGAGATATTGCTTGGGCCCCTCTATGATCCTGGCCCTCTGTTTTCTGCTTCTATTTAAAAAAAAAAAAGTAAGGGAGGGGGTGGCCTCTACCATCCCACCCTCCTGCTTCCACCACCATGTTCCCTTTGCTTTTCTAATCATGCTGCAGATGTGCCTGATGGCTGAACAATTTCTGTGTACTGAACGTGGGGCTCCCGCAGGAATCCGGGAGGCTTGCTTATGTGAGCCGTCGTGGAAAAAATAGAAAATGTGAGAGGGCAAGGAAGGGAGGGAGGGAATGTGGGAGATTGGGAAAGACAGGGAAAACGGGAGAGATCAGTGAGCAGCGACCGTCGCAACAGGGCTCCTTTAGATTATGTGCGGGTGAAGTGGCACGATGGCAAACCCGCCCTTGTTCACGGTCGCCTCTGGATCTGCAGACCAAACCACATTAAATAAAAGAAATCCATCCCCAAGCCTGTTAGGGAGCCATGTGGGGAGGTGTGAGAGCGTGCACGTGCACTGGAGTGGCTTGCATGTCCATATGTGTGCGAAGGAAAGGAAGGGGGAGGTGGGACGGGCAGCTCATTTTATCCTCCGTGCCAGCTCTGGATGGAGCCTGCCGGGGGATTATGGCACATTCTGCAAAGCAACAATGGAAACGGCAGCGTTTCGTACACATTTCCATCCTCTTTCTCCACCATCCAACAAACACAGCTTTGTCCCTGCCTGGCCACTCACCAGGCGGACACCTGGAGTCCCAGAGGTGCCCTCTTCAGCTAAACACTTGGGGGGAGAGAGAAAAAAAATGCTTCTCTACAATGCCGAGATAATTAAAGGACGGGCGACATAGGCGGGGGGTTTTCTCAGCCGATGGTCGGAAGAAAACAAGACACATCTCAGAATCAAAGCTCATTAAAATCACGAGTGTGATGAGATGCTTCCTTCTCCTCCACCTCCTCCCTCATCTTTATCACCCTAGAGCAAGTGCTACAAACAGCCGAACCCGAGTCAATGATGGCACAGATTACTCCTTTATTGCTTAATTCACCTACAATACATGACTCACAGGGACACCGTCACCTTGAGCAGCGTGTCCCCATAAGGTTCAGGAGAGTGATGCTGATTTCTTTGCTCAGGCCACCTTGCTCTGTTTTAATAGTGTCAGCAGGGCTTGGCTTAGTAGCTTTCAATCACTGAGGTGTGTGTGTGTGCCGGTTGTGGGGGCTGCTTCGCACTGCTCTGCGAAGGTGTAACACCCTGCCTGTAGTGTTGTTGTAAAGCACATTAGGAGTGACTGAGGGTGTTGTTATGGTATCATGATGCAGGTCCACCACTCAGGGGAAGGTGAGAGATGTGTGAGGGTTTGTGGGAGTGTGTGTGGTCGGTATAATGGGCCGGCGTGGCTTCCGGTCGCCATATTCCCACCTTTATGTAGGCAATGGATTCTCAATGTTGGAAAAAAAAAACTACTTGTAAATACAAAAGGCTTTCTGCAAACTGAAATAAGCAAGATATATCAAGAACAGAAATCATCTGATTAGTACATTTAATTTGTCCTTGACTGGCTCTGACTGGTGATCAGTGGCTTTATTTAATATAAAATAAATTTGATGATGTCGGGTTAAAAATGTAAAATACTTAAGCTACTGATCCCCAACCTTTAATGTGGGACGGTGTGATGTCAGTGTGTTGAAGAATTGAAACTAAATCCCAAAGTGAGCGGAGGATTGGAAGCCAAGCACAACAACAACCCATGCAAAGTTTTGATTCCTTGTATGAGTCAAAAACCCCAACAGGAGCAGGTTTACGGTTCCGTTTTTCAACAATAAAATATTTCTCGCAGTGTGATTGTTAATAGAATAGAAATAAAAACAATAAATAAACTGTTTTTCTGCAGCCAGGTAACAAACAACCCAGAGGCCAATTCTTTATTAGACTTATCAAAAATGAACAGAACTGTTGCACAGATATATGTAAAAACATAATTTGAGATCGATGAAACCTTTCAATCTGTTTTTGTGAAAACACAAACACAAATTTCTTTTGCTTTTGGATAGTGTTAGAATTAGACAAGTATAAAAAAAGAAACTAGTCACATCTGGGCTGGATTGTTCAAAAATGCAAATTTTTGAAAACACAGTTTCTGATTTGTGAAAGCGTCACATTATTTGTGAAAACCAAAAACGAGGATTCACAGTTATCCCCAAAATATTGTTCAGATCTCGTCTCGTGTCAGTCTTGTGAACCTCATACTGTGTATTGTCTCGTTTAGCAAGCTGCGGCAAGTGAAACCCAAAGTAAATCCAGAATCGTTATCGTCCTGCAAAATCTGATCGTTGCGTCTCTTTTAGTCAGGAAGTATAGTGGTCAAAACCACATAAGCATAAGAGACATGAAAAACTCCAGAAGCGATCATTTTCCCACAGCGTGGCTGGCCTCCGACAAGCCTGACTGTTTCGGTTCACAAGCCATTTATGTGAATAAATTAAATCTGTTTACCACTTCCCTGCGCCTCAACAGCTCAGTGGAGAGGGTTTGTGATCCATTTGTTCTGCAGTGATGGCGGGATAAAGCTAATCATTGTCTACTCTGCTTTGCCTCTCAGTTTATCCCACAGAGCAGCGGCACACAGCTCGTCACATTAACACGACAGAGACGCACTTTGAAGATTCCGGAGGGTTGGGAGTCTGAAGCAACGTTTTTATCCCTAACTGGCAATTCAGCCCCGTTTTACTGCGCTGCAGTGACCTGTTTTGGCATCACCATTCCTGAGACCCTTTCGTCCCTCAATTTTGCTATTAAATTAAATTCACGGCCACTTTCAAGCCTTATGTGCGGAGCTTCTCGGGGTGCCGAGTGGAAACAAAGCTTTAAAGTAGTCGTACAAGGCAGGGGAGAAAACATTGTTTTACCCCAGAGGTGGGCTTGATAGCATGCCGAAAAAGCCCATTTGAAGGGGGTAGGCCTCATCTGTCACCGGGCAATGGAGGAGGCAGCCATGCAGAAGCCCCCTGATTATAAAGAGATAATTTCATCCAATCCTCCGGTGGTGCTCCATCGCCTTGCCGCCATACTCCACTGCCTTTCATATTTGTTCCTGGCCTGCATCTCCTCACCCGTTTCGTTTTATTACAGCTCCCACTCAATACATATATTTTAGCTCCCGCTTGAATAGGGGAAGGAAAGCGGGTCTCCCTCCTTTGCCTCCCTCCCACTCCGGTCTCTTGTGCGCACACACCCATGCACACACACACACACCCACACCATGTGTCTTTTGTTGTGTAGGAATCCACAGCTCTCTACTTGTTGTGCAACGCCTGCCGTGCAATTTGCAGTAAATTAAGCTCAAGTAAGGCACAAAACTGCACCGATTTCCCCCTGGCGTGCTCACCAACGGCAGACAGGATTCCTATCTGAATCCAATAGGATCACAGGTAGAGAGGCATAGAGAAAATAAGGAATGATAACATCTGAAAAGAGCATGTAAATAGGCTGAGGCTTATAATTGGTTCTTGTTGTTATTATCTGCACCGCATCAGAGGTTTAATCTTTAAATTGGCTCTCGTTAGTTACAAAAGATGTAACAAAGGACTAGTGTTAATTAGGAAGAGAAAATATCTGGAAATTCAATTACTCCCCAACACACTCGCATCATATTTTTTATATAATTTTGAGCTTAAGAAGCTAATAGATGTCAATGTGTGGATCCAGGCTTTAGATCAAAACTGTTGTTAAAAATGTGTGTTTAACTGAAAAAGCATGGAGGTGAATGACACTCAGACCTTTGTTTCCCCTCATTTTAACTCGCTGCTGGAGGTAAGAGAGATGACATGGAGTGGGGGAGAGGAAGAGGAGAAGGAGGAGTAGGCAAAGAGAGGAGAGAGCTGGAGAGAGCAGGTCGACTCGCTCATCAATAACCACAAGGTCAGACAGGCAGTGCTGGGCTGAGTGGGCCCTGTTAGGAAGCAGCAGCTGAGGATTTGTAGAGCTTGTAAAGGCTTAAAGTAACACCACTCCGCCTTCTTTGTGCCACAGGCTGGGCCTTTGAAGGGCCAGGGAGACACCTGCTGGTGGTGGAGGGTGACAGCGGTCCCCATGCATCAGTCCTCGGTCTAGCGACACTTAGAGGAAATGGGAGAACTATAGAGGGGCGCATCTGGGGGATATAGCGAGGCAATGGATGTCTCCTATTTTTTTCTTGCATAATAAACATATATATATATATATATTTATATATATATATATATACATATATATATATATATACTGTATATGCAATTTTATTGAAAATGGATGCTTTATTAATTGATAAACTGTATGCAGCAACTTTAATTGGAAACACACAAAACAATTTTTCCAAAAGCAATTGTAGAACACACTTTATGTGTTTTGTCAAAAACAAAATCTAACAGTCTATAACACAACTCCTTACAATACAATCACTATTTTTAAGATAAAACTATTTTAAATTCATAAAAGAAATACTTCTCTAAGACAACAACACATCAACTTTTAGAAAAACATATTTAAACGTACAGAAATTGTGTTGTGTTTCCTTTGTCTTGTGGATTTTTTTCAGCTTCTGTTTTCTCTGCCTTACACCGTTTCATTCTCGGGCCTGTACAATCAAGCAGTTGGTAGCTCTGCTGTTTTGCAGCAAAAAGGTCCTAGGGTCGATTACTTGTCTGGGGTCTTTCTGCATGGAATTTGTTGATTATCCTTGTGCATCCACAAATTCACTCTGGGTAGTCCGGCTTCCTCCTGCATTCCAAAAACATGACTTGTGGACTATTCAGTCTCTCTTAGTTGCCCTTAGGCATGAGTGTGTATGCATGGTTATTTCTCCTGTATCTTTGTGCTGCCCTGTGATGGACTGGTGACCCGTCCAGAGTACACCCTCTATCAACTAATATCACATTGTATCATTTTGAAGTGATTTATTACATCATATTGTCCCATGTAGTACTGTAAATTGCATCATGTAGTATCCAATTATATTATTGTACATCCTATGTCATCAACGTGCTCTACTCCTCCCATCACAAAGTTATTTAGTGTAAGTGGAGTGTAGGACTTCAGAAATGTGAGCAAACAGATACTTTTCAGCGGCAAACACAGAGTTGGAAAGAAGGGGAAAAAAATCCTCAGATGTCTCTTTTTCTTTATGAGCTTTCTAATTTATGGAGAGGAATGCACTCATGTGCCCTTCTCTCCTCTCAAGTACAGGCATGAGCAGCTCCAATAGGTAGCATAAAAGCTCTTTAGCTGTCTAGTGGAGTAGATTACCGGCCCTGCCGTTAAATCCAGCTAGAGACCCCTAAGTGAGCATTATCAGTATGGTGCAGCATGCTGCCTCCTCTCTTTTTATTTCTCCCTCTCTCTCCCGTCATCTCACAGGTACTTTGTGCAGGGAAATTTCTTACTGCGAGATTGGTAATGGAGAGAGATGGTGAGGGGAGGGAGGAGCGTGGGGGATGAGATGGCCCTGCAGCAGCAGAAAGAAAGATGGAGACACCAGTAGATGGAAGGATGAGGGGGGAGGCGAGAGGAGGGGACGCTCTTCACTCCTCATAAATGTGCCCATTAATTCACTAACCCCTCCACTTTGAGATGCAGGTCACTCTGAGTTATAGCCGACAACCGTTTTGTAATATTTATTTGACACTGAACACAGCATTAAATCAGTCTCCTAGAGGCAAAACTGATAACCTTCAGTTCAGCTTGTAATATTTTTTTTTTATTTTTTTTTACTCGCGATAATCCTGTGTAGTATGTCAGATCACAACCCCATTGTTTGGCCTACATGAAAAATTATTCTCCAGGATGAAAAGAAAGAGAATGGGCTTCCATGAGCTCCGGCTTCAGAATCAATAGTGCGCTGTAAGGAGTTTTGTTAGAGGAACTCTGGTAGAGCGAGTACAGAAGGAGGAGGAGGAGGAGAGGGATAGATATGTAGAGCATGTCTGGGCCCAGTGTACAGATAATTGTTAACCAAAGATTACATAATGACTAAGTAATGTAAACAGAGAGCCACATGTCAAGTTAATGTTCCCACAGAGCAGGATGGAGGAGCTTCATGCAGTTTTCTGAGATAATGCTGACAGACTGTGAGGTTTGACGCATTATGTTTGCGTGTGTGTGTGCGTGTGCGTGTGTGTGTGTCCTTCCCTACCTCAGTTCATTTTCACCCAGAGGCGCTTTAAACACGGCCAGACATCCTGCCTTAAGTCCAGTGTGTCTTTTCCAAAGGCATACGGGGGCAACCGCCGGGGCTTGTTAAGGGTGTCACAGGAGCTGAGAGGGAATGTCATCCTTTGGGCTCTGTGAGGTGCTTGTCACCTGCCAAATCAATATCTTCCTGCTTGACTCACAGCATACACACATACTTTCTCTGTGAAAGTGAGAGAGAGAGAGATAGTGTCTGTATCCTGGTGGTGATGTGATCAGCAGCTTCCCTTGGAGCTGAGCCTTAACACTTGTCTGTGTTTCTGTTACAGAACTCTCCAGTTTAATGGCTGGCAGATAGAGGCCAGACGGGGACAATCAACATGAACTCGATTCCGTCGATGGACAGACACATTCAGCAGACCAATGATCGTCTGCAGTGTATCAAGCAGGTGAGGCAGAGGGGATGGCACCGGTTCTCATTCTGCAATCTGATTTTAAGCTGGCTTTCAGGAGTGATGTTATTTTAAAATTATGCCCCAAATCATTCATAACCCCCAGTGAGTTTAAAATTAAAATTATTTTCATTCAGCCAAGAAGTGTATTTCTGATAGGAAAAATTAGAGGAGTCTCTCATTTCTCAATAAAAATGTAAAAACTGTTCAAGTGATGGAAAAAAATATATATTAGTCATGTTTAATTTAAAATAGGGGTCCACCAATAAATTGGCTCGATTTCTTTTTTATTTTATTTCGGGAGATCAGTGATTGGCTGATACTTACATGTGAAGCCGATCTTATCCACCTTAAAGGTCTAAAAATCAACCACTCTCCTCTATTGCTCTGCTGTGAAAGAGGTTTGCCTGCAGTTAACAACTCCCAATTACAAACTCAGAAGAATTGGAAATACCTTTATTGCCTCTACAACAATCAAACAGTTCTTCTAATTGTTGAGTATGTTTGCAGTACATGTTTTGTATTAAATGTACAAAAAAATATTTTAACTTGTCTTTTGATGATTGATGATTTATTTTGATAAGTTTCAAGTCTTTAAGGTTGGAAAGCCTCTTTGCCCCGACGCTAATCTTAAGATCTGTTCACAAATTCCCTATCAGGGAAACTAGCTTAAAAAAAGTTAAATGGCACAATTTGTGGACATGTTGGTCTTAAAAATCTGCAAAAAATCTCAGTTCTACTCGTTTGGCATTAAAATGTCCAGGTTTGCTAATTTCATACTAGTTTTAGGTGCCAGTTTTTCTTTGAGACTTTTAGTATATATTTATCGTACATGCAGCCTTTAATGGTGTGAAGAAAATATTCACTTTGTGTATGTCATTTTAACCGTAAAATGACTCTTTAACTCTACAGTAGAAAGAACTGTAGCAAATGATCAGCCTAACCATCAGAGTCAGAATGCTCCTCAGCATTCTCACTTGACTGCAGTAAAGTGACGAATCTGCTCGGTTCCTGTTATCAGAACTCTGGTGTGACTCAGGCTACTGACTGGGGTCAAAGAGCAGGAGCTTTCCATCCTCCTCCACCAACCCCCTCCACCACCGCTGACTCCCAACAAATCCTTTTGTTCCCACTTTTCCTCAGTTTATTGCGGGACGAATCACCGGCAAGAATTACACAGACATACTCATGTAACCTCAGACTACGGGGGTCTGATCCCGGCTCTTAAACAAATGGTACATTTGTTTCTTGGCTCAGCGCCAAGGTCCCTCAGAACGACACGAAGTAGGCCTTTGAGGTGGTGCTCGTCATACTTAAACATGTCAGTGACAAATCCTTTTATCCAGTGGGGGAGCTTGAGACAATATGTGGCTTTGATGTTTTTAAGTAATAAGACGAAGAGAGATAAACACTCTCAGTCCTCAGCCTGGCTACCTTTGTCGCAGCAGGGTGTTAAATAATTCAATATCCACTCCTCTAGTTGTAATGAACGTGGAGATTGTCTATTAAAGTGGGTTCACACAAGTGCAAAAAGGGGTTTGCTGGTGTCTAACAGCAGTTTACACAGCTCAAATGTTTCGAGGTTAAATGTATTAACCCGGCAGAACAAAAATTTAAACAAATACATCCCAATGTTAGCGCCTGAGGAGGCAGCACAGGGGTAAACACACCAATTAGAGAGATCCATGGCACACGAGTAGGCCTCCAGTCTATCTAATAAATGGTTAAAGCGTGGGGTCATTTCAAATCGACCAGTAAGAGCCAGCACCCTGCTAATAGAGGCGAGCTTTGTGCTGCAGACAATCAGGGTTTGGAAGGCCCGCATAATAAATACCATTTATGTCCTGCCAATTAGACTAGCGGCGAGCCCATTCAGCTGGCCGTCTATTCTCCTCCCTGCGCACAAAGATGATCATCAGGGGAGATCAGAACAATTAACTCGCTATCTTCTCCCCCTCCCTCGCTCCCCATTGTCCAATATCCAAGCTATTAAAATAATTAAGGAAATATTGTAAACCAATCCAGCTGTTTGCTTTAATTGAAACTGTAGCGCACGCTGAAAATTTTTTGGCATATCAAAGAAAGGCCTGGGAATACAAATGAAGCCCGGTCTTTTGTTAAGTGTTGTTTCCTGGAAGATGTGACACGTCCGTGTGACTGCTCCCAGCCAGAGCGGCGGACAGGGTAACAAATTGATTTTGTTGCTCAAATGATGAATTGCTGCTGAGCGCGATGATAAAGTGGAGGAAATTGGACTCTGTCAACGTGATTGAATCAGAGGGTTGAAAGTCAGATCAGAAAATTATTGCTGTGGCAATTCTTAAATTACTGTTCCGTTGTAAAATTGCAATAATGGAATATTTAAACAATAACTCAGCCAAATACTATCTGATGAATGAATGGATCTTTTACTTAAGAACCTGGAGCAGAATATTAGTTTCCCTGTGCCGTTTATTCTCCGGTAAGACAAAGAAACACAATGCTATTGGCTTTGAGAAGAGTAGACATTACCTTGCAAAAGTATGCATGCCCCTAGAACTTTTTTGTCAACATTGTGATTTTATCAGAAAGTACAACACTGATTAGTGCATAATTGTAAAATTGAAGGAAAGCAACACAAAGACAATTTTGAGTTGAACAGTGTATTCATCCCTCTATAATCTAATACCCATAAATAAAATTCAGTAAACCAGATTCCTAAAGAAGGCACCTAAAGTGTGTCATTTAGGTTCAATATACCACAGGTGTTCACGAGTTTTTTATGATTATTATTATTATTCCATAAAGAAGTAAGTCTAAGTCACATCTCAAATCTTTTCCCCAAGTACAAGTAAAATCTCATTATGTAGGGGAGAAATCCAAGTCAAACCTCAATTATTTCCTCCCAAGTCCAAGTTAAGTCTTAAATATTTCAGCCTAAGTCAAAGTTGAGTCTCAAGTATTTTATCACAACTCCTTTGCAAGTACTTTGTCCCAAATCAAATTAAGTCTTATCTTTCACCCCAAGTCACATATTGTCTTTCACTCAAAGTCAAAGAAAGTTTTTAAGTCTTTAGGGGTAAAGTTCAAGTCAGATTTCAAGTCAGCTACACATACAGCTTGGTCACCAATGTTCCCTCTTGGTGGACACAGATAATCTGCCAACTGGAAAACTATAAGTCGTGGGCTGTACTAATCTGTTGCAATGTCCCAGTCAAAGTCTATGTCTAAATCCCAATGAGAATTAGTGACAAAACAAGAAAATTGATTTTTAGTGTCACCCTCCATTCAATCTGACCAAGCCTGAGCTATTTAAAAAAAAAAATTAAAAAATAGCTCAGGCTATTGCAAATGAAACTTTGTCACTTGCATAGCATAGAGAGTATTCTACAATTTTAACATTTTTTATTTGTAAAAATAGTTTGAGAACCATGTGCTATTTTCCTTCCACTTGACAATTATGCACTACTTTGGTGTAGTAGATAAAACATTTGCAGTTGTAACATAACAAAATGTGAAAAGTTCAAGCTTTTGAATGCTTTTGCAAGCCGTTGCATGTTGTTTTAGCGTTTGTAAAGCAACATCCTCACAAGAACACGTCTTTTAACCTTTAAGAGCTTACACAAAGAAGAGCAACTTCATTTGCTCGGATTAACCTCCAAACAGATGCTAAAAACAGCAATCTGATTTCGACCTGGCACATATTTTCCCTGACAGTTTGTTTTTCTCTCGCATCTCTGAATTGCACCGTTGTGAATACTTTGGGAGAAAGATGGGTTTTCTGATACTGCTGGTATCTATTTCGGAGATACTATTTTCCTCTAACAGTGGGGAAGCCGGTTTGCTGTCAAACTCTACTCTCTGGTGATGCATACATGTGGTGGAGGCTCTGCAGAACCCTGTAAACTGTCCTCTCCCTGCAGGAGCACTTCCTCCAACTCCCTAGCACCAATATTTCAAGATAAAGTGGAGCTGCTGCTGCTGCTTAGACCGCACAGCTGTTTTTGTCTAGCTGCTGCTGAGCTCCCTTTCCTGGGTTAATTGTCTCCATTAATATGTTTCTCTGTTGCACCGATGAATGTAGAACAACAGCAGCATTTTTAAATTTATTTATTTATTTTTGCTGAATGGAAAGAGCGTGTTTGCCAGATCGCACGCTCTGTCACTTCCAGTTAGGCTGCAGATGTGCTTGTTGTTTTCCAGACGTGACTACAGAGGAGGGCTGTGTGTGAGTCTCAGGACGCTGCACGTCCTGTCCATCTTTGTTTCCCCCCTCGAACTGAACTGAGCTTTGACTGGTGTGTAAATGTTGAGTCAGAGAGAGCGATAGAGTAGCGGAGTAGGTGGAGGGTGTTTTTTGGCCACTGGTTCGGGTTTGATTGGTGGTTTTTTGGCCATAAAGAGAGGAACATCTGTGGCATGGCAGTGCCAAGCACTCCGTGTGACAGCCACACTGGTGGGACCAATTGTTCTGAGTGCAAAGAACAGTAATCACTTCAAGCCCAAGTGGCGGTGTGTGTTTTCTTTCTTCCCTCCCTTCCAACATATTTCTCCTCTCTCCCGCTCCATCCCCAGTGCGCTGATTGCGCGTGTTGTCTAGCTTCCAGAGACTCTCCTAAATTTAGCATCTGTATGTGTTTCACTTTAACCACCTTCAGAAACTTACATGCACTGGGACTCTGCCACGTCTCACTTCAACATGAGTTCCCTTAGTGTATCACAGTGACAGACAAAAGCAGAAAATAAACTACCCAACCCCCGTCAAATGCCAGCTTCACAAACTGATATGAAAGCCGCCTTATCAAATCCTGACCTCTGCTGCCCCCTAAAGAGCAAGCAGGATAAAAGCAGCTCTCCGACAGTGAAATCAAAACACACACACACACATTAAAAAGACAGCAGTTCACTTTAAGATGACAACCCACTCTATTTACCTTTGATGCCATGGAGTGGGAGTCCATTTGTTCCTGTTTGGAGCAAGTGCACTGTAAAGGTTTTTGTGCGTGATCTCTGTAAAGCCTCCATATTACTCCTGAGTGCTGTTTATGTTGAGGTTTGAAAGCTTTCACAGCTGAAGTGTCCAGTTGTGATGGGTAGATCCATTTTTCTATTTCTTTTTTAGATTTAAAGTAAAACAAAACCGTGGTCAGCATTGTTGCTATAAAGATGGGGTCTCAAGCAAAACCATAATTCAATTTATAAAGTGAAACACACACATCATAAATATTTAATACATTAGTGGAAACAATCTTAACACTACTGCAGCAGCTTACATCTATACTCTTCCTTGTATCTACTCTTGGTGGCACATCTAATCAGCGCCAAGACAAATTAATGTTGCTCCTGGATTGGCTGCTTTACAGATGGCAGCCACTATGCTGGCTGAAAAATTCAGTGAATAGTGGAAAATTCTGTAAATAATAGTATAATAATAGTGATAGTAGTGGCGCCATCAATGTGGCGTGCCCAGGGGCGCCGCCAGGAATCTTGGGCCCCGTGACAAAAAATTAGATTGGGCCCCCCCTACACAGCTGCTGTTACAATTTTTTGAATCTGTTTGACCCTTAAAAAGTATCACAATTTTAAAGGCTTACAACTGCCTTGCTTTCTTTAGTCCAATACTGATAACTAGCACAATATTTACTGCTCATGAATTTAACATCCAACAGTTCGCATACAGTATGCAAGTAGGTTGCTTAGATTTTTTCTATTAGTTTTAGATTACAGAAATGTCTCTCCCCACCAGTAACAGTCAAAAGCAATGTGCAAAATATACATGAAGCAATCCAGACTTCTCAAAAAATGCTATGTAGTGGCATTTTATTCAAGCTGCAGTATATAACTTTAATAAAAAATATGTTTTCTCCATATTTGTTAAAGCTGTCACCATGTCGTGACAGTTTGTTATGAGACAGATAATCTGTGAAAACAGTCAATGTCCTCCACCTCCTCCCTGAACTACTATTGCTGGCTAAAGTAAGGCACCGTTCTGACCAAAAACAACCAATCAGAACCAGTAGGAGGGTCTTAGTGCTGTCAATCAACCTCATTCATTCACTACTAAATGTGCTTGTGGTGGAGAAACAACACATCATTACAGGAAAAATGTTTATCTGCCATCATTGGTTGCTATGCTAACTAGACTGAGCACTCACAACAGGCTGTGCTAGCAGCAGCATAGCATAGAGCCAGGGGAAGGGAGGATGAGCAGCCACATGAGATTGTGATTGACAGCGCTAAAACTCTCCTGCCACTGACTGGTTGTTTCTAGATATCACTGGGAGAAGGCAGAGGAAATACATTTTTAACAGATAATCTCTCATACCATACTGTCACAACATAATGACAGTTTTAACAAATAAGTGAAAAAAAATATTTCTATAAAAGTCTATAAATACTGCAGCTTTAATTTCACTTAGGAGAGGGCAGGTCAGGAGGGATGTGGGTTAGAGCTGCTGCTGACTGACTCACCTGCTAAGTGGTAAAAGGTACAGGGACAAGTTCAATATATGAATATCTTGGTAATTTTTTTACTTAATTCATTAGATTCTAGTGAAATGGAGGCAGACAGTAGTCTATAGCTAGGCTAATTATGCCAAATGGTTGATAATCTCACACAGTCTACCCACCTCTCGGAGAAAAACTGGGTTACAAATTGACACTCTTACCCTTTTTTTTTTTTTTTTTTGAAAACTTGACTTTATAATTTTTCTTAGTAGCATGATATGATATGCCACAGTCGTTCTTGTCTTTTACTTACTGCTGCTGAACACCGTCAAGCGCTCCAAGTAGGAACGAACCATTTCATGCAGATCCAGGGGGGTTCAGGGCAAATATAGATGTGTGTTTTTTGGTCTGGGAGTGGTAACATAACATTTTTACTGCTAAAAACAGTCTTCGAAAACACAATATGATTAATTTTGTAATTAACAGGGCCCCAATTTTTTTATTTTATTTCTATGAACAAAAAATAAATAAATAAATTGTGGAGGGCCACATGTCGGTCAGGGGTCCTTAGAATTGTCCTAACTTTTCCCCCCTATAAGGCGCCCGTGGGCGTGTCATTGGAGACAATCAACCTGTTTTTCCCTGAAGTGTTAAGGAATCCCAAGTTGTTTTAATATCAGCCTTCAGGTTGTCTGCAAGGTTGGCTCAGGTATCTCTCATGTTTTTCTTGATAACTATATCATTTTCTGTGAAGTTCAAGTCAGACCAGTTAACTGACAAATCACACAGTGCGATGCCACTTTTTCCCCCTCCACTAAACCTTCCGAAAATTTACGATACAGCATTCTGTGAACATGCAGCTTGTGGCATACCCTCCTTGTGGAAGGTATCGGTGCCTGTCTGTTGGACGACTCTCAAGTCAGCTGTCTTTCCCATAAAAACAATGACATAGCATTGTTTTTTCATAGAACCTATAAAATATTCTTGTTTTCTGAGAAACTGAATTGTGGGCTTTCAACAGCTGTAAGCTATAATTAAGCGACAAATTAAAAGATATAGACCACTCTGTGCAAAATAAAGCTATATAATGAGTTGTACTTTTTGAATTGAGTTTCTGATATAGATGAGGTTTTATTGATTTTCTCATTCTTGGAGATACACCTGTAAGACTGTTTGACAAATGGGAGGATATTTCCTTCTTTGGTGACATTTCTGAACTTGTGGTGTAAATTTGGACTCATTTTGGAATTTTTTGCATTTAAAGTAACCATCGAGAAAACATTTTCGCCGTTTTTATTAACCATTATCTCATCTTTGTTTTCTTAGAGTTGGACAGTAAATATGGTTGTGCCTGTCACCTGTTTTCTGTTCTGATTTTAAACAGTAGCTAATTGATTTTCAGCACATTTCGCAATTTTATTGTCCTCTTTGTTTCCTCACAGCACTTACAAAATCCAGCAAATTTCCAAACAGCGGCAACCGAGCTGCTGGACTGGTGCGGAGACCCCCGAGCCTTCCAGCGCCCCTTCGAGCAAAGCCTGATGGGATGCCTAACGGTGAGTCCCGAGCGCCACCCTGCAGCCTCGCTCTCGTTGTTTCAAGGGCGACGAAAAGAGCCGCTAAAAACAACTGCTGTGTTGGCTTTTTGCGTAACTCTCTCAGGGACATAAGACAGCTAATGTTTTCTTGCCTGATCTTCAGTAAGGTCACTGGGTAAAAAAAAGCACTTTGTACAAGAGGAAGCACTCAGATTTATCCTCCTTTCAGTGACCTCATTAACAGCTTGTGCGGAGGCTGGTGAATTTAATGAAAAATAAAACAACTAATCAAGTCGAGTGTTAAAGCGATGGTTGGTGGCATGAAAATATATTTTTGTCTTGAAATGACCCTTTATTGCCATGGATACAGAAAAGACCCTGAAAAAGAACACTAGGGTGGACTGCAGAAGTTTCACTCACCTGTCACCTTTGCTTTAACGCGCTGCTTCTAGCAACAGATGAAAGAAAAATACGCTGCACCTTTAAGTGCAGCCTGTATCCCCTACAGCAGTGCACGAAAGTCAGTGAAGCCACTGTGACACATCGAGCGACTGCTTCTGTCGCTGCTTTAATGTGCACCAGCAGGTGACTTCTCCTCCATTCTGCCAATTCAATTTGTGTCCTGCCGTGAAAATGTCGCGGCTTCTTCCTTTTAGTTTATGAGCTCTGTAGACCCGAGTTAATCTAATGTAATTGCAAAATTACACAGCACTCCATCCTGTGGATTTCATGTTTTCACCTGCAGTGTCTTGTAAAAGTACAAAGCGATTTGTCACATTACGTCCACAAACTTCCATTTATTTTATTGGGACTTTACATGACAGACCAGAAAAAAAAAGAAAAAAAGTGGTGCATAATTTTGAAGCGGAAGAAGAAAAAAACATGTTTTCCAAAGATTTTTAACCAAATAAAAATGGAAAAATGGGGCATGCATTCATATTCATTCCACAATATATGTTGCACCTAATTCATAAACAGACTTCCCCTATGTGTAATTCAATCTCAGTATAAATACATGTGTTCTGTGAAGGCATCAGAGGTTTTGTTAGAGAACATTAGTGAACAAACAGCATTGTGGAGACCAACGAACTCAGCCGACAGATCAGGGGTTGGAATGTAAAACAATATCCCAAACTTTCAAACACTTTCAGAGAACTGTTTAGTTGATCATTATTTAAGGATGACACAAATGTTCTGTCACAATATACTCCTGAATAGTAAAGCGGCTTGTGTCACAATCACACGGCTGGTTTACTGTATAAGATATAACACACATGTTGGCCCTATTTAGGACAAACCCACCTAAACTCCACCTACTGTGTACAATTAAAGACCTGGAATTAGAACCACTTTTTACACTGAAATTACCATTTAGGAAAACATCCCTCAGTAGCTCAGATTCTAATTTGGCCGTCTCCGCTCATATTTCTTCTGCTTAATGGGACATTCCTCTAAATAAAGCCAAGATGTACGTATCCTGAGCTGGTGTCACGTCAGGACTATATTTACTGGAGATAATGACACAGTGCATGCGGCAGAGTTCAGCTCTACAACCTCAGAACTTGTCTCGAAGTGTGACGGCGGGACGTAGAAAGGACAGGAGGGATGAAAGATCTCAAAGTGGGTCCAAACAGAACCCTGTATGTCCTGAAGGGTCATCATGATTTGAGGAGCTCTCTTTGAGCTGATAATGGTAAGGGTAAATCAAAGGATTGTTGCAGGACATTATGGTGATTTACATCGCCTCCGATGGCATGTTGATGTGTCTCCTAATGTTTCCTCTCAGTGGGTCATCTCTGCGCTGGAGGCCACATTTGCTTCTCGTCCTGCTGTCAGCCGACTCATATGGAAGCTATAAACTCTTAGTATGTCCATCATTTAAGCTGAATTGGATCTTTGATGCTGCCAAAAGGTCACTAGATCAAGATAAAGTCAAATGCAGCATCCTCAAGAAGAGTTAAACCTGTCATGTCTATTCTTTACTTTTTACTATCATCGAATAAAGTTGGAAGGTTTGACTGTTACAGAATTTCAGGTTGGAAAAACATATAATTTTTGTAGAATTTGATGGAAACTACCCTGTGGAATAACTTTAAATATTTATTTAAAATTTGTGGTCAACATTTCCCAGCCATTTCTCTGAAATAAATACAAATGTATAAATATTCAGCATTTTTGGATATTTATATAATAAATAAATATTCAGGTTTCTAACTTATCACTTTTGAAGCTTGTTTTTACATGCACAGTAGCTTCCACATTTATTGGCACTCCTGATAAAGATTTTCTTTTTCTTGCAATGGCTGAATTTCAAAATAAAAATTATATACAGGCCTCTAACAGTGTGACCTTCGTGGATATTTCATTTACGGACCTCCTCACTTTATGTGGAGGAAGAATAAATAAGGTGCACCGTACAGCAGGCCAATAACCCTAAGCATACAACCAGTGCTACAATTTAATTATTTAGACCAAAGCATATGTATGTGCTACAATAGTTCTGTGAAAGTCTTGAATCCAATTTAGAATATGTGGCAGGGTTTGCTGTTCAGAGATACTCTAACTAATCTTACTGAGCTTGAACTTTTTTTGTGGTTATAAAAGGTAGAATCAGTCTCTACATGTGGAAAGCTGGTGACATGAAGAGTAACTGCAGCTCTTCATGTCTAACCTCTGTTAGTCAGTGTGCATCCAAATATAGATGTACCCCATACTTTTCAGATTTTGTTTTTCACAAGAAATTATGAAAATATTATCACCCTTTTTCCACTTTCCAAATATGCCCTGCTTTCTGTTAGTCTGTCACACAAAATCCCATTCAATTAGATTTTTTCCTGTAGTGTGACTAAATACTACAGCAACCCTCTTAAAGCTAAACAGGTGTAAGAACTATTAAAACTTTTGTACTGTAAACCACTTCACTGAAAAATAGTCATAATCATATTTTTCTATGATTCTTTTAAAAACTGTTCTGCCTCTTCTCACTGTGTCCAGGTGGTCAGCCGCGTAGCAGCGCAGCAAGGCTTCGACTTGGACCTGGGCTATCGGCTCCTGGCCGTCTGCGCCGCCAACAGGGACAAGTTCACTCCAAAATCAGCAGGTAAGGCCAGAGTTTATCTGCAACCCTGGTACTTTTACGCATAATTACTGCTGAGAGCACAGGTCCTAAAAAAATAATAATAAAAAATACACTCAACCGTGTTTGGCAGCAGCTCACATTAACATAATTTTCATTTAATCTCACAAAGGAAGCAGAGAAACTTGATTTATGGTTTTAGATGAAGAGTAATAATCCGTGTGTGACACGGGCCAGAAACCTGTCATCACTGCTGATGACATTTTGTGTTTGTAGAGTTTCGACGTCTACAGACATTGATGAATTATTGGTGAAAATTCAGATATCTTAAATGTGTTTACAAGCTGGGAGAACGGCGAGCTGAAGCGTGGTGGGAATAAATATGTTAGGCTGTCAGTAGCGGAAAAGATAAGAAATATTTTGTGATCTTTTGCAGGTGATGATTTGTGGTTTCCACCTTTCATGAATCATGGGAAAACCTGCGCTTGACTATGCTGTTGAGCCTGCTTGATTTAAGAGACTGACAGCCACATATTGGTTTAATTTTGTATGTGTTTGATTTTCTTTTCTCCGCTTTATGCGCAGGTCATGCTGCTGTTATTTCAGCTAAGAGTTAGGAATCAGTCTGTCTGTAAATAACTAAGACAGCCAAATGTTCTAATTCTGCCTAATGCTTAATCAAATCTCAGGGCCTATTTTATGAGCTTAGATAAGATTGCCAATTGATCCGCAGTCTGAATAATTTCCTGCTACAGTAATCATTTGGAAAGCTGAGCTCGGTCTCGTTTGGGTGGTATCCTAAAGTGCATTTCATGGGCAATTATGTATCAGTAAGCATGAATATTTTTGGAATGGAGACGGATTCAGAGGAAAGAACAACAGGGATGTGTTTCCGGCATGGCTATGGAGAGAAGGAGTGTTTTTTTTGGGGGGGAGGTTTAAGTTCCAGAGAAAACAGCCTGTAGAAGCTGGAGGAGATGACTATAAAAGGACACTCCCACAGAGATCCCAGGGGGCAGGACCTGCTTGCCTGATGTCCGGCGGGGCTGTTGCCGTGCAACAGAGCAGGGGAGAGAATCCCATGATGGGGCTAGTAAGCGTCTTTGAGTACTTAGAAAAGCGCTGTACAAATACAAATGTATTATTAGTATGATGGGTGTCGGATGAGTCAGTGTTTGTGGAGAGGGAGACTTCTCAGAAACCCCATTTTCCTTTTCAGATAGATTTAAAAAGACTTTAATAGCAGATGCTAATCTCTTGACAGTGGCGCCACCAAAAGGGCACCAAGGCATGGGCTGCAATAGCATAAATCGGCTTTTTTTGGTGCATCTAAATTTAAGAGAATAAAAACAAGCTTTGAAGAGCTGCAATATTTACTTATTTAATTCATAAATGTGCTTATGCAGTCACTTATTTTTCTAGCCATTAATGTCACTTTTATGTCTATTATTTTCTTCAGCTCTGGTCCTATAAGTAAAAACTATTTATATTAACAAAAATTTGAAAGTACCGGTGGCTGTAAAATTCTCAAATTCGACTTTGAATTGAAAGAATGCGAATATCAGATGTCTGGATTAAAAATTAGAAAAGGCATACTGTTTTAGACTTCCAGTCAGTTAATTTGTGAAATTCAATTTCAACAATTTAAATTTTTTTTGCAGAGTTTACAAAATTTGTTAAATCCAAACCAAACAAACTAAATCCTAACTAAATTTCAAAATGATTCAAATTGAAGTAATTAAAGGTTAAAATTTGAGACCCTCTGAAATCCGTTTTAAAGTTTTCCAAATCAAACTCTTGAAATGTCTTAACGCTGACTTTTGGGTTTGGCCCCAATGTGGACATCTTGTGTAAACTTTTCTGGAGGGGTTTCTGCCTCATGACTGCTTTCTGCTCACATTTTATTTAAAACAGGGTGAGAAAAATTGTCAGTCTCTATGCTCCAAAGCCATCAGGTCAGTGGATGGAGCTAATAAGTTAATCAGATTTGGCCCAGCAGCTCCAACTCGCCTCGGCTCTGACACGCTGTGGTCGCTGGCCGCTACATTTCCGTTGATGCCCTCTAAATGCGTCTCCTGAAACATGCTGCAAAATTGTGCTGAGGGAGGCAGGGGTTAGGTGGAAATCAATGTGCGCAGTCAGCTCAGAGCTAAAACGGCTGGTAGCTTTGACAAATTGATTAATCATGAAATGCCTCCAATAATTTACTGAATTAATTTTTCTCTTATTGCAAGAGGGTAAAACGTCATTAAAGCCTTATTATCTCAACCAATTGATGGTATCAGCTGGCATATTTAAAGGGATTGTAGAAGTTAAGATAATGCTGGTTGCAAATCTAATCCCTTCTGATCAAAGTGGAATTGAAAAGCTCAACAATGTGTGATTCAGTGAATTGAACTGCTGATCTGTTTAATGGATACATTAAAGGGTGGGTGTCGGGAGGTGGCGTGGTGTCCGTTTGCTGCTTTTATTTTATTTTTTTTGCAGAGTTGGGGGAAGGGTGCCTGTCTGCTCATAGTGACCTCCCTGTGAATGGGATTAGCCTGCTCTATTAATCTGTGATTACTGAGACTGTCTGACTGCCGGGGCGAAGCTGTGCACGTGAGGCTGCGATGGCCTGAAAGCAGCGAGATCATTCAGCTCGACCCGGTGTGGATAAACTCATCAGTCCCTCCTGTCTGTTGTCTCTCCATCAATACAAGCCCTGTTAGATCTATTCCATCAGTGTCACACCAAACCACCTGATGGCATTCAAGAGTTTCGGGGGTGGGGTGGGGGGGAGCGTAGTTGCAATTTCTTCCGAGCAGCGCATTCCCAATCATTTGCGCCTGACTGGGTTGTTGGAATTCCTCGACTCAAAAGAGTGAAAAGAGGCGCCGACTTATAAGAGGGAGGAGCAGGCTGGAGTTTCTCAGCTCCTCGGGCCATTCATTCCCTCCATGTAACAAACGGCTGGCAAAGCAGCCATTCAGCAGATAATTAGTTCTCGCGCTGGTCAGGCTCGGTTGGTGCTACACTCGTTTTTACACATTCATGACATTCGATCTTTAAACACTGCAGGTTGTAGTTAACAGTGTCAGTCTGATTTAAAAAAAAAAACCCAAGTGTTCTTATTGTTTTGTTTCATGTTGCTGTGAATGTAGGGGTGTGCCAGGCGGAACATCAAGAGGGTGTTTTCTAATCTGTAAAAGCATTAGCAAACGGGATCCAGAGACAGTGTGGGTGTTGTGTTTGCTTGCTTGATAAAGACAATGCAGTGTGGCCATCTGTTTATTACTGCATGCAGTTAGATTCAGTGTCTTGTAATGTCTCTGGATTAAGCTTTTTCCATCTTCATCATGTTTCCTGTATCCTTCCTTCTGCGACTCTTCATCGTAAACCCAGTTTTGTGGAGTGTATGACTCATTGTGCTGTTGCCAGATTCTCCTACCTGAGCTATGTGGCTCTCCAGCTGCTCCAGAGTTTCCATGGGTGTCTTTGCTGTTTCTCTAATTAATGCTCTCACAATCTGCAAGTTTAGGTGAACAGTCACCTCTTGGTCAAGTTGCAGTTTTGCCATAGTCTTTCTGTTTTTGGATGATGAATTGAATTTGAATGTATTTACACTGAGAATAAATTCATTTGTCTGCACAGTGGCACAGTTGTTAGCACTGCTGCCTTGCAGCAAGAAGGTCCTGGGTTAGATTCCTAACCAGTGCTTTTCTGCATTAAGTTTTGAATTGGTTCTCTGCAAGCACTTCCGAAAATATGAGCCTTAGGTTAATTGGTCAGTTTGGTTTAGGGGTGGGCAGTTATTGTATCATTAGTTGCATGCAGCGTTGGTTGTATGGTTCTTTGTCTCTGTGATGTGAAGGACAGATGACATGTCCCCTTGACGCTGGCAAGAAAAGGGAGATTAGACAATGGATGATTTAATTCTGCTTTGCAATTGCATTGTCTGTCATGTAAAATTCCACCCCCAAAAAATGCAATAAGTGTTTGATTGCAAGGTGAGAAAATATTAAAATGTTAAAGGTTTTTAAAGACATTTTTTACTTTCATTCTTCAATCTATTTTTTCTGTACTTATCCAGGCTCTGGAAATATATTTCCAGACTATATAGGAAGCCCTGTATTGGAATCAAAAAGGTCCAATATGGATGTTTACCATTTTGTTATCTTTTAAACAAATCTCCAAAAGACTTTGTAATGTGTTTTTAATGGATTTGGTAAAGCAGTAATAGCTTGTCGAGGTGGTGTGATTTTATTGAATTTTTTTTCCCCCTTTGCTTACCGGAGTTTACGAGGTTAAAGTTCCTCGTACTTGGAAGTATGTGCACCTAATTCTCCGGAGCACTTTATGATCACTGAGGACTCCCAGCCAACCATGATTGATGGGCTAACTTTCAGAAGGTCTGCAGGGCTTTAAGTCACCCGCCGCACACTTAGCTGATAGTAAATACCAGGAGAGTAAATGCAGAGCAGAAAGATAAGAGCCTTGGAGTTCCTCTGATCTTCCTCTCTTGAAGTGATTTTACATCCTGGGCAGCACTGGGATACATATTTCTACAGGTGCATATCAATCAGTATCATTAAAAACTTTTAATTTCAGTAATTCTATCCAACAAATGAAACTCGTGTATATTTATTGCACGCAGAGAATATTATTTTTGCATTATTTATCATTTTTATTTCTGTAAATTTGGACCATAATGACTTAAAGCTAATGTTAAGCCACAATTCAAATTCTGAGCAATTTTTAACAAATAAAATCTATAGATTTAAAAAAACAATTAAGCAGAAATTTTATTTTTTGGTCTACAAGATTATTGAAAAAACAGCAGATGCTCACTGTGTAAGCTAACAAAGGTCACTGCTGTAGAAACACAGGATGCTGTATTAAAATATATTAATGGGAAGTCAAGTGGAAGAAAAACTGCACCATAACCACAAGCTTGAGAAGTTGATTCTTGCGATGAGGTTTTTGGTGGAGGTTCTCAAGACCTGCACCTGGGCTGGAATCAGAGCTTTATGAGCAACCACAGACAGACATGAGCTGCAACTGAACCAATCCTAAATAAAATAGTGAGAAGCATTGTGCTTGAAGGGGAAAAAGAAGAGGTGAACTGTCACTCGATGGTTCAAAGTTCTGTTGTGTACATACTGAGTGCAGTACACATCTATTCTTATTTGAGATATGATTTATTTTTTTAACCAACACACTTTCTACTCAGGTTTCCATCACTTTGCTTGGATACAGCCATCCTCCAACAGCCAGCTGCTTCAGCAATGACCTTTTGTGACTTACCCTCCTCAAGGAGGGTATCAATAACAGTCTTCTGAACAGCTGTGAATTTGGCCGTTTTTTTCCACAATTGTTTATAACATTCTGTATTTTATGCTCTTCATTATTGGTCTCATATGTGCTATTTATTATTTTAATATTCTGCAATAATGAAAACAAGTCAATGCTTGAAATACATTCTTTTGTGTGTGTCATAAATTTATGCAAAGCATGTTCCAGGCTTTGAATTGAAATACTGGAAAAAATTAATATTTTGCTGATTTCTCTGACTTATTGAGATGCAGCGATATATCTGAACAACAAACAAGTCGTGTGCAAGTTGTTTTATTTGCACACAATGATATGCCTCAGGTGGTATGCCTACCTGCAGTTTACATGTTTTATAGCTGTGTAATTATTTAACCAAAGGCTTAGTGGGTCTGGTGTTTACTCAGAGACAAATGTAGTCTAATTGGCCCCTCCTTCTCTGATACCTACCCTCAGTGCATTGAGAAGCCTCCTCCTCCTCTTCCTTTATGCCCTTTAATTACAATGACTATTTTTGATGGATTAAGTCAAGTGAGCCCATTCAAAGCCAGGTTAGCGGGTCGGAATCGCAGTTTCACCTGAACCGACACCGGTGGCGCTTTCTGCGACACCCGCGTTGCATCTCCCTGCAGCTCTAAGCTGACTGACTGAGGCTTCTTTAACTCGTCGCTCTGGACCCGGGCCAGGACACAGGCTGTCTAGCACATTAGGCACCACCCCCCACCCCCCCTTGCAAGTTTGAAATGTGAGCTGCCTGCATTTTTTTCCCTCCACTCCCCTCTCCTCCCTCCCCTCACGCTCTCTCCCTTCTGGCGAAGTGGCTGTGGCTGCCTCTGTGTGATGTGTGTATTGGGAGAGCAAGCAATGGATCACTAGACAGAAAAAGAAGATACATCAATAACAGCTGCATACATCCGAGGTGAGGAGATAAGCATTTGGTTCTCTCCCTCTCTCTGCCTGTCCTCCCCTCCCATCCCTCTCCCCCATATATCTCTGTGTCTTTAACCCCTTTCCTGCTGCCGAAGCCGGCTCCTTGATTTATTTGGTGAATGATTTGCAGTGCCGCCTGCTTTCTTCTCTGAACACAAACCTTTTCTCCTCCTTTGCTCTATGAAGTTTCCTTCTCTTTCAGCAGCTTATCCATTTTTTCCTTTCTTTTTTTAATTTTCCTCCTTGTTGTCTCTGGGGGTATTTGTTGCTCGAGTGCAGGAAGAAAAAGAAAAAGCCGGTGGCAAGTGGAGCAGGAACCCCATTAGCGGTGACTCCATCTGTGATTGGTTTTGCCTGCAAAACGGAGAGCGCGGCCATGAATAATTGATGCGTATTGTGCAGTCAGCCACTGGACACGCGGTGGAGACGGAGAGAGGAAGCCGCTGCCCTGAGACACTGAGAGGGGTGGGTGGTGGGGGGAACGAGGGAGGTGAGGGGTGGGAGAGGAGGAATGTTTTAATGGAAGAGAGAAAAGGTGGGAGGGATAAAAAAAAAGACACTGAAAGAGAGCTTTACAATAGCTGCTGGTTTCAGTAGTGCAGAGATTAAGGCTGCCCCGCATCGCTTTTGTTCTGCTGTTGCAGATTTGCGCTCAGAAGTGTTTTCCAGGCACATGAGCTCCCTTTGCTCTGTATTAGTGATGAGACGTCGCTGGAGTCGGCTGGCATTTTTGAAACATGGAAGGAGTGTCGAGGAGGATTGACTGCCACAGTCTGAGTGAGACGAGGCTGCAAAGCTGTGAGCTGTCAAAAGGAGGAGATGACAGATAACGAGTGTTGAGGGTGGAGGGGGGGGTACAGGACGATCATTGACATCAGGGAAGGTGGATGTGCTTCTGCAGCAGAAGAGTGCTTTACTTTGTACCACCCCTGGAGGGACAGAGGGAGGGTTGATTTCTGCGTTGTTGGGCGCAGGCGGGCAAATGGGGGTTGACAGCATGACGAGTGGCTTGCAGCGCCCCGCATGACGGAGGCGCAACAGCTGACTGCTGCATTTGACCCACTTACAGCTGACACAGAAGGGGTCAAAATGGCCTTGATTATCTCTGAGGGCTGCTCTGACCTACTTGAGACAGCGTTTTCCATGAGCCTCTCGGCAGTTTTGTCAAGCAGTGACAGGAGCCAAGCACACACACACCTTTCGCCAAGTGAAGGAATCCATTGGTTCAGCAGCAGTTTTCCGAACGATCTACGTTGTTCCATTTGCTTGTAATCAAAGGCAGCTCTAAACATGTGGGTGTTTAGCTTTGATTTAAATGAACTCAGTGTTTCAGCTGTTTAGCAGTGTTCTGGAAGATTGTTCCAGATATAATGCAGCTTTTTGAAATGGAAAACTAATAAACAGACACACCAAATCACCATTTACCTGCCAGTAACAATTTCCAGTTTTCTTTGCAGTCTGAACTGCAGATTTAGATTTTGAATGTGTCCAGTTTTCTTACATCTTCTGCACACAACCCTTTTTCTTCTAGAATTGCCGTGTATCCAGAAGAAAAGCATTCCCACAGTGTAATACAATCACGACAGTCTTCCACAGATTTCTTACACATTCACTGTTTTGATTGTAGGCCAAAAATGTAAATTTTGGTCTCATCTAACCAGAGCTCTGTCTCCTTCACAGTTTGTAAACAGGTCTTCTTAATGCTTTCTGCCACTCTTCCATAATGGCTAGATATAGGGAGTACATGCCTGTCAACAGATTCTCCAAGCTGAGCTTCTAGAGTTACCATGGGTCTCTTGGCTTCTGCTCTGATTAATGCAGTCCTTGCCCGGCCTTTCAGTCTAGGTGGGTGGCCATAATTTTTAGGTCTGAAGTTGTGTCATACTCTTTCCAGCTATAACTGATTAATTGGAACAAAGTTCTCTGAAATTTTCAAAGTTTTGGAGTATTGTTTTATAACTGAACTCTGCTTCGAACATCTCTATAACTTTAACAGGTCTGCCATATTTCTTGGCCTTCATGAGGCTGTTTTTTTCATTAAAGTTCTCTAACAAACCTCTCAGGCTTTCATAGAACAACTAGATTCACACTAACATTTGTATTGGTGTCTTATGAAGGCAATTTTTTTGCGCTGGATTTTATTATGGGATTTCAGAACGAAGGGATTTCAATTAAACTGCACACAACCCTTTTTAGGAATTCTTTTCATGAGAAAATCATCTATCCTTCCACTTCACTATTAAGCTCTTTTGTTGAGCTTTTAAATGAAATCCTAAACCAATTGTGTTTTTGAGTGTAAAGTAATAATGTGCAAACGTTCAAGGGTCATGCATACGTTTATAAGGTAGTGGAGTCACCAGCCCTATGTTACCCTTAGTGAGTATTAATCGTGTTTTGAAAATGAATTAACTCTGGTGGACAATCATTTGGTAGATCTGTCTGGAAAAATGTCTGTAATAAGAGATTTTGGAGAAGATTTGTCCAGCTTGTTGGCCGTTGTTGCTCTGTCAGCTTCACCTCTTCTGCTCTGCCTTGGACATTTAGTTTTTTTCCAAAGGTCAAATAGCTTTGACCTTTTTATTTTCATTTTCTCAGCGGAGAAATAGCAGTATGCGGAAATACATTGATTGCTGTTGTGATAAGTACATTTTCCAAGAAACCTTTTTGTTACTGAAATTAAAGAACATAAGCCACAAAAAGCCACGGCCTGTGACTTGCTTACAGCTTTTATGTGATAGTTCAGTTAAATAAAAAATAGAGCGATTTTGATTCCACTTATGTTGCTCACAGATCAAGTATTAAACTTTGACTGAATATGATGATCTGACTTTTATAACAGAAGTGTCCAAAATAAAGGTGAACAAGTCTGTAGTAATAACCCATGAACAAACAAGATGTTTCACATTTTTTCATTTAAGCAGGTTGTTCCAACAGTGTTATTTACCACATGACGTGTTTTGAAGTGAAGCTGTCAATAAATTAGAGGTAAGCATATTCCCCAGTTTAACAAAGCTCACTCTCTATATTCAGGGGCAGGATTTAATGGTCACACAAAAAAAGCAAGATGTTTTTTAGCACCACACTGGGACAGCAAAGAAGAAAAAAAAAACAGAGATAAAGCTTTAAAACTTCAACAAATGATTATACTGTCAATCCGTACAGTAGTTATAGCAAAGGGAGAAGTGATGTCTAGTAGAGCCAGATATGTAAAAGCATTCAAAACACCAAAACCTAGATTTACTTGATGTGATGAAAACACTTTGCTGATTTTATTTTACATGGTAACGCTAACCTTTCATTCCCACCTCTCAGTTCAGAAATTAGTTTTTTTCTGCGTCACTAGACAAGATTTATTATATTATTTTATGATAAAACCTATGGGTAATCATGTATTTGCTTAATTGTCTCAAGTTACTTGTTTCCTGAAATGTTCTTTTTAAATATTTATTTATTCATACATACACTTTTTCTCACCGTCTGAAATCAAATCTGACCAAATTTCTGTTCTTTTAGGCTAATTAGAATGACCACAATTGTTTCTACAATAATGAGTGCAAGAATATGTCAGTATTATTTGTCAGCGACTTCAAAAGCAAAAGTTTGCTTATATTTCCTTAGTATTTGGCTAATTTGGCACTGCCATCCAGAAGCTTCTTACAATACTTTGCTGGAATTCTGGCCCATTCCTCCTGATAGAACTAATGTAACTGCAAGATTTGAAAATATTTAGTATCCCAATAATCTTATCCTGGATCAACTTTGAATGTTCCACTTAGCGCTAGTGTTTATCTTGAGGGAGCTTTTTCATTCAGATCCTGAGCTGCTGCACATATGGACGTCTCTAATGAGCCTAGAGGGGTGCCAGGACCGGACCCGCTTCCCCAAGTGTCTTTTTTTTTTTCTCCCCATTTCCAAACAGGCTCTGACCTGAAGCGTGCTGTGAAAAGGTCACAGGTGAATCAGCCACCAACATATGCAGCCGTGACACTACAGGCCCTGTCCAGCACCCCTAGGTGGGCACTACTCCGGGCACATCTGCTCTCTGCCTAATTAGTATCATGGTGGACAGGGGCTTAAGGCTGGGGCTTTGTTAATGGCAGCCTGTTGCTTTGGGAAACAATCTGGCTCTTGTCAGCTGCGTCTTTGCTGGTTTGATATTCTGGTCAGAGACGTGCATGGTTAAAAACACTCTGCGTCAGTACAGGTGGCTATTTGGGAAGGTGAAGGGTTAGGGTTAGGGTTAGGGTTCATAATTGATGTGATCTTGTTTGATTTTTGATGACGACTATTCACATTTTTTGGAAATTGGTTTCATTGGTTACAATATATTTCTTAAACAGCACACTGAAATGTCAATTACACTCTCATTTAATCATTCATTTAGCATTTCTTAATGTGTTTGCACTGTAATACTATGACATTTAAAGGACCTATTTCTTATAGGTCCTTTATATTTTTCCAATTTATATATTGGAAAAATATAAAAACTGAAAAAAAGTACCAAGAATGGTACTTGGATTGGCTTCGGAGGTCAATTTTGGTGTCAACAATTTACATAATAGCTGTAATGTCGAGCTGAAAAGCAGAAATAGCAATAAAACATGCCAGCATTCATTTGTCTAATAAATTTACATTAACTTTGCCACTTTTAATAATCGGTTTGTATTGGAGGACCTTATCTAAGAACACTACTGCAACTTCTACTACAAGATGAAGCAGACTACCGGTGAACTAAGAAGTACTGGAAGCTATGTTTTTACCTCTCAAGTTAGAACATAGATCTGCAAATGACAAAATCCATCTTAACCATGTTAAAGTTTCAATTTGGATAACCAGTGCGGAATGCTTATTGATGTGTCATTTCCAATACAGCAATATTTTGCAATGATCGTGTTATTATGAAGAACACCTGACAGTTGTTTACCACCTCAACAAGGAGGACAAGTCACAAAAAGTCAGTGCTAACGTAGCTGATTGCTTGCAGGGTACTTGTGTGCAAACACATTAATGGAAAGTCGATCTAAAGAAAAAAATTGTGGTAGAAACAGATGCATGGTGTAGCTAAAGTAAATGAGCATCATCTTTCAAACAAAGAAAGATAAGGATTGTATTTCTTTCCCTTCTTTTACAAAAAGGCACGTTACTGTTTGGGAGTATTTTCTTAAGAGGGATGTGTAATGAAAGTTTTACAATCAGTGCTTTATAACCATGTTAATCTACTAAAACATCATAAAACCCTTTAAGACACCTTAATGCAATTAAGACCTGTCAAACTTGACATCCTACACACAAACCTACATTTGCCACATTTGTGCATTGTGTATTGAGATGTAAAGATGTAGGCTTGTATCCAGTCATCTTAACGAGTAAAGACATATTTGAAAGTCGGTCTGTATACGTACATCCAATAAATTCTCAGAAGGATGTAAACAGTCTTACAAATTTCAAAAGAGTCTGAACAATATGGGCTCTATTTTAAACAAACATAATTGTTGCATACATTAGGAGAGAATATGTTAGGAACCTGGTTTTCTTAGGCTAGTGTTGGCTTGTGTTTAACCATAACTAAGACATGACAGTTGCAGCAATGAGATCTGCATAATTTTGTCAAATGCTTCACAAAATCCTCCAACTGGCATTCATTTAGTACTAAATAGATTTCTTTAAAGGCTTACAGTAATAATCCTTATCTGAACCCAGTGAGCCAAGATTCTCTTTGAAGATAAACATCTTATCTTCTCTCTATTGATTTTTTTATTCAGGATTTCAGCTTTTTCACATTCACAGATCTGTATTTGCATCTCAAGCAGATTGACTGTGCTTCTTTTAAAATCTGAATGTTAGTACATTTGAATGAGTGGGAAGTTAAAGAACACTGGATTTCAATCAAATCAAATCGGTGTTTTCCTTTATTTGTCTCTGCTTTCTTTCCCTCCACTTGGCCCCATATGCTCATGGCTTCAGTAAAACCTTTCTGGTTTGCCTCCAGCAAATTCCCCTCCCCCTCCCAAGCTTCTCCTCCTCGGATGGACATGGCACGACATTGTGGCCATGTGGCCAGCAGGAGGCTGTATTTAAGTCGGGGCAGCCCTGAAATGGGCCATAAAACCTAGCCAGCAAGTCTGGCTCCCCGCAAGGCAACGGATCCTAAGCACTCATTGACAGGACTCCAGTATGTGGCTTCCAAGAGAGCCGCAGAGAAAATAATGCAAGAAACAAGACATAGATGAGGTGCAGACAGGGACAGTTGTCTGGTCTCAATAAACAGGCTGTTTTATAACTGTTTATTTCAATCCACAATGCAGCTTTTTTACACTGGTAAAACCTTTTTTTTTATTGAGACCACACGTCAACCATAAAATCCATCCATCCATCTATCAAAACAACCTCTGTTGAAATACTGTACATTCTTAATAATAGTTTGTATTTAAATTTAATTGATTTTTTTGTGCATAAAAGTATTATTTTTTTAAAAGCAGCAAACATGAATCAGGAAAAGTATGTAATTTTGTAATGAAAAATCTATTGGAATCCTGGTGCTAGTTTAATATTGTTCTACCATTATTTAACAAGTCCTGTAATTCTTTTCTGTCAAAGGCAAGGGAAGCCAAAATCCAATTGGCTCACTTTTCTTTTTCTCCCCATTTTCTGTAATGATGGACTGCCTGTCTTGTGCTGACTGGGTAGTTTAATGCTCTCTATAACAAAGTTATAGGTCAAATAGGTCAGACTATCTTCTATTGTAGTTTCTCAAAGCATTTGGCATCCTGAGGTGAATGAAGCTGCATAGTCTAAATAAGATTAAGCTACATTTTATTTGATCATTGCATTAGCAGTTGTGTAAATTTTGTGAAAACAAAGAGATGCTTGATAGCTAGCCGGTGGTATCCATGTCAGCCACTTATTATTATGATCCAGGTCACCTTGGTGATGAGTAGACTTGCAGTAGGAACTAATCATTAAAGTATGTTTTTTATTTATTATGAAGAAACTTTCATAAGTTCTCATAAGTACTCCATGTACTGCTGTAAGTAAAACAAAATCTTTGACTAAAACCAAACTTGGTTGTTTTGCACAGTTTCTGTTACCAGGGATTCTAGGGGCTCCCCACACTCACTCTTCGTTTAATTGACTTTGGCCTGCAGGAGCCTTGCGTCCATTCATCCCCTTTTTGGGCAGAGAAGAAGACGGGAGGAGGAATAGAATGTGAATAGAGGCAGCATCAAAAACTGCAGAGTGCAGCCCACTAGAGCTGCCCTTGTTAGTTTGCTCATGCTCTTTGTTCTCCTTTCAGCCCTTCTGGCTGGCTGTCTTCAAACAAGCCGTTTTGGGGTCATGATTTTTGACGAGCAGCGTACATCAAATATGGTGGTCTTCTTTATTAGAGTTAGGGTGGAAACATGTGTATAAGTAATGCTGATAATGTGATGATTGGGTGTGCACTGTGTTTTTAACGCGGACGTTTGGTGGCCAAGTCGCCATGTGGGACGATGCCAGGTGGATTGTCCAGGGTTGACAAGAGAGCAGGTGTCTATTAGATACAGAGCAACAAGGAGGGGGAGCAGGGGGGGTTGGATGAGGATCATAAGAGCTTCTGGCATCTGCCTTACCTGCTGCCTCCCCTGTAGTGCAGAGCCAGTTAATGGAGAGAAAAAGAGGAGTTAGAAAAGGAAAAGAGACAAAGAGAAGAGCGGAGAGCAGTCTTGTAAAGGAGGCAGCAAGTGTGTGTTAGACCTTTTGTAAAGGAAGCCATTCATGCCATGTTTTTAGAGCTCTCCCGTCAACTTGCTGTTGTATTCCTTATTCATTGTGGTTACGCTGATTGTAGTTTATTGTAGTCTTGTGAATACATTCTTACTTTAAAATGTGTGTGTTCTGTTTAGTTGCAGGAGAGAAAACTTCACAAGAGTTCAGTTTTGAGTTACTTTAAGTGAAAGGTGGTCAAAGTTTCAAGTAATCCTTTTTTAGATGAGCATTACTAAAATAAGAACCCTACTGCAACTGTTGCCTTATCGTCGACTTAGATTCAAGATCTGCGCAATGCAAATTTAATCATCTAAAAACATGTATACTAAAGCTTCCATGTAAAAAATAGATTCAAGACTGCAAGGAGTTGGAAGCAGATGCTGTGTGGAGAGTCATTGTTTGTACTACTGTTATCTCTTTGGAATTTCAAGGAAACTAAACTTTCATTAACTATCAAGTGAGAAATCACTCTAACCTTCTTTTATTTTGCATTATTGTCCATTTGATTAATTTGCTGAAGCTCACCTTGGATTGAGGATTTCTCTGAAGATTTTTATGTCTTATCAAAATTTTAATTTAGGTCTAAGCCAAATGAAGTAACTCTGTTCCTAAACCGTGAGTTTCCTCCATGTTTTATTTTTCTGGTTCAATACATCTTAGTCATATAAATGGTTCATTAAGAGGCCTCTTTATTCCAAGTAACATGGAAATAGAAACCACACTGAAACCTTTAGTTCCTTTCAATTAATTGATTTTTAACAAAGTTTAGCAAGTACTTTGGAAGAACTTTTTAGCATAAAGTCACTGGTTTAACTTCAAAGTAATCCCATGACAATGTAAATCTAATAAATACAAGTCCAGATTTCTCTCTTGGATCCAGAAGTATTCTGGTTGCCCCAGTCCTCCAAACACTAACAGGCAGTCACAAGTGAGTAAGCTTTGGATGCATGCAAACAGTCATGCGGCAAGCCAAAGCAAAATACTTGACAATGGTAATGTGTGTAGGGGGTGGGGGGTGTACATTATCATTGGACAGAGCATTGAACAACTGTCAGAGATGCAGTCGATGTCATTTGTCATGTCTCCCCGGGGCTTTATGACAGGGCTGGAAGCTGGAGGCCAAGCGGCTGAACCACCCATCTAGTCCCAGCAGATGTGTTTACCGCCATTCGCCATGGTTGACCATCAGGCAGCGGCAGCTGAGCACCAGAATATCAATACCGTTCAGACTCTGCCGTTCCCCCTGGGACTATCTACCAAGGAAATAGGGCTGTCCCTTTTCTCTTTACCGAAAGAAGGATAGAAAGTCTTTGCCACCAAGGAAACCAACAAAAACATGACAGAACACTAGTTTGAATCTGTTCAGATTGACATTTGGAAACCCAACACCTGAGGCGATTTTTTTTTTTTTTTTTTCCAGTTTTGGCTGCAGGAGAGAGACAGACACGTCCATTGAAGGGCCATCTGTGGGGTGGCATGGAAAAGAGAAACAGTAATCCTTTTGTGTCCATCATTCAGAGAGTTGTTTTCGTAAGAGAGATGAAGAGGGTTTGGAGTGTAAGGAATAAATGATTGTGTGTTTCTCCTCTTGTTATATGATACCTGAAGTTAATCCTCCAAGTGAATGACAGAGGTGTACATTCAAACAAACTGGTGCTTAGTTGAGGTGGTAACTGAGCTGGGATAAGACTTTTATCCAACAGTAGAGCAGAATAATTCTTCTTTAAGTGGTTGTAAAGTGTTCAATCCATTTGTAGACATTTCTTTCTTCTGCTTATTCTTGCCTGGAGCTCTCAATGTTGGTTGTGAAAATGGCCAGAAAGCCTCATGTCAGTGGCTCTGGATCAGTTCACTCTTAAGAAATAAAATTTCATCCCATTCAACTTTCATTTTATACCTGTAAATAAACCATTTCATTCCCAACTACTGTTCTCGTGGTGGTCAGAAAAACATTTAAATCTCATTTAACTAAGTGGTACTAATTAATATTTGGGCCAGCTGATTCTTAAGAAATCTAACAGATTATGGCCACTGATCAACATGCCGTCTTGCAGAATAATTCAAGTAATATAACCAATTTTTTATACAGTTGACCAGGAGTAGATTATAGAAATTAACACAATGTTCCCCTGTTAGTAACAAAACAATCCACTCTAGACATAAACCTCCCATACCAAAACAACCAAAACTGCAAAGTTGCCAAATGGCAAGATTGTCAACACCCCATGCAAACATGATAATGGAATAAATTGGGCTGCTAGTCATTGCGCCCTTTCGTCCTTCTGTATTTCTACTTTTGAACCAAACAAAAGGCAAACCAAATGACGCCCACTGCAGAATGTTTTTTTTCACTGACCATGACTTTACCATTTATCTATAGGTCATAAAATACTGAACTATAGTATAAATCAAAACTTATATTCCATGACGTAGGTACATTGATAATGTGTAGACATGAAATTATGGTTTAAATTGGCAATGGGGTCAATTGACCCCGAGCCGATAAATTCAGAAGATGTGTTTATGGTAAAAGTGCAAGTTACCTCTTGTTGGAAGTGAATAATGGGACCTAATTGAGCTGTAACATGCTGGATGATTGCCAAACTGTTGAACTGAAAAACTCTCCCCATCAGAAGGCGCTCTACTGAGAGGGAGATTGCTGTTAAAACCCTGCAGGACATTCTCACACAGACTTGTATTAATCTATAAGCCACACTTAGATCAGGTTGCATTTAATTGATGGGAAGTTGCAAGTTGCCTTTACCTGCAAGTGTGATGTGTTTGGTTTAACTGCACCTGAGCGGCCTTTTCTGTCAGCTAGAGCACAGACGTGTTAAAGTCGGATCAATTCTCCAGAGAAGCTGCACAGCCTGTCTCCTGGCACCTGCCTCACGAAGAACAGGCAAGAGGAAAAGAAGGGAGGATGAGGAGGGGGAGGAGGAGGAAAAACCCAGCTGCCTCTGTGCCTGAGCCCCGTGCTGCTTTTAAAGGAGCGGGAGGGAGAGGAGGGAGACTGCTGGCACCATCTGTACACGTCTTTTGTATTCCAGCCCTCGTCTTTACACAGAGTGAGGCTGGTGTGCTCAGTGTTCAAATGAAAGGATAGGAGGTGCCTTTTGGGGGCGGGGGTGGTTGCAGCGCACTTGTGTGTCGATGCAGAGACTCGGCGTCAGAGAACATCTTGTGCCCTATTTATTTGTGCACTGTACAGTGTCAGTAAAGCTCGTACTGTGTGTGCAAGCAGCCATGTGTGGCCACATACCTGGGTTGCCAGGTTTGTGACGGCAGTCAGCGGCTTTTGTTTGCTCAGCCCTCCTATCAACCCCATTAGCCTGGTGTCTCCTCTGTCAGTGACTCACTGAAGTCTTTTTTTATTGTGAAGGCAGGATGTGCAAGGCAGACCATGTGTGTATGTTGGCGTGTAGATGCAAGGACAGCCTGAACTCTCTGCTGTCACACTGAAGTGACTTTTTTTATTATTATTATTGCATGAACTGCAGCTAAAGTCACTCACCCATCCACCCCTCCAGGCCCTGAAGCATAAGGAGAGGTTGCTACCTTCCTCTTAGATTGAATCCACTTCCCTTTTTCGTTTCTGCTGCTTCAGACAGCAGCTTCATAAAATCAGAGGGAGTAAAGCACTCACTTTTGCTTTATGTACAAAGCAAAAGTGAGTGCTTTGTACATAAACAGTCACTGCAGAAGAAAAGCATGTGATGATCCAACAGGCTATGTTGGCTGTCAAACTGTGTGGTAGGTGGGTAAGTGTGGTAGACAAAACAGAGTCAGGGTGAACTCTAGTGGCCATGAGGAATAATTACAGCCATGATTTATGTTATTTCCCTCTATAAATTAGGTCTGCAGTTATGTTTTTTTTTACTGTTGGAGAGATTTGGCTTAAAAAGTATTAAGGATGTAAATAGAAGTTTGTAGAATATATTTTTCTTGCTAATTGTGATAAGACATTTGGTGAGCAGAGTCTTACGATTTATAGCAAAATATCCACATCCTTTGAGCTGTTTCACATCTAATATTATAACCACAAATGTCTGTGAATTTTATTTGGCTTTTAAGTGACAGAATAACACAAAGTTGGGAAAATGATACAAAGATATTTTTTTTTCTACAAATAAAAGTCTCATAAGTTTGATGTGCATTTTGTATCCCACTCTCTTATCTGTAATCACATCATTTGTAATTATTTACTGAATTAACTTTATTTTATATTTGGCAAATGTCTAATTTTCCAACATATATGTTAAAATATTGTTTTGTGTTTTAACACAAATTTTAGATTTTTGTAAATTTGTAAATAGTTAAATAGTGTCATAGTTTAGGATCTTGTTTGATACGTTTTTAGGCAGTTGATGGTCAGCTATATTTGCCCAGTGTTGTAGTTTCTTTCTCTCATAAAGCTATGATCCATCATTGAATTTCATTGGTGTTGAGCTTCTCATTGAGGTAAATAACATTCTAATAGTTTAAACACTAACGAACTGCTTATTAGAAACTTAATTTCAGTTTACGCAGGAGTTACTCAGACTGATATGTCTGATATCTAATTTTGTTTTTAGCTCTTTGTCGCTGTTTTTTTGTTGTTGTTGTTTTTTTTCCCACCCTGTCCTACATATTCTGTCCTTCTGTAAGGAACCTGACTGGAAGGAGTGTTTCCCATAGTAGAAAATACTATCATGTGTTGACCAGTGCTGTCAAATTCTCTTCTTCTGCTCTCTCTCTAGCTCTGTTGTCTTCGTGGTGTGAGGAACTGGGACGGCTTCTCCTCCTCCGTCACCAGAAGAACAGGCAGAACGAACCTCCGGGAAAAGTGCCCATGCAGCCCCCAATGAGCTCCATGAAACCAGGCCTCTCGCATGGGTTGGTGTCACTTTGCTGTTGCCATTAACACATTATATGCATTAATGTTGTGTCAGCTGACAGACCATGCTAGTCGAGAAATTTCTACTAGCCATATGGATTCAACATAAGTGATGTGTTTGTGTTGCCCCTCTGCAGAGATGGTTCTTTCCCCTACGACTCAGTTCCCTGGCAGCAAAACACCAATCAGCCTCCGGGTTCGGTGTCTGTGGTGACCACCGTCTGGGGCGTGACCAACACGTCACAGAGCCAGGTAATATTCTTTCCCTGCAAGAAGTACTGTTTGAGTTGGATCTCATCTCATGTTATCAAAACCTGAGTTTATGTCGTTTTCCAACAGGTGTTAGGGAATCCCATGGCCAACAACAATAATCCCATGAATCCTGGGGGTAATCCTTTGACCTCAGGGATGTCTGGTAGCAATCCGGGTATGAACTCTCCTCAGTTCACTGGTCCACAGCAGCAGTTCCCCAACAAAGGCAACTCAAACCAAGGCTACATTCAGCAGGGGATGTATGGACGACCCAACTACCCTGGAGGTGGAGGTTACGGTGGCAAGTAAGTGAACTCTGGACTTTTTACATTGTATTATTTAGAAAATGGAGCTTGTAGTAACTTTTATTGTGTTGTTCCTTGGCAAAGTTACCCAGGAGGACCAAATGCTGGACCTGGTGGGATAGGCATCCCTCCGAACTCTCGTAATCCGTCGGATTTTACCCAACCTGCTGCTGCTGCTGCAGCCGCCGCTGTTGCCGCAGCAGCTGCAACCGCAACTGCCACCGCCACAGCAACTGTAGCGGCCCTGCAGGAGACTCAGAACAAGGACATGAACCAGTACGGACCGGTAAGAGAAAGTTTGCTTCTTGGAGCAAGAATAAAACTCTTCAATTCACATTCAAATCAGTTGTCTTTTTAATCTTAATTATCTATGCATTTAAGTACATTTCTTTCATTACTGACTGTCCCAACACCTGGGTGAAGTGGATATAGGCACATTACTGAACATCTACAGTTAAGGGTGGATAATTCTATAACAAAATAAAAAACTCATACAATAAAAATAATTAGTGTTTTGTCCATACTTTTATCGAACTTACATGGTTGTATATTTCAAGAAGTAATAATTTAATTAGCCTATGTTCTATTAAGAAGTTTATAGGTTTCAGAAAATAAGCTGCAAGTTCAATCAAACCATCTTCTAAGTTATTAAGCATCTTCCAATACCGGTGTAGCCTGGTAGTTTGTAAATTTAATGAAAATAACCTGGATGTTTCATTAAAAGGAATGAAAATTAGACTTTAAGTCCTGGAAAATACCTCGTAGGTTCCAGAAGGCGCCCTGTAAGGTCAGTGCTAGTGGATTAAAAGATGTGGAGGGAGTTCCAGAAAGTAATTTGTAAGTTCAGTGAAAGTAGCCTATAAGTTCTGGGAAAGTACAGGCAGTGTTATTCTGTGTCTTTTCTCTTGCTTGTCAGATAGTTTTGTCTTTTACAATGTATTTTTAAAAACAAACATTTACTACATCAGAGATGGTGGATTGAACCCATTTTGTTTTCCAGATGAGTTCCTCTTTCCAGATGGGACCAAACCAGGCATACAACAACCAGTTCATTAATCAGTCAGGACCCCGTGGTCCTCCATCTTTACCTGGAAACCTGGGTGCAGGCATGAATGCATCGAACATGAGTGGGCCTCCAATGGGAATGAACCAGCCCAGGGCCCAAGGCATGGGGCCATTTGGGGCCCATGGCCAAAGGATGCCCCAGCATGGCTATGCTGGACCCCGACCTCAAGGCATGGGTATGCAGAGCATGAAAAGACCATACCCAGGAGAGGTGAGTGGTCTATTCAACACCCGCTGTGATATTTATCTGCATTTTGTGTGCTGAGTATTAGTTTTCATCCTCAGCCAAACTATGGTGGGCAACAGTATGGACCAAACAACCAGTTCCCCAACCAGCAGGGGCAATATCCCACCCCCAATGGCTCGAGACCACTGCCGTCCCCCAGCTACCCTGGGCAGAGGATGCCAGGACAGCAGCTGCAAGGCCAATACCCTCCACATGGCGGTCCCATGGGCCAGTACTATAAGGTGCTTTTTGCTAAAAATGTGATGATTAATAGACCAAAACATAAAATGTTGTGTTATTAATCTGATTAATCTAATTGCAGCAAGAGCCACCATTCAATGGCCAAACAAATAACTTCTCTGGGAGTGGATACCAATATAACCAGGCTAATATGAATGGGGTAAGTGAGCTTTTATTCCACTGACTAATTTTATTACTTGGCCCATCTTCCAATGAATATCTAACTTAAGTTCAACTGTTTTCTGCTTAGCCTCCTAGACCGGTGGGCAACTACCCACACTCACCAGTGCCGGGTAACCCCACCCCACCAATGACTCCGGGCAGTAACATCCCTCCATACCTGTCGCCAAACCAAGATGTGAAGCCACCTTTCCCTCCAGACATCAAACCAAATATCACTGCCCTTCCTCCACCTCCAGGTCAGTTACTGAAAAATCTGAAATGAGGGAAATAAAGAATGTCCCAAAAATTTTTTTACAGCCTGAATGCTCTTGTCTCCTTGTCCTCGATTTCAGCCAGCCACAATGAGGAACTACGACTGACGTTTCCTGTGCGGGACGGGGTTGTGTTAGAGCCCTTCAGGCTGGAACACAACCTGGCTGTGAGCAACCATGTCTTCCACTTACGGCCCTCTGTGCACCAAACGCTGATGTGGAGGTAAAACTCCATGGAACTTTAAATCTTCATGATTTCTCTCTGTATCTTGGAGTTGCCAAATCACAAGATAATTTTAACTTTTGCCCATTAGCATTTTACTGGCTAAATCCAAATGTATTCACAAACTAAGAAAGGGACATTTTACTACCTGTTTGGCTTTCAGACAACTATAAATTCAGGTTGAAATCCACCCATAGTCCTTAAACAGGGTCTACAATGCCAAACAAATCACTACAACTGCCATTTTAAGGATTTTTTGCAACAAACCAAAGGTCTTGGAGTTCAGAAACCTTGCTTCAACTAACTGAGCTTTAGTCTGGGACACACTACTCTTTACTTTATAGATTTTGAAATAGAGCTGATGTTAGCTATTAGACGCCATAAAAGCAGTGAAATGGCCCAATAACACACTCTAAAACATTGTAGCTTATTTTAGCATTGTGTGGTTTCATTATTGTGGAAACCTATAAATAATAACATATTTCCATTCTGGTAGGTTCCAGGTTAATACTTCGCACTCAAATGCCCAGCATGTTACAAAAATGTAGGAAAAAGTTTAAGAAACTTGAGTTCAGGAAGCATAGAATTTTGTCTCTTAAATTGTGTTTGTTTGCAGGTCAGACCTGGAGCTGCAGTTTAAATGTTACCACCATGAAGACCGTCAGATGAACACTAACTGGCCGGCATCGGTCCAAGTTAGCGTCAATGCCACACCGCTCACAATAGAGCGTGGCGACAACAAAACATCGCACAAACCGTTGCACTTGAAACATGTGTGCCAGCCGGGAAGGAACACGATCCAGATCACAGTGACCGCCTGCTGCTGTGTGAGTAAACTGAAGTCCAGAATGAGCAGGAAAAGAAATCTAATATAACATTTTCTGATAATAAAAAAATCAATTATATTTTATATTAGATTTGATCATTTTTATGAGTGTTTATCTCCATAATTCATGAAACTGCTTAACTGCAAGGAAAATAAAACTGCTGTGCATGAAATGGTTTGTTTATGGCTAAGAAATGTAAGTACATAGGAACAAAGTGGCAATGTGTTGTAATGAGAGAGGAGCATGAATTGACCTGGAGGCATTCATAACTTGTGTACCTGAGAAGGATGTTGGTGATAGTTACCACAACGTTTCCTCCCACAGTCGCACCTGTTCGTGCTGCAGCTGGTGCACAGGCCGTCAGTCCGCTCCGTCCTGCAGGGTCTCCTAAAGAAGAGACTGCTGCCCGCAGAGCACTGCATCACCAAAGGTATAATCCACTCTCCCATAAGCTGCACCACAATGTCCTAATTCATGATTTCTCTCTGTATCTTGGAGTTGCCAAATCTCAAGTTAATTTTAACTTTTGCCCATCAGTATTTTACTGTCTAAATCCAAATTTAGTCACAAACTAAGAAAGGGACATTTTACTACCTGTTTGGTTTTCAGACAGGCAAAAAGTATAAGTAGACTTTTTGCTTTAAACATTTTTCCTCCTTCTTTTCTCTCTAAAGTCAAGAGGAACTTCAGCAGCGTGGCAGCGTCAACAGGGAATGCCACGCTCAACGGCGAAGATGGAGTTGAGCAAACAGCCATCAAGGTTTCTCTCAAATGTCCGATCACTTTCCGACGAATACAACTTCCAGCAAGGGGGCATGACTGCAAACATGTTCAGGTGAGATGGACGTTGTGAAAAATATCATAAGCAAAACAGAAATTTTTAAAGTATCTGATTAAAGACATGATTGTTTCCTTTGTTCCAGTGTTTTGATTTGGAATCATATCTACAACTGAACTGTGAGCGGGGAACGTGGCGATGTCCAGTATGCAAGTACGTTTTCTCTCTTTAGGTCCACAGTTGATTTATTGTCCACTTAATTGTCTCTGCATTCAGATGGAAGACCTCTTAATTACTCTTATCTCTCCATAGTAAAACAGCGTTGTTAGAAGGACTGGAAGTCGACCAGTATATGTGGGGAATACTGAATGCCATTCAAAAGTATGCAGATTTAAAGACATTTTACTGCACAAATGAGCTTTTCCCACTTTTTAATTCCCTAACCATTTGACTCCAACTGTTTTCCATCAGCTCTGAGTTTGAGGAAGTCACAATTGACCCAACGTGTAGCTGGCGACCTGTGGCGATCAAATCTGACATCCACATTAAGGAGGATCCAGATGGACCACTGGCGAAGAGGTTTAAGACGATGAGTCCAAGTCAAATGACCATGCCCAACGTGATGGATATGATCGCTCAACTCGGCCCTGGACCTTCACCGTACCACTCGATGCCCTCGGGGCAAGGTGTCAACAGTAGCGAATATGGCAGCCAAGGTAGTAGGTCTTATGCAGCTCTAGTGTGCAAAGATCATCCAAACCTATATGTGTGTTTACATTTGTTATTCTGTTTTCAGGCAGCAATTACCAAGGACACGGGAACTTTGACTTCCCCCACGGCGCTCCAGGTGGTACGTCAATGAATGACTTCATGCACGGTCCTCAGCTGTCTCACCCACCTGACATTCCGAATAGCCTGATGACACAAGACAAACCCTTGTCCCACAACATGCCTGACACAGTGAGTCCTCCAGCCGTTGTTCTTCTATTGAAAGTCCTGAATTTTCTATTTCACTTTTATTTGCATGTTCTTAATTAAGATGTCAAAATGACGTGTATTATCCATCCATCCATTTTCTTTACACCCTTGTCTCTAGTGGGCTCAGAAGAGGTGCTGGTTGATGTGTACTAATTTAATTTCAGATTTGTGTACCAGGCCCTTCTTTTTAAGTAAATTTAGCACAAACTTTGCAGTCAATGAAAAATAACCAGTTGTTTATCTCTGTGTTTGCTTGTACAACATGTAACTAAGATTTTCTGTACAAAGCAAGATTTTACAACTAGCTTCCTGCCCATGATGGAGCAACACAGATGGGGTCACAGGGAAAAAAGAAAATAAAAGACATCTTTCAGATGCACATCAAAGATGAGGGTGATGGCATTGAGGCTTTCAGCCTCATAAACCTGGTGCTATCACAGAAAATAAATAATAGAAATATTGAGAAAAAACTGGGTCGGTAGAGTTTGAGTGCATAATATTTTCCATTGATTATTAGTGATTTTGATACTATTGAACATGCAATTTTTTAGTAAATTATATTATTTTTTTCCAAAATGGATACTCCTATTACATATTTCATTATCTTTCTAAAGATGCCAGTCCCAGTTCAGACAAATGTTGTTTTTTTTATTTAAATCTCTCACATTTGTGAATAATTTTGAACTCAACTATTACTAAATTAATTTGTATGGAATTGTAATTGAACTTACAAAAAACTGTTATTTGTATGTTCAGTGCTGAACAGAGTGCCGTTTTCTGTGTGCTTTTGCGATCTGCTATTAAGTGTGCTCACAATATTTCAGACTTTAAGTCAATTCTTACCCTATCTAAGTTAATTTACTGTAATATACTTTAACAGTGGGAGAAGTTTTTCAGTTTGTGAAATGTCATAATTTACAATTTGAAAATCACAGACTGTAAAGCACACCCCAAGGTTAACTTATTTTTTATTCTTAATAATCTAGAAAATATATTTATTTTAGTGCTGAGATACTGAAAGGCTAATAAGAGATTGATCTGCTGGAAAGCAGGATTTTCACATTACAATGAGAATTATAAGTCTGTTCCTTGCTTTGTATTTTTTGTAATATTGGATGAAAGTGGATTGCTTTCATTTAAAACAATGATTAAGCTAGTCTAGCAATACTCCAAAATTACCTAACTAGCATCTTGAAAGTCATATTCGTCACATCCCTCTCTGAATCTCTACAGATACCTCATTCTGCCGGGCCTGAGCAGACGCACGGGCCACTGCAGCAGAGCTTACATTCATCTCCGCACCCCGGGAGCCAATCAGGGCAGCAGCTACACCACAGCGGCCCCCCTCAGCCCTCACGGCAAGCACCGCTGCCTCAGCAGCAGCAAGCACAGCAGCAACAGCCCACCGCCAACAACCATCCCCACACCGACCTGGCCTTCAATCCCTCCAGCAGTTTGGACAGCCAAGCAGGGTCGGACATGCCCGAGCCTTCGTTAGATGTGAGTTCTGGAAAACCCGCAGATACAGCACATTCCCCTTGAGCTTTTACACATTTGGTTGCATTATAAAAACTAAAAGTTAATTCATTTTATTGGGAGGTTGTGAGAAGTTTCTTCAGCTAATTCTTGCAAATCTCCTTTTCTGTTTTGCAGCTTCTCCCTGAGCTCGCTAACCCAGACGAACTTTTGTCTTATCTGGATCCCCCAGACCTCCCCAGCAATAGCAACGATGACCTTCTGTCGCTCTTTGAAAACAACTGAGAGGCTTTCAGACACCCACACACATAAACTTTTACCGATCGCCTGAAGCTTCCCTGAGAAACCGTGGCACTCAGTACTTGATCAACACAAAGATGCACTCCCTTTCTCTTCTTCCTCTTGTACAATTTACATTCGCCAGCGCAGATTGACTGCAAAGAATCTCAAAGAAACTCAAAAGACACGGCAGGATTTGGTGGAGCTGCCACGCCCTCCACGTCCTGTGGTGACACCCTTGACTGTGCAGCTATAGTTGATTTTATTTTTACACCACACACATGTACGTGTGCTCACTAGTAACATGTTGTAGCATTTTTAAAATACTTTTCTTTGTTTTCTTTTGAAGCTAAAAAAAAAAAAGAACTCATTGTATAAAGCAGAAAAAATAACTGAAAAAAAAACTGTGCTCTCTGGCCAGTGTGTGTTATGTTTTGTAGTCTGAGAGGCCACAACTTCCTGGTGTCACTGCTCCATTCCCTGACTGGTCTGGTTAGTCGCACTGTTTTGTCCATTACCTAAAAGCACAAGAAATTTTAGCACTGCAAAAAACGAAACAAAACAACAACAAAAAACATCCTTACAATAAGGAATGAGATCAGTTTTCTATACATTTGCTGCCAGCGTTTTAAAAAGATTTTTGAATTTTTGAAAGAGATTGGCTTCCATTTTGTCTACAATTGTGCTGTGTATTTATTTCAGTCTGTGAAGTCTGACTGAGGTAGGGAGCATTTGAAGCCTACAATAACAGAAAGTATGTACTTGATGCCTGGTCATGATGCCTCTTTTACAAATGACTGATTTGTTTCTTAAAAGAAAAACAATAGATAAAAAGAAAGATTGAAGTTCCTGCCATGTTATCTGCTTCCATCTGCTCTGCATGAGCCTTATTTTCTGTATTTTCGTATCATTTCACCTCTCCTTAAATAATGTGCTGTTGAGGTAGTCTTCAAAGTGCATGTGTGCCAAGCCCTTTGTCAAATAGTGTTTTTTCTCTTTGTCAAATTTGTTTTGATTTTATTTAACACTAACATTGAAGGTATCAGTGGTACATCTGTCATGTATCTGCTGGTTGTTCTTTATTTTTATTTTCCTTTGCTGCTGCATAATTACGCTGTCCATCGTTATTTTTGAGAAACTGCTCACCAAAGCTAGAGGGATGAGAATGAGAATGTTTGTGTTTGCTCGGTCCTGTGTAAGGCTGCGTGTGCATGGGTGCGTCTCGATAAGTTAGAATATCATTTGGATGTATTTCAGTAATTCATTTCAAAATGTGATTTATTCTATAGTTTCATTACATACAGGGTACTTTAGGCATTTATTTTTCATGTTTTTGAATGATGAAAATCCCAAATTAGATTTCACAGACATGGAATAAAGACATGTGGTGACTACAAAGGTCACATTCCCAGCAGAAGTCATGATGGCAGGTCCAACTCATTTCAAAGAGTCTTAGCTTGGCTTTTTTTCCAAATGGTTTTTATGCTGTCTTTTAATTTTGGCCTCATTTATAAACTATGACTTGATGTTTGTTGGCATGTAATCTTTGTTCTGTATCTTTATAGAAGCTTTACATCTATGCAGTTTTCTTGTGTTACAAGCATTAATTTTAAATATATTAATGGAAAGTTTTGTGGAAGGATAAAGTCTGGTGGGAGAAAAATTAATCGTATAATAAATTATTTTATTTTTTAAGTTGAATTACTAAAATACAACAACTTCCTAAAATAATATAATGTATAGAGACGCACATGTATGTTTGTAAGACTGTGTGTGTGTGTATGCGTGTGTGTTTGTGCACAGGTGATGGCGAGACAAGCAATGGTTTCTTCCATCACTGCTGTGATTTTCAAAGCAGTATTGGTGTAAACCTTTTTCGTTGTTGTTTTTTGATGTCATGTTGTTCGAGAAGAGTTGCTTTTCAGTATGCAAATGTATTATTTTTTAAGAAATGCTATTGTACTGTAAATATCATTATGTATATTTTTGTATCATCTTGATAATGTTTGTCGTCGTCCGACCTAACCGCACACGCTCCCCATCAGAGCACCAAACTTCTTCAGCAGTTTTAAACATCTCATAAGCTACACCCTAATGCACGTCGTTCTCGTTTTCCGCCTTTGTGCTCACCTTCCCTGTGTCAGCTCAAGGTTGTTCTGCTCCATTTTTTTCCATGTTCTCAGATGTCAAACTCACACTGAAGCAATACTTTCTTTTCACACTTTGATCCTAACTGATCTCCGCTTCCTGCTAATGAATTTTAGGTTAACATTTGTTCAATGATAGTGATTTTAAAACAAAAGAGATGTGATATCAGCTGGCATTCAGTGTAATTATTGATCTATGTGAATATCATGTTCCTAAATGTCAATACATGGTGGTATTTTAAAGATATATCACAACCATATTTTAAAGAAATTCATGATATTGTTTATATTTTTGTTATAGAAAAATGTGGCTTTTAAAAAAAAAAAAGCATGAGACCATTTACATTTGTATCCCCCTTTTGTTTGTTTTTTGTTTCTCTTTCGTAAATTATTTTGTACTGGTTTTATTATTAATCTGTAAGGCTAGAAATCCAATTTCTTTCAGCTTGATTTGAATTTAACTTTTTTTTAAATTCTATCCGTTTCAGCTCTGAGAGCATTGACATGTTTCATATCCAAACAATAATGAGACACAAAATTATTATTATTTTTTTCTTAATGTATGAATCAATCCGATAAATATTTGTCGTCACCTCATAATTTCTTCTTACTTTCAAGTGAGTCAATTCAGCATTGTAGGCAGCAGGCCAAGTGTGCAGTTCCGCAATCACATTAAAGGGCCATTTCTTTTGGGGGATGTTGTTAAGAAAAGATATAAAAAGGAAAATATAAATAAGAAGGAAAAAAAACAGAGCGGAAAGGGGCACGTTCACAAATCTGGCCTTGAAAGGATGCAGAGGGCAAGGCTTGTTAAATGTCCCAAGGATGTCTGTATATATGTAAATTAACATAGAGACAAGTGAACAGAAATGTATTCATTTTCCTTTGGGAATGTGCATTGTTTCTTCTGAATAATATTAATAATGATAATAATAATAAAAAAAGCTTGCAACACCTCTACTGGAAGTGGCTGACTATGGAAAATCAAACATGTTAGTTTGTGTCTGTGGGTTAACTCGGCATTTTGCCCCCCTTACTTTGTAATATACTTTCACCCTTTTCTGTTTGGGGGAACTGGAACAGCTAGGTTCTAAATATACTATTTAGCCTAAGTGTTCTAGTTTCACAGGCATACGCTGAGGTGCTAAAGCTAAAAAAAACAGCCAGAATAAGGTTACAAACACAAACAGAAAAGCCACTCAGCAGTGCAGAATAATGGTGATGAAAAGAATGGGTCCTGAAGATTGTACCCAAAATCCATAATTTATATATAAAAAAAAATTTGATATCATAAAGATTTGGAAAATGACAACAATCTAAGGTGATTCATGCAATGTGGCCATTGTCTCTATGTTTGTACATTGTATGTACAATCATTTCATACTCCAAACTGGTCAGAAAATAAAGGAACTAATTGTGATTTTTAGTCTTGCAGAACTGTATGTAGTTAGATGATGTGACAGCCTAATATTTATCTAATAAATATGTATTCAAATGATTCCCGCATGCCACTGTGTCTTGTCTTTGCTTCCTTCACAACAGCCAGTTCATAAACAAAATGTGAATTATAAGCATCAAATTTGAAGCAGCACTTTAAAATAAAATTTATTTAAATCCATATCAAGATCAATCTCCAGGCTGCCATAGCCCTTTTCAACATCCCCGCTCTTCCTCCAGATGCTGAAACTCACACCTCCATTCATTGTGCACATTAGTTTCATTATTACAAATGAAGTTAATCTTTTTCACTGTGTCCTGCTTCTGATACTGCATTGGAGATGAAGGAGATGCTTCCCACCCACAACCTTCAGCCTCTTCAACAACTCTTTGAATAAACCTGTAGAAGTTACATTATATTTTCCTTTAGGATTAGCATAAGATTTAATTTGGGGCTGCATGATGTTACCATTTGTAGCACTTCTTCTTTTGAAAATAAAGTGTATCTATCTTTGGCAGGAAATCGCATGCATTAAATTAAATCAAATTATTAAATCAGTATAAAAAGGTCTTCAAACAATATTATCGCTTATCGCAATAATTTTTGAGACAGATAATCGTTCAGCAAAATTTGTTATCGTGACAGGCCTATATGAGATATTCTAAGGAGTATAATGCTTTCTTTACTCATACCTGACTCAAACCATCATATCGTCACCTTCCTAAAATCATATTGTTTTGGGCACAAAAAAAACACACTTGACAAAAAATTATTTAGGCTATTATTTTACAATAATATGTAACATACATATTATTGTAACTTACAATATGTAAGGTTACATATTGTCACCTTATATATTGAAGGTGACAATATGTAACTATAAATGTAGGGTATAATATATTTATATCTTTGTATACAGTGCTGCCTGGGGAAAAAACACACCACAAGAAATTTGTCAAATTCTCCTGCAGATAATTTGATTTTTGACATTTTTAAAATATGGACAATATAGACTTTCTTTGATCTGTAAATCATTATCGGTCAAAGACATAAAAAGTCTGAAGACTGCTACAGACTCTTTACATACAGTTTGCTTCTGAGTATGAGTTGCTGGATGTTTGTTGTTTCTAGATGTAGAATTCTGGGTAATAAGTGAGAAATAATTGTTTTTAACCCAACATTTTTTTTATTTTAAGATTTTGCTTATGAAAATGTCAGCCTCAAAACATCAACATCAATTATATTTGTGCTTGCTGACCAGATCTGGTGCATTCTGGAGTTGTGATTCCGTGCTACAGAAAACTTCGCAGGGCTGCAAATGGCCCCTGGGCCACACTTTGAACACCCTTTCTTCTTTTCTATATTGGCAGATTGGAATCAACTTATAGGCGCATTCTGCCACCTACTGTAAATGAGTATGTAACACCATGAACTGCCACCTACTAATTGCTGTTTTTTAGTTTTGTCATGAAGTAATCTTCATGTTCTCCTTATTTTATTAATTTTCAAATTTTCTTCTATACTCAGTACAATATGTAACTCAGGTAGACCTACCCTCAGTCTCATCATTATTACTTCCCTTCTATTTCTCTCACTAACATTTTTAAGTAAAACTGACTTGACAAATGTATCCCTTTATCAACACCTCCCTTATATAATCTAAACAACTTTGGCGACCTCTTTAGCAGGCGACATGTGGGTTTGTGTTTCCTGTCTCTTCCAGTCTCGCGATAGCCCCGATACCAAGAGCGTACTTACGTCCTGTTGCGAGAGTATCCTCCAATGCTTCCTTCTACATAGCAGTGTGACTTTAGCTTGTTGAGCTGAGTGAAACCGAGTGTGCTGAGTGACAGTAGTTGTTTTAAGATGTCGATTTTGTTAAACAGGTTAAAGTTCCGTTCTCTGGCCTTCACCGCCGCCCGCCTGTGCAGCAGCGGACCGGCAACAGCAAATAAAAACCCCCAGGTTTACTTTGACATTGCCGCAGACAACGAGCCACTGGGCAGAGTGACATTTGAGGTGAGCAGTTAGGAGCTGTACAGTTTCTTTGTTTTGAGTGTGTCAGCGTTATTTACTCTGCTACGAAATATTCCGCCATCTTAAAATCTTTTATTTATTTTTCTAGCTCAACGCAGATGTTGTGCCAAAAACAGCAGGTAGGTGTTCATTTATTTTTTCATTGTTACTTTTTTTTTTTTTAACCTGAAAATCATTATAAATTAAAGTTAGTACAGGAGTCAATATAATGGAATTAAGACATGTAGAAATTGGGCATACGCCTGCTACTAAATTTATGCAGAATTCCGTGATAACATCTAAAGGCGTGCAGGTTTGAACTGGTTGAGTTTGGGTAGAATCCTAAAGACTTAATGAGCACAAATCAGTTATTGTTTAAAACTAATCTGCATCTGCTTTCTGGACCTCTCTTGAGAATGGAAGAAATGACAAATAACTAATATCTAATATTTCTTGTAGAAAACTTCAGAGCGCTGTGCACAGGAGAACATGGATTTGGTTACAAGGGCTCCTCTTTCCACAGGGTGATCCCTCAGTTTATGTGTCAGGTAAGGGTTTTCCTCCCTTTATTTTTTTTTAATTTCCTTTATGTAACCAGGTGGAACCTGTTGAGATCAAGATCTCATTTTCAAGAGGGACCTGGGCAGAAGGCTGCGATACACAGCAACCTGGTTACAAAATAAAACTAATTAGGTTACCTGGTTACAAAATAAACTAATATGCACAAGTGGAAAACAATAGAAAACAATTTAAAAGCAGTGACTCTGTTTAATAGAATGTTGTTGCCTGTTTTTAAGAACCGCTCAAAATAAATCCAATGAAATCAATTCTGACATCTTGAGTTCAGACTGGAGCTGATTCCAGGCTGTAGGAGCCATCACACTGAATGCTTGCTTCCCCTTTTCAGTTCGAACACGTGGCACATTCAAAAGAAAAATTTTATTAGCGTGTAAAGTATGGGAAATAACAGGTCTATGCAAGAGAGAGCTTAAGTATGCTGGAGCCAAGCCGAGTAGAGATTTAGAAATCAGGATCATCAGGTGATTATTTCTCCATACGCTTAAAGGAGGCCATTCAGCTTTTGCATACAACTCACAATGATGTGTCAGACGTCTGCTACCGGTTACAAACCTTAAAGCACAATGATACACAGTATTTAATGATTGAAAGCATTTGGTCAAAGCATTCATATATAAAACATCTCCATAATCCAGAAGTGGCAAGAATGTTGCTGCTACCAATTTACTTTTAGCTTTGAGAGATAAACAAGATCCATTTCGGTGATAAAACCCATCCTGCTGTCTGTAGTTTTTAGTAATTTTTGTTTTATTTATTTTATGTTTTCAGGGTGGAGACTTTACAAACCACAATGGAACTGGTGGGAAGTCAATTTACGGTTTGAGATTTCCTGATGAAAACTTTAAGCTGAAGCACACTGGACCTGGTAATAATGCCGTTTTGTACATTATTCACATTTCCAGGCTTTATTCTCTAGTAATTAAATACAAGAATTTCTTCTAAAACAGTTGTGTTTGACATAAGACATGAGCTGACACGAAAGCCTCAATTTTTGCCATATTTGCGCAATAACTGAAAAAAAGCATTGCATTATCCAACTGCTTCAAATAGTAAAGTATATTCCTACCACTATTAAAATTGCCTGGCATGATTTCTACTGTTGTAATGTGATTTTACTACTATTGTAATGTGATTTTTAAATTTTGCAATTGTGTTTTTCCTGTCAAGCAAATGTTAAAGTTTTAGCCCTTTCCAAACAAATCAAATTGGGTATCTTGCAAATTTGTGGCATTAGGCATAACTTTGCATACTAGTTGATGATCAAAATATTCAACTCTCAGATAGATAAATTATTTTTTTCATGAAGTTATTGATGGACGGGAAGTTAAAACAGGAATTGCTGATCCATTTTCACAGTACATCCAAATACAGGTTAACTCTGCGAGATCATAACTGGAGGTACTTTACACTTCAACTGCTAAAGTGTTTCCTATATAACATCACCTATTTCTGCAATGTGCACTAACAGCCTCTTTAGAAGCATTAAGACCAGAAGTGAATTGGCGACAGCTGTCTACAAATAATTAAAACCTTGGCATTACCATCACACTGCTTCAGTCCAAACAGATTTTCTTACAGGGATTTTTTTAGAAGTGTACTTCTTCATAGGGTATTAATTCCATAATTTCAGTTTCTGTAGCAGGTCATGTCTTGAGATGAACAAGGTAGCTTCTTTTTTTTTTGTCGAAAAACACGAGTGTGTGCATGCACAGTTTTATGTTTCATGTACAACCTGTATGTGAGTGATAGAACGGGTAATCACAAGGGTGTGCTCTGCTTTGTTCAAACAAAGTTTGTAGGAAAACACCAGACATGGACCCAGCCCTGGTTCTGGACATAAACCCAGCCCTGTAATACATCGAAGTGTGTTACATTTTCAATTTACTTTCAGGGGCTTATTTTTAGTGACAGCCGGTATTTATCAGCCCTAAGTCTGCACTGAGGTTCTATATGTTTAAAATGAGACAAAATGGACCATAAATGTTTGGAAAGCGTGTCACTCTACATTTAAAAATGTGTTTTTAGATTGACTTCTCTGTAGTTTTAAACTGCTACACCAGAGCATTAAAGGTGGTCATTTTAACCTTTGTTCTGATAGTAAATAAATGATCTGTGCTTTGTTCTAGGCTAAATATTGAGAAACACAGGGGTAGTGGATAGCAAATAATGCAATGTATGTTAACTATGCTAAAAAAAAAAAAGTACATTTGCAAACTGTTTTCCTTCCTCTAAACTTTCAAATAATATATTCATATGTTGTGGTTTGCAATATATGTTTAGGGTGTCAATGACTACTGCTTAACACATGTCAACTGAGCAGTCTTGACGATTGGATAAGCAACCACATACAACTTTTGTAAAAAAGAAAAATCTTTTCTGACATGAAAACTCAATTTGTGTTTTTTTCTTTTTTTTTTAAGTGCCATAAAAACTTTAAATATATCTGTTCTTAATGCATCTGGATAATTTAGTGGTTTCACATTTTTAAATTGAACTATTAAATAAAAACAACCGAGATGCACTTGAATAGTTCTTGTCATGTTTATTTTTCTCCACTAGGTGGGGGTTGTGTGCAGTTTTCATAAAATTCTGATCATTGGCATGTCTAAATGAAATACTGTGGAATAACGTTTGTTGTATAAATAAGGGAGTCAAAAGTCTAAGTCTAAAACTCTGCAGTGAAAGGAAAAAATGTGTATTTAGCCGTTGATTAAATATTTTCTTTTATATTTTCTGTGTTTTTAGGTATCTTGTCTATGGCCAATGCTGGACCCAACACCAATGGATCTCAGTTCTTTATTTGCACCATGAAAACAGAGTGGTAGGTACAGGAAAACCTCACCAAAACGTTGACAAATAATTTAAGCAGTTTTTTTCTTTTGGGTAATGTCAGACACTCTTCAAGGGGGCTAGCAGAAATACGTTGCGTTCTTTCTTCATCTTTTCTTACAATTTTGGGAGGGTCAATTTTAAGATATCCACAATATAAAATTAACTGTTTATAGAAAATATTTGATGTTTTTAATCTTTATGTCTTTATCCACTTTTCTCTATAAGAGCTTTGGAACGTGACGTCACTGCTCTAGACGTAGGGATGTGAGCGCCATCTTCAGGGGCCATAAATATAACCGACAAAAACGACTGTCTCACAGATATTTTGAATCTAAGTTACTTAAAATTATTTAGCAATGGTACGAACTTGCTGCGTTATTGGATGTAATGTCCGATCACACGACCGAAATGGTAGAAAGATGGAAAACATACTTTCCTTTCACTGTTTTCCTGCCTGTAAACAATGCGAGGGGGCTAAGCTATCAGAGCTAACGAAAAGGAGACGAATGGGTATCAGCGGTGAGACGTCCTGATATTACGTTCTCCAACATCTCAAGATATCTACAAGTTTGCTCCAGACATGTCCATTCTGGTGAGTGTCTAAATTTGCTTTGTTGGTGTTGTGTAATAATGTTTTCCTATGATTTTGTCTGGGTTTACTCAAGTTCAGTTATGTTGAGTTAATTTAAGTGGGTCAACCTTGTTTAGGTTGGGCTTATATTTTTTATGTAGCATAGTCCGAGTTTTGTCAGTGGACATCGAGGTTATTCCATTATTGTGAAGTAAACTATTTTACTAGTATTATCAAATTTACAGTATTAATACTGATGTGTGTTCTGATATGTCCTCTTAAAGGCAAACCGACGTATGAAATGGATTAGCTCAATCCATACTGAATATGGGTCACTGCGAGGTAAACGCCACAACATAGGACCGACATGCGCGTCAATTAAAGAGGCGATGCAGCAAGAGGTAAATAATGAAAACACATTAGCGGAGGCTATAGAAGTTCGAGAGGCTGAGGAGGAAACCCCAAGAGAGGAGCTCAGCAAGGCTGCACACTCTGAAGAGGAACATGAACCATTTGTGTTGAAATATGTGTATAGTTGGAAGTGACTGTTTTCTCTCATTTAATAATTTAATGTGGTAAACATTCATGAAACTTTTGATTCAAGCACTTCAAGTTGCATGTAAACAGGTGATGAAATGAATCACATTTTAAGTCAAAATTTGATGTTTAAAAGATTTCAGGTAATAAACATACATGTAATGAAAGATTATATTTTTTATAAACATTTTATGTGATTAAAGTAAACAATTGTATAATCAAACATTTTGCAGTAAACATTTAATGTAAACAATCGAATCAGATGAAAGAGCCTATCTTTAAACATTTAATGTATAATTAAACAGTTAAGAGTAAACAATAAAGGTGACAAGTAAAGGTTATGAAATAGATCACAGGAAAGTGTGCCTCATGTAATAGCATGAATTACCACGTTTTTGTATCACTTGGTCACAAGGCAAGGCATTTATTTACAGGAGTGTCTGGTTCGGAAATTGAAGGTCCCCAAGTGAACCTGTAAGCACTTGAAGAGGGAGCAGTAGAGAACAGCTGGCCGGAATTAGCGTTCATAAGTCGGATCAACCTTGAGCTAAACGCCCCTTACTGTGCGGATACCCAATATCCAACTTGCAAACAATTTCACTGCTGTCGGTAATGAAAACGGCGGAATCAAGTTTGTTTTGACCTGTGGCCTTTGAAGATGGCGCCGAGCGACTGTGCGAGATGTAAACGTCATACGCAGTGACGTTGGTTCCAAAGCTCTATTGATTACAGATTTCTCTACTTTTGTGCTTTATTTTGATGTTTGGACAAAAAAACTAAAAACCTAGTCGGTGGTGACAAATGCACAAATCTGTGAGTTCTGCTCACACAGATCCAAACTAATGTTCTCACTTCTCGAAGAACCAAATTCTTTGAGACACTTTCCCAAATTTACTTTCAATGCATTTATTTAAATAGGAAAAAGTGTTTGTCCAAAATTCAGGATAAAAAGCAGGTGATGGCATTTACATTTCTTGTTGTGTTCACTTTTAAAGCACTGGAAGGTGAATATTTTTCTCTGGTAAAGGTCTTAATATCCTGCTTCTATTTTAAGCCTGGTATCATCTGACAAAGCAGTGCTCTGATTTAAGAGAGAAATATTTTGTGTTAAGAGAAATGTTTCCCCTTCACTGTTAGCTCAGCTGCACTTCTTGCTTGGATATTTGTAGCAAAAGTATTCAGTCAGTCACACACAGATTTGACAAAAACCAATTTCAAAAGATAATTTTTGCCAAGAAAACAGTTCCAGTCCTATCTACCATTGTCCATCAGACAATATAGATCTAGATATCATGTAATCATCCATATACAGTATGGTACTCATTTCCTGTTGAAATGGTGTTTTCGTTTTTAAAAACCAGAAAGGCCCATAGTGCTTTATTTATGTCTTTTAAGATGCATTTATCCTTGGTATGAACTTTAGAGGTAATTACTTTTCCCCTTATGGTCATGAAAACAGAAAGTTCTGTGAATCATGGTTGAGGACAGTGAAATGACTTCAAAAACTGATCCATTACTCTTCTTGAAGATAGAAGTCTTGGTTGATCACTGTCCAAGACAGCAGCATTAAAACGAAGCTCTTCTTCTCTCAGGCTTGATGGTAGGCATGTTGTCTTTGGCAGCGTGAAGGAGGGAATGGACGTGGTCAAAAAAGTGGAGTCCTACGGTTCCCGCTCTGGGCACACCTCCAAGAGGATCATGATCACAGCCTGCGGAGAGGTCGAGTAGATGCCCATGTGAGGACCGGATTCTGTCAGTCTGCTGTAATCTCAGTAGAAGATACCTTTCATTATTCATGGCACGAAGAGCTACCTCTCTGGTGAAAATGGATGAGTGCATTTCATGTTTCTACAGTGTCATTTGAATGCTGTTGGTTTTTTACTCTGGTACCCTGTGAGGCCCTTCAAATGTGAACATATTCAGTTGTAAATCAGGTTCTATGCATTTTTAAAAATGTATAAATTCAATATTTTGTGAAAGTGTAATTATTTGTTAAATCTTTTTAGCAATACATAATTGAAACAATGATTGTTGTCCTAAAAAGATACTTTTTACTTGAAAAGTGTGAAATAAAGCCAATTACTTCAAAGTTATGAAGTTATTTTGCAACAGTTTTCTTTCGTACATTGCATTATGACAATGGTTAATATAAAATGGCCATCAATATTTACTGCCTTAAATGATTTTACTACAGCACCATAATCTCACAGAAAAATGTAGAAAAAAATATATATTTTGGGAGTTTCTTGCTTTGCTTGAATGGCATGTTCGCTTGTCTTTCCTGTTTTGAACAGTGAGCAAGAGAAATGGGCATCAGTGTCCCATTTCTCCCAATTGAGATTAAGTCATCGGTTGCTAATTGCAATAAATGCTACAACAACAAAGGGAAATTGGGCTTCTTACAAATCTTTAACAATTGCAATAAACACAGAGTGGGGTTTAAATTCAGCAGTGTTGAATTTAAACACTGCTGGAAAACAAAAGCCAGCTAAGTATTTTGCCAAAATACTTGGCTTTTGTATTTTCGCTTTTGTCTGTTAAACTTTATTGGAAAAGTTTACCAGACAAAGAGTCTGGAAAACTTGGCTTTTATTTTCCAGACTCAGTCCCAAATGAAACATTCAGAATTTTTAACATCTGCTTAGTTAAGCGGAAAGTATCACTTCTCAGCCTTGTCACTTGACTCTTTTGATTTTGCTCAGTTTAAAATGAAATTTAAAAATAAAAACAATTCAAAGCAAAGGAAGCAAATTTCAATCAAGCATATGGATATCTAAAGCCCAGATGTAAGATCACATAAATCCAAGAAAATAAATTCTAGCATCCACAGAAATACAGAAGAATGCAAAACTTTTTATATACTGAACCACACAAAAAAAAACACGCACAGCGTTTCAATGTCAGAATACTCAAGGGATTTGTTTATTGTTATTCAAATAAGGCACATTATTTTGAACTTCACATATTTGTTTTATAATTTCTGTAAAATGTGTGATTATTGCCTCACAACATCTGCTGCATTTCAGGTTTTTATCCCTTTTTTGGTCCCAAGCGACAAGTACCATCTTACATCCTATAGGGCACTTTGGTGAGTCTTCCTAGCTCTGTGTCTTCTATATATCCGTTATAGCTTCCTATGTTAATAAAGTATATCATTCTGAAACACCAAGCCGGTGTGTTCCTAACAATCACAGTAAGACTTGACGGTACAGTCAAATATATTCATCTCAAATGTGTAATACGCAGCAAAACATAAAAAAGATGTACCCACCAGTACTGAGAACAGCAGAAACGCATTAATATTGCATACACATCTTAGTAAAGACTTGCATATTTTATACAGAAAACATGATTACATTTACAGTGAATTAGTTTGGAAATATACAAACATGTATAAGACTTTTTGATCTGAAACTCTATTCTGTCATGTAGAAACAGACAGATAATCTTGTTTGAAATTCACAGTAATTCAGTTCTTTGGTAATAGATGAGATTTCACATGAAGATAACAGTCACCTAAAAGAACGCATCTCAATCCACTGAGATGAATTTTTCAGAAAACCTATTTCATGACACTTATGTTAGATTCATTACAGTACAGAAATGATTCATTATTACTTGTTTTAAATGGTAAAATATGGAACGGTGAATGTTTTGAAGGAGTCTGCGCTCAGCAAGGAGAGGCAGAGCGTCCTACTGCACGCGGCGGCAGTAGTAGCCGAGTACTTTGCATTTTTCACACAGGTGCTGGGGATGTTCTTTGCTCTGGTCTGACACGTCCAACCCATCTGGTTTCTCCAGAGGTCTCTGAAAGTAAGAAATCACAAATGTAAATCTTTGGTTCATTGCGTTGCATTTGATCATGCTTCAGCCAAACAAATCCTGTGCACTTTATTGGGATTTTATGGGACAGACCAACGCATAGCAGTGGGAAAATTACAAAATGAAAGGAAAATATTTATTTTAAAAGTAGTGTTGGGGCGTGCCGTGGTGGCGTAGCGGTTAGCGCGACTCATATTTGGAGGCCTTGAGTCCTCGACGCGGCCGTCACGGGTTCGACTCCCGGACCCGACGACATTTGCCGCATGTCTTCCCCCGTTTCCTGTCAGTCTACTGTCATATAAGGGACACTAGAGCCCACAAAAGAAAAATCAACGGGCAAGAGTTTTGACTCAACCGGCCAAGACTACTGATACACTCAGTTGTACAATTTTACCTGCTTGTGAGGGTAAACGTTGATGTGGCACTTGATACACTCCTGTCCCATGTTGGCCCAGGAGTTGCCGCTCATCCACTTCCTCTTGCATTTAGGGCATTTATATTCCCCGAAGCATCTCTTCTTTCCCTGGTACGGGGTCAGGCCTTCACCTTTGGGTCGAGCCTGAAAAACAGTTGAAAAACAGTTGGTAGGAACCTCATTGTTGGATAAATATGTAAAAATGCTGATTTTACAGACATGATACTAAACAGCTTTAGGAGATTAATCTGTTACATAAGTAAAACAAAACATGATTTAATCTATTAAAACAGTAGCATTAAAGCACATTTAATAAATAAGGACTATAAGCTTAAACAAAATGAAGCACTTTGTATCTCTGCTGTTGCAGAATACCAGAACTCATCAGGAGCTAAGTTGGAAATACACTATGCAGCCAACACAATAAAAAGCACTTTTGCATAAATATTGTTTTCTTAAAATAGTACAACAGTGCAGATTAAAAAAACACAACAAGGTACTTAACATCTGATGTACTTTATTCTTCTAATGCATGTCACAATAAGTGATTTGTTAATTTGGGACTCATTTGATTTGAACTTGGACATGAAAATATTCAGAAACATTTTTTTCATCCTCTTACAATCACAAATATGATTATTATAATATTTTTTGTCCGACTAAATGGAAAAAGAAATAAAATGTATGGGTTTCAGGGTAAACTGAGATGGATTACAAAATGCATGCCATTCTTTGTCAAAAACCTTGGAGATCGTGTAGAATTATGCACCACGTTTTGTTGGTTTTCAAACTAGATCACAAGAAAATACATCGCGGTACTTTTTTGCCATGCACTGTAACTGACAGACACTTTCTTTACTGAGCTTCAGTGGGGCCCAGCTGAGAGACATAACCTTCAACAGCTTTGCAAACATTTTAGCTTTTGCCTATGTCCACCTTCCTCTGCAGACTGAAGGACCTGTTTGGTTTCTTTGGACCAGAGCCAATTCAAAGCTCTGTGTGATTGCAATGGGAAGCCAGAGCTGCCCTGTTGGTGGTCAAGAGAGTCAAGTTTTGTCTCCGGAATGAGACGATTATTTATGGTTTCTCAATCGGAGTAAAGGAAACACACTCTGCTTTGATGTCTGATTAAACCTCATGGTTCTGAGCGATCCTTAGATTACACAAAGAGATCTTATTTTGTGGAGGGATTTAAAGTTATGGAAACTTTTCTTTTTCAGAATATATTGTAATTTATTTGTCAGAGGAAAATAAAGAACTTAGGCTTCCCCTTTATAAATAACCCTTCTGCCTCCAGCTGTGGTCCCAGGGGACTGTGAAAGACTCCACAGCCAGAAGGGGGGGCAAAAGGAGGGGCCCCTATGCCATAGGACAAATACCTCTGGGTCTAAGTCATCCCTCCCAACTGGACGTAGTCCCCCAATCAGAATGCAAAGATCTTAGGAGGGAGGAAATAAAACCCAGATGAACTCTACACATTTTGAACATGACAAAAATCCCAAACAGAGCCACAAAAAGAACCTCGTCATGAACACTTCAAATTAAAAACATAAGACTGAATCTGCATCGCATCAAAACATTTTTCACAGCACAAAGCTCTCCTTCCCCCACCCCTCCAACACATCACAGATTATTTTAGTCATTTCCAGGACAGCATCTGCTTAACAAAACATGTCAAGCCTATGACTGCCAGGGCCTCAGCGAAGCCTTTTCAGGCTTGCGCTTGCATCATTCAGCCACCAGGAGGCACTTCAGGGAGGGTCACATCTGACAGAAGATCACACTTTCTCAGGCGCCTGCAGCGACAGTGGACAGCTCATCATCTTCCTGCAGGAGGAAACAGCTTTCACTCTTCAGAGCAAAACAAACAGACTGTCCCTAAATTGTGGAGCCCACGGGGCAACAAGAGCCATTAAACACTGGAGAGTTTATACAGGTTCCATCAAAGATGTCACGTACTGACAGCCAACAAATGAAACTCACACTTTTGACCTGACACAGTGGAGACACTCAAGGAACACAGGGAAAGCTGAATGAAGGAAGGGCTTTTTGTAATTGTAATATAAATAGAAGCAGGATCAGGCATCAAGACACAGTTTCTTGCATAAAAGGGCAATATATATTTTCACGTTTTGTCTCGCTACCACAAATTTCATTGTACTTTATTGGAATGTTCTGAGACGCATCAACACACAGAAGCACATGATTGTAAATGGTTTCAACTTATTTTAAAAAAAGAAGCTAATTTAGTTCAATTTACTCAGATACCTGTTAGTAAAACTCATTACAACTATTCCTTTAAGAATTCACCTAAAAAATAACATTTAGTACTTAAAAAACATATTATTATAATAGTGCTTGGCAGTTAGAAAGAAAAATGTGGAAGTTAATGATTTGAGGATTTAATGAGAACAGAGAATCTTTCAGGGTTGCCACAAGGAGAACAGAAGATGGAAACATGTGAGCATAGTGGAAGAAACAAACAGAAAGAAAAGAAACCAACTAGCCTACATACTGAAGATGTTTGACAGTGACATGGGAACTGGGTGAGTATGATCAGGAAAATGCTGAACAGCTGGGAAAGAATGTTGAGCGGGGAATTACAGCGCACTCCCTGCCTGTTCACAAATTTACCTATTTGCAGACTTTTTTCTGGAACATAGCTTCAAATTATTTGTGGAAAGTTCAGCTACTAGTTCATGTTTTTTTTTTCTTTTGGAGAGATAAGTAAAATATTCAAAAGAAAAAGCAGCTTGGGAAGACATACTACTTTTGTATAATGCTGCCTGACTAATTGTTAGCTGGCATTTGCAAAGCAGCCAATCCCGGAACACCAATCGTTTTTCTTTGGCATTGATTGGTTGTACCTCCAAGAGAGGAGACAAAGAAGATCATGCATGTATGCATCTGTGAAGGTTCCAAATGGTTTCCATTGTGTATTAATGTTAAAGTAGTAGTTTTGGTGTTTGAACTATTAAAATGGGCAGCTAAAAGCTTTTTTTCGAGGAGGGTCTCAAATAATTCAGCTATTGGTGGACGTTTGGGGTCTCTAACCCCCAAATGGAGGGAGTCCAGGGTATGAACAAAAATGCACAGAGAACAGAAGAAATTAAAGAAGCAAGCTCCGAAGAATGATTTGAATACACTAATATCCAAATAACAATAAACAACCCAAAAATGATCAGAATACAAACACAAATGAAAACCAAAGCACAAACAACTGAGGAAATAATTGAAAATTGGAGTATACAGATGATCTCCAGCCAAACTAACTGAGCTTAACCTATTTAACAACACTGGTTAATGTAAAAAGCTGGCAGAAAGACCCCAAAATCTTGTTGTAATTATTCAATAAAATAATATACGTTTGTGGTTTTAACATCACAAAATTTGCAAAAGTTCAATGCATATGAATAGTTTTGCATTGCATTTTAAATATGTTCAGAGTTTAAGAACTCAGGTTGGCTGTTTTGTGCTAAATACAAATACCTGGTAAAACTTGTGCAGCTCAATCATTTACAGGACCTGAAACAAACAAAATGCTTAAATGTTTGGCTACTGAAGACATCTTAGGTGTTTCGTCTTTCTGAGGAAGGCATGACGTTCTGATAAAGGGTAGCAAACTTGTAGCTGCTCCCAATGTTCACCACAAACATAGAAAATGGATTGGACAATCGGGTGAAGGTTGAAAACTTGTGTGATGAACTAACATGGCAAAACAACCACAAATCATATCTGGCGCTTTAAATTAAGAGCAGCAAATATGAAGGGATTTTAAAGCTGCAGCAGATAAAATTGGACAAAATCCATTCAACCCAGTGAGAGAGGCCCAGGAGGTGGTTACCATCATCTGGAAATCATCAGGACAAACAATGGACCCGTCCAAATCCCCCCCTCCGACACACATGCACACCCCTTTCTCTTTAGGTCATTCACTCTCATGCTTCCATGAGGCATTCAACCTGGTTAACAGAGACCCACGGGACACCATGCGGTCAATTACTCAACACTAACAAACCCTGAGTGCTCACTCTCTCTCTCTTACTGAGTTTAATTTGTATCAGACCCCCACAGTATGATGGAAAAACTCAACTATCACTGAAACAAAACTCCACATGAATGCCTGGACTGACATCAGCTGCAGCAGGTCCATCTGTTTTGACTCCTAATCCAAGTTAAATAACAGAGTTTCTATGGCTTTGACAAAAAGTAAATGAACATCAGTTTTAAAATATATATATTTTGATTAATTGTAGACAGATTTTTTTTTAACATGACTCTTAGGCTTAAGAATTGCTACTGGCCCTCATAAATGTGGCTAACTGCAGCAGAATATTTTTTTTTATGCAAAATTATATTTCAGTACATTATTTGAGTGAGGTAAATAAAAATTAATCCCCTATTGCGATATTGTTGGGTTGTCACAAAATAACTTGAGCAACAATTAACAGCACCCCCAACTATTTCTCTAAATTAAATATACCTGAAAATGTATTTGCACTCTCTAACAGGCTTTTTATTTCTGAACATACTGAATTTTAAACATAAATAATTGCCAAACTGGCCATAAATTACTTTTCACACCTTTTCTATAGTTAATGTTGTTAACCATTAATAATAGAAATTTAACAGTTTAATACACCATAACAAGGCAATACTGTTATTGTTTGCGCTACTGTTCATCCTGGTTAATACTGCCAGTTCTTTTCATAATGACTTTGACTTAAATACTTTAGTTTCACAATTCAAGGTCATAAGTTCTTCTTACAGACACATTAATGTATTAAATGCCATCCTGGGCCTAATCTTTTTCTAAGCTTGCACATTCCAATTCCTGACAGGATTAGTACAACTTAAAAAAGAAAATCTTTAACCCAGCTGATTCCCACATACACACAGTCACACAAATTATACTTCTTAGTGTCCATTTCTCCCACATCAGTTCTTTTACTGGGAGACGGATTTTGCTCCCAGTATGCACTCTGCTCAGTCTGGAGTCAGACTAAGCTTCATACTGATGACATATACAGCTGTAAACCAGCATTGTGTTTCACAACGAGTGAATGGCAGGGGCAGGTGGGCTGGCAGACAAAGAAGAGTCGAATTGGAAACATGAGCATTTAAAGAAGGTCAGAAGGTTTAGTGAAGAAAATGTGTTCAGTTTAATTTTTGCTCCATTTTGTTGTTCACCTATAAAAGTCAGGCAAAATTAAATCAAAGATAACACATTTAACCTTTTTTGGCTCCCTGCAGCTTTGGCTCCTCCTGCGTCATTTGGACACAAACATGATTTTTTTGGAAAGACTACCATAGAAGCATTTGCAACATTTCTTCCCCCAATTTCTTATTCTCAAAGCTGTTATTGACTTCATTATTTTCTATTTTAAGCCACTAACTGTCATGTGGCATTAGGAGCAGGACCAAAATGCAAACAGGAGAATGGAATGTGACCCATAGTTTAATGAAAAAAGGCAAAACTTACAAAAACTGAAAACATTGAAACATGGGGAGAGTGCAAAGAAGAGCAACAGTAGGAACCAGAGGAGAACAATGAAACCAGAGCTGATATGCTGAGGAGGAGTCAAAGTGACAAAGAAACCAGAGGTGTTTAATGACGAGTGAGTGCAGCTGGGGAAGGAGCCAGTGCAAGGGAAGATGGAAATAATGAACACCTGGGAGAGCAATGGAAGGCTGAAGGTGAGCAGAAAGAAAAAATATAAGGGGAAGAAAGTCTTGAACCTGGTATAAAACAGAATTAAATACTTTGTTCATTCATGTCACTTTATTTGTGAGAATAAATGAAGCGACACAATGACAAGCCTAAATGGTGAAATAAAATAAAAATACACAATAAGGAACTAATCAAACAGATTAGATGAAACTAAAGTTGAAACAACAAACCATATGATACCAACTGACCATTTTAGATATTGAAGTTTCTTTTAAAAAAAGAAGCACAAAAAGTTAATATTTTCCTGTTCTAAAATTGCCATAGAAACAAAATTTATCCGCATTTATATATATGTTGCCAAAGGGTGACAGATTAGCAGTAGAACTGATAATGATCAAACTTTATGCTTTGTTTTTAAGTTGATTAAAAAAATGGGAAAAACTGTTTATTCAAACTATTTAAATCTGTAGACTTTCTATGCATGACAAAATATCTCGGCCTAGAAAAAAACTATGGAATATGTGTAATATCAACACCAGCAAAATAAACAAAATAAATAGAAATAGAGTAGCAGTTTTTATTCAAAAAATGCACTTTGAAATGGAGTCAACAGCAAACATTACACTATGGCAGGACATATTACTATTTTTAGTTTCAAAAAGAACAGGAAAGATTTAAAAAATGAACATTTGCTCTTAATAACTCAACATTTATGCATAAATGCAAACAATGTCATTAACATTAAATAAAAAAATCAAGAAGCCTCAGTCCTGTGCAGGGTTACGTTATGATCTTGATGTGTAGTTACGGCACTGAAACTTAATTTTTTGTGAACCTTTGAGTTGCATCTAAGATTTTAGGGTAGTACAGTTTGTGTAACTCGTTTTAAACAGTTAAACCCACAAACCCCTGGGTAAGTTCATTAGTGCAGAGAGATGACAGACACAGTTTATCAAAGGGAGTCTCTATCCACCCCACATTCCAGGGTTTTCTCTATCTCGCTCGCCGTCCTCAGCAGATTGGTGGCAAAAAACAACAACAGACAGCTTACAGGGAACCGATAAGACAGATAAAGCGGCTATCAGTGGGAGTAAAAACAACAAAAAACAAAACAGCAGAAATAAGTGTTGCATTAAAGTTTAACGTTGAGTTAAATTCTATCTAACTCTAACATGATTGCTAAGTTAACTGATCTTTCTAAATGTGTGTGTGCATGGTTGTTTGACATCGCCTTTGCGGTGCCTGCTAGAAATACTGACCACCCGCCCATGAACCTGCAATGACAGATGTACTAAGATTACATTTAATAAAAATGCCTTCATTAGCAGACAGTATTTTAGATATTTTAGATGAAGTTGCAAACTCAGAGGAAGAACTCTGATTGGCTAATCCCATCTGCTTTTAGGCACATAGCTGGAAAATATGGTGCAGTTATCAAATTGCTCAAAAATGCACTCCTGGTCAAAAAAAGTTTAGATTGAAAATACAAATAAATTTTACTTTTATGTTTTACTTTCAGTTAATATTATGATGATTTTTTTTTTTACATTTTGCTGCAACTATTGGTGTTATGGTATTTGGTATAATTTAGTTTTTTTCCTGATTATTTATTTATGCTCCTGTTGTTGCTGTGCATGTTTTGTGCATTATGTTCCAATGTTTTATTCTGACAATAAAATAAAATGTGATTTAATAAAAAAGATCTCACGTAAACTACTATGACATATTTTAGGTTGGAGTTGTTTTTTACATTTTAAAAGTCCAATTTGGTTTTGGTTCCTCACCAACAGATTCATCTAGGAGGTGAGATATTAAAAGCTCTAACAGAGACTTACTTTAGAAATTCCAAAATGAATAGGCAGAAATTCTCACTAACTGATGAATTCAACAAATCTCCTATGTTTTCAAAAGAAGGAAAAACCTAAGTCCCTAAAAGAAAGTGCAACTGAAATCCTTCAAAGAATGTGTGCCAAATTTTTTACATAAAATATAGACTCCAAACTGATCCCAGTTCAGTCCGCGCAGATAAATACAGTCCATTCAACCATTTAACTTTTTAAAATGTCCACAAACAAATTCTCCAGTGAGCTGAAACCAAAAACGCAACAGGATAAGCTGAAAAATCATCATCACATTGTGATACCTAAGTTGGCAGCTGCACTGGTTGCCATAGAAACTAGCTATGTTGTGTTTCATGTTTCTAAGACCCTCATGTACTTTGCTTAGGTTAAAAAACAATTACTCATTTATATTCTTGGCATTGCTTTGCGGATAATAAATAATTGGGGACTTTTTTGAAAAAGAAAAAAAAAGAAAAATGCTTGGCAGAGCTAAGCAAGGATTTCCCCACCTGTTTCCACTTTGCAAAGCTAAACATTTACATCCTGTGAGAGGTAAAGACCTAGAATGAAGTTAATTGTTTAAAGACAACTAAACACATCTTATATGTAATAAAGATTTATTCAAAGAACATAAAATACCAACATCAACCAGTATCACTTGTTAAAATGTGACCTGAGCCATATACCATTCAGGACTGTTCTTGTCTTTCTTTGCTACTTTACTGTGATTTTATGTGATAAACCGACACATAGTAGTCCATCACTGTAAAGTGGAAGGATAATACAGAGGCTACAATTTTTAGGTATAAAAATAAAAAAGTGTGGCATGCATTTGTATTTTACCCTCTTTTAACCCAATATAACCAGAATTGACAAGTGGCAAGTAGAAAGCCACTGTTGAAAGAAAACCATAAGAAATGTCTTTTCAATTTGGCACAAGCCATGCAGGGACACAGCAGGTCTGGGGAAGAAGGCACTCTGGGTAAATGACTCCAAATTTGAACTTTTTAGCAAATAAACCAGATGTTATGGTAAGGTGGAGAAAAACCAACACAGCAAGCAAGCTATGACTTTAAATATCTCTGATCACTTTCAAAGACCAAAAATAAATCAAGGAATTCCTTCTGCAGTTATCAGAAGTTTCCCTGTTCAGACTGATTATCCAGGCAGGCTCTTCCCTCCATTCAAACATGATTAAACTGTAGCTGTAAAGACATACACCCTCTTCCTGCACTACCCAGTGTTTCCAAAAACACGCAGCTGATCTGGCGGTCTCCGGGCAGCTGCTTTGGTTGTTTGCGAATGTCATGTCTGATGGTTGCTTCTCAGTGTTAGCAGAGAGAGACGGAGATGACTCCGGCCAACGGAGATGTGCGAACAATGCGGGCTGACTTCCTGACCTCTGGTTCCACAGAAACAATGCTCCACTTATTTATTCCAAGCCCTTCCCACCATACACCCATTTACTGTCAGCACTGTGACTTTTCTGTATTATCTTACCAGGAGCAGGCTTTAGCTACTTTACTAGCAAACAATAACCGAAACATAATTGCCTTAAATAATAGTTTGACCTGATTTAAAATATAAGCATTATTTTACAAACTTTTTTTAAATTGCAAATTAAACTTTAACAAATGTTTTGGCACCCTGACATTGCAATAAGACATCAAAAGCCCACCCAATGAATGATTTCAGCTGTTTCAAGCTCAAAATACTTCAGATTCCAGTCAACATGAACAAAAAGCATATTGTTCATTAGTTATAGCCTCGGTTTGTTGCGGCTTCAACTGACGAGGCCTTCTGTCGTGACTGTAATGCCACAACCATCTTCTTTGATTGGAATTATTAAAAACACATGACAAAATATCTGACATCATCTTTCTAAAGGAGAACTCAACCAAAGATCGCAGGAATGTTTTCCAGATTTTGCACAATTCAAAATGTGTAAAGGAGACACAACCGTTAGTGTCTTAATCTGTCCCTGCAGCAAATAACCCAGCTTTTCAGAGTGGTACTGTTGACCTATGACATCTCTTATTGTTTTAAGTGCAGGAGAACACAACACAAAAAGTATTTAGTGGTACATTGACTTTTTTAGCTTCAGCTGAGACTTCATCAAAGAAGCAGGCATTTAGTGCTTGGCAAGAGCTGTACTCTAACTTTCTTTTCTTATCTGAGTAACAATCTTTGGTTCTTATAACTATAACTCCAGTACAAATCAGTTCCAGCTGCAAAGACTGTCAGTCTGATTATTGCAAACACGACATGCCATTTTGCATGAATAAAAATCTGCCTTTTGAACATTTACAGTGCCATTTACAGTGTATTCCTTCCCTTTCAAGTCTTCTAACATATTTTAATGTCAGGCAAGAATAACCTCAGTAAATACTAAATTAGGTTTTGAAATGATGATTAATTCATTACGTGAAACAAATTATCCATACCAACCTGGCCGCACAGGTGAAGAACCAAATACCCTTAAACCAAACAAGTTGTGGGTTCCACCATTGGCACAATGACTGCATAAATGGAGTAAGAGGCCATCAGTCTTTAGCACTCATGTGAAAAAAGGTAATACTAAGGCATATGAATTGAAATTGCCAGATACTAAAGATTTTATACATCTTTTTCATGAACAAAAAAGATGTTCATAAAAAACATCTTTTTTTGTTCTTTTACATATGGGAACAATTTAAGAAGATATAAACCACCAGAAGTGAAAATTAATTGTTTATTACTACAGCTTTCAAGATAGCATCTTATTTTCACAGACACGGGCACATGTTCATAGTTGTGAACATATAAGTTCACTGTAAAACTGTTTCTCCTCCTTCCTTACATTCCTACAAAACCTGCATTCTGTATGAAAGTGGATCAAACTTCTCATTATTCTCAGCTATGAGGACAAAACTGCAGCCTCAAAACCCAAAGACAAAAACATTTTACTTTTTGTTGTTTTGTTGTGGTTGTTTCCTGCAATGAAAAGAACAAGTAGTGAAAACTATTTCGTAATAATGCACTTTTGGTGATAACAGTTGTGTAAGAAGTCAGTTAACGAGGCTGGCAGCTCTAAAGGGGAATCCAGCGGGCTTGAACCGAAAAAAACAACTCTGGACCTAACTCATAAAATCTCATATTGTTTGGTTCTTACAAAAAAGAATGGCTTTTTGAAAGATTATGTTTCATCATGTCTAATGCAAAATTAGCAGCATTTCAGAAAAGGAACCATAAAAAAACTGTCAAGCAAGTTGATGGTGTGATGGTCTGTGGCAGCTTTGTTGTTTTAGGACACAGAGGGCTGTAATTTATAGAACCATGAATTTTGCTCCATAGCAGAAAATCAGAAGGAGAAAGTCTACCAGGCACATTTTTTTTATATTGAGGTCAAGCACATCCCGACTATAAAATGAAGCACACCAACAAGTCCTTGTCTTTAAGGAAATGTCTAAACTTAGATCAAGTTGAGATCCCATGCCATGAACTTAAACAGACAAAACAGTCATTCCTTAAAAGACTTACATCAGACAATGATTCTTTTGTTACAGCAGATAAACATGCTGGGAGACTGTTTAAGTTTAGACTCCACGGATACGCAAAAATCATATTCACCGTCTAATTGTTTCCATTACACCTTACAAATGTCAGGGACTTCCCTGAGAGCATGATCAATGAGGAACCACAGCTGCACATAAAGCTGTGGTAACATTACTTTCATGTTTAGAGTGGAGGTCTTGCCTAGTTCTACAGAGGAACCTATCATCTTTCATTAAGGCTGCCTCCCAGATCCAATCTGGCATCTGCTGCTCATTACCAGCCTGCCCTGGTCTATCTAACTCAAATATGTGCTGAAGAAACTATTTTGCACTGAAAAAAATAATGCACAAATTATATTCTTACATCAGAGTTAAAATTCAGAAGAATAAAAGCTGGGGCGAAGGCCTGCATGCGCAAGAAAGCAGGAGGATTTAATCTTAGACTCTTTCATGAACATAGTCAAATCCTTTTGATCTATTTTTCTAACGTTACATCACTTCGTATGTTCTACAAAGAGCTTTAAAGTATTTGACAAACAGCTCAAATGGCCCACACAACTGCACAAGCTGTTTCACATTAGGTTGTTCGCAGATCTGCTCCTGCCTGATGTGCAGTATCACACACGCCTCACCTGAGGGCAGTCTTTGATGTAGTGTCCTTTGTTGAAGCATAGGTGGCACAAGTAGTTGGGCGGCGGCCTTTTGCTGGGTTTGTGCGTCTCGGGGGACAGGGAGAGATCTGAGAAGTGGTCTGCCAGAGAGTTCAGACCGTCAACGATGTTACTGAAGGACCCATATGGAGAGGAGCCTTTGTAGAAACTTTTAGTCAAAGCCTGTAAGGAAAAAGAAGACGGAAAAATAACAACACTGGTTGTGCTCCCTAACATTTAAACTGGAATTTGTGACTTCAGGGGATCTTTCTGTTGAGTTTTCCAAATTAAAATTTGGACATTTCAGGTTCTGAATAAAATTGGAACACAAAATGAAATTACATTGCACTAGCAGCTGTTTTACCACTTCTGGATGAGGTTTATGATTTCTTTTAATGTATATATTCATGCCATGTGAAACTTAGAAATACTGCTGAACACACCGGGAATGCATAATTAACCTCTAAACCAGGGGTGTCAAACTCCGGTCCTCGAGGGCCGGTGTCCTGCAACTTTTAGATGAGCCTCTGCTGCACCACACCTGAATAGAATAATTAGGTCATTAAGGCTCTGGAGAACTGATCTACACAAGGAGGAGGTAATTAAGCCATTTCATTCCACTGTTTTGTACCTGTGGCACATCTAAAAACTGCAGGACAGCGGCCCTCGAGGACTGGAGTTTGACACCTGTGCTCTAAACTGTCACCCCCGGACACCTGTGTCATCATGATAGTTAAGAGATTTAAACAACATGGAGTGGTGCCCACCACATCATGACACTGCCAACACCAAGTGTTGTAGTGGGGATGATTTCATAGCAGAAATGTATTGCTGTTTTGTGATGATGGTCCTTGTAAAATTTGGTAGTCGCCGGAGAAGGTTGAGAAACACTGCCTTAGAGCGCTATTTATCTCAGCTCTGCACAGAAGAACTGCCTGTATCCCCAATTACAAAAACTCATTGTTGTGACTCTGCAGTAGAAGAGCATTTTGCATGCATTGTCCCATCCGTCACCCAGATTGATTACCCTGTTTGTCCCTGCAACGCTGAAACCCAGCAGTTTTTGAATTTCTGCAGATGTGTACTCTCTGCTGTTCACTGTGTGACCCAATAGTGTCCATTTCCTCGTAAGAACAAAATGCCTTTGTCATGCATTACTCCAACTGGTCCTAGTGGCAGGACATAATCAGCATCTTTGTGCCTGTGGAGGAGATGGGTGCTATGGCACCGTGGGGAAAATCATGAAGACAAGCCTGCATATACTGTCTGTTTAATCTGAAGGCATTATGGACATTGAAATGTGCATTCATTCTGTTGTCCTGGATTTTATTACTTTACTCGGTTTATGTTAGCTGTCAAATTTACAGTTTTTGATTTTTAGTCACACTTAAACGTTGATGACCAACTGTTCTTTGCAGGGGCTTTTTCTTCAAAATTCAGTATAATCCAAGTCCTCCAGAGCTACATTTCTCTATTTGTGGATGATGGAGTTCTGGGACCTTAAAAAGACATTTCTGTCCCTTTCCAGACTGATAAGGTCATGACTTGCTGCTTTTGAAGATCATTGAGCCTACTTCATGCTGGCTGACTGGTTCTGATTAGTTTTTTTCTCTCCACCCAAGGTGGATTACTTTTTCACATAGGGTCAAGTTGGTTTTATTCACTTCATAAATGAAAACATCATTTAAAAATGCTTTTTGTTTTACTCTTGGTATTTTTTGACAGATATTAAAATGTGTTCAAGTAGGCAGATATTAAAATAGATGTGTTCATCTATTTTTGACAGATATTAAGATGTGTTCAAGTGTGACAAAAAGTAAAACCATAATAATTCTAAACTTCAATGCCTCAGTTTCCCTTTGTATGTTTGTCTTCTTCAGTGCAAATTCGTCTGACCAAGGGTGAGGCCCAAAACCCTTGTACACATTGACACCAGAAGTCTGTAGACATTTGGGTACAAAACGCTTATTCAAATATTTCCCACTGTACATTGCGACCCAAGAAAGGCGTACAGCAGGTGAGATTTACTGTGAGATTTTTTTTTTCTTTTTGTATGGCTAAAAAAAAAAAAAAGTTTTATGCAAATCGTAAAACATCCATTCAAAGTGTGAATCATTGTGATCGCTTCATGATGTACCTCAGTGTTCAGATGGAAGAAGTTGCTGAGATAGCTGGAGCTCAGATCAGCCGCGATGCGCTCCGTCCCGTCCCGAGTGGAGGAGTCCGACTCGACCTTAACGCCATCGACAGCGCTGCCCGGGGCGTCCTGCAAGGACATGTACACCCAGCTGAGCAGCTGAGCGGGTTGGTACAAGCCGGTCTCTATTGCAGACATCATGTCGTCCCTGGAGGAGGACAGCTGCGTGACTGCGTCTCTTACTGAAACAGAGCCGCCGGGATTCGTTCAGTCATCCCTGTGGTCCGGATTACTGCATGTGAAATCCCTCTGTGTTCACTTGTATGGAGCCATGAGAGGATCCCCATAAAACGCGATGCAGTGTGTTAGGCTGGACGAGCCGCAGCCTGAATGCCAGGTTTCAGGGTGGCGTCACAGCAACTACAGGAGATCCCTCATGTATGTTCACAGTTTCCTTGCCACACCTCTAGACAATCAGAAACTAGTGATTTTATAGTTAAATTACGTGTCAAAACATATTTTAATTTTAAATGCGAAGCAAATGTTATAACTGATACAGAGTTAAATTAATGACCCACCATGTGTTTGCTGAGGATACTTTTTACTGACAAAGCTGGTGAATAATAATTAAAAAGTAAATCAGAATACAACACAGGGCTCTACTATATGTGCAAATAGCTTATCATTAGCGCACTGCTGCCATCTAGTGTTCAGAAGTTATACTGTATCAACATTTACGCCACACAAAGTGAAATACGTCATTAATTCACATTCTGTGAACGTGTTACCTCACATAATATTATAAAATAATATTAATGATATCAAATGTAATATATATATATATATATATATATATATATATATATATATATATATATATATATATATATATATATATATATATATATGCATGCATGCTTGTGTGTGTGGAGATCCTACACACACACTTTGCAGGATCTAACAGGTTATCTTCCAGGGTTGTCCTGTATTTAGCTTTATTCATCTTCCCACCATGTCTGACAGCTTTCTTGCTTTAGCATACAGCATTATCAAGCCACTGACATGTTTCACCATGAAGACGGTGTGTTCAAAGTAGCAGTGTTATTTTTCCACTACATGTAACATTTTGCATTTAGGCTAAAAACTTTGATTTAAGTCTTACATGGTCAGAGTCCCTTCTTTCCCAAATTTTCTGTGTTCCCTCAATGTTTGATAAACTATAAACTCAATGTGTTGTTGTTGTTTTTTCCCACAGTGCCTTCCTTCTTGACACTTTTCTATAAAGGCCCAATTTGTAAATTGCACAACAAATAGTTGTCCTGTCAGTGGTCTTATTGATGCTGTTTGTTCATTGTCTAACAAATCTCTGAAGCATTCATAGAATAGCTGTATTTATATGATGATTTAAAATATATAGGTGGACTTTACTTGCTGATGAAGGCACAGCTGATGGCAGTTGGATGCAACTAATAAGATCCAGTAGGGATAAATGCATGCTTTTTGTGTTGGCCGGTCACATAACATTGCATAATGTTATACAACACTATGCATATTACTGCATAGTGCATATACACTGATACTTTTCAGTGACCATGCCTCATCATCCACTGCCTCAGCTGTTTCCTCTTCACTCTGATTAGTTCCTCTGGCGCCCTGTCATTTCCGATCCTTCCTCAGAGTTTTTAAGCCTGGTTATTAGCTGGTTTTTCTGTCAACTTTCTATGCTCATCTGTTACTTTGTCTGGTTCCTGGTTCTTTCTCCATGATCTCAGCAGTCATTTGTTGTAAGCTTTCTTTGTTCATTCTTAAAGACTCTGCTCACATTGCAAATATCTCTGCACATGGGTCCACCATACAACACTAAACATTTTAAATCTGTAGTTTTCCATTCATTCACAATAAAGCACTACTTTGTGTTGGCTGATCACATAGCACCCTAAACTTATATTTACGTGAGAGTTATTCTACTTTTAGTATGATCTTTGACTCTTTTTCAGCTTATTTTATAGCTGTGTTTCTTTCACTTTTCTTATTAATACTACTAAGTTATGTTAATAGTATGTTAATTCAGGATTTGTATTCTTCATGTAATAAATTCTTTTGAATTGATTTAATTTCTATTCCTACATCAAGTATTTCATCACTTCTTTGGTCCCTCTTCAGCACCTCTGATCAGGTTAAATATTTAACTAATGGGAGCAGTATCTACCTTCGAATTTAAACAAAGAAGTCAAACAAAATAGTGTGGGGGGGGGGGGGGGGGGGGGTGCACACACGCATGGTTGTTTGTCCTGTGTCTGTTTCTGTGTTGCCCTGTGACAGACTGGTGACCTGTCCAGGGTGACCCCGCCTCTCACCCGGAACGTTAGCTGGAGATAGGCACCAGCACCCCTCCCGACCCCACTAGAGACAAGGGTGTTAGAAATGGATGGAGTCAAACAAAATGAGTTCTTTCTTAATGTTGAACAGCTGCTTGTCCTCATCAGAGACACACAGAAGAAACTCCTCCAACTTAGCCTGTGAGGACATTGTGTACAATAATACCGCCTTAAAATACAATAATAATAATCCTGATCTTTAACTTCAAAATTTTAAACAAAAAACCAAAGAAATATTTTTGCAGTTCACGTGAGTAATCTCCATAATTAGATAACATGTCCCAACAAAAACAAAACAAAACAAAAAACAAAACTTGTCTTACAAAAATAATAACTTGCCTTCTTTGGAAGGTAGAAACTTAGCAATCTGTTAACCAACTACTTAGATTTCATTTACCTCCCTAGTCTTTCAAGAAACTGACTGTTACAGTCAACAACGTTAGTTTTTTTCATTATTTTTCTCTTTAGCTATGAGCTATGTGGTGAAAGTTCCCCACAAAGAGGTTTCCACAGGCTGAGTTTAACACGAATGTCAGAGCAAATGTGAAAGCAAAAGTAGACAGCTGAGTGTGATGTGGCAAGCCAAAGCACTTCCTGTGCATGCACTGAACATTTTGCTCCAAATAGAAAAAATGATGTCCTGTAATAAGCAATATTTGTATTTCTAATCAGACACTTAATAGGTAAAATAAAGTAAATGTGATTGGTGTAGTGGAGAGAAAAAATAAGTAGTTACTTCCATCTCATTGAAGAGGAAAAGTAGTAGCCAGATGCTGCTAACCAATGCATCTGATTAACAGAATGTTGTTTATGCCAAATTCTGACCCTAGAGTTTGAAGGTTGCAGCTAAAATCAAGAGTTACTGGATCTGACAGCCTTTTTCCAATCCGTTATTGTTCTGTTTTAGTGAACCTGTGTGCATTGTAACCTCTGTTTCTGGTTCTGACCTGACAAGAATGGTACCCAGCGCTGTCTACTGTCTGCTTCATGGTTCGACATGTCATTTATTCAGATATGCTATTCTGCATATCTTGAATGCAACAAGTGGTTTTTTTTTTCTTTTTTGACTGAGCAACTGTCATGTTTCTGTCATCCTGAATCAATCAGCCCATTCTATACTAACCTCTGACATCAACAATGCATTTTTGCATTCCAGGAGATCAGCAGTTTCTGAAATACTACCAGCCTGTCTGGCACCAACAACAATACGCAATGTTCAAATAGATTTTCTTTTCTCCTCCTATTCTGTTGCTTGGTTTGAAGTTCAGGTGTCCTTTTCAAATCCTCCAGATCCTGGCTGGCTGATTCTATTTTGTGTTTGCAAAATATTCAACAGCTGCAGGTAAAGTGGCTAGGGAATCTAATTCAATTTAAATTTAGCTTAATATAGCTTTCTCTTTAATCTATTTCGAGATATATAAATCTCGAAATAGATTATATATATATATATATATATATATATATATATATATATATATATATATATATATATATATATATATATATATATATATATATATTGTGTGTTTGTTCTTAAGTTCAAACCACTCCAGGTTCCACAATCCTTCAGACAGGATGCATTTTGTCATTTTATTACATTTTAGGGGGGAAAAAGCCCGTGACGTAGCGATGGAAACCTATCCCTGGACTTTATTTTAGGGTCATGCAATCTTATTAGGTGGGAATGGAAAAAATGACAGTTGATGTCTTGTTTATTGCGGAGAATGTGGTTGCAGCTCTCTGAGTCACCAGCAGCCTCGTTGGGAGTAAAGGTTGTTTAAAAGGGGACGGAAACGGAGCCTGCAGATGGACCCACCCACCTATGTTAACTCCTCTAGTCTCCTCTCCCTCGCGTTTCTCTTCCTGGATCTGACGGCGCAAGCCAGTAATCTGTGAGTAAGTGTTTCTGTAATTTCACAACCTAAAATCAAGAAGGAATTTTAGGGTTTTTCTAGACGATTCTAGTTCGTCTAGAAAAAGAAGATTCAACAGTTTTGAGACTTTTTGTTTCCGAGACTGGAATGTAGTAGATTAGCCTTGACCAAATAAAACTGATTCTGCGCAGAAGCTGCAGCAAAAGCTTGTCTTTTTTTTTCGATGAAAATGGTCGCAGCGTTGTTTTTGTTTTTACACTATACCTAGCAAGCCTCCTATTACGCGTTTCTCCGTATTATTAAGGTCGGTTGCTAAAGGCGCAAAGATGATAGTTTTCTTAAAAATGGTAGTAACAAAGAATGAACTCTGCGTCCAATTTCCTCCAAGTGCTTTAACACTTAAAATAACAAAGTTTGAGCAAAATGTCGCTTTATTATCTTCGTTAAATGCGCTTATGCGAGTACTTGGGTATTAATGCGATTTTGCTGTAAAAATCTCGCAATTTTAGCTAGCTCCGGTGTTGGAAATTCAGGCCTATGATGCTTTCAAGTTAGAAATGTTGCTGTGTTTGAGTGAGCTTCGTATTATTGTCCTTCACAAAAGTAAAATAAACGTCTAAGTCTAACTTAAGTCATCCTTAAAGTTTATATGCTGGATACACAAAGCATATCTTACAAAAAATAAAACATTGTTATATATTTCTTCTCACATCCTTTTGGCAAATAGCCTATTAGTTTTAGGGTAGTTGTAAATCCCGCCTGGAAAAAAGATTTGACAATTACGACAGCACGTGAAAGCTTCACGGCTGTTATGAGTCGAACATAATGCTGGAAAGCAGCTGGGTGTGTTCAACATATTCTAGGAATTTCTGATCTTTACAAAGAAGCTTAGTGTTTTGGGTTCAGAATAAGGGAAGTTTGATTTTAAATATTTTCTTTTATTTATTGGCAGAAACTTCAACATTGTTCGACCACAATTTAAGTTACTTTGTATGAACTGACTTGACTTTTGTTCATTTTATTTCAAGTAAAAAACTAAGATGGATTTGTTTTTGGGGATTTTCAGAAATGATGATCTATGATGTGACATTCCAATAAAATCCATTATTTTGCACACTTTTGAAGTAGAGGAAAAATGTTACGTGTTGGTTTTGAAATTATATAAAAATGTTGTTTTCTGTATTAGTATTAAGCCTCTCACTCTCATACCCCAAAATAAAATTCGGTGCCACCTGTCAAGTTGTCTAATTAGATAGCCTTCACCTGTTTGTAATTTAATCTCAGTGTAAATACAGCTGCTTAGTGAAGGCCTCATGAGTTTGTTAGTGCACATTAATGAACAAACAGGATTGTAAAGATGAAGGAATACACCAGAAAATTCAAGGTTAAAGTTTTGGAGAAATCAAAAGCAGGGTTGGATTATAAAACATGATTAGAAGTTGTGATTATCTTACAAAGCACTGCACAACATCAAATCTACTAAGATATGACCGTCTACCTTATAGCTTATCACCTAACTTCCTTAGCAGTCCTATTTGCAGTAATGGGAAGTTACAAAGCCACGTCAATGATTGTTCAATTTGAACAGGTCTTGCAGTGGATGCATTTGCATGTGAATGTGGAACTAAAGATTTTTTTTTTGTTTGTTTTTTTTTACTTTTTGATGTTTGTGGTTTGGATATTGGGACTATATCAACATGTGATGAAAAGTGATAATATTTTTCTTTGAGAATCTCAATTTAAAACTAAGGGTTGTTAAGCAATTTTACATTAGGACCTCGGAAATTATACTTGGTTAGACAATGTTCCTTAAGTGTACATTATACTTCCAGATTCTGAAGATGAGTTACCCAGGATACCCTCCACAATCTGGCGGATACCCACCACAGGGAGGGGGCTACCCACCTCAGCCAGGGGCATATCCACCCCAACCAGGCGCCTACCCTCCGGCAGGGGGCGGCTATCCTCCGGCACCTGGTGCCTATCCTCCAGGAGGAGGAAGCTACCCCCCACAGGGTGGCGGATACCCTCCTCAGGCTGGATACCCGCCAGCAGCAGGGGGATTTCCCCAAGCTGGAGGGTACCCTGCTCCAGCCGGAGGCTTTCCTCAGGCTGGTGGCTACCCTGCACAACCGGGTCAGGGAGGTTATCCCTCCATGCCTCCAGCAGGTGAGGCCACCAGAAAAATTTACATTTTGTTTAAAAGGAGAGTTCAGTTACATGTTGACTGTTCCGCTGTTTACTTTGCAGGGGGAGGCTGGGGTGCAGCACCAGGTGGCTATGGCGCGGTAATTGAATCCTTATTTCTGCATCTCTGAAGTGGACTGTCTTAAATAAAATGAACAGATAAAGTCTAACTAACCTTCATCTGTTTTCTAAGATTATTTTATCTGAGTTTAAGTCCTCATAGCCCTTATACTTTTTTGCAGCCCGGAGGGGCTCCGCAGGGGTATCCAGGGGGCCCTGCCCCAAGCCAACCAATGCCAAATTATCCTGGAGCCCCTGCTGGTGGCCCCTCGATGCCTGGATACGGGGGTGGCGTTCCAACCAACCCTCAGGCGCCAGCAATTCCTGTAGGTTATACTTGTGCTTATTCAATAATTCCTCTTAAACTTCATACAGCCAAGTGAATACACCTGTGTTTTGTACTTTATGTGCCGATATGCATTTATAGAAAGGATACAGGGGTTCCATCAAAGATTTCCCTGGAGCTGATCCACTGAAAGACGTTGAAGTTCTTCGGAAAGCAATGAAGGGCATTGGTGAGTCACCCCGTGAAAATAAATCCATGAGATACTTTCGTCCATTCACTATTGGTCCACTTCTCAGTCACAGTTCAAAACATTTGAATGGATTTTAAATACAAAAACTTTGAAACAGGAACTGATGAAAATGCCATTATTGAGCTCCTGGGAAATCGCTCCAACAAGCAGAGAGTTGCATTGGTTCCAGCCTACAAGACTACATATGGAAAGGTTGATTTGCTATATATATATATATATATATATTTTTTTTTTAATTTTCCTTTCTGTGCTTTTGTGTTTACATTTTCATTCTGTTCTGTTTTTGTTTTATTGCCTTCTAGGATTTAGTCCGTGATCTTAAGTCTGAACTTAGCAGTGACTTTGAAGACCTGGTTCTTGCCATGTTAAAGACCCCTACGCAGTTTGATGCCTCTGAGCTGAGGGAGGCTATAAAGGTTGGAATGGATTGGTTTGATTGCATTTGATTCAAGTTAATGCATGATCTCAAGATAAATGTTTCCAAGTTGTATGGTGTTTCACATAATATATATGATCCACTTTTGAGAAAACTTTATCTGATCCAAATACATGCAGTATAATTTAATTTAAATTGAAGTACGGTCTTATTCAGTTGATTATGAGGCCAATTGAAAAAAAATGGTGTTAAAGAAAGTGTGTATAGCAGCAGCGGTTTGTTGTTTAATTGAGAAAAATGATACAACTAAGTATAGAAGCATTGGGTCAGAAGTACTTTCTAAGACAAAGAAAAACAAAATGAAATGTAAATAGTACTTACCGTAAATCCTTTTCATACATAGATGAAAAGGATTAGGAAAATTGGCCAGTTTGTCCTCTACATACTTAAGCATAAAATACCACAGCTACAAACTATGAAGTTTGTAACTGAAAGGAAAATTTGATCATGAAAAAAAAATTGTTTTGGTTCCTTTTTTACTTTAGTACCCACATTGTCATTGGAGAAATATGTTGAATGCCTTACTAAACATTTTTAATTTGTTGTATTTTAAGGGTGCTGGAACTGATGAAGCATGTCTGATTGAGATTTTATCGTCACGTTCCAATGCAGAGATTCAAGAGATCAACAAAATCTACAAAGCCGGTGAGTCAGTCCTGACATTTATTAGGTGTTTGCAACAAAAACAGCTTTCTAGTTCAGCAACACAGCTTAGTGCCTTTGTTGTTTTTAGCCAAAGAGGAAAACTGAGGCTCAAATCAGCAATATTGCACGTGTTATTTTCATAAGTTAGTCTGTTAGACAATTACAATATTATATATTTTTTTAAATAAATCTTTGCATGTTTTGTGTTATACATTTAAAATTTTCATAAACATTTATGATTTTCAATACCCCACATTGACACAATGCCATGACTTGTATTAAGAAAATCTCTTCTCCATCTGAGAGGCCTACATGTGAGTTGAAACCAAATATTGAATCAACGTTTTTTCCCCTAAAAAATGTACTTTCCTTTCAGAATACGGAAAGAAATTGGAGGACGCCATTACCAGCGACACCTCTGGTCATTTCCGCAGACTCCTGGTGTCTCTTTGTCAGGTAGATTTGTCTTGATTTTAAGCATCGCAAGCTATTGGGCAGCTAAATCTGAGATTAGGGTTACATAATATGAGGCATGAAGTATGTTTTTACCCTCGAGATACTCAGAGACCATAAAGTCAGTTAGAGTTTGCAGATCCCACTCTGAGAGCTGATCACAATGATAAAAACGTGGGAGAGGCGGGGGGGAGAAAAAATCATGCATCTGCAAGAGTTGTGCTTGTAGTGTGAATATGTGTGTGTGAAAAAAAACATGCAACTGCAAGAGTTGTGCTTGTAGTGTGAATATGTGTGTGTGAATGACTAGGTGTTGTGTGAGACGCTTTTGGGGACTTGATGAAGCGCTCTACAAGTATAGGCCATTTACCATTTATTCATTTTTGTCATGTTACAACCACATGAACACCAAAACAAAACTGTATTTTTTCTAGAATGTTACACTACGAAGTTGTACATTATTGGAAAGTAGAGAAAAATTATTAATAATTTCCAAACTGGTTTTTACTCCTAAAATCTAAAGTGTTATGTTCAACTCTCCAAAGTCTTTGTGTAGCCACATTTCACTGCAATTACAGCTGCAACTCTTAGGGTATGTTACCAACATCTTTGTACTTCTTGAGACTTAAATTTGTGCTCATTGTTTAAAAAAAATAGCTCATGCTCAATCAGAGCGAGTTATTTGGCTGAAGCACTACCCCTGCTTGAAGTTTCGTATGTACTCTGCCTCGCTGATGTCGTTTTGTTTTATTCAAATCAGGGAAATCGTGATGAAAGGGAGACTGTTGACATCTCATTGGCAAAACAGGACGCTCAGGTATGGCTTTCAAGCTGGTTCATAGTTGAAAATGAGTTTAGGAAGAACTTAAAAACAAGATCATCAAGTTTTCTCATTTCTTAGAAATTGTATGCGGCTGGTGAAAATAAAGTGGGTACTGATGAGTCACAGTTCAATGCAATCCTGTGTGCTCGCAGCAAGCCCCACCTGCGTGCAGGTGTGTCATTTGCTTGTTTTCTTTCTTTCTTTTTTGCATATAGTATGATTGTAACCATGCTGTTTACTTTTCTTTCTCTTTTTTTGCTGCCAGTTTTCCAGGAGTACCAGCAGATGACTGGGAGAGATGTTGAAAAGAGTATATGCAGGGAAATGTCTGGAAATCTGGAGTCTGGGATGGTGGCTGTTGGTGTGTTCACTTTTAGTTTCAGCCATTGTTCTGTCTTAAGAGGCAGTCTAAAACCAGTCAGGCAGCTTAATAATTCATAATCAAGATGAGTAGGCTGTCTAAATTCTACTATTAATATACAATCGCAGGATTTGACAGCGTCTTGCAAAATTATTCATTCATCTTGATTTTCTTTTTACCTTTTATCACATTACAATCACAAATTTGATTGTATACCTTTAGGATATTGTGTGCTTCATCAACACAAAGTACAGCAACACCACAGTGTTTGGGACTGTTGTGTTAAGTGTTGGGTTTCTCTCCCATGCAGTGTTTGCATGTAGTCTATTAGGTTAATTTTTCGTCTCATCTGACCAAATAGCCTTCATGTTTCTGCGGTTTTCCATGTTTAGGGTTCCTATGCAACTTATTTCAGTACTTTACCGGTCTGGATAATTAAAAAAAAAAAAAAAGTAGAATTATTGACAATATATGTACATTCACTTTAACCCTTGTATTTTTTTTTTTTTTGCATTGTTTAGATGTTGTGTTCTTACTTATGACCATCTTTTTTTTTTTCCCTTCTCCTGTTCTACTTCTCTCACTAATGCCATTCCTTCTTTTTTCATTTTTGAATCCCCTTCTTAAATCATTTTGCACTACTTTGTGTTGATCTACCACATATAATACCAATAATATACCTTGAAGCTTGATTGTAACAAAATGTGGAAGAATTGAATAGTTGTGAATATTTTTACAAGGCACTGTGCTTGACATAAGTTTGACAGTAAACGTAATATGACAAAAGCATAACATTTATCATAACATTTCTTGAAGTTTGTCATTAAACTACATGAATAAAAGCACACAACATCACAAGAAAGGTGGATTAACAGACTTTATCATTTTTGACTACTAGAGACTTTGAAAAAATAAGAGAAGGATAAATTCTATAATTTCTATCACAGAAAAAGCAACACGTTACATTCTGGTCTCTGTTCATTTTAGTCAAATGCATCAAGAATACTCCAGTCTACTTTGCTGAACGGCTCCAGAAGGCCATGAAGGTACACCTTTCCATTATCTTTTCATTTCTTTATAATAGTGAAAAGCTGTTGCCATCCCATAATGTGTATTAAAGGATGGAAAAGTGTAATGGACGTGTAATGGAATGATTTGCTAACAGGGAGCAGGGACCAAGGACAGGACCCTCATCCGTGTCATGGTGTCCCGCTCTGAGGTGGACATGCTGGATATCAGACAGGAGTTTCTGAAGGCCTACGGGAAGTCACTGTACAATTCCATCTCTGTAAGCTCCACTCATCATGTTCATTTTGTTAAAGTCCAAGTTTCACCTAAGGCACTCTCTGCAATTATTGGTAAAGAGGTGTAAAAAGCCTAAAAATGAATATATCTTAATTGTAGGGGCACTTATTGTGAACACTTTTTAAAACTGCATTTAATTTAAATTAAGTTGTTTTCTTTTTCTTTTTTTTTTACAAAAACATAACTACTGACTCTACTGCATTTAATAGTTTGTGTATTTTGCCAATAGGACAACACTTTGTTTTCTCCTTTAACATTTTGTAAGGTTGGAACATACAGAGAAAAATCTTTGACAATTCCTCTTTGAAAGAAGTAGAGAGATTTTTTTTTTCCTGTGTCCTCTTTTGCTTTGTTCTCTTCAGCTCACATTTCAGGGTTTTTTTTTAAAAAGAAGTTAGGCATATAAAGCCAGATGGCCATGGAAGAAAGTGGATTTTCATGGTTCAACGCAGGTGAACTGTGTCTCCATTGATTTTCCATATATTCTGGGTTATCACCTTCTCGACCGTCCCCACAGTAACAGATTTTCAGTGTTTTTGTGAGAGTCCATCTTATTTTTAACGTGTACTGGTTTATATTCAGGAGTTCAAGGTAAATGAGTTTAATGCAATCCTGGGTAACATAAATGTAACTTTTATTTAAGACCAACTGATATTTAGAAGAGTTTAAGGCTCCATCGTCTCTAAAAATGAGAGAAAAACATCCACCGCATCACAGATTCTTCACTATACTAAAGAATCAGACATAAGGTGTTTTCTTACATATTTTGTTTTGTACCAAACCCACCTGGAGTGTTTGCTGCTGAAAAGCACGCAATTAAAGTTAAAGTCCCAGTAGTTCTTTCGGAACAAATTCATGTTCCAAATAAAAAACAAATTTTTTTTTAGAAATGGATTACTTATTATAATCCTAAAGATACTTTGACTTTAAAACTATAAATAAAAAGTAATCTAAACGTTTCCCTGCGCAATTGCTACTTCAATAAAGATTTTGTTTAAATGTAAGGCCACAATGAGTTTGGAGGGTATTGTATTTGCTTGTGTAATATATTTTTGTTTTTGTGTGTTTCTCAGAGTGATACTTCAGGGGATTACAAGAAACTGCTGTTGAAGCTGTGTGGCGGAAACGACTAAACAGAATGACCACAGAGGGACAATATATACGTCCACACTGAAACGATATACGTAGGACATATATCACGTCTGATGCATGCCGCAAATGCCTTTAGCCAATCAATATTGATTATATATTTTCATATATACTTAAGATGATTTTTAATATACTATTGGGTGACAAATCAGGTTTTAAAGAAATAGATTCTTGTGTGATTTGTGCCACATTTCCTACATCATTTAAGTTTAACCTATATATTCTGTAGTAAAATTGTCTGTCCCACATAATAATATATCAATTTTACATTGTAATCCTTTGAACTTAAAGTCTGCTGTAGTTTGCAGCTTTCTTTAAAGAAAATCATCTTTAAGGAAAGAAGGAACATAAGCATGGACAGTGACTATGCAATTTATTTAGTAAATAAAATATTTAGATTATAGCTCACAGTTTTGCTGTGGCAATGAAGGTATTAAAACTCCAGGAATGTCATATGAGTCTTATCAAAAAGAATTTTTTAACAAAACTCCCATAAGCAGAAGTCACATGATAAGATTCATGTTTAGGAAGCCATAATTATGCTTACACTAACTTTTGAATGTATGAAATTAAAAAAAAAAAAAGCAAAAATCCTCTCCTCTCTGCTTTTAGTTTCACAATTTTTTCCTCTGCTTGCAAGCCTTTGAAAATTAGCTTTAAATGTTTTCCTGTAGCTGCTTAATTTTTATGGCAATGTTATACTAAGTGCCAATAAGCCAAAGACTAACAGATCATGTTATACAATTTTGAGCGTGTTGCTCTGTGAGTTGTTTGCATGTAAAGCATGTCAGCCACACATAACATTAGGATGTAACAGCCAAAATATAATTTTTTTTGTTTAATAAATAAAAACTGTTTACTTTGCCTTACGTTGAGTCTTTGTTGGGATTTATGCTTTACTGCCAGTAGAGGGCCCTGATTCACTTTTTAGTTTCAGTTCATGTTGTTCGGTGGCGGTTTTTCTGGAACTGCTTGTAACACCAGAACTGAAAATTCATTCAGTTTTATTTTTTGATTTTTATTTCAAAAGACATAAATCAGTACTCTCCACAAAAATTTAAAACAAGGTTGTTAAAAATATACTATGATAATAGAATATGGAAAAGGAAAAAACACGATGTACATGCATTTCAAATATTACAAAGGAACAGTAATATAACTTTTTGTAATAACACAGCTTCATAAATCTCTTATGACCATAATATGCCACAGGTTTTTTGTGCGTATAGAATTTATTAAATTGAAAATTAAAAATATATATGTATTTTACTGTATAAAACCTGAAATACCCAAATTAAATCAGTTTGTGTTTATACAGTTCTAAAAAAATTGTTTCCGTAATTGTCATTGTACAAAAAGCTCCTATACATTAAAGAAACAAGTTCCTCTCTTGATCATGTGTTATGTAAGATGTAATGCTCTTTTATTGTAAAAGAAAAAATGATTTATCTGTGCTGCTGTCCCAAACATACAGTAACTTGGCTATGGAGAAAATGTGGCAAATACAAAATTTCCAATGAATGCAAAACACTGTTCTGTTCTTTTGCACACTTTATGTATTAATTTTATGTACTCTGTGACTGTTTAAAAGATAATTGGATGCTCAGAGGATTATCAGCCTTTAAAGGCTTAACCTTATCAAGAGACCTGTCAATATCTCCCCCTTTCTCTCTAAAATTTGAATACAAAGATTTTCGGCCCATCAGTTCCCAAAAAACAATCTCCAGAGAAAAAACTCTGCTATACGTCGAGTCAAAAAGCCTCTTAATTTTCTCCAAACCAACTTATTTTTCTGCTTTCTTAGTAGGAGGAAAGTCAGCTACAACAGCAATTTGATTGACCTTCTCTCCTGCTAATGAAGCCGTTAGATTAAGAGTAATCATAAAAAACAACCATTCCACCTACCACATTTTCTACTACAATTTTTAAGTCACTTCTAGAACAAAACATATTTGTGTAATCTACTCCCAATAAATGTGGCTTACCAGATGTTCCACAAATGTCATTAATGTAGAAATTAAAATGCAATTCTTGTGGAACTCCACATTTTTATGTCAATAAATGTAGCTTTAGCACATATTGATTGTTTGCTATTTTTTGTGAAACATTGGATTTTCAAAATTTTCTACACAATGACTGTTTTGCAAGCTTCCTTCTCTGTGCATCTCAAACATCACTTTGTGTTCAAAGTTGCCTTTTATGTGGCTAAAGTAAGCAATTTCCTTTACTGTAAAATTACTAAGTAAAATGATGTTCAGGTCCACTTTGTGCTTTACGTGATATGCAACACAGAGCTCTTCTAAAGGCTATAAATAGGAGATGTGGCTGTCCTAAAGTCTTCTTTCTGTCTTGTTCACTCGCGTTAAAGTGCAGCCTCAGAGGGAAAGTATTGTTGAGACAAATGGCCTCTCTTTTCTAACTTCACCATTACTCACATAAATGAAAAGAACCCACCAGCCTGACGACAAAGAAGGATAAATATTTTACGTTTTATATGTGTATTCTCCATTCAGCTAGGGCTGTCTGCACTGATACCTCCTGAAATATAGGTCAAAAGGAAATCAAAGGAGGGGCTTTCATGAGGTTTTTATTTTAGGAGACTGCACTCCTGCCTGATCCTGATTTCTATAAAACATTCTTTAAATATTAACGTGGATGTGATCAAAAGACGCACAGCTTGGCTACATGCAAACAGATATAGCTCCTAAGACACTTATTGGTGTGACATAAAAAATCTTCAAATATCTTGACATTTTATTGCATGACTAAACTAGTCTTACAATAAAAATATTGTTAAATCCACCATTATTTTTGAGAACCTTTACTTACCGTGGAAAGATTTCCATTTTATTAGTTGCTCTGCTTTTAGTACTTTACATAACCACTTTTTTAATGTGACAGAACTTCATCTTGAGGTGCTTTTCAACATATTAAGTGTTTGTTGTGTTGCAGAATAGTTTTAGTTTCACCTGATCAATTATGATTCCAGTTGTCAGAATCATCTTTATTACACAACATAAACAAAGCAACGTACACAAACACAAAAAAGCAGAATGCTAATATGTTTAAACTATGGATTGTAATTATACTTGATGCAATAAAAGTGCACAAATACATATCAAAGTGAGGAGTGAAAAGTCCTCACAACAAACTTTTCAAAGTTTGTTGATTGTGTAGATGATGGTTGGTTAAAACTGTTTCTAAAACTGGAGTTGTTGTTTCTACTCTGGCAGGCTGTAGCATCTCCAGCACGTCAAAGAGGAGAAGATGGGTTTGGTTCTTGAAGATGTTTTCTGCTCTGTTTATTCTGTGTGCTGTGGCAAGGTTTTCCAGAGGGGTCAAAAGGCACCCAATGGGCTTTTCTGCGATCTTAAATGACTTTATTCAAAGGTGTCTTGTTTGCAGTTTTGCAGCCCACGTACCGGACTCGTGCAGTAAATGAATGATTGGCATGTGGAATCCCGACAGCATTGTAGTTGCATTAGCCTTTAACAGGTTAACAATACCACAACTTTACTGTCTGTGCATGTGGAAATACATCATTATGACATACTTGTGATACTAGGACATAAAATGATTTTGCTTCTATAATAATGGACACATTTAGTTTAAGACTGTACACATCTTTAAAAAAGTGTCAATAATCTTGGAAGGTGCCGTATATGTATAAAGCAAACAAAAAATATGTGTCTGCTTTATGCTACATGTTATTCATAGACACACGAGTCATGAAATAAATGAAAACTTCAACTCATCTATGTCTTTTTTAAGTTCTTGTTGCTAGTCATTCATGTAATCACTGCAGTTTTGACAATCAGTAAATATTGGCTGAATTGTTGATTTGCAGTGGATTTTCTCCAGCTGTCCAATGAGGACTGTACAACTAAGTGACATTTGGTTGCCAGGGGCCTAATCCTGCTTTAAACTTCATGAGTGCATACAAGCAAATTACAAACCCCAAGGATTAGATGGACAACAAACGCATAATGAGATGTGGCAGCAGATATCGCTGTCTGGAAGCTTAACATATTTCCTCTAGTATTCTGTAAAACACAATAACAAAGAGCATGCAGCCTTGTCAAATTTTAAACAATAAAATGACTGCACACACAAAAGAGGATAGCAAATTAACTATAGGCAGGAAAACAAATCACAAAATGTGTTCATTAATGTTTTTACTGCAACCCCTCATGCTGATTTGATGCTTCAGGGACGGTAATTCCTAAATACTGCAACTAGCTCGCTTGGTGAGAACCAAATGGATTTCACCAGCAGGCAGATCAAATTATTTGAGATGTTACATAACATTGTTGAAAGTGTTTAAACTTAAATGTACAGGCACACTGTGTACTGTGCTAAGTTGTAAAGTCAGTTCCTGTATGTTTCAGCTTGCTACAGATGAGACTCCTAATCCTCATAAATACAATGCAGTGAAGCTGCTTAAAAATACAGTTATAATAACTAACAACATGCTTTACAATTCATTGTATTTATATCCATTGAGCTTTTTTGCTCTTTGTCAGGGCCAGCCCAAGGAATAAGCAAACTAAGCAGCCGTTTAGGGCCCCACCACCACCAAGGGGCCCCCTCAGTGAGCCTATGTCATTATAATAACAAAAACACACAATTTCACCATGAAATGATTTGTTTTTACAATAATAAATATTTGATGATGTATGTAGAAATCTTTATTTTATGGACAAAAAGAAAAAAAAATGCTCTTGGGAGCCCCCTGGTGGTAGGTCATGCACACTTCGCCGGTAATTTGAGCTTCCGTGCAACGTGTGGTGCGCATCCAAACATCCAAAGCTCCAGCAGAAGATAAGTAAGCAAAACAATATCTCAAAAAAGCACTTATCCTTCAGGGAGAAAGAAAAGAGGAAGAATAGAAAAAAAGCCAAAATAAAGGTTTGTTTTCATTTGCCTTGGTGATGTATAAAAAGGAAAAGGAAATAATGTAAACAGCACTATCAGAGATGCAATAAGTTTATAGCAGGTGTGCGAATTATCTAATATTCTAACTGTTGATTCCAGCCGGTCCACATTGTTAGCAGAAATAGAGGGCCCCAAAACCAAATTTCGCTTAGGGCCCCATGGAGGCTTGGGCCGGCCCTGCTCTTTGTCAAGTTACAACCACAATTGATAGACCGACACAAAGTGGTGCATGAATATCTACAAATATGTACCTCCCACCCTAGACCAGTACAATAACTCAATATAATTTATAACTGGTTACTGCTCATCATTATTGCGCCTTTTGCACAAATATACATTTACATTGTTTTGTATTTCATTCTACTTATGTTATCTTGTCTTATATGAAACCAAGTCCAATCAGTTGCCTTCAAAAGCTACTTAATTAGTAAATAGCTTACCTGACAGACATGAGAGAAAATTTTATTTCACAGGTCTAGCCTTTACAAAACTTGCACGAAGTTTCCAATCATTTATGTGACACAGAAAAATATGTGAAACAGCTCCGGTTGGATCAGAGACAAAACTTACAGTTTAGTTTGAATGCAAAATTCTATATGCAATAGAGAACGGACACTGCACAAGAGTTTGGTGTTTCAAGTCTTAGCACAGATTCTCAACTAGAAATGGTCATTTATTGTATCGTTATTGGGGAAGTGTTATTATTATAAGAAATTTGGTTTGTCCTGACAAAGATAAAAAAAAAATAGAATTTCCACTGTTGGTTTCATGAGAACATCAACAAATATCAATACATTTGAAAATCTAATTAAATGTGTGCACAGATTAGTGATTAAAATTTTCCAAGCCTATTTTAAAATTGGTATGTTTTTAAAAGTGACATGCATTTAGAGCTGGACATGTTGCCTAAAAAGACCACAAAGAAATGGTAAATACTTATTTCTATATTAACATTTTTATCATTATCCGAATAAATATCACTAAATATTATGACAAAATTTCAAGTCCACATCTCTAATCCTTATTCTCAATGTGATTTAGCTTTGACTAACCCATACCAAAACACACGGACATCATGCCTCTGCTAAAGAAATGCATTCCCAGAGCATGATGCTGACACTACTGTGGAGACAATGTCGGAAAACTAAACACCTTGATGTGTTAGTTTTCGGTCATTCAAAGCCTCTATTTTGTTCAGTGTGGTGTTACTACTTTTTTCTTCCACTAACCAATTGGACGTTGTTTTGCGACGGTCTATCACGGTCTAAGAAATCACACTGGAGTTGTGTGGTGTCACAGAAAAAAAGAAGAAAAAAAGTTTGAGGGTGTGAATACTTTTGCATGACAATGTTAATAAATACTTAATCCATACAACGTTGCCGATACATTTATTTTTACTATAAAATCTGTGATAACAGAGGCGGGAAGCCAGGTGTTCTTAAGAACTAAGCTCCGCCCATATTTACCTTAAATGTCCATGACTCAGAAATATGATTGGTTGCAGAATCGATGCGGTTACTTGTAGGGTGAGACATGGCGGAGTTTGTAGTCACAGACAGGGCTGTAAGAGAGTTTTTACAGTTTCCAAAATGCTGAAAGAACTCAAATTCTGGCTTAGTTTCCCTTCGTAGCACGTCACAGTCCAGCTTGAAGTAGCAGAGGTTTATTTATTTTTCTCTCGAGAAGGACGGAGCGTCGGGCGTCGGGTGGGGAGAGAAAAAAAATGTGTTGTCATCTTTGCTCAGTCAACAGCCTCAGGCAACAAATATGGCTTCTTCTTGTGTATCCTTCATTTCGGGTTGAAAACCGCCCCGAGTGGGTCGAGCGGGACAGTTTTCAGTAGCTTGCCCGAAGTGAGGTCGACTAACACGGAGAGAGACTTCGAAGCGGGGACAAGCAGGAGGAGGGGGGAAGGAAGATGGAGCTTCAACATAAAGAGTTGCTGGAGAAATGCTACCAGAACTTAGTGGAGTCCATAACAGACGCGGACCGAGTCGTGGACGTTTTGTCTCGCCGTGGGGCCCTCAGTCAGTCAGAGCTGATGGAGCTGGGACACCACTGCGTCTCCGGTTCTGAGAAAGTGGACCTTCTCCTGAAGATACTGATGAGCAAGGACCGGGACTGCTTCGCGGAGTTCTGCACGGCTCTAGAGGCGACTCACCCTCACCTGCACTCCCTGCTGCTGGATGGCACCACTGGTAAGCCACACTCATAACGCTTATGTATTGTTTAATTACCAGAAAGAGCTAAGCTGCTCCATAAAATAAAATTAACGCAAAAACAATTTCGAAACTCTTCTTGGAATAGTAAAACAGACTTATTGACAACTTGACAAAGGGCACAACTTTCCCTTTGGGCCGTCATGTGATTTATACACACACTATTATGCGTGTCGCATTTGTTATGTCACTAAAAGCACCCCCAGCCAGCCTTTTTGTGAAAGCTACTTAATGGACCTAAAAGAAATGGATTCAAACAATCAATAAAGTGGCATGACTGGCTCAATTGTGTGTGTGTGACAAAATCAATTACCCCAATGTCAAAGTCAAATGAATGAGCTAAGAATTAAATGTGTGTAAGAATGGAGAACACCAGCTGGATTTGTTCTGCTGCAACACAGACTTGCATTGTTACATAAACTGTGGTTGGCTGATTAAATGCAATAAATGAGTGGTCTGTGTTTCACACAACAATGGCTTGCAAAATTAACCATAACACTTGAACTTTTCCACTTTTTGTCACGTTACACAAACTTAATTTTATTTTAATTAAAAAAAAATCCAATGGAAGCTTTGTAAGGGACACGACACATGCAAGAGAAGGTACTCTCATCAGATGAGAACTTTATAGTCTGACATGCAAATATGAATAAATTCAGAAGCTATGAATGCCTTTGACTTCATGGGCACTTTATCTGGTCTAAAATTGGTCGAACTGCATAAAGAAATGTCATTTGTTAACGACATGAGAAATGCCATGGTTTATGCTTTAATTTAAACAAAATAATACTTTAACACTTAGCTTGTGGGACTTAAACCTTTATCACTGAATATTCTCGATAAGCAGTTAGCAGGAATAGAAATGCCCTGAGACGCATTGGGCAGATTTTTGGTCCATATTTATTTTTGCGCCGATCCCATTTAAGCTGAATACAATACCTTTCTAAGTACCATAAATCACAACTTCCAGAATACATATATTTTTTTTCATCTAGTGGTGATAATAGAAATTTCACTGTTTTGACAAAGTGAGTATGTTGAATATTGAAAAAAAAGAAAAGATTTTTCACAAATAGTCACAGAGTTCTCTCGCTATATATCAGTGGAAATCTACAAATACAGTAAAAACTCAAATGTTGTGGTACAGCAGTTTCTGTACAAATGAAACGCAGCCAAAAATAATAAAAGTTTACTTCATTTACACCTTTCCAACTTTATTCACAGTAATCAGAAAGGAAAAGGGGAAGACATACTGCAAAGCCTACCATCGATTGTTTTAGGTCAAGCATAAAATCATCCAATTTCAATCAGCCAACTGTCTCGCTGCATCTCTAGTATATTACTCCCTTTTTCCTCAGATATTCAGAAAGATTTTAATGATGTAAAATCTCATTTTCACATCATTAACACATCACTATTCTGCGACCCACTGTCTTTAAAAGTTCTCTTTCTCTCACTCCACAATGACTATTTATGAAGGTCTTTCTCCTTGAAATGTAAATTCTTACGTTTCGAAAATACCTCTACATCTGTGAATTCTGTAAGCTAAATAGACTTTGATTTATCTCATGTTCTTGGTGTATTCAGCAACATAATTCACATTGGTACATGTTCCTTGCTCAGCAGTCTTCCTCACTGCATCTTTACAGGCCAGAAGATTTAGTATTTCCACTGCTAGATGCTCAGTTCAGCCTTAACCATTGTATCATGCCTGGAGAACTCAGTAAGGTGTTAAATAATGTATTCATTGTGTAATTACACATCTATCTAGTTTTTTTTCATGTGCATGCATGCTTTGTTAATTTGCCATGTGATAAAATATGTCTGTGCAGTGATGCGTTGTGGGATCGTTGAGGGATCCCACAACGCATCACAGCTCAAGAGAGCACATGCTGTAATGTGCATCTTCCTGTTGGTAGACACAAAGGCTGCAAATGTGCTAAGGTAACCTTTATTACTGGGCAGACAGGTTCCTCCACTGCACAGCTTAAACATGGGCCTTTCCTTTGGAAGCCCAAAGCCTGTTACTGTTGGTGTATCTAAAACATTTAAATGTGTATGAGTCGCAAAAAAACCCCCAAAAATTAATGAATGTGGACAGGTTTACTGGTGAACTCTGGGTCATTCTCAAATATCAACTCTGAAATGTTTACTGTGGTAGAAAAAGTCCCTAAAATTGAAATATGATTCATATAACACCATTTTTTTGAAGCCCTATGTGTATTTAATAAACTAAGATAGTTGCTGCTTTTATATAACCATTGCTCTAGGGCTTGACAGGAGAACCCTTTTTGTTTATGTATTGTTTCTCCCTTTTCATCAGGAACAATAATATGATGGCAGCAGATTATCAGGGTGTGTATCATGGGTCGGGTATTATCTTGGTTTCAAACTACAAAAGAAAAACTTGGGATTATTTTCAACAGCAAAATCTTTTTAGTTTCTGTATTTTGTTTGTGATATCACTAGTACTGATATTTCCTTACAACTTTGTTGAAACCATATATTATGTTAAGATGGTGAGTCTTTAAATTTACAGTAATTTTTAAAATATTTAGCTAACTAAAATTACAATATTGAAGATTTGATTTATTTGGAGTATCTCATTGTACAAATATACTTTTTTTTTGCTAAGCAAAATGTGGACCTCATCCAAATTTTGCTTCTTTACAACTACGTTCTTCAATTAATTTTATTGGGATTTTTATGATTGAAAAGACTTTTATGTTAGTTTATTAATCAATGATCTGCTGCCGTCCTTGTATCAATCTTCCAGACCACATCTCTCGTAGTTCAAGTCTACTCTGCATCAGAATCAGAACCAAACATGGAGAAGCAGTCTCAGTTTTTACCCTCCTCTAATCTGGAAACAAGTTCCAGAAAATTGCAAAAATGCTGAAATTCTGAGTTGTCTTCGATTAATATTACTGGAACAGCATTAAGTCTGTGTTCCAACTTTTCATCACGTTCCTTTACTTAGCCTCTGCACTTGCATTAATGTTATGTTTTCATTATGTAAATCATTTTGAATTCCAAGTGATTGGGAGACAGGAACACCTGCTTGTACGCCTAAATTTCTCCAGTAAATTAAAATTATTTCTGTTCTTTTCTTTGACCAAAAATGAAGCCTAAACATTTAGAAGTGCTTGTATACATCAATAATATTCAGTGTTATGCATATATATTTTTGCCATTTTATCTGTGTAATGGAATTCAATTTAAATTTGTTCAGATAATGTCAAAGTAATGAAAATTCAATAAATAACTGTTCCCTCCAACTAGTGAGTCCAGGGTTTACTGCCCCCAGAAGTTGCTGAGGAAAATAACTCATGTTTATGTGAAAAGAAAAAAAAATTAGATTCTACAAAGCAAATGGCAAAAACTGGTGTTTCTAATTGCTGCTTCAATTGAAAGTAGTTCTGAAGCAATGTAAGATATTTGGTGTAAAAAAAAAAAAAAAAAAATCACCTGACTCTTCTGCCTAACCCTACCTCTCAATAATTAATTAGATTTTTTTTTGTTCCTCCTTTTCAGCATTTGGTCATCAATAATTTCTCTTTGCAAAAATCAGAATTGTGTGTTGAATGGGGGAGTGCACGTCACTTTATAAATTTAACAGCAGCGCTTTCGCGAACCAGTTCACTGTAAGGTTTGCTTTATTTACTTACCGTATATTGCAAGGAAAATTTTTATGCTGCCGTTTAATCAGTGACTAATAAATGACCAGAAACACGTGTCCATTATTACTAACCTTTTGTTTAATGCAAAATAGTTTCCCTCTAGACAGATTGCTTTTGATTTCTCAGAAGAATAAATGAGTTTTTTGGGGTTTTATGTTTGGGCACAAGTACTTGTGATTTTTAGAAAATATGAAACGCAAAGTCTAACCTTTGCAAAAATAATTTAAACTTTTCTGTAATATAATGGTTCATTAGGCTTTGGATGTTGAATTCTTTTAAATGAGTGTTTTTTTTTGTTTGTGTTCAACCCCCGAAAACTACAAGAATTCTACAGAGCCATGTTTGGCCTGGGTGATCGCGCAGTCCATATTTTGTGTGCATAGTGTTTTGCTTTTGAAAGTTTGAACAATTTCTATTCAGGAACTGTTCATTCAATCAAAAAATGCACAAGTTTCTGGATGTCCAAAAATCTCTGAAAACCATGTATAATTTTTGTACGACTTCACAATTATGTGCTTCCTTGTGTTGGTCTATTACATAAGACCCCAAGGATCAGCTGTATATTTTGTGGTTGCAATGTGACAAAATGTGGAAAAATTTAAGGGTCATGGGTAATTTTGTAAGATACTGTATGTGTTAATATTATAGGTTATAGTTGGATGTTTTGGGAAGAAAAATCATTTTCTCAAAATGGTAAAGTACATACTTGCCACATATAACAAGAAAGCATTTTAGTTTAAAATACTTTCAGAAAGCCTAGAAAACCCTTTCTCCAAACCACTTTTAAAAAACCTGGTTAGGAGAACAAAATAAACGAATCACTAAGCAACTAAACCTTAATAAAGCAGCTAAGTGACGAGTATTGGACTACAGTGTGTTCAAAGTCATAAGACTACCACAGTTCAAACACAGCACACCTTGTCAAAGTCATGGGAAACTCGAGCTGGAGCTAGAACAAAAAGAGCTTGATCTATGGGATGGTACGATTCCTGAGGCACATCAGTCTTTTCTTTTCTTTTTTTTTGTCATTTGCTGGGACAAAAAACAAGAGTGAAGCATGTTAGCTTGGCTCCATGTAGTCTCTGCTCATAGTATCCCTTAGTTAGAGGGAACCCAGCCAGGCGGGGATTTATTTGGAGTACTGGGACTTGGGTAAATAGAATCGTTTGTCATGGTCCTGGCTGCCCCAGATCTACACTGGACTGCTTCACATCATGGATGGAAGATGCTGATTTAACCAAACTATAAGCTGTTCATTCGTCCGCCAAGTAAGACGTCAGTAAATGTGCAGTGCTGGTTGTTTGATCAAGGCCAGCCTTCTAAACCAAATTTCCAGCTCTCTGTAGCACTTTATTAGAATTTATTTGATCTGTAGTTTGTTGGAAAGAGTTTAACAGACTTTGCATTATTGAACCAGTTTAAATCATATATATATATTTTTTTTATTTGGACCTAATGACAAATCTTTTGGGTTAATGAAAGCTGTATATCCCAGTGTTTTTAAAGTATACATAAACATATCAGTCTGATATGTTACCAAAACCCATGTAAATTATGATTTATTTACCTCTTCATTTGAGATAATAATTGCACTTTTTTAAAGAAGAGATTAATATTTTTTTTCAGGATTAAAAAGAAGATGGAGGAGCTGTAGAACTTATGAAAGAGTAGTATGAACCAATAATTAAAAATCAAATCTACCAGTAGCAACTTTTTACTAAGTACCCATGTTTTTTTATTGCTAAAAAGTAATGCATTTCACACACTTGCTGAGAGAGGGATAGGCAGAAAATGAGTGGCATAAACTCTAAGTGTGAATATTGATTATGAACCTAATGGTTATTGCTAACCTGTCAGATTCTCAAAAACAAAAAGAGGTTATTGTATGGCATAATTAGTAATTTTCACTTTAGACCAGGGGAGAAATAAAAAAAAAAATAAAAAAAGGTTTATAGATCTACCAAAATAACCCATCAGTATTCAACACCAGAACCACCAGTGAAGAAAGAATTTGTGGTCTGGAGGCGGACTGTTGGCTTACTAAAATGATGAACTCAACCACACCAGGTCTGCAGATGCCACGCTCCAGCAGCTTGACTTGGGCAACAGGCAAATCTTCACAAAAACTTGTGAAAAAAAAAGAAATTAAAAAAAACTTTTTAAAAATTTTCTTCAACCCAGACTGGAAAGCTGTTTTTTCTGGCTCCTTTCATTGGGTGTTTTTGTGGTTTCTCACTCTGGATCAGGAACTGCAAGTGCTCTTTGGTTCTGTCTTCATCAAACCTTCCCTCACTTGAAAGCCTTTTTTAATACCAAACAGCAGTTGGGAAAGTTATGAAAACCTTGATTGTTTTTAGAGACTATTTTGTATTTTTTTTTATTGATTCTCCTACAGTTAAATTGAGCTTATTTTGGCAAAATCCATATAATCCTACTTTTCACCTTAAGTGGGCAGGAGAGCAAAGAGTCTTTGTACGTGGAGTAATTGGTCAGATGTTATATTTCAAGTGCCATGCATTCAGACTCTTGAAACCAATAATATATGTAGCATATAGGATAGACTTTGACTGATCTTGATGTCTACACCTAATGCACATTTTTAGAGATCTATATAGCATATAGCTCACAAAAAAAGCAAAATTGTCACCCAATTAATATGATTGCAATAGTATCAGAATTACATGTATGTTTTTTTTTTTTTCCACATACGGTCCTTTAATGATGAATTACAACTGCACTGCTTGATTAGAATTTCTTGACCTGTTGCATAAAAATTCTAGATGCAATTCGTCTAATCAAAGGATTGAGAAAATTAGCAAGTGAATTACCAATAACTGGAAATAAACTGCATTTTATAGTCAACCTGATTCTGTTCCGTCATTACTCTCTCATCAGGTAGTCAAATTTCATGGTCTTCTTTATAATGTTAAGTGTTCTTTCATTACAGTTAATTATAAATCACTGTACTCTGTAAAGGGGCTTTTACATAGAGGATGGTGTGTTGTTGTCAGAGGAGATAAAAGAAGAAGCTCGAAGACTGCAGCCTCTTTGGGGCCCTGGCGAGTCTGTATTCAAAGTTCCTGCCCAACTGATAATTGGCTACACTCTGTAAGCCCACAGGCTTGTCATCCAAAGTTGGGGAAAGTCCCAGCTTTTATTCCTCCAGCTGGACTTCTTTTTTCCCACTAAAGGTTCTTGATTGTAACTCGAGCTGTGGAGCCTTGATGTGCCACACAATGCCGGAGATAATCATCGACCCATAATGCAGCCATGGCTCTAACTTTAATGTTTTTGTTCGTCCCACAGGGTCTACTTACAGCGTTCTGTCCACCATGCCATCAGACTCGGAGAGCAGCAGCTCGCTCAGCAGCTTGGGTGAGTGTGGCACCCCTGGTGAGTTACACATTTAACATGTATAAAGATTTGTGAAACAAAACATTTTCTACCCTCCCTAGATAAAAGCAGTCTGTTCTGAGGAGCCAACCACAGTTTTATAAATAACACTGTGACTGGTTGTTTGCTATTTAGACTGTGAGCACATGCAAGTGATTAGACAGATGTGAGAACGATTTAGAAACACTCTAGTACCATGCACACACACAGACACGCAGAGTTGGTTCATTTGATCATTCTCCCAGGGACAGAGGATTTGAGCAGCATATGCTGTGGAAAAAACCCAAATCTGCGCTGTAACAACTGTGTTGGAAATCAATCAATCAAAATGTGCAATACCTATTGCAGCATTCAAAAGTGAAATTATAATTTTAAAGTTGTATTTTTTTCACACTTCATATAAATAATTACATTTGAGATTGTATGCGCTTTGCAAATGAACACAATGACAAATACTCTTTATTTTTAGAGATGTGTCCTGTGACCTGACCAAAATCTGCCTTTTTTTCCGCTTCTTTTTCATTCTAATTTTCAATTGAAATAGTTACGTAAACAGTTTTATCTTATAGGATGAACTGCTCCATCTTTTGCAGTTTGTGGATGGCTTTTACCCTCAGTAACATGCTGACTCCTGCAGGTACCTCTGGTCAAGCCTCTTCCCCTCTTCCTGCCCATGTCGACGTCCATCAGACAAGTGAAAAGATGGAGACGGTGCTGTTCCAGCTGAGACAAGTGACTCGTGAGAGGGATGAACTGCTCAAACGTGTGGCCCTCCCTACAGCTGGAAACTCTATTGATGAATGCAGGTATATGTAAACAATGTAATGCTGATACTTTTGACAAGATGGATAGTTGCAAGAATTCTGTTGGAAAATGACTGGCCTATGGAAACATGAAGTGCTCTAAAATTTCCAGGGAGACTCCACGACTGACTTTGATAAAACTCATTATTTCTGTTGATGGGTTACATCAGTGTGCATCAGAATGCAGACACGACACTTTGCAAAAAGAATTAGCCTCATGTGATTGACAAATGTAAAAGTTAAACATGACCAGGCAAGACAAGCTAATTTGTTTAGCATATTTCAGCAACTAGGCAATTCGAAGTATTTTAGAAGATGCAAACATAAAACAATCATTACAGTGGCAAAATAAAGTAAAGTAATACAAATATGGAATCTTTGTAATGAGTTTTACTTTATTTTTAACTTGAGACACATCTGTAATTTGAAAAGTTGCTACAGGATGGACCCTACACCTTCCGAGGCCTGTTGATATCCATACAGTATATTAAATAGTTTAACCCCAAGACCTCAGTGGTACACCACATCTTCTCAAATGGCTGCTTGTTATTGAAAAACCTTTTAAAAAACCTACCCTTCTCTTCCCATACTGTAACAAGTTGTTGATATTTAATGATTTTTGGTGTGAAATGGTTTTTTTTTAATATCTAGAGAATTTGTAATTTCCTTTATGAGATCTGTTGATGCTAATGTTGTAGCCAGTTTATTCTAAATGCATAAGTGTTCAAATGTGCTTTGTTTGTGTAACTACATTTTTCTTTCTTTCTGTTCCTGTCGGCAGAAATTTTGATTGTTGTGATTGCTCTCTTACTCACATGTGATTTTCTTCAACCTAACTGGGATTTTGTCACTATTTTGCTTCCACCTTTACCCTTTGTTAAACAGACTAAACTCAAGATCAGGCCATGACTATGAGCGTCTAAAGCTGCAGTGCATGAAGGCAATGGCGGACCTGCAGTCCCTGCAGAACCAGCACAGCACCACTCTGAAGAGGTGCGAGGAGGCTGTCAAGAAGGCAGACTTTTATCGGTAAGTGGAAAATTTGCTATATGGGATGTTTTTTGTACATTTTTTAACAGCCAGTTCTCTTTTGCTGTATGTACTCATTCTCATCCCAGCAGATTAGTTAGACAGGTTTTAGTCTTCTTTTTGTAAGTCTATATCACCAGATTCAGAGAGTAGGTTAAAATCAGAGTTGCATCCCTTGCTCATGCCCGTTTGACCTCTGTATTCATTAATAAAACACTTTTCATGGCTGAGCATCTGTGCCATGTGGATAAAGCTGCAAACGGAGTGTTTATGGGTCTGTGGAATAAGCTGTCCGGAGTAGACGTGGTGGAAAGGCTGGTCCATTTGTGTGATTTAGTGATGCCATACTCTTCCCCCAAACTGTGTGCAACCAACATCTGCCCCCCAATGCAAACGAACAGATGAAGGATTATTGCCGTGTTTAAGCCGCTCCTTCTGGGCCTGTTTTGCTCTTGACAGAAAGTATTTATTTATTGCTGTTTGGTCTGTCCCTGCATTTATCCATGAAGCACCAGGTCAATAGGAAATCCCATTCATACCTGATGGTGAACTGTAATTATATCAGTAGGTCATGTTGAGTATGTACAAGCATTAGTAATTAATTATTATTTGTATATTTTTCTGTGATATAATTAGTATTTTTGTGGCTATGGGCTAAAGAGGTTAAACATGACTATTCTCATGTTTATACTAACAACAACAAAAAGAACATTGCAAGACTATTTTAAGTTGTACTTTTAGCATTTTATTCAGCAACACCTGCTATCATGCTAAAGGAGTGATGATGTTTTTCTTTTTGTTTTATTTTGTTATATTTGCATAATGCATTTAATGAAGAAAATCGAGTGGGGAATGATCAAAGTACAGCAACTTCTCCGCATAGAAAAATAGTTCAACTCAGCCAAATTAGATAGTTTTAAGTCTAAACTTGTTATCTGATCCCTTGGAGTATTTAATTAGACTGACATAATTCCTTTAAAACAGTCATGTGTATAAGTTCATTTCATATACAGTAGAGAAAAGAGCTGCATTATTCTGCTTGTGCTTCAGCATAAAGAAATTTGGAACTAGAGACAAAATGGGCCACATTAACACAGATATTCTGAGAAACAATTTTTTTCCACTGCATTTGCAACTCCCAAGTCTACAAAATTTTCCCACCTAACCTTTGGATTTTTGCAGCTCCTCCAGATTTGACAGTTTGGCCTCTTGGCTGCATCTGATAAATGCTCCCCCTTCTAAAACACACTAACTTCAAGAAAAATATCTCTGTTCAAAGCCATTCCCTTCAGAATCAAGTTTTTGGATGTTTTTTTTTTTGCAACTGTGAATTCTAATGTGTTGTTAGAAAAGGCTTCCTCAAGCTCAGTACTTTTCTAGTATTGCTAATATTCTTTGCAGACGTCTGGCGAGTGACCACGACCAGCTAAAAGAAGAGCTAGAGGCTGTGAGGCAACACAACATCCAGCTGGTTAGAGAGCACAACCATGTGAAGCAGACCTGTGAGGAGCTCAGGAGGCTGCATGAGGAAGACCAGAGGGAGGTGGCTGATATGAGGCTTCTGCACCAGCAGGTAGTTCAGCATTTCTACTTTTACACACAAAAAGCATGGATGGAATACAAACCAGGTGCACTTTCAGAGCATATTGTTGCATTCCATTCCATCTCTGGATGTCCTTGACATGTGATTAGCTGGATCTAGACATTTGAAACGGAATGGAATTGAAATTCTGTCTTTCAGGTCATTACCTCCAAGGAGAAAACATTGTTTAGACAAATGGGGTCAGACAGTCCTGGTCTTCCCTTATTTCCATCGACCAAACAATTGCTAGAAATTAAAGAAATGACTTGAGATGTGTCTTTCTATTTATTGTTATTTTACTTGACATTTGGTGCAATTAACCTCATTGCAGTGTAAAAGTTGTATCATTAAATCTTTGCAATCTCTTGCATAACTACAGGGAATGTTTTAGAGCAATGTTTGATTGTAATAGCATTTCTTGTTCTCCCCAGAGCTGATGTCTTTATAGGGCAAACTTTGATCTCAGTCAAATGAGGAAGCAAATTAGCTTAGTGAGGTGACCTTTGTTGTTGACATTTTAGATGTTGATCACCAACTGTTTAAAGTTCTTCCATTCAAATGTTGTTTGTCTTGAATATTTTTAAGGAAAATAAGTCTAATTGGTCAGTGTATAATTTGACAAACTGGTTAAAGGTCTGGGCTGTTTAGAGACTTTTGTATTGAGGGTAGGATTTGTTTTTAGGTTTTGTCAATTTGCTGCATTCAAGGTAAAATGTTTTTCATTTAACCCACGGGCTTTATTACATGTCAAGTTTACGATATGGTAGTACTTGAACAAAAAGGAACAAAGGTCATATGAAATGGAGGACGGTGCAAAAAGATATATTCCGTGTAAACTTTTTTCACATTTTGTCACGTTACAACTGTAAACTTCAATGCAATTTATTGGAATTTTATTTAATAGACAACAACACAAAGTAGTGACATGGAAGGAAAATTATGAATGGTTTGTGTGGTGTGATTTTTGAATATGTAACCAAGTAGTAAGTGGACCAGTAAATATCGATGCGTAATTTAATCTCCGTATGAATGAAGGCCTGGGAGGTTTGTTAGAAAAGAAACAGATAAGTCGTCTGACTAAAAGAAAGTTTTAGGAATTCCTGTTTGCAGTTTGCCATAAGCCATGTAGGGGACACAGAAATATGGATTGTGCAAAGAGGTATGGGGAAAAATTACAGTCTCCTAGTGTGTTTTAGACTTGTAGAGTCTCCAGAAAATTTGCCACTGTAATTGCAGCAAAAGGTAGTTCTGCAAAGGGCAGAACACAAAATGCACACCACATTTTTAAGTACACACTACTTCGTGTTGATCTGTCTCATAAAGTCCCAATAAAATGCATTGAATTTTGCAGTAGTAATGTGAGAAAATGTGAATAAAAATAAAGCAATATGAATATACCACTTCTATTTCCATTTCCTTTTTTGTGCATAGACATATTAAAATTAGTGTAAGACTTGACCAACAATAATGAGATCTACATTTTATTAAACATGGTGAAATCTACTTTGCAAAAAAAAAAAAAGCACTTAATACTTTTAGAAAAGAAAGTATTATTTCCAAACTGCAGGTGATGAGAGAAGGATCATCTGATGTCCTGAACAAGCTGTACGAAACAACTGTGGACAAACTGGAGGCAATGAAAAGCGAATACGAAACTTTGAGGAAGCGCTACAATGAGAAGACGGCCAGTCATAATGCCGACCTGAGCCGTTTGGATCAATTTGAGGAGGAGAATCATCGTTTGCAGAAGACCCTGGACATCCTGTCGAAACAGAGGGACGCTGCTATCCACTACCAGCAGCAGTTTTCCGCATCTGTTCAGAGGTAAAGTTGCACAAGTTGGGCACCACAAATCAACTGAAAACATGATTTTAGAAAAAGTGACTAATGGCTGTTTCAAATAATTATGCTGCAAGCATAGTGCTTGACTTCAGTTCCTGAATGGAGTTCTGCACTCTACTAGTTGTAAAATAAAGATAAATAGCCGTAAAATCCTTCTTTGATTCAGGTTCGATAACACCCAACATGAGCTCTCCAAGGCCACAGTCCAGAATCTGGAGCTACAGAGAGAGCTGGAGCGTCTGCAGTCGGAGACGACGCGACTTAAAACCCAGCAGCTGAAGGCCGTAAAGGACTGCGAGAAGTACAAGGAGGAGCGGGACTCTGTAATCAATGAATACCGCCTGATTATGAGTGAGAGGGACCAGGTGATCAAAGAGGTGGACAGGCTCCAGACGGGGCTGGAGGTGGCGGAGGCAAAACTCAAGAACAATTCCTCAGAGAGACGAGTGGCCAACGAGGAGTTGGAGGCTTTACAGCAAGTAAGAGCTGAAATGGGGCATTCCTGCGTAGATTGAAAAAGATTTGTATGTTTTTTTTTTCCTGGTAAAGATAAAAATGCAAAAAAAAATTGTTAGGGGAATTTTTGCGAAGGTCCTTGTCCTTCCTTCATTGCTTGTTCTTCCATCCTTGCTTCCCTGCTTGTTTCCTTTCACTCTTGTGTCTTACATTTTTGCATTTTTTCCTTTATTCCTTGCATTATTTGTTGCTCCCTTCTTTCCTTTTTGTCTTCCTTCTGCCCTTATTTTTTCCCTTCTTTTCTTCTTTCTTTTGTTTTCTATCCTTGTGCCCTATCTCCATTCTTTCTGTCCTTCCTTCCTTGTACTCTTCTTCCATTTCCTGATTGCATTTCTCTTTTCTTCCTTGTTTCATTCCTTCTCCCCCTCTTTGCCCTTCCTTTCCTTTGTTTTTCTTTCCTTCCTAACATCTGTCAGTCCTTCCTTCCCTGTTGTACATTTTCTGGTTTTGCAAGGTTCAGTTTTTATTTAAAGCCCTCCTTGTCTAGAAATATCTTCTATAAATTCTTAGTGAACTTCAGTATTTTTGTGTCATGTGACAGACCAAAAACTCTTTTGACATGAAAAATGAGTAGGAACTGTAAAGTTGGGATAATTGAACATTTCTGCATATGTTTTTGTAACTTGAAGGAGCTAGCTTCAGCACTGGTGGACAGGGACCGAGCTATTTGCGAAAAGAACGAACTGCTGGAGAAATACTGCCATGAGGTAAAGGACAAAACTGAGGCCCAGAAAGAGCTGAACCAGGCCTGCAAGGACATCGAGATGGTGCGTGAGGAAAGGGATGTGGCCCGCAAAGAGAGAACAGAAGCCATCATCCAGAGGGACCAGCTGCTGCGAGAGTATTACCAGGCCAGACAGGTACCCAGAAAGACAGAAGTGATTCATCAGTCCAAACGGTAGGACTGATTTATCCGACTGACAATAATCCTCTTGTCTGAGCTCATATTGTATTCAAAGTAAAGCTGGGCAGTTCCATTGATCTTGTTGAAGTGCATGCATCACCCTTCAGTCTGTTTTCACTAATTGTTGGATTATTTACAGTCTAGCTCAGAGTTCTGCATTAGGAAAATTGCCATTAATTAAAATGTGGAACCTCAACCGTTTGACTTTTTAAGAGCCCAGGAAAACTGCACTGCATGAAAAATGAACAGCACAGTGCAGTCTAATTTAGCAGTTGACTTAATTTATCTTCTCAATACACTTAACAGCCTTTCTACTGGAGATTTATGTAGAAAGAAAAGAGGTTTGCTCCAGCATACTCTGAGTGACCTTTACATTCATTCTGTCTGACAAACCTCATACTGCCCTACTTAATCCAATTTGTGGGTTATTCTGTTCTAAATCAAAAGAGCATGCTTGTTTTTGATTGCAGACCTATGTCTTTAGAATATATGAAAGAAGTGTTTTCTTTTGGAAAAACTCACAAAGGCCTTTAGATTTTCAAAATACTGGAGAAAACCTTTAAGTCAGAGAAATGCCACTTTGTGTAAATACTTTGTAAGTATTTACTTTTGTAAGTATACTTTTTTTGTAAATACTTTGTAAGTATTTACACAAAGTTTTTCCACATTGTTTTACAATTACAAATGTCAATACATTTTAATTAGATTTTTTGTAAGACCAACAAAAAGTAGCATGACATACCAACGTGAATAGTGGGTGGGGAAGGTTGTCTGTTCTTAAAATTGTGTTACAAATAAATTTTAAATGTGTTGATTGGATCAATATTCAGCCCCTCTAAGGCAAAAGTTTGTACAGGTAAATTTTGCTGCAATTACAGTTGAAAGTGGTTTATTGGATGTTTCTTCCAGATTTAGATTTCTTTAGACTGTCGGCAGCACAATTTTTATTTTTATTTTTTTTACACTTGGACATGATGATTATCTGTAGCCTCATGTTTTCATCCTTTGCTCCAGAAACAAGACTCTGCCACTCTGGACATGGAACGGGCCAACAAAGAGATTGAGATTCTTAGGAAGCAGTATGAGGCCATTTCTCAGGAGCTTAAGGAGGCTCTGCAAGAGGCAGAGGTCGCTAAATGTCGACGGGACTGGGCTTTCCAGGAGAGGGACAAGATCGTGGCAGAGAGGGAGAGCATTCGGTAAAGAATCTGTTCAAAATGTAGAGATATATGTTAGTGGAGAGATTTAGATACAAAAATATTCCTTTGTAATATCTGGCATTATCATTGTTTTGCAGGACATTATGCGACAACCTGAGACGAGAGAGAGACAGGGCTGTGAGCGATCTGGCAGATGCTCTTAGAAATCTGGATGATACGAGAAAGCAGAAGAACGATGCTATGCGAGAACTCAAAGAACAAAAGTGTGTCTTTTTTTCCACACCTTTGTTTTCCTCATGATAGATGTGTGTTTTCTGGCTTATTCCAGTCTTCCACTACAAGTTATCTTCTCTGGGAAGCATTTTGGCTACCATACTTTAAAAAACCCAAAAAACAACACATTTCATATTTTGTTTCAGGGAGAAGTTGGAAGACCAGTTGGAGACAGAAGCCAGATATCGCCAGCTAATGGCTCACAGTTCACATGACTCAGCCATAGACACAGACTCCATAGAGTGGGAAACGGAAGTTGTAGAGCTGGAAAAGCACAGGGTGAGAGTTGGCATGTTTTTTTGTTTTGTTTGTTTTTTGGGTTTTTTTTTACGCATTTTGTTAAACAGCAAGTTATTTAAATGCTCAGTAATCAATGAATATTTGAATATTTGTATTTTTTTCTAGGATATGGATTTGAAAGCACTTGGTTTTGATATTGCTGAATGCGTAAATGATCCATATTTACCAGGAGATAGTGGGATATTTGTTTCCAAGGTGGACAAAGGAAGTGTTGCAGAAGGAAGATTAAGGTAAATGTCTGTTTTACCCCTTTAGATTTAGATGATATGTTAAGAACAATTTGATAATATCAAATGAAAGTAAAAACAATCAAAAGTTGATCTGAGATGCTTCACTGTGCAGGGTGAACGACTGGTTGTTGAAAATTAATGATGTGGATCTGACCAATAAGGACAGAAAGCAAGTGATCAAAGCTGTGTTGAGCTGGGAGGGAGTAATCAATATGGTAGTTCGAAGGAGGAAGTCACTTGGAGGACGAGTCATCACCCCAATACAGATTAACCTGGCTGGACACAAAGGTCAGTTTCTTGGTGCAGTTAAACAGTCACCTAAAGTTATAGAGTCGTTTTTGAAATGCTTTGATGAAGTATTTATTTCCCCAGTACTTTTCCAAATTTACTTAATGTTAAAACCACAATCTGTTTTATATAACAGATCAATACCAAATAATGCAAGAGTGGTATTAAAGAATAGGTCAGTTGTGCAGATTGTCATAATCACTGCAGTGGACAAGGAAAACAAGTATTATTGTGCTGCAGGCTGTGTTAATCTGTTTCGGAAGACCCCTATAAAACACATCAAACTTTCAGATTATAATGTAACAAAATTTTGAAAAGTTTGAGTGATATTGGTATTTTTCCAATGCTCTATGGACTGCCGTCACACAGTTATGTTGTTGATTAAATTAAAAACTATTTGACATGTATTATTAGTGTTATTTTTGTCAGGTTAAGCTCTTATGTTGAGTCTTTTCTTTTCTTGCTGTCTCAGACTGTGGAATTGGTTTGGAGAGTGGAGTATTTGTTGCCACATTGGCTGCAGGAAGTCCTGCTACCAGAGACTGTAATCTCGCTGTGGGTGACAGACTGTTGGCTGTAAGTATCCATCCTAAAATGTAAGTTTACTCAACTTAAGAAGCTTTTAACAAGACTCTGTTGGCGATCATTCACTGAGGCTTGTAGTGCCCTCTACTGACCATAAGCACAAACTGCAGTAAGGTCCCAAACCTGTTCTGTCAAAAACTTTTCTTTGCTGGTGTTGCTATTTACTTGTGGTTTTTTTTAAACAAATTAATGGGAAGTCTGGAAACTTTCCAAACTGCAAAAAGGCCAAAAGCAATTTTATGAAGGTAGCAGGTTTATAAAGGTGGAACATTGGTATTTGTCAAAGTTTTCAGTAGCTTAGCATGTTGGTGATCAGAAAACTTAAGATTGTGTTGCAATAAGTTAAGTGTGTATTATTTTACTTTCTTTTTTTACTGCACGCAGATCAATGGAATTGAACTTCATGACAGATCTCTTCCTGAATGTGAGTCTCTGCTGAGGACCTGTGACAACTCTCTCAGTATCTCCCTTATGAAGGTGAATACACTCAACCTTAACAGAAACATAACAGCTGCAAATTAATCACTTCTGATAATGTATTCTTCATGATTGTGAGTAAATGGACCTCAGGTCATTTTTTTGACCATAGGTTTTTTGTAAAACGTGTGTTTTAAACCGAATAAAAAGATTCCCATGTTATGCATTAGTCCAAATTTAAAACATGTAACTGTCTAATTTCCTTCCTCAACAGTTCCTTCCTCAGAGCTCTTCTGGACAGAATTTATTTGAAGGTATGAGAGACTCTGAAAAGACCCTGCGTCTCCAATCCGGTGAGCTCCACCCCAGAGGCTGCAAGAACTCCAAGCACAACTGCTCAACTCAAACGGACATTTGCAACTGCAAGTCGAGCATTAGACAGGAGGAAGTATGTAAAGATACATGCGATTCCCTGGAAAACGGTGGCAACAGCAGCACTCATTCCCATCACAAATCCTTCTCCAACTGCTCCCAGCACTCCTGCTCTTTGTCCATGTCCCACAGTCTGTCAGAGCCTCACCCAGCGTTCAGCTACCAGCGCCAGGAGCTCAGTCCTCGTTCCCTTACATTCACGCCTTTGGTGTCTAACTGCAGCCCTCCTCAGTCGCCTGTGGACAGAGGACAGAGCCCACCAGTGAAGGCCGGTGGAGGAACGTGGCCTAAAGTCATAGTTGGGGCTTCTCTCACTGAGTGCACACAGCTGTCCATCTTCAAAAAACCCAAACAGAGAAAGTCCATCTTTGAAGTAAACGCTTTCAGGAGGCCAGAGACAGCTTCTAAACTGGACTACATGTCGAAGCATTCGCCACAGAGTTCAGCATCTGAAACTTCTCAGACGCCTCCCACCCCGCCCACCAGGAGCGACTCTTTTAGATTTAAGCATCGGCAACAGAATAGCTCTGCGTCTGACTCCACCATCACCACTGGCACGCCACCAGCCTCCCTGGCCCTGGCAGCAAGCCCCCAGGATGAGGGATTTGTGGGAAGCCAGGAATATTACACCAACATACCTGCAGGAAAAAACAAAAAGAACTTCAAGGAAGAGGACGAGAGCCGACGGCGGACCGAAGTGCAGGAAAAGAGGAGGTACAGGCCAAAGTCAGCGCCAGCTCTACGGCGGAACGTGACTCCGTTGCACATTCCTGCTCCCATGCAGGTAACTGATCAAAGCTGTAACAAGTGTATAGATTTTCATACCTAGATAAAACCGATAAATTATTGCTTTAATCTAAGCCCGTGTCCAAACAAAATAAGAAATTGTAGATACAAACGAGGGCTTGTATCAAACAAGATTTATACAATCATATATGTTGAATTTTTTCACCTTGACTCAGGACAGTGACCCAAAACATACAACTGAAGCTATAATGGAAAGGTTTATTTTAATGCATATTCAAGTGTAACTTTTAAATCCAATTGAATTTTCAGACATTTGACTGAGCTTGAGCAATTTTTCAAACAATAGGAAAAGTTCTAAGTGTGCAGTTTTTAGATGTGCAAATCTACTAAAGATATACGCCCAAAAGACTGCAGCTGCAATTGTTCTTGATAGCAATACATATAGAAACCAACAACTACTTGGATTTGTTTGAAAATCATGTATTGTTTCCTCTACATGTCACAGTTATGCCCTGTTCTGTATTGGCCTATCAAATAAACTCTGAATAAAATGCCATATTTGTAAAGTGAGAAAATGTAAAATGGGAAGAGTCGCATGAATGTACTTTGTAAGCCCTTGTTTGTATCTACAATTTCTTATTTTGTTTGGACACGGGCTTAGATTAAAGCAACGATTTATCGGCTTTATTTGCTGTTTGTTTTCTTCTGGCAGACTCAGGTTTCCTCCGATGAGCTCTCTCCAGAGCCAGTGGACTTGTTACGCTTCTCTCCTTTGAGAACAAATCGGTACAGCGTGCCATTTGCCCCCCCAAGCTATTTGACAGCACGTAAGTCATTGGCAGGCACATTCTTAAGTGGTTCTGATTTGCATTTAAACAGGAGCTGGGTAATTTATTTGTGTAGTTGTCTTTATTTTTTCACTGTAAAAAAATTTACAACTGCAGTTGTCCTTTTATTTATTTTTTTTAGACCTTCCACAGCGACGTGCAGCACCATGCCCTGCAATGACTGCTGTGATGAGGAACCCAGTTTACACAGCGTGGAGCCATGAGATCCAGAACTGTCCTCCAGTTCCCAATTCAGGCCTTGATCAACATCCACAAAGGTCATCTCCCAGTCTATTTATCATTTTTAGGGCTGACTTCTGTATTAAACACTTAAAAAAAAAATCTAAATTAATTGAGGCCTAAATGTGTAGTGCTGCATGAAAAAAAAAAAAAAAAACAACCATGTACTCTCTGCCCCAGATCTCACGAACAGATGGCATGAGGCAAATTATATCTTGCTCTGGGTTGAATAATTGACTGCTAGGGGACTTGACATAGGCCTTTTTCTCCATTTTTAGCCCCCAGCAACAGGCTCCTCTCAGTTTGGACCTTGGCCACAAGCGCAATGGACGCTTGAGTGAGACGAGCCACAGCCAACCACCACACAGCACCAAGTCTTTGCCCTCTGGAGCCAGACTGAGTATGTATGCTTGCTTAGCTTTGATCTAATTTGCAGTTGTAAATGTTTTCCAAACATTAAGCGTTAAGTCCTATATTCAGTTAACATTACATTTCCTGTATCAATCCAGACATCAATTGTCTTTCAAAGTAAACAGATGGTTAATTGTTCATTTACAGAGTTTTTACACAGTCTGGAAAACTATGGAAAAAGAAACCGGATTGTGTATAAAATATGTGTTTCAAGACTATTGTCTGACTCTTACCCATCTTAACCAACATCATGTTCTTCCATCAGTCTGTTCATCCACCAGTTCATTTGTCCTTTCACCCATTTTTCTGTCATAGGAATGACAATACAGCCTTAAAGGTTTATATATTGCTGTAACAACAGTGACAATAAAAGTATTTTATCATCCGTTACATAGATTGTCTGACTTCAACTGAACATCTTCAGTGAAGATCATATTATCGCAAATATTATCCTTTTAAACAAAAGAACACCATCCATTTCTAATTCAGACCATCTGTTGATTCATCTATTTGTCACATTTATTTCGGTCACATATGTACTGTAAGTTTTTTTCCTCCGTTCAACCAACATTCTGTTCATCAATCCATCTGTTTATCCATCACCAAATCGTTCATCTGTTTATCAGTCCATCCATCCGAGCATCCATGGATTTATCTTTTGCCATCCATTTGTGCATCCATCTGAATCCATCTGTATCAAACTATGTACATCATCCAACAGTCGGCCATCCCTCTGACAAAAACATTACCCATTCTTCTATCATTCTACTGATCCATCGATCCATCTGTTCTTTCAAATGCTCTTTTGTCCATCTTTTTTTTTCTTGATTCCAGATTTAAAGTTGTGAAAAATATCTTCCTTAAATGAATCAAACTTTTGTATTTATTCTAAAAAAAATACAACCAAAGTCTGGAAACGAATGTTGAGTGTGTGAGAAGCTTACGTTTTCTTTGATTAACCCCAAATCAAAGAATCAATCCAGATCAGTCCTCTGGGATGGACTGATCTGGATTCATACAAAATGAAGATACGAAGCCGGTTATCTGCTACATGGAGTTTTCCAACAACACATCACTTCACAAACCCAAAACTACCCCTCTAAAACCTGTTAATTCCCCCCCAGCTTCTTTGAGAAACCTGACCTAGACCTTTTTTTTTTTTAGAAATAACTAGTGGCATCCTCTGGACTTGACAGGCCATTTACCATATATATATATATAGCTCACGTAAAGACATTGACTGGTTAGGTAAAAAGTCTCAAATCTACATGACTAGCTGCCCATGGAGATGAGGATGTTTTTTTGCATGGGTAACAAATATTTCCTCTTTTCTTTAGGCTCTCCTAGTACTTTACAGTTTAGGGCAGAGCGGATAAAAATCCCTCCGGCCCGTTACTCTCGCTCCACCGGCTCTGACAAAGGTACTTTTCAGTGCAGATCTTGAATTACCTCTTAATAAATGCTGCTGCTGTAAATCATGTGCAGCTTCTCCTTCTCTGTCTCTCCAGCGTCTCTTTCACACTCAGAGTGCAGCAGCCCAACCCCTCCCATATCCCCTGTCAACCTGGACACGTCGTCTTTCTCCAGCAGCCAGTCACAGAGCTCAGTTTCTTCCCATCCCAGGATATCAGTTAGCCCTGCTCCAGTTGGTGACAGGAGGAAGGATGGGTAAGCCAGCGTCTCGCCTACATCCTCATCCGGATGTATCATTCAAAATATTCATCACTCAGCAGAGCATGACATGTTTTCCTCTATTTGTCTGCTTCATTGTGATGAAATACTCAGATTGCTATAAACAAATCTGTCAGCCTTCGTCTCACACTGGCTCACCATCTAACCTTATTCTTGCCTCTGTCTCTTCTCTCCGATTATAACCTGAAATCCTTCTTCTACCACTTTGATTCTTTATGTATCTATAGATATATATATGTCTATTTTTGTTTTCTTCATCTACTTCTCAGATTTGTTTCTTCCTACACACCTTCTGTTAGACGTCCAGCAGGAAAGCCCTTGTTCTTCTCTTTGAGAAGCTTGAGGTGTGTTCCAGGCCACTTGTAGCATGAACAGTGTATGCACAAGAGTATCTCAACATAATCTTTGTGCATGTGCAAATAAACGCAATAATCAGCCCTATTTTGGGAGCCCTCATGCATGATTTATTTACATTTTTAATGTAACCTAGAAATTAAATGGATGTGTTTCCCTTTAGGGCATCATCTCTAATCTGCTCTGCATGTGGTTCATAAAAATTCATTAGAACTACAGTTGTGTTCGAAATAATAGCAGTGCCTCAACAGCAGCAAGAAAATCACTGGTTTTATTAACATTTCAAACTCTATACCCCAGATAAGTTTCTGGGGGGTAAAATAAAGGTATAGAAAACCAACAAACCCAACAGGACAGCCATGCATACTGTGGATTCTGTGAAATTGAATGATTAACTGAAAAGGGTGTGTTCAAAAAAATAGCAGTGGTGAGTCCAATTAGAGAGGGCATCAATTAGGGAGGGTATTCTGGGAAAAAAGGGTGTTAACAGGTGATCCGTATTTAAGGATCAAGACAACTGGCATGCTGGCTGTGCATTTCTCCTGAAAAAACAATGAAAATGGGTCGTTCCAGACACTGTTCTGAAGATGAGCGTTTCCTAATAAAAAAATTGATTAAAGAAGGGAAAACATACAAAGAGGTGCAGAAAATCATTGGCTGTTCAGCTAAAATGATCTCAAATGCCCTGAAATGGGAGCATAAAACTGAAAAACGAGGAAGAAAAAGAAAGACAACCCCTCGAATGGACAGAAGAATAGCCAAACTGGCGAAGACTCAGCCAATGATGGGATCCAAGAGGATCAAGCAAGACCTTCAGTTGACAGTGAGTACTGTGACAATCAGAAGACGTCTTACTGAGGTTAACCTTCCAGCAAGAAGCCCCCGCAAAGTCCCACTGCTGAGAAAAAGACATGTGCAGAAGCGTTTACAATTTGCCAAAGAGCACATTGACTGGCCTGAAAAGAAATGGCATAATATCTTGTGGACAGATGAAAGCAAGATTGTTCTTTTTGGGTCTAAGGGTCACAGGCAGTATGTCAGACGCCCTGCAAACACAGAATTCAAGCCACAGTACTCACTGAAGACCATTAAGCATGGTGGTGCAAGCATCATGATATGGGGATGTTTTTCATACTATGGTGTTGGTCCGATTCACCGCATACAAGGGATCATGGATCAGTTCCAGTACATCAGGATCCTGGAAGAGGTCATGCTGCCATATGCTGAGGAGGAAATGCCTTTGAGGTGGACCTTTCAACAGGATAATGACCCCAAACACACCAGCAAGCGAGCAAAAGCATGGTTCCAGATGAACAAGATTCAACTGATGGAGTGGCCAGCACAATCCCCGGACCTTAATCCCATCGAAAACTTGTGGGCTGACATAAAAAGTGCAGTGCATGAGGCAAAACCAAGAAACGCTGAGGAATTGTGGAATACAGTGCAATTATCCTGGGCTGCAATACCTGTGGAACGATGCCAGAAGTTGGTTGACTCCATGCACCACAGATGTGTAGCAGTCATCGGAAACCGTGGTTTTGCAACAAAATATTAGTTTAGGATACTCAGCTAGGTTCACTTATCAAGAATTTCTTTGTTTGTACAGTACATTTTTGAGTTTCCAAGGAAAGATGGCAACACTGCTATTCTTTTGAACATGCCATTTCTTACTTTATTTGAAATATTATTATTATCATTTAAGTTTTGATGACTTTGCGCAATTGTTTTGCTTTGGAATAGAATGTACTGTGTCCCCAATGTATCTGTGTTCATTAAAGTACAATTTCTTTGAAGAATTTTGACATTTACTCATTTTTCTAAAGGCACTGCTATTATTTCGAACACAACTGTACTTGACTGAAAAAGAACTAAAGCACATTCTGCTACTTTTCTGTGTGATGCAGTTTAAGGCTTTTATTTAATATAACATTAAATGTTTTTAATTTTTTGTAATTTACAGGAAGAAGGTTTGACATTAAATATACAATACATTGAAAAAACATTCTCACCCCTTAGAACCACTATCTTCAATTGAAATTCTGTGTGTTGAACCAACAAAACTAGTCCAAAATTGCTATTGCGAAGCTTCATCTATCATCCAGCTGTTCCAGCTGTTAGTTCGAAGGAAATAATAAAAGGTTCCACAATTGGGATATTGTTTTATAATCTAACACTGCTTTATATCTCTTCAGTTGCATCTCTGACTTGCCTGGTGTGATCTTTGGTCTTTATGATGGTGTTTGTTCACTTGTGTCTTTTGAAAACAATGTTATTTAGGTTTCAGTGTAAAGAACACAAAATGCAGATTCGTGACACACTGTTTTTTAATTTGTAATATATCTTTAGTTTTCTCTTTCTACTTATAAATTAAACACTACTTGTTACATTAACTCTCAGTAAAATACAAATTATTACTTCTGTAAGGTACTTAAAGATGTACTCATTTCTAAAACATTTAGATTAAAGTTTTATTTATATGTTTTTTGTAGAAATTTAAATTTTTGTGGTGCAACCTATAAAAAAAATATATATATTTTTAATTAGCAGTATACAATTATAGGTTAGTGAATTTTTTTACTTTTTTGTTTTTGTTTTTAAGGCCTTTTTTAGGGGAGCCACGCAATGTGACGGTACAGAAAGGAGTAGAACCGCTTGGGATCTCCATTGTGAGTGGAGAAAATGGAGGAGTGTTTGTTTCCAAAGTAACACTGGGGAGCATCGCTCATCAGGCTCGTCTAGAGTACGGAGACCAGCTGCTGGAGGTAAAGCAACCACCATGCTTCACCTGCACATTAAGTTCACTTTTCTGTTTCTAATAAATCAAAGCTTTTTGCAGTTTAATGGAATCAACCTTCGCAACGCCAACGAGCAACAGGCACGGCTGGTGATCGGACAACAGTGTGACATGGTCAGCATTTTGGCTCAATATAATCCTCACATGTTTCAGCTGGGGAACCACTCCCGATCAGGGTAAGCTGACGTTTTGGTTTTTGTAGTTATTAAAAAAAAAAAATTACTGAACCAGAGTTGTTGCTGAAACAAACACCGTAATCGACAGAATACATGAGTTTCATATTTACTTTTAACATTTTAATCTTTACTAACTGACCACAAAGCAAATATTCAATGATTTCATTGCACAACTTTGAATTTATGAATTTTTTTATTGGTTATATGTGGTCAAAATTGTACACAATGTCTCATTTATACGTAAATACACAACACTATTTGAACAAATGTCCTTTAAAAAGTTTGAGAGAAATCACACCCTTTTGTTGCCAGTAAAAAGCTTCTGTCATGATCCTGGTGGACTATTTATTGTCAGAAATGTCAAAGTTTATTTAAGTCATTGGCCCTGACATCAATCCTAATAAAGATTTGTGAAAATGCTTTGTGTAAAAGTTGGGTAAATCAGCCAGTCTAAAGGAACCATGCCATTTCTGCTGAGATAACAGGTCAAACATCTAACTGGGCTCAAGACTGAAGGTTGCTGATGGGTATAAAAACTGTTGTTTCTCTTTACTATTTGAAAGGGCATTTGAAATAACCAAATACATTTAAACTCATGCACTCAAATCCTGTTTTAAAAAATAATTAAGGTAATTTGTTGTATAGTTTTACCGTGAAAAGAATCACTCAAATGCATGACTGACATTCTTGCTCAGAATGTCAAAATTATTGACATTCTTGCTTATTATGAATTTATGGAAACAGTTTACTAGCACCGAATGTTATAGATGACAATAATCTAAAACAACCAGAAAGTAAATATTCAATCAGCTTGTATAATTGAGCAAAGTCAAAAAGATTTCACTCTGTGTATTTTATTATTATTTTTTTTTAGTTCTCAAATGGAGTCCAGCAGCAACCATCTGACTACCAGTCCAGACAATCACTCCGCTATAGACACACTGAGCGAACAGGACGAGGGAACAATGACACCTCCTTCCAGGCAGACTACTCCTGCCACAAGTCCACACAACTCTTTCAGGTGTCGACGTTGTTTCACTCACTCCACTGAACTTTAAGGACATATCTCCTTTTATTTTTTGGTTGTGTTCATGTTTGATGCTTACAATATGTCTGTTCATTTCCATGTCAGAAATTGAAAAGGTTTTAGAACAATACATTTTAAAATTGCTTATCTGCTTTACAAGCCAATGGAACGGGTTGATATTGATTTATGTTCATGTTTTCTAGATTTTCTGGTTGTAAAATAAAAGGATATTTGCCTTTTGAACATTCTCATTTTACTGTTATTACATTTGAAAAGCCAATTAAGCAGCAAGTTTTCATGTTCTAAGGAGTTCAAACTTTGGTTTAATTTCAGGCTTCCAGGTTCCCTTTTACTGCGGGCTGCAGAGCCTCGCCTGGTGAGGCTGAAGAGGATTGATACAGAGTTGGGTGTGCAGATCTGTGGAGGAAATGTTTGTGGCATCTTTGTGGAAATGCTGGATGATGAAAGCCCGGCAAAGACTCCTGACGGACTGCTTCCTGGAGACCTAATACTGGAGGTAAAAACATGGTTTATCAACGTTTTTGATGGGTAAAGAATCAGATTTATTGTAAAAATGTCTCCCAATAGTTAGAGTAAGAAATTAATGGACGCTATTCAGTTATATGTTTGTATGTAGCAGAAAAATGTGTCCTGTGTTGTCTAGACTTTCAAGTTCAACCTCTGTCCTTAGTGTAGCTGTCTCTGTTAAGCATGTTCTTATGAATTTTACTGTAAATGTCATTGTTCTTTGTCTCTGGAAGAATTGTGTGCTATTTGTCAGTTGTATAATTGTTTTCTTTCAGTACAATGGTGTCAGCATGAAGAATAAAACTAAAGAAGATGCTTACCTGGAAATGTTGAAACCAGCTGATCAAGTCATGTTCAAGGTCCAGAACTATGGGGACAGCCTTGCTGTCATCAAAGAATCTCAAGGAGATGGATTTTTCATCAGGTGCTTAGAGTTTAAACATTTTGTATTACTATTTCCCAGGCTGTTTTTTTTAATTAAGCCTGGGGAAAAAAAATAGAAGCCCCATTAAAAAGTAAAAGCAGAAAGATTATGCAATTTAAGTTTAATAAATGAGTATAGCACATCGTTTCTACTTGTCTTATGTCATATGTGTGGTTCAGAATTAAATATTTTGCATGTTAATATTTTGTTTTCCCTAAAGGAAATGAACACATTTATGATGGTGATTTAATTTTGTCAGAACGCTTTATGAGCGGGTTGCAGAGCAGGAGCTGAGCTTTAAGAAGGATGACATCCTGTATGTTGAAGACACTTTACCAAATGGCAACTTTGGCTTCTGGATGGCCTGGCAGCTTGATGAGAATGCACAGAGGCTGGAGAGGGGACAAATCCCAAGCAAATACATGTAAGTCCAGCCAGTGACAAGGAATTAATTTGTTTTTAAATCAGTTTTTGTTGGAATTTAATTAACTGTATTAAACTCATAATTTCAAGTAAGCTCACGTGTCTCATCTTGTAGATAACAAAATGACTTCTGCATTTGTCAGAGCTCAATAGTTTTAGAATTATTGACTACATTATTGTACCTGTAAATATATCTGATTCAAAATATATAAGAAAATGATTTTGATGATTAATTATTCTTTAGACTCAAGACTAAAAATGTCAACAGTTTGCTGTTCTTGTCATAACTGACCCCGTTAATTGCTATGTAAAGTTAGAACTACTTTTGGATCATTTTAAGACTATCTGAATTTCTAAATTGGTGAAGCATAATCTGAGTTTGTTCACTGTCCATATTGAACATGTTTCTGGATACATTTGAATTCATCTGCCCATGCTGAAATGTCTCTTAGGATGGATCAGGAGTTTTACAAAAGACACGGCTTGGCTGACATGAAGGATGAGAACGGAACCAGTAAGTCCATGTCTGCTGCTGCTCGGAGGTCGTTTTTCCGTCGGCGACTGAAGCACAAACGAAGCGGCTCCAAGGATGGGAAGGACCTGATGGCTCTCGACTCCATAAGCACAGATTCTTTGCCCATCCCGGAAGGTGAGATTCCCTCCCCCCCGAGATGTCTTCATTGCTAATTTCAAATCTGACACTAATAGTCATTGACCAACTTCAAAGTTTTACTGAATCTTGTCTATTCCAAACAATTTCAAAATGTGGGTTAGAGCATATATTTGAATGACTTACTCAAAGTCCAGCCATTTATTATCTATATTCCCGGCTTCCTGCTCTGAATTAGAGAGTGAGAATACAATATTTCTGCACTGCTGCCTGGGAAGTCAGAGATGTTAGCATGATCATATGAAGCAGGATACAACTAAAGAAGTACATTTAGTTCTAGGACATTCCTTTCGGGTTAAAATATAATCCCTGTGGTGATTACCGACTGGTGGACCAGAGTAAAGTTAATTTCTGTATGTCCTGCTCAGATGGAATAAGCCTGATGTACCAGCGGGTTCAGAAGGTGGACTGCTCGTCCCCCAGACCGGTGCTGATCTTGGGTCCGTTAGTGGAGGCCTGTAAGGACCTGCTGGTGACTGAGGCTCCTGCTAACTTCTGCCGCTGCTTGCCTGGTGAGTGTGCTAGCCAAACACACTCGCATAAAATTTATAATGACTAGATAAGATAAATAAGTTTATGATTGTATTATTTTGTTGTTTTCAAATCTAGAAATCATGAAGGCATCTCAACAGGCAATAGAGCGAGGAGTGAAGGATTGCGTGTTCCTCGATTACAAACGGAGGAGCGGCCATTTTGATGTGACAACTGTTGCATCAATAAAGGAGATCATAGAAAAGGTAAAGCTTTTTGCTCATGTCATCAGTGTCCTAGAACAGCAACGTTTTGTATGGCAGCTCAACTGCTCTTTGTCCGTGTATCTAAGGCCATGCCATGGTGGTTGAAAAACAAAGTATAAAAGCAGAAAAACTTTAAATTATAATGGATTCCAAATCAGAGAGCATCTTTTACAGTGTAGAAATATGAAGAAATATGTTTACATTATATAAATATATGTTTAACTAAATCTTGACCAACGTTTTGCTTTGCACCATCCCTCATTTCTCATGCAGTTTTTTGCTGTCATTCTCTCATAGGACTGTCACTGTTTACTTGACATTGCTCCTCACGCCATTGAACGTCTTCACAGCGTTCACATCTACCCAATCGTCATATTCATTCGATACAAAAATGCCAAGCAAATAAAGTGAGTAATCCCATGGCCCTAGAAGCATGTGTGGTTCACCTTTCATTTTCTGGCCTGAAGATATGTCCGGTCCTTATCCAGCTTGATTTGTGTTTGTCTTGAAGCTGCTGTTTATTGATTAGAATTACAGTTCAAATCTTGAACAACGTTTTCTCTGAGCTGTTTGTTCTTTTTTTCATTTCATTGGATTTGATCAGCCGGTGAGTCTCAAAGAAGTCTCCTTGTTTTTCCCATTTTTGTAATCGCACGGGAAGATTTAATCTGTTAAACTCTCATCATGCTATTTTTGTGCATAAGCTCAGACACAAATGAGAACAAGCTCTCATGCTTTCGAGGCCTCTCTCACACTCACACGCACACACACAAATGGCTGCAAATTTATAAAACTGCAGCAGTTGAATGTGGCTGAGATTGATTCCTGCTAAGCCTTCAATGTCATCAGCTGAGTGCCAGCTGTCCTGGGAGGGGCTTCCTGGAGCTTGTGTGGGTGGCTGTAATTTCCACCTGGACTGATGGAGCAGCTGACAATAGCTTCAAGTATTTAATGTGACCTTTATAGTCAAGGAGGCAGCAGTAGACTTTGATCATGAAAACCAGCATGACCTCTTCTATAATGAATGTTTAGATATTAAAAGGTTTTTACTATTTTTGTCAGGATTCATGTCAGTAAATGTTGTTTTTAGCGGAATATCTATTTAGTTTTTTTTTTTACAATTTAAACAAAAACGTTCTTCTAATTTCAGCTTTCACGTTTTATGTATTGACTCGGGACACTGAATACAAATGTATTCACGCTACACCTTTGTGATTATTATCTACAAAAATAATAGTTTTAAAATCTAAATAAAACACATGAAGATCTGAGGTTGTAATATGGCAAATGTGAAAGAGTTCAGGGGTTATGAATACTTGGTACTTTCAGCTACTGTTCATTTTGAATCCTAAACATCTTCAAAATTATAAAAATTGTAGTGCGTATTGGAGGATTTTGAACAAAAGTTATTCATCTTTGAAGCAACAAAGTGACAAACACAACTGTTAATGATGATGATGACTTGCTGTTAATTTAAATGCAGTCAATAAAAATATATTTTTAATTTTAAAGATGCTCTGGTTTGTTGCAGCTTTTTATGAAGCTGTGTGGAGGTGCTAATAGTTGTGGATATTTTCTCCTCAGGGAGCAGAAGGATCCTCTTTACCTGCGGGATAAACTCTCTCAGAAACATTCCAAGGAGCAGTTTGAAGCGGCACAGAAAATTGAGCAGGATTACAGCCGGTTCTTCACAGGTTGGTGGAAATTATTTATTTTGATCGTAATTAACTGACTCCTAGCTTTGAAATGGAATGTACGCAAACATTCATTTCAAGCCATGAGCGTGAAGGTTATCCGAGTTGTGCCCGTCTTACTTATCAGATCAGGGTTAAAGATTTATGATCTGGAGCATCAGACCATCTGAAACCCACAACTGTCCAGCAGATTAATGACCACAAGAGGAGGCAACTTATGGCAAACAGCTTTGGGAGCAAACACACCATCACTGATCCTTTAAAACAGGAACAGGTTGCTGCCTCATTTTCACAAAAATGAGAACACAAACCATTTTTTATCTGGTAGAGACAACTGAAAGATTAAGAGGAAAATTTTCTTGTTAATTCCAAAGATTTGAGCTTGAATTATTTTAACTCCACTGTCTCATTTAAATAACTGGAAACTAGAACACCTTTTTGTGTATTGATTTTCACACTGATGAACAAGTAATTTTATAAATTTCGGTCCTCACCCAGTCTAGGATCGAGTTGCTAAAATGAAATTATTTGCTGTGTCACAGTATCTCTATACATTGGTAAGACAGAAACAAATGGCTCAGCTTAAAAATAACATTTAAAAGAAGAAAGTTTAGAAAAAACACTCCCCACTGAATAAAACGGTTTGGTTTTTCAAATAGCTTTTAGAATTTTTCTGAGTTTTTTTTGGACCATATATTTTCCAACTATATATTTTACGTTTATAATTTTCAAGTAGTTTTTCTGATGTATGAACTTGCTTCCTATGGGTTTACTAATCATGTAAAACTTTACCCAATCTCAGTACTCTGGGATTTCTAAATGTCAACCAGAACCTATGCAGTTTACCAGCTGTGGTCAGTTCAGACATTTATAGAAAAATGAACCTTGAAGAAGCAGGAAGAACTTACTCACGTTGTTTTTCTACTTTTCAGACATTTTATTTACTAGTCATAAGTTAAGTTAACATTTAGAAACAAACCATATTTGACTTGGATGCTTATCATGTAAATATTTCTTCCCCACCCTCCACTGTGTTGCAGGCGTTGTCCAAGGAGGCAGCGTCTCCTCCATTTGCACTCAAATCTCGACCATCGTGGAGCACGAGCAGAATAAAGTCCTCTGGATTCCAGATGAAGCACCATAGAGATTTCACTCTCACACTTATGTAGCATTTTTTTTTAATCATAGGGTGCACTACAAATTGCTGACACTTCCGTTAACGTCCAAGGCTTACTCAATTTTACAAACATTAGCACAGATGATGGTAATAATGAAATATTCCCACTACATTAGTGATATACTGAGCAGCAAATAGGTTTGTTTACACTAGTATTTGATACTTGAATGTTCTGTTCTCCCTCAGATGTGGTAGCACTCCTAAAATTCCTTTTTGTTGCCATAAAATAATGTTGGACCACATTGAAGACCATATTCCTGAAGTGATGATGGACTAGACTACAATGCTCTTTCTTCCTTTTCTATATTTATATGCATTTTCTTTTCATTTATTTTTCTCTAATTATTAGGAAGAATATTTTCCATTTAATTCTTATTTATAGAGGAGAAAATTGTCTCTTCCTTATATTTTGTTTTGTGGTATGAAGGTTCCCTTTCCATTTCAGTCCTCATAAATAACATTGTGCCAATCCAGGTTTTGTTTGTCTTTTAAAGCTCCAGGTTTTCTAGTTTTAACACTATGTCCCCTGCTTATGTATTTCCAGTTCTGCCAGTATAGATTTTTTTTTGTTGTTAAATTAAACTGAAAGAAGGGACTGTTTTTATTTTGAATATCATAGATGGCTGTCAGTTAAACACGCTCACAGGTACCATGTGATTCATCCTGGCACATTTCGTCTTAGATAAAACACTTGCGATGAGTTCAAGGTTAATATTTCCTTACAAATAATAAAAACTAATTATAGTTGAATTGCAAGCATTCTGTGAATTTGTTCGAAAGTAGTTTGTGTGTTCTTTTTTGTTTTGTTTTTATTTTTTTATTTGATCAACTGCAAGACTTTGTTAAAGTTAACCTACTCACCACCAGAGGGTGCAATCTACCATTTCAGATAAGTAAGATGTGCTTTTTTTAATCACTTTTTTAGGCGTTGGTCTAGGACAGGGGTGCCCAAAGTCGGTCCTCGAGGGCCGGCATCCTGCATGTTTTAGTTCTCTCCCTGGTTTAACGCACCTGGATCAAATAATGGCTCCGTAGAAGGCCTAAGAAGAACATTGATATGCTGAAAAGGTTGTTGGTTACCAGGGAGAGAACTAAAACGTGCAGGATGCCGCCCCTTGAGGACCAACTTTGGGCACCCCTGGTCTAGGAGGATGTCTTATCTCAAAAACTTAATTTAATTCAATACAAAAGGTTAAACTACAATATAGCAAATAAATGGAAAGTATAGCATCAGGGGATGTCTCTTAATGTTGATGAAAATAGTTAACAACTTATGAAAACTCAAAATAAAATTTTTCAGAAAATATTTTTTTTAATACTAGAATGTTTTGATACAGTTTAAGGTGATTGGCTGATGCATTGACTGTTGACCACGAGACCTTAAGATTCTCTACAAGGGGGAGCAATCCATAAAATGGATGGCACTGCTGAAAGAAAAACTGGGTATTGCAAAATGCTGTATCAAACCATATTAGTAGAAAGTTTAGTGGAATAAATACAACACATGTTCAGGTGTATTATTTCTTGCAGTCTTGATGTAAATCTGATCTACTACAAAATGCAAAAGAAGGCATCACCAGTTAGTTCTGCAACAGGTGGCCTTAAACCTTAAAGTAATTTTTACTTTCAGTAATTTGATTCAAGAGGAAATATATTGTTTAATGCTGATTGATTATATTTCAGCTTTACTATTTTAATATTTGGTCTGGGCTTGTTTTGCATGAATCATCAATGTGTTGTGACATGGAAGAGATCAGCCTATGGCTCAGCTTAGGTTTTGTGGAAGTCCAGTTTGCTTTAGTTATGGTCTGCAGTTTGTATTGTTTAATCTCCTTCTTCAGGATACACAGTGGATGCTTTATGGGGTTTAGTTTAGGTGGGTTTTTTGGCCAGTCAAGCACAGTGATGCAGTGGTCATTAAATGGTCATTAAACCATGTATTGGCGGAAGAGAGGAAAAATGTCACATCATGGTAATCATGGGAGCATAAAGTGCAGTGAAATCTTATGAAAGATTGCTATGCTGACTTTGTATTTGAAAAAACACTGTGAACTGACACCAAAAAAATATATATTTCCCCCCAAATCAGCACAGACTGTGGAAACTTTACATCATCTTCAGCTGAACTCAACGCTAAATTCTTAAATATTGTTTGTCACATTCCTCTCATGTTATACACTTTGTCCTGCCACAAAACTTTCAAGCAATGACCGTGTGCAGTTAAACTATACTCAGGATTTATTAACTTTTTATCTCATGATTATCTTGTGGACAGCTGTCAAGTAAGGTTGGCTGAAACATTCTTTGTCTATTTTGTGTAATTTTGTGGGAGACCATTTTTAACTGAAATAAACGCTGGAAAATATGTGCAAAGAATGTATGAAGCAAGTTTTACACGGGTGGTTATTGTCCCACCTGAATCCCCCCTTGGTGGCGCCACTGAACGAAAAATCCTTTTAAAAGCATTTTTTTAAGGTTTCAATGTTTAAAATATTTATAAAGGAAGACAGGGGTTCGAAATATATCCTCCAGGTGATGAAGACGTTTCCCCTGAGTTATTGTCTGTAGACACCAAAGTTGGTCATAAAACATTGATGAATCGGTCCCTATAAATAACTGGGAGCATCTACGTCTGCTGTTGATGGCTCCTCCCCCCCAGCTACCTGTAAATCTGCGATGCCATCTTCCAACAATTGGACGAGACAGGCGGCCGCTGGAGCTAAAGGACAAAAAAAATAATAATACAAAAAGCGAAATCTTTTATCCTTTTTGCAGAATATTTTAGCTTTTCGCCGTGAGGAGCGCATTCAACAGTGCGAAGGATAAGCGGAGCTGCTGAAAGCTGCGCCGTCAAACAAGGTGGAGGAGTGAGTGAATCATCGACTGACGAGGACAGCGCTCCCCTTTTCTTTTTATCTGTGATAATAATAAGCAAACAGATCAGAAATATAGGGAACACTACGTTTTTTGGACCACGGAGATGATGTGATTTTTACGCACAGATCAAACGGATGACGCGCAACTCAAGCCTTGGACGCGATTCTTGAGGCGCACCTTGCTTTCAGAAGTTTCTTGTTATTCCCCGTCTCTCTGCCGTCCACCTAACTTTAAACAACCTTCCTCCTTTTGTGAATGCAGACAAGAGGTAGCGGGAACGGAGAGCAAGGCGCGGTAATCAAACATGCCTGAGCCGTTGTGGCATCAGGGGGCGCTGGCTGGAGCTCCCCGAAGCGCCTGAATCTCTCTCGCTCTCTCCATCCGAGTTGATTTGTTTGCTCTGAGGGGCCGGTAGGTGACCAGAAGTCCGTGATGGCAAAGAAAGGAGAGAAATACAGCCCGGACTCCTCGATCCACATATCCAAGATGAATGTGGTCATCCCGTTCTCGCCCGACGTGCCCTGTGACAGCAGCGGTCAGCGGATGTGGTGGGCTTTCCTCGCCTCCTCCATGGTCACTTTCTTCGGGGGGCTCTTCATTATCCTCCTGTGGAGGACCCTAAAGTACCTGTGGACCGTGTGCTGTCACTGTAACGCCAAGAAGAAGGTAGGTTTGGTGAGGCACGGCTCCCATGGGGGGATATTTTTTCACGGAAATTTATTGACTTAATCCTGGTGAGTCGAGCAGTGCGTGACAACAGCGTGTCCAGTCAGTTTGATTTATAAAATGGGCTTATAATTAAATCAGTGCTGAGGTCCCCATTGATAGAGAACACAGAACATGACTGAATAATGAACTCTGCTATTCTTGGTCACATGTGACACTAACTGTGCTAAAAAGATTTTTACTCCTAATACTGAGAAAGGTGGATTCTCTTCACACTTGTTGGTAGATTAACTTCTATTTAACGTAGTTTGATCAGAAAAGTGATCCAAGATGGCACAATCCGAATCAACAACGCGTTTGATTAAGTTATGCTGATCATTCTGGTTTTGATTCACTAGACTGGGATATTTAGTCTCTAATATATCTTTAACTACAGAGCCTTGCAAAAAGTATCAGTTCTCCTAAATATGTTAAATGTTTTTATCACGTTTTAGCAACAAAGTGCATTTTACCAGTAAGTATTTCCTAATTGGGAATTTGAAGGACAATGGATTAAAAAAAAAAAAAAAAACAACTGAAAACTGTGGTGTGCATTTTTATTCAGTAACCCAAGTGAGGGCTTTATACAACAATTTCTCCCTACAATTACAGTTGTGGTATTGGTTTTCTGCCACACATGAAAGTTTGCATGAAAGCCAAAAGTTACATCTTAGTTTTTTCTGATTCGAACAAATTGTTCGACGTCATGGCTGTGTCTCCTACATGGTTTGTGGGGGAAAAAATCCCTCTTCCATAAAGGCCATATTTCTGCACTTGTGAGCTTATAGCTTTCCTGTCAACTGATTCCCTCTCCTGAGCTTTGGATTTCTGCAAGTCCTCCAATACTGCCATTCATGTTTTGGCTGCTCCTCTGACATGACGAAATGTTGGAAAGTTTTGGTGACAATACTTTTCTAAGAGCTAAAATTTCAGTAGACGAAGGGTTTCGTTTTCAAGAGAGATCCATTTTCAAAAATCATGCAAAATAACAATGTTAAAAAAGACAACAGCATTGCAATGAATACAGTAAATTAAATTACCTTAATTTATCCAATCAAAGCAATATACTCATAATGACACCATTAAAAATAGGAACAAACAGTTATGCTTTCTCTGTGTTTGGAAAAAAAAAAAAAGTTAAATTAAGCTGCACAGCTTCAGGCCCTGCTGTAATTGCTCAAATCAAAGAGCCAATGCAAGAAAATCCACCTCCACCCCATTTCTTGTTAAACAGGAACACCAACTGTAATAAGTTATGACTGTAGTCTGTGGTCGCTGGTGCTAAGAAGCAATATACAATGGTTTTAAAACCAAACATTAATCTGCAAATAAATATATGTAAACATATACCAAAGTACCAGTCTGTGTGCGATCAATGAAGGGTGGTTAACCGAGTACAAAGTGCGACTGTGGATGAACTTGGAGGTTCCATGATAAACAACATCCACATGTGCTAAAGTTCACTTGTGTTGCTGACAGTGACGGGGGAGGAGAATGCAAATGTTACTTTCTATTTATTATGCATGCCCGTCAGATTTCCTTATGAATATTTTGTTTTGGGGCTTTTCTCACCATCCATAATAAATTGTCAGAATTGCTCAGAGTTGTGACTACTTAATTTATCTTTTTCAAGCACAAATGCATTCGGATGGAAAACCACCAGAAGCTCAAGTTCAAAGAAAACATGAGCATTTGAGGAGTAGAAACGTAATCTTGTGGTGTTTGGGACTTGCAGTGCATATCAGCTGCTACGTTGCTGATCGTAGTTGCATCTCTATGTACAGAGTGAAATTTCCTGTTTAAACTATACGGAGGTTTCACTTAAAATAACTATGAATTAAAACTACCCAATTAATTGTTTTTACTATAAATGTCTCATGTTTAAGTTCAACTATATCATCCGCGAAGGATAATTAGAGTGTATAGCAACTCTTATTATACATGTTGTGAATACATCTTAGTGGCTTTGTATTTTAAGTCTCAGTGTCCCTGATTGGTCCTCCGCTGTGAGGAAGATCTAATCCATCATCCCAGGAAGCACTTTGTCGGATTTCGGGATATCAGGGAAGCTGATGTGGAACGATGTCTGCTTAGAACAATGAGGTGGACTGATTAAACTTTGTATGTGGCTTTGTACCCAGAAAACATAAATTTGTAAAGATTGTTCAACTGTGAGAGGCAATATAGAGACAACAGCTATGTTCTATCTCAGCTATGACTACATTGATGTTTGTAAGCTCGAACCTGAAGTTCTGAAAATGATTGTCCACCATTTCTTGATTTAGCATTGGTAATGCTTATAGTTATTGACTGCTTGTGGTCTTTAATTTTTGAAATGAAAGCTAAATTTATTGCTTCTGATACTGAAGGACAAAGATAGACAGGCGGCTAATTTAGCCTGAGGGGTATTTAGTATCTTTTTAATAATCCATTTATCAGAGAGAAAAATATAAATGTGAGCATTATAGAATTGTTTATATTGCCAGGTTTTATGATGTTCATATGAAGCTACTTTTTGTATACACATAATATAGTGGAGGGGTCATCTGTTTCAATCTGAAAGCAGCTGAATGTAATTAGCTTAGTTTGAGTTCAGAACCGGTTCAGTTCTAGTAGTAATCGCTGCAGTGACCTAAAAGCATCCTGTAAAACGTCTGGAGCTTGATTAAAGGATGGCACTGCGATATAAACATCTCTTTCATCAACATATAAATGTATTTTGGCTGCAGGTATTCATGCAGTGTCAGTGCCCCTTAAGTACTGCTTGTTCCAACTCTTTTTTTAAACAGGCTCTCAGTGTTCATCTACAAAGAACAGAAAGACTCAAAGTCTAAAACTACTTAAAAACTGAGGAGGAAAAGTGCTTAGTGCAATTAGTAATATTTCAACTAATTGTTCATCTACATGTAACAATGTAAACAGAATTGTGTTAAATACGTTAAATTAATGTAGCGACGCTCATGTAAATGCATCAGTAATAAATAAACTTATTGCATGTTTGAATATGAGTTTAACAAATTATTAAGCTAAAGCTTTAGTGCCTATATAATAAACTTACTGCTTTATGAGGGTGGCTATTTTTTTTTACATTCCCGAAAAAGGGAAATAATACATTATGGTAATATAACTGTAAAATACAATATTATATAATTTTTTTAGCAACAATTTTTCAGCTTTTATAATAAAAGTAATTAGACCACATTTTTGTTTTTTTAATTAATTTGAAAGTGTGGTTTTGTTATTAAAGTTATTGAATTGTCTAGCAAATAGATAAAAAAAAACAAGGTGAAAATATAACTTTTAAAAGCATGTTAAAGTATACATTTTAAACAAATATCAAGATGAAGAACAATTGAGGACGGTAATCATAAAAAGACAGAAATGTTGTAATAATATCTCACAGGCTGACATCTATTTCCAAGAATGCTAGCTATTCATCCATAACTGCAGGTCTTCTCTTTTGAGTGGCATGTGAACATTTAACAAATCTTAATTTTAAATCATGCAAAACGTTAGCAGTCTATTTTCTAATTTGCTAGATTTTTTTAAAGAAAACTATTTAACATAGCTGTGAAAATGCAAGAGAAAAACAACAACACAAAAAGGTTGGTATTACTTCTTTCATTTCCACAGCTCATCAATATTTCCATGTGATTTAAAAGAGAGCAGTCAGATTTTGTTGTCCTGCTTTGATTTTTGCCAAGTGGAGCGAGTGAGCTCCACCAACCTGTTGTGCTACTCTGTGGGAGTGAGCCATAGATGGATCATCCTTTCACTCAAATCTTCCCATTTCCTTTGCATTTTACTTTCTCTTACACTCCTGGCTTTCATTTTCAACCTTTCCTTCCCTGACATCTTAAAATTCTCTGTTCCTCGTCCAAGAATCGGTCTCACTCCAACGAGTCAGAAATGCAGTGTCAGGTGCTTACAGTATGCGCCATATGAATGTGTTTTGGTTGCTAAGCAACTAGGAAGCAATGGATTTCATTATAAGAGTAAATGTCCGTGTGTTATGCAGTTGTCGAGGCTGTGAGATGTGGCAGATTGTGTTGGAGGAACAATCCACCCCACTCCCTCCCTACTCTGTGCATGTCATTAACAGGTCAAACAAGATTTTAGAGAATGCTTCATAGAAACGAGTTGATAATCTGTTTGATCCTTCACTAGATTCCGCCTCGCTTGTCATTTGCCACCCGCTGTTCTGACTGATCTGACACTGAGGCACTGGAACTGTGGGTTTTGTCTTCCCAGTCTGATGGTAATCAATAAAGCAAATTATTTGTGGGGTTCTGATAAATCACGATTATTATAGGATGGGGTGGTGGGGATTGGAGATACATTCTTTATAAATGGAACAGTACACAGCGCTGAGTGAAAAGAAGTTGTGGCAGCTCGTTAGTCACTTCATTAGAATTAAGAGTGCCTCCACCTTCTTTTGTGGTGGCGCAATTACATAGCAACTTAACTTTACCGTCACTTCATTAAGCTTCTATATACTCCATTTCTTTACTTGTCAGGTTTGCTGGTGTGCTTTTTCTACTTGAAGTCCTTTCAAGTATTTGAAGTATGTGTTTCTATGATTCACCCCTATTTAGTATATTATGTACGTATTGGGATGAAGGGTGTACAATTTTTATTGTTGAGGTACTTTTACTGAGATGTATCTGTCTTGCTTTAATTTCTTCAGTGCTGTAAAGAAGTATTTTGCTTCTTACACGTTTCTTGTTTTTGCTTTTTCAGTACGCCTAAATATTACGGAACGTGAAATTAATTCCCATATCATATAATTGATTTTACCTCTTTATACCTTTAACCATTTGTTACAGCTGTCAATGAGTTGTTTAAATTAGAGGATTTTCCCCCCACTCTTCTTTGCAGGGTTGCTGTAATTCAGACACTTTTGGGGAGAGAGGCAGTTCTGAGAATAAACTTGTTCAAGGTCATTCCAAGCAACAGCAATCCATTCTTTGATTCTCGTCAAAGTGCATACTTTGAGATACTTATGTTTGTTCAAGTATATACTTTGACAAAAATCTTCATTTTGTTTTTTGAGGTATTCAGTTGTAAACTTCCGTGGAACATTGTGTAGCTGCGTAACCCGAGTGATCGTGAGCTTAAGGTCTAAAAACAGATTGCCAGACATTCTCTTTGTGGATTTTCTGCCAGAGTGCAGAATTCATGGTTCCATTATGTGCATCAAGTCATTCAAGTCCTGAAGCAACAAAGCATCCCCCGACCATCACACTACCATCATCTTGTCTGTTAGTCTATTTTTTTGTGCAACAAATATAACATGATCCATTCCTTCCAAAAACCATAAAAAATTGACCCCATCAGTACATAGAATATTTCCATAAAAGTCTATTATTTAGATGTTTTTTGAAAATGACATTAAAACATTAAATAATGTTGTTATTGGGCCACTGCTGTTATACCTGGTACATGTGGGGTACATGGTGGGCACACTGTGCATACCGCAGCATGAAATGTGTTGGAATGCAATGCTGGAACATTATATAATTAATGCTGTGAATCTTTCAATGGCATTGAATCACAAGGACGATATGCAGTTGTATGGCAGGGATAAGAAATAAGCAGAAATAAAGATGATCATGATTTTGACAACATTTTTGTTTGTGTTTTCAGTTATTAACTGTAGCAGAGTTTTAAGAAATGATGAAAAATTAATGCTAAAATGGACCTTTCAAAGATTGCCGCACAAGCATTGCAGCACAGCCAGCTGCTACAGGAAGTTAGGAAAGTCATTGCCAAAGGCTACACTAATAACACTATAAAGCCCCCAAGCTTTATAGTGTTATTATTAATTTATATTTATTAAAAGGTCTTTGGATTATTTTACAGTCTTCGGATATAGTCTTGATTAACCTCTATTTATCTCATTCTTCTACTACTTTTTCCAGCATAACAGCATCCCCATTAAGTTTTAGTCTCTCTGTCACTAATATCTATTTCAAGAGTGGAAACTTAGAGCAGTGGAATTTATTCCAAGTCTGCAAATATATTGCTAGCACGTAGCAGCATTTCCTTTTGAGATTATTGCACACATTGACACTAAAATGACGACTGTGTATGGTTTCTCTTTTCTACACACTAGATATAAAATACTTTAAACTCTGCATTTAATTAGGCATATTGTTTATGAGTGTTTTTATTTGAATAAATGTTACCAAGGCAGTTCATGCATAGCTAACATGTAGCCTTTGGCAATGACTCAGAAGTTTCAGTAGCATCAGGTGGTGATTGGCGGATTCAGTTTGAGAGCTGCTCTCGTGGTGCTTTAAAGTGCTGTCTGAAAAATTGCAGTGATGACACTCGGGAGGCATGATTTAGTAAGTTCAAACAGCTGAGTGCTACTTTGCTGTTGTTTCTGTCATGTGCTTAAAGATGAGCGCAAACACAGCATGTCAAGCATTGGTGAATGTTGCTGCAGCTCGCTGGTGGAAAAAGACCCGTTTATAGTAATAATATGAGAGTCTGATTTCTTATGAGTTTGAATGTAACACAGAAACATTGTCATTAATTTGAGTTATTTTAAAATTGGCAGTGCGTATAAATTAACATAATCGCTTCAGTTCATCTTGTAAATGTGAAATATTTATCCATGAAGACAGACAAATTTCCATCTGCAGTCTGAGGCAGGTTGATTGTATGAAAGCAGGAGTAAAGCATTAAATTACACCATTTAATTAAAAAATAATAGATGTATTTAAAAATTGATGGTTTTAAATGCAACTGCCATTAGTTATGACTATTGATTGTTTTTTATGGGATCCCAGATGTGATTAGTTATCACATGTTCTCAGTTTTTGAAGTATTTGTTTCCCTATTGGAGAATGCTGATTATCTAAAGGCATTTCCCTGTGTGGGAATTACATTAGCCTTGTCTGCTGGACAAGTTTTCATTTTCCTTAATTAAATTATTCAGCCAAAATGTGGCCAAACCATGCACGGCTTTATTCACTAATAAAGTATACAAACACTGTATCATGTTTTATCAAGGTAGATAAGTATACGCTTAGTTAAAATATCTTAATGAATAATATTTTAATGGTCTTTCTGTTTGCGTTGAACTGATCAGACAGTAATTCACATGTGACAGAACCTCGCTGCTCATTTACATCTGTGATGTTTCAGTAGTTAAATTGTTTCTCATCTGTGTAAGATTCACCACATTTAATTTCAATTTGTTTTTGACTTTTAAATGAGTGTGAATCTATTATTACATTCACATACTTACAATCTTTTGCTAATGGCGGTTTTCCCCCTGCCACCATAACATCTGGATCTCTAATTACAGACTTTGAAAAGAAAACTGAGATATATTCATGTTTCTTAATCATTAAACATGACTGTTCTTCTGCAGCTTGCTTATTGGTTGATGCCTTTAAATGTATAATAGAGTGATCTGCATTCATCTAAAAGCAATATGACATGGATAAACTTCAGGAAAATTGTTAATATACAACCTAAAAAATGGATTGAGTAAAACCCTGAGGAAGACCAAAATGTGACTTTAGTGACTGTTTCTGTTACTCACATATAATTTTATTTCTTTATGTGTGCGAACTAAAATTATTATATTGTTATTATAACAACAAGGGAATAAACACATAATGGTTAAAAATATAGAAGGCTTTCTGCAAGTCAAAAAAATGTAGTCCCTACTAATCCACAAATATCTACTTTAACCTTGACATTTGAAGGCTGCTGCATTTGGGCATTTTCTTCTTGCACTGCAAGTAAACTTAAATCTCCGGACACTTTATTGGTGATTTTAGGCTACTTCGTTAGTTTGTCCTTAACTGACCTCAAAACTTATGATTTTGTAACAGCAAAATATTACAGTGGACTTTAGTTTTTGGTAACAGGCTGTTTTGAGCAGTTTATTTTAAAATTTTGAAAAATGAAAGCCTAAAGGAGCTGAATAACATTTATTTGGGTTTTTTAGTTAATTTAGTAGTTGGACAACAATACTCTAAACTTGTCATTTATATTTGAGAGCATTACCTCATGTGCAACTGAAACAAGTTGGTGTTGTTCCACTGGTATTGTCAGGTCATTGTGACCTGATGACCTGGCAGTGTCAGTTATTTAAAAAAAAATAAATAAATCAGCTGTTTTAGACTTTGGAAAAGCACCAGGAAAATGTCCCTCTTTAAGTGCAAATTGATTATTATAAAGTAGACTGAACAAGTGCCTGCTATTGTTTTTTAAAAACTTATTTCAATGCAATATATATAGTTTGCTCTAAAGAGAAGAAATAATCCTAAATATTTTTTGAAAATTGTTAATTTTCCAAAATGCAAAACAGAAGAAAACACATACAAAATTACTCCCAGAAAACATACATAAACTTAGTCGTTATTTTTCACAATTTATTAGTACTTAAGGCTACTTTGTTCGTCACTACTCATTGTAATAAGTGAAAAAGAATTCTCCTCCTGTTCATTTAATTGCCCTTTTGAGTATTAGCTACTTATTAGCTACTACATTGCATAAAATAAGCAGCAGGCTGCAGCTTGGCTGCCATTGCTCCATCTGTGATCTCAGAGGTTTGTGATTACCACAAATGTTGTTTTTTTTTGCCTCATAGCCTGCTGCTTTTTATTACAAAAGATGCACTTGATGGCATTTTTAGATGTTATAGAAACTGCAGGTGCTTACATACAAGTATGGGAACTTGTGTCAATTCAATACGTCTCCAGTCACATTGCCTTTATGTAAACACAAAATGCTTTCAGTTTAGGAATGATGAGCAACAGCATGTGGAAAAATGTACTTTATGCATCTGTAGCCAGTTTTCCTCCTTGCTTGATGTGTATTCGCAAATTTTAATGTATTTTATTGGAATTATAAAGCAATGTATAATCGTGAAGTTGAGGGAAATTTATTCATGATTTTGAACCTTTTTCACAAATAAAAATCTTAAAATTCAGACCCACCTTTGTGTTCAGCCCCACTATAGTTTTGTCAATGAATTTAATTTGGGCATGGACTTTAACTGGGTTGTTCTAGCCCAAACATGACACATGTCTAGCTACAGTATATGTGTCATGTTTGGGTGTTGTCCTGCTGGACACAGACTTAAGTCTGTCGAAACCTTTGACAAGTTTCATTCCAAGAACATTTCATTGTGTATTTAGTCCTGTCCTCGCCATCAACTCACACCTCCGTCTTCCTGTTTGCTTCATCATAGTAGCGTTTGTCACTGCTTTTCATTACTAGTGACTCATGAGGATGCTGCATTAATGAAGATGTGCATTGGTGGTCGTCTTCCACACGTAGCATTTTAAATGTAGAACAAAAAGCTCAATTTTCCACATCTTTGCAGCTCTAATTCAATGGCTTGAATTAGACTTAAGTTAGATTTCCTGTCTAGTTAGACATTACAATTAGACAATTAGTTTTGCTGGATTTTATTTAATGGTTTCAGAGTGAAAGGTGCTGATCAAAAATGGACCCCATCCTTTTTTATGTTCAAAAACTTTAGAACACTTATGTGAAATTATTAGAGTTAAACACTATTCAGTGTTGCTCTATCACATAAAGACTAAGTTAATAAAATACATAGAAGTTTTGGTTGTAACATGATGAAACCTATAAAAAAGAGTTCACAAATTGATTCGGTGAATTCATTCACTCAGTAAAACATTTATTGCGAGATCTCATTGTTGGGAGACATTAATAAGCCAAGATGTAGAAAGAAAGGTTCTAAAGATATTTGGAAGATATTTCAGGATCTTTATTTCTACATCTTGTGTTATTAATAATCTGATTTATATTAATATACTTTTAAATAATTGAATCATTCGAGAAACTATCTGAAGCTACTTGTTATATTAAAGTTTAATGTGCTGACCCTTTGACAAACGATCATGGTGAATTCTGGGAATAGACTCACAGTGCTGATCAATGACCTCCAGTGTCAGACGGACTTGATTTAGGTGAGGTTGTGAGACCTAAATTTGGAAGCGCAGAATACTGATCAAAGTGACTCGGAGGAGACCGAGTGCCTGTAATGACTTACCCGGCTACTGCTGCCATTAAAAACGCATCACTTTTAAGAAACACTCTAGCAGAAGATGATTTAAATGTCTCTGTCTGTTGCTAGCAGAGTGAAATTAAAAATACAAACCAGCCATGAGTGTATTTTGAAATATAAATGTCAAAAACGCAGCACTTCAGTGCTGCTCTGAAGGCATTTTTCTGTGTGTGACCTTAAGATAAAATCTGCCACCACACCCTTTAAAAGAATAATTGGACGGTGTCATGAGTCACAGATCATTAATCTTTGAACTCGGCTTTTAGTGGCATTAACAGTAGACAGTCGTGGCCGATGTGTTTTTCAGCTTACATTTTTAAACTTGGTCATCAAAGTGCTGAGGGATAACAGCGTGATGCCAATTAGGCCTACTTAACGACTATTGCTTCCCTCAGCTCTGCCTATGTTACTGTATTCATTAGTACGACGAAAGAGCAGAGACAAACTCGTACATCAAGTCAAATTGTTTATGATCTTGTTAGTAAGAAATACAAAATAAAAAAAAAAGTTAATTTGGTGGAAAGAAATGAAATGACTTATTTTATGCATCAAACGGAAGCAAACATCAAGGCCACCGCTCTGGGGCTTAACTGAACATCTGCTTTAAAAGAAAAGAAATGCACTAAGCTACTGTTTACACAAAGCATGAGATAAAGATCAAGCAAATGCATAATTTCTTAATGGGAAGAGATGGAAGCAGTATTGTATTGTTTTAGGGCAGAATTATCAGGTAATGGAACTCTACTTGAACAATAAGGATTTTAATAAGAGATGGGTGAACAAGTTATTGTAATCCTTTGTTATTGATCCATCTATCAATAACAAAAGATTCCTCTTGCAATCCTTGCTGGGTTGTGGGAGGAGCTGGTGCCCATCTTGAATAGCCATTGAGTGAGAGGCCAAGTATACCACTGACAGGTTGCCAGTCCATCACAGAGCAGCACAGAAACACAAAGGACAAATCACCAAGTACATACTCATGCCTATGGACAACTTAGAGTGTTTCTGGACTGTTGGAAGAAGCTGATGTACCCAGAGAGAACCCATGCATGCACATGGAGAACATGCAAGCGCCACGCAGAAAGATCTCTGCAGCCATAATATTTCTGAGGATTACTAAACCAGGGAGGTTTAGGTGGGTTGAAGAAATATTTACTTTATATTTATATTGTACAAAATAAGACTTTTCTATCAGGATCTTCTTACTGCAAGGGAACAGTGCTACAAACTGTGCCACTGTGCAGCCCATTTCTGTAATTCCTAAAGGTCATAATTATATAAACAAATATATTGATACACCCTCACTAATATTTGGTTCAATGTCCTGTAGCAAGTTACATAAAAACTATATCCTTTCTACAGTCATCAACAAGGTCCTGCTTTTAAGTGTAGTCAACACACTAGTAGTAGAATTGTGAGTTTTGGGGAAGATTTTGCAGAAGCTTAAAGTTAGTCTGGTTTATCTATTTTGTTTAGTGTCAGTGGGATTATTAGCTTGTTGTGATATTTAACTGTGTCCAATTTTCAATCATTCAGGCTGCTGATTTGACCTGAAGTTCAGAACATGTCTTCCATTTTCATTTTTCCAACCACTTTGTGCCAGTGACAGCAAAACAAACCCTCAACACGATGCTACCATTGCCATGCTTAACAGTTGGAACAATGTTTTTATGTCAGAAAGTCTCAAATGCATGGGTAGTAGTTTGCTGAAGTGGCAGACTAAACTTGTCTCGTTTCCCCTCTTTGATGATTGGAGTCTTTGATAACGTAGCCTCTAACATGTTTTCGGGGGGTTTAGTGTTTCAGAGTGCAAACTAATCTTACAGAAAGGTTTTCTCCCTGTGCGTAAATTTCGCAGTTTCATTTAAATGTCATGTTATTTCAGGAATAGTACTCTTTTCACCCACATTATTTTTTTTTATGTCTATGGCCAGACAGTGGCCTTCCTTAGTCTTAGAGAGGTGTTCATATAACCAGGCACATACATTGTCACCGCTGCCAGTTTATTACTGAGAAGCAGGAGGTCTTTGTATCAAGTTTCATGTCATAAATACAAAAGGCAACAGACGGATGAGTCAAACAGCATGCTTGTCACACACACTGTGTCCCTGATCTGCTTTTGGGGATTCAAATGTAAGTTCAGATTTTATTTCCCTGGTCGCTATGATTTAAGGCTGGTCTGATAAGATTATTTTATAAAATAAATGATGTAACCTGGGTAAGCCTCAGTTGTCCGGGTCGAAGCATAGAATAACAATCCCCATTTGTTTTATTTTCAATACCCTCACAATAAAATGCAACTCCCCTTTTTGCATATTTAAAATGTATATTTTTCCTCGTTGTTTGATACCACTGAACTGCCTTAGATGAAAATTTCACTCCCTGGATTTTCTTGTCTGTATTTACTCCTAAGTGAACTGGACGTGTTATTATAGTGTTATTAGGTTAGCTGCGGAGCTCTGAACAGGCTGTAGAAAGTGAAACGAGGCCTGATACAGTTCTGCTTGTCTGTGACTAATGGTTCCGAACATGATTGCATTTCTCTCTGCAGCAATAATATTTCTGAGGATTACTAAACCAGGGAGGTTTAGGTGGGTTGAAGAAATATTTACTTTACATTTATATTGTACATAATAAGACTTTTCTATCTTCGTATGTATTTCTTTACCATTTGGCAAGCTCATCTTACTGTACAAACTTTATCATGTTAGGTAAAAATACTAAACGATTTGCTTTGGCACTATTAGTGATAACAGTCTGCAGCATTTTGAGGGATCCAGGTACTCTGTTTGGCCTCAGAATGGGTAAAATTATGATTTTCATTCATAACACTAAGACCACATGGGACTTTTTGTAGCAAAAGTGGTTCTTAAAGAAGATTCAGTCCCAATTTCAACCTGAGGGCTGCAGGGTTAGAGCTGGACCCTTATTTTAATAGATCTTCTTTCACCATAGTTTTTTACCAGTCTAAGCATTTATTTTGAAGTAGAAATGCAGTCTGAATTACATTAACAGTGAATTGATCCCTTGCATTTTCTTTTATCACCTGTTCTGTCTCGCTACATCAGGTATGCCACATGGAGAAGCTGATTCCATACCTGTGGTGGGCAGCTTTGCTCTATAAAAAGGATGCCTGGATATGGTATCCTAATTGCTTGATTGATTTTATTAATTCAGAGTTGCATCGGAATAGATCGGTTCCATTAATAAAATATGAACTTGTGTTTTTTAATTTGACCATCACCTTCCAATGCTCCTAGATTCTAATCTCTCTGCTCTGCGCTGTCTGGACTTTCTCCCATTGAAATGGATTTCTCCAGTAGAATTTCAACTGGGCCAATCAGCAAACAGGAGAAGTTGTGAATGATGATGCCAATTTTCTGCTCTGCTTTAGAATCGTAGTCTGGCTCTAGTTTTAGCAGCAGAGAAAGTAAAAGAAGCCATTCAGTCCGTGTTGGCCACGTTTCCAAATATTGAATAAAAGTCAACAGTCATCTCATTCGATTTGGGACTTCTCTCTTTGCAGTAGGGGATGGTTGTTACAAGCTGGTGAGCTTTGTAGCATTGAACTGGTGCATTACATACGTCACGGCCAAATGTTGTGATTGGGTAAAATTTCAAACTTCAACAGAGTCAATGCCTCCAGCAATAGCCGAAGATCCGGGCCCTCTGTGTGAAGCAAAATAAGACGATGGGCTGGTTTTTACCAGGCTATGTGTTTGTATGACCATCAACCTTTTCAATCTTTGTATGGGTTCATTAGTGTAAATATGTATGTGTGCTAGTTTGTCACCTAGAATTGCCAAGACGTCACAATGATGAGAAGAGTACTAGCAAGGGGAAGGTAGTGCTGCTCCCAGAGGCTGCAGCAGCCCCAGGCAGACAGACTCCAGGCACTCCCTCAGAGTAGCCATATGCAGCAGCCCCTGGCCAAAGAGACACAGGGCACCATACTCCCCCATCGCACCCCACCACCATTTCCCTTAGCATCAAGCCAGCAACACGCCACTCATGTGGCCAAGGCTAGGAATCAAAAAGAACAAGGAGGGGGAAAGCGCTCGGTTATGTCCAGAGAGGTGAAAGGAGCAGGACCCCCACCAGGGCCCGGCTCACTCCTCATGAGTCATGGCCTCCCAGCCAGGCACCCATCATACTTCGACAAGGTTCATGCTTCATCAGATATTGCGACACAAAACAAGTACTGTTGACTCCTTTCTGTATTGAAAGACATTTTGTCTTAGGTGATTTGCCTTGGATGATAAACACAGTTGGACAGTTAAAAAGGGATATGATGATTCAGTTTTTTATTGCCATGTGTGAATGTCTGTATTTAAGACTTTCTAAACTGAATGAGCTAGATCTGAACAGGGACTTAAATTCCCTAATCACTAAAAAAAAAAAGGTTTACACATGCAAATGTAATTTCTCTCAGAAACTGTTTCTGTTAAGCAGCGGTGTGGAAATAGCTTTTCTGAAAAATTAATCCAGCAATAAATTCATTTTATAAAGGCGTCTCCAGTCATATGCAGGATAGTCCCTTACATGTTCCAAAACAGAAGTTACTAATTATGATGTTTTCAATAAATTCCATAAATAAACTGCCTCCCCGCACCCTCTCTCGGTCCTCTTTCAGAACTCTTGCTTACATCTCCGCACTGTTTGACACCGTCTAGCTACATTCATACTCAACACGATTGATTACTCCAGATGTAAATCTTTAAGAAAGGCTCACAAATATACATTTCAATTTTGTAGAGAGGGCTCAGTCATTTTGAAAGCAGCTGGGGACTCATATCAGTGACCATTATTCAGACAGAAGTTGCAGGATTTACAGTTTGGGCTCCAGTTGAAATTGCCATAGCCCCAACTGTGTTGAAGCAAAAATACCAATAAGTTTACGATGACAACTAAACAGGCATATGTTACTATTTTAGATATGTTGTGTTTTCTATGAACAATACAAAATCATATTAGTAGATTTGAAGTAACTTTATTGTCAAGACTTCAGGTAATTTTGAGTTAATTTATTTCGTAATAAAATGTTAAATGGAAGCATTATTTACTTCTGTGCATTATTGTCATAAACACAAGAATTATTTCTCATTTCTAACTGCAGACAAATAAATTTTCCTAATCATAACTGCTTTGACCATATTTATGTGTTGCAAACCACTTTCAATTCACCTCCTTATTTAATTCAGTAATGCTATACCCTCAAGCTTCACAAAGATTTATGGTCGACTGGAAGCACAACACATGCTGCGTGCCAGGAGTTCTTTGAAGCCCACTGCCCTTATAACCAGGACACGCTGTTGTCCGCTCTACATCTGGAAAATGTAGCACGCTAAAATCCCAGGTACTGTATGACTGCTGCAACACAAAAAGGGGCTTGCAGCAGATGCCACACACGCTAATAGTGACCACGTGAATGGTCTGTCTCCCTGCTGACTGTTGAACAAGAGGAGTGTCAATGGATGAGTGAGTGAGGGTACCACATAGAAGCCTCGTGGCTGCAAGGTGTTTCATCAGGGAACATGGCTAACCTCTGCATCCTGTCTTGATTTCCTGCTCCGTGAATCATCACAGTCCCACCAGACAGATGGAAAAACAGTAAGAAAGACAGTCAGTCAGACAGGCAGGCGTGCGGGCAGCCCACTCAGTGAAGCAGAAACACCAGGAGCTCAGTGGCTGCCATGGATACACTCCTGGAGTGTCTTTGCCACTCTCTCTCCCTGAATGTTTACCAAATGCATGTGTGCAAACATGTGCGTAGGTTTGTTTTGGAGGCATTGAACAGGGTTGTTAAATATAGAATATATTTTTTTTCCATTTCTGAATTATTGTTTGCGTGATTTTTAAATTTTTTTTTTTACACAGCCCAAATTCAGAAAACATCAGTAATTATTCCAGCTCTTGATTGTGTTATTTATGTTTTTTTATGTAGAAGCTAATTCAATAAGTAATACCAAGAAATTATTTAAGACAGTTTGATCCCATAAAAACTGCCCAAAAATATACAATTTTCAGGGAAATTATCAGATATTAATAAGGCTGGGGCGGGGGAAAAAAAGAGTACCTATTCTCTTTTGAATGCAAATAATGTCAAAATCTGACAGGGGTATAAATGATTTTTGCACTAAGTACATTGACATTTCATCCCAACTTCCTTCTTGTGCATGAATGTGTGTGCCATTTTGGGTAGAGGATTCAAACAGGATTTTCAGATAACAAAGTTTGTAAGCTAACATAATTTATTAAAATTCTTAGATATTATTTTTATTATATATATTTTTTTATTTGATTATAACTCATGTTATGATCTGTTGATTTATCAGATATTATGATCCCTGATAAAACAAGAAGGTTTATGGGCAACCCTACGGTTTTAGATCAGAGTGGAGTTGTATATTTCCATAAAGTAGAGTATGAAAGATTACAGTGGATGTCAATTTGAGAATAGAAGATCTGATGTAGGATTGATTTGAAGTGTGCTGAAATACACGTTATTTCGTTCACATTGCCTGGTTTTCACAGAGGGGACAACTAAAAGAACCGCATAAAACATTACATAAACCAGCGCAGCATTATTGGAAAAATTGCCAAACAGCAGATTGCTTTTCTTTGAGATTGTTTCTAGTTACATGTTTTTATAAGTTTCAAATTCAATGGTGAAGTCCTAACTGTGCATCTCCTTTCAGGTCGTACACCGGATCACGACGGGCGATGGCATTAAGCGTACAGACAAAGAGGACGCTGCGGCGAGCGAGGTGGGCTGGATGACGTCGGTGAAAGACTGGGCCGGAGTCATGATATCCGCCCAGACGCTGACGGGAAGAGTCCTGGTGAGTTCAGACCCTTCCAGCATCTTTTGTCACTTCAGGATCAGACTGTTGCTTGGTTATTCAAATGATTCTTGACAGATAATCACTATCACCCCAGGATTTTGTTGTGACAACCTGCCAGTGTTGAGTTTCTTGCTGTGTTTTTGATTCGCTAGAAATCATGATTATCATAAGATATGCTGTGCCTGGGCTCTAGGTGAGCAAACTGGACATGCTTTTAATTTTTTACCCTGTAAACTGTTGACTTGTATATCTTGTTTGCCAGGAAAGAGATTTGGGGAGTGTATTAAGGTCATACCCTCTATAAAGTCTGCAGACAGCAGAGATAAACAGACATATTTGCTTTGGAGGACGTAATTTCAAAATTGCATCTGTGATATGATAGTGCCTGGTTTGTCAAACTGTTTGTGGCGCCACGACTTTATCTTATTATCTTTATATTGCATTGCAAGAAACTCTCCTGAGTTAAATTTTTGGCTGGAAAAAAAAAAACCCTTTTTGGTGACATCTAGTTAAGAAGCTGAATGTCATAATTTAATCTTGAAGGTGTTTGATGATTTTGGCCATAAAGACTGGAAGACTCACGGGTGATGAAATAAAATGGAATAAGTGGGAGCACCATGCCAAGATTTGCCGCAGTACTTCAGCCTTGATTCCAATTTCTTTCAGTCTTTTTAAATGTGGTGCAACATTTATTTTTTTGGCAAGCATACAGAAGTTGTTGCTCTTTAACGGTGGGTAAGAAGTACAGTACAGACAACTGTTACAGAATATTATAGTCTATAAAATGTTAAAATGAAAAGTAAAATCTATGACTACTAAAGAAGAATGTTCATTTAAAACATATAATATGGAATATGTACTGTATAAGTATTTTAATAGATCATAATTTTCACACTCTTTATGTCATCTGGAAGTGTTGTTTTGAGAAGATAATTTCCTTATTAAGGGACTCATTTGTGCAATAATCTGCTAAAGCAACAACTAATTTTAAACCCCTTGAACACCAGGTCTCTTTTTTGGAGTTTTTTTTTTTGAGAGTTCTCAAAAATGAAACCCCCCAAAACGAATTCCATATATCTCAGGAATTACACGGTGCATTTGACTGGTTCTGGTATCAAAACAAAGGTAATATTCCAGAGAATACTGTAGAGGTCTAAAAATCAACATTTGTATTACTGAGTAAGAACAAATACATATGGCACACAGTAAAAAATAAAAAATAAAAATAATAAATTCTAGTAGAATACATTATGCAATGTGGATTTTCCTTGAAAGTATGCAGTTGAAATTCAGAACCTCTAGCAATTCACAGTACATGTTCTGACCACTAACTGTACAAATTTTCATAAAGAAAAAAAATTGAAGCACAGACCTTTTGAAAAGGTATTGGTTGATAAAATTCCAGGAGAACGTTCCAAATGTGCCATTTTGGCACCATGTGTATAGTTACAAATTTCTCTTTTTTTTCTTTCTATTTTTTCCCCAGCTTATATCTTGCTATAAATATTATTTGTAATTAATAACAATGGTTTTTGAAACAATATAAGAGTGAAGTACTACTAAAAAGTACAGCCCTGGATGCTCTGGTTATAGAACCATAGAGCATTGAGTCATAAAACCAAACCTTCAGGGCAGATTATCTGCAGCCCATTGGTTGATTGGATGATTGACACATGCAATAGCCAATAGAATCAGGGGGGATTACAAAATACCGTAGCAACATCATTCACCAATCACAACGAGCTAAAATGAATTTGCTTAAATGAGGGAAAGCTGCAACTGCGTGCAAGTGAAGGAACGACCCTTTGAGTTTATAGGCGGTATCCAAGGAAACAGAAAAGTTGAAAATAGTGAGGAATCGCATCAGTGTGATACAAGGACAATGGATTATAGGACCTGAATGGAAATATTTACTCTAACATAGATTATGACAGAGACATAATCCATGTAGGACTAAATTTATGTTTTTAGCTTTGTGAAATTAACAAGGTTTTTTTTTGTCTTCTTTGGCTGCTGGTTCAGTGAGTTTTGCACATAGCATGGTGATTCTGGTATTGTTGGAAACAGCAGAGCTTGGGTCTGATCTGATTGGTAGTTTGTGTGGGTAGGATTGTGTTGCGCTGTGTGTGAGTTGTTAGCATCTAATTAGTGTCTAATTATTATTTTTTCCATAAAGCTGCGTTGTGTTTGAGCTGGGTGTTGTTGAGGTAGAAAATATTGTTATCATTTAGATGAGTTTTTGCCTGTTACATAGATATGCAATATGCCTATATTGATTATTGTATAGCATATGCTTATACTGATCTTGATAGCAGAAGTGCTGCTGGACCCAAATTTGGGGCTGCTTGAGCCGATGGAAATTATGCTTAAGCTTAGTGTTCATTATATTAACATATTTTTCTGAAAATAAAAGCTTATCTCAATTCGAGAATTTCTGTGTTAGTAAATGTGTGAATGTGCAGCTCAAGCACTCTAGTTCAACGATGACTTGACACACAACTGTTTAGCTAGTGCTCATCTGTAACCATAGCAACTGCAGCTTACCTAAACACAGCAGATGTGTGTTTTCTCTTTCTGCCTTTTTAGGGCACACATTAAAGCCTATTTTCAGGCCATCTGAGAGGCAGTTGTATTGGGGAAGTACGAGCAAGCTGGCTTAAGTAAAAGGGGGAATAGTGTAATCTGCTGGTGTTGCATCTGCATGTCCTTCTGTGTGTTTGTTATTCTGCTATTACAGCATCTTAAATACCTTTCCTTGATGTTTGCAAACAACTTAAACCATTGTTTGCCTGTTTGGTATAAAAATAAGATTTTGAGAAGGATCATTTTTTGTGTATCAGTTCTGTTTGTCAGTTGAAGTTAAATGAGTATAATAATTAATTTCTAACCTGGTTAATACACACTTTTGGAAAGTCTGTACACTTCTGAATTTTTCAGCATTTTCCAGGTCTGTATAAGCATGGAAATAAGTGTATTGAAAGTTTTTGTATTTCCAGGCTTGATTCTTCTTTTGATCTTTCAATTTCCCGTTTTTCCTTGTGTCATTTATCTTTCCTTCCTTGCTTCTTCCTTTCTCTCAATTCTTTCCTTCTTTTTTCTGGCATTTTATTGCTTCCTTCCTTCTTTGTGCTCATCAGTCTTTTTATGTCTTTAATGCTTCCTCTCTTGTGTAAAATCACTCATTTAGATAATTGTAGTATTTTGCTACTTTAATAAAACACAAACAAAGTTTAATAGAAATAAATAATGAGAGAATAGAAAACAAATGAAATCATAAACATTTTAGTTGCTTTTGAAAAGCTCTCTCTCGGCAATTAAACATACAAAATAGGAGTGAATAAAACATAACAGTGCTTTGTTTGTTTGCTCCGAGAAGCTCACGTAGTTGTAATAAATCTGATTCCACCAAATTATAAATGGTCACTCAGATTGCATTGTAATTGCCAGGTGTGAACACATGTAACTAAAGCAGTCTACACGGGGTTGGCTCACCTTGGACACATGATAACACCAGGTCTGAACAGAGAAAATGATACCCGACTGTTTTCAGCTACTCTTATTTTCAGCTACTCTTATGTAGAAATGTCTCTTGAGCTTGGTCAAAACTAGGGTGTCACCAAAGACAGATACAGGTGCAGCTTAATAAAAGCCTGAGAAGTTTGTTTATTTTAGTGATCCAGTTAAAAAAGTAAAACTTAATGTGTATAAATTTACATCACAGAGCACTTTTATTTGTTTTTATCTGTTTATGGCTTACAGCTGACAAAAACATTGTGTTTGTCCATGTACTGTACAGAGAGTGATGCAATAATTACTTCATCAATGGGGTTTTGCTTGGAGACGATCGTAATATGGTTCTACTAGGATTAATGAAACCAAGCTCCCTTCAGCCAGTGTCCATTATTGGAGACAATCTCTATTGTTTTTGAAAATAGCCCAGAGATTGTCTGTGGAGGATTGATCTGCTAATCTTGCTGGTCAATCAAGTGCAGTGATATCACAGTTATTGAACGAAGTTTAGGAGGTTTCCTATGGAATTTGATTGAATGATTTTCCAAGCCTTGAGAAGCATAGAAAATAAATGAGTATGGAAGTATTTTTAGATTTTGACTTTCTTTTGTTCATCCGTCTTCATTTTCTTCTTGTTGTCTTTTTTCCTTATTTCCTTCTGTTCTTTTGTCCTTTCATATTTTCCTCTCCTCTGTGTCTTTCCTCCTTTTCTCCCTTCCTGAAACTGAAACTGGAACTTGGCTTTTGATTTGCTGAAACAGAAATAAGCACTTGATATGTGTCTCTCTGGGGAGAGTTTTCTGAGAAATGAGTTTCACTTTTGGAGTTGAATTGTTGAGATGAATGAACTTTTTAATGATCTTCTAAATTTTGAACTGCACCTGTACTCCACAGGCAACCGTTTGTTCCCAAATGACCATAATCATAATGACTCAGAAGCTTTCCCAACAACAAATACGAAAACTAATGACAAAATCCCAAAACATCAGCTCAAACATTCAATCTTTCCAAATATTGTGTAGCAGTTGAAAATCTCATCAATGTTTAAACCACATCTGTTTTGCACTAAAAGTCAAGGCCAAAATCTTGTCAGCAACACAAATATTGCAGGGTTTTGTGTGTGTGTGTTAACAGTGCACTTTGAGTACAGGGTAAAGAGGTCTGATGCATGTGAAATTATTTGCAAAGCATTTCATTATATTTAAAGGTTTTATTGTACAACAAAAACATAGTTTCTTTATTCAGATTTTCACAAAACTAATTTCATTTTGCTACTTTAATGTCATAAACATGTCTGACTTTGCTAAAGATATTAGTTTGCTGACTGATGTAAAACAGAAAACTGATGCTTAGTGTTCTGGATCGCTGAGAACTTCAGAGTGAGAAGCTCACAGTAAAGAAGACCTCAGGGAGTCGAGGAGTCTTGAGCAAGGATCAGGGTGGACTTTTCCTGGTCGACAACTATGCTGCCAAATTATGTGCTGCCAATGCAGAGCTTACTTAATTTTGGCAGCAAGTGGGCGTGAATTCATTTAATGCACTTGATGAAACCGCAGCGCAGTGGACACTTACTAGTGTGAAGCAGTCATCAACTGTCTGCACATTATATTTTCTGCAGAGATAATGGCTATAGGCTTCCAGACTTTGTGTGGTCTTCATATAAGCTCCAAGTATTAATGGACTGGCCAAACAGCTACAACCAAACAAAGATCAGTGCAAAGCGCTGGATGCAGTGGTGTAAAGCACACTAGAAATTGGACTTAAGTGGTAGAGACGTTATCTCTGGAGAGACGAATCACTCTTCTCTGTCCAGGGGAGTCTTATAGATGTCAACATGTAGTGTGGTAAGTGGAAAGCTTGGTGCAGTGTTGTTGTTTCTCAGGGGCTGGATGTGGTAATTTATTTCCAGAGAAATTAGCTGTTAATGCTGCAGCATAAAATGACATTTCCAAAAATTGGGGGGAAGATGGCCTCCTCTACTTGCTCAAAGCAAGGTCCAGAAGAACATGGATGAGTGAGTTTGGTGTGGAGTAACTGTGGAAAGAATTGGAACAGGAAGTGTGAGACATTTAAGATAAGAATATTATATCAGATTTAAAAAAAAAGATTTTTATTAAACAATGTAGGTTTTTATGAAAGGTATGTTTAATACTTGCTTAAAGGTTGTTATCCATATTTTTATTCAAAATGTACTTTTAATTTGACAAATGAATCTGCTCGGTATGCAAAAGGACTGGATTTTTTACTTAAAAATTAACCACCTTTAAGTACAAAGAGAGCATTAACCTGAGCACATTGTGATCATCTTTGAGAACAAATAAAAAACAAGAAGGGATCACCATTAATCAGGATTTGGCCCTGAAATTTACATCCGGCATGCCAGAGAAGTTACAAAGTATATAGTGCTGGAAACATGTTAAAGTCACAAAACAGAATTTTGTCATTCCTGAAACCTTCAACCATGTGTGTAGCCGTTTTTGTTCATGAGAATTTTCCAAATATTTTATTTTATTTTTTTTACATTATGTCAAGCTGAAGCAACTGCAGCATGACTCATTACAACCAAATGTGAGTACACACTGTGCCACAAATAAATGAGCGGTATTGTAAACGCAGGTGTTTACCTCTGACAGTGAATGTTGAGTGACAGGCAGGTGCAAGCTGCCCCGTGAACGTCCCAGAGGTCTGATGTTCATTTCCCCAGCCGACCTTACTTCTTAGTAGATTATAAAAGATCAGACCTTCCCTTTAGGTGTGTTTGATTAGCAGCGAGAACACTTCCTGGTGACCTTTTAGTTCTGTGACGTCTATTTGCAGGAGGTCAAACCTCTGCCTCCTAAACACTCAAATAAAATTGAACAATTCAGGCCTGTACATTTCAAATCAGCAGTATGATGAGCGTATAAGACCTTAGTTTACCCCAGATTGGGGACACAGAAAGATCCCATCTGTCAGTTTATGCATTATTGCGTTTTCCCCTCCCCCCAGCCACTTCTAACATGATAGAAGACCACCCTTCCTATTTATCACAAATCTCATTACACTGATGTTTGCTCAGCTCACAAGCTCTTGTCCTGTAGCCTGAACAGGTGATTTTGATTTACAGGTCTGTTGTAATTGTATGCATCTGTTTATTTTGCCACTGAGAGTCTGCTTTTAGGAATTCACATGCCTGATGTTTGTGAGTAAATGAGGCCGGGTTTGGGAAATTCTGCAAGAAAACAAGATTTTTCCTAAAAGATGGAATCCTGCTGAGTGACATTTAGTCCACGTGTGCTTGCCTCTGGACGTCTGCTGGGGGGGGAAGGGATGTCACCGAGCTTTTATTCTGGCCAAAGAACGAGTTTCTATTAATGGAAAAGAGAGATGCATTCTGGTCATACTGGGTTTGCAGTCTTTGCACACTAAACTAAGGTTCAGCAGTGTTTTTTTTTCTTCCCTTTACCACAGTAGCCACTTTTCTTAGTCGGGTGGAATCTTTTCATAAAAATATAATTAGTCAGCTGTACTTAGGCAGACAGTGGAACAGTAGCACAGAACTCATTGTTGTTGTCAACTCTAGTGACTCCATGAATGTTGCTCTGATACCCACTTGACCTCAATCCTACATTGCAATCTGGTCTCTGGTTTTTGAGATGCTTAGATAAAAGATCCTGATAGCCAGTCGTAATTGTTTTCTCAGAATCATAACTTGGTACCAGATATGGCAATTTATTAAATGAGGTTAGGGGAACCTCTTTTATCTCAGAATTTATGACGTAGTGAGAGTTTTTTCTGTCACGTTACAAGACCACATTTCAGAGTATTTTGGGGGGATATTTTACTTGATAGAACAACACAAAAAAAATGCGTAGTTAGAAAATGAAAGAAAAATTATAGATTATTTTTAAAATTTTTAAACAAAAAAACCCAGAAAAGTGCGTCATGTATTCTGTATTCTCACAACCTTTCAACGAATTCAGTAAATAAATTAAATTTACAGGTCAATATTGATTCCACCTCTTTATTACTCAATTTATGTACAAATACAAATGTTCTTTGAGTTTTGTTGGACACCATATCATCCCCACAGTTGGAAAATTGTGTTAGAAACAACATGTTGCAAGGGTGCTTTTCATTAGCAAGACTATGGAAACTGGTCAGAGCTCACACAGAAATCGCAGATTTAAAAGACATTCCTGTTATTGAGGAAGTAATCAGTAGCAGCAGGGTAGGAGCCTACTTCCATGGTAATAAGCTCAAAACTAATTTGGAGAAAAAATCTAACATTGATGCAGATATCTATAGTTTTAGCTCAACCCAATCTCATGCAGAAAGGTATTTACAGCTAAATTTATACCAGCAGTCACTCCTGGCATGTGGAAAACTACATAGACGTGTCCCCACGTGTAGCGTTTGGAAAAACGTAAGTGTTGCAGTGGATGACTTGATGATACAGATCGTCCCATTTGAGCCGTCTTGGCTTACTGAAAAAGCAAACTTATGCCTTGACCTCTGTCAGCAAGACATAATGGCACTTTGGATCACTCACACACACAGCAAGTAATGAGGGGGGCAGAAAGTCATTCCAACAGACGGCCAGAGGACCTTTGAGGAACAAACACTGAGCCGTTACATGTAGTGGGGGAAAAAAAGGAAAGGAGAAATTGTAAACACTATCCAGCCTCTTGGATAAAAAATGTTTAGCTCTACTTTAAATTAATGGCCACACTTCACCTCTGTTATTGCTTCATTAATGCACATTTTCCACCAAGTGAAGCCATGTTTTTCTTTCTTTTGCTTGACATTTTATCTGGTATCATGGCTTGAGTTAATGATGTTTGAATGTTGTTGTACGTAACTGATATTCTTTCAACTCGCTTGTGGCCATGTCAGAAAGACGGGTTGGTGTTTGCCACCTGTGGGCTCAGTTGCCAAAAGGATTGTGTGTGGAACTGACACCCCTTACAACAGAACGAACAACGCGGCAGAATCTCGTCGCCCGCCTCTACACTGTGTCTGCCGCTATTTTCAGAAGACAGCAGCTGTCAGGTTTGTTTTGTCATGGCCTTTCTGGAAAAAAAGAAAGACGTGAAGCTCAAGTCATTTGGCTGCTTCTGTTGTTCTCTCTGGAGTCAAAACCAAAGAATTGTTTTTAAATCATTCACCACTCCACAAAAAGGCAAACGCAGAAGTCGTCTTTCTCTGAACTCTGTTTTTCTCAAGAGAAACAAACAAGACTTGACATGACTCTCTGGATTGAAAGCAAAGGGCTTTTCCTCATATCAAGCAGATTCCTGGATCCAAGGTTCCTTTACATGACCTTCCCTCCTTTCCTCCTTCCTCCTTTCCTTCATTCTTCCTTGCTGTCTGTGACTCTGGTTTTTTTATAAAGTCTGTCTTGTGTAAAAATGTCTGCTAAAAGACAGTTGGGAATGTTTGTATTATCTATAAAAGGGAATAAATTGACTGAGAACTCTGTGAAAACTCCAGACTTTTCCAGACTCATGTTTCCAAAGAACATGTGTTGGAACTAATCGTGGGGTTAAAACTATTGGTCTTTTTCGTGTGCTTACAAGAATCTTGTTATTGTTGGATGAGTGTATTTTTGAAATAATATTTACAGAGGTTAAGGAGAAGCACTTTGAGTTACATTCTTTGGAGATTACCAGAAAACACAGACGGCAATCTTTACGCAGGAATGAGAACGCAAGTTCACACAGGAACCAGCAGAAGACTCGACATTTTGACATTAGATCCACAAAACACTGTCAAGGTAGAAGGAAAGTATTCACTTCAGTTCAATAGTTTTATTGCATAAATGATCAGGTTTGTCAGGACTTATAATTGTTTAAAGCTAACCCTAACTAGTTACACTATTTACAGGTACACACTACAGGTCCCACCATTTCAGTATTTATTGAACTACGACAAAAGAAACATGGAAATATTTTTGAAAAACTAATCCATCCCTCCAAAATTAAGACAAAAAAAATCTAGAATTGAAAGTGGATTTATGTTACTTTTACTATTCTTCTGTATAATTTTAGGTAACTTCTGTTAGTAGAGGTCTTTGGTTTTGGAGAAGAATGCTTTAGTCAACAAAAAATAGAGAAGCTAGGACAGTTGACTATGTTAACTGGACTAAGGGTCCTTAAGCAACAAATTCTTGCTTTTGTGTGCAGAAGTCATCTCTGCATCGGATTGAGGTGTAAAGTTGCATGAACTGTTTGTGCACAGGAAGCCAAATTCTTTGAGCAAATATGGCTTTAGTTTTGGACAGCAGTGGGTATCAGGTGTGATAATTACCATATCCCAACAGCCAAGACGAAGATTTCTTTCTAATTTGAACCTTTTCTATGTTAGTCAGTCACATTAATTAGTTCTGTAAAGTAGTACTCTGTTTTAAAACAGGGAAAAGGGACTTGCCCAAATGTTCTTATTCTGATTTTGTGAAGAGATTGATGAGATGAAATTCTTGGTTGCCATGAAATGATACTCCATTATAGATAAAAATGTTGTTGTACAATAATCTGTAAAAGACTTTGAGACTCTTCAAAGCAAATCTTGATCTTTTAACCTCTCTTCCTGAAAAAAGGTTTAATTGAGGTAACACTTGAGTGATACCAAGCAAGCTCTTTGTTGTAGTGCTTAGAAAAAATGAAACAAACTTTTAAAGATGCATTTTGACATTCAAATGTCCTTAAAAATAAAGACTCTACACATAGCATATAAACAAAAGGGTTTTTTTCAGGTGATTATGGTGATTAAGGTGATTAAGCTCCTAATCCTACTCCTATTATTTTTATTATTTACCAGCAGAGTAATAAATGGTGATTTATTTCTATTAGTTTTGATGATTCCAGCTTAAAGCTAATAAAAACCCAGTGCAGAAGGAATTTATGTTGCGGTTTTCTCCTGCTGAAACGAGTGCTTGCAGGATCAGGAACCCCCTCGTTCAGAGAGTCTTGCTGCCTTCTGATCACGTCAAATGCACAAGTGATCTGATTTCAAAACTTTGGCTGAAGTGGCTCTTGTAATTCTAGTCTCCAGTGTGGCGGTAGAGCGTGAATTCAGCCTCAGGATCAATATCAAAAACCCCATGGGAAGCCGTCTGTCCGAGGCAACAGTCCAAAACCTCATAACAATAGACTCGTAATGAAGCTCACTTGAGACATTTGAATACTCACAATGGGGCACATAATTTTATTGTTTATATAAAGCCAGAGTCAGTGTTTCTTTTGTCACTGAGGAGAAAAAGTTATGTATATTCACCTGCTTGATGTGTGATGTTATGTTGTAAATTCTTTTCAGCTTATTTGAGTTGAATATCAGTTAAATTGAGTAAAAGTTTAATAATATTTAAAATATAATTATTATCATTTTAAAATACAAATAGATGATAGTGAGATTTCTTTGGACCCCATCAGTCAAAACAACGGACAAGAAAAAAGTCTAGCGCAACCTTAGCTCTCATTTACATAGCATCTATATTTTAACACAAAGGGCCTGTTAGGTGAGATGTCACCATTGTTTTCTCTCACAGTGACAAATATCAGAGAAAAAAAAACTAATATATTTAATTTTTATTGTATGTCTGTCATTTGCGATAAGTCGGCTGGATTCTGATACTTCAGCAGAGAGGGGGGTGATGGCTTGTTGTGGGTGGAAACATCCTTCCCCTCCCATCCTACAGTAAGCTCTTTACGCCTCGCTGTGAGAGTTTTTGGGATGCTTCCAGGGGTGGCTTAAATCACGGCTAAGCCACTGATGGATTTGGAGCTGCGCTCTGCGTGTTCTGATTGTGGAGAATTTTAATATCTGAATAATAATGAAAGCTGTTGTAGAAAAAGTTTAAGTCTCTTATTTAGAGAGAAGGGCAGAACATGCAGCTTTGGTCTAATGAGAATAATTCAATTGCGCCACATGAAAGACTCTGCAAAATGCGAAGAGAATCCTAAATAAGTAAGCTGGTGTTGCATGAGGATCCGGTGGGCTTGACCCAAACAGGTTCAAGGATAAGCAGCACTGTTTTCAGAGCTCCACACGGACATCGTCTGCACTGATAGATCAGATCGCCCGCAATGTACAGAGGTCGTTGTCAAACAAACAAAGGATCCTGTTTCAGGCTGTAGGTGGCTACAGTGCAACCTATGCAACATGAAACACAAACTGAGTACCGTCAAAGGTTTAGTGGAGGATCTTGTTTCTGAGTGCTGTAGTCTTCATTGTTATTTGAATATAAGAGCAATGTGGCCACAGTCACATGGCAAATGTCAGGCTACTGTCTTCAAGAAGGTAATAATAAGTTAAAGTAAATGCATATTTAGAATCTATTCATAAAATAAGTATTTAAATACTATAGGCACATATTTGTACGACTGATCATTGTTGGTCTAATTCTTTTAACCTTTTGCAACTAAAAGACAATTAAAACAATAAATAATAATAGTAACTTAAAGTGAAAGAGAACTGCACTGCTTTGCTAAACTTTCAAACTTTTTTGCACATTTTGTCACCTTACAACCATAAATGTCTGTGTTTATTTGGACTTTATGTGACCAACCTTCGCGAAGCAGCATATCATTGGGAAGTGGAAGGAAACAAATACATGCACCGAGAACGCTTTTTCTTTTTTTAAACAAATAAAACCCTTAAAAATGTAAGCCCCCTTTACTTTCATACCCTTAGTACAGGACAATTAATTTATATTACAGTTACCAGCACCGTCAAGGCATGGGAACAAACCTGACAAGAAACATTTACATCGCACATGATCTAAATACACTACACCCCCTTAAAAGAAGAGAAAAGACAACTAAGTTGGGATAGGTAACACCATGCTCTGGGGAATACAGCTAAATACATGGCCCACCTGGAAGAAAACTTATTGGAGGCATAAATCCATGCTACAGTTTTCATTTTCAAACATTTATTTGTAAAGATTATGACATAAACTGACAGATTTAACAGATTTCATGTGCGTTGGTTTGCATGTATAGAGCTGTAAGCCTGGATGACCACAGACCTAAAAGTCTTGTAGAGGACAGACGTCTCAGAACATGTTTGCAAATTTGCGAAACAAACAAGAAAAATATGACTCATGTGAGTTGACTTAGAGCAGAGCTGACCTTTAATCACCCAAATTTGAATTTGAACAATTTGATTGAAGCATGTTTCATTTAGTTCTCCTTGTACTTAATTTCCTAGGATAAATCTTTCTACTTTTGCTGCAATAATCCACTTAGAGAACTCTGAAAATGTTCCATTCCCAACTCATAACTCCTAATTTTTAAATTGGTAATCATTTGTGCACTGTAACACAATAAAGTTGTCTTCGGCTTAAAACCATTACTTTGTAATTCTGTTCCCACTAAATAAAATTAAAAATTTCAGCACAAACTTATGGCACAATTACAGATATTTACATAGAAGTCTTTTAGGTGTGCATTTCAGCCAAACATTTTATTATTTTGAGTAGTTTTCAGAGCTCCATGAAATACTTATCAGTTTTCTTTTAAAACGGAACTGGGGCAATTTTCAAATCATGCTTGTAAAGACTTTTTCTGTTAATAACCTTGTTTGTAAAAACCAAATTGACTAATTGTTCCTTTAGAGCTAAAAGAAGTGAAATAAAAAAATATATATATTAATAATCTATGCTTGTATACATCCACAGTTTGGTTGTTGGTGTCCACCAAGATACAACTGTCCATTTCGGACAGTGTGATGTCAGACTCCTATTTCCTTTGATTTCAAATCACCCTGTTGTCTCCATGACCTTCCTGACATTTTGAAGGTCGCTGATTCACAGTAAATATGGAGAGCCTCATTTCAGTGTGAAGGCAAGCACGACCCCGTGACACATTGAGCAAACAGAGCTCGGTATTCTTCTTGCTACTTTTCTGGCTGCCTCAAAACAGTAAGGAGGTTGGTAATTCAGTTCAGTTTATTTGAAAAGTTTTTATGTGTAACGAAACACAGCAGATTGCATTAAGTCACTGACTTGCGGCATTTGTTTCTCCTGGATGAGTACATAGCGATAACAATCGCTTGCATTGTGTTTGTGACTTTACAACGATGCCTCATACCGACCATGCATGTAGCAACTGTGGAGACAAAAAACTCTCCTTTAACAGAAAGAACCTGTTCAGTCTGAGGCTGTTTCTGAACAAATCCCGCATTTACTGTATAAATATAGGAGGCCTCTGCACCTCCACCATCAGTTTTACTCTTGCTGTGGAGGAGAAAATGCTCTCAATATTTGCACAGTACGACAGGACGTAAGTAAACAGATGCAGCACACAGCTGAGCATGCCATTTTAGAAATGAATTATTACCTGATATAATGCTCTTTGCATATCCCAGCAAGCACAGTCAGAAAAAGGCATGCATACAAAATCATGGCAGGCTCTGAAGGCTTATTTATTTAATGGCACTTGTATTGGATTTTTACTCTTCCTTCAGGTCTCCCTCCTGCTCATTGTTAAATATGATGACAAGGCTACATTTTTTTATTTGGACTGCAGCCAGGAATAAATTGATTCTTTAATGCTCTTGGCATCCTGTAGGAAGGTCTGAATATGGCTCCTTTTTTTTTGGAGAGCTTACATTATTTGTTTGAGTTTCTCACAGAGTTCGTTTCTTTGAAGTATCAGGACACCATGTGGCTTAGTCTCATCTGGGGTGCAGGAAAATGCTGAGTTTTTGTATGAAATAAACTAAAGTCATTACACCTGTGAACCTATTCGGGCCTCTTCAGCAGATATTTTTGATGACTTAATTTTGAAAGATTCCCAAACTCCCTCCGTACTAGTGATGCAAGCATAAAGTTGGAATATTTTAGTAGTGCAGCAAACATGTTTTGGATGTCTTTCAATGGCTAAGAAGCTATTCAGCATTATTTTTTTCTCAGGTGTTTGCAAACTCAGTTCTTTTGTTCAGTGTGGCTGGCAATAAGTACATAATAGTTTCCCTTGTATTTCTTTCATTTGGGATTCCCAGTGTAAGCCTGCAGGAGCCTGTTACCCCACACTGTGTGTTTTGTAGTTGACTGAGCAGCTCAGATTATGTTGCAGTCAATCAGGGTGTGAAAACGGCTAAAAATGACCCTCCAGACAACCCTCAAGCCCCATGAGCATGTTCCTTATTATTGAAAGCAGCTAGCACTTTACTATGTGCCACTTACTCCACTTTTATACCGCCACAGAAAAACATGTTATTTTAGTTACACAGTGACTCAAAGTGTACACACCATGTTCAAATCTCAGCTTCAATTCAAGACTAAATGCTAAAATTAAATTCAAGATGGTTTCTTTGTCAAAGTGTTAATTTAAGGGTTTGCACATTCATGTAACCAAGTTATATTAAAAGCATATGATGTTGATGACATATCATAGGCTCATTTCTAAAATCACAAAAGCTTTACAACGGCTGAATTTTATATATACTTTTAAAGAAATACTTATGAATAAAAGTTGCTCACAAGTGTCGCTGTATTGACGTGTTATTAAATGCTACTTAGTGGTAAATAAATGTGAATCACACAGCTGCATAGAGTGGTGGAGACAGCAGCTGTTTGGAAAATTCATTGGTTATTTTTGACTCACTGTATTCAACACCATGGATAGTCTATATAGCTATATAGTGCTAGGAGATGTGATGTCATTACTCATCATATGAGTAATGAAATGTGGGAGGGAGTTTATATAAATACTGTAGATATATATATACATATATATATATATATATATATATGTATATATATATCTACAGTATTTATCTATATATCTAGATAGATATACGTATATAGATAGATAGATCTATATATAGATCTAGATGTCGATATATATATATATATATACTGTATATCGACATCTAGATAGATATAGATAAGATAGAGCAGTTTGGAAAGTTCAGTGGTTATTTTTGACTGTATTCAACACCATGCATAGTCTGCTATATAGTGCTAGGAGATGTGATATACTCATGTGATGAGTAATGACATGTGGGATATAAATATAGATATCTATATATTGATATCTATATAGATATCTATATATAGATATCTATATAGATTTCTAGAGAGAGAGAGAGACAGATGGACAGACAATTTGGTTCGTGCTGGTCTTTTCTGTATATAGTTGCTATAGATTAGAAAATGTCAGGTTCAACCCTGAGATGCCAGTAGAATCGAGGTAAAATTAGGAATAATTTCCCTCTGCACCATTCAATAATAAGGAATTTGCTGCACATGTCTTTGAAGGAAGTCTGACAAAAATAATGATTTATCGGCTCTTATTTTGCAGATGAGTAGAAAAAGTATTTTAAACCCAACTTTTTCAATCGTGAGAATGTCACTGAGATAAAAGAAAATGATGAAAGCCTGCTTAAAGTAATGCACTCTCTACCGAATGTGCACCTCCTGGAAAGCTTCCTGAATGATGCAGGCTGAGTATTACATTCATCCACTCCAGACACCCACTGAGTTGATGAGGGTTTCTAGGGATTTCCTGCTGAAAGACAATTGTTCAGTTTAAGTTGACTCACAGACCTGTCGGCTGTGCTCTAAAATATTGAAATGCACAAAGGGTACGAAGGTTTGTGAAGGCCAAGGAATAGATCCCGATCCCAGTCCTCCTGGACAAATGTACTGCAAAACCTGATCCAGAATGATAAAATATTTCCTCAACCCATCACAAAGTTCTGCAGAACCACACCATTTACACCATTGTCAGAAAAATTTGCTAATGTTGCTCCTATCTTGCCTGAACCCAAAACATCATTGTAACCCTGAACCATGGATGGAGACCGGAGTTGCATTAAGTTGCATAATGAAAATCTTTCAACTTGACCCAGGTTGTAGGTCTGGGACTTGAATCACTTTTAACAATCTTTGCCCCGTGTGATCAGGAGTAACAGTAAAGCGCTAGGTGTTAACGTGATTTGAAGCGACAACGTTTCAATGTCTCCTCTGTTTTACCAAAGTGTATTTTATGCTACATCAAACTGTGACTGGTTTTTAAATGTTGATTTAGTGTTAGGTTTCTTATCATTTTAAAAACGATCCTCAAAGTACGGTCCTCTAAACCTGAACCAATACAGTGAAGGAGTGGACAATTTGGGATTCTGAAGTGTTACTGACATTATTACAAAAACACTAATAGTTTTTTCAAAATAAAAGCACTACCTGTTGGGTTCATGCAGAAATGTGATATTAACTGGTATTAATTTATGTCTTTCTTCTTTTTTTCTCTCAACATTAATGTGTTTTTGTGGGGTAAATGTTTTTTAAAAAAAATCACAATAGTTAATAGCTGATTTTTATACTTTGAATAAAATGTTTTGAAAACGATAAAGATGTTAATGTCTATATGGATTGACATTATGATATGATAGCCTGCAGAAATGATGTAGGCTATGAAGTCAATCCATAGCTTACATGGATTTTGACTAGTAGCAGTAAGGACTTTGATGATTTGGCCTTGATATATTGTTTCCCAGTTGATTATGGTATTTAGGATGTATTAAAGTTATCTTGAACTTCTAAAACATAATTTAATTCAACTATTATTTTATGGTTTCATAGACTTAATAGTTCTTGCACATGCTACATTAATCAGAACTGCTTTGCTGTGTCAGTAATTCATGCTTGAAACAGACAGGGTTTAGCAAATGGATGTATGCAGTCTTTATGTCTGTTGTCATTACACCTATTATAACTACTATAAATACAACATGGCTTCCAAGTAATGACTTGTCAAGATCTCCAGTTTCACATTGAATAGTCTTATAGAAAAATAAGGCGTGAGAAGGAATAAAATTCTCAAATGTAAATGTTTTTTATTGACATGAAGTTTTTCAAACACAAAAAAAGCACAAAATATATGTCAAACTGAAATTTTATCAAACACTGGAACACAGAGAGGGGCTTATAATGTCGTTAGGGAGAATTTCTGGAGACAAGCTGGTTAATTTCTTTGCTGGGAAACAGCTGATTTTCAGCTTAACTGTAATGGAATGATCATAGCTGTTGGACTGAGTGATGAATCCCCCCAGGAAATGTCCCTTTTGTTGTGCTTTATCACCCTCTTTTCACTGCTTCCTTTACTAAAATGTTTTAATTGTGTTTTATTCTGCAAGCTGCAAATGGCTACTCAGAGATAAGAAAATGATTTGTTATGTTGCTCTGTGAATAATGTCAGATTAGTTGGGTTTAATCACACCGACCACTGAGGTTTGTGGTTTCTTTATCGGTTACTGCTGGAAATATAGCTGGTGAACAGTTTTGTTTGTTAATTTTATTTGATAGTATAAAATGGATGTACCTTTTATGCTCTGGGATTTTATGTAGACAACAAAGTTTTTTTTTCAGTGTTTATCAGGCTTCCCATTTTTCCATTTCTTTCTTCCTCCTGATTAGTCTCTGCTCCTTGATACAACCAGCCCAGAGCATTTGGAAATTAGAGCGTCAAGAACCATGACACATAGACCCTGTTCATTTCTGCATCATTGAACAGCTCCTCATTCATGCATCACTTTAGTCAAAGCAGCTCTAGAATGATCAGAATGACACGTGAGGAGCTATTTTTCAACCACACTCAAACAACTTTCTACTGATCATCTGTATATGACTTGTCATCCTTCTGCTGCTGGCGTCGCAGACAGCAGCCCATTATCTAATCTATCTGTGATCGTGGCAGTTGTAAAGGAATGCGACAAGTTTTGACAACATAACAGTGAACTGCTTTAATAAATGTACAGTCCCTTGAAAAAAATATTCACACCTTGTGAAATTACAAGATCAGCTATTTTGATTGTGATTTTATTAGATAGATGAACACAAAATACTGAATTTGATTTGAAAATAAAGTAATGTTTTAATTTTCCTTTCTTTTTAGCAATAAAAATAATTTTGCCCACTTAACTCAGTAAAATCTTTTGACTTGAGCAGTGATATAATTAGTAATCTCCATCTGAGAGCAGATTTTCTGTGGAGTTTCAGAACACATTAGAGCTGGAAAGGCTTTGGAAAACAAAGTTGAAAGTTCACTTGTAGCATTTTAAATAATCTATAAGGTTTTTGAAAGAGATGAGAACTGCTTAGAGGTTAAAAGTTTACATGTATTATTTCATACGATAAAAAGGACTGCTTCTCCTAAAACTCTATATTATATCTGTATTACTACCAACTTTCTAATATTATTCAGGGTTAAAATTGCTGTTTTTAGGCATTATGTCAAAAAGAATGGATTAAAATGAAACAACTCATCCTGAAAACATCTATGGTGATTGGTGTGTGGAGGTTTAGTCCAGACTCCTGTGTTCATTTTATAAGAGCTCTGGGTTTGTCTCTGTTTCTGGTTTGGCCTCATCAGGGTCAATTCAGTGTCACAAAACACGGAAAGGTTACACTGATGCTGTGATTTTGACAGTCCATTCATATTTCCTGTCCAGCTGATGAGGTGGACATTGTTGATGAAGCACATGCTGAGAAGGTTATATTAAGATCAGGCTTGAGGAGGGCGCCAGGCTTCAGTAGGACTATCTGAGACCACATTAGTATGCATGTTGTGTGTTTGCCTGTCACTACAGGCAAGGGGCCACATGCAGAAACAGCCAGCGAACAGGTCTGACCTGGGGGGGAGACACAGCTGTCTCTTCAAGGCACAATCTTGAAGAGACAGGTGTGAGACACTATTTTAAACAAAGAAAGGCAAAGGTTGAGCTTATATTTACATGTGCAATTTGTACAAAAAAAGCTGAAAGTAAAATGAATGCATACAATTTTGGCTTTTAAAGCAGAAATATTTTAGTGTTGGTTCATTTGATGTTGACCTTTCAAATAGAAGTCTTGCTTTTTAATCAGCAGGTTTGAAATAGTTTGTAATTGTGCTGCCCTTCACTATTTTCCCTCATTATTTTCTTATGTTGGCCATTACTAGCTCATTTATGGTTCATCTTAGCTCAGACAGATGGACTGGCTGGTTTTCACCAGGACAGACCTGAGGTGATTTTATTTCAGAAACCAATGTGTTGCAGAGGAGACTGCTGTCAACCGAAAAGGAACAATAGGTCACTCACTGCAGGAAATTGACATGTCTTTCTTTAATGGTGTTTAGGGGAACCTGCTACAATATTAAAATATCACTCAGAGACATTTATTTATAGTCTTCTTTGAAGATAGAAGAGTATTATTAGAATAACAGGTTGATTTTAAATTTACTTTCTCAAATCTGACCCGTCTACAAATACTGGGCACACTATGTATTTTCAGAGGAACATTTATTATGATGGCTATGAATTATTATCATCATATCTTAGAGCCTGAAAATCTAAGTCTAAAAAATGCTAAACATAACTGAGCCATTGGTTTTTCTTTTACAACAAAATCTTTTGTTGTAAAGTTGTAAGCAGTCACTGATTGTGTGGCTACTTTTTTGCATACACAAAATAAAAAAAAGAGTGCTCTTATTCGTCCAAATTATATTCTATGCAGGAAACAAGGGTGAGTTTTGTGAAAATAAATAGGTGAACAAGACAAATTTCCTCCATCTCATTACAAACTACTATGTCTGTGAATCATTGTAATAATACAATCAATAACCACTCATGTCAAACACGCCTCTTGCAGCTAACTATGGACAGCACAGTTTTGAGCTGAACAGTGATTTCTTTCTCAGTGTATAAGCTAAATGACTGAGTGCTTAACAATTTGACAGTAAGTCAGTAATTTGACCTTCCTTGCAATATAAAGGAAGGTCGAAGTCGAAGTGACTTTTTAGGGCTAAATGATGTGTTGTATATCATCATATTGTACTTTCCTCGACTTAATTTTCCTCAGTAGATAAACCACCAAATTTCTAAGCAATACACATGGCAATACCCAATAAAAAAGATCCTATGCAACACCACAAGATTTAAAGCAGTGGCTTTTAGCTGGAGCTAGTCGTGCCTATAATCAAACAGGAACAATAAGTAGACTCATTCACTTTCAGCTTTAGCATTTTACATTCCTTCATTATGCACACCAGTGTTACAGCTCACAACATTTTCCTTAGCTTGTGCAAATTCTTCTTTTTGGGGTTGAACAGTTGCATTCTAGAAAAAGAGTTCTCTATTGAGTATTTTCCTTTCTCTTTTGTGACAGTCTTTATCCTCAAACTTCAAACTGAAATGGAATTGAGCTTCAATTCATAAATACAAGTTCCCTTCAGCAGAGACAGTTAGAGTGATTTTTCAGCCTAAATGCGGTTCCTTGTCACACTGGCAGGCTATTCGTGCGGCTCAATGGTGAGTCACACTTCAGGAAGACTGGAGAAGCATGAGTGGGTTCTTTGATATTTGCAGATTGACTTTTGAGCCCCTGAAACCTACTGGTGAACTCCTGGTGGACTCCTGTGCATAATAAGCAGAACCATTGGGTAAAATATATCCTGAGAAATACCAAAGAAAAAAAGAAAATTCTTAATTGTTCTTTTCTTTCCCACATTGAAAAGGCACGTGTCAAAAGTGTATGTTTTAACTAGACAACTTAAGCTAAAACTTTTTAGCACATAAGTAAAGCTCTTTTCATTTTTCCTTTTGTCAGTTTTATTTGTAGATCTTGTCTTAGACGTTTGTAGAGTTGAGATCAAGGTCACGAGGCAAAGTTTCAGGATATTTTTAGATTAAATTTACATTTTTAACCCTGAAGACAAATAGCTGGAAACCTTTATTCCACCCTTTTTACTTACTTTTTTTTGTACCATCACAAATCTTGCAAATGTATTTGTTAAATGTTTTTGTCAGTGGCCAGTTAATTTTTTTTTCAAAATTTGTCATATTACAACTACACACCTTTTGGTTTTCCAGGTTTGTTCAGTGCATAACTAATAGCTTTTCTGTATAAATATTCTCCTTCCTGAACTGTGCATGGGATTTTATTTGGAGATTTCAGTATAAAACGAGCTAAATAAATAAATATTTGAAAACTTTTAATAATCATGCACTACTTTGCGTTGGGCAATCTCATAAAATGTCAATAAATAAATTTTTGACTTTGTATCATGATAAAAATTTTTCAACATTTGAGGGTTGAAATACTTCTGCATATAATCTTGTTCCTAATAACCTTTGCTAAACGTTGCTGTTTTCTTTTACTGTACGTCATTTTGCTTCTCTCTTATCATTGCCGTCAACATTAGTTGAAGAGTCTGTTGACAACAATAAGTGGGCTACAGATTGGGCTGAGTGTGTCTTGGCAGCTCTCTTCAGTTGTTATGCAGCGGTTGGTCTTAATCGTGAGTCTGAGCTCGCCATGCCCCCCTCTAGGGCAGAGCTGTCGGCTGGCGGCCAGAGATACAGATGTGATGCATGGTTATTTGACCGAAATGAATGTTGCATACTGGCACCATCTGCCGACACCTGATTGTTGCTCGGCTGCTTGTTGTAGCATTTGTGCTTTGCTTCCCACCACAGCTGGATCTCTAGCTGCTGGTGGCATTAGCATTTCTAGGGTTGCGCCAACGTTGTCTCCAGTTCCTAAACTGAGACAGCCAAAGGCATAAAGAGATTTGCGGGCTTTCAAAGGAGAGGAGCTGATTAAAAATACATGCGGAAGCCTTTTGTCATTACAGAGCCATCAGCGGTTGCAGGTTGACAATACAATTTTACTTCATGGAAATGAATTAGGCTGGCCTTATTCATTATGCATGCCCATTGGTTTCTTGTTCAGGATGGCCATTGTGTCATTTCTAAACAGATGAAAGACAGACGGGGGCTGTGATAACCTGGTAATGTATTTCTGGATGTAAAACATTTGTCTTGCTGTCCGTCAGAAACCTTTTTGTTCATGTCTTTGTCTTTCCAGGTCAGGCCCTCGTCTACCTTAGAGCTGGGTCTGAAGGAGAAAATCAGGACAGTCTTTTCAGAACAATATATATGAGCTGCTCTGGTTTGGATTTAAAAAAATAAGGTGGTGGAGGTGCACATGTAACAGACTAAAAATATCTGTTTTCTAACCTGAAGACAGAGAGCTGGTTTTGTAACAGTTGGTCTATAAAATGCAAAGCATAAAAAGTCAGTAACTCTGCTATAATTAAGTTGTTTTAAACCAACTTTATAAAACTCCAGTTAGATAAATAAAAGTTTTGCCTTCTCTCCACCATTTCTGATAATCTTCCATCTTTTTCTCTAACACCTTTGTGTGGATTCTGGTGCACTTATCATTAATTAAATCAAACAACTCAAACTTGTTTTTCATCTGAATAATTTTATAAGTTACCTTTTCTCTCTGTTTATTCTACCTGTAACTAGTTGTACTTACAGTTCAGTTGGATTCCCTTTGGTATACATGACAGTAATTAAGTTTCACCTTCAGCCTTATCGTGTCAGCACTGTTACCCGACAACCCGACAACTCCTTGTTTGTTCTTACTGACACTCCTGAATCTCAAGTTCATTATCTTGCAGCAGACATGAACAAGTTTCCAATGTTAAAGGCTTAACAGAAAGTTCAGTGTTAAAATTGCTATATATTATGTCATTCCATCACTGCAGGTAAAAGTCCTTTCAGGGCGAGGCCAGAGAACGTGTCAGTGTCTGGAGTTTTCTCCAGCAGAACAGTTGGTAGAGTAACACAGAGTTTCCTCTCCCCTGGTTGTTGCTGTGCACAGCTAGCTAAAAGGAAGCTTCTTTACTTTTCCTAGACTTACACAAAAGATGTTTTGTGTTTCAAGAACCATGGACATGTATGGAACGATAGGAAAGTGACCAAAAGATGTCATTTTTTGCTCAATGCTTTTGCTTCGCAACTTTATGTTTCTGGAGCAGAAGCCTTAATTCATCTAAAACTTTTTTTTTTTATGTATTTTTGTTTTTGATGTAACTTTTTTTTACCTTTGCTCCTTTTTCTATGAAATAACGTTTTTCTTTTTTTTTCTTTGCATGAATGGCGCTCTGCAAATAAACTTGTCTTATTTAACCTTTACTGTGTATAATAATAGAACATATTACACACAATAGAAAACCATATGATAAATATTGCTTCTGTGTTTTAAATTAAAGCATTTACATCCTGTTACACTTTTATGTGTTCATATTGTGATTTAGTAGTTCATTTTCTCTCAACATTATCATATCATGACAATCTCAAACTGGCTTGTTTATACTCCACAACCTGCCTCCTACTCTGCCCTGAAAAGCCTCTGAGCTCCTGCCATGGTTTGGTGTCATTCACTGGCATCCTTCCTGGAACAAACAGGTAGAGTGACAAATTAAAAACGATGTCTTGGTTTGTGATGGGAGGCTTGCGATAGCAGGCCTGCTCCACTGTGGCCGCTGAGGCTTCGGGCTCAGTCTCAGGTTTATCCTTCATTTGTTGTTTGTGCCTTTGATGAAAAGAAGTCACATTCTGTCACTGGGGCTTTTCTTCTACTGACAGTTGACATGATGTGCTGGTTTCTTTTGTGTCTATTTACTGGAAGGTAAATAGGAAGGGATGAGTTCTGCAACTATTGCTCAAAACTGAAATTCTTTCTCTGTTTAGACTGTCTTAGCTAATGATTTACTCGTGCAGCATGCAGTGCCCTCTATAATTTTTAGCATCTATTGATGTGTAAAAAGCCCTAAAATAAAGTGTCAGTTGTTTTGTAATGCAGCATATAAATGTTTTAGAAGACAAAGAGTGGTAAAGGTGCTAATACCATTTAAAAAAACGACTCAAAGTTGTTTTATTTTCAAAATTGCAGATGTCAGACAGAATCAGCTGTTGATGTCATCTTGTTGAGATGTTTGCTCTAAACCAAAGTCTGAAAGATGTGAACAATTTTGTAATATTTAATGCAAATCACATGATCTTCAAGACATTCATTAAGATTACTCCTGATATCATGCAGCCCCAATTTCAGTTGGTTTAAATGTTTTGATAATTGCTCTGATTGGTGATATGTACAATTCAAAACAAGTTGCCATATTTTGCAGCCATTACCTAATTTATGAAAATCTACACACATCTAGCTTACTTGAAAGACATGTTCTCTTATTAATTTATATCATCACTAATGTAATCTCAGATTTTATTAAGCTGGTGTTTCTCTCTCTGTTTTTCAGGTAGTCCTCGTGTTCGTTCTCAGCATTGGAGCCCTTGTTATATACTTCATAGATTCTTCTGAGTAAGTACCTTGTCTAATGAATTGTCACCACATCTCTTAAAGCTGTGCTTGAGCTTTAGCCCAGAAGTAGATGTGCAGGTGGGCCTCAAATGAACTCACATGTTGTTGAATTAATGTTGAATTAATCATAAGCTTCCATAGTTTTTACCTTGTCTGCTGAATTTTTCGAAATTGTTTTAAAAGTCTTAGCGTACATGTGAAGTTCTCAATCTGAAGTAAAAAAAAAAGTAGATATCTAAAAATGATCTCTTCCTAATAATTTAGTTTGCTGTATATGTTAAACCAGTCTGTTCTTGGTATATGTCTATCTCTATCTCGTCTTAGTTTTTATCAGACACTTTTTCAGGTCAATTGTTATGCGGCTTCTGCTAACATGCAGTGTCTGCCTTGATAAAACCTGTTCGATTGCCGTCATAACCAGATTGGCCTTTTCAAACCGGCAGGAATGCCCGACTTCCTGTTCGAAACAATCGCCATCATTCATCAGACCAGAGGAAATGAAAACGTCCTTTCAGCCACATGTGCCACAGCACACTGTTACTGCAGCCTGATGCTGCTTGAACAGGAAGTGCCATTAAGAAGTGCAGCAAAATACACCAAGATAAAAGCTTTTTATCAGACCCGGAGGGAGAGCCTTCCTGCTGGGAGCACCGTGAACGTGGCAGAGAGGAGAAAATGTGCTTTAAGCTCGTGTAATCAGGCTTAAAAGTCCTGGCGGCAAGCATACAGGTTATTTTTATTTCATAAGATCACTTGCAGCAAAGGGCTGGGCTCATTTTGTTGTGGTTTTGCAGGCATGATCTCATTTCATTATCTTGACAAGCTCAGGTAGAGTTACATCCTCAGTGAAGCCACCTGTGGCCTTCTATTCTCAGAACTTGCCCCCAGTGTCTCTGATAAAGCCTGACCTTCAGCCTGTGTCTTAACCTCATGTCATTGTTAACACCTTAGTTCAGAATAAAGGTAATGCTGCAGCATTACATTTTAATATAGATGTGTCATCTTAGTTCTCATTCAGTCTTTATTTAGACTTTTTCCAGCTGTGTGTCAGGATAGCAAGCTCAAAGTTAGGCAGTTGGATGGGTTTTTTGCTTTTTTCAAATTGTTTTGACGTGCCAGCCAACTGTAACAGATTTAGTCCTGGTCCTCCTGATAATTAGTCCGGTGAGGTTACCGTGGCTGTTTTTATGACGGGCAGCCTGACCTGATAGGAAGAGACACAGAGGAGATAAACACAGCAGACCCACTTAGAGAAGATTCGGAACAGAACTTAATACATGGTCAGTAGAATAACTAAGCCCAGTTCTTTCACCTAAATGTCATATAAACAGTGCCAGTGAGAAGTTAACTTCATCATGGGCACGAATGTCAAATAACTTAGGGCTAATAAGGACAAATTCGATTTTTTTTCTAGGGTTCAGAGATTGTACAACATATATTTCCACTTAGTTGCTGGAAACCCACAACATTTCCTTTTGCAGAACAAGATTCTGGCTTAATTCTGGTGGGAATTAAACCAGGTAGTTGTCTGAAACAGACATGGCTTTTATGCATAGTTCATCTACTTAAAAACTTGTTGATAGCAAGAGAGTGTGTGGGTGAGGTGGAACTTGCTAAGAAGCAATTAACCCAATTTTAAGGGGAGTATAAATGTATTAAGTCTGTATACATTATGTTGACAGTGTGTGAATTAGAGAATATATTCAAGAAATGTACAACTTGTGCACCCAAATCCAAGTTTTAAAATTCATTGACATTGCATGTTGTTTAACCAGCCCACAGTAAAAGAAATATGTCTTTCAAGGTTCTAATTTGGTCATTTATAGTGATATAGACCTAAGTCCAAAAATCTGTTTTATTTTTTCAACCACAAATAAACACTGTATGCAGTGCAATTGACCCACTTGTTGTCTGTGAGGGAGATGAAAGTTTGCCAAAGGCTACGTAACCCATGGTAAAGATCCAACATTTTGCCTTCTGCAAATTTAGGTTAAGGTTAAAAACAAACAAGTCAAATCTGGAGTAATTAGGAGGCAACGAAGGTCTTTGATCTGAGACTTGACTGATTTGAGTCTGGAATGATCAGAGGAACGTTATGGTGGGCGTGTGAGATGAGTGCTTCTGTGAGCAAGAAGACTTTCCGATCCATATCGGGATTGATTCTGTTCCCAACTCAGCCTGGAACTCAATTATGCTGCTCTGCAGGTCTGTCTCCATGGTACGCTCTGTCACCCTGCAATAAAAGGGATTTGCAAGGCTGAAGTGTCATTACTGTGAATGAGGGACTATTTGGAGTGGCAGAAAGGGATTTTGCCTCTGTCTTTTTTTTTTTGTGGTACCTACTTTTATAGATATTAGTGTTCCGTTGTTGTTATTTTTATAAGAAGGAAGAGGACGAAGGAAAAACAAAGTAGATCTTGAAGTTTTGTAGCCACTGGGGTAATCCTTCAGCTTTTTATATAACACCACCAGAAACAGAATAGTGCAAGGTGCCTTACTGTGGTCCAACATGTGCTGCTGTTCACTTTTTTTAAATTTCAGAATGGAGTTGGTTTTTGCAAACATATGGTTCCACGACTGCCAATGACATAAGAAGCACTTTTAGAACGGAGAGCTGCTTTCTGTTTTAGGTTCAGAATTGGATCAGACGCTTGTAAAATAACATAGCATAAGATGCAACACAAACATTTTGCACTGCTACAGGCGTAAATCCGACCTTGTGACCTTTTAAAACATTAAAAAACTTTCTTCTGAATTTTGTGCTTTTCTAAAATTCAGTGCAGGTTCCCAGCATCCAGAGGCTCTAGGAGTGGAGGCATCACAACAAACTGCTCAGCCAATTGGAAGTTTTTCTATGGAAGAAAGTTGAGTGGAGATGAAGTGTCATACCACCAAATTTTAAATCTGATAGACAGAATCTGTGCAGCTAATGAAGACCTCAGTAATAAACTTGGTCACAAAAATGGTGGGTTTTTTGCATTTGCAGAATTGCCCAACACCAGTTCAGCTGGTCGAAAAAACATTAATTAATCGTGAGATATCAGCTTATTATTTTGGGAAAGTTGCTCTAAGAGATTTATTTTACTATCTTTCAGTTTTTAGAAATTGAGATAGAAACAAATTAGACATAGCTATAATTGTAATATACCATCTACAGGGTTTTACCACTTTGATTAAATTCTGAATTCTGGTGAGGCAACGTCGCCGACCTCCATTCAGCAGCAGAATATCAACCCAATGTCACTGCTCTACATCAGCTCAGTTCAAAAATAATCCCTAGGTACTTAATCCTGCTTTAGGAACTCCATAAAGACAGTGTTTCATCAGAGTGAATCTATTTTTATTTGATTTTGCTTTTTTACATAACAAAAACAATGTGCACAAACAATCCAGGAGGTAGTAGCACAGTGGGAGATTGCAACTGTTGGTGTGCACTGGTGGACACTGTGAGTGGAGGTGGAAAACCAGTAATGTGTCTGGCAAGCCTGAAACCTTCCCAGGTCACATCCCAACTTCAACGGTCGTTTGGAAAATACAACTTTATAAATTGTGAAACTGTAAAGTTTTATAGCAACATGACCGCTGTGTGTTTAGATAATTTCAGTGAAATATGGTTCACAACATATTTCACACAAAACATTATATATCATATTTCAGCTGTCACATAAACTGTAATAACATTTGTTCATCGTTGGGATTGTTTTTACCATCTCTAAAATTGTAACTGCTCTGACCAGCAGTTTCATTTTGACTTAATCTATTTTTTTCATTCTGGTTTTAGAAAAACAGCAAAACATAAAAACAAAAAATCTAAACTCACAAAAACCTAGACAAACATATTCAAATGCTTGCTTTTAGAGGCCTTTCATTGCATTTTTAACATAACTAACCATCATCCTTCCAATTAATAACTACTTTGTTGTGTTTTTATTGAGTTTTTATTTGAATAAATAGTTCACATTAAAGCTGTGCACTAAGTAAACCATTTTTATCACTGTCATAGTTAATTCTTATGCAATAAGCCTTTCTTTTTATCTCAGCTGTGAATGATACGTTTAAAAAATATTTCTAACTTTCAGGTCATGAATATTAGAACACAATCACACTAACCAATTACTTACTCATTCTGCTTGGTTAATTATGTCTCTTTATTTGAATTCTTCGTGCCAGATACAAGCTTTTTGAGGGTGAGACTTCACTACCTTGCTAGCACTTGCTATGGCTGCCTGATCTCATAGATGAAAACATGACTCCTGCATGCATTATTAACCCTTAAACTACTGCTTTTGGCCCCGCATTTCCATCCTGCTATGTGCATAGGATGCGTAATGCAAGACTGAGAGGAAAGCAGCACAATTTTCATTTGAGAACGATCACTCCTGGAATACAAGGAATTCCTTGGATATTTTTGCAGTTATTTAAGGGTTAATGAGGTATATCGACCAGTTCTTGCTTGTGTTACAATGAATGCATGCATTTTCTCAACAGATTAAAACAAGGAAATACCAATTAATGCACCTTTTTTGAACACTTGTGTTTCTCTTCTGTTGGAAGTCCTAAAAACATGCATTTTCAGGAAAAGAAGAATGCATCTGTTTTATGCTTTATGTTACAAACACATTGCAATTTTTGATCTGTCAGAATTTTCTCAAAGAAATAAAATTACTTTTTTTCCTTTGTGTGACAGTCCCATTGAATCCTGCCAGAACTTCTACAAAGACTTCACCTTGCAGATCGACATGGCATTCAACGTGTTCTTCTTGCTATACTTCGGCCTGCGTGTAAGTAAAAGTCAGACTGAGAAACATAAAATATCTGGTTATGTGTTCTTGTACAGCTGATGAGTAAAAATTATTTTGTAATTTTCAAAACATATTTCAGAAAATCAACAGAAATATATACTTAAAATGTATAAATTGTGTGTATCTTGTATGATGTTCCTATTTTTCAGCTGAATTATAAAATGTCATCTTAAAATGTGTGCTCTCATACTTTCCCTTTATTTTCACAGTTTATTGCTGCCAATGACAAGCTATGGTTCTGGCTGGAGGTGAACTCGGTGGTGGACTTCTTCACAGTTCCTCCGGTGTTCGTGTCGGTGTACCTAAACAGGAGCTGGCTGGGTAAGGAAAGCAGAAAAGCTTAAACTCTTAGATGAAGGAAAGTTTTTGTTCTCTGTATAAATTCCATACAGGTAAATTCCTACTATGGAAGTTAGTTTGATTCCATAGAGTATCAGATTTTGTATTTCTAACAAGAATGTGCACTAATTTATGTTCATTGAATAATGTTTATTTTGGTTGATTCCTTATCTTTACCACTGGGTTGCAAGCGCCACCAGGCTTCATTTGGATCCCCTTCAACTCCACCAGGGATTTTAAGCAATACCTGCAAAAAGACTCTAATTCATTTGTTGTTTGAAAAGAACAAAACGAATAGAATGACAAGGCTTTGTTTGGTGGCATGAAGCTTAGAATAGAAGTCAATCTACTAAATGTGTGAAGCTCATCGCTCAGAGAGGTCTTTGAGAAATTACAGGATTACAACAGGTAACTTATTTATTTATTTTTTGTTGAATTTCAGCATTGTTCGATATATGCAATATCAGAAAGTATTATCTTTTTTAGCAACAAGTGTCCCTGGCTATAGATATGTAGGCAGAATGGGCTGAAAGGTGAAAGTGTGCAATTTTCTCCTGTTATGTCCCCCTGAGCCAATATATTGTAACTCGAGGTGTGGACGCCAAACAAAAGCAGGGCCTGTTCTTGGCTAATGCTGCCATCTAGTGGACATTCTGAAATTTGCTGGCCATTTAGGATATTACAGATTACCTTCAGAGGAAGTCATTGCTTTGTGCAACATGCTGCAAACTCTCTGTATTGGAGCAACCAGAGCAAGTAGGATGTAGCTTTTCTTGAATGAAGCTTGTGTGAAATTATACTTCTAAAATATTTTATTTATGCAATTCTATGCTCTTCCCGCTGTTCTGGAACAGGAGCACAGTGCCTTGCAAATAGTATTTGTACATCTAGTGCATCTTCACATTAAGTTTCAAACTAGTTCTTATGTGTTAGACCAACATAAGACAGTCTGAGACAGACAACAACAACAACAATAATAATAAACATTCCTCTGAGAATTTGAGTCCTAATGATTTTGGCTTCTTTTTCTCAAGTTCCTACTTCAAACTGCTTGGGCAGCACAGCTGCATTGTTGTTGCATCTCTGTAGTGTCATTGTTGCTACCATTTGTGTAGGTGGTGTTCTTTTTTGTTGTCCTTTCAATCTTGCATGACTCAATGCTCTGTATTAAACTGTACTGACATATTCGCTGTTTGTCCCAAACCGGGGAGGAAATCAAAATGCTTGATTGCTGCTTGAATTTATGTGAAAATGGGGTCAAGCAGGTGATGAGGTCATTAGCAGCTCAGGATTTTCTCTCTTCTCGTCCAAAGTCTGTATGTTCTGCACATGGTGCTCACCCAGTCCTCCAATCTGCTGATCCTGCTGTCACTACAGTTTGACACAAATTCCCTCTCAGTATTTACAAATACTCTTTCATTAACATGCTCAGCTGAGCTTGACATACATAAAAGAAGAAATATGACATTTTAAACAAAATCTGTTATTTTATGAAAGCAATATCAGGCATTGATGCAGTCAGTATTTTTTGTGCAGTGCTTGGATTTTGATCTCTAGGGCAGAAAATACGAGTACTGCATTAATCTTTGACAATGAAAATAATACAGTGAAGCATTACTTGTTGGGATATGATTTTAATATTTCAGCAGCTTTGTTCCCTTCAGAGATAAAAACTAAAAACACAAGAGGCTTTTATTATTAAACTGTCCACTACTCATATATAATGTCCCCAAATTTCAATGTTTTTTTTCATATAGCATTTTCTGGTTTGAGGTCAGAACCTTCAAAGATGAAGGTTTCACCAACATAAATGATTCATTTGTCTTAAAACTGAATCTTAAGGTAATTAGACAAAAGATACTGATTAATGCTTAATCAGATTAATGTTGTGTCTTGCGAAAATGTTCTTACACCTTGAATTTTTTAAGTTAAGCACCAATAGAAAGGAATAAATTATAATGCAACTGACAAAACAAATTTAAAAAAAACACATAAGAAAAGAAAAGCTCTTTTCTGGTCTGGTGGGATTTGTATTTAGTCTGTATTTACTCTGATGCTTCCAAAATAAAATTGAGTTCAGTCATTTGTCTTCATAAGTCAAATAAATGATAAGTAGCGACCATCTGCCTCTTGATGGACATGCAGCGAATTTATTTCTCACTGGGGAGATTAGGTTCACCATTGCAGCTATTGAAACCTGTTTATGATTTAATCTCGGCTGAAGAAGGTCCAGTCACATGAGACCAAAATTGAATTTTTGGCCCACATGTATGGTCCAAAAGTAATACATCATCCTGATGACCCCAATGTGTTAGACCAACATTGGTAGAGGTAGATGCTACCTCTACATTATAGAGGTAGCATCACGCATTTTCTAAGCAGAATGAAGGAACCTGGTCAGAAATTATGACCAGGTTCATAATACTAGAGCTCATCTCCCCATAAGGAGAAAACCTGCAAAACACTGGAGCTTGAGTTCGGAGGTGACCCCAAACATGCAGCCAGACTTGCGATGAGATAGATTAGATGAAAACATATTAATGTGTTAGAATGCCATAGAAAAGTCTGAATTTGAATTTAATTAAAACTTAGTGGTAGGAGAGAAAGAAATCATTTTCAGAGACACCTCTGATCAAACTGAGCTTGACATTTTTGACTTAAATAGAAATGCACGCCACATTTCTATTTATCAAAGGTTTTAGTTTATATTCTTTGTATTTTTAAACACACTGATGTTTAAAATACATCAGTGTACATCTTACATCAAAGTTTAAGATGTAAGAATCCCTTTGCATGGTGTAATACCATGCTGTAAAAATAATTATATATTTAGTTAAGGATTAATTAAAACTAAACCATGTAGATATGAGATCAACATTTTGTTTTCATTTAATCAGATTGAAAAATGTCCAATCTGCTTTCTACATTTTTACAAATATTTGTGAAATGGTCCTTTAAATGTTTCAATGATTATTTTTGATGGATTGTTGCACAAATCCATCCATTGATGGAGGAAAGAACATTCTGGAATAGATTATTTATTTGTATTCTACTCAAATATGTGAAGTTGTTTTTTGCCTCAGAAAAAACCTCTCTAAATCTAGTGAAATGATCTTTTTTGTGTGTAACCCCCACTCTGACATGCACTGTAAGGATTAATCTTCTGTGTGGAGTTTTTTCTGCTGTGACACTGAATGACAGACGGAGCAATATCTATCAGCTGCTGTATTTTCTCTATTTATGTTGACATCTCACATGTTACGCATTTAGTTTCGGCGTCAACTCAAATTACAGATAATACATCAGCTGCGATTAATTGAGGGATTATTTGGGAATCTATGACATAAACACACAAACACACACACACTAGTATGACCACAACTTCTCAGTGTTCTATGTACGGCTTTGCTGAATGAGCGTGTGCAACAAAGATACAAGCTGTTCTCGTCCAAGATTAGAGAATGAACTTTTGTTCATGGGCAGCAGTTGTAGAGTCACTGAAATGAGATGTGGGTTATATTGTAAAAGCAACTGATGGGCATGAATGCAGTCTGGCCTCTTCCTTTCCCAGGATGAATCCTAAAGGAGCTTACACTCTAATATCCTGATGGGAAAAGGGCTTGCTTTAAGCTTGCAGTGAATCGTCATGAGAATGCTGCAAAGGTCTGAGAGAAATCAGAACACAATGAGTCTTCAAAAGAAACAGCTGATTTTGGTTGTTGCAGAGTAATCTTTCTACTTGATTTTACCTGATGAGCCTGATTCAGAAGAGGGAAGAAGAGGAGGTTTTTTTTTCTTGTTGTTTCATTGAAGCTGGAAGCTTGTTGCGGTAGTTTCTAGACATGATTCCAACAAAGATGCTAGTGTACAGGGGCCCCGAAGGGGACACGCTTTCCAAGGCGGTCGAATGCACAACCAGACGCAAGAAATCAACTGGAGAGCTCTTCCAGAAGGGCTACAGGGTCAGGATGGGCCACAGGTTGGCCCCCGACAAAGAGGACCAGGACAGCTTCTGCTTCAGTCTCGGTGGATGCTTCCACTTGATTTCTTACTGGGGTAAGACCACAGAGAGGAAGTGGAGGATTGGCACATCAGTTGTTGTGTCAGCTGGCGCAGGTTCAGGATTTGGTGACATAAAATGCTGCCAGCCTGGCAAATGCTTACTGTAGAGCTTTGGTAAAGGAGAACAAGAGTTCCTGCTATGAAAATGGTTATTATTGCTCCTTTTTTGGCTTTGTAACATTCGCATAACGTGAGGTGAGAAATTATCAGTTTAGTTAATGCCAATGGAGATAAAAATGCACTTAATTCCAATTTCTCTCAAATGTGGCAGTTTTGGCTATTTTTATTATTTATTTAGCTTCATGGCTGATGATTAACTCAGAAGCACAAAAAATTCTTCTAAAAATCTTACATTTAAAAATCTCAATTTTATGCCATAAAAATTTCAAATGTAATTTTTTAAATCTTTATTTGTACATTTTTTATAGAGTTGTATTATTTTCATCAAAGTCCTATTTGAAGGAATTTATTGCTCTTAACTTTCTCTACAGACCATATTGTTATCCTAAAGCTGTTTCACTGCAGTTTTTGTAGTGAATCAAGGATTCAAATATTATTTTTTACCTCATCTCCTTTATAATTTAAGTTGAAAAAGTTTTACTTAGCTTGATCAGCTCAGTTAAATACTAGTAATTTAGCCATACTGGAAGGTTTTGGAGTACCAATGAACTACTTAAGGTCACTCCAAAGCATCTCAATTGGATTTAACTTTTTAAGTCTTTTTTTTTTTTGGTCATTTAGTGGTGGAGATCTGTTCTTGAATTTCTATAGATTGGGGCATGATGTTTTGCTTTTTGAGATATTTTTGCCTACTTCATGCTGTCAAACAAATTTAAGTTTGACAGCAAACTTGAGGTAGACATCTGTCATTGATTTATCTATTGAAACAGTAAAAAATAATTTATTAACCATGATTAATTTATGTAGGGTTATTGCGTCTTTTGAGCCAGGTTGATTTGTATATCTTTTTTCTTCAATAAATTGTCCTCATTTGGACAAATTGGTCTAATATTATAACTTGTTTGCTCAAAACATTGACAACAAAACAAAACAAATCTTTGAGATTTGATTAAGTGTATTTGGTGTCATTTTCCAATTCCTGCTTTAAATAATAATCACCATAAACAGTCTTATAATTCATTTAGGGACCTTGCTAACGCTGTTACTAAAATGCTTTTTTAAAAAATAAATAAATAAAATAAAAATCTGCTCATTTCACATGGGATTCAAGCTCAGGCTGGTTTTGGCACAGCTGGTTTCATTCGTTATGTCGTCCTTGAACTCTTGGCAACAGTCACCAATCCTGTTTTTTTTTTTCTCTTCTTCTTCTATAAATACCCTGAAATTTAGGATTTGACGTCACCACTGTTTACCGATTCACTTTGGCTTGACAGAATCCACCTGTCTTTATTCTAATCCAGGTTTTCATCTCCACCACGTTCACAGTTTTGCCTAGCAGGAATGATGCTTGTGTAGGATAGATGCCGACCCAACAAGAGGCTCCTGGAATTAACGGGAGAATGCTTTGGGTTGATGATGCTGAACTTCTTTTTTGCTTTGTCTTTAACTAGATTTTTCTGAATGGCTTTTAATAGATTAATTGCTTAGGGTTGCTTGCTGCTTTGGCTTTTGTTTTTCATCATTATGAATCCACTAAAGCTGGTAAATATGGATGAAAGTCTGAAAGGTATGATGTTGTCAATGTCAAGCCATGATTAAATGCTGTTGTTGGTTCTGATTTAATTTTTACAAGTTCTGAATGTTTTCTTTATTTCTCTTCCCACAGGTTTGAGGTTTTTAAGAGCCTTAAGGTTGATACAGTTCTCAGAAATTTTACAGTTTTTGAATATTCTAAAGACAAGGTAAGAGTCTTGATGTTTGCTCTTATTTTTCTTGATGTCCTCAGTCAGCAATGTTAAACTCAGTGGCTGTTTTAAACGAACTGGAGGGATATTTTCTTGTAAAGTTAATGTAAAATGTACTTTTAATTGATTAACTGGAACCTTAAAGAATAATTCTTGAACCAAGTAGCTTGAAATAAACCAGATTTCTGTTTTTGCTTTTGCTGCTCAGAATTAGAGCTTTATGCACAGATGTCATGTCAGGAAGATTATAGCATAACAAAATCCTTCAGAATAATCTCCTTAGTCATTGACTCAGATGAAAGTAACACACAAAGATGTGGACACAGTTTGTGCAAGGACATGGTACTGCAATTAGACCTGCAATATACGTTACGTATATATTATGCATAGACTCTTCCTCTTTATATATCACTCATGCACAGCATTGATATTTTCTGCTTAGAATTCCATGAATCGCTTTTATTGGCAAAATTATTTTTGCAAGGTGTTTATTTATGAGGTGTTCCTCACACACACCCACGCACCCCCCCCCCCCCCCCCACACACACACACACATATATATATATATATATATATATATATATATATATATATATCCAGTGAGTAAAACAAAAATGACAGTTGATATAATATTATTGTGTTTTTGCTTGTGTTTGTGTGTGTAATTAAAAACAGCAACTCCATTAAGTTGGTGAACTTGTGTTCAATCTTCATAAGCACATGGCTAACTGCAGCAGGCTTCATTCATTTGGTAAGTTATTGGCATCTATTTACAGGTACATTGGAATATTATGAAAAATAATAACATATTCTTTTAAAATAATATTCAATTCAAAAAGTAAAATGTGTTTATTTTATAGATTTATTGTACACATGGCAATAATTCTCAATTGTGCATTTTTGCTAATTTGGATGGTTATGGCCTAATGAAAACCAAAGTTAGTTTTTCTTTTATTTAAATATTACTTATATAGACATCTATTTCATGTTTTTTTTTTTCCCATTTTTTTCTCCGAAGAGTTTTTGCGGCGCTAGTGGCTCGTATTTTTTCGTGACAGTAGGCAGACAGGAAAGAGGGTGAGGAGAGGGGGGAAGACATGCGCAAAGGTCGCCGGGACCGGGAGTCGAACCCGCGTCGAGGACTAAGGCCTCCAAACGTGGGGCGTGCTAACCCCCTGCGCCACCACAGCACGCCCCCATTTCATGTTTTTGAAGTGAATTACTAAATAACTTGGATGATATCCTAATTTACTGAGATGCACCTGAAGGAAACGCATGTTAATGGTACAAAGAGTGCATATAGCTTTAGCAGTCCGGCAATGTGAGCGTTGCTGTTCTTTTTTTGCCCTCATGTAGTTGAATGGTATTTGTATGTGTTTACATTAATTCCATTGCCCCATTTTACATTGTTAAGGCTAAACAGAATAATGAAAAAATAACCTCTTATAATATTCAACAGTCTGATGATTTCACAATTTACATGAGGTAAACATATTTGTGCAATCAGCATAACATACTTGGATTATTTTCATTTTTGTGGTTCTGTAAATTTCAACCTCTCTTCCAGGTGGAAAACTCAGGGGATCCTTGGGAAAACTTCCAAAATTCCCAAACACTTTCCTACTGGGAATGTGTCTACCTACTCATGGTTACGATGTCGACTGTTGGCTATGGAGACGTTTATGCAAAAACCACCCTTGGCCGCTTGTTTATGGTCTTCTTTATCCTTGGTGGTTTGGTAAAAATCTCTCTTGTTACTTATTCTTGTTTTAAAATACTCTTTTTACCCAGATATCTCACCTTGCAAGGTGTTAAATCCTGGGCCTCAGTACACCATTCGACTTTTATTTATGATGTATTTTGTTCACTACTTCACCCACACATGTTGCATTGCAAGTACTGTATGAATCATACACAATACTGCAAAAATGTAAACGGGTGTGAATTTTGTTTTGGTACTGTTAAGCCCCAATTTTTTTATACTCCTGGCAGATTTAACTGCTTTTTATTCCTCCATGAAATTTGTTTCTAATAATAAAATCACAAGAATTTCTGAAAAAATAATACAACAATGTGAAAAGACTGAAAATGTTGAAAATGACTACCTGTTTGCTTGTTGAGATTGGTATTTTTGACGATTTATCTTTGGGTATGAGCTATAAGTCTTTGAGTTTGGAATACCTTCTTTCCATCAGTCTCATCTTTAGCTCTCCACACATATTCTCTATCGGATTCAAGTCTAGACTTTGGTTGGGCCACCGCAAAAATTATTCTATCACTTCCAATCAGAAGAAACATACTAAAATTAAGAAAATTACTTTAAATCTTAATTTGCCAAAGGTATAAATTATTTTGGGCCTAACTGCACTTGTTTGTTACTTTGTGTCTGAAATATCTAATAGGTTTGGTTTATTAATAATTATAAGAGTGTTACAGTTTCATATGGAACCACCTTTCCTTCCCCCATTCAACAAACACAGTGAAATATTTGGGTATGATTTACTAAAGCACAGATTTATGGATGCTGCAACATTACTGACTCTCACTCTGCATAAGTTCTTATAGCCATCTTAACTCCTTGCACAATACTAGTACATAAATTCCGTAAGCAGTTAAGGAAAAACAAAATTCTAATTAATGAGTTGTTGGCAAAATATATTTGTTGACCTGCATACAATACCTGGCTAATTATTTGTAGACAGTGATAAATAAAAGGCTGTCGGGGCTTACAAGAAAGCATTGTGTTTATTTATGTGGGTTTCTAACACTATTGCTACCAGTTAAGTTACTGATGTTAAAATAAGGCTAAAGGAAAGGATGGACAGGAAGTGAAAAATCGGGTCTAAAGAGCTAATGCTAAGAGCAAATGGAAAGACCTAATGTTGACAGTTAGGTATTACTAATATTTCAGGGGAAGAGTTAATGCTCACAGCTATTTCAAATTTTAAGTTAAGTACATTAAAAACAACTTTATCCCAGAATTTAAAAAGCTAATGCAATAACTTGTAATAATGGTGAAAATAAGCAGCTAACGTAAACGGCAATATAATAGCACTAATGAAAGTAGCCAGTGAAGAAATTGAGACAGTGAATGTAAACAGGTAGTGTTAAGACCTAAATTGAACACTAAAAGTCAAACGCTAGCGCTACATTGTGGTATACCAAGTTTGTTTACAAAAACGAGAAGATTGAAAATATTAGTGTTTTCTCTTCTGTTTGTTTTATGTGAGATTCAAAGATATTTAAGGAATTGGGGCCAGTGTGCAGTAGTGGAGTGTTAATGTTTGCCATCCTTTAAGTTGTGTTTAAATTTGCCCAACACATGTGTTTGTTGGAAAAAACATGGCACATAAGGCTTTTTCTTGATTTTCATAATTTTTATTTTTCTACCACAGATCGGCATATCTCTCACCTGCTGTCATTTTTTCACGTTTATTCTTCCAATATCTGTAAATATTAAACTTTTAGTGTCCTTTTTCATCCTCATTCTTTTTAAACAATTGGAATGTAATTGTGAAATGACTTCAAGTTACATTCAGCTTACATTTACTCAGTTTCCCTTAAAGAGAATCTTCTTACCTGTTAACAGATATTAGTAATATCTCTGCCTATGTGGCTGCGTTTCTATTTCAAATTTATCATCTTGCAGGGAAAACATAGGACCTCCTCTTCTATGCTTGTCGTTTTTAGTTTCTTCTTCTGTCTTCTATCCTCTCCTTAGGCCATGTTTGCAAGCTACGTCCCTGAAATCATAGAGTTAATAGGAAACCGCAAGAAATATGGTGGTTCCTATAGTGCTGTTAATGGGAGAAAGTAAGTATTCAAGGAGGCTCTACTGCCTCCGCCGCAGTAGAACCTTCTCTGCATGCCCTTTTCTTTTTCTTTTTCATGCATGTAGGCCATGTTTGCTCGCTACGTGCCAGAAATTGCTGCTCTCATCCTTAATCGGAAGAAATATGGAGGGAGTTATAACTCGACCAGAGGCAGAAAGTAAGTCAAACAAATAAAGAAGAAAAAACTTTTTAAAAAAATAAAATCTTTCTATGGTGTGATTTTGTGTGACTTGAGTAGCCTTCTTAAAAGAAGGAGATGCTCACTTTTATGTGAAATACAAAACAGTGATTTAAGACCTAAATAATTTAACACAAGTCACACCGTGACTGAAGAACTTGGCCATGATTAATGTATTGATTGCATTGCTTCAGCTTTTTTTGTATGTTTTGTCTTTGTTACTGTTCATTTGATAATGCCTACCTACACTGTAAAGAAACTATAATCTTAACAAGGCGTTTTGGCAAAATATTCTAAAGTTTTTCTTTGAAAACTACAATATTGGAAAGCATGGAAACCTTTCTTTTTGGAAATATGACTCTCATTAAATCAAATATAAATTAATTTTGCCTGTATATAAGGGTTGTCCTTCATTAGAAGAAAATAAAGATTTTTCATGCAAAAAATCAACAAAATGCCTTGATAAGGAAGTTGTCTTTCAGTGCAGGTATATGTATTTTTTGCCATGCTTAAATTATGCATGTGCGGAATTTTCTCAGTTTGTAAACTGTGATTATTCATTTGTTGTAGTAGAAAGGACAGAAAATGTATGCCTATACAGAGTTAATATAAACTTTTCATAAATGGTGTATTTGTTCACCTGCTCTTTTTTTAACTGCCTAATGATAATCATAAAGAAATACAAGCTTAAAAATAAACTGCTGTTATTATATTCTATCATTATTTTATGTATTATGGCCTCTGAGTTTAGAAATGGAGAGTTAAATAACCATCTTTGCCTTATGCCTTATGTGGACTATTTTAAATGTACTAACTCTCCTGCTGTCGGTACAAGGAGATAGAATAGTAAACATTTAAAGACAAAACTAAATACTACAGAATAACCTATTTAATTAATAGCTGAAGTTACTAAATCTACTAAACAGATGGATGTATCACAGTTGTATTTAACATACATGGGAAAATCAAACATGTTTTGTTGTTGAAGTCAATATTTTTATGGTTGATGCACATGTATTACAGTTGTTTGTGAATCATTCATTCACTATTTCATTTTGCTCTTTCATCTTCCCCTCACACCAAATAAATATATGAATAGATATAAATATATACATTCTTTTTATATATGTACAACTAAATAACTTCTGAAATTATGATAATCATAATATATATTTACAAGTACCTACAACGTGATTACACAGTGCCCTCCAGAAAGCACTCTTGCACCTTAAAGTTTTTAAAATTTTATCATATTACAACTTTAGGAATCTACCAGCTGTGCGTGTGCAGAGTTGAAACATTTTCTAATTGTTTCTTTCAAAATGGATCAGATTCAGTCAGATAGGACTGAGATCATATGAGCAGAAGTTTTCAAGTCTCACCACAGATTCTCCAATTTGGTTTAGGTTGGTACTTTAACTGGGCCATTTGAAAATATGAATATGCTTTGGTCTAAGTCGTTCCTTTGTGGCTCATATAACCATATAAGGTTGTTGGATTCCTCTTTCTACTGACTTCCAGCTTCCTTGACCTTCTTGAAAAGCTTGATGCATTTCTTCACAATAATACATTCCTTTGTGGTGATCTATCACATAAAACAAAAATAAAATCCTTTGAAGTTTGCAGTTGTAATGTTACAAAATAAAATTTAAAAAAAATAAAATAATCAATTTCAGAGCTCTGCTTTAACGGCTCCTAAGTAAAGTACCAGAATCTTCCAATTTCTCCTTTATGTCATCAATTCCTTCATGCTTCTTCTTAGATGTCCTGTTTATCCCAGCTTAAAACTCTGGCTCTGCCCTGCTCTGCTTGTTTACTTTCCATGCTTTGCTTTTTCTTGGCCTTTGTCTTCAGTCTGACCTACACCCTCAGCATTAAATAAAAACTTGATTTAAAGAATAATCCTTTGATCCGCTGGAAAATTTTGTGTTCTGGTTTTGCTTTCCTGCCAAAAGTTGAATGAGAGGACTGATATACATGTTTCTGTTAGAAGTTAATGATTAATGATAGGTTCTCACTCTCTCTGTTTTATTAAGATAATTAAATGAAGAAAGCTTTTTTTTTTTTTCACTTTTTCTGTCAAACTGCATGCTACACTTATTTCTTATAACTTCACATTTAATTTAATTCTGGAAAAAAAGTGCCATATCACAAATCTGATTGCGTTAATGTCATTGTAGTACTGTGGAAACTACAATGAAAGATCTGTCTTTAAAAAAAAAAAGAATTAGGAAATGATAGGTCAGAGTTTTTATTTTTATTTTTGACTGTTCCTTATAAAGGTTACGAATCTGGCATGGTCTGCTATTTTTCCTAAAATATCACAGAAGCCACAGCAACTGTTGCCAAACCAGCAACTAGTTTTTTTCCCAAGTATTTATTCAAGTATGTTTTCTACTGGCAACATTAGACCAAGCTGCTGAAGTATAAAAAGTGATTCACCATATCAACAGCTTTCTTTTTATTTAACATAGTTATGTTTTACTAAAAACAATTATCAAAAATATCTGAAGTGTGTGTTTCATTGCATATTTAGTTCACATTCTGTACCTCTCTGTTTTTTTTCCCACTTTTTTTTAGATTAACTCACATTTCTCTCTGTTTATTGGTGCAGAGCCTGCTTCCAAAGGCACAATGTATTACTGGAGGACCACAAAGAGCTACTTTCATAACAGACAAAAGTCCTTATCTATAGAATTTTGTTTATGTGTTTTGGTTTTTGTTTGTTTAAAATAAAAGCTGCATATTTCAGATCTCCACACAGAATTATCAGCTTGTCATTGTTTTATGTGGGCGAGTTGAGGACATGTGAATTTCCCGTCATGTTTTAGTCTTTTCATCATTTTCGCTGTATTGACATGAAAGATGGGCCATTAATTACACAACATAACACATGTTGAGTAGATAACACAACATTATCATCATCGTTAAAAAGCAACACGGAGCTGAAGGGCCATAAAATGCCTTGATATTTTTGCCTGTAGTAGATAACTCTTAATTTCATTCTATTAACTTAGTATAAATACAGATTGGCTGGTCCTGGAGGCTAATGTTTGTGACTCTAATGGGACAAAAATGTACAAGTTCAACAAGCAGGAAAACTTTTTCGAGGTATTGCAGTTGTTTTTTGTGAATGTTTTAAACAAATTAATAAGCCCAAGTCACAAGCTTTATTATTATAATAATAATAATTGTTATTATTATTATTAATAATAATAATAATAGTTGTTATTATTATTAATAATAATTTCTAATGAGACATACTTTTACCTTTAAATATTAATAGATACTTACAGGTAATGTGTCTGTACTTGGCAGTTATTCTGTGCTTCTCCTCTGTCGTCTTTATTTCCTCCTCTACTGCTTTTCTGTTTCCTTAACAAAAGTGAAAAACAAACTGTAATTCTGGTGTGTTGTGTACTGTCTCTGGCCTTTTAAAGTCTTTTATTCTCCATACAGAGCTGAGTCAGAAATGCAACATTTATCTAGACAAACATCTGAATTAACTATTAATAAAGACAAATATGAATAAGGGCAGAACTAAAACTGATCTGGGTTCTTTATGCATAGAGACTGTATGAAGTGGGAATGGAGATAAACCATGTACTGATTTTATAATCCCCATCTGAGGAGAACTGATCCATTATAATCTGATGCTGAAAGCCATGGTGCCCTCTGACCTTTTCATTTATAACCCTCCCTCATCATGAGAACGTCAAACATCCTTCCTATAACAGTTCACACTTGCATAGATTTCAGATTCTCATCACAGCCCTTTCATTTCAAAATAAAAAACACAAAGATAGGTTTTTTCTTTGTTGATTTTATCTTTTGCTGCCTTTTAGTTTTATTGTTGCTCTGCCCCTCGTTTTCCAGGCACATCGTGGTCTGTGGTCACATAACGCTCGAGAGTGTGTCCAACTTCCTAAAAGACTTCCTACACAAGGACAGGGATGATGTCAATGTAGAAATTGTTTTTCTCCATAAGTAAGTGCAAATCTTTGTACTGTTGTGGATTGCAAGTAAAAACAAATTTAATTTTACATTAGAAATGCATCTTCTTAAATTTTCTGATTTATTGTGAGTATTTTTTTTCCCCTCTTTCTCAGTATTTCCCCTAATCTTGAGCTGGAAGCCTTGTTCAAGCGTCATTTTACCCAAGTAGAATTTTACCAGGGGTCTGTCCTGAACCCACACGACCTAGCCAGAGTGAAGGTAACTTATAATCCTTCTTCTGTGTGTATCTTACTGTCTGATTATATGTATTATGGAAAATTGTACGTTTGCTTGGTGCAATTTTTAGATTGAATCAGCTGATGCCTGCCTGATCTTAGCGAACAAATACTGTGCTGACCCAGATGCCGAAGATGCATCCAACATCATGAGGTTTCTAAAACTAGTCCACTTTTTCACTCAGTTTTTAAATCAGACTTTCAGATGTGCATTACTGTGCTTTACCCACTTTTTGTAAATAATACAAGATTCAAGCTCCTTTTGTCTGTTATTAGGGTAATATCTATCAAAAACTACCATCCAAAGATCAGAATAATAACGCAGATGCTGCAGTACCACAATAAGGTTTGTATTTATCTTACTGTGGATATGTTTCTGCTGTCTGTAAATATTTGAAGGTGTTTGTGTTGAGATTAATCACTTAATTTTTTTTATCTTCCTAAAAATGTGCAATGAGTAGCATTTTATTCCTTTCCCACAGGCTCACCTTCTGAACATCCCAAGCTGGAACTGGAAGGAGGGGGATGATGCCATTTGCCTTGCTGAGCTGAAACTCGGGTTCATTGCCCAGAGCTGCCTAGCTCAAGGGCTCTCCACCATGCTGGCCAACCTTTTCTCCATGAGGTCCTTTATCAAGGTACCCGCAGCTAGGATTCATCTGTCTGTGGCATCAAAATAAGTGATTAGGAGTAATAGGTGTATATTTTACAATTAAATGTCTCTAGATGGGTAAAACTGGTCGAAAAATCTTCCAAAAGCCTTGCAGTTCAAGAAAACTGACTACATAATGCATGGCACACTTTTTTAAAACTTATACAAATGAAAAACATGTATTCTTTTCCTTTCACTTTACAAACATGCACTACTTTGTGTTGGTCTATCACAAAAAAAACCCTTTAAAATACATTGAAGTTTGTGGTTGTAACTTGACAAAATGTGAAAACAGCTTAAATGAACCACTTTTACATTTTGTTAGAAAATCTTCTCTTTATTGCAGATTGAGGAGGACACATGGCAGAAGTATTACCTTGAAGGAGTAGCCAATGAGATGTACACAGAGTACCTGTCAAGTGCCTTTGTTGGGTTGTCCTTCCCAGTCATCTGCGAGTAAGCAGTAAAACTTTAGCATTCTTTTCTAATGTCTTATTTCCTCCTTATATGCAGGTATTTCACACTACTGTATTGTATTGCAAGCCTTTTCATCAAAATATTATATATTTTCTATGACATATTGAAAATGTTTTACCTTTAAAATGAAAAGATGAGAACTTTAATACTCACATTACATGGTAAACCTTTAGATTCAGGCTATTAAAACCAACACATATACAAAACATATTTTAATTCTGGTTATGGTTTTCATAAAGAGTATGATTATCAGTGAACTATTTAAGTTCTTATCTTATTTTGGTATTATGCTTTGCAGACTCTGCTACGTGAAGCTGAAGCTACTCTTGATAGCTATAGAGTACAAGTCTGATCAAAGGGAAAGCAGGTAAATGGATTGTTTAAGCTGTTTGGGTTCATTAAGCAGTGTTTGGTCTATGCTGTGAAGCTACTTTAAATCAGCTATACAAACCTCTATAAATTAGACAATTGTATTTTTATGAGTCATTTTCCAGGTGCAAGTAAGCATTTGAGTTGCATTGTACCAACTCATCTGTATATAACTGATGTCTAAATCAGTTTATCACAAGGCTTGCAGCATACACTGATAATGAAAACAGAAATGGGTAATTCCTTAAGGTACACTGAACTAGTGTAGCTACTACACTAGGTACAATGTATTATTAATACATTTAATTTAACGATATTTTATTTTTTTAATTTTGCATATATATGAGGAAAAGTGCAATGGTTTTACACTCATTAGAAGTTTCACTTCTACTTAATAAACCGAAGTTAAACGTCTGATTCCAGCAGCATGTGTTTCTTCTGGCAGTTTGGACTAAATAACGTTTTGCCCTATCTTCCCAGCACTTTGATCAACCCTGGAAACCATGTGAAAATGCAGGAGGGAACCCTGGGCTTCTTCATTGCAAGTGATGCCAAAGAAGTAAAAAGGTGATTAATTGGAGATTGAAAAGTATCTGATAGTTAAACATTATAGTCCTTTTATTAACTGAGCACACAGGATCATGAACATGTTTTCCAGAAAACTTGAAATTTTGTGGAAGGTACAAATTAATGTAAAATGCAAAATCAATCATTACATGAAAATATTGTAATGTTGAAATGAATCATTTCTAATATAGACTCATCAAGGTCCAACTACATAAACAGTGTTCACACACAAAATGTACATCCTACTTTCATACAGTAATGTACAGTTCATTAGTGTGGCGCTTCCCGTTAAACTGCACTGACTCTTTCATCTCAAATATAATTCAAAGATTCAAAGATTTTCTGCATTTCATGTTGGGCCAATTTCACAGCCGTCCTTAAACTTTTTTTCAATAGTAACTTGAAACAGCACCAGCATTTAATTAATTCTTTCTCTCTTTATTCTGCAGGGCGCTGTTTTACTGCAAGGCCTGTCACGATGATATAACAGATCCCAAAAGAATAAAGAAATGTGGATGCAAGAAATGTAAGTTATCATACAATAAAACAGTGTCTGGTAATTTAACTTTTAAACATTTATGCACAGGTTAAGATGGAGGTAGAACTGGAGAGATATTTGATTTTAAAAACTACAGTTGCTTCTCTAAGTATTTTTCTTCTCCAGCTACAATCTTTTAAGACCTCATAATTATACTCTTATCAGCCCCTTCTCTCCAATGAACTGAAGACATGCACATACATAATTGATCACTTTTAACAAAGTCAAATTTATTTGCACAAAACTTTTAAAAACAGCTAGTATTGACTAAAGTGCCTTACTGCTAACTTTTACAGTTTGATTTCTCAGGTCAACACCAGTTTTACAGCAAATACAATCTTTCGGGGTTTTCATCTGAATCTAAGTCTTTTGAATTCCTTTTAAATGTGTTTTATGTTCTCTAGCTGTCTTAGTTTTTGATCTCGATGTTTGTTCTGTTACCTAACCTTAACATGTTGTCATGTTAGCAGGCATTCAGACAGACTGTTAACACCACAGACACCTGGATGGATCTTGCTATAGTAGAAGAGAAGAAAAAAAAATCATGTTGTTGTTAACTCATCTTCAAATTGTTTTCCTTATTTCATTAAAACCAACACAAAACTTTCGCATTTGATATATTCTTTTTTTTTTTGCTGCTTGGGAACATTTAAAAAATTCACTTCCTAGTGATATATTGTGAGTAACGTGGGTTTGTTTCTGCTACAAAAACACATCCTGCTACTTGCATCCCAGACTGAAGAGACCTGTTTGAATGCACAGTGAATGCTGCATGTAACGGTGGATGTTTGCTGCCTGGACCCATCATTGCCATGTGTTGCTTTTAGACTGACAATTACATAAATGACAAATATTATTAATACATTTAATTTAATGATATTTTATTTTTTAAATTTTGCATATATATGAGGAAAAGTAAATTAATTACAGGAATTCTGCAAAGTTTAGTCAGTAATTCTCAATCTTACCACAAGGTGTCACCACTAGCCAGTGAAATAATAACTGCACATCTTATTTGAGTCATGTCAAAATAATGTGTGACCTTGTGCTGTTTTGTACAACTGTTAGAATGTCTCTTTCTGGTTTCTGTATGCGATAAAAGATTTATTTTTGATTTTGTGAAAATAGTACATTTGACTGACTTTTTTCTGTAGAAGTGTTTAGATTTAACTCATAGCATAGTCAAAGATTATGACCATTTGCTGAGATATGCAGTGTCTTAGAAAGTAGTGAGCATAAGCTTGTTGGGGTCACGATTAGATGACGGTGAAGGGGTAAAGGCAGGAAATATATTGTTCCACAAAGTTAAAATTTGGAAGAAAAAAACCTACGTCCATATAAGTTCTAAAGTTTGTAATCTGTCACAACAAAGCTGAACATGTTCATTCTTGCAAAGGCTTTGTTCTGCAGCCTGCCTGCCTTTGCCCTCTTCTCCCCCATAGCGACCCTCCACATTAACCTGCTCTTCCTCTCCTCTCGTCTGAACCCATGACTGTAGCCAAGACACCCGCCTACAAGAGAATGAGACTGGCATGTTGCTTTGATCGCAGGCGCTCAAAGTGGGAGCGCTCTTGCATGCCGGTTATAGTGCGTTGTAACTTGGACTCCCCTCATCGGGACATCCCACTCTCTGCTCTCTCTGTTAATGATTGCTCAGCCACTTTACGTGCCTGTAAGTTGTCGCCGTGACGTGTGCTCTTCACTGTGCTCTGTGTTGACTTTGCAGTGTGTCTGCGGCTTCTGCTCTTTCTGGTTTTAGCTGCTGTGTCCTCACTTTCCAGAACATATAGTTCAGGTCAGAAGTATACTTACGCTTCTCACGCCATAGTAATTTGGACTTTTAATAATTTGCTAGAGTTGCTCTTTTTTTCAGCATGGAATAAGTTTACAATGCACAACTTCAGTGTGTTTTAACAACCAAACTTAGATGCACACTTTTAAATTGGTTATTTGGTCTTTGTGGTGTTGGAACACCCAGTTATGGCCAAAGTTTCAACGATCTAGCAGCTGCTGATTTAGATTTGAAGTTGGGTACTACAACCCCACGGGCTTATGCTGCCACCACGTTTGAAAATTGGCACAGCATTAAGCTGTGCAGCTGTTATGGGTGCACTTTACACATTGGTGGAATATTTAAAAAAGGAGAACTACCCTTTGAATTTGTTGGCCTGGTGTTTTATCCAGGGACATTTGCTCAAATCGTAAAAGAGCCTTAAATGTTTTTTTTAACAAATTGTATCAACTCCTTAGAATCTCTTGACATATATTAGAGTGAACTTTCTTTATTGGTACCTCCCTAGTTTATCTAAATCCTTTCAAACTAGTTTGATTCAGAAGGGTTAAACTTGAGTCTGGCAGGATTTTTGACACCTACCAAAACTCTGCCAATTCTGGCAAGATGATTGGTCAAAAAACAGACCTGTAGGTATAAAAAAAAATCTCTGTGGGTCTGCAGTAAAAACAGATATCTGCACTGCTTTTTGTTTTCAAAGAACACTAGTAGTTTTTTGTATGAACATCTCAAGCTGAAAAAATTAATCATTCAAAAAAATTCTTAAAAGCTCAAATAAATTACTTTTGTGCCTGTTGAGAGTGTTTTTAAACTCCTGACCAGAACTGCAGATGTTTGCTTTAGCCTTTTGACTGTTGGGTCAGCTGGTGCTTGTCTTTCCCTTTGCATTGTCTCGTTTGGAATCTATTTCTTTCTGTTGTGAGGCATGCAGGTGTTTTGTTTAGAAATTGTCAATCAAAAATTGCCTTTGCATAAATTAAATAAACAGATAACCAATTGTTAAGATTTCTCAGTTAAGGCTTTGCAGGACAAACAGTAACTGTTCTTCCAGAAGAAGAAATAAAGCCTCCTGTACGCATCCTTGCAGCAAAACCTTAGATACACACACACCAATACAAAGTACCTTTTGGATTTTAATGCTTTTTTTCAGCATGTTTGGAGATTATTTTGAAGAGAGTTTATTCATGTTTTCCCAAGAATAAGTGAAGTAAAATATATTTAATCCAAATACATCACTAATCAACGCTGCAGAAATGAGAAATGCAGGATTAGATATTATTAAAAGTAGATGGCACCAAGAATTTAAAAGTGATCTTAAGAACACCTGAGGGGAATTTCTTTTAGGAGACTTCAGCACATATTGAGGTTAATGTAGTGGCTTTATTAAATTAGGATGAAAAGCTCTGAGGGTAAAATCAGCAACATGTTGAGCAGATAAACCAGTGCTGCGTTTGCTGGATGTGCTTTCTAGCTTTTAGTTTCCTAACCCTGAGTGAAGTCTGCAGTAAGAGGATTGGAACAGAGCTGGATCTTATGTGGAATAACAGAGAGTGCTGGATCGTATTTAATGTAAAAGAATTGATTTCAGATGAACGGGAATCTTTAATTCACGTATGACTTCCCTTTATAGGCTGAAGGGGGCTGTTCTGATGCATGGCAGCAGACTTACAGAATGTGTCTGAGGTTTCAGAGCAGTTTGCTGGAAAACATGTTAGACTGCCATACAATTTTAGTAAATATCTCCAGATCAAAGACCATCCTGAGCGGAGTTAAGCTTCTTTGGGCATTTCCACCCCTCGGCGTGTCTTCCAGGGCTGTTTGCTGTGAGATTCGCCTGGCTAACAGAGCCCCGGCATGGCTGCACATCCGCTGTCGACACAGTGTGCAAGACACACAGAGCAAGGCCTTATGCGGCCTGACGTGGAAATTATGTTTGCATTTTCATTTTTGGAATGCTACCGGTTATCATGAAACTCAGCCTGACAGTTCGTAACCACCAGGCAAACCAAGAAGCCCCCGCCCTGCTCTGCTTTGCTCTGGTTGTGGGACAGATGCTAGCCTGTTAGTCCTGTGACTCTGCTCGCGCCCTGCAATTGCAGGCGACAGATGCCAGGACCAGCAAGGTCCCTGTTTGAACATCGCTGTCACCATCGTGCCTTAAGCTCAATGCATGACCTTTATTGTGAGCAAGGGGTCGAAATAAGTCACTAATGAGCAAGTGTGGGATTCATGCACACAAAAAGGTGACTCACACAAACTTCTGCACATTCATGCTGGTTCTCTTGGGCAAATCTGAGGAATGAGAAAGCGATTTAAGGAACAATTTGATTATTTATTTTGGTAACACAAAGCTCAAAATCAAATACTAACCTTCTTGAAGTTGTAAGAGCTGAAGAAGATGACATTTTAATTACGACTATAATGAATAATGCTGGAACAGAAACCTCTTAAAAATATATACTAACTTTATATTGTTTAAATGTCTGACATATATGTTCCTTATTTATTTTTTTATTTATTTGTCTGTTGCTGTAGATCAAAATAATCAGAACATTTGAGCTTCATATGTACACATTTTAAGACTTTTGTCAAGTTTTTTTGCAAACTTTCACAATTATGGCTTGCATTTAATGCAACCTAACCTACAGTTAGGTTACAGTTTCTCAAAATAGGAATTACCACCAAGATCAATAAAAAGCATGTTTAATACAAAAATGTTATATTATAGCCTACACCATCACAGGGAAAACTGCCGACTTAACAAGGAGGGTAAACTACAAAAGTGCAGTGCTAAAGAAGATGGCTGTTTATGGATTTCTGTAAGCAATCATATTACCAGAAAGTTGTGTGGAAGGATTTTGGGGAAAAAAACGATACACTAGCTGCAGGGATAACCACAAGTTTGAGGAGATTATGAGCAAATTCACGCCAAAAAAGATCCTGGAGGTGTGGGCTGTGGTTGGAGTATTCAGATACGTGTAAATAAACACCCAAAATAAACTTTCAGAGTGCTGCTTTTACTAGCCTGTAACAGCCAATCTGACCTACAAAGGCTTCCTCAGACTTCTCAGAAAGATGCTGAGAAAGCTGAAATGCTAGTCGAAGGTTTTAGGAAATGAATTTTATGAGCCACCTGGACTCTGGGGGTTAATTACCGGCAATTTTTTTTGCCAATTTTTTTTTTTTTAAGTCTCAGGACAAAAAACTAATTAGATTGTGATTTCTATATTTATTTTGCTTGCTAATTTTCACAGTCAATTAACAAACAAACTAATTATCTGATTAATTAATGTATAAAGTCATTGTAGCATCTCAGCTTTGACATTGAAATTTATTCATTTTTAAAAAAAAATTATTATTCAACATAAATGTCTTCTTTTTTTATTTCTACTCTCTAATTCCTGTTGTCTTCAAGGTTCATTTCTGGATTTCTTTTCAGTGCCTTAAAAGACAAACTCCTCAACCTTCAATCCACTGTTTTCATTTTTAATTTGCCTTTCCATGCTGTCTGTTTTCTTCTGTAACCTCTTATTCATGTCTGTATTTTCCTCAGCTAAAAATAGCTATAATGGATATATCAAATCAAGTAAGTGCTGATTTCCTCTTCCAGACGTCTCTCTCTAACACTTCCACATGCGCATTCTCAACTGTCACCACCTGATCTGTCTCTAACCTGCTGTATTTCAACCATCTCCTCTGTCATCGTCCATTACTGTATTTTGCATTCAAAGCCGGAGGAAAATATTTCTTTATGCTGGATGTCGCCACTAAGGGGTGCTGCCGCCTCGCTATATGTGTGAATACATTAAATCACTGATCAATTCAAAATGTAACAAAAATGTTTTGAGTAAACATATGCGTGAATCCCAAAATGGCATTTCATTTCTGGAATAATGTATAAATATATAAAAGTAAAAGAAAAAATTGATATGATATTTTGGCATTTTTCATTTAGCCATCAGGCAAGTGTCATCCACTTCACTTTGAAAGGATCTGTGCAGCAAATCTGCCACATTGTGTTGTCCTGAAGAAGTGCTGCTCATGTTTGACGTGAGGCAGATATATAGTGGGGGTCTGAAACAGGGAGGATAATCTGCTAGACAGCTGACTGTTAGAATAATCATCTCTCTTCTCCAGTTTTAGCTTCCAGACATGTTTTCCCCTTAACTTAAATAAGCATTCCTCTTCTCTCTCTTTTATCGTCACTAGTTTTTACCTCCTTTTATTATCACTGCCTTAGCCTGAATTCCACTCCCCGTCCCCGTCAGTGATGAGCTGCACACAGCAGCCGTGGCTGCTATAATTCACAGTGTCACCTCCTTCTTCTTGTGGCACAACAATTGCTAAAGCACCTGAAAGCAGATTTATTAATTTATGTTTATAATAAATATCAAAGTAAAATGTCAAAAGGAACATTTCATCTGCGGTGAATACGAGCTGGTTAAGTGGCGTTAAATAAAAATGAGGTTTTGTTCAATTATTCAGATATTAGCATTCTTGTGCCAGAAAGAGTTACCCACCCAAACTAGTGATTGTACTTTAATTATTAACTTGTTTCATTAACACACACACACATAAAGGTCTTACTGAAGTCACTTTAAAGGAAGTCCTACCTTACAGCACCTTGCAAAAGTGTTTATATAGCCCTCAAACTTTTCCATATTTTGCTATGTTAAAACCACAAACTTTGATTAATTTTTTTTATCTGGATTTGATATAATAGATTTACACAAAGTAGAGTGTGACGTGAAAGGAAAAGGCTACATGTGTGTTTTTGCAATATGAAAATATGAAAAGTGTAATGTGTATTTTTATACAGCATCCTGTATAAATACTTTGTAGAACTACTTTTGGTATCAATAATACCTACAAGTCTCTATGTAATATCTAGAGATCAACATTTTTGTACTTTCTTCTTCGCAACAAAGCTCAAACACAGATTGGATTAAGACCTTTTGTACATACAAATTTGTAAGTATTGTCCATGTTTTTTCAGTCTCCACTAACTAATAGCAGCCTTGCAACATAATGCAGCAACCACGTGTTTCACTGTGGGGATGGTGCGTTCAGGGTAGTGAACAGTGTTAGTTCTTCGCTATGTGTACCATTTTGCACAAGGGCCAAAACGTTCAGTTTTAATCTCATTAGACCAAAGCATCTTCTTTCACATGTTTGTTGTTAAGTGACTGCTTAATGTAGGTTGCACTTGATTGTATTTATGGGCATTAGAATAATGTAGATGTACAAATGCACACCAAGCTTCTTTTTTTTTTAAATAAAAAGTTTATGTAATTTTTCTTTCACTTCACAATTACCAAAACCATACTTTGTTTTGGTGTCGCTTAAAATTAATGAAAAATTGAATTTGTGCGAGTTTATGAAACAATTTGAAAAAGTGTTATTGACACTTTTGCAAGGGACTAAATGTTTTACTGGATAAAACTAGATTAAACTAAACGATTAATCTACTGAAAAAAAAAAAAGTAGTGCCAATGATTAATTTTTTTATATTCATATTTCTAACAGAAAATGTGCTGGTTTTTTAGATTGTATGAGCTGACTTAAAAAAAATCCATCATACAACTGTTGATTTTGACTCCTCTTCATTTAGCAGTAAACAGCAGCCCTGTAACCCGACCGCCAACTTATCAGTCCAAATCAGCCAAACTGAACCATGTCTCAGCCAGCACGGTCTCTAGGTGCCCCCACAGAGTTGTTGCTGTCCCCATTCCCTTGGTAAACAACCGCAAGGGAAGTCTACTGCCCCTCAGCAAACCCTCCGCCCTGAAACTGAGCCTCGTGGGCTCCAGAGACCTGGCCCAGGTCGGCCGGCTGCCAGGGGTGGCAGAGGAGTCTCGTCAACTTCAGCGGGCGCAAAGCCTGCCGGTGAAGTACAGATACCATCCTGGTCACCCCAGTGTCACCACACTTAGTCGGCGGCAGAGTAAGAGCCAACTACCCCACCTCCCTCCTATTCTTGCTGTGTTAGGCAGGCCTGTGTTCAACAACAGTACAACCAAAGCATGTGCTTGCCAGGCTGGAGTGGCTGCATGTGTAGCATTCTTTACTAATGACCCAGCCTGAGCAGCTGTCAGCTGTGAAACATTAAATATTAAACAGGCTGAGCAAAAATGTGAAGGGCCCCGAGTGTTGGAGCGTCCCTCTCCACTGGCGGCCCCGTGTACTTCCACTTGTTCCATTATGATGTCAGTCTTAGACATGCGATCAGTGCTGGAAACCCTGAGTTCATCTGCAGAGGAGTGTCATCTATGACTTTATTAATTTTAATCAAAGCGCTTGCAATTTCTTCATATGTTTTTAAAGAAAAAAGCAGATGGAAAAAAAAATATTCACTGCTTGAATATTTTTTCCTTAGCAGGGAATCATTGCTGAAAAGACACTCAAGCGTGTCTTTAACAGCCTTAACACACTGTGACAAGCCATTCCCCCAGAATGGTGGCTGTTAAAGCTCCATCAGTAAAACTGCTTCTCTTGGCTCCTCCTGTTTATTTTCCTGCCGTCTCGTTCCCTCCTGAGCTGTGATATTACCTTGTGAAAATATTTGCCTGATTGCTTGACCCATGGGAAAAACTTATCCTTCAGTCCCGATGAAGAGCTCAGCACGGTTTGGTGGAGTGATAAAGACAATGTCCAAGGGGCATCTCCGCTGTGCATAAATCACCCTGGCACGGGGGCCAACCTAATTACATGAGCCATGGCCGCCACTCCCAAGATGAAGGAACACTAGAAATTTAGAGGAGATTCTCTACTGCCCCACGTTGTACTGCAGGATGCTTAATATTTGAAGACTTTAAATGAATGACTAAAATCAGAATGCAAAGAATATATTACAAAGCCACTTTCTGCCTGCAAGGTAAGAGAGTGACTGTATACCAGTAGCCTTTTTAATCAAATAAAGCTTGATTCCAGAAATAATTTTCTGAAAAAAGCTAAATTAAATGAAAGAGGAAACGTCTTGCCTGATACTTACATGATCATGATTGCAAAGGTCTAATATGTATACGTGTGTGTGAGAGTAGTCTAGATTCATTAAAGAAAAAAATAAAAATTCATTAAAGAAAAAGAAAATTACAGTCAGCTTTACTTCAGCACAATGGAAAGCACGATTCAGGTAGCTTTATTAGCATCATTAGCAGCTAAGAGTTACCAAGTTGCATTCTCACAGTGCTTACAAATATATTTTTTTTATCTTGTATATTATTCTCTCACTTTCTGTTTCCACCAAGTATCCAAAATGCTCCCAAAAAACAAATTAAAAGTAGGGGAGGCAAATTCTGGCTAGCCCATCGAGAAGTCTTGGCTTGTCGACTCCATCACACAACAGGGCAGCTAAAGGTCTACTTCCTTTTTTCTTAAAAAAGAAGTGATTCAAATGTAGTTACATCAATATATTAAGCTTAATGTAGCCATCTTCATTCGCAGGGCCTGCATTATGACAGTAAACTTTCTTTAACAGACATAGTCACATACTGACAGCAGTTGGAAAGATACCTTACTTTGATAATAAACATTGAGAAATTTCAATATCATGAGAAGATCTCATTAACCCTCACTATATCCTTATGTTAGATATTTTATGTTAGATTACAGGAGTTCTCTGGCTACAAACTGGATTTTGGTAATCAGCATGAGGTTCATGGCAGCACTCTTGCATGTTTGCATTTCTAAATATATCCATAAAAACATCTGCCATTATTTTCTGTCTGCATTGACTGTCTTCTATTTCAGCCCAGTAACATTCCAGCCTGTTTGTGTACTGTCTCTTTAAACTCATCGACCTCTCTCTCTGCTGTGTCATCTCTTCATGTGACTTTTACTTAATGTCTGATAACGCAGCCCTCCTCATACCTTTACATTTTGTTTTAGTTGAAGAGGACCAACAGACAGCTCTGTCACCCAAAAAGAAGCAGCGCAATGGAGGCATGAGAAATTCTCCAAACTCCTCGCCCAAGATAACAAGGTACGACACTGATATCTCATGAAGAACATCTTGAAGAGCATGTTCTGTAACCCCCAGCCCACTCCCTGAACCCATTTTTTCGTCAAAAAACATGTCAGACTTGCAAATGCCACATGGTTTCATGTGACAACTAGAGACTCCAGCTCTTAAACAGGTCTGGCACTAATGACAGCACCTAGCAGGGAGAGAAGCTCTAAAGGATGGATAGCCCAAGGCTATTCATCTATTGTCGGATCCCTCCAAGGTCTTTTCAGCACGTTAGGCCACGGATGATATGTATCGTCGCAATGAAAGGCGAATTCAAATGTTACCTTGCTTTTATCTTGTCTCATGAAATTAAATCAGCGCTTATTGATCCTGACTTAAGATAACGCTGTTATTCAACAAGAGACCATTACCAGAATGATAATAGTAGCACTCATTGTCATTAAGTGCCATGTGATGAGAAAGCCATGCAGCAGGGAGGACCTGCAGCTTGATGTATATACAGTGGAACAGATGTAATTTCATTAAAACTGACAGATGACTTTATTTTAGGATTGGCTAATATGGGGACTGCTATTTGTTTGACATTTTTAAACCAAACCCACTTGCCTATATTATTTAACATTGCAAGATAAGGTGCAGGTAGGCAGTAAGCAAAGGTTAGTCAAGTGACTTTGTTGTATTATGAATAAAAGTATTTACAAGCATTGGTTAGTTAGCATTTCCTTTGATCGGAGGCCTTGGGTTTTTCAGGGTGGGTGTTTGCCCCCTATTTGATTCGCTTCAAAGGGTTCAGGTTGAATTGCTACAGGGGTTTTCCGGACTCTTGGGTTACAAAAACCCGAGCTTTTCCAGCACTGTAGCCATCAGCCAAATACGAACCCACCAAACCAATCCATCTACTCACCACACTAATCCACAGCAATACAGGTGGATGTGTTATTCCATTCAGCACCTACTGTCTACACGCTGGAGAGGGATTTACTGCGGTTGCCTTAGGGATACTTCATTGCAACAAGCGGAGGAAAAAAAAACATCTGGGTGTATGCTGTATCAAATGTGTTTTTATAGGACCTGGGGCCTCAAGGCCTTTGTAAATAAGTAATGATCAACAGATTGGCTGTGGGTTTTTGAAGAGCAACCCTTTGTCAGGTTACATGACGGAAGGGTTTCCAAAGATATTTCCAAGCCCTCAGTGCTTGTGTAAGTTTCAGTAGGACAAAAATAAAGGATGTACATGCAGTTTCATGCAAAATTATCTATACATTATCGCATTTATGTCCTATTACAATCAATGTCTCCACCAGCATTGTACACTAGACTTGCTTTTAAAAAAAAATTTTTTTTACATGATTTGTCTTGGCAGAATACTTAAAACTGAAGACTGGAAGGAGAGCATCTGTGAACATCAGTTCTTAAATTTTGCCAGAGATTCCTAATTATATTAAGCCTGGATTAAAACATGATTGTTCTCTTTGATAAAAAAAAAAAAAAAAAACAACATTCCATTGTAATTCTGGCTTTATGTTTGTTTTCCTGTTGGAAGTGTAATGTAAGCTCAACTCAGTCTCAAGTATTTCATAGCCTTTAACAGGATTTTTCTTAAAGTGACCTGTATCCATTCATCTTTTCATCAACTTTGACTAGTTTCCCTGTCCTTGTGAAAGTAAGGTATGCCTACAGCATGACACTGATTTGTATAATTGTGGGGATGTAGTGTTAGATTGAAGGGGCTGAACAGACATGCACCAAATAATTTTCTGATACATAGTTTAATCTGTTACAAAAGTTTGAAACACATGCATATTTTGTCTTGCACTTCACAATTATACACCAGTTGGTGTGGGGCTGTTTCATACAATCCCAATAAAATACATAGAAGTTTGAGTTGCAATGTGGGAAAGGTTCAAAAGGTATGAAGTCTTGTGTAAAGCAGTATTGTTGGTGACTACCTTTTACATCTCATGATTCATTAAGGTCTTCCAGAAGTCACTTGACCTTTTGATTTATAGTGATGTTAGGTAAAATAATAATAACAAAAAGAACTATGGCGCCACAAACAACCCACATTTATTTCCGTGAGGCTGTGTCGCTCCCACTTCCAGCACGCTAACGCGTCCCGTCTGGAGCTCTGCAATGATGACCTCTCTGAAATTAACACCCCTTCCACAGCCTCCTTGATGGGTCATAAGACACATCTAACTGTGGCATGTCAAAACGTGTTTGGTCACATCGAAGTGCCTTGACATACACGTCATGTCTGCCACTGCACTGCCAAGGCAATTGGCGGTGTAGGATAGTGACAGGCCGTCATGGCTGACAGTGAGCGATAGCTATCCTGGCAGAGCTCAGCCTCACCAGTCATCTCTGCAAGGACAAACTGAAGTGACAGCGGCTCCACTGAGTGAGTGCTCAAACATTTGACTTTTGATGAAATATTTAGCCAAGGTGTAAAACCTCTAAGTGCTTTCACTTGTATTAGAACTTGCATTTAAGGTCAAGCTGATTAGACAAAATACTGTTGGAGAAATGAATATTAAACTTGTGTTATAAATGTGATGACAGTAGGTGTTATATCAGATTTTTTTAATTTTATTTTAGCTACTGAAATAACTTGCACATTTAAAAAAAACTAATGTCAGCGTAGCTTCCGACAACACTTCCTTCCTTAATTGTCTTTGGTTTCAATGGAAATGTGTTGACTCGAGCTGTATCCTCAGATTCATGTTGTGACTTCCATGCCATTGTACTGAAAATTTTTACAACTCAAGTTTTTTATTTTAAGCTTTCTCCAAAATGCCCTGCATAAGTAGGTAACAAGAAAAGGTTGAGGATAAAACTTCACTTAACTTGCATGCAGAATCAGGGTGATATTAAAGAGCATTATGAATGGAAGGTGTTCAGTGTTTTCTTCAATTGAATATGAGTGAAATCTCAGAAAAGCATCAGGCAGTGGTAACTTTTGACCCATAAACTGAGTAAAATATATAATTTAATTATGTGATAAAAGAAAACAAGATACAAATGCTGTGAAGTCCCAACTAAAGAGAAGTATGTGTCTATTAGAGTGCCATGAGATCTTGAGGCAAATAAAATTACATAATATTAACTATATCCCCTCAAAAAAGAAATTCATTTAGAAATGTTTACACACAGCACCTGCTGGAAGTGTAAGTTCAACTTAGTCTCAAGTCTTATTTCAAATGCTAAAAAAATTACAAATATTATTAGCAAACAATATGCTAGCTCTACATAACATAAAATTTGACTAAAGTTGGGTCTTTCTACAAGTATTGTGCACAATGAATTTATATTGTGCATATAAATTCATTGTGCATGCAGTCTATTGTTAAATTAAAAGCCAACTGACTGAGTGGTAGATAGTGACAGAAAATACATTTCCTTCACCAGCTGTATCTGCTCTAGAAAGGACATCCAGCTCTTGCCTGGGGGTATTTGAGCCCAAAGGCGAGTTTTTTGGCTTCAGTCTCTCACAGCCTGAGGGATGGTAGTTTCAGCTGACACTTTCATGCATACTTAACATGTTATTTTAGATGGCATTCTTTTAGAGCACTCACATGGATTAAAGACATTCTCCTCTTATGGAGAGATGACTTGAAGTATTTTAAAGGTTTTGGACAGGGACAGAAGGCTGCTGTCTGGAGTTTTTTTAGACATATTCAGCTGTGGTCTGAATCTGACAAAGTAAATTTATAGCATGTGCTCTGTAGTCATCCGCGTAACTAGCAGTTGGTGATTTTTTTTTTACATTAATCTGTCAAAAAAATATATATAACACATGAAACTAAGATTCCTGTGGATGAGATTACAGGGATTTTTACAGTCAAAAGTCTGAATTTATATACGCTATGGACAGTATGGTAGATGGCTAGCCTCATACCGTGACAGTGGTAAAAAATAAAATAAAAATTTTAAAACATCAGGCAGCTACATTTATTTTACTGGTTGCCTGGGCATGCCAAGAAAAACCTACTTCTTATCCTCACAAATGTTAACATTAGAGTTTGTCTGTGTCATCCATGTGGGTTTAGTGTATAAAAATTAGTAAAAGCTCAATATGGACAGTGTTGAGTATGGCAGAGGAACTGTGATGCTGTGGGCATGTTCATTTTTCAAAAGGCCCTAAGAACTTTAGGATTTATGCCATGTTTTAGTGCATGGCATAAACTATTTAAAATACCAAAATATTTTAAATAAAAATCTATTGGCCTCTCCCAGAAAATTAAAAATAGATCATAATTGGGCCTTTCAACGGGAAGATGATGGCAAAAATATAATAGAAATGGTGCCCAAATCAACCTTTTGTGGATATTCTGTCTGGAAATGAGTTGTATAGAAAAGGAAGGGGGTGTCCTGAAGAAAGAATAATAACTCTCGAAAAATTGGGCAAAGAAAAATTGAGAACAATTTGTTTGCTGGTGCCAATAAGTTTGGCCAACACTGTATATAATTGTTGAAAGGTGGCTGATCATGTACAGTTATGCAAATGTTTTATGTAATATGTCACAAAAATCAAGGACATAACAAGGAAAGTCTTTCAGTCTTTAACCCCCTGATCAAAACAACTGTAGTACCACCACATAGTTACAGACCTCTTTAGCGGTCAATGACGAGTAGCTTGAAGCTAAACCCCTGTGCTCGGTGCAATTTGTTTATATAGCCCTGATGGTCTGTTTAAACATTAATACCCTTCACTTTGGAAAGCAAATACGGTTGGGCAAATTGCTGAAATATTTAAAATCTGGTCTGTTAAAGCTTTTACCACCCAGCACACTCCCATCTCAAGCTCTATGTGGTAAGGGGGCGTAATTGCATCTCCTTGCTCATGCCAGTCAAAGTGGTGTGTTGCTGCCATCTACTTCCGCCTGATTGCTGCTGCTGATGTCCCTTTGCTAGATGACAGGGCAGTTTTGTTGACATTTCTGCAGATGGCCTTTGACAGCAATGAGCATAGAGCAGGAATAGCTAGAAAAAAAATACTATCTTGGAGTACAACTGATGTATTTTTTTAATTTAAAATATTTGTAGTCTTGAATTGTTGAATCTAAAGCTACTCAGTTCAATAATCTTCTGTCGTTTTTGTCCCTCTAACCTTCTGATTCAACTAGACACGACCCACTCCTCATCCCAGGCAGTGAGCAGATTGAGACTATAGATGAGAACATAAAGAAATACGACTCCACAGGGATGTTTCACTGGTGCCCGTCCAAAGATATTGAGAAGGTCATCCTGGTGGGTCCTGATACCTCACTTGAACACAGTTCATTTGTCCTGACACTCTTCTCTCCAATAAAAGATGCGCATTGTCACAAAGCCACATCAAAGATAGACGAGTCACACAAACACTCTGTAATGAGGTGTTTGACATGTCATTTGCTATGCACAGGGCCTGTGCATAGAACATTTCCTGCACTAATACATGTGCCATTTTTCATATCACTTTAACATCATATCTATAGGCAGAGCAGTTTGCGTGAAAATGAATAAAGCAGTAACACGTTTCATGTTTCTGTCACAAACACCTATTTTTCATCATATTGTTTCCTTCTCAGACCCGCAGCGAAGCAGCTATGACTGTTCTGAGTGGACATGTGGTGGTGTGCATCTTTGGAGATGTGAAATCAGCGCTGATTGGTCTGCGAAACTTTGTCATGCCCCTGAGAGCAAGCAACTTCCACTACCATGAGTTGAAACACATTGTGTTTGTCGGTTCCCTTGAATACCTGAAGCGCGAGTGGGAAACTCTACACAACTTCCCCAAAGTATCCATTCTGCCTGTAAGTATTTTCAAAATCTGCCTTTCAACCAGTCATTTATGAAATAAACAGGATTGTTGTCCTCACGTTAACATATTTGGAGTAATGAAAAATTAGCTTGCCATGTAACAATTACAACAGCATTTGGTGCAAGATATTTTTAGCAGAAAAATCTCAAGTTTGAGAACTCTATCTCTTGTTTCACGTTATTTAAGTAAATATTTTCATCTCTCCTTCTCGAAGGGCACACCGTTGAGCAGGGCTGATCTGAGGGCTGTCAACATCAACCTCTGTGACATGTGTGTCATCCTGTCAGCCAATCAGAACAATATTGATGATGCATCACTGCAGGACAAAGAGTGCATCCTGGCGTCACTTAACATCAAATCCATGCAATTTGACGACAGCATCGGGGTTTTGCAGGCCAATTCTCAAGGTAAGTAGCGCCCTATCATAGTTCACTGCCTCGCCTGGGAGGGACAGGGCCCCGGCACAGAAAATATTTGCTCACTGCGAGCTGCATGGCTGACCTGTTGTTGCTGCGTTTGACAGTAAACCTTACTGACTGTTCCTCAGGTTACTGTAACAACCGGTTACCTCACAAACCTCAGTGGTGGCAACATGCACATCACTGCCACAAAAACCTTTGCTTGACATTTACAGTCTTATTTTTCAGCAACTGGGGCTGCTTTGTGTACAATATTTCCTTAACCCGTTAATATTACATGTTACAGGTTTCTAAAAAGAACCACCAGAACATTCAGTTAGAATCAGATGGGCTTCCATAATGTAGTCAATGTTCAGCATTAGAAGAAATGCTTTTAGAAACCTTTTGACCTGAGAAGGAAAAAAACCTGACAATTTCATTATTCCTCTAATACATGTATGACCTCACATTTGCCTTAGTCAGCAGTACGTGATGGATGTCAAAACATGGCCCATGTATTATACATACAGCATCACTGATTTAATGTGCTTACTTGTCAGTCTGAGGAAACCAAGAAATGTCAAGTCAATCTGAATTCAATTTTGCATCATTTATTTTCTCTTTCATGGCTCCGTTGTACATGTTTTTTTGGGGGGTTTTTTCTGCACGTGTGTAAGAGGCTTCCGCCTCCCTGCACACACGGTCTAAGGGGAACAAAATGAGCCTTGTGTTGCATCTATTATACATGGAGTAATATTGGTTGCTTACATGAATACAGTAACAGTGCACTTAGCTTATAAGCCTTGCAAAAGTATTCATACCCCTTGAACGTTTTTGCTATTCAAAGATGTACGTAGTAGAGGGTGCTCTGGTCAGATGAGACTAGAATTGAACTTTTCGTGCCATATGTGTGGAAGAAAAATCAGCAGATTGCTTCAGGGATGATGTTTTTTCAGCAGAAGTAAAATCAGCAGAATGCTGATTTTTTTTCAGCAGGGACAATGATTCTGGTCAGATGCAGAAGGTTGCCCTCCAGCAGATGAACCCAAGAGCTGCAGTGGAATGGTATAGATCGAAGCATATTCATGTTTTAGAAAGGTCCAGTCCAAGTCCAGACTTAAATCTGATGTTGCAAAACGTGAACTGATCTGCAAACAAGAATGTGTAAAAATTTCAGTATCAAGATGAGGAAAATAGTGGAGGCATACAGCAGCAGGCTTAAAGTTGAAATTGCAGCATAAGGTGGTTCTACTCTTTTTGTAGTATTTGTGACTTTTGAAGGCAGTTGGTGGCCTTGGAATCTATTTAGGTGCATCAGTGTATAAAGAGTGGAATACACATTTACAGAGAAACAGTGTATACATTTCTTTCCACATCACAATTATACCTGCACTATTTTGAGCTGGTTTATTGCATCAAATCCCAGTTAAATACATTGCAATACAACTGAATGTAAAAATGTTTAGTTGGCATGAACACTTTTTGTGTCATCCAAAGCAGATAAGTAGTAGAAAAAAAACAAAACAAACTTAATTGCAATACTTTGGCTGATACCGTCTCATTGTGTTCTATGATGAAGTACTGAATATTGCATTAACAGAAACGTGTTGTTTTTGTATGTGTGTGTCCATTAAGGCTTCACGCCACCAGGGATGGACCGATCCTCTCCTGAGAACAGCCCAGTCCACGGATTAGTGCGGCAGACCTCTGTTACTACTGGTGCAAATATTCCCATCATAACAGAGCTTGGTATGATTGATGCTGAATATTTAATAGTTGATATAGCTGCAAACCACACTTCTCTAAAGTAACAGTGATCTGAATAACCAGTTTTTGCTCTTAACGTCTGCTAATGTGTGGTTAATATAGCTAAAAAAGTGGATTTTTGCGTGTCTTTGTGTTTGTGTTTTTCCCCTTGTTGACTTGTAACAGTAACTGTTTTTCCCTCAACACTTGTCCAGCACCGTTAGCAAAGCAAGGCAAAAAAGTGCCTGTGATTTCATTCAGTCAGGATAAAAGCAGTGGGACCAGCATACAAATGATAACTGAGCTGGGTAAGAAGCGCCTGTGTCCTGTACTGCAGTGTTGTAACTGCTGCTGCCTCCATATCAGCTTTTTCTTTTGATTTCTCTTTGCTGCACAAGAAGCTCAGTCCATTCCCATGGCATCACTTTGAGCACATTTTACCCTTGGTTCTGGTTGAAATTGCCTGTCTTGTTTTGCTCCCCCCCTTATCTCAAAGCGAAATTTCTCCCTTTTATTTTTTCCAAGAATCACAGGGCCTTTGATCCCTTTAGAAGTCCTTGTGGTTGTTTTCGTAGCATCTTCTGTCAGATCACATTCTCTGGCCTGTTCCCTTCTTTCATCTCAGCTTTGTCCATATGACTGACATTTATTTCTGTCTGCACAGAAGGAGCAGTTCTCCAACTAAATTTTACATCATTACTTTCTTCCAGCCACTGCATGTGTTTTATTTTTTTGTGCTCAAAGACATCTTTAAAGAAGGTTCTGGGGCAACCAGTTACTTTCATTTGACCTGACATGCAAGTAGAAGTAATTGGAAGTTCTGTCTTGAATTTACAAGACAAACAATGGCATATTGGTTGTACTGATACTGACCTTAAGGAGGGATTTGAATTGAAGCCCGGAACTTTGACAATATGCATGGTGTCGTGAGTGTGCATGAATTGCCTGGTTATGGAGTGTGGCGGAGGCAAGTAGGCCACATAGCTGAGTACAAATATCAAACACAGAGTCATTTTAGTTAAATGGAGAGACATATTTGGAAAAAAAAAAATTAACATATAAGAATATTCCAAATACTGTCCATATCTGCAGCTACTGCCTGCTTTGTGTTCTCCCTTTTCATGCAAATCAAGGACTTGCTTGACCCACGCTTTTTCAAGTCAAAAACCTTTCCATGAAATCTGTTTTTAGTGAGAAAAGAGCAAGCAAACAAAGTTTGAATAATTCATGAAGTTTATGTTTTCCCCCTCCCAACAGTTAATGACTCGAATGTTCAGTTTCTGGACCAAGATGATGACGACGATCCAGACACAGAATTATACCTCACCCAGCCTTTTGCCTGTGGGACAGCATTTGCAGTCAGTGTACTGGACTCCTTAATGAGTGCGGTAAGAAAAAGAAAAAAATAAATGTTTTCAGGCTGGAACAGAGACTCTTTGGTACAGATTTGCACTAAACCACAGTCAATAAGGAATTTTTTATGTGTGGGCAATGCAAACTTGGAATTCAATTTATGAAACAAAATTGTCTGTAAAACTGGAATATTGCAGAAGTTGGTCCTTATTGGACCTTTGAACATGAAATTTGAGAACCTCTGGGCTACAATATCAGATTTAAAAATACATGCTATGTTTTCATATGAAAGATAACAGAGTACCTCCATCTCACCTTAAAAAAAAAAAAAAACAGCAGCCCAGTCAAAACGATAAGTGACAAGGCTGGAACTTCTAGTGTGTTTGATGGCTTCATTTGTCTGCCTTTCAGTTTGAGTGAGGTTAGAACAAAGCTGCCTTCAAGAGTGCTCCAGTGTAGACAAAGGTAATGCAACCTAATGGACAGCCCTCATCCATCATCTTAGTCAATAGTGCTGTCAGCAGCCAAGGGAGATGTCACGTTAGAGCAGAAGCGTAGGGAGACGAGGGACTGCACTGCGGAGAAAAAGGGCAGACATTTCCCCTTGTTAAAATCAACAAACTAATAACAAGAAGGAACTAGAAGGGTGACAACTGAAGTACGCAGCATAAAGAGTTTTTTTCTTCCAAGGAATTTTCTTATATTTTCTCAAAGATTGTAGAGATGAAAGTTGTAATGCCAGTGACTCGCTGTTATTATCCACAGGGTTAGATACCAACAGTCAACCTGTCTAGCATCTTATCAAGACTGAGGTGTATTTCCTTAAGGACTTACCCCCTACTCTGTCTTTATTCCCGCAGACATACTTCAATGATAATATCCTCACCTTGATCCGGACATTGGTAACGGGTGGCGCCACGCCGGAGCTTGAGGGGCTGCTGGCCGAGGAGAATGCATTACGTGGTGGCTATAGCACACCGCAGACCCTGGCAAACAGGGACAGGTGTCGCGTGGCACAGCTGGCCTTGTACGACGGGCCCTTTGCTGACCTTGGGGTAAGTGAACGGTCCTCTCGCCCCGGGGTTGAGGCCATCTTTGTCTGCTCATATTATGTATTCAACCTTCAGTGAAAAGCTTGTTGTGATATAGCACCGTCCACACTAATGGTCAACCAAGGTAAAGATTGAATGTTTAAAAGACCTTGATATGAATTAATCTTATATTGCTGTAGCATGGTAGGATCACGCTAAGATTTTTTGAAAAATTCAACTTTTAATTTCATTTTATTTGTTCAGTAGAGAAAAATCCCATCTTAATCATTTTTTTACACCACAGCTATTGCTTGGCTGCTGTCAAAATCACTCACAACCCCCTTCTACTAATAAGAAAATATCTCTCATATAACATTTAACAAGGTTGGAACATGCAGAGAGAGAACTCTTTGGAGAATTCACTCTTTTCTCTTTTACTCCCTTGCAGTTTTTCTATTGGATTTAAGTCATAAAAGCTGACTTTTCCATGGGAGGTCAATTCTGTGTGTGGTGAACCATTACTATTTGAATGTTTAGTCTTATTAATATGCTGAATGATTCAATGATGACCCAGCTTTAGCTCTTCCAGTTGGGATGACGTACTTTTCCAGTTATGGAGTGTCATGTTTTTTGTTTTCGCTTTATTCCATAAACAACTGACATCAACGTTCAGTTTATTATTCAAATTGATAAAAAAAAAAAAAAAATCTTAAGGATTTTTCCTTTATACAGATCAGTGATGATTAACCTTGCTCTGGATCCAATAGTGTTTATGGGTAAACACTTAGAAACATCTGAAGAAAGCAAAATTGTAATTGAAATTATTATTCTGGTATTTTTCTCTTTTTTAACTTTTTTGTTACTTTGTTATTGTTGTTGTCTTTCAGGATGGTGGGTGCTATGGGGACCTATTCTGTAAAGCCTTGAAAACATACAACATGTTGTGTTTTGGCATCTATCGCTTAAGGGATGCACATCTAAACACACAAAGCCAGTGTACCAAACGGTGAGAATTAAGATCCCTTTAAACTGAAAAGAGAGCAAGATGTTTTGCTTTTGTCTTCATTATATTGTTGCACTCGACAGACGTATTTACAAGCCTTGAACATTTTCACAATTGTCATGTTACAATCACAAACTTCAATGTTTTTATGTGACACAACACAAAGTAGCAAAAACTTGTGACGTAGAAGTTTTTGCTTTAATGTCACGAAATGTTAGTGTTAAACATTTCTCACAAATACAAAATACTTAAAGTTGTGGCATTAATTTATATTAAGCCTCCCTAAGTTTGTAGAATTATCTTTCGCTTTAGATACTGCTGCAGGTCTTTTTGGGTATATCTTTGCTAGCTTTGTGACATAGCTCAAGTTAAGCAGACTGGATAAGAAGCATCCGTGAAAAGTAGTTCTCAAGTCTTACCGCTGATTCTTAATTAAATATGCGTCTGGAATTTGACTGGGCCGTTCTTACACATGCATATTCTTTGATCCATTGTTGCTCTGAATGTATCTTTATGGTATTCCTGTTGGAAGTTGAACCTTCATCCCAGTTTTAAGTCTTTGTAGTCTCTTGAAGGTTCTCCTTAAGGATCACCCTGTATTTAGTTCCATTCATGTTCTACCTAACTTAACAAGCTTCAAGCTCCCTGTTGGTGGTGAAGAAAAGCATCCCCACAGCATAATTCCACCATTTTTATGTTTTATCCTGGGTGTGCTGTGGATCATTATGAGATACAGAACTAATCTTCTCCTACATGTAATGTACATTTAGTAAAAAACTATTATTTAACTGTATCAGAGTGAATGTAGGGTAAGCACAAAATCATGTCACTCTTTTTAGATTTTTAATTGTAGGAAATTTCCAAAATCACATATAATTTTTTCTCAAGCTCATAATTATGTGTCAATGTGTGTTGGTCTGTCAGACAAAACCCAATGAAAATACACTGAAGTTTGTTGTTGTAAGGCAATATATTTGTCCTCATATCTGGTCAATTTCTTCTTCAGGTACGTCATCACCAATCCTCCATATGCATTTGAACTCGTGCCCTCCGACCTCATTTTCTGCCTGATGCAGTTTGACCACAATGCCGGTCAGTCACGGACCAGCCTTTCCCACTCTTCTCACTCCTCGCACTCTTCGAGCAAAAAGAGCTCTTCCGTCCACTCTATCCAAACTACCAACCGCACCAACCGAGTCAAAAGCAGGGACTCACGAGACAAACAAAAGTACGTGCCCCTCTAAAGCTGTCTGCCTGTCCATGTCTGTGACCAGTGCCTGCGGTCAGTGTTGTCCTGTGTCCTTCGTCGAGTCTCAGACAGACTGTAGACCTCATCTGGATTGTTTGTGTACGTTCGTCTGAATGTGTATGTATGTGTCTCTTGTTTGGTTCAGTTTGCAGTACTTTGTGTGTTTTCCCCTTGAACAGGAGAGGCTCGTTACACAAAGTAAGAAACAAGCAGGGTTGATGCATTTCCTTATTTCTTTGTGCTGTTTTTCTTTGACTTCCTCCCCAATTAGGTTTACATTTTCCCACAGTTTTTGTACGCTTTAATGAGAAAAACATTCATCATCTTGTAAAATAAGGGTAAATTATTTGAGGATTGGTAAATTACTGTACTCTTCACAGTACAGATGTCAATCTGGAACAAATAAATTGTATTCTTTCTAAATGTCAGAAAAGCACCCAGAAGCTTCCTGCATTTCAAAATAATCAATCTTAAACTAATTTAATCTACACCTGGTTTGCATTCATACATCTATTACTATGATTACAGTGCTTGTATCTGCCCATACACCGTGTTCCAAATTATTATGCAAGTGATATTTTCTCAGATTTTCTTAAATGGTCAATGCAAATGATGGTCAGTATAATTTTCAAGTCATGAACTATTACAGTATAAATCAAATTTTACTGAACAAAGCTCCCAATGAGAACAGTATTTTTTTCAAAAATAACAAACTCAAAATGCACTGTTCCAAATTATTATGCACAGCAGATTTTCTAAACATTTGGTGGATTTTAAAGAACTGCAAACGGTCATTCTTTGAATGTGCAGCATTAAGTGGTCACATGTACTAAAACCAAAAGGTATTTCAATCAAAAACATCTTAACAGACCGAGTTACGTACATGTTAACATAGGACCCCTTCTTTGATATCACAGCACAATTCTTGCATCCATTGAACTTGTGAGTTTGTGGATAGTTTCTGCTTGAATTTTTTTGCAGGATGTCAGAATACTTTCCCAGAGCTGCTGTTTTGATATGAACTGCATTCCACCCTCAGGTCTTCTGCTTGAAGACCTGAGGACTTGAAGACTCTAAAGGTTCTCAATAGGGTTGAGGTCAGAGGAAGATGGTGACCACACCATGAGTTTCTCCCCTTTTATGTCTATAGCAGCCATTGACACAGTGGTATTCCTTGCAGTATGAGATGGTGCATTGTCATGCATGAGGATGATTTTGCTACGGAAGGTACAGCTCTTCTTTTTGAACCATGAAAGAAAGTGATCAGTCAGAAAGTCCATATACTTTGCTGAGGTCATTTTCACACCTTCAGGGACTCTGAAGGGGCCGACCAGCTCTCTCTCTCTCTTCCCATGATTTCAGCCCAAAAAATGTCTCCACCACCTCCTTGCTGACATCACAGCTGTGTTGGGACATGGTGGCCATCCACCACCAATCCACTACTGCGTCCATCTGGACCACCCAGGGTTGCACAGCAGTCATCAGTGAACAAGTCTGTTTGAAAATTAGTCTTCATGTACGGCTGGGCCCACTGCGACCGTTTCTACTTGTGAGCACTGGTTAGGGGCGGCCGAATAGTAGGTTCATGCACCGCAATCCTCTTGAGGATCCTCCACCCTGAGGTTTCAGAGGCACCAGCAGCTTCAAATAACTGTTCGCTGCTTTGTAAGGGCATTTTAAAAGCTGCTCTCTTGATCTGATGAATTTGTCTAACAGAAACCTTCCTCATTATGCCTTTATCTGTACAAACCCATCTTTGTTCCGAATCAGCCACAAATCTCTTCACACTACGATGATAACGCTTCAGTTTTTGTTAAATATCTAATGTTTTCATACCTTGTCATATGGCACTACATTATCTGATGATTTTCATCAGCAGAGATCCTTTCTCTTTCCCATATTGCTTGAAACCTGTGGCCTGTTTAACAATGTGGAACATCCTTCTTAAGTAGATTTCCTTTAATTGAGCTCACCAGACAAACTAATCAACACAGCCCTCTGAAATTAATTGTAGTAATTCAAAGAGCCCTGACACACAATACCATCTATAAATTTAATAGCACAACAAAAAATTGAATCTTTATGACACTTTAATCCAATTTGCATAATAATTTGGAACACGGTGTATAGCCACTTATATCTAATATTTTTCATTAATTTTTTTGTACCTTGGGGAATTTAAGCCTTGAAATCAGAAGAAAACTTTGTCTTATGTATGTCACATTGTCATTTTTGTTTGCAAATCTTACACATAATCAGCCACTTAGCTTTCCTGAATGTCACATTCTTCCATCATAGACTTTTCTTAATTCTTATATCTTTCAAGTTTTTTTTTATAAAACTTGCTTTCGTTTTACTACTATCTTAAGATGAACCTTATTGTACTTGAACTGCACTTTAAATGACATGTCTTAAAAAATTATGTATTGTCTAAAAGTATTATATAACTTTTTTCCCTAACACCTTTTTATTTCCATTAAAGTTGTTAATTTTGCATTAAATAATATCTGAAACTATGAAGCATTTAAATGTGTCAAAATATTTTGCAAGTAGAAACTGTTGATAATAAAGTTATGCCTGGATTTTAATAACGCCTTGACATCAAAATGTCTGTTTATATTTATTTAACATTTTCTTTTTCTCCAAAGTCTGTTAATGATATTTAATGATTTTACCTACAAGGTGGTGGAACAGAAGTAACAGTGATTGCAAAAACTTACTGAGATTTTGACTCTTTGCCCTGATTGTAGAGAAGCTGAAAAGAAAAAATATATTCACAAATTAAAGTAATTTATTCTGACATCACACTAGAGACTGTTGACTAAATGACTTGACCTATAAAAGACATATACAGTGTCTCACATTTTTCATAGTTTTATTATGTAAATAATTTTAGCACATATTATTTAAGTTCACTTAAAAATGTTACAATATTTTGTGTTATTTTATCACATAAAATTCTAATTTTAACATTAGCAGATGAAGCCTGGAATTGGTACTGGAAACTTTCAAAAACCTAGTTTGCATAACTTCAACTCGGTCTTTCTCGCCACATAATTTTTCTCTCTGAAGTACAGAAACATGAGGAACATTAATGAGCAACAAAAAAACTGTCTGTCCTTATACTTTAACCCTGCACCATATACTGGTTGAGCAGTGTATGTTCTGTACCCGTCAGAAGTTTACTCTCATCGGCTTTAAGGTCAAATACATTTAGAGTTTTTATGATCTGTTTGAGCAGTTCCTTTTGCAGGGTGAACTGATCACATGGCAAAAATGTCAAACTTAAAAAATAATTATTGTGTGCACAAGTGTCAATTTATTGTGGATATTTTCTGACTGACAAAGACAACATTTTACACATGCAGCAGAACAAAGATCGACAACAAACTGTTTGGAACAGCTATAGCAGGCTAATGTTAAGCTTCTGAAATGGCCTCAACTCTGTTGAATATTTTTGAAATGAGGTGAGAAGCCTACTTTTATTTGCTTTTAAGCGATTAATTATGATCATTTTTAAAAAGTTCCCTTGAAGACATTCAGTAGCAGAGATGTTGGAGGTATTGTATATACTATTATGTATTTTAACTTTCTTTCCTTTTCTCGTATTACAGTTGGTGAAAGAACACTCGGAATTAAAAATAATCATGCAGTCTTATATTTCTCATTTTGAAAAAAATAATCTTGAATAATTCCTGTGCTCGTCTGAGTTCAGCCTCTATACACATGTAGCATGCTTGGTATTGTTGCTGTCTGTTCCACAATTTTTTTCATTCCATTCTTAAGCAACTTTCATGAAAAACAGAAAGCTGCTTAGTACAGAAAAATAGAGGGCTTATAACAGCAAACCAAAATCTTCTAACATAGTTTGTTTATTTTCTGTTGAGATAATTATAACCTCCTTTTAACCTGTTCTATGTTTATATGTAATACATTCACATACATTTTTTTTTTGCTTATCATCATGCTGCACAGTTTTCTGTTATTAATAAATCCATTTAGCTTACATATAGTGTACTACTTTCTTTTTCTGAAGTGCAACAAGGATCAATAGAGTTGGCCAAGGTATGGAGATAAATAATTCTGCATGATGTTAATTCATTTTCTGAGCACGGTCCTGTCCTTGTTGACATTTTGCCCTCTAAATATGCATCAGGGGTGCATGATTATTATGACACATGCACCACATCTCACTTTAGATTTGACTCTAGACCGTGTGTTTGCAAGCAAACGGTTTGATGCTAATTTGCATTTTATCACTTGATGTTTGATGTTGTATCATTGAAAACATGTATTTGCTGACACATGTGAATGAAGTGTAGCACTACAACTTTGCTGCTAAGTAATGTTAATGAAAACGCATGCCTGTGGACCTACCAAACATACAGGTGCAACTTAATCAATTAAAATGTCTTAGAAAAGTTTGTGTATTTCAGTTATAATTCAGAAATAAAAGCTCATTTTTAAAGTTTATTATACATAGATTTAAAATGGAAATCATTGGTTATCCTATTCTTATCACAATTGCTTTCCTCCCACTAAACTTCTAATTTAAATACAGCTTTCAAATTATAGCCAGCTTCTTTAGCGATAACCTTTTGTTGCTTACCCTTTTTGTCAATGACTATTTGACAAGTGATTGATAGACAAATGTCAAGTCAGAAGTCTTCCCTCTGATTCTTTTAGGCCATAACGCAACATTTATATATATATATATATATATATATATATATATATATATATATATATATATTTTACTTGTCTCTTATCATTTTCTGGAAAACGTAATATAGGGGTTTACATTAGCAGTAAGCCATGATCATGCAAATAAGAGAAATAAATTCTTGAAATAGTTCTTTGTGTACATGAGTTTTCTGAACTGATATCTTGAATAATTCGATTTTCAACAATGTTCTAATTTATTGAAAGGCACCTGTGTTGTTAACCAAAAGAAACCTTTAATAGGCTTGATTACTTTAATTAAAGCTGCATTCAAACAAAAGTTTGACATTTCTCTCAAACTTTGCACTATCCAAGTACGCAGTCCTGGGAAAACGAAGACTGTCATGACTGGTAATGTGAAAATAGGTGTAATTACACATTTAACAAGAATTACTCAGTGTGTCATTTTCTGTGTGACTTCATCAACTTTGCATCATTTCCTTTAAGTGTGCACACATTCATTCATAGACAGCTCTATTAAGGTCCTTCAACATTGTCAGTTGGGGTATTTTATTGTGCAATTCATGTTGTCTTGGGATTATTGTCCTGTTGCACAATCCAATTTTATCCTGGATGGATGATGTCACATTTGGCTTTAGAATACTTTGGCATATAAACCGTTTCTTGATCAACTCAAGGAGTTCAAAGTACTCAAATCCTAAAGCTGCAAATCAACCTCAAATCACAACTTCTATACTACCATGAGATATTACATGTATGGACAAAAATCCTTTTATCCCTGTTAAATTATCTATACTCATTCAGTGTTTTCTTGTTTTTAATGTTATTAACTAACAAAGAAAAAGCTGACTGAAATCTGTTGGGTCTCAAAGATGTCTTTTCTCACATGTCAATAATCATTCTCATCACAGAATTATGGACTTCACATTGCTTGGACTGTAACAGTTGCTACATTCTTGGGGTTCAACGATAGCTTCTCTAAGGTTAAGCATTTCTGATGCTCTGCATCTGGTTTATATACACCTAGGTTTCCCCATGACTGTTCAACAGTTCTGGAAAAGCAAACCTTTTTCAAGAATATCATATAAAAAGTGTTATTTAATATACTATATTAATTGGTGAGCTGCATTTCTGCAGAGAAAACAAAACAGCATGTTTAAAGGTAATACAGAGCTCCATCTAAAAAAAGTTAGAAATAATATAAAAAGTTAATTTCTTAACTTTTCTTAACTATTGAACTAGTTCACTTCAAAATTTGTAATTCAGATGGTGTAAAGATTCATTACACACACAGTGATATATTTCAGAATAAGTATGCATTTCTGTTCATTTTAATAATCTTGCTTTGAAGCTAATGAAATCACAAATTAAGTTCCTCTGAAAATTTGAATTTATCAAGACCAATAAAAAAAGCATATTTTTAATACAAATTTTATGCCCAACACAATCATAGGAAAGACTACTGACCTGACAGTTATCAAGTTATCAACTGATGGATAGAAGCTGAGAAGCTGGCTGTTCACAGAACACTGTGTAGATCAAATTACTGGAAAGTTTAGTGGAAGGAAGCATGTATGAGAAAAAGGAGATCAAGAATCAGGCATAAGTCCACCCTGCAGAGAAATTTTAAACAAAGTCTGCCAGTGCTTCAAGAGCATAAATATCCTGTGATGTCTGGTGCTCTGGGGAGCTGTGTCATCTGCTGGCGCTAGTTCATTGTGTTTTATCAAAGCATTGATGCAATAATTAATGCAAAAGGAGCATTTATTGTGCAGTAGACAGGCACACCATCCAGTTATTTTCTTTTTTTTTATTAGTCCTGGGTAAATTGTAATTTTGTACGAGTTTTCATAAGCAGGAAGCCATAATTATCCAAGTTAACTGAAATAAACCTTGAAATATCGCTTTGTGTGTCATAAATCTGTATAGTATGAGGTTCACTTTTTTAACTAAATTACTAAAATAAATCAACTTGGATATTTTATTTATTTAGATGTACCTTTAATACATAATAAAAACAGTTTGGAGGACGAGTTGATGAGCATTATGAAAAGCTACATATTGTCACCTCCTTAAAATAAAATCATGTAGGCAATTATTATAGGAATATGACTATTTATTTACAACTAAACATATTTCAGAAGCTTTAGCTTAGCCTTTGATCAATAATTCTTAGAATTCTTTGAAAGGTTTTTTGAAAAGACCACTTTAGGATTTTAGAAGAGAGTTGGGCTGTTTAAAGGATTATTGAAGACTTATGTGAGTAATATTACTGGTACTCATGTTAGAATTCCTCTAGATCAGGGGTGTCAAACTCCAGTCCTCAAGGGCCACTATCCTGCAGTTTTAAAATGTGCCACAGATACAAAACACTGGGATGAAATGGCTTGATTACCTCCTTCTTGTGTAGAGGCTTACTCATGACCTAATTATTCTATTCAGGTGTGGTGCAGCAGAGGCACATCTAAAAGTTGTAGGGAAGTGGCCCTCCTGGACTGGAGTTTGACACCTGTGCTCTAGATCAGTGGTGCCCAAAGTCGGTCCTCGAGGGCCTCGCAGGCATCCTGCATGTTTTAGTTCTCTACCTGGTGGTAGTAACAACTATTTCAGCATGTCAGTGTTCTTCTTAGGCCTCTAATGAGCCATCATTTGAGCCAGGTGCGTTACACCAGGGAGAGAACTAAAACACGCAGGATGCCTGCGAGGCCCTCGAGGACCAACTTTGGGCACCCCTGCTCTAGATCCTTGCATTTTTTTATGTACAACTTTCACCTTCACCTCTGTGTGCATCTAAAAACACTGACTGAAATCCAAACACACGTGTGTAGTATTAATGGTCTGATGTCCCCCCTCCTTCTTTGTCTCTGTATGATTTTGGTTCTCAGAAAAGACATGGTTTACAGATGAACCAGAGAATACCCACCTGAGGACCATACAGATCAATCCTGTGAATACTCTCGCCATCAAACCAGTCGGTCACAATAAATCCACCAGTAGCTTGATCCCACCCATCAGAGAAGCCGAGGATGAGTGCTGAGCTCCGGACCTCACCCTGACACCTGGACAACTGGACCTCCAACAGGACATATTGAGTGGGTGTCAGTGTGGACCTTGGATCATTTATCAGCAAGACAAACTGCTTTTCTTCCTTCATCTTTGCAGCAATGTAACATCTGAGCTGATGTAGAAACATAAAGACAATCCTAACCACCACTCAACTTTCAGATTGCACAGCAGTGACCAGACTCCATGACGGGCTTTTTTTTCTTTGCTTTTTCACTTTATTTTGAGGAATGAGGGTCACTTGAGCAAGAGCATAACCATAGGCAATTATAAGCCCTGCTGGATAAAATACTCTAGTTGTAAAAGTTGCCTTTTAAGCTGTACATGAACAACTACTGCTACTGCATTTGAGTCTGGTTAAAGTATTCTGTACAGTTTGTTAGAATGTGTATTTCACATCCAGCTGCACCCCCACACCCATCCACCACCACAGTGGCATTGTTGAGGACTGATGCTGCGCCCCATTTACCACAGGAGTCGGAAATCCAGTAAGGGATGAAAATTGGCACTGGCCTAAAGTGGGTAAATTTTTGAAATGGTGGGTAGATATAATCAGTTCAAAGGTCAGGGGGACAGGTTTGCAATTTATCAATTCGCCTATAGGGAGCAACAATGCACCTGAGCTGCAGCTACATTGCTGCAAAAACCCTTAATAGTAGAAGAAATACTGAACAGTTTTATATACACAGTAAGTAGTTGATAAAAACTTTTAAACATTCTCAAAATGAGCCAAAGAATATTATAAGCTAAAGAAAGCACTAACTGAGTGTTTTTTATGAGAATAGCATTGTTTCTAATGCGAGCAGCAGGTTTTGGATTTTTGGACCTTTCATTATTTGATGCTTTTGCAGTTTTGCTCTTTGTGTAACCCAAATTTATTCAGACATTTTCTAAAGCAACAGGTGCATTGGAACTATATTTCCGTTTTTTTAAAGATCTTAATTTATACAGCAGTGAACAGTGGTTGATAATTCACGTTTTAATTACCTCATGATAAATCACTTCGAAACTTTTTCTACCTTCAAGGTGACATTTATCATGTGCAATTTAACAGAAAATCTAATTAGTTGAAATGATCAATTTTATACTATATTATACAATTTAAAAATTCTGCTACACAGGTGTGCTCACTGGAAAACAGAAAATTGGCTGAACCACATTGTGATTCATTTTCAGCTTTCCACATCTGAAATTAGCAATACAATTTTTTTTCCTGAGTGATAATTTGTGAAATGAGACAGTTCTGATCCCTTTTAACCTCTCTACAAACTATGGCTTTAGAACAAGGATGTAAATGAGCAAATATTCTGAAAGTCTAAGAATTAAACTGTCCCCAAAATAACTGGAGATAAATCAAAAGCTGGCTCAATAAAGCAATAGTATAGGGCGTGCACACGTACACAACAAGGTTTTTTTTTTTTTTAATGTTTTCTCACATTTGTGTATTTTTGTATTCAATAATACAAAAAAATATACAGGTCACACTAAATGTGGTTCAAAGTAATTTTGTATGATCATCAAACTGTTATTCTGTTAGAGCCAATAGGCACAAAAGGGTATCATAATTATAATCAAGAATATATGGTGTAAATACAGAGTCTTCTGAAAATATACAGTTAAATAAAAGCAAGATTTGAACATTTATATTGTTTATATTGCTATCTCCAACATATATCAAAAGTACTTACCAACAGAGAGAAATATACTTGTAATGTTTTATTACTTGGGTATGCACTCCACCTACATTATCCATAAAGTAAGTAAAAGAGAGAAGATGGGAACACTTGGTTATGTTTATGATTGATTCCAGCAGATAATCAGTGGGGCTTGTTAAATATGAGCTTCATGAACATGATACCTACTGGTAGAAGTAGGAAACAACAATGAATTTGCTCTCTATTTTATGCATACAACACTGCAATATATTCTGTAGAAATTTAACATTCTGGGGGTGACTGATCAAGTCAAAACTGAAAAATAAATGTTTTTCACTAAAGCTTTCCCAATGTTTAGCAAGCATGGCAGCCATGTTTGTGGTGGTTGGTGTTAATAAGAAACCCACAACTTTTCTCCTGGATATTCCAAGTTCAGGACTTGTCACATTTAGTTTTTTAACTCAGCATCCAAGGATTCCAAGTGCAAGTGGTGCGCAGCATGACTCTCAATGGTTTCTTTGCCATTTGGAGCTAATTCACAACATTTGTGATGGTTAACATCGGCCAGTGTCCATACTGAAATGGCATATGGCTCTAGCCTTATCTCTATACACATGTACTTGTCTTATCTTTGCCTTTTCAAGTCTGTAAATGTTTTAAATGCTTTCTTATGCAAACCAACACTCCCAAAATACCACAAATGAAACAAAAGGTAACTTTTTTATGATAGAGCTGTTTTTTTGTTCCTGAGATCTATTCATTAGCACACAATACCATCGACAGTTTCTATAACAGAGCATGGCACAATATTCCAAGTATGTAGATGAGTTGATATTTTTTTAAAGCCACATATCGCATGACGTGGGCATCTTTAAGTCCTCCGTTGGCTGTAAGCACTGCCTGACACAGGATTGTCTTGGAGGCAACGAGGAAACTTGAATGTACTCCATGACCAATCTTAATGCCATGATCGCTTCATTGCATGGATGCTCGTCAAACAGCTCTATCATAAAAACGGGTTTGTGTCCAGAAACAAGAATTCTGATAAATCAATAATGGTCAACAATATCAGCAAATATGGTTGTTTTACTCTCAGAAATCATGTCTTATTTAAATAATGGAACACAGCTATATTGGCACTATTGTCACTTTACTTTAGTATCCATGAAGATAAAAAGTAATAACATTAGTCTGTGACATTCTGAATCCACAGATGGCCTAGCTTAGGATTTGTGTTGGATGTTGAAGGACAAAACACCAGGTTTGTGACAGTTTTACTGGCACAGAGAAAATCTGAGCTATCCATTCCTCAGTGCCAGTAATGTGCCAGGCAGTGCTGAAGCCAACGGAGGACTCTACAAAGACCCACTGCTGCGAAAAGAGGCTTCTAGTTTTGCTTTCTTACTGTCAGTAATTCAACTCTCAAACGTCTTAAAAACAGCTTCCACCACCGTCGCAAAACAATGTATTTCATGTAAATCTGTAAAACTTAATGTAAAGTATTTCTTTGTAGCGTGTTCCTGTTTGACGGTACCTGTGGTGTTGAGACGCATTCAGCATTGCTTGTATTTATTTTATGCACTTTTTAGCACATTCACTCATCAAACGATAGTCCTGATTTGATATCTACGTCACTATACGCAGAAATAACATTATTGTCTTGTATAAATTTGATTGTACATAAATTGTACATGATTTCATTTTGTATTTTCACAAATTAAAAGCAGATGTATGGTGTTTTATCGAATGAGTTGTTACGCCTTTACAGATTTTTCTCTTTTATAATTAAATGCCCATCACTGAAACAGATGGACAGTACAAGAAGAACAGGAGGTTTGTGTCTGATATCTAAGCAGATCAAATAATGTCTCTCTGAACTCTAAGGATAAAAGGCTGATAAAAACACCCCACGTCCTCACCTTGGGGAAAGAGTGCGCCCATTATGTTGCTTGTTAACGATTTTACACACTGTGGCATTGTGGGAGACTGTCAGCTTGCCAATAACATTTACAGTCTAACACCTCCCAGAGAGGCGGCTGATTTTCCAGATCCTGCTGCCAGGGGCTGTGTCACCTCATTTTAGTAAACAAACACATCCAGCCATCCTCTAAGATCAGCTATCAACAATACCTGCGCTAAAGGGGAGGTATTTTACACAAGGAATTGCTATAAATGCAATGCCTTGTAAAAGTTCAAGGGCTATAAACATTTTCACATCTATCATAAAACTCCAAAATTGAATATATTACATCTGGATTTTATGCAGTAGACATGAATAGAGCAGTGAAACCCCAGTGAGTCAAGACTTTCATAAAACCTTATGTCTACCAGCCTGGCACATCCAGAGACTATCATTCTGGGCCCATTTCTCTTTGCAAAAAGGCTCAAGCTCAGTAAGATTATATAGAGAGCATCTGTGAACTTTAATTATCAAGCTCTATCACAGATTTTCAAATAGATGGACTTTGACTAGGCTATTCTAGCACTTAAATATGCTTTGATCAAAACTGTTCCATAGTAACTATGGCTACCACACTCAAAAATGTTATATATTACATCAGGTTTTGCATGTAGGCCTAAAATTTCAATTTCTGGTCTTATCTGACAGGAGTGATTTGTTTTAGTGTTCCGTTTTCTCTACATGGTTTGTGGCAAACTTTTACCAAAATGTCGTATGGCTTTCTTCTTGCCAATCGTTCACAAAGGGTCAAATTTGTGAAACTCAAAAACAATAAATATTTTGCTGACAGATTTTTCCACCTCAATGGTCTCCTTACCCAGCCTGTTAGCTTAAAACAAGTTCTACTAAGTTTCAAATGTTCAAGGATTGAGATATTGCCTTAAACTTCTACACAATCTGGTCTTTGGTCTTAAAGACACTGTTTGTCCAGTAATGTTCTCGAACGATCTACACAGAAAAGCTGTGTTTTATATTATTTTAGACATAGGCGAGTCATTTAATTACATTTGACTTCATTTTGGGGTATCAAAGTAAAGGGGTTGTGTACTAGTGCATGTCACATTTTTAAAAGAAAAGCACATTTTAAAGTCTAAGGTCATTTTCCTTCCACTTCATAAATATGAGCTATTTTGCATTGGTCTATCATATAAAATCCCAATGAAACACATCAAAGTTGATGGCTTTCATGTGAGAAAATGTGAAAAAGTTAAACAAACACAAAAATCCACAGTTGCCTCTGAAGACCATTCTTTTGCCCAGCTTATACGGGTGATAATAGTTTCCATGACAATGCAGCTTTCCAAGTGCATCAATGCCAGCCCGGATAAACAGTGATTCTTTACCAAAACAAGGGGGTCATTACGGCAGCTTGTCAAATCAATGCAGAGAGTGTCCTGGCTGATTAAGGCGTCCCCTCTCAGTCCTGACACAGTGTCAATATTGGCTGGCCTGTAGCTGCACACTCCCATGATTGGGCTGAAATGCCCATCAGTCAGGCAGCTGAGCTGGACTAATGATTCCCTGTGCTGCCTATTAGAGAGACATGACAATTTAATCCTGTGGGCCAGGCGAGGAAAAGTGACCTTGGTGCTTTATATTGAGGCTGAGGTAAATTGACAAGAGCAGATAAATCTTTACCTTGGGCTATTAACAGAATTAAACAACAACAAAGGCAGAAGGTTCTGTCTTTGTTGTTGTGTTTGAATGTGTCTTTTCCTATCCCAGTAAATTTAGGGCTGCCACATGTTTTTTTATCAGAAAAATTCATATTCCAGATATATTCCAGAAGATAGATTTTTTCCCCCCACAGTTCTCAGTCTTTTAAGATTATTTTAAAATTCAAAATACCAAAATGCACTATAAATATATGGAAGATTTTATTATTTTTTTTTTTACAATGGGTTGACCTTAAATGTGGAACCTGGATAAACCAGGGTCAGGCAGTCAGGAAGGAAGAAAACAAAGGACTGAAGAATAAAGGTAGCAAAGAAGATCACAAGGAAGAAAGGAAGGGAGTAAGGATGGAAATGATGACGAAAAGGAAAACCACAAAAGGGATGAAGATGAGGTAGGACACAATGAAGGGGAAAAGAAAAAGATAATGAAAAGAAAGAAAGGAAGGAATGAATAAATGAAGGAAGTTAAGACACGAAGGAAAGAAAGGAAGGAAAATAGAATATAAGAAAAGCAGAGGACACAAAGAAGGGAAAAAGGACAAGGGGAAGTAAAGGAGAAAGGCAATCATGAGAAACAAGAAAAGAAGAAAGGATGAAAACAAAGGAAAATAGGACAAGGAAAAAAGATAAGATGAAAGGAAGGGTTGAAACGAGGTAAGGCACAAGTAATGAAAGAAACAAAGACAGCGAGAATCTAAAAAATACAAGGAAGACAGAAGGACACAAAAAAGGAAGAATAGAAAGTAAGAAGAAATACATAAGGAATGGAGTAAAGAAAGGAAAGATGACAAAAAGTGGACATTAGTAAAGAAAGATACAAGGAATGACACTAAGAAAGAAGAAGGCAATGAAGGACACAATGAAAGAAGGGATAAATGAAATAAATAACACATTTAAACACTGAGATAGGGAATAAAGTATAGATTTAATGATATTTTCTATACTCATAAATCCCAGACATGGAAGATAATCAAATTCCACACTTTTCAAGACTGCATAGGAAACTTGTAAATCTAAATATTAAACAATATTTGTTTGTTTAATATTTACAAATATTGTTTGTAATAATCACCTCCACCTTCTGGTGGTTCACCTCCTCACGAGTCAAATAAAAGCCATTGTTTCAATCCATCTATTTTTAAGAATCAAGCTGGAATATTAAAGTGGATGCTGCTTGAAGCTCTGTGTTTTTCAGATGTTCAAAGCCATTCCTGTATTGCCACAGGGCAAGCTATATTGCCTTGGACATCTATCTTAAGGGTACGAGAACAGTGTCTACATGGTTGGAAAAAAGCCATGTGTTTACACAGATGTTCCAAGCTTTTAGCACATTTCTTCCCCTACTGAGTTGCAGTGCCATCCTTTGTGCCGAGGGCCATATACATTTTATATTAGTTTCCCCTTTGATACTGAAATGAGGGATGGTAAGGTTTTGTACACTAAGACTCTTAAAAACTGCATTTAAATTGAGAAAAATCTAACATTTTTTGTTGTTAGGACTAAATCTGTTTCTCTTTTTTTGCATGGTTGTGTCAATATAACGTATATGAGAAAGAAAGATAATGTGCCCTCAGCATTAAAAACAGAGAAAGATAAGAATTTAATTACTGTTGTAAGGATGGATCACCATTCTCCAATGCAATCTGTCTTGCAAGACCTGGTTAAAATACTGACCTTTTAATGTTCTTTAACAAATAAAGGATAACTTGCTTCATTTACTTTGTTCTCATGCATGCTTATAGTCTATATAGCCTAAAGTAAAGCTTTCGGCTAATTTATAATTTAGCATAGACAATATGGCTAACTGCCAGGGTGCCATTCCGATAGGAGCCAGGTACAGATAGAAGGATGGGAGCCTCACATTGACAATGATATTTACCAAAACTAAAATCCTACAAATAAAGAATAGAACTGAGTTCTTGCAAGGCCGACAAACAGGCTGCAAAATGGGGGTGGCACATAACAGAAGGATCTGATCACCAATGATGAAACTAGCTGACTTATAACTTCCAGGGTGGTGATCAGTGATAGGATGCAGTGCAGTTCAGTGGATAGCTGGTGGAAAAATGACTAATGAAAACAGAAATGTATAAATAGTGTCCTAAATATGGGGAAAAAGGATTTACCAAATTGAAAGCCAACTCCAGCACTAAAATAAGAATATTGATTGTTTGGAGATTTGTTGTAGTTATAGTAGTACATCAGGATTTTAAAAAAAGCTAAAACAAAAAGTTTGAGTAAGGAGGATTTGAAATAAAATCCCCCTTACTGTCCCACAGCAGAGAAATTCAGAATTGGTAACGATAAAAGTAGTAGTAGTTACCAGGGGTACAACCGTGGCTGCCGACAGGGGGGTACAACCAGATCTGAGGCTTAATTTTACATTAAGTTTCAGAGATTTAGCGCCTATTTTTTCTGGTTTCAATTTTTCTTCTGCACATTTAAAAAAAAATTTCTTAAAGAAAATAACCTGTAGCAAATGACAAACAGATGGCAACATCCCATAGCATTACTTCTAAGCCAAAGTTGTAAAGATGATTTACAATTTGTACGATATTCTCTGTGATTCATGTTTCTGTCAGCTTACTCACTGGAGGTTAATAGAAATGCCAGCATACTTGCTGATTTACTTAGTAAAATTTTCATCCCAAGGTTCTGGTGTAGAAGATTGGAGTCAGAGAGAGTTACAGGATTCATGCATTATGCAGAACAAGTTGAGGCAACCTTCAGCCATCACAGTCTTTTCTATATATTGCTGTGGGCTTGACCCTTCCAAGGCTAGAAGGAGCGTTTGATATATTTAACCACTACTGCCATTAAATTACTCACAGTCCTTATGAACTGAGCCCTTTTTTATACATCCAGTAACATCAAAATGGTATCATTTTGATTAAAAGAGAGTTTATGTTTGTTTTTTTTAACCGCAGGTAAAGTTTTATCAAAGAGGAAGAAAATCATATTTTATATGTGAACTTAATCAGCAAATAAATCTCCTGCTTGGCCCTTCTGACTTTTATGCCCCCTTCATCATATGTCTGACGTATGCAGAAAAAAAAAAAAAACCCTGCTACTTCTGTTTGATGCAGAACACATCAGGAACGGACAGGGAGTAAAAGGTTGGTTTACAGTATGATGTCCCTTTTCATATAATTGGCGTTAGAATTATTTATGACATTAATTGCTGCATTATCGACTAGCTGTCAACTCCTTGAGCTTAGAGTCCATTCTTCTTCACTAAGAGCGCCTGCTCAGCCTAAAGTAGACTGACAAGCTAATTATACCATCTTCCCTCTCAATGATAAATGCCATTAATGTGAATCTAGCCTTGAAATGAGATTCCCAAATCGACCCAGATCATCTTCATTCTGCCTTATTTCCTCTCCAATCAATTTATCTTAAGGAATTTATGGCACTTTAAAAAATCTCTAATATTACCCATTTATTTTGTATACAGATTCAGAAAATAAAACAAATCAACTCTGTTTATGTTTAAACAGTGATTGACTAGAGAGACTTGCCAAAAATGCAAGTGGTTGTATCAGTTAAGGCCTGAACATATAGCATCAGAGGTTTACTTTCATAGTATAGAAAAGCTCTCCTTCTATTTGCTCACTTTTGACATGACATCACGCTAAATTTTTCTTGTTCGAGGTCATTTAGGAAAACTAGAGTTATTTCTAATTGCCTAATTCCATACCAATGAAAATGCTTTTGAAAACATTTAAGATTTTGATGGCATGGGCTGAATTAGCAGATCATTAGCACTGTTGCCTTGCAGCAAGAAAGGTCCACTCCAAGCCTGGTGTTTTCTTATACAGAGTTTTTGTGTTCACCCTGTACATGTTCTGTGTGTTGTTTGTCCTTTTTGTCTCAATACCTCTGACCTGTCCAGAGGTACTGTCCAGTGTGTACCTATTTCTTACTGACAAACTGTAGCAGACTGGCCCTATTCCCACCTCGGACAGACAGACGGACAGATGGATGACTGAAACCAGTTGTGATTCCTTTCCTTCTCCACACACCAAGATTAGCATCTTTAGGGAGCAGGTGTAAAAAGGCATACTCTATCAGACCAGGGAAAAGCACTGTTGCCAACTTAGCATCTTTGTCGCTATATTGATAACTTTTTTATAAAATAAACTATTTAATTCTAAAGCACCTTGAAACAACATTTGTCATGAATTAGCTCTATATGAATAAACTGATTTTAACTGAAGATATCAATAACAATAACTGTATTTCCTGCCTTTCCCGTAAAATATTATCCACACGTTCAGTGTTGATATTTCAGTGCCGGGGCAGCTTAGCAAAAATCTATACATTAATGCAAATGTGTCAAAACATTAAAATTGAACTTTAAAAATCCCTTCAAGCTACTTAGCTCACAGAAACATTTTAAAAACTAGACCTTTCTCATCAACCCTGCCCACACACTCTAAAATAAGGCTCACATTATCGTCCTACACTTGAGTATTTAGAAAAAAAAATGAGGGGAAAAGACAAAAAAAAATGTTTTCCTGCCACTTGGAACTGATTGTTTCATACTATTTTTCCTTTTTAATGATGCCGTTAACATATCCCGACTTCACAGTGGATGTGCCCTGACAACAATGAGAGCTGACACATACCAAACTTGGTATGTCCCAGAGCCATCTTCAGTGGCTGGGATGCTGTCAGCTCCACCTACATCAGTGGTTGTGTCTCAATGGTAGCGTGACACATGTCAGAAACTTTTACATGTCTGCTCTTTTCTGCACAGAGCTTCCTCATCCTGGAGGTGATGTTTTACTTATATTTATGTGTATGAATATTCAAAGTGGTTTTATTTGCTGTGATTCTGACAGCACTTTTGTCTCACTCTCCAACATTAAAAATCAGACTAAACTTTTCATATTTTCCTTGTCATTTAGGATAAGGATATTTATATGCTAAATTAAAAAATAATGAGGATATGGTATTTTATATGATGGTCAGACTCAGCTGAACCCTCAATCAGCTAAAATATTCCTAAAATTCCTACTCATCTTTTTAAACCTACTCAATACATTTTGAGTAATTAATAGACTATGTTCATCTGCAGCTCCATCAGCCTCAGCAGCTAAAAACAGAGCCTACAATTCAACAGGAAAAGCCATCTGTGATGATTGCACATGCCTGCTGCATCCAGAAGCACATCTGATCTTTAACCTCCTTTGATCAGCAGTTTTGGCAAGGCAATCCATCATGGTGCTCTTACTGTCAGAAGAGGTGCCTGGCTGCAGCTGTGTGTCACTGGCTAAGAGGGGCTGCTTAAAGGCAATCATGTCAAGCTCCTCACGACTGCTCAAACTCCCAGATTGAAGGAGGACTTGACAGGGCCAGAAGAGTCAGCTGAAGACACTGGAGGGCTGTGTCTGACTGCTCTGTAGCCATGACAGGATGGTTGATTGCATACTGCAAACAGCTGACTGGATTCACTCAAAAATGCATGAAATTTAACACTCTAATACACAATTTGGGAAACAGATTAAATGTATATTTTATCATGTTACAACCACCAAGATATGTTTCATTTTCTGAGGTTCCCCTTTACTGTTATGCTTCTAAACAAATCCAGTGCAATCATTTACCTTTAGAATCCTCATAATTATTAAATAGATTTCACCTGTTTGTGACTTTATCTCAATATAAATACAGCTGCTCCATCCATTCATCTTCTGTAGCCGCTTTGATGGATTGCTGCACAGCCCATGACTCAATGCAATTGGTTGGATTTCCTCTAAAGCAATTTTTCTTGTTTTTTTTTTATTCGTTTACATATTTAACAGAACTTGATTTTGTTAACTTGAAATAGATGTAACTGAATCTGTCTTTAAGATTCATCAAAACTGAATATATATTTCTGTATAAGAATTTGATCTGTTTTGTTTTGAAAAGTGTCTAGAGACCACATTTGCTGTGGATCAATGTTATATACAGTACATACACTAAATTGAACTGCTTCAAATCAATACTTGCAAGACTGCTGGAGTGTGGTGGCAGATGGGGAGAGTTTTTTTTCTTTTCTGACTAAACAACACTTTACAGTGGCACAAAAACTCTATTATAATAGTGCGATGCGACATGGTAGTGACAACGTCATGCTGTGGAAATGCTTCTGTTTAGCAGAGAGACTGCTCAGAGTTAATGAGAGATGTGATGAACCTAAATATTACACAATCATAGAAAAATACCTGCTAGATGCTACAAAAGACTTGAAACCAGACCTGAAGGCTCAGCTTTCAACAGAACAATGGTGCTAAACATACAGTCAGAGATATAATGGATGGTTCAGACTAAATAATAATCATGCATTACAATGATCCAGTCAAAGCCCAGATCTAAATCCTTTCCGTCTCTAGATGTGGAAATCTGAAAGAGACATAAACCAAAACACTTGAAGCCTTAATTGCAAAGAAAGTTGGATTTACAATGAATCAACTGAGGGGGAGCTGAATATAAAACCATACTGCTCCTTCTAGAATATGTAATACTTTTTTTTTGGTCAAAGACTGGAAAATCCAGTGAAGTAGTTGTAATATAACAAACAATTAAAAATGACATGTTGTGTTTAACATTACTGAAAAACAGAAAATTAGCATCTGGAAGTCTGACTTTCAATGCAAGAAGCTCTGTCAGAAGAAATACTGTTTCATGGGAGTATCCTGCCAATCCATGGTCACAAAATGTTGCTTTTGGTTTTATTTCCAAAAAGGATCTAGGGTGAATTGACCTGAAATGCATCAAAAATATGATGCATCTTTTTGCAGGCCACACACCAAAGGACAGTGAATATTTTTATGCCGGAGTACACAATAAAACAAAGACCTAACTCTGGTTCTCAAAGAGATCTTATTAAAAGGATGTCAGGCCGTCATTCCACAAAATAACACTTGTCAGAGACCCAGAGAAACCAGTGGGAGCTATTCTGGCTCCACTGTCGATAACTCTTTGACAGAGAAACAGATAGAAAATTCTCCATCTCTTTCACACAAGCACTGAGTGCATTAAGTGCAAAAAACCAGCCCTGACTTTCAGACAAAGAAGCTGAGTGACGGCTTGCTGACTGCAGCTCCAAGGGTGCAATAACATGATGTGAAAGGACATTGTCAGGAGCCGAGGAGACGAGCCAAGATTGTACATAGTGACAGAAAACAGAGATGAGGACAGAGATACTGGTGCCATATTAGTGGCCGGCATATTCAAACACCGCGCTTGAGTTTAAGCAAACTTGACATCACCTCCAGTGGCTTCAAAGCGTTCACTCCCCTCTGCCTCCCCCTTCTGTCTGCAGCCAGTTTTCCCCTCTGATGTGTCTCCACGCTCCTCTGTCTCTCATGTGGAGGGTAACCAGCAGGCCTGCTCTGACAGGACGGCGGATGGGGGGTGCTGCGGCCTGCAGATACCCTCAGTCAATCTAAATTTGGTCACGGCGGTGGGAAGTGTGCTCATTTTTTACGATATCTGCGCTACTTGAGGTGATCTGAATGCCGAAGCGTGAGGAGCTGTCACCTTGTATGAGAGCCTGTACCAGCTCCTCTTGAGGTGCTCTGAGGCAACGGAGGTGATAGAGATCTCTCCATCCTGATAGGCTGCTGGGACACTGTGGACCCTCAAAGACGAAGAGGAGGGATCGTGTTCCACAGAATCTGCTTGGTGACGGGAGGCCGGCAGTGCAAGAGGCAACTCATCGTCAGACCTGAGCTTTTGGAAGGAGCCGTGTCTTTGCCAGACCAATCCACATTCATTCAGTGAAAAGCTGAAAACGTGACTGGGGGCTGTATTTGTCTTTGAATCTGATTTCAAAAAACAAAAAGGCCACATTTTTCACATTTTAAATTTCAGATCAAAAACAATAAATGAGAGAAAAAAAATTACCAAAGAAGAGTATTTTGTTTCAATAAGTCACCAGGTTTAGAAGACCCAGAAAATACTTCCATGGTAATGATAGCATTAGTTTTGTCACAATCTATTAATACAATGATGATCCGCCAGCCATGGAAAGTTATATATCAATCCAGCTAAGACTCTCACTACTTACACATTTGAGAAATGTTTTTATTCTCTTCAGATCCTGCTAAGCACAACATCTTCTGAAAATCATTTACAAACATTGGAGGTCAGGATGTGTATCTCCTGCAACAAGAAGCTTCAATGTAGAAGGAATCTGTGTTTCAAACACGTCTTGTATAAAGAAAAGTTCAAAGATTTTGGTTTAAGCTAAAGTTTGATGGACTAGTAACCTGTCCAGGGTATACTCCGCCTCTTACCCAATGACCTCTGGTAATAGGCATCAGTCCCCTGCGATCCTGCAATGATAAACAGCTATAGATAATGGATAGATTAACTCTCATTGGGACCATGTTAATGGAAGCTCCAGAAAACGGCATACAGTTTACATAGCATTGTGAGCAGCAGAGCATCATGGGAACAGTAGTCCTACTATACTTCCTTCAGCTCATGCCATACTTTCATCAAACAGGCTGAGATAAAATAGCTCACCTGAACACAAATGTGTTGTTTGTCTTCTAACACTAACTTCTCTGCCACTTTTCTCATGTAAATTTCTCTTTGTTTCCATTTTAAAAATAAACTATTTTATGGAGAATATTTGAGCTTTAAAGTTTGTAAGATCATGTCAACAGAAAGTATCAAGAATAAATACAATGCTTTAAGACAAGAGAGTCTAGTGATAAACCATGTATGGCATCAATGAAGCAGTCCCACTTGTGAATGCTGGCATTTGTTCGGTTTTGCACTCTTCCTGGAAGGGATGCTGCAAGCCTGCCTTGAGGCAGCGGTAGGCACCGGTGTTTGCACTCCACAGGCCATTAACAGTTCAGCCCACCTTCCACAGCAGGGCAGCAGCTGGAGAGAGAGCAACAAGCAGCAGTGGTGTGGGATGTGACCAGCACATTTAAAAAAAAAAAAAAAAAAACATAGCCAGAGGCAGGGAAGGCTGGAATACGCTCCGAGTTAAGCTGCCAGCTGTGAGGCTGTGTGTGATAAAGTGCAGATCAGCATAAACACACTCAGGGGCTCCCTGCACAGCTGGTCACCGTAGGTTACAGTTCTGAAAGATGAAGTGCAGGAAAGGGAGGGTGGGAGAAGGAGACAGATGAGGATGGTGGCTGATCCACAGATCAGGTCTGAGGAGAGGAGGATCACCTCTTCTTCATGAGGGGGGGACATGAGGAGAGGGGAGATGATTGTGTAAGGAAAGAATTGGACATTCATAGTCATGTGCTGGCAATTAAAAAGACATCATCATAAAGGCATGAAAGCACTTTATGCATAATACATCTCAAATTATATGTCAGCACACGAGTGTCCTCAGTACATAATGACCATTGTGCAATATTAAGTAATGGACACACAGGTGGGACAGATTAGCTATCTTCTTACAGATTGAAAACAAGCTCAGCCAACATGTCAGGGTTAGATTATAGTTAACAGGAAACACATTTATAACGAAATCAGCTCTCAGGCTTTTGGAGTCATTACTCTGACAAGGAGTGACACAGCCAAATGACGTGAAAACAACATGACCCAGTGACCCGTTTGCAGCATCTTTAAGTGCTCGAGTAGTCAAAAAGAGTTCACATACTGTACAAAACCCCTTTTGAACACAATTTACCATTCTTAATCACTGTTAACTTCATTTACATTAAGATAAACAAATGATAGGCTAGAATAATGGTGTTGATTTGCCTAAATTTATAACAAAAATGTTGTTGTATAGTTACAACAACAACAACAAGTAATTTTTTCTTATAGTTAAGAAAAAAATGCTCTATTGTTTTTTTACTGCAAGTAATTTTTCTCATAGATAAGAAAAAATACTTAAAATGAATGTATCTGTTTTTACTCTAATATAATCTCACAGTGGCCTTATTAATATGAGTACAGTTTAACATAGACCAATCATTGCTAAACTTATACAGATTTTTAAAGTAATGAGATATAAACAAATGTTTTTCAATTTTTCTGAAGTCAAGAATGAAGCCAGAAGACACAAGGATCGACGGTAGCCGAATGGTGACTGTATAGTGAAACAGAAATTTAACATGAAACTGATTAAATTTAGAACTGAGTATAACTTTTATCAAGCATGTAGAACCTAATGACATCTTTCTTCACTGTATTAAGTAATCTTACAACAAATATTTAATCATATGTTGAATACTACTAGCCAAAACAGCCTGACACTGGGTGAAAGCAGCTGAAGTTTAGATGATTCATTCATTTCCGCGGTTGTGTTTGCTGAAATTCATCTGATCCCAGAGAAATCACAGAGCCGCATCTGATAAAGTTATGCAGGCATTTAAGTTTTCACTTTCCCTGATTTAGCATGACTGCGCTTGTCACAGAGATTTAGGACGGTCTGCAGTCTGCATTCTGTTTGTTGTGACCGAACATGCTGAGCGCCTGCATGCTTTCAACTTCAGAGTTATTGATTCAAGTTTTAAATGGTTTCCATATTATCCAAAGACCTCTGAAAGATTAATTTGCATCACTGTTCATCTGTAATTCATTAGTCATTTGGAGAGTTTAACCAAAGGGACTCTGTCTTGAGCTGAAAAAAAATCACTCAAGAGAAGCTTGTATGAGGGATAAACTACTAGATTATGAGAGTCACATACACTGAGACATGTGGTATAATAAGATGTCTGATGTTTACAATAGTTAGTAACATACGTCACAAACAAATGTAAATTGAAAGGAAAAAGATACATGATTTTTAAATAATAATAATAAAATAAAATAAAAACAATGTTTTTTAGATAAAATGTTATCTCCACTACCCTGATACCACTAAATAAGATTACACAATATGTTTCAGAAGTCCAACTTTGTGCAGTTTCACCTCTGTTAGCAAACAACCTAATAAGGAGCAATGGACACATTAAATAGGCTAGGGAAAAAGTAATGAAGGCTAAAATAATATCTCAAGCTATATAAACCTCACAGACCTCTGTTCAATCCATCATTTGAAAATTTAAAGATTATAGCACAACATCAAAACATGGTCACCGATCGTAACTGGACAGGCCAGGAAAGGAGACCAAAGGAGATCTGGGTGAGCTGTTGAGGTTCGCAGCTCAGGTGAGAAAATCTGTTCACAGGATAATTTTGAGTTATATTCCCCCCAAATGAAAGTGTAGCAAGAAGAAAACCATTTTGGAAAGAAAATTTAAATAAATTCAGTTTGCAGTTTATCGCAGTCCTCACAGGAGACGCAGCAAAACAGGCGGACCGAATGTACATTTTTGGCCTACATGGAAAATGCTGCATGTGGAGGAAAACTATCAATCTGCCTCAAACTGAACACATGATCACTGTAATGAAGCATGATGGAAAAGGAAGCAAATCAGAGTCAAAAGAAGATGGCTGGAGCTTCCTCTGTCTTTGTGATTCTATTTGTTCGCATTGGGAGACTTCACAGAACAGCTGAATTTATACCAACATAAATTACATACAGTTGAACTCTATTAATTAGGCGACTTCTGAAGGCACTTGTTTGGACAAGATTTTTTTTGAGGCCATCTGAAACTGGGTGTACTAGTGTGCAATTTTGTGTAGTTCTATCTCATAAAATATAAGCTACTGTAGATTGTTTTGTTCTCCATGTTGCAAAGTGAATGCTAAAGCTTCACGACTTGTTTCCCTGAAAAACAGTATGTACTGTTTATGTGAGACTAAACAAGAAATGTGACTGTGAAAATGAACACTGAGCTGGCTGTGTATGACGGCAGGCTGTGTCCCGAGGCTTTGGGTCAGCAGTCAATTAAATTATCACACCAAAATGAAAGACTTACAAAATCCCCTTACTGAATAATGGCTGTCACACAGTCTGTATCCTCCATCATGTTCTGTTAAAATATGGTTGTAGAAATGGGATTAGGGCTTCATCCTCAGCTTCTTGTGTGCCCAGTCTAAAATGACTATCCTCTTATCTCAAGGCAACAGAGCTACATTATGTTATGTTCCGACTTCGTCAAGATAGAAGGGATGTCACTGAAATTAATTTAATCTTCCTTAAATTAGCTTCAGACTATGATCTCACCCAATCAGAATTTATGTCCTCCAGAATTCAATTTCCTGCACACAGTGATATGCTTTTATCAGTTGGTAACTATTCGGTGGCCTCCAATAATGAGACCTGTCACGGAGACCAGAGACAGATAGTATTTGATGGCGAGCACGTTGTGACCAGTGGAAGTGTTTCCTGCATCTGCCAGGGATCACACAGAAAAGGTCTGGAATTTCCGTCAATTTAACAAAGCAAGTCTTGAATAAAAAAATAAAACAAAAATAATAATAATAACTTTCCCAACATTTACTGATCAAACTGAAAACATGGTAACCAGTTACAGATGGAGTTCACATTTTGTCAGGGTGAAAGCAAACCTAGTGGATTCTGGGATTGTTTGGATTTGGGACTCTGAGGAAACAAAAAGACAAAAATTACTTTAAACCAAAGAGCTGAGCTGCATATTTGGACATGAGTGGAAGTAGGTTCTGTGAAAAAGCAGTCAAATCCGACTCCTTGCAGAGAATGGGCAGATTGAAAGTTGTAGCAACAAACACTAAATCCAATTCAACCAATTGCTTTCAGAAGTTGCCTAATTATAATCCCAGTGTACATCCTGCTGTTGTGTGGAAGCCTGAGAGGTTTATTACACTTTGTTTCCACTGATCTGTATGATATGGGTCGAAGCGGTTTCAGGACAGTATTTTATGGCCCATCATAATCCAGCATATCATCATACTAGTGCAGCAACAAATACACACTATGTCTACTGCTTGTCGCAAGCAGTGATGTTTTTCTGTCCCCCAATTAATGAACTGCATGAACAATAGCTCCACCCTAAACACACCATACTGTTGTCCTATGGACCCACAACTGAACATAAACATTTCATTTTGGTGAGTTCCAATCAGAACCTTAGTATATAAACAACGTTATGAAGACCTTGGAACCCAACAGACAGGACAATTGTGAAGATGTTTAATCCAAGGAAGGAGAATTGCACAACTGCAAACCTACCAAGAGATGGCGGTCAACCTAAACAGACAGGCTAAGCAATTAGGTCACTTACCAAAAAAGCAGACAAAAGGTCCAGAATGTATCAGCTGGACAATTGCTAGTTGTGTAATCTGCAAATCTGGCCTTTATGGAAATGCTACAAGACAAATGTTGCTGCTCCTTCAGGAGCACTAAAACAAAGCGTCACCTCTTACCTAAGATGTTTGGAGCCCACCCAGCTTTCTGGTCCCCACTATTACTTTCATTTCATCTCAGCTCCTGATGCTTAATAAACTAATACCTGGGGGTCTTGTCTCTGTCTCTAAACTTGTATTTGATGTGGCAAGGAGACAGAAAACAGGGAAGAGTGGGGACAGAAATAAAAGAACAAGGGATCAAAATAACTGAGGCTGGCTGGCTGAGCAGAGTGGGGCCCATCAACACCAATAACCGTTAGCCGTGGACACGTGTGTCAAAGCGGGACAAGTGTCATATCACTCAGCCCACTGCTTCATTTGACTGGAGCACATCAATCACTCAGGGAAAATCAGCACAGACATGCTGAGATAGGCTTCACCTCTGGCTCCCTCATTACATTGTGTCAGAGTTAGTAAAGTCCTCAGCCTGTCAGCAGTTTACTACCATCTTCCTATGAAGTAGGTTCTCCTGTCCAGGTGTTTCTACCAAACACACAGTGCAACCTCAAGGGAGACTTACCACAATGCATGGACAAATTTAACCCAATGAATATTTCTTTCTGCAATGAATGTTTCATTAAACCTTCACTTAAAATGCAAAATATATGCATGACTGCGCATATCTTGGCTGGAGGTTACATTTTTTCAAGATGTGCAAACCTCCCACCGGCAGTATTAGTTGCAATTTCTCTCGACTTCAAAATTATGCACTACTTTGTATTAAATGAAATCCCAATAAAAATAATTAAAGGTCATAGTTTGTCACTGTAACATGATGGAATATAAAAAAGTTAAAGGTGTGTGATTACTTTTGAAAAGCACTGTGGTGGGCTTTAACAAAGGCATAAAGTCTGATTAACGCCCCCTTAGAAAGTTTTCTCACTCGCCACCATTCTGCATACAGCAACGTATATAACTGCGACAGGTAGAATAATAACATCTATGTATCACCGTACCTAAGAGCCCGATCATCTAAATCTTCCCGATACCACCTCCCAGACTCCATTATTGTATTGACGCACAATCTTCAGGAGGAGAGAAATCCTCAGCGCGTAAGGTCACTTGGTTATGAAGACATATTATCATATTATCTGCATGAGGGTTGTAGGGCTCAGGCCTGACAAAGCTAATTATAATTGGACATGATACAGAGCTCAGAGCATATTACGTGCTTGGCTGCCTGACAAAGTCGCAGCTGAGATATGAGTAGAGAGAGGAGCGGAACATGAGCTGAAACTCAATGCAGAGCTGTACAATAACAGTAGCAAGCACTCTGATGATTATTTATGGATACACCAAGTAAAAGCACCAGGATGAACCTGTTTCTGCTTAGTCATAAGGAATGATATGCATAATACCTGTTTTAATGGAATACAAGTTTAATATGTGTACTCACTCTAATGTCTGAATGTCACATTTTCTTGGAAACAAACTGGACAGATAATGTCTTATCTCCACTCCCAAAATTATTTCATTATCAACTTCTGTTTTACTTCTTAAGTAGCTAAGTCCTCATGATGACTTTTTTTTATTTTTTACGTCAGATGCTTTTCTTATACTTGTGGAACATTATTATGAATGGAGTCTCACTCAAAGTTGAAACAGAAATTGAAACAGGAATTGAATAATCTTACATATTAGTTCCTTTCTCTAAAATAATAATAATTTTATTGTTCATCTTGTGATCATGGCAACAGGAAGAAGTTGTGTTTTGATAGAAGGCTCAGACGATTAAAGGCCCCGCATGGCTGGACTGAAGTCGAACTGTCGATCCCGTGGTTGCGGGATGTTCGATTTTGCACTCTTAATATTCCATAAGACACACAAAGCCAAACTACTGTGAAACCCCTCCTGCCGCAGTTTACGTCATGGTGTTTTGTCAAATGTGTGGTTAACAACAGTATAGTAAACACAGCAATTATGGCAGAGAGGAATGACTGTAACAAGTTCACGAGTTCAGATAAGAAGGGGGGAATAATGATTGATGCAACATCTCATCTTATTTTCCATGTTATCGAAAGTCAAAAAAAAAGCAGAGGGCGCTGGTGGGATGTTTGCCTGCTGCATCGGACCAGAACTGAGAGGAAAGGAGGTCCAACAGTACGTACTTCCTTGCGGCCTCAGACAACTGCTCCTCAAAACTAGCCATTGTGCTCTTTAGCTGGAAAACTGGCTCCTGGAAGTTGACTGTTTTCTGCATAAACAAACACACCCATAAAATTCTGACCAATCACAAAACAGTTTCAGAAATATCGGGTCCGGACAGGAATGGGTGGATGACATAAGACTGAAATCAAAATGATGTGATTTTCGTTTCACAACTGCAACAACAAGAATCGATTTTGCCGACCATTTTAAGAGAAAAACTGAATTGCAGTAATTTTATGTCTCTTTAGTAACTGGAGACACTGTCCAGTTTTCGTATGTGGAAGGGATTGCAACACAAGCAGTGAGTCAGCCATGGAAGCAACTGGATGTATTACTGGATGTATTAATGCATCTATGGAGATGAAGACAACTTGTTAAAGTTCAAACTGAGCTATAGAATGGGAAAGAAAGGTTATTTATGTGACATTGACCATGTCATGGTTATTGCTGGCAGACACGCTGGTCTGAGTTTCCTTATATCTGCTGCAAGTTTTACCACCACCATTTTTTGTGTTTACAGGGAATGGTCCAACTGGAAAGATCAGCTCACTTCATGGCAAATATTGGATTAAAATTAAAACAATTGTCCTAATTTCTAAAACACACATTCAGTTTGACTGGAAAAAAAAGCATTCAAAACATCTGGAAGTTGAGATTCCAGTAAATCTCTCTGATAAACGATGCCGGCTTCAGAAATCTGAGGAAAATAATGAGTGGTGCAACATCTTGGCATAACTAAAAACATACTTGAAACATAAGACTACATCTGAGATGCTCAGCACCGAGACCACAAATCATCAAGGCTCAGAGTATTAGGAATTTATTTCAAAGCATATCATGTCTCACACACACAGACATTTGCAACCGTATATCTTTCCAGATACTGGCAAATGATGCTTGAAGTCTGATTAATGATCATAGGTGAATTGGCTTATTCAACAGCCCTGAGACCTGAGACCTGTATATTGTTATTAACAGGCACATATTTCTGTAAGAATTTGCTTGATCCATCATACAGTGCCTTGTAAAAGTATTCATACCAGTTATTTTTTTTATTTTGTCTTGCTAGAACTATAAACTTTAATATATTTTATGGGGTTTTTATGTTGTAGATCCACACCAACCAGTCCATAATTGCAAAAGGGACAGAACATGACAAAGCTTGATCTTAGCTTGATCTAAAAAACAAACAAAAGAAAATCAAAGAAAAACTGATTTAAACAGTAAAGGACTGTGAAAAAACTCAAATGCCAAAGCAAATTTTTAGACAGAAAGGTTTCTAGTGACAGGCCTAAACCACTAAGTTATTGAAGATAACCAAGGTTAACTTCAATAAACCTTTACATATCTTAGACACAATTTTTTCTCATATTTCAAAGATTCTCTGGATCAGTAAACCAATAATGTTAAATGTCTGATCTTGTAATAGAGATGGGCCAAACAAACATATTCCTGTCATGTTTAGCACTATGTAGCACTTCAGTCTTTGTGGTTCCATGATTCTATAAACTCACATCAGCCTCATTCATGTTACAGAAATGATTTGCAATAATATGTTTTAGTGACTTTAATTATGCTTTTAGGAGTTATGCTTCTAGGAATTAGATTACAAATAAAATGGCACCAATTATTACTTACAACTAGTTAAGTAGTGACATTAATCAATAAATATTTCCTTTATTGATTATACTTGTAGTCCTTGTCTGGCTTAAAGCCGAACTTCGACCACAGTCTAAAGGGAAATGCACACTGTAGTTTCATATGCATGTCAAATATTACTATTATTTTCATATGAAACAACCCACATTGGCAGCATCTGGTCAAAGACTCCAAGGCACACCACCCAGCTGTTCTTTCCAAGCATGTTGTAAATTCATTGTATTTTCTATTCAGGAGCCCTCCTGAATAACATAAACCAAAAATGCCACTCTTCTTCTGAGGTTGTATTATTGCAATGTTTCTGTTGTGAAAACAGTAGTAAATGTACAAAGAAACATACATTTTTGAAGAATATCCAGAGACACGTGATATGGTAAATGCATTGTTTTGCTGGATTTCAGAGTGGCTTGTTCAATGTGTGTTAAAGGCATCTTTTGATGCACTGTGAATGATGCTACCAATGTCTGCCTTTTGCAGACTGTCTTACAGGGTTGTCCAGTAGTTATTCATCTTCCATCCAACTGCAAACAACTCTGTAAAGCTTCCCTGACCCTGCAGGATAAGGCACACCACATCATGATGCTTTCCACCACCTCATGTCACCGTGGAGTCACTTTCTAATCAGGGAGATTGTAGTGTTAGTTTTATTTAAAGTAGTCAGACTTTATAATTCATGTTGGAAGTCTCATATAAAATCCAACTAGGAAAGCTCAGAGGAATGTTCAAATTGAGGGAAACACATCTGTAGACTGTATCGTGATGTGGAGTTGGTAAAACACAGAAAAAAAATCTGTTTAAGCAGAGTTCCTTCTTTGAACACAAGGAGCTGGCTTTAGAAACTGTTTAGTGTGATGTTTTTGTCCTTATCCTGCCATCCTTCATCATCTGCTTTCAGAAACTCACACTGATGGGACATTTTTCAAGATCTCTCTTACACTTAAAAACAGCAGTGTTTCAATTATTAGATCACAATACCCAGATCCCTACTTACTATTTCTTATTAAAGATTACAGATGTGAAAGCCACAACTGAAACTGCCAAAAGTAAAAAATTGGTCAAGATGAGCTGGCAGCAGAGTGATAATTGCTGCTGTTTGCTTCCTCGATTCTGTCAAAACACTTGAATGGGGTGATCTTGTTTGAGTGTAAAGAGAAGAACAAATAAAGACAAAATTTAGCAGACACATTTTTTCCAACAAAATGCAACAAAAAAGGTTCAAATGAAGGTCAGGAAAGCAGATGTTTCAGTTCATGCTGCTATGTATAAACACTCCAACAGGTGGCATGAGACTCTTGCTCTGTTCAGCTGGAGGAGTTGATCTTTTCTCTATTTTTCCAGAGAGCATGACCGAAACCTAATTTTCATATTTAGGTGTTAATTGTGTACAATGAACACTTGATTTTCTGTTCAATAATTCAATTCACACTTTTAAAACAAATGTGGACCTTTGTAGCAATTTCGAAAAATATTTTCCATTCCTCTTCACTTTAGTCTTCTTTGTGAATACACGCCAAGACAAATATTAAATTCACCCGCCCCTAGAGAATGTCAACAATTTTTTCCCCCCTATTTATTTCAATACCCTTTGTGCACAGGCCTTTCATTTCCTAAAGTACGCTGTTAAAAGGGCTGCTCCACCCTGCCCTGACCAATTTCCTCTCAGCCTCACAGATCACAGGCCTTTTCCACCCGGTGCTCCCTTTGCTCCCACAAAGGCCGTCGTAATCCCGCTGCTTGTCTACAATTAATCTTCCCAGTTGCCACATTATTAACACAACCACCCACGGCCAGCGGATGCAAATGTAAAGCCAGGAATGGGCTTCTCGGCGTGTACTCCTCCCTTCCCTCCATCTCATCTTTGCCCCATAGTGGAGAGGCAAATGTGTCAATCACTCAGGGGGTTAAACTGCTGCCCATTATCAGCATCAAGGGCGTTCCAACCCCTTTCACCCCCTTCAACCGATCACGCAACATGACCCCTCCCCACCTTTCTCTTCATACCATCCACTGTCAGTCAGTCTTAGTCGTAGTCTTCTTGTAGTCAAATGCAGCTTTAACCTAAAAAATATCTTTTATGTCAGAAAATACAGAAAAAAATCCAATTTCAATTGGATTATTTAGTATGATGCAGGATCCATTATGCTGTGGAGTTGTTTCTCCATAATTACAGAGCATGACATCATAGACTGTTTGAATACCACAACTTTTTGCATCAAAATCTGGTGGGTTGGATAAGAGAGCATATATGAAGACCCTCTGTATCCATCTATGAATGTGGGAACATTGTCAAGGAGATGTGAAAGCTTTTGAGTGGTTTGTATGACTAGAAAAACTCTAAGCTTACCCTTTCATTTTTACATTACCTTCTGAAAATGTGTTACTAAATATAGACTCTATAATGCCTACAACTATTTCCTAAATAATGACCACAGTTCTTAATCTGTTTAGCAAAACTGATGAAGATTTGCTATGCTAAATTTAAAACTGTACATTTTTACAAGTTCTAGGTAAGACAACGAAGTTAAAAATGTAATTTAAATTTGTCAATGTACTTACTGAGCCACACAGTGATTGTTTTTTCTTTCAATATTTTCAATTCACCAAAACAGATTTGCTTAAATAATCTCAATCAGAGCAACACAACAATCACTTGGAGACTTACTGACATATCACCAGCATTTTAAAACTTTGAAATCTTTTTTTTTTGGCAACAGAACATCAAAAAACAATAATGTTTATCGAAGTGCTTAAACTCAGGATATTCATTTACCAAAGATTCTTAAATGATGAGTAATGACCTGCTATGAATGTTGCTTCTATATTTCAATGCCAATCCAATTGCCTTGGCACTGATGTGTTGTCATGTAAATGTTTAGAGGACATAAAACAGCCCTTTGCATTGTTTGTCATGTTGCATTAAAGACTTGTGACCGACACAGTTTTCTAACAGGGTGAGCTCTACCAGTCGACCATTAGCCGTCAGACCACACTCTGCAAATCGCAGCCATGATCAAAGCTGCGACTGTGTGAATAGCTTGGCACCACTTTAAAAGGAATATGAAATAATGTCCCAATCCAGCAGTTCAGGAAAAACCAGAGAAGAAAAAGGGGAACGCATATGAGAAAAGCTGGTCACTCTATTGCCTTCAGTGTCACTTAACATGAAAGTAATGCCAGTTCTATGGAGATCCAAGCTGTTCCCCAGTGCTTGAAATGCTATTGTGTGTCAGACAAAAGGCATGGTTTCATAGCAGCCCCGTGTTTGCATGCATGACCAACACTTTCAAATACGGCCTTCAGATCTAAATCTCAGATTGCACTCAACACAGAAGACAGCGGGTAGCTCTGTTAGTGGTGAGAAATTACCGAGAATGTTCAAAACTGGAAGCTTTCACATCTCTTAACAGGAGCTTTGATTATAAGCTCTATGTCAAAAAACCATTGTGAAGACGGTGCTGCAGCACTAAAGCATGTTTGTTGAAGCACAGTGATATGAATTGGTCTTTTGTTGGTCTTTGGAGATAAAGCTTTAAGGCATCTTACATTTAAGTGATAGAAAGAAAAACATTTTTCGCAGTAGGAGGTTAATGGTTTAAAACAAAGATATTCTAAAATAACCCTAACAAACAAATGTACAAAAATATGGACAGAAATTTTCTTTCTTTACAATGCTTTATAAAAGTGTCCATACAATTTAAAAGCTGCAAATCTCAGAATGGAGCACAAGAATTCTGCAAGGTTTTCCAGTGTTATTTTGTGTTTTTTGCCTATATTTATTATTGTGCATTAATATCAACCTGCTGCCAATGGGACTACAAATGGAAATTAGCCATCAATAGCTATAATTTACATTTTACATTTAAAATGTTCATTAAAACTTATTATCCAATTTTCAAAAATAACTTAAACTTAAATATGTTACAAATAAAAGTTGTTTTAGACAACAGGAAAGAACCATCAGCACCACAAAGACCAAGCAACATGGGTTAAAAAATAATATCCCAAGCTTTGAACTAGAGATGCACCGATCCAATATTAATATCTGTATCGGTCCCAATACTGAAAAACATTCTAGATCGGTTATCATTGACAATGTGCCCGATTTATAAAGGCAGATCTATTCATTTCCTACTTTGAACATATCACAGATCTATATTCAATTCACTATACAAAAATGGAAAGAGTGTAGCACAACTGCAAGCCGCACCAACACATGGTCATCCACATAAACTGTCTAAAGGGGCATGGTTACTCTGGAGGTTCTGCAGGAGTCCACAGCTCAAACGGATAATCTCTCGGCAGGCCAGTTGTTAGCTGGTTGTCCAGTAAAATAATCTGGCCTCTATGGAAGAGTGTGAAAAAGAAAGCCATTGTTTCAAACACAGAAAACATGCGGAAGGTGGTCCAGTAAAACACAATCAATATCCAAACATAAATCCAACTGATAATCAGTGACAAGAATGGAAAATAAATGTTCACAGAAGGATGTGTTGCTTACAAAGTTTTCTATTCAACTTTTTTTTTTCTAAATCAAGCATAATCCTAATATGACATATGTTTGCTTAAAGAACTTGAGAAGTAACTAAAGTAGAATAAAATAAGTGCAACTTTCTTCTTCTGAATTGTCAGTGTTGGCCTCAAACCTAAATTGTTATTTCAGTCTGACTTTAAAACCTTCTTTAGCATGCTTTCTTGATGTTAAAAGGGAAAGATATATATTTCCCTCACTTTTCATGCTAAGAGAGAGCCCTAGCCAGCCTAAGCTCTCTGTCAGTGCTCAAAGTTATTATCAGAGGGAATAAAGAAACCATTTTTCTGCAGCGGGAGAGAAATTCTCACAGTGATATATCACCGCCTTGGATTCGGGGGAAGATAGACTGTCAGTAAAATATGTGATGATGCGTTAAACTTTAAGGACCTCCTGGGAGACGCCGAAGACAAAGTGAATAACAAATGTATGTGTTATTATTTGCAGCTATGATGACCTCAACTGAAAACTGTACCTCTGAGGTAGAGCAAATAAGAAGGTCGGGTATGATTTACAAATGTTTTGTTAAATCATTGGCTGTACTAAATAATACGTCAGCAGCTCTCTGTGTAGCACAGATGTATTAAACTTGAGAAATATAGCAATGCAATGACTGAATATCTATCTGTCATATGCTAGAATCATTAAGCTTTTTCCCTCTAGCAGCCTTTAGATTTGCTAGAGCTGCCTGCAGAACATAAAAAAGAAAAATATGATTTTAACTTAAATTATGAAAAGGACAAACTGTTTTCAAAATTATACAGACTGATGCAATCTCCAGGGGTCAACGGGCGAGAGGTGGGGCACACCCTGGACAGGTTGCCAGTCCATTGGAGGGGACATTTTAACTAATAATATGGGAAGAATGTCTTGTTCCATTATTTCACTTATAACTAGTACTTTTAAATCAATATTATGGAATCATTGACTTAAACACAAGCTCCTATTTCTTTCTAAAAAGTCTCTTGTAAGTTAGTTTTGACTTAGTTCTAGTGTGCAAAGATATTTGCACAAGAAACTAGACCAAAAATACTTGTGTACTTTGTGTTTTTGCAGTATAACAAGTGTTACACTGGCATGGGCATCACTTGTTTCCAAGTGAGTGTGGAAGCAACTTTTCTGTGAAGGTATTATCTAAATAATGATTTACAATAAAATTGTAAAATAAAAGCAATGCTAAGATGCCATCTTTGCTTCAAATGTCTAACAGTGAGAGATTATTTCGCCTCCTATAAACCCCATGACTGTGTATAAGATAAACGTTGGTCGTTGTCTGATCAATTTGGTCCATTTCCAACTATGTTGAGCAACCATTCAGCCATTTCCTGACTTAATTTGAAGCCATATTCTCTTGTCTTTGCCATTTTGAGTAATGACTAAGAAAAACTGGTTTGTGATCCTCTTCAACAAAAAGGACTAAGTAACTAGTAACCAGTGATTTTGTCAAAGAAAAGTTCTAGCGTTTATTTTTGCTCCTCTGAGTAAATGTACTTCAGTTGAAAGCTGGACGTTTTTCAAATTACCCTGCTGTAATAAGAGATAATTTTTTGAGCTCCAGTTTCAATAAAAATTTTGAAATTAATCAGTGATGAAATACGTAGCACTGCCCTCCTCTGTTTCAGCTGGATTTATAAACAAGCACTTATTCCTAAACACATTAGCCATAACTGATTAAAGATGAAATAATTTGTTGTTGGAATATATATGGCAGTAAACATTTCATAACAGCACTTAAAATAAGCACATTAATGATAACTGCAGTAAACTGTTAAATTGCTTGTCAGGGAGGCAGAGATCCTCTCAGTGACTCATGTTTAGCTTGGCGCCAAACACCAGAACAGAGGTTTATTTCTTCCAGGGTGCCTACTGCCAAAAACTCCTGGTGCTGTGCCACATTCGGACACTTCCTCCGAAGACATGCGGCAGAGGATGCAGCGGGTGGGGCTGTCTGACATACAAAGAACAAGTCCTTCTCCAGCTGCTGGATTCCCATGTGAAAGTGCCGAGAACACGTGGAGGGGTTAGTCAGAGCTTGCCATGGATGAGCTGTGTGTAGGTTGGCCCAGTGGGCGTCAAGTGCTACTTTACTCACAGCGGGATCCGTAGCACCATTGTCTTAGTGACTGTAAATACACATATCATCAGCTGGAGCCACTGTCCTATAATACTCAAATTTTCAGTGGAAGGCTGGTTGATTGGTTTGTTGATCTAAAGATGTTAGTGGTACCAAATAATTTACCATTGTTGCTATGCCAAATTTCAAAGATTATATTATTAAAGAAACAAAATAAAGGCACCTGTCCATGACAGGAATCTGTCCTACTAACCACAGTAGTTTTCTGAGGCCTTTATTAATTATCCAAACAGGCCTCCACAACATTTAACACAGTAAAAGCAATTTGCCAGGTCAGATATTTACCACTGAAAAAGACTTTGTTAGGTAAAAATGTGGGGATGGAGGGTTGTGAATACAGAGTGCTAAACTCTGTCAAAATGTTACATTGATTGATTTTTGTTCTATGTTCTAAACCAATGAAAGTAATTTCAGTTTAAAATACTTTAAAGCTAAAACCTTTGATAACTTTTACAAACAGGCGTTGAAAAAAATAGCATTTGTTTCCAGCCATCGGTGGCTGAAGGACTGAATCCTTAAAGTAATTTTGCAAGGTTTTAAGCAATTTATGTTCAGCAGCACAAGAAAAAAATAATCACAACCTTCATGGATTCTTAACACTTTTTTGTGAAACAAGTGCTGCTGCTTTGAGGTGATTATAACACAGTTTCACAGCGCAAACTCTGTGACATGAGCTATGGCTTTGGTTAGAGCTCTCTCCTCTTTTCTCACCTCAAAAGAAAGAGAACACCAACGTTCCAAGTCACAAAAGTCCTTTCTGTGGGATTTGTGGTGCCACAAAACAGGCTATAAAATGTACCTGCTATGCAGAAACCTTTACTGCTGAAAATTAAGGCTTGTTATTCCACAATTTGAGCCTCTCCCTACAATGCTGTAGTGGGAAGAGTGACCGCTCATCTTCCGCCAACATTAGGACCCATACTGGACCCTGATCTGGAACCAATATGGCCCCAGAAAACAACCCCACCCAGGATGGCAAAAAGTAAGTTCCAGGAAAATAAATTTCTGGTATCTTAACAGGAAAGCAATTTGAGAATGCCGCAGTATGTCTTATCAAATAACACGTCCTGTAACACACGTGAGACATATCAAAAGAAAGCAAAACCTGTAAAAATTAGTCAATAAAATTAAACTTTTCTATAGTTTGGATTTTTGGTCATGTTGGATCTTATTTCTGGAAATCCTACTACTAATAAGTGTGTGACAACAATATTAAGAATGCCAGTAGCTCTGCTTCTGAGGTCAGCATATACAACAGACTTCAGTTGCCCTTACGGGTGCTGGACATCACTTTTCAAAAATCAAATTAAGCTGCTTTGTCAGACCTCCCCTGATGATCTGCCAAAATGTTTGTTTCACATCACCTGGGAAATTGTTGGCAACACAATTTAATTACAACCTACAAAAAGTGTAGAAGTGTAAACATCACTCTCTTTCATCCCTTTATGTAAGTGGACATGAAGACAATGTGTTAGGTGGAAACAAATGTGCCCTGACAGCCACATCAAAGGGTGCAGTGAGGGGCTTACTGCTACTTAAGGCTAGGAATGCTGTTGCTAAGCATCGGCTCAGAACCTATCAGCCCTTTAAGGAGTATACCAGTTTTGGGGGGAGGGGAAGATGAGGGTTAAACATTTATGTATAAACCCTATGACCAAACTTAGCATTCAAAGCAAAGTTAATATATTCCTCCATAACTGGTTGTATCAAGGAAAATGAAACAAGGCATCTGGAAATTGTAACATTGGATGAACACTACTTGTGGAGGTGCAAAACTCTCATCTTGATTTTTTTTTTGTTTTGTTTTGCTGACTTCTTTAGATTCTTCCTCGATATCAAACAAGGAAGGAACACATTTAAAGTTTTGCCTTAAAACTCATTCACAGAATTACATCTAGCTGATTTTTATAATGCTGTTAATGTCAGTCAGAAAAAAGGATGTCTTTTTATGCAATGTATGCAAATATTGTAAACTGTATGATCCACAAATTATCCTTAAAAATGCAAAATGCATAGAAGAAAAAGACATATTGGTACATAAATGTAAGAGGATTGTGTATCACAGCTGATACACAGACCTTTTAAAATGGACTGATGTTTTATTTTGTTAACAGCATCCAAAAAACATTTAGTAATTAAACAGAATAATTTTCAGACAATAATTTATTCAATTAGTCTCTAAATGTCTGATCTAGATGAAACCAGGGACAGATTTTATTCAGAAGTTTTCAGTTTTATCATATTTATGAAAAAAGAGAGAAGCTATCTGTTGTGTGATTTCTTCTTGCGTTTTTATGGTGTTCATGCTTGCTGATGAATAGACACATGCACCACTACATAAAAGCTATGAGTCAGTGCTAGTTGCCACCTTCCTGTGAATAAATTCAGCTCCCTCCTCTTGCCCGGATGAGGTGCTAAATCACTGGCAGGGTTTGGAAACAGCGGGGTGTCATTGGACGGCCAGGGCAGGCAGGCTCTTATAATTCTGTCCATCAACTTAATTCATTATTTCAGCAGCTGCAGATTTCTGCTCTGAATTAGGGAAACTGACAGGTTTGAGCACAGTTCAAAGGAGAGAGCTTTCAAGTCAGACTTTGGCAAATGATCTGGAGGAGCACGTCGAATGTGCCCTGTCATTCACCACCCTGACAAGCAGTACATTTTCATGTCGGGGCAAGAAAATGAGCCAGAGCACGACTGAAGGCTCACTTCTGGGAAATAGAAGTGCTAGGTGACCTCTCACTAACTTGTAATCCGCACAGTATTAGTCATAACAAGAGAGGATAAATCCTCTGTGAGAGCTGAGCCATCTAAGCATGGCATGGGGCTGCCTGACCAACAAATCCTCTATTTTTCCCCCTCTTATTGTTGAGATGAAAGAGAAATGGTGCTGCAGATTACTGAGAACAATCAGCCATTATTAGCAATAAAAAAGGAGAAAAATACAGAATCTGCTTTGTGAGAGGCCACTCATTACCAATTACATGCAATTTATGACAGCCGGGAATAATTACCCAACATCAATTTGAGACAGACCCTATAAGAGCTACAATCCTGCAGCTTCTCAATGTACATTTATGTTTGTCATATGTACGTTGCTTTGCAGCTACAAATTTCAAAAGTATTTTATTGGGATTTTATATGACAGAAAAACTCAAAGTAGTGCATAATTGTAAAGTAGAAGGGTTTTCAAACTTGCTACAAATCCAGATCCAATGAAATCAACAACAAAAAAGTGTCTTTCTTACTCTGCTTGTTTTATCAGCTGTCATGATGGAAATGCATTCTATGATTCTGCCACTACCATGTTTTACCTTCGAGATGGAGTGTTTGGACTGTTCAGTTTTACCTTTTCACCATGCATATTGTTGTGTCGATAGATCGAAAGGTTTATTTTGTTGTCATATGACCAAGGCATTTCTTTCACATGGTATCAACTACTTTAAACTACCACTTGTACTAAATGGCACTTTTAGTTCTACAATCTTGCACTAATACTCATTCACAATTGCTATTGTGAAACAAGCAGTGTTGTATAGTAACGAAGTAAAAATACTTCACTACTTTACTTAAGTATATTTTGGAGTACTTCATACTTTCCTGGAGTATGAAAATTTTTGATGACTTTCACTTTTACTTCACTATATTTCCGAACTTAATTGCGTACTTTTACTCCGATACATTTTCAATGTGTGGTTTAGTTACTCGTTACAAAAAAGCGAGAGAGAGAAACGCAAGTGTTTTGACCCCACCTACTGATTAGCAAGTAGCAAGCAGGCTACCGAACAAAGTCCGTAGCCTGCTTGCCTGGGCTTGTTCATCACCACCAATAGGATACTTCTTCTTCTTCTTCTTTTCTATTATGGCGGATCACAAGCAACTTTAAGGTGCATACCGCCACCTACTGTACATGAGTGTGTAGAAGCATTACTTCATATCTATTAAATTCTACTTTTTAATTTTGTATTCTTAAGATAAATAAACAATGCTTTCCTTAATTTGTGAATATCTGTTATGTTTCCTTCATTTCCTAATATACCTTTAAGATTCCATTCATGCCCCATATTTCTAACTATTCTCTTTAATTCTTCCCTTTCGAGTTCATTTGACTTACAGTTCATCAATATGTGTTCTACATTTTCTTTCTCTCCACATCTCTCACATTTATCATTATTTTTCCTCCCTATTTTATAAAGCATGTCATTTAAGTAGGTATGACCTACTCTTAATCTACTAATTATTATTTCTTCTCTTCTGTTTCGTTCATTAATGCTTCGAATTCAAACTGACTTTTGTACTTCATATAATCTTCTTCCTTTCTTATCTTCATTCCACATTTTTTGCCATTTCTTGATTTCTTTACTTTTAATTAGGATACACCTGTTTCGCTTCTCCCATTAAACACAAAGCAAGTCTCGCAATCAGTAGCAGTCACATGGAAATTCTATCTTACAAAAACTCCCCGTCCAACTTGAAGAAACACATCGAGGTAACTTCTTATGAAATGGTTATAATCCTCCTGTTTCAGTAACTATAGCTTGGTCACTAGGCACTACTGTATTGTGAAACGTTGACCATAAATGAACTTTGTTTGGCATTGTTTCAGTTCCACACGTGGTGTATTTAGCTGAGGCCTAATGTTGACTGTAGCAGGCTACCTAGACTCCTCTGTTCAAGGGGGGACAGAAGCCATAGCAATAGCAATTTAGACTAAATTTAACGAATATAGGAAAGGCATGCAAGTTCAAAACCAGGTTTACAGATGCCAATAAGCTGCATTTCCCTCCCAATTCTTTTTTTCTTTTGCATAATGACCAGTTGTGTGCACCACCTACTGACTGTAGCATTGACCGATTCACTGATTTGTGAAGTAGAGTAATCGTAACAGCTCTTTTTCTTCATGTTGGCCGCATTTTCTGTACTATTTATTTTTCTCATTTTCAGCACTGACCTTACTTGAAGGGAAAACTTAAGGCTTACAAAAACTTTGTATTTTCTGTCCTGGAGGGTATACTAAGAAGCTGGTTCAGTTGTAAAGCAGGTTAAGTTAACCTTGTGCTATAGGTAAAGCACCTAATTTTCTTAACTAAATGATGCCTGCAGGTATATCTATTAGCAGGTTTAATTTTGCCTGCACTTGGTTGGGTACATTATTTTAAGTGTATTTGACAAGTTTACCAAAATATAAAAAATGTCATTCAAACTGCATTTGCTTTGTTTTACTTTTTACTTGTACTTTTCATTACATTACTTGAGTACATCCATTTTTACAGTAATTTCCATACTTAAGTACAAGAAGTTTCAAATACTTTAAGACTTTTACTCAAGTAACATTTCAGTCAGTGACTTCGACTTTTACCAAAGTCATATTTTGGAGAGGTACTTGTACTTTTACTTGACTCTGAGATTTCAGTACTTTATACAACACTGGAAACAAGATATGTCACAAATGTCAAAGAGAAGCAAAATTCAAGTAAAAAATTGTCTTACAATGTCTCTAAAAAGAATCCATCGGGTTTTTTCCCCATTGTCCTTCTTTTCCGCTTCTTTTTGAGCCAAACAGAGGCTCTGACAGAATCCAAAGGGTATCAGAAAGGAACAACACCAATCTGTCAGTGTCCTGCCTTTAACCAGGCATGTAAAGAAGTTAAAAGTTTGTGGCTATACAACAATCAGACTGTACTTAAGAAGTGGCAGTCCATCCATGGGTTGTTGAAACATCTCAACAATATCACTCTTCAATGTGCAACAGCCTGTGCTAAGGAGAGCAAAAAGGTCTAAGGCTTCCAAAAATGTGAGGTTAGCAGTGACAAACTACTACTGGGGTATGGCAAACCACAGTAGTAGTCTGTATTATATGATGTATATCTGACATCGTATAATATGTCAGATATAATGTATCCCCAATAATATATTTGTTGCTACTCTTGAGATTAAATGGTGTAAGACGAGGCAACTACCACTAGTCGCCACATACAGATGAGGTATTAAATTACGCACCACCTAGTGGTGTCTTGCCAGAAGTAGCAAAAGTGTAAACATATTATGATTGTTAACACCACAACATGAGGATTTCTGTACGTTAGTCTGACTACTAGGCACCGTTTAGTTAAAGCCAGAGGGAAACTTATTAAAATGATTGTTCAATTTTGATCCGGTTATATGTAGCCTGCCTTGTCAGAAACTTTTCATAGCAAGATAGATTTTTCTGTCTGTTTTTGAGATGGAGGATTTAGTTTTGTTTCATCAAACATTTCTCAATCTGTAACCTTAAAATCCTAACTTTAATGGAATATGAATCCCCAATAAATTACACAGAAGTTTGTGATTGTTTCACCGCAGTCTTAAATCTTTTGCAGAATCTAAAATAGCTTTCTTCCAGATCTGCTGGGTCTTTATCTTCATCCATATTTCCATCAACTCTGACAAACATTATTGTCCATGCTGAAGAAAAGCATCTCTGCAGCATAATGCTGCAATCACTATGTTTCACAGTTGGCCAGGTTTGTTCAGGGTGAGAGAAAAAAAACACAAGATAATACCAATCCTTGAGTAACTTTTACTGTAAAGAAAAACAAAAAGAAGACAGAGTAAAAAAAAATTCAAGGAGAGATAGAAATTTAGATAGAGAAACTGTGAGGAATGAGAAAAATATTATCATCAGTTTCAAAAAATGCAAGTAACAAGCTACGCTAAAATACTTTCCGATAAATGAAAACCAAACTCTAAGAATTTTTTATTCTAGTTAAATCAAACCTCAATACTCCAGAAAAAAAACTAACAAAAAAAACAGAACTATTCCTATTTTTAGCCCTTATGTGATATTTGCAGATGGACATACTACACTCACTCTGACTCACTCAATCTTTTTCCTTTACTACAACCAGCTTTCATTCCGAGCCTTTTGATCAGTTGCTTTCCTTTGTGCGACACACCTCATCACCTTTATTTTCTGCCATAATTGCATGGGAAAGATCTCCCCTTTGATACCGTCTGCATGCCAAATCACTATCAGGGAAAGAGTGTCGAAAAGTGCCATGTGTGCTGTCTGCCGGGAGAGAAAAAAAAGGATTCATACACCTGTGGAAGACAAACAGGCTTTTCAGAGATATGACATATCTATCATCCCAGTGCAGGATATGAACTGTTCTGTCATCTTAATGGTGCATAGAGGAACTTTAGGTGCTGATAGACATGTGTTACACATGGTGAACTGTCTGGCAGCTGGCATTCCCAGATCTCCACCTCCTACCTCTACAGCTTTAAGCCCTCCAAGGCCCTCCTGTCTCATCTCCTGGCCGTAATATGCAGACAGTCCTCTTCTAAAGGCCCATTGCTGAGCTACTGAGTGCAGCTGAATGGGATGTTCTGCTCCCCCCCTGGGCTTGCTTTCTCTTCTTGTTTACCACTGCTGTGATGTCAACACTTATCCTCCATAACAGCCAAGTGGATTGTGAAGATGTCTATTCTCTCCCTTAAAGAAATTATTTTTCTCAGAAAATGAGCTTAAACATATAGAAGAAATACAAAACAAAGTTGAATGAGCATTACATAGCTTTACAAGATGAAAAATGTTTATTTAAAAACCCTGCAAAAGTCGAAGTGCATGTTTTGGAAAGAAATGCAAGCATAACAAGTGAAACTCAAAATTTTTAGGTTTATGCAATCAGTGAAAGCATCACAGCAAAATTGTATAACGAAAGGCATTACTGCGAGAAAAAGGGTTAAAACTAAGTATTTTTAGCACCAGTAAAATGCTAAAAATGAAGCCAGCTTATCTTTACTTGGACTGCCTTCAGTGGTACTCAGAAGAAATATTGATGTCGGCAAATACAATAAATATACTATAATGAGTTGCTTAAGGCAGCACACTAATCTTTGGTTCAAACAGAAAGTACTGAAAAAGAAGCACACCAGAGAATATTTTGAGAACTTCACACATTTATATGCAGATGACAGTGAACTATAAACAGTTGCTGTCTTGTATGCTGCATTCTATTTACTCTTCAGTTCTAACCTTTTCAAACACTAACGGACGTTACGCTTGAGACCAATAAAGACATTAAACAAGAAACACTGCTTTAGAAAAACATATAGTGGGCGGACCTTCACAGTTAGCAAAAATAACCATGCTAGTCATGCTAGTCGCTTAAATTAGCATGACTAGCATGCTGAAAACAACTTGAAATATCAAGTCGAAAAAACTTTTGTGTTTAAAAATAATAAAGCTGTTTTACAGTAACACGGTGTTGTTGCTTCTGCTCATGAGAGAAATAGTACAAGGCATTAAAGCTAGAAAGAAATCAAAATAAGCTAAAAAAAACTAAACTTGATTTGCACAAATTAAACGAGTGCTATAAATCCCCTTCTTCCTGTTTTTCTAGCTGTTTGTTTGATTTGGTTGGGTAAAAAGAAAGACCTGCATTAGTCCGTCATGTTTGCTGTTTATTTATTGGGGGGGGGATGAAATAGAACAATTTGAAATATTCTGAAGCAGCTCTGAGACGATTGCAAATAACAGAATGAATGCATGCCATCTACCCACACAGAGAGGCAGTGAGATAAGCAGGACGGATTCGACTGAGAGAATCTGTTATCAGGAATGGCGCTATGCTCTGACATCAGGATAAGCATATCTATCAGCATGCTGCCAAACATCCTCAAGTGAGCTTGGCGGAGAACAAAGCCTGCATCGTCTCTCACAGCTAAGGTTACAGCCGGATGATGATGTACTTGTCACTGCGGTGTAAATGATCCACTGCCCCAGCCAGTTCCAAGTGAACAAAAAGAACCCACACTAAGACATGGATATCATCTGAACTGTTTTAGATATCTGCTTATTAGTCCCTTGATAGATACAGCTGACTTGTTTCTTACAGCTCTGAACCAGGAAGCTGTGAAAGCCTGTCTCAGATAAAATGCAAAACAAAAAGAGTTAAAGTAAAACAAGGAAACTGGTTAATGCGGTCCATCAACACCTCAGCAGACACGCCTGTCTACGTGAGGTCTCCCCACAGTCCAGTCTGTTCAGAATTATTGTTCTCTTATTACAACATCAGAGTAATGTCTTTGTTATTGAAACTCACCAAAAAACAGACAAGAGTTCAGTTGCATGAAGCAAAGTATATTTTCAAACCTTTGGAATCGTTATGAGAAGACAGCCACAGTTAAGTTGCAAACAGTAACTTGCAAAAGTTTTCACACCCCTTGAGCTTATGTTGTGACATTACAATTACATATGTAGTAGTATTTACTCAACACAAAATTCAGCCACATTGGTGGGTTTACAATTACAAACAATGTGTTTAACGGCATGCCACAGAATTTCATTGGGATTTAAGTCCAGACACAAACTTATAATATCTTACAGAACTCCATTTGATTTAAAATGGAATCTGCTAAAAGCTACCAAAGGCTTCAGACTGGGGCAGAGATTCATCTTCCACTAGGTTACCAACCCTAAACTTACAGCTAGAGATACAATAGAGCATTTTGGATCAAATCATATTCATATGTTTGAATGGTCCAGTCAAAGTTTATGGATATTTCCATCCAATCTGACTGACTCAGCTATTTAGCAACTTTTTTCCTCTTCTCCTTCCACTTCCAGTTTGGTTTTAACATGAAAAACAATGAAAAGAGTTGGAGGTTAAACATTCTAATGACATGGATTCTCTGCTTCTTACACCTATTGTACCAGTAACACCATGAGCTAGCTAGCTATTAGTGACACACTCTGCGTATCTCATTACTGAGAGGCCTAAAAAAAAAAAGAACAGAAGCAAAACAAAAGCAGGACGGAGCAGCGTTTTGGCAGATGCTGCAAGTAAGAGCATATCCCACGTTTTGTTCAAGGCCGTGAGAAAAAAACAAAGCAAAAAAGAGCTGGCAGAACAATTTCAAAACCGACAAAGTGTTGGTGGATGAGTCAGTGAATGAATCACTCACAGTATCACAGACCAAAGCGCAGCGTTTGAAGAGAAATCCAGCCCTCGAAGGGAAGTACAGCACTGGCAGTGATGAATTGCGCCCCTCTCCGGTGCCTTCCACATGGTTCGCCTCAATATCCTGTTCATTATGATGTACTAAGTCCCATCAATGGTATTTTTGTGGTTTATTTTTGGACAGTAACGGCCAGTTAGTTGAACCAAATCACGAAATGACCCGGGGCCAAGAAAAGACATTGTGTATACAAATTCTGGGTTCTGATCTGAAGGATAAAAGCTGGTCCTGTATGAAGCAAATCTGTGTTTTATGTCTTTGTCCTGCTGCCAGCTAAAGCCAGAAACACTACTACAACAATTACAAAAGATCTCTGAGGTCACCACACACAGACAGCGAAGGTGCGAGTAGACAGAAAGGGTGTGGAGTGCTCAGAGCCAGACGAGGCAACTTGTCTTGCTCGCAAAGAGAAACATCCATCGGTGTGATCGCTCCACTCCACATGCCGGAGTCTAAACAAGCCGCTGTTTTTATTTCCATAAAGCCACGTTCTGTCTTTTGTTCTGACGCAGATAAGATGTATAAATTATGAGCAGCTGACAAAGTATACCGGGGCGCCTCGGGCAGCTCATCAGTCATGCTCAGCCTGTCAGCAGGTAACTGATGGGGGCCCTACAGGCACAAAGCCTCCTTTTTAAGCAAAGGAGGAGAAGGGGAGGGAGATGGAGGAATTAAAACAGTTGTTGGAGTCCTGAGCACAACAGCTGACTCATATTTAACAGTCTCTTTAAAGGAGTAAGGCAGACGCCAAGAGCTTTGGGCTTCACAGTGCGTTTTTGTGGCTCTCTCCTCAGGAGCGTATGTCTATCTGTTGTGCTTCGTCGGTGTTACACAATGGTAGTCAAACTGGATGGAGGCACAAAAAGTCATTCTGAGAGACCACCCAGGAGGGTCTGTGCTGGGGAGACCACATGGTTGCAAAAGTCTTCTATTTAAACAAAACACGCAGTGCTGGTCAGGAGTTTATTTAACCCCAGGTATTTAATAAAGTAGTAAAATGTCCATATGAAAAATGTCTGTCCTCTTGCAAACAGCATATTCCCCTGACTTACTTACATATGGATATAAGATCATTTATCATAATATTTGTTTTCTTAATGCAATACTAACTTTAAGTTCACTTCTTCTTAGTACAGACATATAGACCGATATTTAATCATTCCATCTCCACACACATATTTCACTGGTGGAAAAACAGGATGATGTTCCTACCTCACCTGAAAGCCTCACCTGGCTTCCTCCAAACAAAGGAGGCCAATGTTTTGTCATTATTGCCAAAAAGCTAAATCTAGTCTAAAACCTTTCTGCAGAAGGCATTTTTATTTTATGTGGACAGCTGCAAATCTTGGTAAGAGTTGAAGGTTTTGGTTCTGGAGCAAAAGCAAAAACCTTCAACAGCCTCTCAGTCCAAGTGGATGTAAAACTCTGATCAGTAACACTGGAGTGCCAGGATGTTCTAGTTTATCATAGGCCAAATACTAAGTGGTTCCTCAATTGTTCTTGAACATACTAATCTGTTATATTTAATCAGACCTAACAGCTTGGGTTTGACTAATAAAACTTGGACACTGTTAAGTTTTCTAAGAGGATAATGCCCGAGGCAACTAAAAACGGTCTGGAATAGAAAAGTCTGCCTAACACCAAAAGAGATCTATACATGTCACAAACAAGACTACAAAAAACTACCTATTACCCATTTATTTGACTGTGTGTATTTTAGGGAATCATAATGAGACTGTGTTGCAGTAAGGAAAGAAAGGTAAGAATGAATGACTCCATCTGCAGCCCTGTGGGCTTTGTTTTTGGAATTACTGCAACTATTCAAATTAAATTTAACAGCACTGAGAAGGATATGACAACAAAAGGGTGTTTGTTATAGTAATTATAAACAGATGTTTTTTATCTGATCCACTTTAGATAATTTATACATAGGGTCAATACGTACATTTAGGTCTTACGTCTTTACAGGAAACAAAGCTCATTCTGAAGACAAGGGCGGTGAGTTCAGCTGCTTTCATGGTCCCTCATCATATTTCTGCAAACTTATCTCCACAGCTGTCTGTCTGGAAGGACATAAAGCATCACACCTTCATGTGGGTCAGGCAGGTATGTTACAGTATCAAATGATGGGGCGTATAAAAACTCTGAAAAGTGTTCTGATACCAAAAATGAAGGACACCAACTGATGCACAGGAGATGTAAAATGAGACAGCTTATCTTGTGATGGCCTCGAGAAAAAGACATGTCCCTTGGTTCCAAATACTGACAGCTTTGTATAAGAGTCACTCTGTGAAATGTAAAAAATGTCTTGACCTGTAAAATTGCAACAAAATTTGGTTACACTACATTTCTCAGCGTCTACATCAGCAGACTGCCAGAGGAAATTGACCTTATGTATACATATATGTAAAGTAAACTATTGACAGCAGAGAACAAGATTCCATTGTAATGAAATCTTGTTCTCTGCTGTCAATGGTTTACTTTGATCCTGTGTGTTTTTTTGTTTGAAATTAAATTATTGAAGAGGTTTCTTAACCAACGAGAAGCTAAACCTAAACACAGATGTAAAACTTTATTCAAATGAAAGCTTAAAGACAGTCAAATAAATTACTGATTTAGAATTTATCTGGAAAAATTTACTTAGGGGAATCCAAGAGCGCCAAATGTTTTCAATTATAAACCAATAAGTTGCTAGTGCATTAGAAGAGTAGCAGACGTGTGTGGAAGAACACATTATGATCTGATTAAACATCTGGGCCACAATTCCATAAGGTATATTTGGTATAAGCAACACTGACCACCACCAAAAGAACACCAGACCCACAGTAAGACATGGTTTTGGCAGCATCATGCTCTATAATTAGCTTTCCTCAGATGCTACTGATGTTTTTGTACGATTTTATGATCAGTTTGAAATACCAGACAGTTTTGTGTCTGATAAGCTTAAGAGGAAGACAGATTTTCCTGTCCTAGTCAACAAAAGATTAAGTTCATATGGGAAAAATTAAAGCCTAAGAATGGCCAAGGCAGGGTTCTATAAGATCTACCTTATAATGCTTTCTCCACACATATGAATACAGCTTTAAGTCACACTGCTCTGCTATTGAGCACGAGCTTTGCGAAGTGTTTGCATAAAGAAAGAAAGAGTGAAAGCAGGACAGAGCGGAACCTCAAAGGAGACAAAAAGCAAAAGCAAACATGCTTGTGTGAATTTGTACCAAAGCACTCACTCTATTCAGCTCCAGCCCGAAAGAGTTGTCTCAGAAACAACAATAGTGGGTAACATGATCTTTCATTACACATTGTGTAAACAGTGTAAGCTATCAGTGCTGCCAGTCAGGATGATTGATTGCGGCCTGTCACGGGAGAAGAGTGACACGTCAGGAAAAAGAAAAAGTTTTTCTCTCAACAAAGCGAGGCGCATTCAGGCTGCCACAGAAAAGCAGTGATTAATGCGTTCTCTCTGGGTAATCCCACACCCCTGGCTAATGAAGGAGGAATCTATCATCCGTGTTCCAGTGGCAGATGTCACAAGGACAGCAATCCAAGTGCATGGGAACAATTTACTTTCTTTTTTCTAATTGTTCCTGAAATGTGTGACAAGTTTGGAGAAAAACACTTGAGTCGACGGTTCCTGAGGGCAGACACAACAGCCGCCACTTCAATACACAATCCAGCCATTCTCTGCTTTAAAGTATCACTTTGGATGCTGGAAGCACTCAGAGATAAGAACTGCCATTAGGCCACTCTCTATAGCTACTGCATTCTTTCAAATTTTTGCTGTACGCTGCTCTGAGAGGCTGCCAAAGTATAAAGCTGCTCAAATAAACTATATGCTAAGTGCAAAAACTAGACTTGAACTCCTTCATGCTAACAAGGGAAAGAGCAGGGAATTCATAAACAATTCGTCTGTGCTTCATTAAGCTCGCTAGGCCCCATAATCAAGTGCAAAGCAAAGAAATTAGGCAGCAATTAGAGAAAAGAGTTGAAGCTGAGGGATCATGATTCAAGTCCCTGAAGAATATGTCTTATGAAACATCCAGCTGCAGCCTGAGCAAAAACAGCTTTGGATTGATTGTTTACAAACTGTAGTGTTCCAGAGGCTACACTGCTGTAAAAACTCTTACCCTCTTACAGACTTCTTCTGTTTCTACTGTTTCTGTTGTTTTTTTTTACTTTTAAATATTTCATAATAAATTATGTTAGATATTATATAAAGATAAGCTATTTTGTTTCTCTTACAAAGGAAAAAAGCTGTTCAAACCAATCTGTGAAAAAGTTAGGTAAGCCTCAGGAAAATGAATCAAGACTCTGTATAACACACTTAATTGAGACACATTGGCTAAAGGTATTTTTCTTTAAAAATAATTGCTACAGGCACATTTGTATTTGAGTAAATACAAAACAGCATGTTGTATTTAGTAAAGTTATTTTTGTCTGATACTTAGGATAGTTTGATGATGTAAAATGTGTAAGTATGAGGAAAAAAAGCATAACAGAAAAAAGTCTAAAAGGGATCAAATACTTTTTGTGGTATTTTACTTTTGTTTTAAATATTTTATCTACTCCCCATGTTGCTTCATTTTGATTGCTGAAAATAGGGGTAGGCAAAATAAAAAGAGTATATTTTCCATTTAGGAGCATGAACATCTAATTAGTGCAAAAGAGGCATGGCAGCAAAGTCCAAATGTGCCACAGCTGTCTGTCCTCACATCATTTAATTTGATCTGGTTTCATGCCTGTTCATATTACCCTCCTGATAAAAACAGCAACACTCTCAAACATCTGCTCGCCTGGGAAGCCTGTTGATTATCCATTCAGCTGGAGGTCAGATGGCGCTCAGCTCATGCAGCTTCACAACCGAGCTAATAAATCAATTTCTGGAACAATTATGAGTAATTGTGTGCGCTTTAAATTTTAACAGTCAGAGTTTAGGAGGCTCTGCTTGGCGTGAAATATGTGAGCAGGTTGAGTCATGGTCTAATTGTGCTTATTTTGTGGACAGTGACCCAGTTATGACCTCCACGCATACAAGTACAACTCTTGTGGTGTTGCTTTAGATCACAAAATGTGTTGATAGAAAGATTAAAGGCTCAGGCTGGAGTGTAAATCTTACACTTGACACATCAAATGAAGAGGAAGCCATCCATCAGGTGTAATTTTAACTTGCTAAAGATTACACAGCTCTGTAAAAGTATTTATACCACTTAAACTTTTTAAAAATGGTCACATTACAAGCAAAAAATCTTTAGCGTAGTACACTGGGGCTTCATGAGAAAGACCAACACAAAGTAGCCTGTAATTATGAGGTTGAGGAAAAATATACATGGTCTGCTAACTTCCTACAAATTAAAGTTGTGTTAGAAAACGTGAGAACAAACAGCATCATCCAAAAAATGGAAAACTGTTGCGTGAATTTACATTGAGCCCCTGTTGAATCAATACTTTTTGCTACGGTTACAGCTGCAGGTATTCTAGGCTGTCTTCCCACATCTAGACATTATATTTTTTTGAACATTTCTTTGTGCAGAATAGCTAAAGCTTTGTTAGACTCGACGGAGAATATCTGAAGTCTTGCCACATATTTGAACAAGTTTGCCCTGTTTTCAGCTCCATCCGTCTTCCCGTCAACACCAGAAAAATATGTACAGTATCCGTGCAGAAGCATCCCCAAAGCATAGTTTTCCCACCAGCATGTAGTGGTTTTCTTCTACAAACACCATGTAGGCCAACAAAATTAATTGTGGTCTCATCTGAAAACAGCACTTTATTCCACCTTTGCTGTGTCCATGATGTGTATGTTTAACAGGACTTTTTATGGCTTTTTTCAACATTTTCAAATTTCCTCTAACCGCTCTTTCATAAATATCAGATTTTTGGCATGCAGGTCCTACAGAGACTTGTCCTGTCAACAGATTATCTCACGTGAAGTTTGAATCTCTGCAGCTCCTACAGAGATTCTGATCAACACTGTCCTTGCCAAAGATGTCATTTTTTATGATTGACCATGTCTTGTTAGGTTTGCAATTATAAAATATTTGACTCAATTGAACAGAACTGAAGCTGATCAAAATATTTGACTTAAACAATTTTTTATGTCTTTCTTTTATTTTTGTCATTAATGACTCAAGCAGGTTGTGAATGTTTAAACAGATGCAACATAAAAACTAAAACATGTTTGACTAATCTTTCACATGTTTCTGGTTTTAAAAAAAATAAACATTTGTTGAATGGGGAAAAAAATCCCATATGTAACTAAGGTGAGTAAAAAGGAATCAAAATGTCATTTGTAAATTTAACTCATAAGAATCATTAAATGTTTGGTAGTGCTGTAGTTGTTTCAGAGATTTATTTTGACATATGTCAGGAAAAAATAAGTTTAAGTTTATATTGTACTTTTGGAAGAAGAAACCTATTTTCATAATGACGTCAAAGAGAAAAAAAATGAAATCAACCCCAGGGGGATAAAATCTCAATAAAATACACAACACTTTCGGATTTTAATTTGACAAAGCAGGAAAACATTGAGAGGGTGTGAATACTGAGTCAGTGGGTGAACAAAAGCATAAAAGCTCTTTGTAGAACCATGCCAGAGGTTAAAAGGTGATATTGCGGATATGTTTGTTTTGGATTTTTAAAGCAGCATTTTCATCTGTTAAACAGTTATGACAAATCAATAACTTACCAGGCCTGATTTTTAATTCAAACCTACCATTTGTTTTTATTATTTGTGCTGTTAGTACTTATCGAGTTTGGTTACTTTGCAAAATTTAATTTACACAAACGTGAACTATATTTTTCATAAAGCACTTTCTTGGATAGAGTTGTAAAACTGTTTAATTTCTTAGGAGCCCAATAAAAATTTATTCATGCATATTTGCTGCCCTTTATGCATGTCCCTTTCTTTTTAACATCTCTCCTCCGGGGGTTGGTATGTTGGGTTTTTGCTTTGGTGGAATTATGTTAGGAAAAAAAAAATGACAGACAGAAATGTATTTTCCTTACAAAGGTTAAGCTATTAAACCTTTTCAGAATGGCCTGTATGTATTATAAATCAGGCAGATGTAAAATGAAATACAGAGGGTATGATAGTGCAGTTGTCCTTTGGCTGAGGCTGACACCCAGCTGTTATCATAATCAAAACAGCTGGACTCACTGTCCTCATGATCTCATCAAGGCTGAGTCAAGTAAACACTCGTGGAGAGATTAAGCATCAAAGGGCTGCCAAATAAGACTGAGTACCTGGCAGAGGTCCTGAACTGTGGGCTGGTTGTTCGAGCAGGCAGATCAGTGTGAGGTCAGTAGCCAACTTCAAACAGCAGAAAAATGTGCCTGCAGAGCTGCAGGTGGAGCTCGTAAGAATGAATGTTTCAGGCCTTCAAATATGACCATTGAATCACTGCAGTTAAAAGCTCATGCCATTTTTTAACCAGTGCTTCTAAATAGTACAGTTAGGGTTAGCTTTTGTTGCTCGTCACTTTATGGAAAATAATTCCTAACCCTCAACATTTCAGACTGTGTCGCAACCTTAAGTGCTTTTAAGTGATGTGTTCAGTGATATGTTAGTGAGTAATTGTGAATTGTAAGGAAAATGAAACATGGTTTTCAGAATTTAGCATAGATATCTAAAATGTGTGGCAAGTATTTGTATTCAGACCACCCCCTAATTCAAAGTTAGAACGTTTTCCAAATTCTTCTTTGCAAAATAACTCAAGGTCAGTCAGCTACAATAGAGAGGATCCATGAACATAGTCCTCAAACAGCTCAGTCTACTACATGAACATTCTTTTATCTGAATTATTTCATTATAGCTCTGTCTGATTAATTGCCATCCTGCTGAAGGTGAACCTCCACATAATTTAAATTCTTTTTCCACATCTAAAAGGTTTTGTTCCAGGGTCGTCATTTATTTAATTAAATCCATCTTTCCATTTACTCTTACCTGCATCTGTCAAATAAACAATATTCCCACAGTATGATACTGTCATTACCATGTTTCGCTGTGAATATTGTTGGTCCATGGTTATGTAGACTGCTAGGTTTTTGCCACACATAGCATTTTCTACATAGAGTTTTCTTCATGTCACTCTACTTTCAGACCAAATTTGTGGAGTGCACAACTAATAGCTGTCTTAGTGATACATTCTAAACTGTGACTCTCTGCGGCTCTTTCAGAATTAGCATGAGTCTCTTGGTTGCTTCTCTGATTAATGCTCTCCCTGCTTAGCCTGTCAGTTTAAGGGAACGGCTATGTCTTAGTAGGTTTGTAGTTTTATCATTGTTGTTTCTCCTTTCATATGATGGATTAAACACAGCTCTGGGAGATGTTCACAACTTGGAATGATGTTTTATAACCTAAACCTGCTTTAAACTTTTTCACAGCTTTTTTTTTTTTTTTTCACAGCTTTATTTTGAGCTGTAAGGCAGTTGGTTGCAATAGATGCACTGTAACAAATTATGCCCTTCCTTAACAGAGGAGAGCTTTGTGGCAAATTAAAGAAGTATTACTAACTCTACTACACTCCACTTTCTCATTCACTTTCTCTTACTTAAACCTGATCTTTGTGAGCAGTGTGAAAGTACATATAAATCTTTCGTTTGGCTGAATGAGAAAGTGGAGTTAGTTTGGAGGTCATCTTTGTTTGGACTCTTTTGGCTGGTGCTTTTCCAACTCAGTCTCCAGGGAAGCAAGAGCCCTTCTCCCAAAACAGATGAACATGAATCAGTCAAGACAAATTCAAACAATGTCACAAGTAAGACAGGACCCTGTGATTCAGATATGAAATATTGTTTTTATGTAACAGTTTTTCAAAAAGAACTTTCAATGGACAGTTTAATAAAAAGAGGTTGTTTTTACCTCTCCCTGAGGTGTCTTGTTTATCAACTGACCACCTATAGTATAAATATATAATTGTATATCAACCCAGTCATGGAATTTTTAATCATACAAGGCCAGCCTGGGATAAAAATGCACACCCGGAACTTAATTAAGAAATCCTGACCTCCATGAATGTGTTGTGTCGCTTCAATGTGAAACACTTTCAAGTCTAAGAACACTGCACAGACTGGACAGACGCTGTCTACTTTGATGTAGGCTTATGCATATAAAATGAGGTCAGATTCTGGTCATTAAAAAGAACTCCTTTACACAGGACATCACGCTACAAGAGGCAATTTCTTCAAAGGGATTTTACTCAGGAGATTTCAGAGGGATTATGACAGGAAGGCATGTATAAACAAAGCAATGTGAGAAGAAACAGAAAAAAAATGGGTCAGATAATTCCTTCTGTCACAGTTATTACATGTCTCAATTATTCAGCTCAAGGAGAAGTTACAAGGGATCTTTTACTGGAAAGGAGATCAAGACCAGCCGCATAGCCGGTTGATTCTTGGGCCATTTTTCATTTCTGTGCAGGAACTTTGGTATGTTGTTTAATTTTACGACATAGAACTTACTTCTGTTAAATTAACAAATAAATTATCTCAAAGAGGATCAAGAATAGGGGTGTAAAAGTACATGCATCCCTTCCGAAATATCAGTTTGGTTGCCATGTGTACCAATGAAATGCAGCATTGTTTCCTATCTGAACATATGCATAATGATTAAATGCGGAACTACATGTGCAGTGCAATGTTGTGTAGCGCAACTTTAAAAAGTGACACTCAAAAAACTAAATTACTCTCCTTAAACAATGCCAAGCTACATGTAAACGTCACTGGTACTGGAGAATCATCTGCTCAAGTTCAAATCCAGCTAGCATTGAAGCAATCCAAACTGCTATGGTTTTATTCTGCGTACATATCTTGACCACTGTTCTAATATGAAAACAACTCTAAACTGATTTAGACCCTTTTCAATTCTTTAATGTCTGCACAGGGTTCTTTAAACACTCTAAAAATGTATTGACCATTTTCAAGTGGTTTTATTGTTGGATAATCCATCCATCCATCCATTGAAGGAAAAACTCCTATCACTGCTGTCACCATTGCCCCCAGATATATGTAAGCTTGCAAAGCCTAAATGTAGTTCATCCGGGTTATTTCTTTGATGAATTGGGGGTTTATGGGTTTTCATATTTAGACTCTGGAGATTTTTCAGCCTTTGCTACAACATTTGCAACAACAAAGAGTGAGAAAGAAAAAGGCTTTAAATTTGTCTTTCAGCACTAAATTAATATTGCTATTTAATCATTTTCTATAGCCTTATTTGTCCCACAAATATGTCACTGCATGCGTGCATTGTGATTGCTCTTTGAAGATTTACATTAGCTTTGGCAGAACTTCCCATGACCTGCGTCTGCCCAGTCATTGTTAGCCTCTCAAGCCTAACCCTTGAAACAATAGATCACTTCTGGCCTAATGTACAGTAATATGATGGAAAATAAATATTACATCAGAGAATCCCACTATGATGTCATTCAGATAATCCTTTTTCTGAGCAGACATCCAACCACTGACGACTCCAAAGCAAATGTTTCTGTAAGGTCTTGCTGTATGATAAATAATTCAAGGTGTGGGCATTGTTAAAAACAGCACTTAAGAGGGGGGCGGACTGGTTAAAGTAAATATTAGTCATAGTTTAAAAAACTGCTGTATGCATTATAAAAGGCTGTCTGAACTCATACTAAAGCCGAAGCTTGTTAATGGATACAAAGGTCTCAGAAGAGCTAGACTTTAAATTTGTTTTTACATACTTTTGAAACTCTAAAAAGTCAGTTAACAGGACAGACAGATGGAGGCAGAATATTATTTGTATAGTAAAAAAAAATCTAAGGTCATGTTTTAATAGAGAGGAAAGAACCTATTTATCATACTTCCTAAAGGATTAAAACATTAGGTGTTTTGTTAAAATCTTCTTGAGAAAGATTTATTTTTAACAATTCTTTTTACACTCCGAGTAAGTACATAAATACCCTTCTCAGCAATCACAAGTAATTGTCATGAACAGAAGACCAAGCTGACAGCACAAAGTTCCCCTTCATTTGAATAAAAGAGAAACTTGCAAAAAAAAAAAAAAGTTGAATGTTGAACTGAAACTTCAATAACACTCAAGTCAACACATATGGCTTATAACCCATTTCCTCCCACTGAAAATTCACAAATTCTCTCCAAGTTGTGGTCACAGTCAAAAACAAAAAAAGAGCAAGATCTATACATCCCTCCTGAAAGCAGCACACTTCTTTTTGTTGCCTTCCTCACTCAGCTGAGGTTCTGTAAGTTCAAAACATTAAGGTGTTGACAAAATGATGGATGGAGCTTGGTGAAGTGGTTAGCAATTTTAAGGGCCCTGAAAACTTTTTTTCTTTTTCAAAGCACAAACAAATGACTACTCTGTATTTCAATCAGCACTGCAACATTCTTTGTTGGAGGAGTGAGAAAACTGGTACAAGAGCACCACAAATGTAGATTAAAGGAAGACATATTTCTTAAGTGTTCAGCATACAATATATTATTTTTATAAAAATTAGTTTTCCAAAAGTAAATGTGTAAATGTTTACCTATTGTCTAATAAAAAGTTAACTAGAATAGAATAAAGTCAGTACAGTGATTCCAATACAATAGACAATTTTTATAAGAATCACTTATGTCTGGTATTGTCCACTGTTCAGTCTGAGCTAATCGTATTTCGGTGTAATATACCAAGAGGTTTAAATCAAAACATGCCACCACTTAAATTTGATCAACTCATAAGCCACAGCAACAGTTTTTTTTTTTATTTCATTCTATAACTGACCTGTTGGGGGCAGAAACGTGCCAGAGCTGCTTGAACTGCCGATATCATTTACAGCAGAAGAAAAACTGAACACCTATGTGATTATTGATACGACCACTTAGACTATGCTAATGTCTGTTTCATAATGACTGTTCTATGCCGGCCAATAAATAATCATTAGGAAGTACAATGTTCAATGCAAAGTTCATGAAGCTGGAGAGCAACTCACTCGCACATTTTCTCTGCACTAGATTAACAAAAAAAAAAGTGATATTCTGAGCTGAATTATCAACAGTGGATATAAAAACAGAGATTCCATCACATGGCAACACTTAGGACAAACAGCCATGCACACTCACATCTGAGGAAAATTTAGAGACTACTTCACTAAATACTCATGTTTTTGGACTGCGGGAGGAATCCCGAGTACCCAGAGAGTACCCATGCATGTACAAGGTGAAAATGCCGTGCAAATGCATTGCAGAACAACCCCAGGCCGAGATTTGAACCCAGAACCTTCTTGCTGCAAGGCAACAGTGCTGTCAACTGCGTCATTATGTAATCTTTTATTACTGCTCTGATATACAAATTCACTTTAATATATTTTCATTTCGATGGTTGACTCTTTTTGTCAGTCATTTGGTGTTCTTTTAATTTAAGTATAATTTAGTTTAAGACCTCAGCTCAGTTGTTAGTTTGGAGCCACAGCGACCTCCAATGCTGATCTCATACTTTGGGGGTCTGAACTGAAGATGTTAATCCATAATCCAAAGCTTCACTAGGTCAAAAGCATTTTCAGGAAACTCTGGGGAAGCTTGGGATGGTAATGTTTTGAAAACAGCAAAGGCAGTCCAACTATGATACTTCTGAGTGTATGTCGGCAAAAGAAATTATATATTTTTCTTGATACTGATGCACGCCATTACAATGTTGAAATTGAATAAAATGTTCAAAGCTGCAATGTGATTCAAGTTAAACTAAAGGCTTCTTCAGTCTCCACTAGAGGTCTCTATGGCCCATCCCCTTCTTAAGTAAATGCTTCCCCTTACAGACACTTCCACGTTTCCACAGTGCTACATTTCCACAATGTGCACAAAAATTATAACAACAAACAACAAATACTAATCTGATTGTGTTTAAATACATCAGATCAACAGAAATACAATGTCATGTTATATGTTTCTGGATTCCTTCGAATCTTTTAGAACTTGAATTAACTCAGTGGCCTAGAATCCAACATTTCCTGATAACCTCAAACAAACAGTGCTCAAAACGAGTCAATGATTTAGGCCTCACAGAAGAATGAACAACAAGCTTCAGAAGAGGCGGGATGCCTGGCGTGGTGCAGCATTCTTCACACGCTGGCAGCATGAGCGATGCGGGTCACTTAGCGAGTGGCCAGGATTCAAAACAAAGAAAAGGGCCCAAGCAATGGGGTCCACTGGATAAATTTGTCAATGTCTTGTGCCTTAAGGCACCCAGCCTTGCCTGACCCCAACCTCCATTCTCAAGATAAATACCTCTGTCACCATTCACCTTCAGTCCCTGGACACAAATTTAACTTGTCATCCATCATCCTTGTACTGAGGTATAATTTTCCCCCCTTGCAGTAATGAGTTTAAGACCCTTGAAAAGAGCAGGGATGGGACCTCACTGCTGAACATGACAAGGCATTTTGGAAACCAGATTTTTTGTTTCTTTTTTTGTGGCTGCTATTTGTATAAAATTGCTTGATCTTAGCGCTCCCTGCTGCAAAGGTTGTCAACTGGATAAATGATTGACTGTGACATTCACAGCAACTGTGGGTCCATACAAAGTTCAAGCCGCGGAAGGTGTAAAGCTCTGGGTATTTGTTTCTCTCAAATGGCCCCGCCTGACAACCTTGTATGATAATGTGCCCACGGTACATCATCTTAATTGACACTTAAATCTGTCAGTAGCCTTACAAATGCCGACCTTCTTGGGGGAACAAATCCTTTTTAATGTGCATTCGCTGTGAGTGATTGCGTATGGGGGGGATGGTTTTCTCTGGAATGAGAGGATACAGAGTAGATAGAGAGAAAACTGTCAAGATAACCAATGTAGTGCAAACAGAATCATACAAAGTAAAGTGATTGTTCAGAAATTTTGAAGCTAGGTTTTGTTTAAAGGCAATTTATATCCAGCTGGCATTAGATAAACTTCTTGTTGTCTTCTATTAGTATAAAACCAGATTACTTGGACTTAGAGGGTAAAGCTAGTAAGTAGTAAGTAATGGCTAGTCCAATAGAGCGAAGACCAAAGTGGACTTCTACAATTTTAAAACAACACCAACCTCAAAAACATCATAGCTGAATTAGCTGACTATGTTTGTGTTTTTTTTATTACAGGCAAAGGCAGCATTGGATTTTCCAGTAACAGTTATTTTATTACAACTTAAAGGTAAATAAAATAGCATCCACATTAACAGCTATTCTGTTTTTGAGATCGGAGCAAGAACGCAGAAGTATGCTTGTTCTTTGACCTTCTCAGACTAGCCATTAATTTAAGCCTGTGAGACCAGATAATGTGGATTTACATTAAATGCAGATGTAAAAAGTTATCTACTGCATGTAAGATGTTAACTTTTCAAAACCATCTGATAGAACCCCTTGAAAAATCAATATAAAACAAGTTATATTAGTTTTCTTATACAAAAGTCCACACTAGCTAGAGTCTACTCAGGAAGAAAAAAATATTACCTCTGAATCTCTTTTCCCCTGTCTGATTAGGATATTTTTGCCCTGTAATGTTATTAGCAACCCGGTTAAAACGGAGCCGCTGTGCACTGGGGGTTGGCTTATTAATTGTTGTTTTCGTGTCACCAACGCTGTGTGCACTCGGTGATTTAATCAGCTAAATTCCCTGCCATGGGAGCTGCGGCTTGGGCCAGGTTTAACGCTTTAGGTGTAATAATAATATATTGGCAATGAAGCTGTCATTACAATTCATTTCTAAAAATAATTTACATCTTTGTGAAGTGGATAACACTGATTAGCCAAATGGGATGGAGTTATCACCGTACTGCTTCATTGCATAAAAGCTGCCGTTTCATTAATTCAATCACTGCTTGCTCCTTGCAGCCCCTGAATGTCTGCTCATCGTGAAAGATTGCTCTGACTGGCTGACAGTTTAGGGCAAAATAGTAGGCCTATTATCACATGGACATTGTTAAGCTTTAAGTTGTATTTGTGCCTTCTGCTTCCTGAAGGGCTATAATGACCTGGGGGCAGCAGCGTCTATCTCCCTTGCAGGTACGATCTTGTTTAGCTCAATTCCCAACGGACTTGCACCTTTCTCTCTCCTCAGAGGCCTGATCTAGCTTCTTTACCCTCACCTCTGTCACCTCCATGGCCCCTTTCTCTAATCACAACGCTTCTCTCTGCTCGGAGGCTGCATGTTATCAGAGGAGACAAGGCCTCTGGTACTTGCCGCAATTAACCTGGGGCCTTGTTACGAATACAGTCTTTGCAGCGAGTCAGTCTCCATGGGCAAATAGTACAAACAAGACATGGCTACTTTGCACTCATTAATGATAGTAAAAGTGATGACGAGGGTCACAGACAATACATATTTACATCATGGAATAAATCAAGCAGGGCGCTAAATGAAGAAAGGTGACTGCTCTAAGAAAAAGAAAAATTTATCTCAGCACCAAAACAGGTAAGACATCTTCAAGATTTCACAAAATGATCATTCTAAATCCCTTCTCCAATATGTACGGATTGCAAATACGTGCTTCTGCAGCCATCTCTTCTCACAGCCAATCCACTGAATGACACCGACAGCTACAGTGATGCAGAGGGAGGAGGACAGAGATGGATGGATCGATAGACGACCGCATATGCAGACATGCCTATTGATAAACTCCTGCTGACAACGGGCGAACACTTTGGGCTCATTGGTAGAAACGTCAGTCAAGCTGGCCATTACTTTGCATGCACTTCAGGTCGGATGTCCTCAACCCGTGACCGAGGGGTACTCGGGCCAGCCCACAAGGCCCGTAACATGCCAAAACACTTTTTTATCACTTGTCAGATGCCGTTCCACTCGGTGTCAATCCAGGCTTCTCCACTGCTGTTTGTGACAAGGAGGGAGGCTGTCTTGATGTTTGACAGTGATGAACAGATAATGCATTTGACAAAGTGAAATAGGTCTGATAGACTACTAAATGAATTCACATTATCTTTACTGTCGTCCGCTTTAATTGCATTAGTTTAAAACACAGCTTGTGATTTGTGAAACCTTTACTGTATTCATAAAAACAAACAAAATGTTTTTTGACTATCATTTGTCTCGTTTTTGTAAAACCAGAACTGTTTATCATTTAATCTCTTGAGCTGGATGTAGTGTCTCACCACTAGTAAGTTTAAGTTATTGTACTTTAGTCATTTCAATAATTTTATTGACAACAAGTGAAGGAGCCTTAGTTTTCCCAAAAATATTGATAAACTCTCAACCCGTCTTGTTCTTGTGAGCCCAAAATTGAGCAAGCTGTGTCATCACAGGTCTATTACTATTAACCTCACTCCTTTAAATAAACTCCAGGGTAGCTCCTTTCAAAAGTGACATAATTAATAAACTGACTCCATCTGAGTCATTTAAACTCATAATAAATACATAAGTTATTTGAAGGCTTCAGAAAATTGACCATTCCCCCCAAAATATTGCTAAAATCTCATTCTTGTGAACCCATATCTTGTGAGCATCTAAACTTGTGAGATCAATTAATCATTACACCCAACTATTAAAGATTCAAAGCTCAAACAATATAGTTGCTCATTTTTGCCACATGCAGAGTAACATCACTTCATCATGTAGAGTAAACTGCATAGAACAACCTCTTGCGCTCCACTGAGATATGCATTAAGTGTCATATTATTAAACATAAATAATTGAATATTTGTACAGTTAAAATGATGCAATATAAATATCCTGTCTATCCTGTGCTGTTGGCTTAATTCAAACCAATGTAAACTGAAGGCTGTGATCTATTCACTGACAGGTAATGGCTTATCACTGTAAGAGGTCCCAACAAGCTGCAGACCAGAGAAGTCATGTTTGTACCTTAATGAGGCCATTCTTGGCCGAGGAATGGCAGTCAAATCTAAATTCTGCTCAGGGAGCTCAGGGGAAAAATGCCTGATGAATTTGTCAATACAAGAAGAGTGATGGGGCTCATATGTGTGTAATGGACTGGATGTTCCACAGTATTGCCTGTCAAGACAGGGAACTATAATGAATGGCACACTGGAGCATAGCTGTAAATACATAATTCTCACACATTCATTTAAAACGGTGAGGCATTGTTGGTTAAAATTCCAATAAGTTTTTTTTTTTCATATTAATGGAGTAAATTTAGATGCCCTTTAATGTTTGAAATCACATTATTACAAATTTTGTGACAAATATCACACAATGTAAAATCTTTAACAACCTTATTAAATATAGTAGAGCACACAAATATGCATGTTTCAGGCATTTAGTCAGTTTTCTTGGTAATAGAACATTCATAAAGTCACAGGTTTTGTTAGAGAATCATATGAACACTAAAGCTATCATCAACCCACACAACCTCTGGAAAAGAATAGGAAGATGGTACTATTTTTTATTTTTTTTTTTAAAGGTTTTGTTGGCTCTAGTGGTCTTTATTTGAAAGTAGTTTGACAGGAAACAGGGTAATCAGAGAGGGGGAAGACATGCGGCAAATGTCGCCAGGCCGGGAATCGAACCTACGACCACCGCTACAAGGACTAAGGCCTCTACGTGGGTCATGCTTTGCCCCTGCGCCACCACAGCACCCCCGGAAGATGGTACTTTAACAAGGTTTAGATTACCACAAAGTAGCACATAACTTTTCAGTAAAAGAAATGTTATTAATTAAAGAAGCAAAAATCATAGTGTGCATAACAGTCAAGAGACCCAATTTAACTCTGGAGGAGCTGCAGATATCCACACCTCAGGTGGGACAATTTGATTACCAGATAACTATTGAAAAATTGATCATGGCAGCATCAGGGTATGGCAATATGCCTTTCTTCAACAGGAATAGGGAAGATGGTTAGAATGGGTAGGAAGATGGACAAAACTAAATGGATGCCAGTCCTCAAAGAAAACATTTTAGAGACTGCAACAGATTTTTTTTAAATCACCGTTCAGCAGACATACAGCCTCACCTACTATGGAATGGTTTAGATCAAAACATGTTTATATGCTTGTCAGTCCAGAGTTAACATTAATGAAGAATTTGTGGTAAAGAAGAAGAGACAACAGTCTGAATTGTAGAAGTGGAAACTTGGCAGGAATATACCCCAAAAAACTTGCAGTTGTACTTGCAGCAATAAGTTGGTCTACAAAGTATTTACTAAGTGGGCTGCATACTAATCACTGATCACTAGATGCGCTGCTCTTTAAAGTGTAAATTTTAAATAAATTAACAAACACTGATTTTAACGCCTTTTTAGTTCATCATTTAGTTAATTTCAAGATTCTCCTCAATGTTTTTTTTTCTGCGACCGTTATTTTATATATTTCTTTTCTCAGCAGAAAATTATTTTACAAATAACATTTTACAAAATTCTTTATTCTTAGATTATTTTTAATCGCTTGTACTTCAAGACAATTTCTCTGAGTCTTGAACATTTTCATTTTATTGGACTGTCAACTAGGAATAAATGTAAAAATGGAGAATGTTTGCTGATATACGCAAGTGTATGATAAAATATTTCCTGCTAAAAATGTAAGTATTAAGCATCACAGAATTTAAAAAGTAGTTGTTAAAATGTTTTGGGGTTTTTTTTATTACTGATGAGGCACAAATGTTTGCATTGATATTACACCATTTCTTTCACTGTTATCAGATAGGCAGACCTGTGGTAAAAAAAAGAAAAGAAAAGAAAATGTGTTTGACTAAAACCTTGAATGAATAATAGACTGCTTCCATAGCAGAAGCACTCTTGGTGGTAGGAGGTTAATATTCTCACATGTCATTAGGTCTGCTGGCTGGACTGATGGCTCATTGAATCAGGCAGCAAATGATTTCCTCATGCTGCAGAGGACACAGCACTTCAAAGGGAAGGGGCTGAGGTCAGGACAGCACTCCGCTTTGATTAATGACCGGGGCTCCGCAGAGGTTGCCTGTAGGTAAAAATGTGACGCTGAATTGGATGTGAAGGGGCCCGACTTTTAAGCTGGATTTGACCCACCTTCAGTAAGAAAAAAAAAACTTGCAGATACCATCACATAGGTTGGCTTAATGGCTTGTGACTGAAAAGCCTGCTGACCCCTCTGGCTTACACAATCATAAAAATGAGACTTGCCTGCTGACAAGCTACATAAAATTGATGTAGAATAAAATAAATTTTGGTTTAAATAATGGCAGTGGAAATTAGATATGAGTTGATACTTCTAGAGTGACCTAACATTTTAACAATGTATCTGTTTAAGTAGAAGAAGACCTGCAAGAAAAGTAAGCTCCGCCCCCCTCCCCCTGGTTGTCATTCTCCTGGGCCCCATTATCACCGTCCTTATTAGTTTTTGACTCAGCAGAACAAAACGTGACCACTTCAATCTTTGATCTTTCATGCGCTGACACAAATCCTTTCAAGCCTCCCGACGTTCCTCTGCTAAGGTAATTAGCACTAATTAAAAGGTTTCCAGCTGCCTTGTGTGCATTTTTTTTGTTCCTGCACAGCACATTGTCCACACAGATGCATGTATTATGTTTACTGTGAGCATGTCACTCACATTCCTCCTCACTTGTTCACAGTGCATGATCAAGGGGATTAGGAACATTGTTTGTGAATAGCAAAGGAGGGAAAGATCAGATGCATTCAGTAGAAAGCCTTTTCAGGCATTCTTTATATTGTAAAAGGATTTATTTGTGAGTTAACGGTTTAATGTGGACAATAAGTTATTTTGTTTTTAATCTGTTTGTGGACTGTGTGATTATGAGTTACAGTACATATTTATAAAAACACCCTCGTCAAAGTATTTCATTAGGTTTTAGATGATACACAAACTTGAAGCAGCACAAAGTAAAATAATATATGTTCCAGGCACATAATGCCATTTCATAGCAAAATCAAGTGACTATATTACCTTCTAATTAGCTGTTGCATTTCTGACACTCTGCCTTCAACACATCATCACAACGTCACTCTACTAAGCCGTTGAAAACCATTCTTAGTAGCGTTGGACTAAGACGTAGTTTGTATGATAAGCAAACTACACAGGAGGAGCTTTGGGTAAATAGATGGGGCTCTGTGTGAGCAAGCTTTTAGGCACCCCCAAATGGCCACTAGAGATTCAGAGCAACATTACAGGTATGGTTTAGAGCGAATGACATCTTAACATGACATGAAACGCAAAAAAGTCAATCTTACATAATGCCCCAAATTTAAGATTAATTTTCAAGTGTTGCCACAGATTCTCAAATAGATTTTGATCTGGACTTAGACTAATATATGAATATTAGATCCCCAAGGGAAATTAAATAGGAAAAAGTATGCTTCTGATATGTAAATCAGCTGCTTACAGTTATAAAAAAAGAGCTATTGTCATAGTTACACATCTGACCAAAAGTAAAAAAAAGAAACAGCAAATATCCTTCCAGCTGCAAAGCATCCAAAAATTGCACAAAAATGAAATGCAATGTTTCCAAAACAGAAAAGCAAGGAGAAGAAGAATAAATCACAAGGAATGTAATCGAGATACAGCAAAAAGTTTGGATAGACAATTAATTTCCCCAACATTCCGGAAAAGCAACTTTGACTGAACACATATTTTCCAAGTTTATAGTTGTAGTTGTTTAATGTAAATATCTATAGTAAAAGGTCTGCATTTTTTAGCACCTTATCTAGTCTTTGGACTCCAAAATGCTTTACATTACAATCAGTTGTTCAAACACACATTTACATTTTAATGGCGGTAAGCTACATTGTAGCCACAACTGCCCTGTACATCAGTGTACTCTTTATATTGGAAAAAATCAGTTAAAATAAGGTTAAATGTTCGATTGCAAGTTGACAAATGCAAACAAGTTCTCGTGGTTTGAATACAATGCACTCTTAAGCTAATAAAATGTCATTTACAAATGATTGACTAAGGATTGCCCTCCTTAATTAAATACAGTAAAACCCACCCAGCCAGATGACCAACAATCTTTTAAATTCACTTGCAAATCAAACCAAAAAGCTTATAAATAACAGTAGCAGTCATTTCCCTGTCTGCTTCAGTTACATGTGAAGTGTTTTTAATTGTGTAATGAGCCAATGTATCTGAAAAAATTGCCACTTCAATGCCTCACATGAAACGTGTCGCCCATGCCACCCGCCGACATGTCAAACTGGGATTAAATGTCCCCCATAATCAATCCTTTGTGTTCAAATGAGCCCATTGTTTATTTGCACCTTGGGTGACAGGCGTCAAGGGCAAGCAGCGCTGCAGTGACACGGGACGTGGCAAAATGAATACTTCAAAGATCCACTTAAGCACATGCTAAAGTTTTTGTTTTAATTTCTTTTTCCTACTGTTTGCAGCTCTGGACTGTTCCTGATTTGAATTTGCCTGCTGCCAAACTCTCCTTCCAAGGAAAATGCAATTTAAAAAATTTAGGAGAAGGAAAAAACTGACATGAATGTAATTTAGGACTGATGTGAGACACATATTTATATATAACCACCTTCCTAGTTTATCATTCTGGGAAGCTGAGGAAAAAGTCTTCATCTGCAAAATACAAAGTTAAATCATTTTTATCCCCTCGCTTTCTTTTATGAAGCATTTAAGGGTTATTTAGAGCCCAGGAGAACAACTGAATTTCTGCAGCAGTTGTTATGCAGGAGATCATCCTTCCATCTTAGAAAAACAGATCTTTGTCTGAGACAGAAGCACCGGGTCTTCAGTGAAGCAGAAATATTAAGCCAGGGCAGCAGAGGACACTTCTCTGGGTCCTTAGGAACTACAGTAAATCTTCAGACAATTTATCCAAATAAAAGCCACTCTGCATGGAGGGACCAGAAAAACAGGAAACTAAATGAATAACCAAGATCAATTAGCAGGCCATGACCTTCAGAACTCCCCAGAAAGACACCCATCTTACATCAGTGATGAGATATTGAGACTGACAAGTCTAAAGGGGCCACCATGTAAATCTTTAAAGCCAAGGTAGGTTTGGAAATGATGTGCGCAGGCATGCAGGAGGAAATGAGAGATAAATGGAGATCATTACCAGAACATATGTACTTGTAACTTTAAAAAAGGAGAAAATCAGCAAACCATTATCTTGGCATTTAAAGGAGCATCTTTCAATAACAAAAGGAGAGACCTCCTCCAATAGTAGTTTCCAAAGTTAAGATCAGGACCCCAAATGGGGTCAAAATTTTGTAAATTATGGCTGCAAATTGTTTTCTTGACAATTAATGGCATTGTTATTTTTCTTTTTGTCTGAACTAAATGAAGAATAAATTGTTTGATTGCTTGTGTTTGGGTATTCTGGTGCCCCTTCCATCCATCACATGTAAAGCAATGGCATATTGTGGGGAAGGAAACTATAAATGGACTTAAAGACTTTGAGTGTTGTTATAGAGGGTGTCTTCAGTATGTTTCAACAGTTAGCTATCAAACTTTTGCAGTTAAATACGGGACAATTTTCCACAAAATTAACCATAATTTACTTTTCATAACACCTTAATGTAATGCATTATGGGCGTATATACTTAGCTAGACAGTTACTGTAATCCTGTAAATTAGCAGTAATTACAGTACTGCAGTATAATACTGCTGTTCAAACTTAGCTCTTACTGAACCTTCACAGTAGATACTGTATATGCATTGCATTAGGGGTATACCTTGAATTAATTGGTGTCATTTTGTCACTGTTCTCAGAATAAATACTTCTGTTTTTAGCATGCTACATTACTAAGCTAATGTACAACACGAATAGTGTAATGCGTTTGTAATCTAAAGCTGATTTGCATTAATGGCCCAATTCTTTTCATTTTATCTTCTTAAAGGTATTTGCACCAGTAACATATGCCACTGTCAATATTACTGTAACTATGATGGTTATGGTAACAGACTAGTAGCACCATTGCTTTTTCACTGTCACCAGTTCACAGTAATTTTCTTGTAACTGTGATGCTGGTATGTTACCAGAACATAGGTAGATATAGTCACTAACTAGCAACAGTGCTGTCAGTAAGTCCCTATAACATTAACCAAAAAAGAATGACAGCATACTTTCAAAGTGTTTGAAATCACCGTTTTTACCACAGTCATTTCCCACTACATTTCTTTGTGTGCAGTACACTACTTTCTGTAACATGTGAATGGCACAGATCTGTACAGATCTCTGTGCACTGTTTTTCACAATACTTCTATTACTAGTCTCGACTAATTATTTTTTAATCATACTAAAATTGGCAATCAACAATATTATAACACAAAGTGATTCAATCTTTGATCACCAGGTAAGTTACTTTACGTATGAAAAAATATTAGTCTTAAATCTAGGCATATTACTGTGTTTTGAATGCTATTGCCAACAACTGTTTAAAAAAAACCTGCCAGAGTCTGGTCTGACTTTAACAATTGTAATGAACACTGCAGACTTCCTGACGCTGCAGAGGACCAAATTGTGAGGCATTAGTCACAATAATGCATATGTTATAATCACAGAGAACTTACTTAAAATTCAATCCGCTTTGGCATCATTATCGTGTATCAACAAAATGAATGACTCCTTCAGAGTATGGTAATTATAATTTGATAAATCATCAGCAGAAAATTAACTAGATGTCAAAACATTCACTGGGAGGGGTGATGAATCGAGGATGATTGTGGTGATGAATTGTGTTAATCTGCGCAGTATGTATCCAGTGAAATGGCTAAACAGCCCAAGATGGATGGAGCAGAGAAGCAGCAAGGTCAGACTATAAAGCTTTGAGGAAAAGGGAAATAATGGAAAAGCTCTGCCTCGGTGCATTTTTGACTTTAGTCACTTGTTTTCCTGATTTTGTTCAAATAATACTGATTCGGTAACCTGATGACATTAAAAGCCGGATATTTTTGAGCCAGAAAACATACAAAACATAACTAATTCACAATCTATCTCCTTAGTTGTTTATAAAAAAATCTCTTTTAATGGGAATGATGTGTAGTCGCTTACTGGCAACACCAATGTCTGTAGCAGGGTCTATTGCTCCAACAGAAACACTTTTTGCAACAGAATTATATTTCACAACTGTACTCCTGGCTTTAAGTCAACTCAAAACTAATGGGAACACATTCATCACAGCACATTCATCATCCACATCTATGACGAAGATCTCTGACAAAGAGTTAAAAAGTTGGATACTGAGGCAAACGGTGTGTGTGTTTATGCATGATAAGTTAATCTGCTAAGAAAATGTTACGACTCTCCTCAATTTTTACTTTTTACGGGTCCTGTCAGTACAAAATGTTGTTTATAGGACGCTTTAGTAAAATAAAAGATAATCCCCTCTTCCAACCATTCCTCCAGCATCTTTACCTGCTGGAAAGATGCTGGAAAAATGTAAGAATTTACTTAATCGATTTTTTGTGTGTCTGAGTCAAATGAAGGATAGAACATTTTACCGCAGATGCTGAGCCACCATCGTTCTGCTGCATGTGCAACCTTAGCTTTAAGTGATTTTTAAGGGCAAGTAACATGAGAAAATTAACTGCTCACGGACTAAAAGAGAGTAAATGATGTCACAGCCCTCAGAATAATGTTTTGACTGCTGCATTACTGTATTGCAATTGAACTATTATGAGTTAAACCTGGACTGATTATGTGGAGAAAATAAAGACTTCCACCATCACAGAGTGGTTCCCCAATATAAAGCGTTCTGGTGGAGAAGTTGTTTGGAAAAATGGGGAGATTGATGTTGGTATGAGAAACAACTCTGCCCAGAAAAAGAGCAGACATTGCAACATGGATCCTGAATGCTATTGGAATTAATATTTGAAATTAGTTTTTGTTATAAGCAATGTGTCCCCATCGGTATAAGGTACAGTCAAACGTGGCTCACCACAGAGTACTTTTAAATTCCTCCATGGGAGGCTGGTTTGTTAAATCTCTAAGCTATTTTCTTTCTTTTGATATACTTCTCACTAAATACTCTACCATCAAAATCTTGTTTTAATCAAGTCATATTTCATGTGAAGATTTTACTTATCACTCATTTTAATCTGAGTGAATGTTGTGTTTTACATAGATGTTCAACTTTAGCATTTCAAATGTAACTTCGCCCTTTGATAATGTTCCCTTTAGCTGTGTTTAAGGCTGTCTTGTGTTCACTGTTTGACACATATCATGAATTTATTAATAAATTGTTTCAAGCCTGAACAGAAATGAAAAGGAAAAGTTGTTAAAAATATTAGATTTGTCCCATAAAGATCCAGAGATGAAATATAGATTAGTCAGCATGTTGATAATCCAATAATCTATCATTTCACCTTTGACGCACTAATACTGAAAAATGTTGGTCATGCAGCCCTCCCTTCCACACATCTGTAACTGTGCCCCCTCCTGGATGTTCTTGATGTGAAAGATGTTGCTGCTAAGTGGGAGAGGTCAAACACTAGTCTAGATATTTATTACATGTGCTGAAACCAGATGGAGGCAACACATTCATCACAGCACAGTGTCACTGAGGTAACACCCTCCTCACATAAAAAAGCTGCTCCCTCTTCCCAGCAGGAGCACTGGCCTTTACTGGTGTTTACAGCGACAGGGCTTGCGTTGCTTTAAAAGCAGCCGGCTGGCTGCCGAAATAATCATCTCCACCTCTCTCTGCTTGGATTTCATCGACCGAGGTGACGTTGGAAACTTTTGGCTTTTTATCGATACTTTCTGCTCTGTAGCTGGGGGAGATATTAAAGCTGCAGCAGGGCAAAGAAGGGCGTTTCTGACACTTGCTCCCTCATTTATCAGTCTCCTTCATAGGCCCCGTCAGTGACAATGAAAAGATTTCACAATACCGCAGGCAGAAACTCATTCCACCAGTAATCCATCATGCTCAGCCCAGCAGCCGTTCCACTGACCTAATCGGTAATGCCTGGCTGCATGCTGGAGACTTTTTAAAGCACTCTTTTCATTAGGTCTAGTTAGAATGAGGAGAGTGACTGGGCTAAGCTCTGTTGCTGGATGTGTCTTTCAATTCCTCCACATTATTTGGAAAATAAAAACATAAGTGTCATCCATGACTGTTCACCTATAAAGATAAGGCAGCCATTTTTTGTTTGCATTCTTCATTCATGCATCTTTGAAAACAACTGAGAGGAGTGTAGTAAATAAGCGACACATGCAAATTATCAATAAGTAACTATTAATTAATAGACATGTAGCATGTAACAACGTTTGCTCTCCAAAGACTCTATACTCTTGTGCTCCCTTCTGCTAACCAGCTAATTTTTTATGATTTTATGATTTAGTTGAAATTAACTAAATCATTTGCTTCCTTTTGTGACTGCAAAATTTGTCAATTGACACCAAATTTGTCAATGTTGCAGTCACAAAAGTGTTTGTAACAAAAGTATTTGTAACCTTTCAAGCGTTGTGTCATTCTGTTTGTCTAAAAGCCATCTGCCGCAAAACAAAATGTGAAACTTCTTTTATTTGTTTTAGTTGTTTTAATGTCTAACCTTCAAGGGTTCCTGAACATTTGTTCATTATTTCATTTTTGAACAACTTTGGCTAACATATAACAAGTTTGTGCATTTTTGAGAAAAACACATACTGATAATTTTTTAAGTGCTGATTTCACATTTTTGATCCTGATCAAATATATATATTTCAAATACACTATCATGGCAATTTAATTTTTTATTTAAATTACTTTATGGTGTTGAAATACTTTCAGAAGTTCCTGTTTTATTATTTTCCATTGGATTCTTCTTCATACTTTTGCCTGTTTGGGATGAGAAAAAATAAATTTGTTGACATTTTAATTAGTTTGCACGTAATGTTGCTGGATACGTTTTACATACCCAGGCTAAGATAATACTTTAATTAAATTCAAATTTTCTAAATGGGTTGATTTAAAAAGAAACTTTTTTATATTTTTCCAAAGTAAGATATAACCCCATTTGGATTGTTCTTGAAATAAATGTTTGTTTTGATACATACACCAATTTGTTCATTTTGGAGTAAAGTCTGTTTGTGTGACACCTTTTTTGTGCTTACCACCTATCTTAAAGGTGTGCAGCCAGTAACTTTTTGATGGTGCTTTCAAAGTGACCTCTGTGAGCCGGCAGAAGCAGTGACATACTCTAAGTTAAGATGAAGTTTTAAGCCAGCGACATTTCAAAAGGGAGCCACATATCTGTGCGGAATGGGTTGCAGGGGTTTCTGTGACAAACTGAAACAGTAAATTTTATCCAATTTTAATATGAATGCTTGCAAAACTCTGGCGGTTCGTAAAATTTTATTTTTTCTCCTCAAATTTCCTGTTCTTTTGTAATCCTGCTTTTTATGACTGCCGTTAAGAACTCATGGAATAGTAATCCATGCTTCAGATAAAATTCATTTTACTGATAATTTATGAGATTGATTTAATTATGATACCTAGCAAGACTGGTTCCATTATCGACCCTAAAGTCAATTAAAGTAGCTACATTAAAAGTTGCTGCTCACAAAAGGCACATAAATCAACATCAATTGAAAAAATAAAAAAACAGCAACAAATATTTTATGGCCCTCCAAGCCTTAAGATAATTTGTGTTTTATTTCAATGTTATATTCTCTCAGAGTGGATACATTTCTCCAAATCAACCATGGCTTAGAGGGCTTCTTCAAAAGTCCCCCTCTCCCTTAATACCCCCACTCCTAATGAAGAGAGGTAGGTTCAGCCAGGGCACAGGGCTGCTGAGAGTTTGGTTCCAACTGCGTGGCCCTGCCAGCCCCAAGTTCAAGCCACACTCTGGTGAGCATTAGTTAACACACAGGAGGAAAGCAAAGAGGATGGGGGAAAAGGAGAGAGGGGTTCAGGAGCGCTCTCTGACCCACTGCTGGCTTTTATAGAGAGATTATTCCCTAAACCCCCACAGCTGAGCTTTCTGGCACATTTCTCTTATCTACATCACTCCTTTTTCACTGCTTCCATCTATCACAGCTGTCTGCTGTGACCTGTCTTTTAGTAAGCCTCTCCATGATGGGTGTCAGTACATGTTGCCAACATTTGGGTCAAATTAAGCTTGAACAAAGGTCTTCACTGTCCTACATTAGAGGAAAATGTAAAACACACAATACTTATCCTCTCATTCTCCTGCCAAACACCACTGGAAAGGGAAATCAGGAAGCACTTTGGGCAATGGTGCAACTTCAGATACATATTTAACCTTGGCTTGTTCTGTTCGCATTAGTTCAGGGGAATAGTTTTAAAGATACTAAAATTTGCCTTAAGACAGACCATTAAAAGACCTCGAATGGATCAAATCTGGGATTGTGAAGATTTTCAAAGCCAATTGTCAAATATTTAATATATTTTCCAAAACTGCTTCTCTTTGGAGGTTAGAGTTTGGACTAGACATATTGACCGGTATGAGTTTGTCATGGTATAATAAACACTTACAAAACATCCAAGTGTTCTAATCAAATTATTAGAACATGGATCTTGTGGGTTACCCTGAGTGATTTAAACTAAACATAGTAGTCATCATGCCGTTTAAAGTGGCCTTGAGCATTTAATATTTTGGTTTGACAATGACATAAAATACTGTGAATTAGATAAAGTTCATCTGTTGAAAACTAGATTTTGGAGTGGATCAGAAATCCAAACTATTAATAAAAACATGGTGAAGGCAGCATGATTCTGTGGGAATGTTTAATTAGGTTTTTGGGAGGATTATCGAAAAGCACACCCTAATAGACTCGAGAAAGTGTAATCAAAAAAGCTGCTCAAAATTTTATTTCAGTTATTGGAATCTCAAAAAAGCCTCACAGCCCCCCTAAGCAAATAGTCTTATTGATTCAGTTATTTAATGTGATGTTTTAAAAAACATTATTATGTGCAGACTGAAGAGTACATTGAGGAAAAAAAAAGTTTCACTGTTTCATAAAAATTCAAAACGACAACAGAGCAAGACTAGTGTACTCAAATAAAATCAGATGGAGAACAAAACTCTACTTTATTTAAATCTTTCTGTTAACTGCTAAAGCACTTTATCTATCGCAGCCTCAATTCAGCACAGACAGTTTCCTCTAAAGTCACACCTTATGCCTCCGTGCTTCCAAAACTTCATTTTAAAAAGCCTATCAGATACAAAGTTAGCAAACCTTGAGTCATCTTCTAGCAGTGAAAACTCTGACAAAGGAAAGCGCTCACAGTATTTACATAAAAACTACAAACATAATGCATACCAGTCTTAAATTGTTTTTTTGTTTTTGTTTTTTAAATAACAGAAAAGCAACAAATAGCTCTGTTGGTTCACTAAGACACTATTTAGAAAAAACTTTAAGAAAATCTCCAGGTTTTGTAAAGTTTGACGTCGTTCTTTGGTTCTGTGAATGTCTCTCTTCATTGTTGCTACTGGCAAAAGCTGCTGTTTGTGGGCGGATGCCACTTGATAGAGGTGTTGAGGTGGTATCTAAAACACTCATTGGACAGAGGGTATCTTGCCTGACCTCTGCATATCCACCTTGATATATAGGAAGCGCAGACCTTGATTCTATTGAACTTTCTCTGAGTGTCTCTGTCAAAATACATTTTGAAACGAAACGGGAAAACAAGCTTTAAACAGTGCAAAACAAATATTTCTAAACCCTTAGAGGCTAGTAAGGCACACATCCTATTATTCTGCTAACTATCAGCAATTATCTCCCTGTCAAAGCTCTAGGTGACAAATTCTCCCCATATCCCGCCTGGCAGTATCATCAACCGGACATGAGCTTCATGTGATGGAAACTAAATCACTGGCTCCACTCACAGTCCTGACAGACAAATGGTGTGCCTTGGAAAACCTAGGCCCATCACTCTGAGCTGGAGAGGGGAAAAAAGTCTCTCCCTCCCATTTGACCTTCTTTTATTCGCAGAGAGAGGAGATTAAATACCACAGATTCTGTATGTATGGTCTGTTTCCAAAATATGAGAATTATTAATGGCTTTTTCTGAGGGACTGTTTAATCTTTTGCCAGGTTGCAGTCATCGTTTTTACCTTGGGCTGTTTTCTTTCCTTACAGATGGTTCCAGAAAAACAGGAACTGTTCCCTATCCTTACAGCAAAGGCAAAGGAAGTGTGTGGGCAGCGTCAGGGCAGCTGAGTGATCATCCCTCTTGAGGTGGTGTAACATAATGATGTTAATAGTATTCAAAATTTACCCCTCTGTGTGAATGGATGTGAACAATACACAGACCTGGCAGGCACACCAAACAAGCTTTAACAAATGAACAGCAGTGGACGGTTAATTGTTTCACACCTAAACTCTGGTCTCTTCTCTTTACAGCGTGACGGATTTTACCAGCTAAGGATTAATATCGCTTGTTGTTATCAGCAGCATGCTAGTTTAGACCACAGATGTGAGAAAGCACACCTTCCCTGAAGTGCGCATACTTACAGACAGATGCCACTTTTCACAATGAGGCCACAAATCAAATCCCAAAGCCAGAATGACTACTTGATCACAAGAGCATGACACAGTTAGTAAATTATTCTCTTGTCTTTTTGACCCCATGGCCCATTGAACTTTGTCTAAAAAGCCCAACTGGTGGTTTTAGTGCGTTTGCAATTCCATTGCATAATTTGCATTACACAAAAAGGAGCTCAGTTGGCTGTGTCAGCAGCTCTTACTAATGTTATACAGCTGGCATGGGCATGACAACGGTATCAAGATGTATTGAGGTTTCAAAAATTTTAATGTCATGAAAGACAAAGTACAGAAGAAACTAAAGTAGTGCCAACTATTATTCTTCGTAAGACTGCAAGATTTACCCAAAATATACTCCCAATTCATATCAGCTTGTTTTTGTATTACAATATATGTTACTATACGAGAGATTTTGCACCACAAAACTAACAAAATTTGGAATATTTTATTCCAGTTAAGTCAATTTAATAAAATAACAAGAAACTAAAGCTATAGAAAGCCCCTTGACAACCAATAGATTATACATTAGTGTTATAGCAGTAAGAATAAATGGTATTTTTGTCAGAAAGAAAATCATGCTTTTTCTTTATACTAAAAGGAAATAATTTCAATTTAAATTATTATTTGTTGATTACTGATTCTTATATACGGCATTGCCATCTTGTGTAAAAAAAGAACAATCTTGTGCAAGATTACTGTTAAATGATAGTATATTGTTAATCATCAAAAATGGTGGGTAGCGTAGCAACAGCAAAATGTTCTATCAAAGTAAGAGTAGGATGTTGGTGCAGCATGTTTTTTGATGATATTATGTGAAAAGCGTTATTCACCGCTGATTTTAATTGTGTTTCTTATTTAATCAAAACACCACAAGTACGAAATTGTGTTTTTTCGACATTAGCAGAATATCAACAACGTTTTTTGCATATTTGTAATGAAAACGCAGCTTTCATCTGGTGCATTTTTGATTGAAATGTGCTTGTTTGTCATTGAGTGAAGTAACTTGAGTTAGGTAGGGTGCTAACAAAAACTGTACTCAAGTAAGAGTTCAAAAATAATATTACTAATAAATAATATTACTCAAGTAGAATTAAAAAACATACTGCAGAAAAACTACTTCACGAAGATTTTTGTTTTTTCAAAAAGTTACTCCAGTACACATACCCAGCTAAGTCACAGTAGTCACAGTACCCACCTCTGTTTATCAGGAATAAATGCTTGTCAGTCATACTGCTTTTGTTCATGGGAAACATTGTTTCCAACTTACAAAGTTTAAAACTAGAAGGTTGTTAATTTTTATTCTCTTGGCCTTCTCCAAAGTACTCTGTTCCTCCAGTCCAAATTGAGCTGTCTATTACAGCTGCTTAAAGAGTTCCTTCTTTCTTTCCCTAGCCTGGAACGTTACCTTTCTGCGCTATTCCACTTGATTAAAATCTCGCTTACAGCACAGTCTGGGCTCCCTATTATTTACTTGAATTCCTCCAGTAGAATGGCTACCAGGACAATCACCGAATGGAAGGTGAAGTTGTGAACGATGACGTAGTTTTTCTGCACTGGCAACTGCAGCGGATAAAGTAAAGAAAGCTGTACAGTCTATTTTAACCACTCTTCCAAATATTGAACTAACATTAACAGTCGCCTCATTCAGCTTGGCACTTCTGTCCTAGCAGTGGAGAATTTTTAAAAAATTTTTACAAAGCAGGATATTTCTGGCAAACTTCATAGGGACGAACTGGCACATTACATATGTTGGGTTGGGTAAAATTTAAAACGTCAACAGAGCCTAGATCTCCAGGAAGTGATCGTTTTTCAATAGCTAAGGGTCTGTATGACGCAAATAGTTTACAGCCAGGGGCAAGTTTTTACCAAGAATTAAGAAACTGCCAGTGATTTCCTTGTTTTTTGCCCCAAATAAATCACTGTACTACAACAAATCACTATACTTGTATTGTTTATTTTAGGTCTATTTAGAGTGGTAATGTGTATGTCCACAACAATTATGTTTTATTAGAGGAGCTTAGAATAAAAAACAATCCAGACAAATTAAATACAATATAAAAGTTCCTTTCTAGTTCTAAACCCATTTATAGTGATTGATACTCACTTAGTATGACTCCCATTACATTATTCAGCGCTAATGCAGTGCCCATTGAAATTACATGCAGATGACCAATTATGCAAATGAGGTGATTACATCTTTAGCAACTTTTAGTGGCATTTAAAACACTCAGTAACCCTTTCTCATACCAAGCAGTTGGCTTAATTTAACCAACAAAACTTGAAAACACATTTAATCATCTTTTAGACTTAGATCACTCACAAGGTAAAAGAAAGTACCTGTTGACATTTTATAGAAAACTAAAGTTTTAAGCTGTGTAATTGCTTAATTAACCTAGAACTCTTAGCTGTGGAATAGAATGACCAAATGTCCTCTTTTTCCAAGACATGTCCACTTTTCCTGTATTGTCCAGGACATTTTGGGAGCATTCATTCATTGATGAAAATGTCAAGGCTTTCATTGATTTTTAAGGAGACTGATAGGCATACTTAAATTGACTGGTGCAATGCATGGAATACAACATGTCTCTCTTTCATGTGAAGGAGCTGCTGCCTATTGGGTTGTTCACATCCGTTCATAGACAACAAGCTGCTCTGCAGAGCTACTGCTGATGTTTACAAGATGTCAGAGTGCATGGTAGCTTTGCGGAGGAACTGGAAAATAAATTTCCTTCATACCATCCCTGTTACAACAAATAGGAGGCTGAGTGTATGAAGCACATGGCTGCCATATGTGTATTCAAAGTTAGTAATATATTGTAGATACTTGATGAAACATTTTAGCTACCGTCTATTTGGGAACTGCTTACTTCACTCCTTCACTATTTCATGTCTTTGGAGTTATGATATTATGTCTTTGAATTTTTCAGATTACAGACATGAGGCAATTCAATGGGAACAGTTCACATTTTTGCACAAACTTGTAGTCTACTCTAAGGAGTAGTCTATGTATCTGATATATACAGCAACATCCTATTTAGCAGCAGGGGTTTGCTTAGAGATATTTTGGTTGCTCAGTGATCAAAGTCCCTACATTTAATGTATAAACTGGACCAGTTTATAAGACTTCTTCAACGTCAACATTAATGTAGGAAGGGTTAAAACACCAATGCATGGGAGTGATACAAGGGCAAAAACTGGTAAAGGTGAAGAAGATGGGTAATACTACAACAAAGTCTTAGTGTAAAAGTCAGTCTCCAAAAAATTCAAAGTTGGAACAAACTATTGGTCATCCTCTTTTTCTCGATTAGACTTTCTGCACTAGCCCACAACTAATTGACCTAAAAATGCTGGAAAAAGCAGCTCAGAGCCCAGCCATCATGACCCTGACTTTGACAGGTACATCACAAATCTGATTAATCCCTTCAGCTGAAGCTTACATCAAAACTGACTTGCCATGATAAATGACATTACTAACACCTCAGCCTTCTTCAGATTTCCTTGGAAGAAGGACTGAGTTATTGATATATTAAATCCATCCACTCGCTCCCCTGTGAAGGATCAAAACCACCCAAAACTGTGTTACATAATGGTTTCTTTGCCCTTGGCATTCAGTGGGCTCTTGCAAGGAATCTATATTGAGGGACATTCATGTCTCAGTGGGATCCAAACTTAATTAGCAACTTCTACTGTGCTTTAAAGGCTGTTCCCCCTATCTTCACCAATATATCACCTGGGAGAGTCAATTGAAGACAACTTCAGCAGCCTTTTCTTCCTGACCTTGGCATTTCTTCTCAGCCGTGGATTATTGATAATTTTCCGGCTGTGGTGCCTCTCCTCATTTGTCATGATTATTGCTGAATTTTTACTCTGTCATCCACAAGCGTGGATCAATGCTTGTCGACTTTTCTTTTGTCATATTGGCAGCACAAATGTCCCTTCCTCTCCAAATGAGGCTCCTTTTGCCTCCCTATCTATTAGCTGTCTGTCTACACGGCACTTGATCCTTTGTTGGGTCAGTCTATATGTCATTGTCCAAACAAAAAATAAAAACTGACACTTTTGCAGGAATCAAGCAGATAAATGGATAATACATTGTTCATGGGTTTTTTGTGCAACTCTAAACTGACTGGCCACTTTATTAGGTATATTTTCTGAATTTATCGACACATAGCAAATCAGTCCATTTCATTCAGAAATATAGAATTTACTGAAGTTCAACCTGAGCATCAGTATGATGAAAAAAGGGAATCTGTCTGTCTTTGAATCTGGTGTGGAGATTGTTTCCCAAACAAGTTACTCTGAGAATAGTTTAAATAAGAGGAAATATTCAGAGTGTGGCAGTTGTGTGAATAAGACTGTCTCATTGACGTCAAGAGGAGAGAGGAGAATGGGCAAACTGGTTTGGAATAATAGAAACGTAACAGTAGCTCCAATAATCACTTGCTACAACTAATGTATGCAGTATACCATCTTTGTGTGCACAACATGCCACATGGTGAATGTGGCACAGTGAATAGAGTAGTCGCTTTGCGGTAGAGCAGTCATGAGAACAATAGCCGGCCACATTACATTGTGTGACTTAATTCCCAGTTCCATACTGGCTTGTGTATTTGTGTATGACTATGTGCTTGTCTGAGTGTTAATGGGTAAATGTGGCTCAAGTGTTAAGTGGACTGCTAGTGTCATATGCAAAGTCAGTCCATTCAGTCAATCCATTTACCGCTTTAGACCACATCGAAACCCTGTACTACCATCGAAAGTTTTAATTATGAACTACATGTGGTTGCAATTTTGCAGTATTAGGATGCATTTGAAATAATGCGTTAATGTAACAGCAATGATTTATTCAGAAATATTAGCTGAAATTTTAAATCCAAGGCTTTTTCAGCAATAGTAGCATTAGGAAAACTTTGTTTTCCCTTAGTTAATTGCCAAAAGTTTTTGTTTGTTACACAATACTAAATAAAATCAACATGTAAGGGTTTGGATAAGTGCCAAAGCCTACCTTTCTTTTGTTATTGATGAAGTCCATCCACAGTGAGAGCATCTTCTGATGGCCACTTCCAGCTCAAATCATCTCTGTTGAGTTCATGAGCACAACAGTGAGTTCACTGCACTCCACAGTCACCAGATCTCAATAGAGCCCCTGCGGGAAAGGGTGAAAAATTAGACTCTTGTCATGAATGCGCTGCTGCTATAATGTCAGTATGGACCAAAATTTCATGGGAATGTTTATGACACCTATGCCGTCAAAAGTGAATTCAATTCAGCTCACACATCTTAAAAATAATTGGCTTATGTTATTTACAACAGGGCCACATTTCTCACTGAACTGCTCTTCTAATAAAATGCACTGGACAATCCAATCACTCAAGAGTCAAATATTCCATGTAATAAGGCCACATCTGTCAAACTGATTAATGAATTGTCACAGCAAAAGGAACCAGTTGGAGCCAGTAGCCGCCTCAAGCAGCTCACAATCCATCTCAGTCGGCTAGATGGTTAGTTCCTGTAGCCAGGCCAGTGGCATGGCTGGCTTCGTCCAGCTCTACCATGTCTACACCTATTCCTCCATGCTCCCTCCTCCTCCCTTGACTGGCTGAACAGGTCTGACAGGCGGATTCCTTTTCTTTTCAATGTATTAAAGGCACTTTCCCGCTCTGACAGCCTGCTCTGTTCTGCCACCTTCTAGCTGGGGCTTCACACTACTCTGGGCAGCCACTACGTCTTGACAGACCACTGTCACTTCCCATCATCCTCTCTGTAGATCCTGTTCTCCCCCTTCTAAGCACGCAGACCCAGTTTCCAACCAGTGCAATTATTTTTTTTGACAAGCCATCCATCAGCTTTAACTTTAAAGCACTTTCCACTGATACCCATTGTTACAGTTCTGTGGCTTTTTATGCAGGCGGCAGGAGAGAATATGATAGCAGACATTCAGACTACCCAACCATGTAAATCTACTTTGTTCCTTTTTTATTTCCAATTTTCTGTTCCATTTTTTGCCAAATTATGCATATTTGTTGTGCATAATATGCCCTTGTCAAATCACATTAACATGTCCTTTTTTGCCGTCAGAAAAGGTTATGATTGCGCTTTACACAAGGAGCAGGGGATAAAGTCAAAACTAACTGCATAGCTTTACTCTTACTATGAGTCATGGCAGAGTGGCTGCACTGGGATACATTTCTTGAAGACAAGTCACTGCAATTACACGACCTGATAAAAGAGTGACCTGACTCATGATGCCTCGGACTGCATAATTAGAATGACAACTTTTAAAAATGTTAGCCGGATACAAAATATGACTTATGCCCCAAGGAGATCTAATTATGATCTCCGACACAGAGTTAATGATAGAAGGTGGGAGTAGCATCTGGGGATCTGGAGGGGACAATCTCTCAGCATGTGACATTTGCTGCCTCCTAACAACTGGGGTCATCAATGGGCTTCAGAAGTCCATCCCGCTGATTGGGAGTTTATGTGTGGAAGTTGTGTTGTATGAGGCCAAAATAGATTACATTCTCTGTAATGACTGGGTTTTCTGCTGTATTCTCTAATATTCTGAGATATTCTGTGAAATTTTACAGAAATAGTAATCTCATAATTTCTAGCTCAAATGGGCCCTGACCAGTCACTAGCCAATCAGAAAGTTAAAAATCCAGTCTTTTTCCTGTCAGTATCAAAGTGCAACTTTGGACACTCTTCGGTGTGGAAGTTGTTACAGGGGGAAGGAACCTTAACCCATCCTGTCAATAAGATATTTGACTTTTAAGCAAACACACATTAATAGGTGTGTTTGCTTCATACCTTACAGTATGAAGCTACTGTAAGGTTTAAAACACAACAACCAATGTCAGTTATTCATTTAACGTGTGAGAAACAGAGAGAGGGTCAAAACAGCTTCACCCTCTACTACAGTACTGCAATGTGTCATGGACCGAGCTGGATTTAATCTGGATTATATTGACAGGCTTTTCAAGTCAGGGTTTAGCTAAGAGACATGTCTACTAACTTCAGGGAATACACTTGACTAGTTAGTAATGCTAATTGCTAATAAAAGACAATACATTCTTTTTGTAAGATGTTTCCTACTCCTCCGTTAGAATAAAAAATGCCTAGTTTAATCTTAATTTTGTCAGAGAAATTGGAGGCTGCCAAGAAAGAGTTCAGTGTCTAAAATACCTACTGTGTGCATAAAAGGTTGTGAAAGCTAGTTAAATAAACTATTCATTAGTCACTTTTAAAGTATGAATCATAATAAACCAATATAACACATAATACTAAAAAATTATGAAAACGTTGCACAGTGTTTGAATACATGAATAATGAAATTCTGACTCATGACCTTAATAATAATTAACAAACAGGAAATATCAAAGCCTACTTGTTTTCCAGTTTGCAACTAGGATACAAGTTGGGGTTGTAGTGTTTTTCTTAGATATAAATTCTGATTTGGATCTAGCAACCAAATCCCACCTTAAAAAGAGCTCAAAATTTCTATTTTGTAATTATTTTTAATCCTCATACAAATAAATAGATCAGAAATGGGCTGCAAAGCTCTTATCGGTGCATCTCTAGTACGCAAAATGATTTTTGTTCAAATTAATGCTTATATTTAACATTGTTAGAAGATGTCCTGGAAGATCTGACAACAAAAATGGAAATTTTTACTCATAAGTTAATCTTTACAAATAGTTGAATACATTTCATTTCAAAAAGCACAAAGTATTTGTGCATTTGATTTATAAAAATAATTGGACGAAGCACTTAATTGCTGCATTATTCTCTAAGTAGCAAATCTGAAGTGCTGAGCAGCTAAAGAGCATATTTCCCAAGCAAACAAAGAATAAAAAAACATTTTCCTGAAACTGTTCAACAGTGACAAAGTGTGAACATATGGCATAGAATGACCCAGATGGTCTTATAACCCCTGAAGACCGCTAACTTATCTCTTCTTCCACAAGATTTCCAAAGCAGGTGTTGATGAGACATAATGAGAAACTCCACATTCAGTTTCAAGTCTATGATTTGCTGTTTATTGGCTATTATAGGCATTAATCTGACCCCACAGACGGGGGAACATTCGGTCTGTGTCTCTGCATAATCAGTCGAGGAGTTAATAACACACAGGTTGTCACAGCTGTTGAAGACAAAGAGACAAGCTGCCCTGGGTGACAATATGTCAATGGTTGTCTAGCAGATGAAACTGTGGATATTAATAAATCAAAGTGACCCCTACCTGAAGCCAAACAGATGCAACACCTGGAAATGTAAATTCCTGCATAATGGGTGCCATAAATTTAAATCGGAAAAGCTCTGGTTTAATAACTGTGCAGACAGCTGCAAGCGGGACAAACAGGTTGTGCTTAATGTAAAAGACAGATTTGAAGTAGCAAACATCATCTGCTCCCATCACTTAATTCTAAACTGGGTAAAGAAGAATGTAGAACCACCATTTCTCTACTTTCTCCTGATGAAAACCATATATCAAGGAAGAAGGTGCAATAAAGTGTGTTTAGGTACGTAAGGTGAGAAGTGTGTTTGTCAGAAACAGTAGCTGGCTGGCAGTAAGGGGGGGTAACCTCCCGGCTGCTGTCAGTGTATTAATCACCACTGATGTGTGTTGTAAAAGGATTGCTGCAGGAAATAAAGACACCATGGTGTCAGCTGCATTGCCCTGATGTGACTCCATCAGACAAGAGGATGCTTATTGACAGGGTGAGAAGGGGGAATGGACAGAGAGGAAGGGAGAGGGGGAGACAGAGGGAGCAATCAGTCCTCGAGTCAGTCACCTTGGCACTGACGCAATGTCACGAGAGCCCAGACCATTATTCCTCCAAGCCCACAGGAACATTATTTAAACTCAAACCTCAACCAGTGACTGGCCTGAATGTCACCAGAAGGACAAATATCAACACATACACAGCTGGGCCCAAAATTATTCATACCTTTGGCATATAAGAACAAGAAATATGGTCATTTAAGAAATCTCTCAAAAGATATGAGAAACAAAAGGTCTCATCAAAGATCTTATATGTTTTTGTTAACATTTTATTTTTTGAAAAAACTGCATGTTACTGATTGTTTTATAATCCTCAATAATCAGTGAAAAAATCTTAACTGGCACACAGTACATGTAGCAATGAAAGCCTTGTTCTAACTGCATAGTTCAAGTATTCTAGAGGTTTATCATTGGTAATGAGTTCCAAGTCTTCAAGACTGGATAAAAGTAAAAGAACTTGGTGTACATGGTTTGAAAATTAATAAAAACTATTTTGTGTGTAAACCAAAGCAACAGGAAATACTGCACATACAGAAACAGCACTGGATGAGTTGGATGGACGAAGAGGCTTCAGACAGCACGACATGCTACAATCAAACACAAAGAATGCCTTTTGTTTAATCTCATAGGGTTAAAGTAATGGCTTGCCAACACCTTAATCTTTAACTCAATCCACAGACTCTTTATCAGATTCAAGTCAGACTTCTACTACAAGGGGTTAACATTAGTTCCAGTCAGAAGAAACATCCAGGTACCTAGGGGGGCTGATGCCTATCTCCAAGAGTCATTGGGTGAGAACGATTCACCTTAGACAGGTCACCAGTCTGTCTCAAGGCAACACAGAGACACAGAGGACAAACAGCTTTACACACACAAACTGTCTCATTCACTCCCAAGGGGGAATAACCTAACATGGACATGGAGTACACCGAGACGTTCTCCCATGCTTGCTGAGAAAGAACATGCAAACTCAATGCAGAAACAGTCCAGGCTGGGATTTAAACCCAATACCCTCTTGCTACAACTAGGAATGCAGTGATATGAAAATGTGAGCCAATATTGATATCTGAAATAAATATTGTCGTTATGACTGATAACCAATATTTACAGATTTTGTATATTTTTTGCACCTTGGGAAAAAAACAACCACCCTGCTGACTTCACCACATGACCAACCTCCATTCCTACCACTCCAAAAAACAATGGTAACATGACGCAAATAGATATTGGTTGTTAATATTGATCCAGTTTTATTTATTAATGTTAAAAAATGACCAGCATTGGCTGGTACCAATGTTTGTGCCGTTATATTGTGCATCCATAGCTATAATGTAACAGTGTTAACAACTGCTACACCACGCATTCCTCTGAATAAACATGTTGGCAAAAGTAAAAGATTAGATACACCTAACCCTCCAAGAGGATTTTTTTTTTTTTGAGTTAACTGGTGAAATCGGGAGAAATGTGGTTTTGGAGCAGTAGGTTAGAGAACTGACAAATCCAAGAATTGAGAACGTAGAACTTCTAATTTTTATATTCAGGTTAATTACTTAGATAGACACAAACTTAAAGCAGCCTGTTTCTTCATATTAGTGAGCCATACAGAGATTGCTTAAATCCCACTGTACAACAAATGATCATTACATGTTTTACTTGAGGGGGTTTAACTATGCTGCTTCAATATTAACTGTCGAACAATATTCCAGGCATATAATCTATCATGTCAGCCACCCTCTAAAAGTCAATTTACTGTTTTGTTTTCCCCACAGCATCATGTCACATGTCCATAAAAGGTCACTTCAACATAATGGCACATGTGATGGTTGGAAAGGACATGAAAACACTTGAAACACATTGAAATATTTCCAGTTTCATTTAGCTCAGACACAGAAATAAGACATCCCCAAAGTTTTTTTTGTAAAACAATAAATTTTCTTACCTGATTAACTTTATGTGCATGAACTACACTCGCAGTTGCCTTGGTGTTGTGTCTGCTTAAGCTATCACTTGTTGGCTTTTTTGTTGTACAAAAGTGCCTAATTAATATCCAGCTTGAAAAACAGTGGTAAAGACCCATTAGAATTTATTTATTTTTAATACTTTCGGTATTTAAAGGTGTTGCAGTTCTAAAAGAGATTTACTCTTTAAGTCCGTAACACAATGACTTGCTTGCACATGCAGAAAAATAAGACAACCATAATGCAAAGTTTAAAAGAATTTGAAGAAAAAAAACTCTTGATGGCATTTATATTGGAGACTTTTGGGCCTTTGCAATAAGCCATTTTGTATTAGCGCTCAAAAAAAGGATAGAGGAAACTTTCAGAAGTTGCCATGCTGAACATACACCCATACACACTCGTGCCTCCTCTGTAGAGCTGTCAGTAGATCAAAGCACTCAGTCCTTCATCAAACACCCTTACAGAAGCACAAAGCCATACACTGACATTGTATGACCGCTGGCGTTTCAGACAGCACACACAATTTAACTTTACTGCATGTTCCTGCTAAACACCCTGGAAACCCTACACTAAATGCTAGATGATTACTGTTGCTCAACAAGCAAATTAAGCTGCTGGGCCAAATGCAGTATTTTATAGTTGGTTGTACTTTAAGAGGCAACACTCTCAGTACACAGAATGATCATTATTACATGGCACAAAAGTTGAAGCAATTAAATTTTTTATCCATTTGATTTTACTGTATTTGACAAAAACAGTCACCGCCAGGAGAAATTATACACAAGGATTGCAAATGACTCAGGTGAAGTAAACTATTCCAAAGTTGTTTCTGCATGTATTGGAATGGAGCAGTTGTTAGCATATCAGCCTCTGCACATCTAATACTGTATATAAACTTCCAGGAACGACATAGTCTAACACAATCTGGAAAAGTATGAAATTTGATTTATGTATTTTACTCAAACATTTTCAAGGCCTGAATAAGCATGACTAATAAAGACAAAGCAAGGGAAAATATTGGTATATCTAGGCTATATGCCCTACATAGTTCTGTAAAACATAAATCCAACAATCCATCCATCTATTGATCTAGCTGTCTTTCATACCCAACTACATTTCCAGGGAACTTCTAGCTCAGAAAATAATGAATTTATGTCAAAGAAAATCTGTAGGAATCCTGTGATACAGATGCTGCTTAGCTTGGAAAACTAAAAGTCAAATGCAAAAGAATATAGGTTAACAACCTGCTAATTGAAAGTGTTGTCTATCATTTGTGGGAACTCTGAGCTAATTTTAAAAGTCTGAGATCTGCTATAGTCCATATTCTAAGTATGCAGAATAGGGATACCCAAAAAAGTATCCCTATTTTCTTTCAAGAAAAGTTTACACCCTTTCTTCAAACTCACTTTGATAAATAAAAAACTACCTAATGCAATATAGATACTGATTACTAATAACTACTTTACAAAGTCCAGCTACTAAAAATTAAGACGATATACTTAATTCAATTTAAAATATTTTTATATTGAACTTAAACTGTTCACTGAATACAGCAATAATACAATGTCACAGAAAAACTGAGTGCAGCACTGACTTCCTTGACCCGTCTTGGTAGAGTACCTTTCTAACCTGCCTCAAAAAGGTGGGTTATTTAAGAAACAATTAGGAGCGTACACAAAGCAATTTGCAGGCAGTCGAACTCCTCAGGCTGAGCCAGTGAAGGGCCTTTCAGCGCTGATTTATCACGCTGTCGCCTTCAGAAGGCAACATAATTAATAGGAGCATGGACTTCTAATTCCACCCGCTTCCACGGCCAGTAGATTCCGTTTGATTTATGACGGCCAAGGACTTTGCATTTTATCAGTTCATTTGCTCGTTATTTATGTTGATGACCAATTTCAGTGGGTCGCCATCATCTAACTCGCCACTAATCAAAGAGAATTAGGGTTCACTGCATTATTTAGAAGCAGCTAATTTATCTTTAGAATGAGAAGGAGAAGTAAGTGTTGGTGCAGCAGTTCAGTTTGTGGTAACCGCACGGCTGTGCTTTTAAAATAATATAATTATGACTGCAGTTCAGCTTTATCCCCTGCATTTGACTGAAGGATTAGACCTGGTTGCATTGATTAAGCTGCTGATGTTGAATTGAAAAATTATGAAAAGGCAATCATCAGGGGCATAAATATTTTATTATGGCTTTTAAACCTTTGTTTCAAAAGAAACAGGTGCGCATGTGAGAATTTGTTCATTAGTGATCTAAACTAAATTGTTAAAATTATTTCCACACCGTATTTAATATTTAAAAAAATATCTTCTAGCAAGGTTTAAAGCAAAAATGTTGGCATAATTCTGCCCAAATGTCTGACCTGGATATCTAATTGGACATAGATAGAGTTCATTTAAATTAGCTGGTTTCCTGACATAGACCTCTCTTTTAAAAATAGCCCATCCACATTCAATTGAGTTTAGGCTGGTCCCATTCCAGGAACCTAATGTCATCCTGTTTTACTCTTTCAAAAACCATTCTACAAATGTTAAATACCTTCCAGAGAAGAACTTTTGATGAGACAAAGATTAAGCTGTTTAACCACAATGGTAAGAAGATTCAATTCGTAAAGGTGGTTTTTAAACCTTATAAATCCGTCAAGTATGGTGGTGGATGGATTAAGCAGAGGGGACATTTTTCTGTCAGTGGTGCTGGTGTATGGGAAGATGTAATAATGAAGAAAGTGCTCTACTTTTGGACATAAATGGGTGTTCCAGCAGGACAATGATCACATTTACCATCTAAAAGAGATAAAGTAGGCTAGAATTCAGCCTCAGGAATGGCACAAACTTCAGCTTTGTTGACAATTTATGAATTCCATTTAATATGATTTTTTTTAAAAGTGGTCAAATATCCAAGCAGAATTGGGTCACTACCATGTTGATGGCTACAAAAAGTGTGTGATTTCACTACAACTTGTAAAAAGGCATGGAACCAATATTTGATGAAGTGTATGAAAATCTTTAAGCCTATATATACAGTATATATATATATACAGTATATATATATATATATATATATATATATATATATATATATATATATATATATATATATATATATAAATTTTAAGTTTTATAAATGACTGTAGTTGTTTTTTGACCTCATCATTTTGACCTGGAAAAAAAAACCTAATTACATGTCAAAATGTGCAAAAGTAACATGATAACTGCATATAAACTTTTCACCTTCAGCACTAATTATCAGCTCTTCCTGTGTCTGAACAAAAGCCATCAGAAGACTATTAAAGATTTAGATGGCAATAAAGCCTGATTTTTTTCCTTTTCTTTTCTTTTCAACTGAGTGCCTTACAAGAGCCCATTTCACTCCTCATAACCTATAATGGCTCATGGATTCTTGTGCAAAACGCTATAAAGTCAAACTCCAATGGATCACAAGCTGGAACACCGAAGCACAACTGGACTGAAAAGATTTCCCGCAACACTAAGAGTGAGTTATTGTCCAGCTAAAATAATGGGTCATGAATGGGTTGCAGATTAATACAATATATTACAAGAAACACAGATAAATAGGGTCACATTGCAGACGTGTTTGTTAGAAAAATTACACCTGTTCCAAGTGTTATGAACCTGCAAATGCTATTCTGAAGGTTAAATTGTGTATTACTGTAAAACAAATTGAGAGAGAGAAAGACGCTGACAGTGGGACATTACTTAACGCCTTTGCAGGCAGTGCTACAAAAGGGGTAGGATTAAGATGCAATAAACCTTACACAGTCAAAGAAAAATAGCCCTTGTAAACAATGCAGTATAGAAGCTGCGGAGCACGTTGGGTAGGTTTAGGGCTTCGCATAAGTCACTTTAATGCTACAGCAAACTTTCCAGGCAGGGATATTAGATTAAAAAACAGCTTTAGATTAAGATTTGACCTTCCGAGGTGCAGCACAGCAATGAATAAAATGTTTAGTAGTTATTTCTATTTAACAGCTGAATGCTTTGCAGAGGGATGTTATCATCTGTCTGTCTCATTATGTTTAATTATTCAGCAGAAAGGAAGATAGGATGTTTTTTGACAAAACGCTGCTCAGTGCTTAGCAGTGACACTGGGCGCTATGATGTTCAGACGCTACAAAATCGACTGAGCTGCAGCCCCCTTGTTCACAAGGTGTATCATTTATCCAGCAGGGTAATAAGATCCTGAATTTACACAGGCCTGTCAATAGGCATGTCGATAGGAGGACACTTAGCATCTATCATCTAGAGAATCAATGCCATTTTTCAGCCATGAATCCCAGGAAATGATAGCTTTCAAATAAATGGTGCAAAGAGAAACACGACTCCCCTTGGGGAGAGATAGATGTAGAGTGGCTCAATTTCCCTCTTTCTTGCTTCCCTCACAGCTTCTGCATGCTATCTGGTTTAATGCAGAAGGTCAGGAGACACAATAAAGAAAAATCCCCTGGAAAAAGGGAAGTATTCCTTAAATATCTGGTTAACAAGACAGCTAGCTGTACAGAGAGATTGACATTTCTATCAATATCTGAGATTGAGAGTCATAATTAAAATAGGGAGAAGAGTGGATGTGCTCGATTCAGTTAAGCCTGCAAACTGGCCTCACTTAAGCACAGTTTGAGTCTGAAAGCGAGGATCATCCTCTGTTCAGCAATCGTCTCGTTGAAAGCATGTAGAGAGAAGAAAAGGCTTTTCATTCCTGAGAAATAGAACCACAATTACATTCTCTAAAACAGTATGTATGTCTGATGGATTTGTCTCAATTATGTATTAGCATACTACACAACCTAAAGGCTGAATATTATGTAAAATCAACTTTTGAGGTTTATATCATGGTATAATGTTATTCCCTCATCAAAAAGATTGGAGATTTATTTCTTTCATGCATGTTTGAGAAATTCTTGAATCCCCCGTGGCAACCATTCAGTGCTACCCAAGCGCTTGCTGTGAAAATGTGCTGCCTATTTCCACAAAGCTCCTCCTTGGAGCTGCAGACTCCAGCCGAGTTTCTACATCACAGAGACCTCTCCTCCACAACTCTCCCCAAACAACTTCACCAGACTAGCGGCAGCAACAATTTGCAAATACCTGATGGAGCTGCTCGTCCGCTGAGCTCATCATACAAACTACTTCTCAGTTCAACTCTCCTAAGAACGGTTGTAAATATCATAGTGGAGAAGCAATGTTGTGATGACCTCAAATTGCAAAGTCATATTTGTTTTAAGTTATGTTTGATATATGCAGCACTTTTATAAAAGGTAACCTATTTACCTTCGTGTTCAACAAAATGGCACTATGTACCTGGAAAATACATAACACCACTCCTTTAAACTACATATAGTCTTGGTTTTGGGTAAGTGAGGGGGCCTGAAGGTGGAGGTCCACTTTGGTCTTGGACTATGCTTGTCAGAATCAACCTAACCTATATGAGTGCTATTATGCCATGAGTCATCTACTGTAGTACACTTTAAAAAAATTTAAGCTTACTCAATTTAGTGATGTATAACAATTAATGACTTTCAAATTAGTATCCAATATGATAACATCTAAATGCTACACTTCATTTATATACAAAATAAAACTCTGGCCAATGTTTATCAATAATCCTAATTTGAAATTCAAATAAAAACACTGATCAGCTTGATAAATCAAAATCAAAACTGTATGACTTTAATATGATGATACAATATATCATCATATTAATGCCGTCTATATCACCTGTTTAGACATGGTGAGAACGTCTACTCCTTTTACTGACAGACGAACACTGTGGCAGGTCATTAATCACAAGGACAGCCAGAAGCAGCCATACTTAATCCTGTGACGGTATCCTTACATTTCTCCGCTGCTGCTGATGCTCATAAAAGAGTGAGAGAGAGCAAAAAAGAAAATGATTTACACAAATCAATCATTTGCTGCTGCTGCTCATCGGCTGTAATACTGGCAGCCTGTCGTTACAGCTCCATTGTAAAGGGCGCCTGCTGACAACCACAGTTGATTAAAGGCTACGGCTCCCTAACCTTATATGCTAAGAAGACTGGCACTGAGTGACACAAACGCTTTCTCCTCTTCCAGCCAGTTTAAGGCAAGAGTATTGGCATTCAAATTTGTGGCTGCTCTTGTGAACAGATGTGTGTTCTGGCAAATAAGGGTAATGACACCAGCAGGCCTTCTCTGCTTCCTGGGGCTATAACAGCATACACCCCGAATCCCCACCTACCAGGCTCCAGAGGGGCAGGAGGGACAGCCTCAACAAGTGAATGCTTCACAAGTCTGCTTTCCACAATCCTTTTCCCTTCTCTGCAATTATCATCAAAGAACATCTGTTTGTTGTTCCTCATCCACCCCACCTCTTCACAAGTGTCCTAGCCTCACCTTGACCCGCACTTTCAATTGTGGTGGATGTTATGACTAAAAATAAACAGAGTGAAGGAGTGAGACTACCCTTTGTGTGAGAAGGGCGTTCTCTTTCACTGCAGCCGTGAGGAAGGATATCGCCCAACGAACAAAGCAGCTTCCTCCTTCCACGCCAACATCAAACCAGAACATTTGTATGGATCTGATCTGGAAGATGAATCGTGGTTGCTTGACTTGTTTACAGGTGTTCAAATAGATCAGACTGTCATTTTGCTGCTGTCACAATCTGAATGGCCTTTCACAGAAATGCTCAATAGTTCCATGCAGGCACCATATTATGCAGATGCTGCATAATATCCGATCCCTGTCCGATCCCTGAGAGTAATTTATATTACAAGGCCTTTGATGTCATATCTAAACTTCCTGGTTTTTGGTTTATTGCAGAGTCAGCAGAGTTACAGTTGAGCCTAAAACTATTCAGACCCCTGAGAAACTTAGATTTAAAATTATTTTCATTCAACCAAGACATCTTTGATGGGAAATGAGTCAAAAAAGGATCAGTTTTGAATAACTTCTGATTTTATTTATGTTGAAGTAAAAATGCAGGTTGAAAATTATGTGATTGTTTTGTAAAAGATCAGTGAAAAAAATCTTGGCATTACAGTAAATTAATTATTTTTATAATTGCTATCCAGCTTTTTGTATATTTCTGCTATTTAGATCATTCTTCTTTGGTGGAGAGCTCAAAGTCTTTCAGTTTCACAAGCCTCCATGCCATCACCTTGATGTTTAGCTCAATTCACAAATTGAAGTCAGGAACCTGACAGGACTGCTTCAAAACGTTAGCATTAGCTTCCGCTAAATACCATGTTGGATTAGTGCTTTAGCGTTAAACGAAATAATGTTTATGATTAGTGCATTAGGGTTAACTCGACTAACATTTTAGTCAGTAGTGCCCACCACTGGCAAAAGTCTTAGATTTAAATAATTAAGAAATTAGATAAAGATCAAGTCATTTATAGCCAAGTACTTGCAGAGTTTGTACTTTCTTTTTACAGTGATTGTAATTATCAAGGAATTATTTCTAAAAATAAATAAATACTACTAGCTACCCCTGTCCTAGGGCTAGACTATATGGCCTAAAGTTGATGATATATTGAGCAATTAGCCTTGAAAACAATATATGGAGGATAACACTATGCCAAAAATAAAGAATGTGATTGGCCAGCATACATAATTCAGTTAGTTATGTTCATGGTATAATTAATCTGGACTGCAGTGACTTTATTGCCACTTTAATGAACTTACAGCATCTGCAAATAAATGAGGGAAATGTGTACTTTTAGTTGTTAAGAGTTACTGAACAAATAAGCACAACTGAATAAGTTTAGAAGTATAAAATAACCTCACTTAACTCTAACATTCTTGCTGAACCCAAAATGTTACCAAATAACTGATAATGGATTTTGGAGGGGAGTTGATGGCAGGGGTGCGCTGTTTATCAATCGAAACAAGACATGGCTGCAGCCTGGATAACTCTCGTGTCATAGTGTTCGTCTCATGGTGCTTGTCTGATAAGCCACGCCCCCAAACGTACCTTTCAAAAGAAAAATCACTTTACATAACATCTATGAGGGTTGTGGCTTAAGTTCACCAGACGAGCGCCATTAGATGAGTGCTGTGACATGGGACAACTCCAGAATGAAGCCATGCAGTTTTGCTTCAACCAGCTCTATCACTGTCATTTCAATATTGAAATTTTCTCAACCTTACCATCTCTTTCACTTCTTGTTACAGATTGGATGTGGTGAATAAGGTGACTACAAAGTTTACACACCACGCAGTGTCTTAAAGGAATATGAGCATAGCCTACCTGTACACAGCCAAAAAAATAGAAAAAAACAACTTTTATTTTAGTTTTTTAAAACACCAAAAATACCAACATGGGCAAAACCTGAAATTTTTGGTATATTGCCAAGGCCTACCCAGTCCCCTACTTAATCCTGTATGGACATGGTAAAGCGAGTGATCACTGTAGATCAGATTAGGAAACATGCTTATGAATTTCTGCCTTTAACATCTGTCACAATACTTTAGCATGAAATATTTGACTGACTATCTTGGTGCCATGCCATGCAGCTAAGGTGGAGTCAAAATGACAACATTATAGATGGCTGTAATTAAATAATTCACAAGACCATTGTGCTTTGTGCTAAACATTTTGGAAACTGGACAGACTCCAAGCCATCTGTGTTTGCTGACTGTCAATGGGTTACTAATGTGTAAAAACAAATGCAGATTTGCTTGTTTTAGATCTTTTTTCTTTACTGAAATCCCTGGAGAAGTCTGATGATGGCAGCATGATTATTTCAGCCACATGGTCCAAGATGAATAAAAGTGTCAGGTGGCCCTAATTCTAAGTGCTCCAATCAATCTTCTTCGATCAGCAAGATGACTCAAATTCTGAAATCAAACTTGATGAAAAAAAAGAGGCCAAGCATTGAAAATCATAAGAGGGGAAAAGAAATCCAAATATACAAGTCAGTTAGTTTTGTATAAATGTAAGAAAACATATGAAGATATAGTGGGGGAGTGGTGGTCAGCCTGCCTGTATGTAGTCCGTAATGTTCTATAAATCTTTCTCTATCTTCTCTGTAGTGATGGCAAAAAGGGATGAGCTGCTCACCAACCCCCTCCATCTCATTCACATGTCTATCTGGCTGTTATCTGTGCCCTTGAGCAAAGATTACTGATGCCCTGCCTTTGATATATGACACATCATGTGCCACAACATTTCATCCAGTGAATTAACCTGGAGAAAAGCAAAAAAAAAAAAAAAGGCTGCTGTCAGTGCCCGGAATCACTCCCAAGTCCTCGTTTTTTGTGTGTGGGTACTCGCTGATATTACAACTGAATCACTGGAGAAGTGTTATCTGACCTTTGCAGGACTCAGCATTATGCTATCTAGAGTGTTTCAACTCACAGTCAACATTAAAAAAATGAATCACTATTAAGGGTCTTAATTCACTAGACGTTAAAACAGCTTTTATTGACATTCCTCAAATCCTTTAATACCTTTAAAAAGTCATACTACTTTTGAGAAAGTGAAACGGTCTGTTCAGAGTGTATGTCACTTCTTGCTCAAAAGGTTTTATATATTACTTATTGTTTTTAACACCTTAAGAACTTTTTGTTTTTGTGTGAACCTTTATACCTGATGCTGCCGTTACATTTGAAATTTTCCCTTTGCGGGACAATAAAGTCTGTTTCAATTTCAATTTCTAACTTTCCTGAATTCAAGCAACACATGGACAATGGATGCAAGACAAAATAGGACATTGAAAAAGATGAATAAAATAATTAGGCAAAGATTTTGATCATGGATTTTGCAGTAGCCTAAAGTCACTTGGCTAGAAGAGCTTTATATGTTTTGGATTTGCATGATCTCCCCATGTATGCAATGGTTCATGCCTGGTACTCCAGTTTCTACCCACATGAATTGGTCTCACCAACTTGGCCTTAAGAGTGTGCAGGGGCGTGCGGGGGTGTGTGTGGGGGGTGCACGTGTGTGTGTAGATGGTTGACTGTCCTGTGTGCCTCTGTGATAAACTGACAAACCTGTGTAGGGCATAATGCACCTCTCGCCCAATCACTGCTGGAGATATGTACCCGCTCCTAGAATAAAGCAAGAAAACGCCACCTTTTGTGAAAAGTTGTTGAAAAAAAATATGGGCGAACATATAGTACACGCAGTGCAGCAGTAAAATGCCTCTTCATCACCACAAATCTCACATTGGCATCTTAGAACAGTTTGTCTCCCTCAGTGTTATTCTTCTTTTTACACACCAGTCACCTGCCTGATACCCCTCAGCCATTTTCCTCAGAAGCTGTCACATACCCCGGCTATAATATATGGCTGCACCAATGAGAACAGCTGTAGCCAATCTCCATCCTCTCTCGCTCTCCTGGAGCCTACCGCCTGTCCAGCATAAAATAATAAATCAGGACTAATTGATTTTCTGTCACTCATGGAGAAGAAAATAAATTTCCATGCAGTCTGTTTCCAACAGCATTATAATTTTGTACATGGCATGTAATTTAAGTTTTTTAATTATACATGAGAGTGGAAAAAGTGTGATAAAATGTCCTGCCGCCTGGCTCAAGGCCACAAATGCTGGCCTTCGTATGTGCTGAGACAACAACGGCATTAACTTGAGCACACATAAATAATGCATTCGTGTATTTAGAAGCTACACACCTCTGTCCAAAAAGAAGAAAAAAGAGGTTCACAGTCAAGGTCAAGAGCTGGCTATTTATCTTAAAGTAATGACGTTCATTTGGAGAGCATGAATCATCAAACGTGTTCTTGGATGCCAAAATGTCAAGAGCAGGAAAGTCAGGATCGCTCTGATTTCCAGCCAGTGACAGGAAAACAGATAATGTGCTAACAAAACTGTGAAACTCTGGAAGCAATAATATGTTCCCTTGGAGCTTGAATACATTTCAAAATGTGTTTATGACAAAAGAGCTGGCCTCGTAAAACAAAGGACAGAAAAATGTAAAGGCCTATTATTAAAGATTTACAAACTACAGTATTTGCAGCTGGCTCCTTTTCATTGTTCAGCAGATTAATGAACAGTGCACAGAATGAGAGGGCATTTCCCTAAGTCGAGCTAAACTGAAGCCTGAGATGAGGCAAGGAGAAGGAGGATGGGAGGGAGCAGCAAACAGGGTCATCAGTAGGCCAGGGTCTTAAATCAGACCAAAGGCCTGACCTGGTGTCAGCACTGGACCAGAGGGGGAGGAAAGTCTTCACAACAATGAGGAGGGGCTGAAAGGAGGCCTATTTGTCGTGGATATCTTTCCTTTTTTTCAGAAACGACCAGCTGGGATTGAAAAGCAGCTGGACAGAAAGAGGCTACAGTATGAAAAGCCTCTGGGTCACGGAGAACTCTCGGTTACCCTCTAGCTCACACAAATGGCACGAGTTTAACGAGGTATCACGCTGGAAATGATTACAAGCTTTGTTCACTCAAAAAAGCTCAGAAAAGGAGAGAAAAAAGATGTTTCAGTGATTTATTCTGCGGCTGTTGTTTTCTTACCCCGAAAAACGGCTTCACATCTGCAAACTGTCTGATCCAGAGCGTCCTGTGGCTAAAATTACAACGTGATGAATTGCATCATGAAAGATTTAACTGCTTTGACATTAAATAGCGCTCACAGCCTGATGCGGAGGTATTTTACCACAAATAAATACAGCCTATCTCTTGTTTGGTGGCATGTGAAAGCGATTCCACACCAGTTAGCAAAATTCTCACCATCCTTCATGTTTTATTTTTATTTATTTGAGCTCTAAGACACATGAATCTTGTTTTTCACTTCTTTGTTTGTTGAGAACTACAATGCTGTGTAGTAGCAGCTTCTAAACAGATTTTATCTCTTTGCTTAAAAAAACAATAAAGATCTTAATATCAGACAAACTGAGTAAACAGAAGACGTTGTTTTCAAATAGCAATTTCACTTATTAAGGGGATTAAAGGAACTGACTTATGTGAACATGTGTTCACTAACACATTTGCAACAACTACAGCCATCAAGAGTTTATGATATTTGTCCATCAGTTTTAACACAAATAAATTTTGACCCACTCTTCTTAGCTGATTTCTTTTAATTCAGCTAAACTGGAGGGTTTCTCATCAGAAATAGGCCGCTTAAAGTCACCTGATCTGGATTAAAGTCAAGACTTTGACTAGGCCACTAGCAAACGCAGAGGAAATCAGCAAGGAAACAAATATTTTTCAGAGAACATCTGTTTTTATCTGTTGACCTGAACTCAATGAAAAATGCATACTCATCTAAAATAAGATCAAAAGGATTCAGGTAAGCTAACAATCAAATATCCAAGGTCAGGAATACACAGATAATAAATTGCTTAACTGTCATGTTCAATTCTCAGGGCTGCATTATCCCTAACAGGATTTAATTGTTATCAGGATGCTGAACAATCCACTTTGTGTTCTGCAAGCATCCTGCCTCAAGTGAGGAAACTTCTATCACATTTTCCTGCATCCCACTGTAACACTGGCGCACTTCATGATCTGAGATTATTGGGTGAATAAATTGCTTCCACCCTGGCCTCTGCTGACGCTCACGTGGACGAGGAGAGCTATGGCTTTTAATTGTCCTTCTTCCTCCCACTCCGCCTGCGTCTGCAACTCTGTCCTCACTAGAGCACAGGGCCAAAATAAATTAAGTTCAGCCTGAGCTTTGGCTGAACAAGCTGTACTACAAGGCTGTGGACAAGAGCTCTTAATGTTTTGTGAATGTGCCACATCTGCTAGGAGTTCACAGGGCCGGCAGATTTACGATGAAATATTAACAATGAAATCAATGTTACTTAAGCACTTTAATGTAAGTACTAATAATAGATAAATTATTAGATAATTGTTTTATTATGGCAGCTAAATTGCTCAGATCTTACAATCTATGAAAATTCTCGTACAGTGGAGATGTGCTTTGTTGGGTTGTACAACACAGCCCATCTTAAGCATTTTTTGTTCACTTTTTATTATGTTAAAACCCAAAAATTCAATAGATTTTAGTATGATCTATTTCTGAAGTGGAGGAAAAAATTATATATGTATTTTAAATTGTTGTGCAGAAAAACATCTTAAATGGTTTTCCAAATATTTTGATGCAGCACTAGCTTTTGCAGAAAAAACTGCAGGTATTTTAACTATCAGCTTGCATGTATACACAATGGAAATTTGGCTCATTCTTCTATGCAAAACGTCCAAGCTGAGAAATTATTATGAATTATGAGAAAATAGTAATTCTGCTAAATAGTGACACTAATGTTATATAGCATGGAGCCAATCAGTGGTTCAGTTACAGTGTTAAGGAAGCCCAGATTGGAATTAAATAGACTTTTAGCTTCTCTGTTTTGTTGGTTCTAGTGTTTTTTGTCTACCTCCTAACATTACTTCATAGATTATCTGCAGTGTTTAGATCAACCCAGTTTGTTGGCCAGTAAAACACAGTGATACCATGGTCATTAATGAAGGCATTGGTAATTCTGATTTTGGTTTTTCGCCACATTCTGATAAAATAAAAAATCAGTATCTCCACCCATAAAGCTTCACAGTAGAGGGAAGAATGAATTGATCTAAAATTTCCCAGTAGATGATGGATCTGACTTTGGACTTTATAAATAATTATTGGAACTATACCAGCAAATGTCCGACCCTGGAACCTTGATTATGAAATGGAATGCATCTTCATATCAAAGGATTACTTTGGACCACAGTCATTTCCCTCAGAGCCAGGGAATGTAAAAGCTGTAGGCTAGGCTTGTGAATCTGCCTCAAATTATTTAATTTGAGGCTTTTCTTCATGGACCTTTCACTACTGCAGTTATTGTTGTTACTTTTTTCTTCCCCTGAACTATTAACATAGAGATATTAATAAAATAACTGTTGTCAATAACAGTTTCCAGGACAACTTTCAACATAGCAGCCTCCTCCATGATTGTGTTGTAGGACATACAGTACAGACCAAAAGTTTGGACACACTTTCTCATTGAATTCAATGAGAAGGTGTGTCCAAACTTTTGGTCTGAACTGAGTACAGACCAAAAGTTTGGACATGCAGTTGTGTCCAAACTTTTGGTCTGTACTGTATACAGTACATTGCCATTTCATAATATATTTAAAATATTCAGAGAAGCTAAATTTGAATCTCCTTTCAGCCAGTATCATCTAGATCACGTGTCAGGCTCAGACAGCTTTTTATTCATACATAGAACTTTCAAGATAACAGTAGTATGCTTAAATGTTATTTCATCAGTCAAATCAAAGCAGTTTTTATCTGTATGCTGCCAAATTACATCATTGTGAAAGGATGTTCAACATTATTTAATTTCAAGAACTATTCATCAAATGCAGAAACACCTATTTATTATTGCTTAATTTAATACAGTTCAACTTCTTAAACTGGATTAAGAAAAAATAAATTCACTTTTCTTTGGTAATCTTGACATGAGCCTGTAGGATGTCTGCAACTGTTTAAACCATTATATCTGTGATTTTTAAATGTATCTAGAGATGTTTAAATGTATAATTTAAGAGTTTTGTGTATGGATTCAAAGTAAATGTTATGGATTTCTTTGTGATATAACACAAAGCTGCTGTAAACAGACTTAACCGCAGTTCGCAACATTAATTACAATCTTCAGTGTTCAGCTGAAAGACTTGTCAATCAATTAGAAAGTGACAATGGGTCGAAGCTGCAGCTCTTTTGTTTATATTTCAAATCTAAATGTTTTCTTCATTGTTTCTTATGCATGCCTTTTGTGTAAATGTATGATTAACACCAACCACTGACAAAGAGAGTGCTCACATACTTGCAGCATACCGGTTTTTTTTAGTGGGGTCTTAGTGTATTGATATACAATCCGCCCAGGTTTCTTACAAAATCTGAAAACAATCAGTGTGCAGTGCAGCACAATGCTGAGACATTAATCACAACAGGCAACACTTTATTCCACACAACCACACAGTACTGTTGCAACAGCTGCTAAGCATTCTGCTAAAGCAAATGATTTATAGCTGTGTCGCAATAACGATGAGAAAGAGCCATTACCATATCGACAAGCTCCCAGATGGATTATCTTCATTGATTACTTCATGGCCTGTTGATAAGTATTTGTTTGAAAGGCAAATGAGGAAAGAAAAATGTGCTTGGATGCTTTAAACAAAGCAAAAACCGAAGTATTTCCAACCAGATTTGACTAAACCATGTTACAGACGCTATTCACGCTCAGATACAGTCAGTCTGTCAGATCAAAAGAGATGCGAGGTAAATAGTCCGGATGATGAGAAACAGCAAAGCGAGAGTTCACATGTGTAAGATTTCACAGCTAATCACAGATCACTCTGATTCATGGCGCAACTCCTTCTACCAGCTCGTATATCACATCAAGCTTTCTTTAGCCCCCTCCCTCCACCGTCTCGCCACCCGGCCTTCCCATCCTGCAACCTTGCCAAGGTCAGCTGAAGGAAATGATACCGCTACACCGCAAGATTTATGAGAGATTCACTCCCGTTTGCCTCCCTGTTTACAGAATACATCGACTCCCACCAAGGAGCTGTTTCCTTCTCCCAGCGATAACAGAAAGGGAGCCCATCTACTGGATGTCACACAGGGGATGAGTTCAACAGCTTGTCTTCTGTGACAGGTGCTAATTGAGAGGCAAACACAGCCTAGATCTGTTAGAAAGCCAAAGTGGATACCCTTGGACAGGACCAGAAAAACTAACTCTAAGGATGATGTGTTGCAATACAAATACAATGAAAGTGTCACTAAAACCAGCCAGTTATGGTACAAAAAAAATTACTAATTTTCAGATTAGCTTAGTATCTGTTAGAAGTAGAATGAGAATCAGAGTCAGCCTTTATTATCATCGTACAGAAACACAACAAAATCTGTCAGTACAACCCATACAAAAAACAAAAACAAAACAAAAAAACACAAACGAACAAGAAGTAATAATAATAATAATTTAAAAAAAACAGGAAATATTTTTACTTGAGAACAAACCAAAAGGAAAGTTATATTTCCAAAATAAGCCTAAAAAGTACAGTTTGAGTTTTGATTATCAAAATGGACTAAATAAATTCATGGACCCTCCCAAAAAATATGGTGAAAAAAATATATTTTTTACGTCTCTTGGAGTCCTTCTCACTGATGGTGGGTTGAGATAAACAACCAACAAGAAAACCCCAAAATATTGTTTTCAATTGCAACTATAAATTGAATCTCGTCTTTTGTAAAGTTTGGCCCTAATGCTACAAAAATATAAAGAGAGAAAGAAACAGAAAAAGTAGAAAGAGACCCTAAGTTTGAAAATAAAACAAAAAGACAAGAATTAACTTGCCACTAAACCTATTCTTCTCATATAGACTCTTCATGAAAGTAGACACCAACAAAGGTCAGTTCTGCCAATGTGAAACAAGTAATACATTTGAGGGTGACTTGTTTATCCAGCTTCTCTCTAATGCCAAAAATCGATTTTAGTTTTTCTATTTGTCTTGCAAATCTAATTCTAAAAATTTATTAAACTTAAAGAACAGATTTTTACCAACCAAATCTGACACCTGGTTGCCTGTTATCGCAAGTAGATAATCTTAAATCAGATTAATTAAAAGTGAGGATATAAGGTGAATGGTCTTCACATGCCCTTGGCTTTGTAATAAAGGGATAGCAAATGGGTGCGAGTGCATCACCCTCATCATTGACAGGGTGCTGCCCTGCCCCTTGCTTCTAGAGGACCAGGGCTTTAAATTGCTTCCATCTTTGTGACTCTGATTAATGAGAATAGTTCTAATCGGAGTTCCTCAGGCCAACAGCATTAGTCTTAATCTTCCAGGCTCCATCCAGCAGCAACACTGACATTTAACGTAGTGCTAGTGCAAATGGTAATGAGAATTCATTCCCCAACCAGGAAATTCCTCTACCCTCCACACAGGGCTTGGATTTGGGAAGGTTATTGGCCCTGAGTTTCAGGCCTTATTAGCTCGTTTCGAACCATGAATTGTTTGAAATATCTTGTGTTTTACAGTTACACATTAGAACAACACAACTTGTGTGGTCTCACACAAACTTAACAAATCATGCTGAGATTGACAGATTTTTCTTCCTGTTTTACAGATCTAAAGATTGTATGAGTTTTTTTTTATAATATAAAGAGTATTGAACATGAAGATGTTAGCTTTGGATCTGACTGTAAAATAAAAGAGAAATATTTTGCAAAGAAGAAAATGTAAAAACCTTCAAAGTTTCAAATGTTTGACAAATTGGATAAACACTTTCTGACAAGACACAAGAAATGTGTCTTCAACGGACCAGTGCTTTCTCTTCTGTCCAACAATGCAAAAATATATTTGAAAATATGACAAGGAGAAGTGTTTCTGTGTGATTTCATCTGTGTCTTTACAACAGGGAATTTATGCCCATAGTTAATATGCATTAAATTGTGTAAAGAAAAAAAAGCAACAATAAAACAACAGCGTAAAACCATGCAACCTCAATAGAGGCCATTCTTGCTGTCAGGTGCTCTTGAAGTGATGCAAACAGCCCTCCTGTGCTCAGTTAGCAGTAGGTAAATTGCTCTGGGATTTGTGTTGCCGGAATGCTTTAGCAGGTAATTCCTCTCTGTCTTTCATTTTGTTTGTCTGTGTTAAGTTTCCACTCTGGCCCCATCCATTCTCACATCCAGTTCCCGGCTTTGTCCATCCATCAACGGGGCGCACTTTGTCAGCGCTGACTTCATCCCGGCTGCCGCAATCACATCCGAGCACGGCCCCGACTGCCACTGGGGAGCTTTTTCACCTCCCATCTGCATCCACCCGATGTGCTGACGGAGCCCCTGACGTGTAGTGTTTTCTATTGCACAGGCAAGCAAAAAAACACTAATGCTGCACCTCATTTCTTCAAACCACTCCAGGCCTCGGCTGAAAGGGGTGGGGTGAATGAGGTGAGATTGAGAGAGACAGGAAGGTAAAGAGGGGGAGCAGTTTTACGCAGGATTGGCTCTCAGGTCAGGCAACAGCTCAATTTGTCTTTTCTTCTCAAATACATCAATAGACATCACAGCTAGAAAATGTATCACTAATTAAGACTTGATAAGCTGCAAATCAACTGTACTTTGGAGCAGGAGAGAAAGGAAGGAAAGCAAAAGAGATACGGGAAATAAAGACCTCAATACTCTAAGGCACAATTCGGGGAAAATTACAGTTTATTAAATCTAGATCTAGTATAAAATATAAGGACAAAAGCATATTTTTTTGCATTAGTGCCCGTATTTTAGCTTTTCAGCTAAAATATGGACTCATTACTGAGTACTTGTAAATTCACTTATTTGCAGATTTTTCTGTGACATGTGAAAAGGTATCTTTTCGGTGATTGTTTTCTAAAATAGTGAAAAAAAATGCAGCCTGGGAAGCCGAAATACCTAGAAGAAATGCTACGTTTCTCCACTCTAAGGGAAACAGTCAATCAGCACAGAGAAAAATGAATTTCAACCCTGGATAGGCTGCCTTGCAAAAGCTGGTCAATATGATGTAAAGTAGCATTGTACGTAGGTATCTTATCTTCCCAAGCTGCATTTTTTTTTTGCTATTTTAGAAAACAATCAGCAAAGAAGTAAATTTCTGCAAATAATTTGGAGCTGGATCCCACACAAAAATCTGCAAATAGGTGAATACTGAACTGCCAACAGGCTGTGGTCCACTATTTTTTGTGTTGTTTGCTAATAAACTAAGGGAAAATTTGACAGAATGAAAATTAATTTCCACTTCTTAAAAAAAATCCAAATTGGATCTAGATAGTAGGCTACCAGAAAACGTATACGTTTTATCATTTAGGATGTGCAGCTTCTAATGACCCTACAGCATAAAGGCAAAACAACCAGCTGAAATCTTGAAACAGAACAATTATCTACAGAAAATAATACTGCCACTAAAACACAGCATGTTAAATTTAATCCATAATATTGGCTTCTTCAGTTGAGTTATTTAAAAAAAATAGATGACACCAACAAAGATCTTTACAGCTCAAATTCACAGGCACTATGATTCATGCTCGTTTACATCAGGGTAGCACTAATTAGACTGCAATGGAGGGTTATTAATAGGCTGGACTTTCCAGAATGATCTTGTTATAAATGGGTCCTGTCAAGACTTTCCTCAACCTCCAAATGAGTATTCTCACTTCACTGCCCCCGTCCCAAGTATCAGCACGGGCGCAGAATAACAAATGATTGCTATTAGCCGCATTGTCAGTAATGATGCCAGAGAACAAACAAAAGTTCATAAATAACAATTTGCTGTGGAAAAAAATGAGCCCTCAAATGAGACAGATATGAAGGTGAGCTGTAGCGAATGACACAACAGGGTTTGAGGAGAAGAGGAAGGAAAAGTATTGTTGGTAACATATGGATGCGTAGATGGACGGATGGATGAACGGTCATACGGCTGGACAGACGAATGACTCATACAAAATGGATTTCATGAGTTGTAGCAAATGACAGAGGGCCAGATGAGAAGAGGAGTAAGTTGATGTTTGAGCATGGAGAATAAGGGATGAAGTGGGATCAGGGGAATGAGAATTTAACTGTTCCATCCAGTCCGTTGTTTTCCATGATGAGCTGTAATGATATTGGCAGATTGCGGCTTATTCCACACACGCACACAAACACACATACCAAATAGGAAAAACAAAATTCCCCTACCAAGCACTCAACTGAGTGGGCTTAAACAACAAAGCAGCTCCTGCTCAAGTCATTTACCCGGACACAAAGGCAATTCCTCATATTAATTAAGCCCTGTCACCGACATGCTCGCTCTCTCTCGCCAGGCACATGTCCGCAGCTCTGATATGTGGGGTAAGTGTTTTCCCTGACGCCTCTCTCAGCTCGCTGTTCGCAAAGAGCCTCTAGTGGGAGCCGCTGTTTACAGAGTCAGTTCCACTTACACAAATCCCCCCTGCCGTGTAAACAATATCCACGGTGACTAAACAGAGCTCTGTGCTGGGTGTTTACGGCATGAAAAATGTTTATCCAATTAAGTGACATTTCAATAACATAATCCTAAAACCATGAAGGCTTTTAACAAGATTACATGACCCACAGAGACGGAGCAGAGTCAACCGCTCTTTGACTTATGGCTCAATAACATTAAAAGCAGCGAAAGAATCTGACCATAACTACATGGAGTCTACACAGTGGTCGGTGCCAGAAGAGAACAGTGAGGCTCATGTGATTAAACAGGAAACACACCTAGCTAAATCACTTAAGCTCAGTCATACAGGATGGAAATAAACCTCAACATCTTCATCATGTTTGTCTGGGCTTTGACTGAGCAATCCTAATCCAAAACCCTTTAATTGTTGTTTTAGCTATTTAGCCAAACTGGAATGGAGGTTTGAAAGTGAACCTCCTTTGTATTGCATTAGCTCTAGGCATCTTCTCATCAACTCTTTCCAGCTTTCAAGGCTGTTGAAGAAAAACATGCCCTCAGCATGATTCTGCTACTACCACGTGTCACCATTGGGATCAGGATGATAAAATTCCCAAAAGGTCTTAAAAATGACAGTAATTTTTCTCATTACTCAAGTCATTTTCCACAAGTCCCAAATAGTAGTAATTAACTACGAATAGCTACATTAACATATTTGGCAAAATCACCAAAATGTTTTTTGACCACAACACTAAGACTGCACTGGAAAAACATTTATAAGCCACACAACTGCATCAAAAACATCCGCCCTAGTATTGTGGGATTCAGCATCTGCATTTGACACAGCAGATCATAAAATACTGATTAATAGACTAGAAATGTTTGTGGTTGATTTTTCTGGTCCTAGATTGGTTCAGATATCGCCAGGCAGACTGGGACTACTCCGTGCCATGTTTAACTGGCAAATCTGAGCTGAGGTCCATAAATGAGGTTCCTCAAGGCTCCATTCTCTGGCCACTTTAATTCAGTATCTATACGCTCCCTCTACTTCACATTATGTAGTATGCTGGGATGGGCTCATATCTAAATTTAAACATCTACATAAAGATCTTGATCAGCCTGCTAAAATATTAAAATTCCTGACAAAATAAAATGTTTTATATGAAATTAGAACACAGAAAACCTAGCGCATCTTTCATTTCATAAGTTAGCTCATGGTAAAGGCATATTTACAGACTGTTACATGAAGTGGTTGCCTTGGAGAGGTAATACAGATGTAAAAAAAAAAATAAAGAAATTATCCAAAATGCTACTGTCAGAATCCCATCTAACACCAAGGACATGCATTATATTACAATAGTCCTTAAATCACTACCCATGCTCCCTGTTTGTAAAATAATAGATTATAATATAATTTTCTTTACCAACGTTCCTTTATTTTTGTGTATAAATGGTACTTAACAAATAAACTTTCCTTTTCTTTTCAGTAGGATTTTTGGGTGGAAATAATTAATTCAGCCACACAAGATTTAATTTGCTTTATGATGAAGTCAAACCATTTGGAACAACCTTAAGATTTTCAGCCAGAGTTAATGAAAAAAAGAAAGTGGAAAATGTATCAAAATACTGAATGATTGTTTACGAGTTGTGGCATGAAATGGGAGGTTCTAAGAGAGGGGCTGGGGCGCAGAGAGGCGATGGTGACGGATGGACAGAACTGACAGTGCGATATTCATCCTGCACGCTAGAGCGCACGTCCTGCTAGTGGCAGTCGACAGAGCAATAAATCACGGGCCCTCCATCCTGTATCTACAGCTTATTACATCCACCATGACAAATAAATAATAATCTCTGTCAGCACAGCCCTTTGCTCAAGGATTGAGTCTGAAAGCGTTTGCTCATCACTCCTTGTGAAAACACCAAAGGGAGGAAACAAGAAGATATAGTTTACTGGGCCTCTGCAGTTCTGATTGACATGTTCAAAACAAGAGCAAAAAAACAGCAAAAATTAACAACAAATACACATGATTGCACATACATGACACACAGCTGAAGTCATTAGGATGGTGAACATGACTCGATATTAATTGGACTTGTAGTTCAGGTATTATTTTAGCTTTTTAGATGCTAGTCTGCTGTTTCTAGTGTAAAACAACAAAACCTTGTTGCCAATGGTTATGCATCATAACAACTGTCCGAAAGTTTAAAAAAAAAAAAAAGTGAGAGCAAAAATCCTTCCAGGTGCACAGCGAAACCAGAGGGAATAATTAGCCAAACATGTAATGCTCTCAACCTAAAAGATCTATGAACCAAAATCAGCAAAAAGATCAAATCAGAACTAATGTAACAGAGCTACTCCAACATGTTGTCAACATGAGCAGCACAATTTTTTAACTCAAGGGTTTACTCAAGGATTTTCTCAAGGATTTTCGAAGGATGATTTAATTTAGCACAGAAAAAAGCTATCCAAACCAGCTTAGCCCTATGTGAAAAAGCAATTGCCTCCTAAGCCTAATAACTGGTTGTCCCATTCTTAGCAGCAAAAACTGCCATCAAGCACTTACAACAACTGTCCATCAGTGTTTTACATCGATTTTAGGAAATATTTGCCCAGTCTCCTTTAAAGAATTGCTTTGAAACAACCATACTGGAAGATTTTATTGAGTGAGCCTTGAAAAGAATCTGAATTTACTTCAAGTCCGGACTTAGTTCCTTGAAAACCTTCCTTCAATTTTTTTCTTAAACCATTCAGATGCAGTTTGATTTGGATTAGTGTTTGCTTGCTTTGGATTAGTATCTCGCTGCTTAACCTAAGAACACTTAGCTTAAGGTCATACTCAAACAGCCAGATATTCACCATCAGGTTTTCAACAAGACAGTCACATTCATGGTCTCATCAATTACAACATGTTGTATAGATCCTAGAGCAGCTCAGTTTTGCTGTTACATTAGCGCTACCCCTCTCTTAAATGTCAAGTTGATTTTACATTCTATATAGCGGTAGAGAAGAGGAGCTGGAGGATGGAAATTACACTACTAAATCTGCAAAATCAAAGGTCTTTAAGTATTTTAAACTGGTAGCAGTTTAAAATAATATGCCAGCTCTGTTTGGTTAATTAGTAGAGTTAATTAGTCGGGCTGGACTGGGCTGGGCTTGGACACAATAATGTCCACGAGTTCGGGTCAGGTCTGGTTGGATTTTTTAAGCTTGATCTAAACTTTTAAAAAAATATGCTGACTTCAGCATCTTGGTAATATAAGAATTTCAGTGTATGCAGAAAAAAATGTGTGCAGGATTTTTGAAAAATCATGCTGTGAAATATGTTCTAATTTACTGGTTTATAAAGAAGGGTTCACAATCCAACTACTGATATAATGCGGGTGCTTTGAAGAAAGATTTTATCTTACTGGATTATTTTCTTAAACTATTTTTGTCTGAGCAGAAAATATAGAAAGATCCAAATTAAAAGCACCTTAAAGTTAGGTAAGCATTCTTAGTTACTACCCACTTCATAAATATATTTCACATGCAAAGATATAGGGAACATTAAGATACTGCTTAAACATTGAAGATGTAAAACTGTCTGGATTTTGCTGCATCAAATATAATTTTCTATTTGGATAGATTCAGCATTTATCTAATTGTTAAATCGATGAATGTGCCATGCTGCTGGCTGTGTTGTTTGGATCAATACAAATTGATTTACATGTGTCTGCAGAGAAACACATCCTCATCATGGCACGTCTCGTTCTTCGCCTCTTCTTCCTCCTCCTCCTCCTGTGACATTATTTAGAGGACACAGGCTATAAAGCTCATTTCAGGCCTTTGTCCTTCCTGCCCTCATGTTTCTGTAAATTATATAAGACCATTTAATCATGCTTAGATGAGGAACCATTTACTTTGCGCCGTCCTTCAATAAAAATTAAAAGCTCTCATAAAAACCGGAACGAGAGCGAGACGCCCTCCCCTAAATCAAAGACTGCTGTTGTTTCAAAAGACGAGCCTGAACGCTTTTTGGGTCAGTTTTATTTTGACATTTGCAGACAACTTGAGCTGTTGAAAATAAAATAAAATGCACATGAGAGTGTGCAGTCATAAAGGTTAGTGAACTGTAAATGGTGCTCTCCATCTTTCCTTATAGTATGTGTAAAATTGTAAACATGCCGGGGGTGTGAGAAAGTCCTGTAGCTCCTTTAGGGACTGCATAAACATTAATCATACGATCACTCAGCAGTGATTAATCACGAGTGCCCGATCACACTCATCTCCAAGAGAAAATAAAGAGCTTGTTATTGCCGTCTCACAACACTGACTGTCACCATGAAATGTAGCTACTATGAACACACAGAGACATACTTACACAACTGCTCATGCCTATACCTTAATATGTTTGATTTAGGACCAGTAAAAGATGAAACAAAAGTTCAACGCAATGAACAAAAACTCAGCAGCTTTAAAATGGAGTAGAGTGTTACTTCAATTTATCAGTATTGCACTGGTTTTGTAACAATCATGTTCTAGACCTCACATATTACGTTTTTCTTGACAGTAGCAGTATTTTATGTTAAGATAAGTTGCTAGGTCAAGAAAGCTATTACAATATTTTGACAATGCATCACCTAAAGAAGGCACTGCTTTGTCTAAATAGCTGACTCAATATGTAGAGACAGTCTTCAACAAATTTATGTCTTGCTCCTGCTGACATTGAAAACATTATTAGTTTAAGTGCCTCCATCCTTTTTGTCCTCATTTTTGACATGATTTGTTGCAGTTAATTGTATGTGAAAAAAAAAACTTCTATAAAAAGTTGTTCTTTTTATCACTTGTGTTGAAAATCTTTGGACTGAGATGAAAATGTTTGTTACAGCAAGATGGCCCAGAAACTTAGTTACACTGTTTCTATAAAGAGGAATAACTAAAATTAGACAATACTTGGCCAGGATACCCAAAATGTTTGACCAAAGTCATAGTGCTTAATACCAACTCTACTATTAATAATAGTATGTTTGATAGATAGATAGATATGGAAATGTGAAAAGTATGTATCATACTTTTCATGTTTAATGTACAAAGCACTACTAACCATTAGTTATAAATTCTTTAAACCAAATGATCTCCTGGCATTCCCATAATGTTTATATGTATAACTGCTTAAACAGATGAACGTTGTACCTTCAAGCATCTGGAATTTCTATCCAAGCGTAAACCAGACAATTCTCTTTCCTTTCCTGCTATTCTTGCTGATTTGTTATTATGTCACACAAGGAAGCAGTGTGTTTGAAGTTTTGCTTTAAATAAATCCACAGGTGTGCCAACACTTACCTAAAAATGTTGTGAATTAACCCATCAGACGTTTACCACAACACCTGGGCTCTCTGAATTTGACGCTTAATTATTGTAAACTTGTACATTTCTGCCAAATAGAAATAATTTTGGTAATCCTAAAGCTCTAAAACAGGAAGTGTTTAGTGCATGTCTGAAAAGGAGAAACATTTTTCAAGTCTTTTTGTACTGTAAATATCTGGTTTCTACTGTAAATCGAGCTCTTCTGTGAAGGCCTCAGAGGTTTGTTTGAGAACAAACAGCACCACAAAGAAACAAACATGGTGGTAAAGTTGTGGAGAACTTTAAAGCAGGGTCTAGTTATAAAACAGTATCTAAAACTTCGAACATTTCACAGATCAATGTTCAGTCCATTATCTGGAAATGGTAAGAGAGCTACCAATACATAGCCATTAAAAACATTTTTTTAACTTTATTTTTTATTTTTTAAAGACAAATGGCCATGTCTGCAGTTTATTAAAAGCCATGTAGACGACTCAGTATCTGCCCTATACCCTGGTCAGATGAAACCAAACATTAACCTTCTGACCTACATGCAGAAACCTACTGTATGTTTGGTGGCTAATGCTGTATACCATGGTAATGGCAGTTTTGTGCTGTAGAGATGTTTTTTTCTTAAGCAGGTATAAAAAAGGTGGTTTGTGTCAACAGCGAAATAAAATTGGTTTGACTTGTACTCTAACTCCTAATTCTTCCCTGCAGTTTACATGTTTTTGAACAAAAGCTGCATTGGTTTGTATTTTTAAATAAACTTTAATTCCTACATGAATATAATTTTATCCTCTTAAAAAATAAAAGTATTTTGTAGATTTTTTTTATTCCAAACACAGAACCCAATACAACTTTTTTTTCTCAATCCAAGCCTAAGCAGAGGTTGAGACAAAATCCACCTGTCAGCTTTAATTTATTGTAAAAATGTCTGCAATATATGTATGTTAGAGACCTGACGACCTCTGACTGAGAAAGTTAAAACAGCACCTTGTGCAGAAAAAGACAGAGCCTAATTAACATGTTTTTGGGAGACTGTAAATCTTCCCAAAGCAAACTCGGTACCTGAGCTCACGGGAAGGGCTCAAATTCCACACTGTGTGGGAGTGAATATATGCCAAGAGGTAAACCACATGTCAGGCCCAAAGCTTGACAGATATGAGTCAGCTGCTGTCAGCCTAAATTCACGCCAATGATTCCTCAAAGGATTATGAGCCCCTAAATCATCTGACTGTACTGGTAATTTACCATAATTCTGGGATTTGCAGTTATTTTCCATGTCACGGGATGAACAAAGTGCACAGACTTAGGTGGGAGAACCCTGATAAGAGCCGGTTACATTAAAGGGGTCGGGAGTTCACGCCCTTCTCTTCAACTCCTCAGGCAGGATTTTCAACTCCTGACCTTCTGAAAAGGGGGTGGTCCGACATGCACAGTAGCTGCATTTACAAATGCATGCTGACTCCATGCCAGCAAAGCGGATTTGAGATGAATCTGATAACATCTCACTTTGGAAAGGAGCTGCTCAGCTAGTCCTTTGTATTTATGGACAAGTCTCGTGGCTCTCCCCTCCTGCCCCCAAAACAGCAGCACCACCATAAATCATGTTAATTGGTTTACTGATAAAATGTCTGTCAAGCCCTATTCATGTAAAGCTGAGGCAACCCCAGTTACTGTTTAATCTTTGTCCCGCAATAGTTCATCTGTTTAACTGACTTCTGGTGGGGAGTGGTAGAAAAAAAGGAGTTGTGTATAAAACAGCTCAGCAATGCAAATTTTAGACACAGCATGGCTGACCTAAATGATAAACAACCAGACTTTTACTTCAAATATTTTCAAATTAACTCTACATGAGGCCAAAAGAATTTTTCCCCAGCAATTTAACTTTTCGAAGCAATAAACTGGTATTATTTGTGCTTTGATATGCGTAAGTATCCAGACCTTCTAGGCTTTTTTTAAGCACACATTTTACAACGATAAATTTCAACATATTTTATCATATTTTTATGTACTACGCCAGGAGCAGCCAACTATACTTATTAAGAGGAATGGTCCTACATACTTCAGTTGTGTACCTCCTCCAACCTAACTGATTATCTCATTATTATATATTGAAGTTCTGCAGAGGCCTCAAATTGAACCAGTCATTTGACTCAGGTGTGTTGAACCATGAATACATCTAAAACAGGCAGTCCACTTGTGTGTATATTAACAGGTTCCAATTTACCAAGACCAGGTATGAGAAATCCTTCTTTGGTGGTTAGAGTTGTTAATTTCACTGTTAGATCTATGAGAGCATCAATAAATAAAAATATATTTGAAAATATAATGAAGTGTGACTGCGCCGGGCTTATCAACAGTACAGTTGCACTCTTTAATGTAGTTGCATCAGAAATTGCCCATTTGATATTTGGTAAGTTGTATTTTGTGACATATATATACTGATAAAAATATCTTCTATTTTTCCACATTTATCTTTATTGCATACAACATTTCAAGCTATCATCAAACTTTAGCACTACATTGCCCTCTCCTAACCAACTCATCCACCTAAGCTGGATGAGGTTTAATCAAAGAGGCAGCTAAAAATGTAGCCATGGAGGAGCTGCAGAGTCCCGCTGCTCAGGAGGAGGAATTTGTTTCTCTTGAAGTCCACACATCTGGCCTTATGTGAGAGCGGCAATGAAACAGCCATAAGATATCCCATTTCAAGTTATCCACAAGTCACACAAGAGACACAGTAAACATGTGGAAGTAGGTTCTCTGAGGAGTTGAGAGCAACACCTTTTGGTCTACAAGTCAAAACTTTTATACAAAATCAGCCTGAATTCACTCTTATCACTGCAGAACATGGTGGTGGCTGCATTATGTTGTGGGGATGCGTGGGAATGCATGGAGCAGCAATGGAATAGGTTAGGTCAGTGGGTGTAAAAATGTAAAAAGGTTCAAAGGGTAGGAGTACCTTTGCCTCTTACCTTACATGCAATTACATTGATGTGATCAAAAATGGCGACAACTCACTTGTCAGGTTGGCAGTAATAAATAAAACTTTTTGCTTTAAGACTTCTCAGTAAATTGTATCAACATTCTGGCAAGGACATGAAAGCTCACAGAACTTAGCTATCCCTTCTCCACAGATAGGCCACACACAGATGTTCAGTTACTTGTCAGACTAACATTAAGAGTACGTCTGCACCAGGCTGTGTGGCGAGAAACCAAGAATAGTACTTGGAAAAAGGCATTCTTGTCTTTCAAAACCATCTGTTGTGGTCATGTCATCAAAAATTGGGACAGAATAAACAGCGGCATTTTAACTGTGCTGAGCAATAAGAATTTCTTCCAACCACAGTATAACTTTAATTCAAAATGTAGGTAAAATCAGCTGTAGATAATCATATACAAGTTCCTGTATAAGTAGACCACGTGACCCCCATAAGTTGCAGTGGCAATGCAGTGCAATCTATTTTTTGGGGTTGTCGTTGATCTTTGCATGATTAATGACTTGAAAGGATCCAGAAAAAAGGTCAAACACAGAGTTGGGGATAGAGCTGCTATTCAGGGTAATTAAGAAAAACATGATTAATAACCCCGAGCTGCCACTGTGCTCTGTAAACAAGATGCAGCCGGATGGGATACATATTATTAATATCATACATTAGTTTCCCAGATGCTTAAGGTGGATTCTTGAAAAAGTTTAATGCTAATTTTGGTTAAACCCCCCCCCCCAAAAAAACAAAACAGTAATAGCTTGAGATGTACAATGAGACGTGTGAATATTAAAACCTTTACACCTCATTGAATCTCAGCTTTCCATCTAAAAAAAAAATAAAATTGCTCCAATTACTACAAAGATGGAAAACTGATTGCATTTAATTACTCCTTAACTTTATTTTTCCCAAGACAAGAGCTGTGGATAACATGAGTATAGTATAATAGCTCCATCTTGGAGAGTAATAACAAGCCGTGATTACAGTCATGGTTGAGAGGGGAAATGTCTTCCATTTAATTTGTTATCTTGCCCATTTTCCTCTCATTCTGCCCAGACAGACAACAGAGAAAGGGAATAAGTCCAGCTTCTATGGAGAGCATTGAGAAAGATGTGACATGATCCAACAGGCAAAGCAGATCAGCTCTGTTGTCTCTCTAAGATCCATTTTAAGCCCGTGCTTCTCAAACTACACTAGTTTTTAAGAGTCAGCAGTAAGACAGTTGCCTTAACTACTGGCAAATGATGGAGCCAGTTGATATAGTACATGTTCTGAAACACGTACGCCACTTTCTGGGATCAAACAGAGAACAAACAAAAAAGAGAAGGACCAGCAAGTTGAGGCCTGTGGCAACCAGTAATGTAATGATCAGTGGTGAAATTTGATATGGGCCATATTGGCAGTAACCCAGGGTACCATTACAAGGGGGTGTGCACAAGCCCACTGCGTAACTTATCTGTCGACTGTGCCCGGAAGAAGTTTGCAAGCCTGATGTGTGTTGTCAATCTGTGTGTTTTGGTGTTAAATGTTAACATGAACCCCAGAAGACTGAGTGAAAATGCTGCTTAAGCTGGTAAGAATGTCTCATTACCCACAGTGACATGAGTCTAGTACCAACATGAGCTGAAGAGGAAGAAGGAGCAGAGAAGAAGCCATTGCTATAAATGCAAGATGGAAAACCAGATCACAGTTTGGAAATTCATTCAGAAACAAAAACCTTTCGTATTTGAACACATGCCCTGTGGTCTGATGACACAAAAATGTAAGTTTCTGACTAAAATGACCATTGTTGATAATTGCAAGTTAGATCAAATCCAGAAAAAACATCCCAATTTTTGGAAAGATACCCAAATCCCACTGAATTTACAGAAACTTAGACATACATACACCTAGAGCTCTGCAATAAATCTCAGCAATATATATTGTGCTAGACACATGATCAATATCAGTAAAAAAAAAAATGTCTGATAGAATTTTCCATAATTTCACTAAACTTCGGTCCATAACTGCACAGAACCCTGGGGGATGTAGGCTTTAGCTGCTCAATATCTCACAGCTAACTGCTAAGCTAGCTGGGTGGCATCAACTCTTTCACTCTTTGGTTACCTAGCAACAATCTGTTGAATAACTTGTGGTTACCTAGCAACCACCTGTTGAGAAACTTGGACAACAGCACTTTCAGGTTTAGCCACTGTGCCACATAACTGCTTAAAAATAAAAAAACAATTGCATGAATGGCAAAAATAACTACAACACCTCAAGAGAAAACTGGATAAATCAGAAAAATACACGGCACAAGTTTGCCAGTATTTTAGATATTTAGAACAGAAAAACTAATCAATAATTATCTATATCGACTGATATGAAATCCTTACATCGTGATATCTTTAAATACATATTTTTTAAGAAAAGGACTACACAATATCAAACCTGCATAGGAGAAAAGTCCTGAGGGACAAAACATTTACTAGCTCTTAATAAATAATAATGAGACGTTCAGGATAATTAACCTGCAGATATCCAAAACATTGTCCTATCACTTCAAAGCAGCAGGATGAGGAAATGTGAGCTTCAAAGAAACCAAGGAAGACAAGGCACCACACACTCATGTATTGAAATAATAGCTGACAAAGATCCTCAGCATTTGTGTCAGTGTAATGCTCAGTGGCACCCAAAGCAGCGCCTTTACTAAAGCCTCCAGTTTAATTTGTGCTGATGGGCCTGGGACTCTCTGTGGGCCGAGGAGGCCCACTGATGCAGGCGGCAGTCTGGCCTAATGCACCAACTTGATAGGAGATGAGTGTGTGTTTACACGTCGGCGTGCAGGTGTGTGTTTGTGTGTGTCTGTGTTGGTGTGGGGGGGATCGAGTGGAATGAGGGGAGGTTAGGTCGCAGCTAGTGGGCACTTGCTGAGGTAAGACCACAGTGACAGTGAGCAGCTGTGAGAACTTTGATTCTCGCTCACCAGGAGTTCGTGCAAAGTAAGAGCATTTCAGAGGTTTGACAAAGGGGTGTTGCAGGGCTCTGATTAAATGTCAACTATGTGCCGATCTCAGCAAGGAGCTGCAGGTGGACAAAAGTGTTTAAGCAGTCAGAGGAAGGTGATGTCATGTATGAGACTCTTTGATCCACAAAACACATGTCTGGTTTGAATCCAGCTAAAACCAAGAAACAGGCGGTAGATTTTGAGAATCTGGATTGTTCAAATCCCAAAAAACAAAAAGATATTAATTATTAGTTTTCATGATTATCATGATGGTTTTGTTCAGCAAGTTATTCAAATGCCAAAAGAGCTCCAAGTCTATTCATCTTCATTTCATACCCACCTGATAACAACACTTCAAAATGTAAAAAACATAATTAAAACCATATTATTTAATAATGAACTTGAAAGCATTTTGAAATACTGTCTTCTATATTATGTATTAAAATCATTACCTTTAGCTGCGATTATTACAAAATGCAGAGGTAGCTTTTTGAAATGATAATGTACAACGTGACACATTATATAATGAATGTGCATTATATAATAAACTACTACAAACGGTAGTTTATGTTTATCCTAATCAATACTTCTAATAATTCTGTTGTAGACCCTACATGTTTAAACATTTGAAATTTGTAGTATTTGAAAACTATTTTACAGTGACAGATGAATGGATGGATATTTTTTCATAATTTCTCTCCTCTGTTGGGGCTATAAAGTATAAAATTTCATTGCAAACTCTTTAATTCATTTATTGTGTTGCTTTCAAGTAACTGTTAGACAAAGTTATGAGTAAAAAAACAAAGCCTATTGCAATTAGGTCTTGGACAAATATTTGTTGAAATTATGAAAAAGTTGCTTTGGATTACATCAAAGTACTATATGTGCAGTCCAAAAAAAACAAAAAACAGCCACAACTCCCTGCAAGAGAGAATTTCACTTTCAGGGTCAGTAGTCATTCTAAAGTAACAAGGCAAGCATATGCCACAGTGGTTCCCGTTATGTCCCAAGAAAGATCCAATTAATTCATCAATCTGTACACCTCTGTCACCACCCTGTGCATTTTAGCCCCTTGCCAGCAAAGATCCATCCATTACCCGCCAGGTTGTTCAGCACTTACTCCCCACCACAGTCAGACTGCCAAAAACAGCCATTCACCATGGCTGCTGGGTAATTACACATTGCCTTGACAACGCAAATGATCGTTTTCCTAGCAGTATATTACTTCATTAGTACTTTCCAATATGCTGGATTTTTTTATGTCACTTTTTTCACTTAACTCCATCCATTCGTAACTCGTCTGGACATCATAACAATCATTAATAACTGTCAGTCGACAGCATCAGTTCAGCAGGCCGGCTGCCTCATTAGCATGGCCCGGCGTTTGTTCTCTGGTAAAGCTGATTATTTTCTACAACAGGCCAGCCCAATTACTTCAGTGAAATGGTATCACATAAATCAAAACTTAACAAGGTGGCAAATTTGAAGCTATCAGATTCCAAGAGACACTGTAACTAATATGTCACTGTCACAAGTGCTCTCTGTAGGTATGCCTCTGCCATACCAAATATATCATCCCCCCAGGATCTCTGAGGCTTTCCAAGGGAAATTACCATATTCAGAAAAGTAGAAGAACAAATGGTATGAAAATGTAAACAGGAAAACCTGCTTTGGGGCAGTGGAAAGGGTGAGATGCTCAGAAAGGAAATGATCCCACTATAATACATTTTCAGGTCAGTCCTGTAGAAAAAAACTCAGTTGTTTCCTTGGATCTTAGACCTTTCCCTTTAACATTTTACATAATGAAAATAATCCAGCATATCATGACAGCTACATCAGAGCAATAAAAAAACCATGTAATCTAAATATGCTTGTAAACCACTTTGTTTTCTTTTGCAATTATACAACTGCACAACTTTGAAAAGCAGAAGTAGAGCCTCCTGCACAACCAACAAGAACATAGCAAGTGGTTTATGGATGGTAAGTCAACAACAAAACCCTTGTCCAGCAGTCATTGTTTAGCACATATAGAGATAAAACCAGCTGACCAAACACGCTGAAGCTCCACTAAAGTTGCTAGATTGTTAAGAACTGGGCTCGGTTGGGGTTGCTAGGTAACAACATAGTGTGACTTACTCAGGGGGGTATTGAAATGGCTTTTTTATACAGACATCAAAAAATTGTAACTTATTGATAGAAATGGCTGGGTGTATATTTTAAGTGAGTGGCTTGTTTTTAGAAACAGTTGAAACCCAAATGGAAGCATAAATGTGCAAAATGTGAATTTTGCATAACAGGTCCCATTAAATAAGTAACAATGATTCTTTTACATTACTATGTAGGAATTTAGGCCCACTCTTCATTGCAGAATTGCTCATGTCAGTTGCACTACAGGATTTTCTAGCATAAATAACCTAAGTAAGGTCACGCCACTGCATGTCAATCTCACAATTTATGGTTCCTTTAATTATGTCAGGTCATTCAGGTCCTAAAGCACAAAAGCAGATTAAGACCATCATAAATGAGGGAATGTTTAGTTGATCTTTATGCACTTGTGATTTTTCATACAACCAGCCTGTTTGACTGCAGGCATGATGTTCTTTTTCATTTAAAAAATGCATTCTGCATTAACTAAGGGTATCTTTGATACCGAGTTGTTCTGATCATCTGAAACATTTTAGTGACAACAAAAGCAAAAAGAAGGGTGAATCTGCAGCAGAGCAAATCCATTTTACAGCACCATAGTTGAATAAGACATTCTATCAACTGTACATTTATTTATGTAGAAAGAAATGATCCTGCTATAATGCGTTTTCAGGTCAGTGCGGGACAATAAACGCAGGCTTTCTGTCGGATCCAGAGCCTCTCGTTTTAACTTTTTACATGATGATATTCATCCATCACGTCATGACAGCTAAATCAGAACAACAACAAACATGCAAACCCAGCAATCTAAAATTTGCTGACACCACGTGCAGGCCCATAAATACTGGAATGCTTCAGCTCTGCTTTGTGTGGCCCCCTTTTTTTTGTAGTCTGTTTAAACTAGATTTCCAATCTGCTGGGAATTCCCACAACACAGCATGTGTGATAAAGTACACCTCGGGTATAGGCAGTGACATGAGAGTGATTGCAGAAGCTGTGTAAATGAGTTTCTGTTTGTCTGCCCTTGTTTCTTCTCTCTCAGCACACCGAAGCAGTGGTTACTGACTGGTAAGTAAGTGACTGATTTTCTTCTTGATGTTAGTTAAAGAGGGATTACCTCTCGGTAAATATTCGCCTCATTTTAACGTCATTTGATTCATTCGTTTTCCTTCAGCATGCAGCTCCTTCCTCATTTTTAAGAGAGAATTGAGGACAGACAGATGCAGACTTAAAGTTTCTGATCTTTAGCAGAAGTTATGGAGGGTTATCTTTGGCTGTATATCTCTGCTCTGGCAGCATTCCCTTGGTGATGAAGGATTAACCACCGCAGCTGTCTCCTCCCCGGGATGATGCAGTGCGCTGCTCCCCGACGCGACAGCATCACTTAATCTTAATGTCCGCCTCTACGGAGCGGCCGCACAGGACAAAGCCAATCAGCATCACATGCCATGGGGATGGACCTACAGCTTGGCCCTGGAGTTTCTCACCCTTGCAGGCCTATTCATCAACTTCAGCCACACCAATCCCAGAGTTCTACCTCGCAAACCGCAGCTGAGCCGGCCGGTGATGTATGGGACAATGAAAAGGGTGTGGGGGGTGTCCTGGCACACGCAGGAGAACACTTATCAGATTGCACATTATGCACTGCTTTGTGTTCTCGGGGACAAAAAGGAAGGGAGAGGAGTAATGAATGTACTCTGCCTTTCCTTCAGCCCAGACCACCTATTTGCAGTGTTTAAAGAGATATCTGCTCAATAGTGCTCCGGCATTAAGAATGGGCCAGATCTGGAATAATGATCACTGCTCATTTAGATAAATTGCACTCGGGGAATCAATTTGTAAGGGTCTGAATTCACCTGGAAACTAAAACAATGGAAATGCATCTGCATCTTCTCAGCAACCACCTGCATAGCTGTAGCTGCAAAGAGCTCAGCATCAGCCAGCTGTGGTCAGTTTGCCTGTTCGCCTGTTTATACCTCCCCTTTGGTACCCAGACATTGTCATTTCATCCCAGTCTACCTCAATTTACAACCAGTAAACAAACCATTTCATACCTGTGTACCCAACCATAGTAGTTCAACATTACTGATATGATAAAGATAAACAGAATACAATTTCAGAAGATTTTCCCTTCTCTTTCTTTTCCGGCATCAGGAGACCCTCCTCACTCTATCTTAGCTTCAGCATCTAGGCCATTTCATATCATGTGGGAGTAATGTAGGGCAGCCCCTCACTGACAAAAGTCTCCAGCAACATTAAAATAAGTTGCTAAAATTGTTACTAGTTGCTTTCTTGATTTTAAAAAAGTGGGTAGAAGAGAAGGAGAGGTGGATGAAGGAAAGAACAATGTAATTGAAAAGCTCATGACTGGACCAAAGAGGGCTAGAACCAGACATTGGTCACAGCAACAATCAAACCATATTATTGTCCCATAAAATGTTAGACTGCCTGATATTTGTCATAGATCCTCTTTAGTTGTGGGATCAATAAGTCGACTGTTACTGTCTGTCACAAAATTTTTTAGATAAGCTGCCCAATATAGCTAATATGTTGCGTTAAGACACCAAGCTTAACACAACATATTAACAAAACAATGGAGAATTTAAATGAATTTTATGTGTTCTTTGACAATTATGAGTAATTATCTGCAGTTATTTAAAATAATTATAATAAAAACTTTAAGAAAAATAACCTGAAATACAATGGTTTAACTACAGATATACAAAATTGTTTGTTTATGGGTATAAAATGGAAGTATGAAACGGTAATGTCTAAATATGAAATGGGGGAATGAATTGAGGAAGGAGTCGATAAAAAATGAAGCCCATATCTTCCACTGAAAGGTTGGTACTGCTTTCATTTAACATCAAAGAACAAAAGTTTGATCTGAACATATTGATGATAAAAAATATATATATCCCCACCATATCGCGAGGCAGTCTTGTAATGTAAATTATGCCAAACAATATCGCGACGATAACCTAACCATAGCAATTTGAGTACTTCGGCAGCGTCAGCCGCCGGCCCCTGTTGAGAACCCGATAATAAAGAGATGACACTTTTATGATACCATAATTAACAGTGCTCCAGGATAAAATTAAATCAATATGCCCATCTAATATCATTTTCTCTATGCAAATCAAACATTCAAAGCCCTTGGAAAGTGATATGAATTGCTTTCACATTTCAGTTCACACATATTATCATATCAGAGCTCTTAGGTTTGATGACATGGAGGATGGTTGGGGGGGGTGGAGGGGGGTTAACGATGTGAAGATTTCACTGTAGAGAGAACGAGAGCCTCTCTGACTGCTGATTAGCTCCCAGTAACAGGGAGATAATGTGAGTGCTTAGATCGAAACACTTCTAGTCATTTCTAAGATAAAACAGTTAAATCTCACTAAAAGAAATCTCCTGAACATTACAGCTCAGAATTAAGCCCCTGCTGCTGCCGAGTAATGAAACGGTTGCAATATAACAAGATAGAGTTTAATTTCTGAGAGTAAATCTTAGTACTATTCTCCGGTGAAACTGCACAGCCTTTCCCTATATGGGTGTGGGACAAAAGAGAGGCTGCAAAAGCTCGGTGCAGACAACACGAACAGTAGAAGGGGGAGCCTAATGGCCGTGATTAATGACAATAGGCCAGAGGAGAGCTGGGACACTGGCGCTACATATATCATCCCTTCTCATCAGTCCCTGCACCTCTGTGGCCTCCTCCCTGCAAACCAGCACATTACGCTAAGTAAAAAAAAAAAATAGAACTCATCTGGTCTCAGTCAGCAAACCACAGGCAAGCTTTTCATATGATTCTTTATGGGCCTCGCAGATGATAGCTAAGCAAGGAAATGACATGTAGAATAAGATATAATGAGTAAAGGGGAGACGGCTTTGTGTGCGATCACTCATGTTTTCCATGAACCAAATACTTCCTGCGCTTAAGTCACATCTCCAAGGTCTAATCTTCCATATGGAGGGAGATGAGTTATTGGCTATTTATGAAAAGAAGTGATGATGAATGGCGCTGCATTTATCTGCATAAGTAACTCCAAGGCTATAATAAACATAGTTTGCACTCGGGGCAGCGCTTTATTTATGAGGCCTCTACGAATAGATATTATGTGGCCATCATCAGTTCCTTTCACTTCCCCGAGGAGAAGATAGGAAATGGCTCCACTACAGTGGTTTGTAAAAGTATTCATACCTAGTGAACTTTTCCCCTCTTTATCACATCACAACCATAAACTTCAATGCATTTTATTGGTATTTTATGTGATAGACCAACACAGAGTGGAGCAAAACTTTAGTAGATGAAAAATATGGTGATAGATGGTTTTGAAAATTGTTTTAAAAATAAAAATCTTAACAGTGTGGCATGCATTAGTATTTCCCTGTCTTCTACACTGATACCCCTAAATAAGATCCAGTTCAGCAGTAACCTGAAGGTAGAGTCCAATTGTATCTTGTTTTAACTAAATATAAGTACTCCTATTCTACAAAGGCTTCAGATTTTTATTAAAGAACATTAGATGCCATCATGAAGATCAAGAGACACACCAAACACATATAAGCTAGGCAAAAATAGATTAGCTATTAGAAGTGAGCCCACCACACTTCTAAGGTGAAAACCTTATCATAATGGTTTATTAACTTTTTTTTCAAGCAGTGACATCAAAAAAAGCTTTTATAACCCACAGTCTTTCACTTTAGCTTTGTCACGTATTTATTTAATTGTTTAATTTAGAACTAGAACTAGCATTTTGTACTTATCCCCAAACGGTTACATGGGGGAAAAAATTGGTATAATTGTTTCTCTGTGTTTTTTCAGTCTCAACTTGTGTCTATTTTGCCATTTAACCTCTTCTTAATAAAACTGTTTTTTAAAATAAAGTGGGCTTCCTTGCTCATAATTTAGATGAAAACATTTCAACGCAGTTCAAGCTACTAGTGTTGGACAAAGCTCCAAGAACAAGTTGTTCCGCTGCTTTATTGAAGAGGCCATGATTTTTAAAAATTGGCCACTCAGAACAAGGCTGGACGACTGCTGCAGGTTTTGTTTTTTTCTTTTTTTTATTGCAGTGCCCTTACAAAGCCTACAGCCTACTGTAAATCGAAGCTGCTGAAAAAGTCGGTAAGGGCACAAAATTATGTCATATTATTATCAACCCTCTATGAGTCAACTAAGTGTAGGTCTGTGATGCTGAATAACCCAAAAGGCATTAGAAACATCACCGATTATCTCCCTAACAAGCATTATCATTAAAAATATAAATTTAATTTAGTTCAAACGTACTTTATTTATCCCAAAGTGAAAATAAAGTTGTTGTAACTCATATCCTCTAAGAATCTAGAAACAGCCATTAGGAATAATCAGGAAGGCTCTCTGATAGCAGTCAGTCTTGCAACATGTGAAGAGGCCTCTGACTGAAGACTGTTTCTGTATGACTGTCTCATGACATGTGATGACATGCTAACAGCTCAATTTTCCATATATTCCAGATATTTTACAGTGCAACATTCTGGATGACATCGTGAGTTTTGGCAAACACTGCTAGTTCACCTAATTTGCTTCTTCTGCTCTTCTTTATATCTTTGAGTGTATGGATAGAAAACTATGCAGAGAGATGTTGGAGTTGGGGATGTGATCCTTGCACATTATGATAAATGGAAGAGATCAAAAAAAGCTTGTGCAAAGTATAGACCTGAGACTGAATAAACACATGCAGGCCACACTTTTTATATCTGTAATACTAAAACGTTTTGGTTTTTTTCCATCAACTTTAAAGTTATGCACTACTCTGTGTTGCTCTGTCTCACAAAATCTCAATAATCTTTGAGATTTGTGGGTGAAAACCACCAAAATACAAAAAGTTCAAGGGGTGTGAACATTTTTGCAAGGCACTGTATATTCAAAACTCTTACAATTTAAAGTCCTGTGAGAAGACTTACTGCCATCACCATAATCACCTCTACTTGGGGTTTAGTTATGACCAATTAATGAACCACATTCTTATGGGAATTATAACACACTGAGGAACTTGAAGTTTTAATTAGGAGGCACCTTGTTGGATCCAAGTTAATGCCTTCATCGTACTGAAAACATGGCAAATTAATCCCCAATTAATACTACAGGCAGATTTAGTCATTATGAAACAGCTTTCCACATAACAGGGTTAAAAAATCCCCTAAGTTCTTACAGTAATCTTATTTTGGGAGCAAAATACAGCATTTTGCTAAAGAGAAGCTCAACTACCTCCTAGCTTTTACTTATTTTTCTTAATAAGAATAGAAGATGAGATTAATAATCTTTTACCCCAAGGCTATCATCCCCTTCACCAGTTGCATTAATAGGAAGTTATTTTAAAGTGGTGTAAAGAAGCAAAGTGCATTTATCCAAGTAAAACCAATTATTTTCAATATCTATTTTCAGGGTAATCCACTGTAAGCACAAACGTATAACAAGACAAATATACTGGCATAACAAAAAAGGGAAAAAATAACACTTATATTAAGGTTGTGAAACTAAGTGTCCTGCAGTTTTTAAACTAATCTTGCATGATTAGGACACTCAGTTTTCCGAAATTTTAGCAAAAATTGGTTTATTCTGAACGTAGAGCACTGGTCCTTGTCTTTTGACAAAATTCCAAAAGCCTTAAATACTTGTTTTATTGCAGCAGTATAATCTCCCACTAAAAAAGAAAAACTCAATCTGTCAATACACATGTTGGGTGAGAAGAAAAAACAAACAACCTCCAACCTGACCTATAACCCCAAGTGAATCATACACGACAATAGCAATGACGGATTACATTTTTGTCATGTTTATTAATTTTATGACATGAATCTCTATGCTTTTCACCACTCTTGTTTTCTTGCATTTACCACAATAGGCTTTATGCATGTGCCCTAGCCTATGCTTAGCTCCACCTACAGGCCTGGAGGAGTAAAAAAAAAAAAACAATAAAAATATTGTTTTGTTCTGTTCTTTCTGTGTGAATGAAAACATTTCTGGAAAAGGTCCCCTGTGGATGCAGGTGTTTTCAAAACCGACAACCACTTTAAGAAAAAACATTCTTGTGTCAGTTAGTACTTTCCTTAAAAACTTGCTGTAGCAGGTAAATCTATTCCAAAATACTTTTTACACATTCAGTATTAAATTGAAGAAAAAATACTTACATTGTTTTAAAAAGTTAAAATTTATGACTGCTTTTTGTGTGCTGTGTCTTAATGACTATACAAAATTTATGTTTTTTCCTTTCAATAATGGCCGCAACATCTAATGTACCAATCAAGGTATATAAAAATTCAAACCGGACCATTAAAAAAGTATTTTTTAATTCAAACTAACCAATATACATTGTTATTTTTAAAAATCAAGTATTTTTTGTAACTTTCTCTGTTGGGTTAAATTGCTCTAAACATGAGTTCTCACACTGGATTCTTGTTCAGTTTCATACAAACAGGCAAGTAGACATTAATCATCACCCCAGTCATCTATGTTTCATGACTGCCTGCTCCTGACAGTAGAGAGAATTAAGAGCTTCTCACCTTCCTCACTGTGTCTTCTGCTCTCCAAAAGCACAAACACGGCATCTTGCGAGAAAACAAAACATCTTTTGTCTATCTAACTGTTTTCGCCCACTTTCCACGGGTGCTGTGTATAATTAATATCTCAGCAGTGCCCAGGGTTGTCATTTTTCAAATGGTTTCCCTGGAAATGTTCTACACCTCTTAATGGCCCTGCTAATGCTGTAGCTGTCATGTCTTGGACAGCTGCACTTTCAGAAGACAAACTCAGCTGTGCCACCAGCATCTCTGCAGACTTACTTACTCGCTGGCTTAGAGGGCCGTCTTGCCAGCTGGTGATACTGCACACAACATTTGATTAATCGGCGCCTTGTGTCCAGGAGTGGCGAGTCACCTTCCAGTCTACTGAATATTTTAGCACTTGTTTGTGTGGGAATGTCGATCAAACAACTGGCCACAAATTCAGTCAAACACAAATTTATTGTTCAGCTTGGTAATGATTTATGAAAATGACAGAAAAATACATTTATGTTTTATAGAAGCGGCATAATTTTTAATAAGATAACTTTTGTTGAGTTTCAGGGGATCCATGTAAATGGATTTTTGTTTTATTTGTCTGGTCACTAAAGCTATGAAAAGAGGTTGATTTGGTGTCTGCTGAAACATTTATGTGTCGATTTGGCGCTACATTTTGGATTTGGACTTGCATTTTATTCTGCTACAAAACCAATTATGAACTGTTTTCAGATTTTTGGCAAAACTTTGCAAATGTTCCACTAAAATACCCCGGTATTTCAGAGATAATAATCCAAAAATTCTAGATTTCCAGAAACAGACTCACAGCATCAATGTTTCTCCACTTCACTTAACAGCGGACATGATATGCTTGTCAATATAATCCCGTGTTAAATGCTAAACTGTTTTTGAAAAAAGAAATAAAGCTAAAACCATCTAATTGCCATCTCATCTGACTGAAAAAGATAGATCTTGGCAAACTTTATCTGTATAGTTAGTCCTAGAGTATTTGAGTATTTATTTACTTATTTACATATCTTTTGTCTACAATTGAGCAAAGGGCATTTGCTTGGTTTGACAGTAGAAAATAAATCATAGCTATGTATAGATTTAATATATACATATGTTTAAACGAGCTGTATGTTATTTTCATGTTTTTATTCTCTAATGTGGTTTAAGCTTGTATTTGCATTCCTTTATTTTTGCAGTAGACTGACTTCAGGATTATTGCAAGTTAACAAGATATTTCTTCCAATGGATTCATTTGTGTCTGACAGAAGATCCTTTGGTAGTTTGTTGAGCCGGAGGGCTGAAAAAATCTGCAATTCAAAGTATTGTTGTTAGAACTGATATTTCAACCAAACTTCCTCAGTTCTAGATCAAAGACTTGTTGGCATAAAATTAAAACCCCGAGAGCAGTTTGTCCACCCTTGAAGCGATCATAAGATAAAGTGGAGATGTCACAAGATAATCAAGTTTCGACAGAGGGTAAAAGAAAATAGCACTATTTTTTTCAAATGCTTACAGAGATAAAGTCATGTGCAGCCTTAAAAATTAATTTGAAACAAAGGAAAGGAATGAAGAATCATATTTTAGCTTTCATATAGGGAGAAAGTAATATGAATTAACAAAAGGATTGATTATAAACAATATATTTCTGTTTTGTCTGTCATCTTATGGTTCTTTTGCCTAACAAAGCAAGGTTAGGACCTGAATACTTTAAATCCGGAAATGACTACTTGAGACTACTTAAATACATCAAGATTTTTCAATGGAGGGAAAAAATAGTGTATAAAAAATTTTGTAATAAATCATAAATGTGATTATTTGTGTCTTACCTCTAACAATTCATACAAAGTAAAAGTAACTGAAACTTTATTTTAAATGAAAATAAAATGATTATAATTATGAATAAAAATTAATCCATCACTTTCTGTGCTCCTGCTGTATAAATATAATGAAGAGAATCTGCCATTCAAGTAAGGTAAATGTGAAATGTCACTTTTGCTGGTACCATTCCAATTAAGGAGCAGAATTTGATATGCAATGAAAAAGCCATGAATTAGGAGAAGAAAGTTAATTTGTGAGGTCAAACATATCTAGTACTTTTCACTCATTCTGTCTCTTACTCTGATATTTCTCTCTCTTACAGCCTCCATTACACTTATATGTATATGGCCAAATATGTAATTTATGTTAAAACATTACTTTGTGACTTCTAGGAATTTGGGACAGTCAAAGGCTACTTTTCTTACCCCTTCCTCTTTGTATCCTTCCCTGTCCAATGTCCTTCCTTCCTTCCTGATTGTGTGTGAAACCTAATTTTTATAGTTTATTGTAACACATTCAGAGCTAGACACTCCAAACAGTCCTGCAGTGTGTGTCTTTCTTTTCATTTAATTTTTATTTGAAACCAAAAACATATTGTCATCCAAACAATGACAGGAAATGCCACTGTTTTTGCCCTCTAATTAAAAAGGATAAAAAAGGCCAAAAAAAATGTTTTTGAAACCATTAGCTTTCCTTTGAGCTTTCTTATTCACATGCAACTCACCCCAAAAAAGGCCAATTTAACATCCCTTCAACACAAAGCATAAAAAAGATCCACTGAAGTCCAAATCTGCCAGTAATGATAAGTAAAACTACTATGATGTGTGATATAATCACTGGGTAAGCATAAGAGCTGCTGTTTTTCTCTTTTCTAACACTATCGCTTTATTCCTCTGCTGAAAGCAGATAGTGTTGACTGTGAGATGGATATCATAATTCATGGGAGTTCAGATGGAGTTCAGGACAAACACTTCACATGCTTGTTACTTGTTAATAAAATGACAGAAGACAGATAAAGCCCCTGCTTTTTGGACATGTGGATCATGTGTGTGGGGTATGTGTGATCAGCGCTCAGATGGTGGAAATAAAGAAGTCATTGTAGCAGCCAGGCTTCACTCGAGGTCAGAGGACCATGTAATAGTGTTAATCTTGAATCAAGAAGTGTGAGGTCACAGGACATAAGATACCGAAACACAAAAACAAGTTTAAGTAGAGGACACTAACTGTTACAGCCTTGAAAAACCGTTGCTTTATATGTCTGTATCTCTGTCTGAAGCGAAGCATGCAGGTGGCCCCTCAGCCCCCTGCTTTCCAGCAGCTTAGACCTGGCTGTTTGATGAGGGCTTATCCCTCAGCTGACATATTATCATTGGACAGGCCTCTGGCTGAGAAAAAAGAACGAGCGACGCATGGGATTAGCCTCCGCACTCGTGCTAATGCAGTCAAACTGTCAGAGGGATCAAAGCCGCTCGCTTCAGATTAAGACCAATTAAAGCAGGTGGCCCTGCACAAATTAATAGCTGGAGCACTCACCTGTTAAAAGGAGGAAAAGCACTGAGGGGCTTTGTTCTTTCGGATGAAGTGAGAACGTGTCTAGCTTTCCTCTTGCCAGTGATGCGTTTCGGCAGGCAGTCAGCAAACACAATCACTTGTTTCATGGTGCTGAGAAAAAACAAAGCATGTGCTTAGTTCTTCCACATGAACTCAAGCTTCCTGAAGTGAGTGGCCATGTGCTGATGCGAGCTGGACAGTTGTGACTGATGCTTTTAGTACTTAGCTTTAAGATAAAGGGCACTGCTTTATTACAGTTCTTGCAAAACTATTTATACTCTTTAAACATGTTTACATTTTGTTGCATTGCATGACATTAAAATATACATGGTTCTCAACATTTTTGCCTCTTGTATTAGAGGCTGCAAAAGACTTGTGACTAGATCAGAGGATCACCTTCCAGCAGGACAACAACCCTAAACATACAGCCAGAGATACAATGGAATGGTTTAAATCGAAGCAACTCATGTGTTACAACAGTCCAGTCAAAGTCCAGAGACTATTTTGTTGTTAAAACGTTTTAAAACTAGGATGTCCAAAGTCAAAAAGTTCAAGAGGTAGAGATACATTTGCATAGGATTGTATTAGACAACAGTTTGGTCTTTTTCAGTGCTCTCCACTCTAAGAGAAGGTTTTCAAATTACCTAACACAGCTAAAGAGCAAGAGTATCTTATTTCAAAATTATAAGACTGCTTCATCCAATTTAGAAAAGGGTTTTTCCTGTCTGCGAGTGTTTTGGAGAGAGGGTTAACAGTCTTACAGAAATGTGAACATCTGAGACTGAGGCATCTGAACCACAGCTGGTCAGATAGCCTGTGGGGTCATCTGAGGGCCAACGGAGGCTCTGCTGATCAAGGCCTCTCCTCTCGACAGGGGGATGAATGATGACTGCAGAGTAAATGCCAAAACTATAAATTTCATCCCACACTGAGCCAAAGCTCCTCCAGAGTTTATTTACATTTTGACATAGCATCTACTCTCGAGCGTCAATGTCGAAGGATCTCTCAGGATGGGGTGAATTAGTGATGCCAGTGCACGCGCTCTAAAGCACACATAGTCCGGGAAAGTTAATTTTGCTCTGACATGTCGGCCGTGCGCGGCGCTGCTGAGAGGACTGAAAGAATCTTTCATTAACTTGTCTTTTCGAGTTACGCTCCCTGAATCTTGCTTTTGACTCGATCCAGCAGTGCTGAGCAGATCCAGTCGCAGCGTGTAAACTGCTCCTCAAACGCAGCTTTGTCCCATTAATTACTAACATTAATGAGAAAGCAAAAAAAAAGGGAAAAGAAAGTCTAAAGAATCTGAGACCAGTCGCATTTTTATATGTGGAAACTAAATAAATAACCTCAGCACCCCTGTGGCTAACTTTCCAACAAGCTTCGTAAGAGAGGCTTGTTTGATGTGGATGCCTAGAGTCGACTGTGTTTGGACAGTCATGAGGTGGGGCTGCCAGGCTTTTAACTGCTCCAGAGAACACAACCCACCACAGAGTGGCTCATAGGAGTCCCTCTGTCCTGAGGCTGGACACAAACTATCAACGGAAAGAATGAAAAAGAGAGAGAGAGACAGACAGAGACCCACACTGGGATTTATTTCAGCACAGACCTGCAGGCGAAGACTGTGGAACACCTAAAAACATTTGCAGCCATTTAGTTTATACTAGAAAATGAGGATTTCATTTAATTTGATTTCTACTTGCTGCATTTTGTTTGATTATTGTGATCTTGTCATAGGTGAAACTGTGGGATCTCAAAAGTGGCTTAAAGTAAAATCATTCATTCCACTGAAGATATATTCAGACAGGGTGCAAATAACTCGTTGCTCCCATTTAGTGCTGTGGGAAGCAGGGAATGTCTAATTTGAGAGAACGAGCGTGCTTAAGTTATTACTGCAGAAAGGCAATCTGTCAAAGGCAGGCTGTTTTGGCATGTCGCATACCACTGCTGAGATCATAGAGTCAGATTCTGCTTGCAATTACCGCCGAAGGACCTTGGGTACAGGCAGGCGGCCATTAATCCTCCTTCTGGCCCCGCACATTCTGACATGTCAAAATCCTCACTGTCCTCCGCGCAACGACTCAGAGAAAAAAAAAAAACGGAATTAAAAATGCACCCGAGCAGCCAAAACCACACCAGTGGAGTAATCGACGCCATCATTAGTTTAATTAGGTTCCTTTAAGTCGGCAGTATGTTATTATGACTTACTTTGTCCTGTATGAATGTTATGTGGGGAGAGGAGACCACTGACATTTGCTTAATTAAGAGTTTATTAGAAAGTGGAGGGGGGAAAAAAGAAGAGTCCCAGTTGTGAACTGAGTGGTAGTTCTTTAAAAAAAAAAAAAAGAAACATTTTAGAGCAAGAAAACCTGAAAATCTCAAAGGTATGCAATATATTTAAATCAAAATTGGCCTTTCTATTATTTTTCAAAATGAACTATAATTTCATATCTCATACAAAACAAAAAGCACTTGGAGACACACCCTCAACGCACTTTCATATCCACAAGGATGATGTCAGTGTCTACCACCATTTTGAAGTCCGTCATTGTGTTTTGTTCCAGAAAAATTATGTATAGCTTTCTTGTAGAAAAAAAAGTTAAGGAAGTAAACAGGTAAAGAGACCAGATATCTCCTCACCCACCAAAAACCGTTCTCTAAACCCAGGAATATACACACTTGAAAACTTAAAATTCAGGGATGCAACAACCAGAAACCAGTTAAAAAAGTGGATTTTGTAGGTGGAAGAAGAAGAAACCTACAAAGTCATGCTCTCCTTGACTGTGTGCAAAGGGAGGAGAGAGTTAGGTTTTTATTCAGATAGGGTTTTCTTAATTTTCAATCTTGTGAGTAGAGTATTAAACTTTATAATTTTAGAGTTACTACAAAATTAAACAAAAAATATTCAAATTATCATATCCACTGAAATAAAAAAAAACCTCTGTGAAGAAAGAAACTATGTTAACTGAGAGCCTCAATCCCTTGTTTAAGGTAGCTGCTGAAGTAACTTCTCCAGTTTGGGCGTCACTCGCCCAAGTGCTCTAATGACCACAGGCACTGTAGTTGCCTTCCCCTGTCAAGCTTTTTCCTGCTCCTCCCTGAGCCATTGGTATTTCTCCATCTTCCTGATGTTTCAGTCATGTGGCTGTCAGTTGGTTGACCATTACCACTTCCGCTTGTAAAAATCGCAATTCAGTACGTACTTCAGTTTTAAAGTCACAGTCTGGTATAATTTCGGTTTAAGCAAAAGAGAAAAATAAAAAGCAGCCACTTTGGAATTGACTTGGGATTTGATTGTCTTTTCTTAAATTAATAAATAATAATTAAGAATAGCCATTGCATGGATGAACGGGTCAATGGATGGATGAACATATGGATGGATGGAAAACAATAAAACTATGTACTTTGGAGTTGTTTTGATAATTAGACAACACAGTGAGAGATCACAAATTCACCCTAGATGATTTTCATGGATTATGAATCTGGTTGATTTATGACCATTAATACAATTTAAAGTAGCTTAAAATCACTATGCCTACTTAAAAAAAAATACATTTAGCAACTTATAAATAAATGAAAAACAAGATTGTCAGAATCCAGTTGACATTCCGTGAACTATGGCATTACTCTTATTGTCACGCCTTCAAATATCTGCGTGGTGTGTCATGGTATGTCTGAGCATCTGTGTGCAATTGGAATGACTAGCATGACTGCCGTGCAGATGGTCACAGGATGTGACCACCTCAGATCTCCTGTTCCCATCCATCCACAGCTAAATAGCTCCTTTGGCACTCTGTGCACACCGCCTGTCCTATCCCTAATCACATGATCATCACCATTTTGAAAATAACACAAAAATGAGATGAACAGATTCACAGCACCAAATCCAAGAACTTTTGACCTTTTTGCAGTAGGCCGGGTGTCACGAGTTAGTCCTCTTGATATCACTCTTTGAAATCTTAATGTCCAACTGCCCTGCTTCATGGCCCCCTGCTCAACCGCTAAATCAGATTTATAACTACTGTCAAAGGCAGGAATGAAAGATAGATTAATCTTCCCCTCACAAGTTTACATCTTGGGCATCTGGACTGCTGATCTTGCCCTAACAAGCACAGAGATCTTGGTGAGCTGTCTTTTAATGTTGATGTGTTTATGTCCAGAGATGAATGGTGCTGTCACTGGAATCTATTTATACAGCAGTTATATGGCAGTGCCACCAGATCCAGGACATTTCACTTCCCCGAGACGGGCACCAGCATCTGTTATAGGAAGTCAGCAAATAGCACTTTCTTCTTGGTTTGGAGAGCTGTTCAAGGTACGTTTTGCATGTGTTACTGTCAATTTAAAAAAAAGAAAGAAAACTGCTGACACTGTACATATGAATGTTTTTTTTTCTTCCTATCTAGTGTAAAATCATGACCCAAATCAGACATTAGAAAAATAAACTTATCAGTCATACAGTGCCCATAAAAAGTATTGGATGTTTTACTTTTTTCAAAATTTTCCAATACGCCTTAGTGTTTAAGTGAAAACTGCTCCCTACAAAATAATGACAATAATTGAGAGCATAAATATTCACCCCCTTCAAAGTGACTGACCTATTTAAACAGAAGTCACTTTAAATAGGTGACTTTTTAAAATTTAAGTAGTAGCTTAATTTTAGTAATAGCTTGGAGTATGGGTTACTGCCAAAGGTTTAAAATCATAACTTGTCCTTCGCCAGTTTTCTACTCATACCAGAAAGAAAACATGAAGACAAACACGACGGAATGTGCAATTTAAAGAGGATAGCAAAAGGATATCTGTTCAACAAAGCCACCTCAGACTTTTATCTCTCCTGGCCTCCTCCATGACCCTTCATACTTCATTTTCTTTTTTTTGTTTACACTAAGACCAATGGTAAAGCATCCTGAGTGCAGGACAGTGTTCTTATCTCAACTAATCTCTCCTGGATCATCTATAAACCTCACTTTATTAGCTCGTGCACAAGGATCATCCATGTGGAATTAGAGAAAAAAAAAATTAACCAATGTAACTTTATTCAGATGTTCTGAAGGCAAACGCACAGCGATGTTGTTGAAATTTACTTTGAAAACCGTTTCTTATTATCCGTGAGGCATGAGAGGTTCAGGCTCAATGGATGCCAGGTGATCCCCGATGGGGGTGGAGGTGGTCCTGCTTCACACAAAATCAATTCTGGCCTTTGGTGTTGGCAAGACAGCAGAGTAGGGGGGCAAAGAGAGGGGGGCAACACATGTCTGATACCTCCTGACTTTTTCATGAGGAACTGTTTGAAGTTTCAAACCCCCACAGAGGATTCTTGGGGCGATGAATGCAGAAAGGTGCAGCTTAGGGCTCAGGCATATTATCATCAATGAAATCCGTTGCACAGCTTGATGAGAGGAATCTAACAATTTCAATTTTAAGACCAAAACCAGTTAGTTACATTTTTGCACCCTAAAATTTGAGAATTTGAGGTTAATATTCTATTTCTTCTGCTGCTTTCTTTTATGATGGACATCCTTTCTTTAAGAAGCCCCTCCTAAGCCATCCTCTTCTTAAGTAGCTCTGTTCACAGCCTGTTCTGCGCACAAAGAAGAAGAGCACAACCTCAAAGCGTCTTTTGTCACAGAAGCAGTGAAGGGTAGTGACTGCGATTCATGTGATGGGGTAAAGAGGTGTGGTAGGTACTGAGGAGGGTGGGCTGACACTGAAAGGCTTCAGTTTTGCAGCCTTGGTGGTCCGGTCTCGCAGCTGTTTTTGCAATAACAAAACTCAGCCATTTCTTAAGAAGTCCAATAGTAACATGTTCATCACCAGCTCCGAGAGAGAATATGCATGTTGTTGAACAACTGAAGTTCTGCATGTTTCTGGTTTCACCCTGGCATGACCTGCTGAACATCATGTCAGCGTGATGTGTCTTTTGTTTCACACACTCAGATTCCTTGGCTGACAGCTGTGTTGTTGGACCTCCATCATTCGCACCGTGTTCTGCTTCAGTAGAGCAGCTTAGAATAAATGTTTTACCTCTAACAGCAGGCACTAAGGGGAGTTAAAGGGTAGAACGCTAAAGAATAGTTGTAGTTACATTTTTTCAGTTAGTTTGTGTTTAATCTAAATTGCGTGTTTTAGCAAAAGTTCTCAAAAAACATGTATTGGACCTCAAATAAATATGTAAAATTAATTGACAACTATTTTAAGGGATTTTACTTCTAGATTTTTATATTGTCAAAAGAAAAGCCTTATAGAAAAAAACATTTAGAAATGTACTGATCATAGGTTTGAACCCAATTTCAAAACACGTCATCATAGAATAAAATCTGAATAAAAATTGCACTTTGTGAGCGGTAGAAGTGATCTGTAAGACTAGGTTTCATTCATTTTATATCAAGAAAATTATTTTGAATGAATTAAACTATTTTTGACATCTTATATTAGCGATTAGCACAATTAGCATTATTGCCAGTCTCTGTTTATATTTGCTATAAAGAATATAGATATTACAAGAGGTTACCAACATTTTCAAACAAAGTATCATCCATAGAAGGTGGAGGCTGGAAGCTGAAATCATAAAAATACTTTCTGTAATACATTTGGTCTTCCTGTTATACTAAAGTTGGGTTCTGGTCAGTTTGGTACTGATCCAGTTTGATAAGATACCCTCTAGATGTGTATGAATTGATATCATGCCACACACAGCTCTGTTTTGAACCTAAAAGAACAAAACTTCAAGATTACAAAATGGAGGAGGAGTAAAATGACCAGCACCCACAGAGACTAGCTGTGTGATATATCAGATTAAAATAACAACCACATTACTCCCTACTGAACATAATTTCCTTTAAAAAGATTGTTATAGGCCTTTTGCTCTTCCTCTAATTTAAAATCCCTTATTGATGCCAAAATGTCCCAATTTAAATGTGTCCTTCCTTCAGTAACAACTTCCACACCAAAGAAAGTTGTAGAAATATGTTAGCGCTTAGGTGTGGTGTGTTCACTAATAGAAATTTTTGTTTAAGATAGATTTTTTGAGTTTTTGACTCTCAAAGTTTTGATTCCTTTACCCTCAAGGATCCATGTCTGTGATTATCAAGTTGAATGTAGCGAAATTCAGGTCTCTGTAATCCCTATGAAAATTAATGCATCACCAGATTATACATGCAATATAAAACATTGTTCTATCTTAAATGGAGTCTAGGATTGTACAGGAGGGGGTCGTATTTAGCATTTAAAGAACAGTTCTGCCAATGTAGTTTTCTTCCTTTGGTGCATATTAAATAGAGACTAACTCTAACACTCAGACTTCTCAGATGTTAAAACCACCAGACCAACCAAAGTTAATTCCAGAGATCATTGATGGTGTTGGGGTCAAAGATTCCACTGAAGAGCATTAAAATTATATTAGCATTAAGATGAGCAAAGGACCATTTAGAAAAAAGTGAATAACAGTAACCATGAATTTAGTGACTCATACAGTGCTATGGTAACAGGACACCATCCATGAATACATTACAAAATCAAAGCTGAAATAAAGCCATTTTGGCAAATTAATTTTTAATGGTGAGCTTAAGACCAGTAACAAATGCAAGTCCAGCATAACTTCACATCCAGAAAATAAAACTTTAATGCAGCCAATTTCACATTAATAAAGTGTAATGTTAATAGATTTGACAGATTTTTACTTTTATATTACCTACTGCAGACATGTGTCACTTATGTCACATAATGACCTAATAAAAGCACCACTGAAGCAGAAGACAAGCTGGTAAATGAGCTGCCAGGAGTATGTTTTGAAACAGTGTTTTAAAGAGATCCTGGCGTCTATGTGTGAGACATGAGTTCCTTCTTTTTAACAGTGGGCACTTCAAGTGCTGGCTCGGTGTCAACCTTCCTTTCTAATGGACAGCCACAAAGCTGACAGGCAGTAAATCAGAGGAAGTATAGAAAGCCATTAGTCCAGGGATACACAATAAAAAGCGGTAATGGTCTCATAAAGCCTGCAACACCACAGCAGACATTCTGATTCTGTCTATTAAGGCGTACGCAGAGTCTCAGATGAGTGAAAATAGGGAAGACATTTCTCTTCTGTGCATTGTTGCCTGGGGTCCTGTGTTCGTGATCAATGTACAGTGAAACGCAGTGCCCCGAAAACTATTTATTTAGATTGTACCATGGGTGAGAGAATATTAGAGGAGAACGTTGTGATTATGAAGCGCTTGTACGGAGCTCTGTGTTATAGACACTTTACTGACGTACTGAGAGCTGATTAAAATTTGTTTTCTGGATAAAAAAGGGGGAAAAAAAACATTTGTTCAATTGAAATGTATGAAATATCTAATTAGGTCACAACTTTCAAGAAATTGTTAATGTAATAATCAAAACCAAATTTTTACCTAAGCCTTAGGTATGTTTATACACACACCATCTTTTTAGGCAATATATTCGAGCAGAAATTCAGACTGGTCTATGACTGAAAGTTTTTGCACAAAAGGAGCATTCAGCGAGAGTGCTTCTCAATAAAACTGTCATCAACATATACATTTATTTTGACATTCCGTCTGTTTTATTAAAACTGAGAATAAAATGAAGGTTAAAATGGAGCCTTGGAAAACACATGGAGGAATTGTAAGCTTGCATCAAAATTTAAATGGCAACACACTGAATCCTCTAGAAAAATAATTCATACGTTTGGAGACTTTTTATCAAGACCCAAAGAATACTATGATCAATAGTATTGAATACTTTAGAAAGAACAGTGTAGGCATTGGTTTTAGTATCAAATCTAAGGGTGGGAAACACAGAAGAAACAACCAGGTTTTATTATAACATAAATGTATTTTGATTTAATTAGTCCTGGTCATAGCTCATTCAATAATAGAGAAATACTGTACAGGCTGAAGTTGATTCTTGAGGAAAACCTATAGAAACTGTAAGCTTGTTTATTATGACAATTAATAATTTTCTATAAATGTTGCATAAATGACAATATTATCAATACATAAATGTGTTTTAGTTGACTTTAGTCAATGTCCTCACTCATCCACTAAAATACAGAACAAAACTGGCTAAAATGTATCCTTGAGTATGACCAGTAGAGTTGTATAATATTCTTTGTATAATGTTCTTCTATCTTATGAACTTCTTCTACTTCTGGAACAAAGTTCACCGGTAACCTGGTCATGAAATATTCCTTGAACACACCTTAGTTCTCCTTGAACTAAGGTGAACTAAGGAGAACCTTAGTTCTCCTTGAACTAAGGTGTGTTGAAGGAGAAATGCATGTAAAACATGCATGACACAGAACCTGAAGTGTCCACTTGTGACATCGACGACAACAAGAGCCCTTTTTACTGAAACTGTTATCAGATCATTGAACGTTTCAGCTTGCTTCACATAACAGATGCAAGGACAGAATAGGTTAGACACCAATAATGGATGGCCTGGCCTTCTACAGTAAATATTATGTAAACAGTTCCAGTCCAAATCCGAACAGAGGGTTTTGACAGAAAATGTAAAAAAACCCAAAATTGACAACATATTTTTGAGTTGCACAGCCAGAGGCTCATCTGTATTCAACAGGAATATAATTCACTAGAAAACAAAATCTTCCTTAAACTGTGCCAGCAATACAACCAGCTGCCAGATGTCTAAATAATTTCACAAAAATCAACCCAAATTTCTCCTCCCGAGAGATAAGAAATTCCTCAGAGTGACATTTCAACAGGCTGTTCCTAACTTACAGCAAGGCTGAACTCGCCCGAAGACAATGACAAGCTCCTCTCTGTCTGATGTCACTTCCCATTTCCAGGCCGACCGCTATCTGCTGCTGGCTTCTGCCAATAATAGCTCATCAAAACAACACAACCCGTCTTGGCACAAAAATAAAGGCTGCACTCCACGTCCGTGCCACTCAGATGTCAATTAAGACTCCTCTTCACACTGACACTTGTGACTTAAAAGAAACAGTCAAGAGTGTGATGAATCCGAGTCGACAGATGAGAAGGCAGTGCGCTGCGTTGCAGTACCATAATGCACTTGAGATATGGATAACAACTGACACCACTGGCAGGTCTTATGAAGTTTGATTTCATTTGTCAGGCCTCTTCTACTTTGTCTTTTCAGCTCACTCGCTCCCTCGCTTTTCAATCATCATGGTAATAGCTCATTCTGATCGCCTGAAGACACTCAACCTCGTTTTCATTTAAAATGCAGAGACATAAATATAGCAGGCGCTGCTATGAGCAACATATAGTCACGGGAGGCGGGGGTGGGGGAAGGGGCACAAAAACTAAGTACACCCCTACAGGTATTCAATTGCATTTAAGAGAGAAATCAGCAGCCTTTATGAGTTTGGGGCAGTTGGTTGATCTTGAGGATACAAGCCCCTTTTAAAAATGTCAGGAAAAAAAGAGAAGCAACTGTTGCTGCCAATGAGTCTTTTTAAGACTGAGACGTCAAATCAAAAGGTCATTATTTTCACACGCAAAACATTTAAGACTGGAAGGAAAACAGACATGAGACAAAATGTGATATTGTGTTGAGCACAAAAAGGGATTCTAGAAAAATGCTTTGGCAAAAATAAGAATTACTTGTTTTGCCATTAAATGTTTAACAAACCTAAGGTAGTCTTAAAGCCCAAAGAAACTCATTGAACGTGTACTTTTATGTTTTCATAAATAAAGTGTGTTCAAAAGAATCTCTGTTCAGTCTAGAATGAACCACTTCTGGTTTGAGTTGTATAAGTTCAATAGATTTTTAGCTAGAGATAATCAAATTCATATCTGACTCAAAGAAAAAGGAATACATTATTATAGGTCTTTAGCTTAAAACTGCAAAGAAGCTCTAAAAAGATCTTTTTAGTATTCATGACTAGCGATCTGTTAGTTGTGATATCCTCAAGCAGCAGACAAATCCATGCTATCTTGTTTTAAAGTATGTTGTTAGCTTTATACTTGCTAAATAATTGATGAAATTATGACAATTCTTTTTGCTTGTGAAGGAATGCTTAAAACATTTGACCCAAATCATACAGCTAAAAAAAGCAACGTGAGCAAAAACTGAGAAAATGTATGTAAGCTTCTCATTTTGAATACATTAATAAGTAAATATCTGACATATTTAGTAAATAGAAACAGTGGTGGTCATTTTAAATGAGCAAAAACCAGAAAAGTTTAACTTCAGACAGTGAGGAGAAAAAAAGTTCAATGTCTTTTTTTATATAGTGTATGTAAACTTCTTGTTTAACTGTGTGTGTTTAGTTTAAAAAGTATGCATGTTCATTTGTGGCTATGCAACTCAGCACTTTATTCAAATGGAAAAGGTGTAAAAAATTATAATTGTTTTTGAGAAACTATTCTCAGCCAAATTGATTATATTTAATCAGAAATTTGTCAATTTACTTGCACCCAGTTGTTTTTAGCAAGCCTGGCAGAAGCTCTTCAATATATTAGAAATACTGTGAGGTATTTTAATATCATCAGATTTCAAGCCATGATATTTGCACACCTTTTTAACACGTTGAATCTGCTTGGAGAAACTGCAAAAAACTAAGAGCTACAACTCAGTTTTCACATGCCTTAGTTAGCATGTAGAATGTCAAACAAACAAAATGACAATTGGAGAAAAACAGAACAAGTGTAGCTTGTTTTGAAGGGTTGCCAGGAAAAGGCCTCTTTAAAAAGAATTTAGACACATGACTTCATCTAAACACAGACTTTTGGAACAAAGTTCTTTAGACATATGACATTAAAGTAGAGACAATTAGTCTTAATGTACAATGTAAAAACAAAGCGATGAGTTGTCCATGAAGTTTTCTGCACACAGACGTTTTCTAGAGTCAAATGTGAGACCATCTGACAGACAAATTGATCTCACATTAAACTGGTTTCTCAAGAGGAGCAACAAATCTACAACAGGATGGCAAGAAGAGCCCAGTCAATGTTCAAACCTCAGCCTAATTTAAAATCTATTGTGAGACTTAAAGAGGAGTGTACCAAAAATCCTTCCCAACAATGAGAGAGACTTTTAAAGTCTCCAAAGACTCACAAAGATTCTAGTGTTCTTTTTTATGTGAAACGCATGAAACTAAAACACAAATATCACAGAAAAAACACAAATTATAGAGAAACAACTTTCTACTTCGATACGTGATCACTGTGAAGACAAACCGAACAGTAAGTGTCCAAGCCTGTTTTGACAAATACCTCGCATGCTTGTCTCCAGCCGACCACATGACGGTAATTCCTGACTGAAGCGCTCCTCCTGTGAATCTCTATAATCCTGACTGTGAAATGTGACAAGATCATTCTTTAGGCTGCTTTAGTCTGAATAATCTGCCCGTCACAGACGTTCATCCTGACCTGCACAGCGCTTCCAGCGTCACAACACGCTACCTGAACATTTCCACCCCCTGACTTAGGCTCCAGAAATTAAATCTAGATGAACAAATGTGAAGGATCAGCATCTAGTGCTGGATGTGTCATGTTAATTTTACAGTTATTGCTTCTCAGTTGAAATCTCACTGCATGGTGTGCTTTAAACTGATTTGAGACACTGACTTTAAAAGGCAAGATGGGTCGCATTGTTTGGTGTGTTAAAGAAGAAGAAAATCTGAACTGCATAAGTTAGAAAATGCTTTGATTTCTGGTCTTGTTTGATTTGTTTGTACTATATCTTTAATTACCAGAGAAATCAAGACAGCCACAGAACTTTCAGAAAATACTTTACAGTTGCAACCTTAATATGTAAAATCAAGTTATACGCCAAACTTTAATGTCAGCCAACATGAAAACGTTTGTTCCTGTGCAGCTCAAAGCCAACTGGGTTTGACATGAGCCCCTTGGAGTTTCCACAAAGTTCTAAACCAGTAATACGGCAGCTGTCAGCTTGAATCCAGTAGCTGGTTCCAGTGCTAACAGGGAGGTAAGGTGAAGTTAACTCTTCTCTACAGCATGACTACAACCCACGGGGGGGATCCTCACCCACCTGACGGCGAGTGGACGACAGCGCGCCATCTCCGCAGGCTTTACTTTCAGCTCCTGACCAGCTTTGACTAATTGAGGAGACAAAGTGAATAAGACCCTTCAACCAGCACCATCTTGGCTGCAACTCAACTTTTCTGACTCTCACTGTCAGAGCTGAGCTCCGGCGCTCTGACTTCCGGCTAGATACTGTAAGTTCTGCGTGTCACCTTTGAGTTGAGCTCTTGCAAAATGAAGTCAGCGTTACGGTCTTTGACACGAGAAGGTAGTAGGAAAGAGGAAAATATCCTCTGAGAAGTCAGAGAGAATGGGTATGACTTCTAAGTATCTCAAATGTCGTGTCTTGAGAACATAATATCTGTAATACTTCTTGACACATTCGCCTATAACCGCTTATTCTTTGCCGGCTTCTGTGGGGCCCTTTCTTCCCCCCTCTCTGGGCAGGAAAGAAAAGCAGTCTATTTTCTTGTCATATTTGGCTGAAAGGTGGGGGAGGGAGACTTTCAGCTTGGAGTCTAATTTCCTGCACTCTAAAGACAGTCCGCATGCAAGGTGCATTACCATGCTATCAAGGTGATGGGAACAATTTCAAAGTGTCAGTCAGTCATGGAAATATCAGAACGACTTAATGTCTGGAGTAATCTGTCAAAGGCTGTAGAGAAATGGTGCAGAGTAGGAGTTTTATTCAGTCTGCACCCCTTACCTAGACTTTAGCTCTGTGTTGCACTCTAAAAAGTAGTCATACTGTATGTCTGCATGGGGATGTATTAATAGGTGAACCAGGGAGCACATCTAATGTAATTTTGAATAGGCAGGGAACAGAAACTTTGCTGGATGTTATACTAAGGCGTTCAGCCTGTGCACAAAACCGCCATAGCTCATATGATCCCACCATTCGCCGCTTCACAGACGGCAGTTAGTTAAGGCTGTTAATTTCCTGATAGACGCACCACTGTGGGTGACACACACGGTCTGTACTTAACCATTATTAATGTGACAGGCCTCAGCGCAAAGCAAATCAATTAAACAGGAGCAATCACCGCAGCCTGGATAAGCAGCCTTTTAAGGCTGTTTTTCCTTGACAAGGAGGTCCTCGATCCAGGCCCTCCAGTGCCAGGGCCTGACAGGTCAAGAAAGCACTGCGAAACAATAGCACCTTCCAACCATCATCTCGCCTTTTTACCTGTCACATCCAGTCGGCCTGTCTGGCTGCTGACGTGGCGCACCCTGTGCCGGCTGCCACAGGGGTGAATTTTCATGTCACCAAGAGGGAATTTCTTATTCTATTTGCTTGACATTATAATGCTGCATTTATCATCCATATCTACCCCATTTCTTATTTGAAAGCTATATGTTAGGAGCTTTAGTGCCTGCAGGATCTTGGGAAAATAGTCATACTCCATGAAATGTTTCACATTTTGTCAAGTTACAATCACAAATTTTAATTCGTTTTATTTGGATTTTACATAATAGACCTACATGAAAACATAAAAAGCAAAATTGCAATTTGTTGTAAATGTTTTAATAAATAAAAATATTAAACGTTTACCATGTATACACCCAGAGTGGTATCTTTATGAAACCTTTGCTGCATTACCTCCATCCATCATCCCATTAACACAGACCAGCCTTCCTGTTCAAGATTAATAAATTAATCCCCAGCATGATGCTGCCACTGTCATGTATATGGTGAGCGTGGCATGTTCACAGTATTAGATGTTCATCATAAATTGTCTTATGCATGTAGACCAAAATTATTCGTTTTCAGATCACCTGACCAGATCAACTTTTTCCAGGTGCTTGATTTGACACTTACATGCCTTGTGGCAAACTCCAAACACGATTTCTTATAGATTTAGTCCTGCTACTCTTGGATGAAGGGAATATTTGTGGAGTGTTCTCTACCAACATAGCTGTGGATTTCTTCATCTCCTCCAGAGTTACTAAAGGTCTCTTAGCTGCCTTGCTTATGATCTTATTACTTCAGGTGGAAGCCCTTCATATGTTTGTAGTTGTGCCCCACAATTTCTGTTTTTTGTGAATGAATTGGGTGGCCTCTGAGGGCTTTCTCTGGAATTTATTTAGGTGCATTAGATTGCATCTCTTTTTAAATTTTGAAAAAAAAATGAATCAATAATTATGTTCTGCTTTCTGTTTATCACATAAATCCAAATAAAACATATTTACATTTGTCATCAATGTGCCTAAATATGAAAAGGTTAAAGGAACATTAACAAGCTTTGCAAACTGCCTAAGTTTTTGTCATTTTTCTTAAGATTTAGGTTGTTATAGTATTCAAAGGCAGAACAGATTAACAGGACTGTTGCAGGGGCTCACCTTAATCTTAATCTTCCACCGCTGCTTGCAACCTTTAAAGTGTCCACAATGACATTACTTTTAAGCTTCATCATGTGTTTAGCTGCTGTTAAAACAAGGACTGTCGCAATCTAATTTAAAATTTTCTAATCAGCCCAGCAGCAAACATCAACCTTCAACAAGTTACATGATCCACGCAAGGTTACTTAATATGGACCTGGTCCTGTAGGACGTCATCAGTCACAGTAATAAAATTAAGGCTGCCCAAAATTCATATTCAAAAATATTAAATGAAATATTTTTTAAAAAGCACAGAGTCTTGAAATCTTACAACGGATTCAACTTGTTCAGATAACAGAAGCACAAATTTAGTCAGGATGCAAGCTGCTTGAATTAGGTTTTCCTTAACAGCTTTAAGTTGCATTTGGAGAAACACAAAAGGTTTACAAATATGATGAATAACTTGTCGACTAAACAAACTATGAGGTTGAAATGCTTTCTAAAGTTTGATATTTCAAACTTTACACAAAGTAATAAAAAAAAATTCCTCCAGCTATTAGTTTTAGTGGCAGATTATCAGTGGGCCCCATCAGGGCACCCTTTTGAGGCACCCCTGCTCTTGAAAGTTTAATTTCCTCCACAATTTTTATGATTAACTATTACCCGTCATAAAAAAGTTTGATTGTCACGAATGATGGCACCCAAACCTGTATTTGCATTAGGATTCATAACGAAGCACTGGTGGTAAAATATTCTGCTTTGAACTAATGACTTACTGTGGAAGCCATTTAAGGATAAAGCTGAGAATTTGGTGTCTGCTGCTGAGAACCATCCATCACGTCCACAATAAAAGGAGTTTTTTTGCCTGACGGTTGAAATTTATGGTCGCCCTTCTCTGCCCTAATAACTCAAAGCGCTGTGTCAGAGCCTGACAGCCCTTGCCGAAAACAGCAGCCCTGTTATCAATCAAAAAACACTTGCATATGTTTAAACTTTCGCCTGATCAGCAAGACATTTATAGGCTATTGAGTAATAAGATGAGTGGGTCTGGTTCGATGGAGAGGAATGTGGAAGCTCTAGTGATTAATAGTGGCAAAAGGAGAAATTTTAAAGCACGGTTCAAGTAAAAAGGAAAAGTGCATTTTTGGGCAAGAATTTGGAGAAATTGGGGTAAATTTATGGTTTTTGTAAATACTTATCACTGTATTCAGTCAGTGATAAGTTTTTAAAGCAGAAATGAAGGAGGAGAAGCAGAAAAAGGACATCTGACTTTATACCAAACATATATGGATTCATTTATTTTAAATCCAACAGAGAAGTGACAAAACAAGTGAGAAGAATAGCAGACAGCTGACAGATAGGCTGTCAGTGTGCTGTCCTGCATGGCAGCAGTGATTTACAGGGCAAAGTTCTAGCAAATGTAAAAGAATGTAAAAGAGCAGAGGTGCCACTAAAAGGAGGGAAAAGGAGGACAATGGCTACATCTTTAAACTTGTCATTTTCTGGCTGATCAGTTTTATATGCATTTTTAATAGAATTGTTAAGAAACATAACACATTTCTATAAGATAAAATATTTATTTATTCATTTTTAATAAATGCTTAGGTCTTTCTTTACCCTTTACAACGCACCACTTCTAAATCTACCACTACCTTCTGGCACCGCCTCACTAAGTACCACCACAGTGTGTTGCAGCTCATATTAAAGAGCTATTTTTGCCTTTTGGTTTAGGTGTGCCACCCAAAGATTATCATTGGCCCCCTTCTTGCCTCCCAGTTGAAAACTACTTGGAGACACACATGTGAAAGATGTTACATATTGAAGGTTTTTATCTACAATGGTGCAGCAACACTCTTTTTTTGAAATCTTTGCCTCATGGAGGTATATCTCTGCATGTAAAAAAAAAAAAATCAAAAAGTTTAGGTATTTCAGTAATTTAATTCAAACCCCTCTGAACTGCTCCTACACAAAGTTTCTGACATGGCTATTATGGCTTTCAGATATTGAAAACTTAATATCATTATATTATAAAATTACAATAAAATATGATCTTAATTAAATACACTGATGCTATTCACATGCTGTAGGCTTTTCCATTGTGTGCAAACGTTTGACATGACAGTTGTCCAGCAGACACTCACTGACACCTTCCTCAAAGAGAGAACGATCATTGTTAAGCAAGCTGGTAGTTCAGAGACTGCTGCATTAAAATGTTTAGTGGAAGGAAAATCTGTGTGACAACTGTAGGATTAGGAAAGCTCTTACACAACTTAGGAGAACTGAAAGGGGAAGTCCATTTAAGAAATTAGGGGAGAATATCTATGCGTGGGCTACAGATGGACAGACGTATTCAGAACATCAACTACAACTATTGCATTCAGTCACTCCTGAACCAGAAACAGCATCAAAAGTTTCTGGGACTGGTCTGGGTTGTTGCCCAGAGCTACAAAACCTTATTTATATGTGATCGTAAATTATGTACTTTATTTGGATTTAACTAAGAAACTGAATTATACGTTTTTATTAGTCTTAAAAGTCATAGTCTTAAAAATTTAAATAAAAGTCTGAAAGAATGTCACTTTTTAGGAATACGTGTGCATTTTACTTTATGAATGTTATTTACTATAGTACTTTTGCTGATAATGTTCTAATTGAATTACGTTTATTAATTGTATGTCAAAAACTGTCCTCTGTGGTCCATCAACTTTGAAGTGTTTGCATGCACTAACTCCACATACTTCAAAAACGAGTTGGAATAAGGATGAAAAGGAAAATCTTACAGAGCTCAAATTCTTTAATACCTTCTGTTCACTTCATGGAATTCGTGTTTGGATGATCTTTATCTATCGATCATTCTGCTCCAGAAAACCTAAACGTGCACACACAAGCAGCAGGGGCGCAGCGCATGCGTAAGTTCTCCAATTACGCAAATACGCAGATAAAAATCTCCAAATTAAAAGGCCACATGTTGCCGAAAACTGAACCAGACGTGAGTGTGAGGTAGGAAACGTCATGTTTCTTCCACCTTCCATCACATTTGGTGGGATCTCTTTTTGATTGGGAGGCTGCGGACTGAGTCAGACGCCGCTGAGGAGGAGGGGGAGGCGGAGTGATCCCTCCTGCCAGTTAAACCAAGTTCTCCCTGGGACCTAGAGCCCACACTGCTGAAGCGTCGCAGGGGATGAAGACGCACGGATTCTGCTCTCTCATTCTGACTCCGATTTAAGGATATTTATTATTTCTTTGCATTTTTCCTGGGCGAGGCTCTAATTAACATTAAAACAATCCTGACCGCTGGCTTTCTCTGATCTCCACATGTCTTTTCCGACCATTTGTACGAGAATCGGGTCATGATCACATCGCCCTTGGTGTCTGTTCTGAGAAATAGCACGAATCCAGCGTGGGAGAGCGGCTCCTCGGTGGGGGAGAAGGGAGCAGCGAACATCAGCCGACTGTCCGTCCACCACTGCGTCTCTCCCGCGGATCCCTTTCGCCAAGCCGGCCGTCTTCCCATCAAGGTGCTGAAAATGCTCACCGCTCGGGCAGGACACATCTTACACCCGGAGTACCTCCAGCCTCTGCCGTCCACTCCAGTTAGTCCCATCGAGGTAAGCATTAAAGCAAATTTAGGGAACGTTTTTTTTTTTTTTGCGCACAGGAAAGTCAAGCTTCCGATGCAGGTTTTGTACAAAAATGTTGCATCAGACTTTTAGGTTTGCTGTTATTGCTTTAAATATTTAACTCTGATGTTAAATCTGGAATAACTGCACATACTGAACTATTTAGCAAGCTGGTGACTCTAAACTAACGTAGGCTTTAATGTTGTGCAAACATTCTAGTATAAGCACATTCTGATGAGTTTATTTAGTTTCTCTTCGAGATAACTTCATGCGCAGTGCGTAAAATACGCAAAGCGATCGTTTTTGCTCTCCTGCAAACATTTGCATGTTGACGTGTTTTTATTCCTTTATTACATCTTTTTTTTATTTTTCGCAGTTGGACGCAAAAAAGAGTCCGCTGGCCCTTTTGGCCCAGACTTGCTCTCAGATCGGAAAGCCGGACCCCCCGTCCTCTTCCAAGCTTTCCTCCGTGACCTCCAGCGGATCCAGCGACAAGGAGGCCAAATCCGGTCCGCTGAAAATGAGCGACATCGGAGCCGAGGACAAGTCCAGCTTCAAGCCCTACTCGAAATCTTCAGAGAAGAAGGACTCGTCGAGCAGCATCAGTGGAGATAAAACTGGTTTCCGGGTGCCTAGCGCCACCTGCCAGCCGTTCACGCCCAGGACAGGCAGCCCCAGCTCCTGCACTTCCGTGTCGCCTCTACCGTCGGAGGGGAAAACCGGTGACAAGGAGGAGAAGAAGGAGTCTGATAGCAATAAAAACGGCACGACTGATGGCAGCGGAAGCCAAAGGATAAATGGAATTACCTCTGACGACAGCACATCTGGACCCAAGGCTGCTACATCAGACTCCACATCTGTTACCTCCTCCTCCGTTCTCGGAACCGGACTGGTAGCCCCTGTCTCCCCCTATAAGCCGGGACACACAGTTTTTCCTTTGCCACCCGCGAGTATTTCCTATCCTGGAAGTTTAGCAGGAGCGTATGCAGGTTACCCGCAGCATTTCCTCCCGCCCGGAATGACCCTGGACCCCACCAAACCCAGCAGCCAGCTGCTGAGCGCGCAGTTCGCGGCCGCCAGCTCGTTGGGGTGCAGTAAAGCGGGGTCGAGCCCCCTGGCTGGAGCTTCTCCTCCGTCTTTAATGTCCGCCAGCCTGTGCAGAGACCCATACTGCCTGAGCTACCACTGCACCAGTCATCTGTCCGGCGCGTCAGGAGCAAACTGCGCGCACGACGCCGCTCTGAAGTCTGGATACCCACTCATGTATCCAACACACCCCCTGCATGGTGTGCATTCCTCAGCCCCGTCTTTCAGCGGACACCCCCTGTACCCTTACGGCTTTATGTTGCCCAACGATCCCCTGCCGCATGTTTGCAACTGGGTATCTGCTAACGGACCCTGCGATAAGCGTTTCTCTTCCTCAGAGGAGCTTCTTAGCCACCTGCGGACTCACACCTCCTTCGCCGGGACGGAGAAGTTGATATCCGGGTATCCGGGCTCCGCCACACTCGCGAACGCGGCTGCAGCAGCTGCCATGGCCTGTCACATGCACATCCCTTCAAACGGCAGTCCAGGCAGCCCCAGTGCGCTGGCCCTCCGGGGCCCCCACCACCCGCTCGGACTCAGCAGCCGCTATCACCCGTACTCAAAGAGCCCTCTGCCCGCTCCAGGGGCCCCGGTTCCGGTGCCCGCGGCCACAGGGCCTTATTATTCCCCGTACGCCCTGTACGGGCAAAGACTGACGACAGCCTCTGCCTTAGGATACCAGTGAAGTCGGAGAATTACACATTTATAACAGAATAATTTAGGCCCAATGAGTTTTATATTGGGACTGAATCCACGCCGGGATCAGTGTATTTATTTGCGATAGCTTCAAGCGTGACTAAAATAAAAAAAAATATTATAATATACATTTTATAAGCCTCAACGTGCTTTATTTTATACAAGAAATGTTTGTATTTAGTAAATGTAAATATGATTTTAAATTCTGAATCCAAACTTAATTGTTGACTTTAAGTTTTAAAAACAGGTAGAGGGAAAAAAAACAATATGAGAAACTTACTCCTTCAGATGTGCAATGGATTTATTTTGCAGAGGTAAATGTTGCATTAAGCCCCATATTTTTGATCGTCACACAGCTCTAAAAACAGCTGGTTTTTATCTTTAGTGTTTTACTTTAGACTCAAGATTTGATTAAATTAAAAATAAAATTAATTGGGTCTAGTCAAGATCTGGAGAACACATCAATATTTTTTTTACGGTTCTCTGATTTTATTATTTATACATGTATATTAACTTTATTTTAAATATTGTCAGTTTTAGAGTTTATTTTCCAAAAGTCACAAAAGATCAAAATAACAAAAAGCAGTGTTTTTATATCTAAATTAGTAAAAATAAATAAATAAATATTTTAAGCTATGTATTCAGAAGTACACCTTTGGTGAAAAGCTGTGATTTTCAATCATGCATCTGAGCATGCTCTCCATTCTAAAGCTTCAAATGTATTTTAATAATTAATGTTTTTTTTATATTTTGCTTAATTTATATGTGAATTGAGATTGTAAAAGGAAGGTTAAAAAAAATTCAATATTAAAGAAAAAAAAGTAGCACCTACTTTTAGTTGCAGCCTGGATTTTATGAGCTGGTGACAGGCATGATCCTTTATTCTCATTGTAATTAAAAAAAAATGCTTAAAACCAAAACAGGACAATTTAATTGTTTTTATTTTTTTTAAATAACAACTAAGCAACAATTAGCCCATTAAAGTAATTACAACTGTATTACATAGACAAAAATGAAAATACAGAAGAAAATACTAAATTAATTACCAATTTTTAGTGTTTTGTGCACAGAAAATAACTTTTTCTTTTTTGCTCTTCACAGATTGCCACAGGAATTAAAGACTGTTTAGCTACTCAATAAGTGGGGCTACCTGCTCCAGTAGAGTCAGCAGATAACTACTGAAGCTTGTAGTTTGTAAACTGTATGTTTCTCTTGGGTTGGTTGTCTCATTGCTTATTAGTGGCACCAGGCAGGGCACTGTGCAATTCTGTTGACATCCCAAGTTTGACCAGACAGTGTCCATTTTTATTTTGTGGTACTCAGAAAAATGTAAGGCGAGGCAGCACTTAGCAAATTTTAAAAACTAATAATCAGGCATTTAGCAAAAAGCTGAGAACTGCCACAATTAAAAATTAAGCAAAAATCATCCTGTTTAAAATTTTTGTCAAGAGCCAAGTTGGGATGGAATACCACACACACACACACACACTTGCACGCACGCCCACGCACGCACACTCGAGCTTAAAAAAAACATCCTTGGTATGATAAATTTGTTTTCGGTTGTTTTGCAGTTTGAATTATTAATCTTAGAGAGCTCTTACTACCTTCATTGCATTACTTATAGACAAAATAAATGATCACTGATTCAAATGAGTTTAAAATTGCGAAACACATTACCTGTATCCATTTCTAAACTTATCCTTGTCGGTATCTTCAGGAAAAAAGCTAGAATTTAATAAAAAAAACTTCCTTTTATTTATTTATTTTTTACTGAGACTTAATTGATTACTTTGGGGACTACTAACACCTCTATGTGGTTGATTGTTAAAAAGTGTCAGAGTATTTAGTTAATTAGTAAATACTTGTACAATTAACTGCAAAACTAAGCTATGCACCTTCATCATCCTGAGCTTAATGAAGGAATATTTAATTTAAAATGTTTCACTGGTGAAGAGTAAAAATGTATTACAACCAGTCAAAGTTTTAAAGCAGCAGTACCTATATGACTAATTGGAAGTGCAACTTCAGCTCCCATATATAAATGTTGGATCTTGAAATATTTAATAACAGTTGAATTAAATTTTTGTGAGCAAGGGAAATGTTTCAGAGGTTGTTTTCTGTCAGCTGACCTGCAGTGTACAGCAACGGGTGGGGGAGGGGCTGAACTGTGCTACTCTATGCTTCACAGAGCTGAGAAAATCTGTGAGAACCTCATTAAAAGGATTTGGAACCAATTGATGGTTTGAAAAAAGCAAACGCTGTATATCATGACATATGTATATTGTGTTATTTCAGCAAATCTACTTCAGTAAAACCCTCTGAATCTCCTTCATCTTACTGATAATTGATTCACCTTAAGACAGACAAGCTTCTAATATGACCGAGTGGCAAACCAAGAAACCAAAATTTACAGTGACTCAGATGTAAAATGTTTCCAGAGCTTTTTGTGATTGCTCTAATGAGGCTGTGAAGCACAGACCTTTAAAAGTTAATCAGTCCCTTAAAACAAATCAGCTAAATCAAGCCAACAGTGTCATTATCCATCCTCAGTAAATCAGACTATTCTCCAGCAATAAGGGGAAGAAAAAAAAAAAGAATCAGCGCGGTCAGACGTCGTATTCATCAAACCCGCCCATCCGTCATGCAGATGAGGCCCTAAACATAGCCTGGTGATAGATGGCAATAAAGCCGCGATTCAGCACTGCAGCCAGCCAGCCATGAAGCCAGCGTGGGTCATAGACGTGATGCATTCCTGTTTTACTAAAAACAGCACCATTAACATGATGTGAACAAATGGGGCAGAGATCTCAAGAGGCATTTCTCAGAGGTTAATTGATGTGTGACGCTGTGGTATTGATTCACACATGAACCAGCAGATAAACTTGTCAACTATTTATTCTGTAGATTTTCCTCAAATCCATTAAGGGGATAAATTCTTTTAAATTTAGCAATTGAATGCAAGCATGTGTAGAATTAAATTATCTTAAAGTGAATATTTACATGGTAGTTCTGGCTTGTGTAATAGCATGTATTACATTTAGTCTGGAAACATTTATTGAATTAAGCAGTTGACGCTTCAATATCCCTGTTTAAAGTGTTTTAATGAAACAACTTTAGATCAAACTGAAAAAAATTAGACAAAATATGAGCTGAAGAACTGAAAAGCTACCAATAAGTGTGCACAGAGATAATGCTAATGGTATTTTAAATTACAAAAATGCAAAAAAAATAAAAAATAAAAATCCTGCACCCAAATCATGTTGTTTTATAGCAAAGTATCTCAATCTAAAAAGTATGACAATTGTTTTAAAGTCAATATTTAGGTTCTTTTCAAGATGCATCTTAAGTTATTTGTTTGGCAATGTTTTTTTTTTCCCTTTAAATCAATGAAGAGTTGCTGACACGTACATTCATATGCATTACGTAGAACTAAAAATGAGCCATATGTGTGAGGAAATTAGCCATTATTGATAAATGTTTATAAGTTGACTATAATAGATTTTTTTTAGCTGTATTTTAGTCTTTATTATCTAAATTGATAGATTATACAAAATTGTTAGTCTTTCTAAACTTAGGTTATTAGGATGCATATACTTTCCAACAAAGTGTAGAAAGTATCACTAAGATAAGTACAGAAATAAGCAAATATGTTTCTTCTTTGAGTAACTTTGCATTACTAAAAACAACTTTAAACTGTTTGCAGGCTATCAGGGAGGAAAACTTCACCTATAAAGACTTCATGTAATAAGTGTAGGACTGCAAATGATCTTTGGTCTTAAATTATCAATTGTTCTGTAAGTTAGGTGAGCCCAGGAACACAATGTGAGACGTGGACAACAAATCACGGGTCTTAAGATGATTTTCAAAACTTAAACTAAAAATTTAAGGAATGGTTGATAATAGTTGATCGGTTTCTGATATAAGCTATAGATTGATATATATTGAATGATTTACTAGTAATTGTAAGAATCCTCTTATACTTTTGTTTTAATATGGGCTTAGATTGAATTGCTACAGTTTTTTGTTGTTGCTTTGGGTAACAATGGAAAACTATGGAAGCCACTAAAATAGCAAAAACAAAAAGCTATTTTGGAAGAAACAAGCACTTTGTAGTGAAGATCATTAGTCTAATGTTACACTAATAGCATTTGGCCACTTTCTTTAACTTCATCTCGAGGTACTTCACAAAAAAAGGTCAATTTATCCAATCAAACTTTCCAATTTATCCTAGTAATCAAACAATGCAATAAGTTCAATTTATTATTGGAATTGGTTTAAAAAGCAGTGGATTGCATCAAGCCATTGACTTGCAGGATTCACTCCTACTGGACGAGTGTGTAGCGACAGTAGACAATCGCTTGTGTTGTGTCATTGACTTTGCAGCTGTCTCTTCTACTGAGCATGCATGTAGCGACAGTGAAGAGGAAAAACTCTCCTTTAACAGGAAGAAACCTCCAGCAAAAAATAAATAAATAAATAAAACTTCCACCACTTTCTGTATTTAAACACAATATCATGTAGCTTGATGCACTCTTTTAGTTTGATAAAAATGTGATGAAAGTTTAATGCATAAATGGAGAAAATCTTGCAACTTCTTCATTTTCTGGATTTCTTCTTTTAAATTTCTTCTTTTAAGGAACCAGCAGCATGTTTTCTTTTCTGTGTTATAGACCGTAGAGGAAAAGAAAACAGCAATCAGCAAGTTGGGACCTCAAGGAAAACCGGAAATCAGAATTCTCCAGGAATCTTATTAAATTAGAAAATCATTGAAACTTTCAGTAATTCAGTTCAAGAGGTGAAAATTATACAGAATAATACCGTGATCTGTTTAACATGTTTATTTTCTCATTTTGAGTTCCAGCTAATAGGAAAAAATAATCATCTTAAAATCTGAATATAATGTAATACCAACAAAAAGAGTTTAAAAATCTTATTTTGTGACCACAATATGGCCTACGCAGTCCTAGGAAAGATTGTTAACATGAGCGTCGTAGCACTCTAGACAAGGAGGGTATAAAACTAAAGGTCATTGCAACAGAAAGTGTCTGTTCACAGGCTGTTGTACCAAGTATATTACCGGAAAGCTTAGTGGAAGAAAAAAGTGTGCACAAGCAAAAGGGATAACCCCAGCCCTGAGGGGAACGTGAACCAGAGCTCATACATAGACATGCTTTTCATTCAGTTCCATTCATGGTCAAATGTTTTTGCACTCTTGGAAAAGATGAGTAAAAAGCAAGCCATGAGGCCCTTTTAAAAAAAAACAAACACTGGTGGTATAATTGTTAGTAGCTTGTTGAAACCCCATTTTACCAGTAGGACAGCTGTTAGACCATTGAAAAATGTAGGTTTTGTGACTAGTGAACAATTTATGCATTAATCTTGACATGTTTTCAATTGAACATCGTTGAGGTGGGATTTAAAACTGGCCACACTGTCAGCAGATTGAACACTGACAACACAGTTTTAGGTTTTTGGTTGAGTCTACTATCTTTTTAACATACAAGGCATACAAAGCATACAATTGGGTTGCAACGGGCTTTGGGAGAGACCCAGGCCCACAGAATCACAGATCCTTCACTGTGCTTAAAAGGAATCATAAGCTGTTGCAAAAACTCTATGGTTTCCCAGCCTCTACCCTGAAATGAGTTCCACAGTGCTATTAGTTTTTATTTTCTGAGCTTCAGTTCGACTTAATTAAAGGTCAACAGGGGCCAGAGCCACATCACGAGTTTCTACTTAAGTTGCTGTTTATTCCATCACCTTAGTGACTGTTAAACACCATCAATCTTTCTGCTATTTGTGGATCTAAATGTCAGTTACAGCTATAATATGCAACAATATTCAACTTTGTGACTGCTTTTTACTGTAGCGTGAACGCAATGTGCAGTTTTCCACCTGGACATGAACAGTTCAGTGCAAAGCAGTACTTTACAGACAGGAATTTTTGTTAAAAATGGTAGTTTTATCCCAGCTGGGGGCCATGTGTTTCTCCGTCAGCGGCCTCTCGTGAATAAAGGCAGAGGACATCGCCAAACCAGTGTTTCCTCTCAAAAACGCCTCTGGTTCTGTATGAAGAATCATGTTTTCCATATGCATGCGATACATAGATCAACACACTTTCAAACACTTGTCACTGATGTTGCAGTCACATAATGAGTTTAGCACCCTTTTGTCAGTAATATTAATGATGCAATCACGGGATTTCCCCCAGAGTTACACAAACATTTGCTGCTTTGAGTAAACCTTCCTCTGTGCTTATGTTCTCTGGAAAAGCAAGCAGATCTCTGTTTATAGACACAAAGGAGGGGTGGGGGAAAAATTATGACCTTTTGCATGTTCACTCGGCTGAAAAGCGTGTCTTCCATCATCCGGCGAAACATGCGGTTTATTTTCACTGGAGAAAGGCTTTTTGCTTCTCCAAACAAGACCCCGAATTTATCATCGGCCCATCATTTCCTCCCTTTGACGGAGCAAGTAAACGCCAGGAACACAGAGTTAAAGCTGGGTTTCAGTGAGCTGCTGACCTTTGGAGCTTGTCCTCTTCAATTAATGCTGCCTCATAAAGCGGAGGAAGTAAGCTTGGTATACGGAGATTATCCCAACGTGAAGAACTGTGTGTGCAAAAACCATAAAGCTATCCGATTGGGAAGCACAGTGAAGGGGTGGAGGGATTTTCTGTTTGAAGCGAGCTTGTCAACACACAAAGCAAAGGAAAGAGCAACAGTGAGTTAAACAGTGGGCTCTTGTCTTTCAGCGCTCGACATGCCCTATAATTTAAACACCGCTGACAGGGGCCATTTTGAAGCCTGTCATAGGCGGCAAACTTTTTGTCTCCGAACGTCTTGCTCACAGTGAAGTCGACTCCTGCTACAGTTCAGGGTGATTAATGACTTATGGCCTTATTGTGTGGAGGTGGCTAATTAACTACAGGCTGACTGAAGAGACACGCTATAAAAACCCGGCTCTGATAACCCCCAACTTTTTCCCTTTCCTTTTTACTTGGCATGTGGAAGCTCTTACTGACAAATTTGCAAGAAGCAGACCAGCGTTGAGTAAGATGAATGGCCTCTGTGAACGGTAAACAGCCTTTAATTTAGCCGTGTTTAAATGTATGACACGCTGGTATTGTGCTTCTTTGCTGTTCGTGCTCTCAAGCTGGGAAACGCGGCCAAACATCCCCCCTCCATCCCCTTGCTGTTGGGTTAAATTTAGGCTTGGCATATTCATGAAGGGAGTTTCTTCTGGCAAACATGTGTTCGTTGCCTCTTCAAGTTTTCTGCAATCTCTTCAAACTGACATCTAAAGACACAGACAATCAATTTCTTTAACAAAGTAGCCTTAAATCACACCAAGCAGGAGGAACATTTTACAGAGATTTTTGTAGTATTACATGAGCACATTAACTATAGGCCACTGTGCCTTCAAAAGCATTTCTTTATGAAATCTTGCAGATTTTATCAGGTTACAACCACAAATGTCAATTTTACTGCTATTTTGCGTGATATGCTTTACTTCGTGTTGGTCTAACTGTGAAATGGTAGGTAAATGTATGCATAAAGTTTCTACTTTATCCTAAAGGTCAGATTTGTAGAGTTGTTCTGCTAATATAGGTAAAAATGCCCAAAGGATGCTGTGTGATCAGCTACACAGACAAGGGTGTAAACCAAAATTGTCATTTTATTGTAAATGTTTTGATGAGGAAAGAAAATGGCGATGGATAGCAACCATTAATCATAAGGACTGGAAGCCTTTGGTGTATTCAAGGTTTTGCAGTGAACACTTTTTACAAGGTAAGAAGATTCATATGCTTCATGACTACGTACGTTTAGCAAGATACAATCAAATATCATATTATGGAGAAGGTACGCATCTAACCACTAGCAACCATGGAGATAATGTCCGACTATCATGTAGCCTACTATGCACGAAAACAAAATAGTAAGCATCTGGACTTCTGTATGCTATTAAGTCTGGTCCGGTGTAAGGGGAAATACCATTTATAACAGTGGCATAAATCATGTCGCGTGAATTCAGGCAGATTTGATCAAATCAACAAACACATCAGAAGAGTGAAGGTTTGGGACGGTTTCTAAGCTAACTATTTCCAACTTTTGTAAGTAGGTGTGTGCTACTTCCACAGACAAATTAGTTCAACTTGAACAAGTAGAAGCCATTGACACAAGCTACATGGGAAAACAATCGCAGTCACTTTGTTCAGTACTTTCATCCCTCACTTCCAATGTCTGTCATAGTGCCTCAGCGATCATATGACAGAGTTGCAAAGGGTCAATATAGTTCTGCTTTAGCGATACCCCAGAAGGAACTGCAGCATGTTGCTGGGGAAAAGGACGTCTGGGGCTCTTTCCTGAATCTGTTGCCCCTGCAACCTAATCCTGTATAAGTGCAAGATAATGGATTTATGCAAAAGCAACTTGCATAGAGGTCCCAGTACAAATCTGTCATATTTTTTTTTTTTTTATTTGTAAAAAAGTTTTTAAAAACGATCCATCTTTTTGTTTCCACACTATAATTACACAGGACGTGTGTTACATAGCTTCTTAATAAAAACACTTGGAAAAAAATGTGTGAAGTTTGAAGCTGTATGAATATGTTTGTATTCATACAGCAACTGACATATGACCTTCAAATTATGTTAGCAGCCATTTTCCCCTTTGATAATTAGATTTGCTAACTTACAGTCTTGCCATGTTCACAGTCAGGTCGACAGTCTAATAAAGTTACAATCGAACTGCTGCACCTCGCTGAGTGTGACAGCTTTAGTGCCAAAATTATTGCTCGAGCCTCGATGAGGAAATTAGCTGTGGACACAACTTGGGGAGGTTTTTTTCCCTCCCAGGGTGAAAAATAACATTTACCACTGGAGTGACAATGATGGAAAATGGAGAGAAGAAATTCCCCTTCAATAAAAATGCATATGAAATATGCCAAGTGGACCCAAAAGAAGTGGGGAAAGCACAGTACCAGCTGGTAGAACATTACAGGTTATGGACATTTAACTTTCCTAAGTCAAATATAACATACTGTTGTCCATTAATATACAGAAGGGCCTGCAGAATCGAGCCTGCCATCTGGTTGAAGTGACAGAGTAATCTACAGCTTGTAATTATAGCTGAGGAGCAGAGTTTCTCTTTAATCTTTTCCAGCTTTCGTACAACAGAAAAAAGAGGAAAGAAAAATCCATCTGCACCGTGTAGCAGATCATTTTTCTTTAAGACAAATGGGTTGTTTTTGTATGATCCAAAATTAGATCAGCAGAAAAACAATCAATCTTGGAAAGGGCCTGGGAAAGGTATTAAGATTTGGATTCTGTTTTTCTTCCTCTTGTCTTCAACATTTCATCTCTCACTTTCTTTGCCTGGCTGGACGGCCATCAGCATTCCTCCCATGATGCTCTCTGCCATCACTCAACATACACTCTGCTAATGATGAATATGACAGTCGGCCTTAATATAGTGATCAGTCCTTAGCTTTTGCTTCCCCTGTGGCGTTCCACAAACAGATGGTGACCTGTGAGAGTCAAAATCCACATTGAGAAAAAAAAAGAACAAAATACTTTATGTCATCCTGCCTGCAAATTAGAAAGATGATATAACTGTCAGATGCCAGCTTCCTGTGGCAGCAGACCCCTCCTCCCTCTTCCAGTTACAGGAGGACTGATGCTTTCACTACACGACAAAAAGGGAAATGGGTGCATGCTTTTTTATAGGAGACCTGTCTGTCAGCTGGCTCTAAAGTCATAACAAATCACCGGCACTCAGCTGAGGCTGAACATTCGGGGCGTCAGGAGGAAGACGGATGACCTGAGGCTTTTTGAAGTGCTCTGGCAGTTCAGATGGCTCGGCAGCGCTGACAGAGAAATATACACAACAGAGCAACCAATAATGAGAACATTAAACATTCCAGCCACCTGACAGGCTGACAAAAACAGCCTGGCCCCATATCAATCATCCTCCAAGTCATAACCTTGACAATTAAGTCTCCTCTGATACTGCCCTGTTATAGCTTTTGGGCCTGCACTGCAGAGAGTGTCTCCACTTATGTGTCTCCACTCCTTTAAGGCTTTAATCAGATTCCTTAATTCTGATTGATAAAGATATAGGAGAGAGAAAAACACAATGAATTCAGAATAAGTTGTCACTGCCCTGTCTGGTTTATTTCAGTGTCCTACTTGGTGGGGGGAACCTTTCCTTTAAATCAGTTTTTAAATTATGATTTATTAAGTAAAAACAAAAGCTATTCAAAGCAACCTGACCCTATGTGGAAATATAATTGCTCACTAATCTGAAAAGCTCACCAAACTAGTTTTGGTGAAAACAAGTTAAGTTTTTGTGATACCTGATCGGTCGCATACATCTCAGTGGAGGAATTCTGGTAAAGTATTCCTTAAAGAATTCTCTTAATTCAGCCACAGGAGGTTTTCAAGAATAAATATCTTGTTTGACAAGATCTCAATTTGATTCAAGTCCAGACTTTGATTAGATCACACAAAAACTTGGGTGGCTTGACTGACTGACTGACTGACAGGCAGAAATAAATTTTCACCATTTTCTGCTTGAGAACAACTTGTCTGGGATGTAAACAGCATTCCAGATCATTACACTGCCATTATCATGGTTTACTGTTGATTTTGTTCTGAAATGTTGTTGGTTGTTAGTGAAGGTGTAATGGGACTAACAAATTTCAAATACATTCCACTTTTGTCCCATTAGTCCACAGAACTTTTTCTGTTCTGGTAATTGTCGATTCATTTTCTGGCAAATGTTAAAACAAATTGTATTGTTGTCCAGTATATTTTTTATAGTTAAATCTAGAACATTGACATAACCTACACAAGTTATACCTTCTAATATGCTACGTTCGATGCACTTTTGTCTTACAGACCACAGACTATTTATTTTTATCTTGGGGTTCATAAATACAGATCTTTGTGGGGGGTTTTTTGTTCTCTGAAGTGGGTTTTGCTTGGGATCTCTCCAATGAATTGGATCACTTTTTGGCCAGTTTATTTCTTCCCTTTTCTCTCTGGTCTCATCCCCTTCCATATTTGTTGGACTCTTGCTATCTTCGTGTATTTTCGTAATTGTCGCTTTTTCCACGACATCGCAGACTGATCGCTTCTTGCACCAGAGGCAGTCTGTTGCACCTTTAATTATTTAGATTAATTATGTGAAGGCACAATCCCTTTTCCCACAATTATAAAAAAAATCTATTGTGACACGGTAAGGAAACCAGACTCACAATACTGCTTGCTTAACATATCAGGACAGGACACCTCTAAAAATGAAAAAAGGTACTCCTTATCAGTTAAAAAATAAAAATATGCTTACACTGATGTTAGATTATTTTCCAGTTAAGTGCACCTCAGTTAAGAGCATTAAAATGACTCGAACATATGTTTACAGCTCTGGCTGCTCAAGTATGTGTTTTAAGGACACCCTGCAGGCATTTGGAAGCAATATAAATGCTTGCAGTAGAGCCAACACGTTTCAATAGGCGTAGATCAGCATTACAAGTCCTTCTTTATGACCATTTAATAAGGTTACATCCAAGCATGTATGTGGAAAAATGCCAAATGTCAGATCTAATAAAATGCTTTAGGAACGTTGATTATTAAAGAAATTATTATTACCAGAAATTTTTTGAGCTCTTGATGATTCCTTCTGCTGACAAGCTTCATTGAGATGCTGTTTCCAACAGGACTTGGCATCAAACTTCCAAAGGTACCAAAAGCTGTCTTTGTGGTGGTGTTACTGTGCTTGAGTGGCCATCAGACTAGGGTGACCTGAACTCCATAGACAATCCAAAGCGTATTGTCAAGAGGAAGATGAAAAACATCAGACCCAACAATGCAGAAGACCCAAAGATCGCTATCAAAGCAACCCAGACTTCTACTACATCTCAGCAGAACCCCAAGCAAAAGTTTGTTAATAGAGAATCCTGAGATTTCTGTTTAAAATATTCTTTTTTACTAAACTTAGGTAATAAGTCAGTTTGTGAGACACTTTGGCTTTTCATTGACTGTAAACAATAACCATCAAAGTGGTAAGACTCCCCCCCTGATATTTCACTATATGTGTAATGAATCTATCTGATATAAAATTTTAACTTTTTGAAAGAAGTGACTAACAATATTGAACCTTTTCACTAGAAAAAGTGAATGGAAAGTACATCTACTCTCCAAACACAGAAAGTCAGATTACACAAAGTGTAGCAAAAGCTCCACCAATATCTCCATCAAAGAAAAAAGACAAAGTTATATACAGAAGCACTATGCTTTTTATGCTAAAGCAGAACAAACCCAGTGATTAGCTCCACCTGGGAAAGACACATAGCTAAAAAGTAAATAGCAAGGTGTACGTCCAATTGAATGAAAAACAAGAGAAAACATTGTTAGTGACAGCAATATTATTGACAAACAATTAAAGAATGAAAAGGAGCAGCTCACAACTTCAGCATGATTATCAAAGAGGTATCTCAGAATAACCTATGCTACACATAAGTTGTCTCAAAAAGGACAGTTTTAAATCTTCCATTAAAAGCAGAAAACGTGCCTGTCTAACAGATAAAGGCTTCAAATCTAAAGTCATGCTGTCATCACATTATCCACTCTTAACTATGTAGTTAACATTTGACAAATGAGCCATGAGAAATGACATTTCCCTTTTGCCTTCACACCTGTAGAGAAAAAAGCAAAGCGAGTGACAGAAGGATGGATGGCAGAACCTCAAAACTACCGTATTGCCTTCTCATTTAGTGAAATGGAAAGAGCTGGGCCGATGATTGTTTACAAAACCTACCTGAGATGGAGCAGTGGAGCTCCAAGCCCTCAGGATGATAAATGACTTTGCTAACCTTGCGAGACTGCAGACCCAAATGAGGACGGAACTAATTGCCATGCGAAACACTTTGGCATGAAGGAAAAGAAAATGCAGGCACGCCACTGCCAAAGAAAAAAAAAGGGGGCCATTTGCTGCTCTGAACTCCAAGAGGGCTTTTGCTTACAAGAGTTCAGTTGGTGTCCATAAATCATGGACTGCTTACAGCTGAAACTACCCTTAGTCATCAACATGCAATAGACTGAATGACAGATTCCATCCTGACTACATTAGTTTCGGATTCAGGGGGTGGAGGGGCTTTTTTTTTTATCTCCCTCCATCTTGAACTCATAGGAAATGAAAACCATCTGTCCAACAATTGTTATGTGTAATGTAAAGCTGGGTTTAGACACAAGAACTTACAAGTAAGAAAGGGGAAATGTACAGGTATATACATGGTTAAAGAAACCGACAGCGGTCAACTCAAGGTATTTTGGGTGTTTGATTTCCTCCAAGTGTTGCTTCAGACAAGGCTCTGTCCGGAGGCTGTGATTTGCAGCACATTCCTCATTTTCAGCTGACAAAAAAACTGAAATGTGATTCGGTGTTACGCCCACACAAATGAGCCCAAACTTTATAGGTGTTCTCAGTTGTGGTCTTAATTTCTTTTATTATTATATGTAGCACATTTGACCAGCACAAGACAATTAAGTCACCCTAAACAACAATGCAAAACAGAATAAACATTCTTATTTGAATTAATACCAATTTCTTCATTAGCAAAAAAGGGATTTGAACCAATTGCAAATTTTAGAGGGGATTGAGAAACATCCATATATTTTGAAAATATCCGAGTAAAAATAATCTGAAAACTGACTCAAACTTTTCAAATTAGAGAAAATACTTCATTAGGCTAGTAAAATGTGCATGTTTTCCCAAATTCCAACCCAAAAAAGGCATGTGCTTAACACATACTGTATATCTGGGAACACTGGTGCTCCCGAAGCTTGTGTCCTCAGACCACTCTTATTTGTACACTCAGTACTGCACCCAGTTAGGGTTGTCCACATACATTACACTACTTTTAAAGCTGAAGACCGTTTTTCCAATAAGACGCTTTCCGTCTTATTGGATAAACAAAGTTATTTGGTTTCTCTAAGATACAAACAAAACATAATCCATAACAATATCGCTGTTAGTCCAAATTAGTGCAAAACCAATATGTTTAATAAAGAATTGAGTACCAAAATAGAAAATACACCACTTGCTATAAATAAATAAATTAATGTCCATGATAAAGTAATTTTGATTCAGTTGTTGAACAAGCTGCTGAAAACCTGGTTCCCCAACACTAAAAATCCGCTCCACACAGAGTCTATCAAAACTGATAGTCTAGGCATTAAAATCTGTTGGCACAACAACAATTCATCACAAATCTAGCCTTTATGAAAAAGTAACAAGAGGAATTGTCATGGAAAGAAAGCCATGACAACTCCCATGTGCAGTTTGGCACAAGATAGTACAGACCAAAAGTTTGGACACAACTGTGTGTCCAAACTTTTGGTCTGTACTCAATACAGACCAAAAGTTTGGACACACTGTCTAACTGAATTCAATGAGAAGGTGTGTCCAAACTTTTGGTCTGTACTCAATACAGACCAAAAGTTTGGACACACAGCTGTGTCCAAACTTTTGGTCTGTACTGTATATAATGGACACATTTATCATGTGGGAAATTCATTGTGTGACAGAAAACAAACACCCCAAGTCCACTATCCCCTTCATGAAGCATGGTAGAGGTAGCATCATGATCCGGGATAGAGACATACCCAAAAGACTTGCAACTCCAAGAGAATTATCAGGGAGAATAGAAATACACACCATTCTTCAGTTTTGGTGCTGTTAATTCAGGGTCCTGTAAAAGTGAATAAATAATTTATGCAGATGGCCTGAATTAAGTGCTGAGGGGCAGGTGAAAGAGTAAGAGTAGGCTATGGTTAACCTAGGAATCCTAGAGTTGTTTTTTCTGCATGTTTTCCATGGATCTAAGCCATATGGAAGTCTGTTTTAAATCACATGCTCAAAACAAATGATGTGATACAACCCTAACTCTTTACTTTATGGTAAAACCCTCATACCAAATGCATAATCACTGAATTATTTTCCTCCAGAGAAAGTCTTTAACCCTCGGTCGAGTGCCAAATAGGTAATCAGCATATCTCACACTACATGTCTTATTTATTATGAGTCCTGCAATTACCTCGCACAAACTGCGACTCCCTGGGGACTCTTTCAAGAAACATGTAATTAATGTAATTTATAAAGAGTAAATCCTACAGCTACAAGCATTTGCAAGGCAAATGTAACAGCATGGTTAGCTGTTTAAAGGGTTTAATTTGTAATGCGCAACGTAAAGGCCACGGAGTGTTTTATGCTCAGATGGCTTAGTAAACATCAAAGAAGCGCAACAAAGAACCTCATGTGGGCATGGAAAGCAGCACAGCAAGGAAGGAGTGGCTGCAATATACTGAGCTGCAAAGTGAGCTGTGGTTTTTAATAACAATGATTTATATACTGTGCAGTGCATGTATCTCAGGAGTCGTTCCTTAACAACAGATTCCCTGATGAAATCTGTAGTCAGTTGTGCGTTTTTTTGTGCCCAGCTGCCCCAAATGCCAAGACAATATTTGCGTTTTTATTAAAGCAGCATGTGACTCAAGTTATTCAGCTGCATAGCCTGCTTTTCATGTTGGACAGCTGAAAACTGTTGGCCTAATCTTACAGCAAATATGTTAGGTGAACAGATGTTGTGAGGTCAGCCTTTAGAGAGCAGAATTTATGGACTGGAGTGAATCAGAGGCCAGAAGAGTAAGCCATTTTTCGCCTTAATAAATTATATATTGGAGGTAGAAGATTTTTCTGAAAAATCAACTGCCAACCACAAAGAAAGTCAGTTAAACTTTCTCTCTGGAAAGTGAAAAAAGCTGAAATCTTTTATTTGTGTTTGCTTTTCAGTCATTGGTGGAGATCAAAGCTTGCACTCAGGGCCCTCGGTGTCAACGCACGACATCAATGACATCTCCCATTCACACCACATCTTCCCCTCACATCTCACATGCGCTCCGTCGTCACATCCCAACAACAAAGAGAGACGCCCCGAGTTATCATCCATCAAACCGAGCCTTTTATGGTCCATCAAAAGACAATGAAGTGCCAGAGTGAGAGGACTGTTTGCAACATGAAGAGACGGCAAATACTCCAGACGCAGATTAAACAGTGCTGGAAATGAGACGGCTGCTGAGCGCTTTGGATAATTTTCGGGGATTAGACATATTATGAGTCATCCTTATGTTGGAAGAGGAGCTTGGATAAAAGCTGGTAGTTTGTATAGCTTAATTTTCTTTGATTCTGAAGTATGAAGGTTTTCTTACAGTCACAGAGCGAGGACTTTGTTTTCAAACTTTGTCTCGTCTTTAACGTGCAGCTTGTTAAGCAAAGACTGCATGTAAAATAAAAAACAGGCAAAGGAGATTTAAAAACAGGTGAACTACTGGCATCAACAGGACTTTAAGTTTCCCTCCAAGAGGTTTTCTTTCAGAATTGTCCTGTGTTTAGTTCAACGTGAATAAATTTCTTCTCCTCTTTCCACAGCGCAGGCACCATGTTCCACCGAGGAGACTGTGTGCAGAGAGATGTGCATTGATCATTTTTCACCACATTTACATTTTGCATGTAGCATTTTATACATTCTTTCATATGCTTGCTGTATTCCCTATGTCAATGGTCCACAGCACTGGTTCATAGGACCAACTATCTTGAATGCTTTAGATGTTTTCCTGTTGATATGTTCAGGCTTATGTGCAACGTTAATTTTCACAATGCATTTTGAACAACATTTTTAAGTTGGTCATCTGATCAAAGCATCTTATATCACATTGCTGTGTCCCCTACATGGCATGTGGCAAACTCCAAACACCACTACTTTTAGTTTTCTGCTTGCCACTCTTCCATAAAGCCCCGATATGTGTAGTGTACAATCATGTCTCGTCTTAATTGCCTAAACATATAGGCTAGATTGTAAGACATAGCGCAGGTCGTCGAGACAGATTTTCTTTCAAAGGCAGCCCATTGACAATCAAAGCAAAGGAGGGTTAGCAAATAACCAAACTACTGGCAGCCCAGAACATCACAGTGTACAATAAATGACTTGCATTATAAACTATCAACAACTCTTTGTGTTCCGTCTCCCATGGATTATTTCTCTCCAGTCAACCATCAACCACTGTGGGTACAGTGGTGTATGTGTAGTGCCTCACTCAGCAGAAGCCGAGTGAAACAGGACACCAGGATGATTATACTGTATCCTGGCTGTTACTGATTTATTGTGACAGCATTAACTCCCCACAGAACCCATGTTGTCAGGTGCGAGGACTGGTGTTGTGCAAGATACTTGATACGCCTCAGCCTTTTCCAACAAAGACCTTGTGAGAAAGTCTCCAGACGCTGCCGAGAACCCTCAAATCTTCATTACTAAATATACAATTGTGTTTTTGCTAATGCCTGAGGAGAAACAGAACCGTCAAGCTTGCAAAGTAGCGACTGAGGTTTATTTTTTACCAATAGGGGCCTCAAATTGTATAGTCATGCTTGTTTGAAGCCTTTTAATGTTTTCTCTATCTGGTTATTAAAGTGGTGGAATGCATGTACAGAAAAGAAAAATAAAACATTACATTACAGATCAGTGCCTTACTAAAGTATACATATCTTTTGAACTCAAATAGCTAAGTCAATTTGGATGGGCAGAGTCTGAAAAATTGTTTTAAAGTTTTCCAAAAGCTTCTTTGTTGGACTTGGGTTTTTACTTTGACTGACTTGACCTAACAGAAAATACATTTAGATCTAACCGCTGTATTGGCATGTTTTGAGTTGTTGTTCAACTGGAGGGTGAACCTCCATCCCAGTCTCAATTCTTTTGTAGCCTCTAACAGGTTTTCTTCCAGGGTGTCCATGTATTTAGCTCCATTCTTCTTCTTATCAGCATCAAAATCCTCTGCCATGAAAGGACAGCCCACAAAGCATGACACTACCACCACCATGTATTGGTGAGTTCATGGTCATGTTAAGTTTTGCTCAGTTTGGTGCACAGAAGATTAGGGCACTTTACATGTTTGCTGTAATTTTCTTTCAAAGGTTGTTTTGTAATTGCCTCTATTTCATGAAACTCAGATTTGTGGTGTTTGTGATTAAAGTTTTCCTCCTGAGGTGCAGATCTCCATAGCTCCACCAGAGTTACCATGGATACTTTTGGCTGCTTCTTTGACTACTGCGTTCTAAAATTATTATTTAGTTGTTAATGCCTGCCTACAATAGACATTTATTTATTTCACTAATCAACAGTAATTTATTGTGTTTCGGAAACTACAAATCAGCACTTTCACTACTGGTGTGATCTTTTTGCAGTAAAAAATAAAATGTTTTGGCTCCAATATGAGTAACTGAGACCCACATACGACTGAATTTGCTAAAATATTTCAGTTTTTATGCAGTTATTTGCTTTGCAATGTTAGTTTATGGGATTTGTGGGATTAAGCTTTGAGAGATGTCTACATTCTACTGTCCACCAACTCTCTTTAGTGATGCCTAGTTCATATTTCAGCAGAACTGGGTGTTCTCCTAAAGGAATTAAATACTGTTTAAATATTAGGGCATCTGCAGTCCACATGTTCCTGCTAACTCTTACGGGGGCTGTGCTGGGATATTGTAAATATTATATGCACACAAATAAACTGTTGGTTATTCAAATATTGGTGCATAAGAATCATTTCCTTGAATAAAAACACCAGTTCGTTGCTAATTAAAGGTTGTAAAAGTTAGGATAATTAAATAACTTACAGCAAATTATTGATAATCTTAATTTGAAGAGTAATTGAAAATATATTAAACACGTTCATTTTACTAATCTTTTTTTTTTTTTAAATAATGCGCTTAACATGCCATGATAAGACTGGAGATATTCAAGAGTTTCATGAAGCACATGAGCACAGCAGCATGAGCATGAAGGGAGGCATTATTTAGAATAAATGGATAATAAGAGAAACCAGCATGAATGACTCAATAAAAACGGTTTAAGCAGCCAGTGAGCGGAGGCCAACATGATTAATCACAGGCGTTTCAGGCCTGGATTTATTTTGTCTTTTATTTCTCCTTTAATGACTGGCTGTGAACACCAGTCTTAATATATCGCCCATGTTTCCGGATTACGGGTGACTAATGAGGATTCGAATAGCTGTTATCTGCATTAACGTCTTCACATTCAAGAAGTCAATACTGCCCATGTGTGCGTCACGAATGTTTGAGTCAGGGCAACCGGCGGTAATCTGTTATAAACCTCGCAATTAAAAGGGATTTTGGAAGCATAAATGAATCCTGGCATTTTTTAAGTGCATAGGACATTTCTAGATGTACTCATCCAAATAGGAAGGAACCGTTTATCCGCTTAGAAGTAAATTTATTACCCCTCCACCTGCATTTGAATTATTAAAAGGCTGAGTTGTCGCTTATTTTCACCACAAAGGATCGATGTTCTGCATCTGTCGGGTAAATGAGGCCATACTTCACATGTTGCTGTTTTCCAAGACCATAGAGGTACAGTGTTGATAGATGGTTCCTAGCTGCCCTTGCATTAAAGCAGCTCAATTAAATGAAAAGAGCTGAGTCCAGCTCAGTAATGACCCCTGTGATTCATATATTCAGAACAGAAATCAATTCTACATCAGCTTTGCTCAGAAACAGAATCCTCTGCAGCCTTTAATCTTAGCGCCGAGCAGTTCGCACAAAACGGTGAGTCTAAATGGGGAATAGTGCCTTGAATGAGACAGATGAAGTTCATTAAAGAGTCAAATACAGGTATGAAGACAAAGCATTATTTCCAATAACCAGTTTTTGAAGGGAATGGGAAACAAACGCACACAACGATACCTTGTCAGCCCATTTTACCGCTTTGCTGCAGTTATTTCAAACCATGATGTACAACAGCTGAGCCGAGCATGGCTGGATGGCACCCAGGAGAGGACTTGAGGTTCATGTTTGCCAATCTTTCTTTATACCCGCCCCCGGTGACCGTAAATACACTTTTATGCCTCCCAGAGAAATGCTTAAAGAAGCAAGTTGTCCGACTCCTGGAAGCGTTCGCATGGTAATATCCTTGATTAACGATGGCAGCAAAGTTCAAAAGACACCCTGAAGAGTTTCTTGCTCTCATTCATTTGGGAGTTTTTCGTGTTACAATATTCTCCTAGTGAACAATTGCACTGGAAATAATGAACACAGGTGTTAAAGTAAATTTAAAGGAATCTATTCGAAGAGAAGCTTACAGTATTTTTTTTTTAACTGAAATAATTGAAGAGTACTTTAACATCAGACCTTTTGCTGTGTATTACAAAAAAAAAATCAATATTCAAACAAAAAAACTACAAATGGGAAAATTAATAAGCTCTTCAAAGCATCTGTCAATCTATTTTCTTATATAAGGCACCATACACTGATCTATCATCTACAGTATACCCATCTGTTCGTGCAGAGTTGCATGGGAGTTGGTGCCCATCTTCAGCAATTATGGAACAAGAGGCGGGGTACACCTTCAACAGGGTAACACATATAATATACTACCAGTTTTTTCCTTAGTTTCAAAGAAAATGTTCTGCAAAAATTGCAATAAGACACTTCAAAAAGTTCCAAAAGCCTAAAGAAAATATTCACCAGCCGCCTTGCTCAGATCACACTGACATACGGCAGAGCTGGAAGCTGGAATTGAAATTACAACTTTTTGATTGTAAGGTGACAACTGAGCCACGGTCGCTCCCCAAAAAATACATGTTGAGTAAATGTGTTTTAAAAATCGGCTAGACTTTGACCTGAACCGCCCTGATGCTTTTCTTTTTTTTTTATCCAGAGCTGAAACACCCAACGCTCTTAGCAAAAAGAACATGACTCAAGCCAGACTGAATAACTGGCCCACATTGTTACACACATAACCCCATTGTAACGCTGCAGTTAGAGTCACATTACAGCATTTCCAGTCAATAACGAGATGATTGGCTGGCAGCGGCATGTCTAGTTAGCGGCATATTGTTGCGCTTGACATTTATCACAGCTCTGGGGTCGTGAACTCGAAGCTAAACAGCGACTGAATCATTAAATCTGAATGGTCGCAGCTTTGCTGACTCTCTGAGGCACTGACATAAGTGTTTTCACGCTGAAATGAGTGACTAACTTCCGCTAAGCTAAACACGCCTTTGTTCAAACTGGGACACATTCCGCTAAGAGGGAAATGTACTCATATTTTTGGTGGAACAAAGGCTTCTTTAACAGGGAATACTTTTGCTGCATTTGATACAAAATACCACTAACTGTTATAAATTGTCAATGGCATTTGCCAGCAAATCAAGTCATGTGTTTTGTCTAAAGAGATTAAAAAGGAAACATAATTTCAATTCAGAAAAAGACACATTGTAGGATGACAATGGAACTAAACACCAGGCCCCATGCTTCAACACACTCAGGACAGACTACTGTGAATTTTATTTGGACTTTATGTGACAGAGACCATGAGAAGATGGATGGAGCTAAATACATCATATATTCAGAAAGGCTTTAAAGAAAACTTGTTAGAGGTTGAAAAATACTTGAGACTGTGTTGAAGGTTTGCAGTTTAGATCAAAGCATGTTTTATTATTATGCAAAGAAGAACTAGCAGAAAGTCTCTGTTTCAGTCTGTGGATGTAGGTAGAAACATGCTCTACTTACAAGTATTGACTCCTGGGAGGTGCTGAACACAAACGCACACCACACTTTTTAGATTATTTGTAAAACAAAAAAAGTTACAAAACCAAGACTAAACTTGAGTAAAATTTTCAGCTTTTTGTTGGTCTATCACTTAAAATCTTAATAAAATACAGATTTCATTAAGTTTGTGGTTGTAAATGAGACAAAAGGTTGAAAAAAATTCCTGGGGTGTGAATACTTTTGCAAGGCACTGCATTTAGAGGCTTCACATTTCAAACATTTTCATTACAGAAGGAGATTAAACATCAAGAAGCCTCATTTAGCTGCTAAATTAATTCAATCCAGCTCCCGGAGCCCAGTAAAATAAGCCAAATAGGTCCATTTCCACTCTTAAGCTCAAAGCAAATAAGGTGCTCGATAAAACGCAGCACTCTGCCTCTTGGTTAAAAAGAAAAGGAAAAAGAAAATCAATGGCAAGGGGACGAAGAACCTATAGCCATTGCTTAATTCTCTTATCGTTGTGATTCAGTGGACAAGGATGATGTTAAATAACTGTAAATCCTTATCTGTGACTTTGTGTGTGGTTTATGGCAGTTTCAACTGCGGCTCAGAGACAGAATGTCCATACCTTCTGCCGGATTCGCGATTTATAGCTTTATTACTCTTTGTCTCAAAGAGCAGAGAAACATAATTGAAAGGAGGAGATAGCAGCTATAGTTGAAGAGCAGGAGAGGGGGCATGCAGGAATTGAAGAGTATCATTGCTGCAGTCACATAAGAACGACAGCTTTATGGCTGAAGAGCCGACCCAGTGGTTTCTTTTGGGGCTCTTTTTTTATGAAATGAGCAAGATCCAATTTTCTGATTCATCTGCAAACAATCCAGAATGAGCTTAGCGTTCTGGCACTGGGTTTAAAGCTGGCTTACATGAGTGCAGAGGTCACCAAGAGGGCTTGTGGAGCTGAAGTCATGAGTTTGCGCTCGCACTGTCACAGGCCTGCTCATATTTTTACCCTCAGTGACAACAAGCCTATTGTTTTCCCTGATAAGGCTTCAGTGTGCACAGTAATGGGAATTAAGCAGGGCATAAGTCACAGCAAAATTGGGTGACAGCAGATCAATAGATAGTGGTAAAGCCTCTGGGAGCATTAGTGAAGGAGACTCCTTTGTTTGTCCAATGCTGCAAAAAGAGTTAATGGATGTTCACTTCTGAATTAATTGTCTGAACTAAGAATATAATAAGCTCATGAGACAAGGGAGGGAAAAGGATCTGACCATTGTTTTTTTGTAAATAATCTAACTGTAACACATCGCAAAGCTTATAAGCTTATAACCACCACTAATAAAATGGATCTTTGCCTTGGGTAGGTTTTGGTTTGCTTATTGTGCGCTGCACTTTAGAAGGAGGAGGAATGTTTATAAAGGTTTTACTAAATTTACTCATGGCTAAAAGGAATCACTTCCTCAAATCCAGATTCAGGCATTAACAACAGAAGGTAGTTACTGGAGAATCAGCCTCATATTCATGAGAAGATTAGCATATTACAGGCAAAAACAACTACTTGAAAACACACTATTTGTTCAAATATGCATTGACATTTACAATAAAAAAATTTCATTAATTTACTGGTATTGAAAAATCTGATGAAAAACCAGCAAATATATAAAGATTCCAAAAAAAAGGAACAATAGACAGAAAATAATTAAATGAAATAAGACTTGAAAGTTTAGCTACAAACTACTGTATGTGAGACATAATAATGATGTTAATTAATGGTAATATACCATGGGTAATCTAACATTTTAAAAATTAAAAACAAATTTCAGTTTTCTTTGTGTACAAGTAGCATAAAAAAAACTAAAACAATAAAAATAGAAAAACAGTAAGTGGTCCATTGATTAAAAAGTTAAACGTGAAAATTGTTTTCTTAAATTTGAACCCTTTTTTAAATTAAATTAATGGAAAATCAATTAACCAACCAACCTGTATAATAAGACCAAGAGTGAATAATATGTCCTACTGTATATTTCTGATTTAACATATAAAATTTATATTACATTAAAAGAATTAAATGAATATTTTCACATTCAATAAATTCCAAAAAATCCAAATAGATTTGACAATGATAATACAAAATACATGAAAAGCTATACAACTGTAAAAATAGGGCCAATGATATTGCAATTCAACATTTCATCACTGAAGACTATTTAATAATAAGTAAAACATATTTCAGTCAGGCAATTTTTTCTTTTACTTGTTTACGGGATGAAGTGTGTCAGAGAGAGCACATGTGGTTTACGGTGAGTGTGACTGTGGGAAATGTCTACAACACCATTAAAGATGCCCTGCAGCCCAGTTCTGGAGCTGGAGGATGAAAATGCATTTGCCCCATCTACACAGTGTTCATAATGATTAGACAGAACATGTGACAACTCTGATAAAACCAATTCCCTTATTAAGCTCTTTAGGCAAATGCATATTGTGGCCATCACTCCAGGACATTCCCACTTAAATGCACATATAATTCGTTGCTGCAATGTATTATTCCTGCCCCACAACCAGACCCCAGCCAAGCGAGCAACGTGCCAATGATAACTGAAGATATTAATTAGTATATTACAACCGTGGCACATTCACTTTCACTATTAATAAATTCCAGGCCATCAGGTTGTGATTTAATTATAAATTATGTAAATGGTTGCCATGAATCATTAAGGTTTATACATTTCACGAGCTAAATAGGAGGGTTGCATGTAGGCAAATCACAGTGATGAGGATTAACACGCCCATGTGATGACAGCACATGTACAAGAATAATTAGTGAACAAATCTTCCTGCTAATGGTAGAAAACATTTTAAAAAATCCATTAATAATTGACAAAAATGTGTAATGTAGTTTGTTAATTTTAATGTGAGTCTAAAATGTTAATTATGTGTATAAATTAAATCTCCAGCTCAACAATAAATAGTGTAAATAAGACCATTCAAATTAAATTTTCTGTTCTATTAATCAGAACCAGAATCAGCATTATTTGCCATGTTTGTTCATACAAACAAGGAATAAGTTTCAGTTTGCTCTCAATAAAGACATAATATTTTGAAAAATTGTTGGGAATTATTTTTTTAATATGTGTGTACACAGTCATTTTTACAAGAACTGAAGCTAAGGTTAAATTACCGCAAACATGCATGGCATCAATCTGAGCACTGTTAAGTTTTCTCACAGTGGACTCGTCTTATAACCAAACCCAATCACATTAATCTTGTTTAACCACTCAACCTAGTTTGGTGTACAACTAGCTTTACCACTAGCTTTTGCTTCTCCCATTTGATTGACTCATTACCCACAAAACACAGACAGCAGTGTGGGTCCAATTACCACAGGAGTCAAAACTTAGAACCTGTATCTTGGAATGATGCAGGTTACTATTTAATGGTGTGGTGGAAAAACAAAAGCAGTGGGAGAGTTCTCTGATGTTCTCAGCAACCAGCAACAAAAGCCAGTAACTTTTTCTCAAGATTGTTAAACACTTAATTCATGTTCACAAAAAGACCATTAACAGGTTTATATGGGTAACAGATATAAGAAAATACAGCTCATCAAAAAGGCAAATAAAAAGTCCACAGTGCATGTTCCGCTACATTTTATTCTTTTAGTGTCTATATTGGATGAGGAGTCCTGGGTTTAAGAGCCTCAGAACAAAAAATGTTGTGACTTTATGGGTACTACAGTTGATTTTTTGTTTCTAATGCAAACTGAAATTGAGGGTAGGAGAATCCTCATAGTGACAGCAAAAACACAGCTTAGTGCAAAATCAACCTCCATCAGCAGCAAAAGAAATAATTTTTGTTTTACTTAAGCTGAAATTCTGCTGAAATAGCTGTTAGCTTTTGCAATATCATAGAGGCAGATGAAAACAATAAAAACAGATAACCTAGCTGAAACTGAAGCCGCACTTGTTCCTCCTTAGTGAAAAGCTAGCATCATCACTGCAGCACAGACAGGTGCTACAGAAAGTTAGAAAACAATGGTTTTAAACTCCCTGGAGTTACACAAACAGCAGCATTTAGGTAGATAACAATTGGAATGAGGTGTTCAGTGGTATTAAATGATGTTTTTTTTTGCTTGATGTTAGTCCAGTTGGGTTGATCATTAGACACTATTAGAACAAATCATCTACCATACGTTTATGCTGTAAGGGTAATTTTGTGAACCACAAAAGCTACTTCAATGGAAAGGAACTCTATAACCCATGATGTTTTGCATGATTTGTAGTTGTGACTTCCAACCCAGCACAACAAATAGTTCTCACAGAGCGAATACAAATAGAAACACACAAGAATATCAAATTTGCACGTTAAGTGGGATAATAAATGGGATAATCAATGGGATGGGAAGAAATAGCCTTCGATTACATATACTAGTATGCAATTTCTGCATCTACTCCGGTGCTACAGATGGAGAAGGGAGCCAAAACTCTCATTTATTTTGACATTGACCTGGAATTGTGTATACTTCCAAATTATGTATATGATCATTTTGTAGTGAAACTTTCATTCTGTACAATGACAATGTTGGCATGAATGGAAAAACTGGGATTTTATTAATTCTTGCCAGGCTGCTATTTTGTAAACCTAAAGTCAGACCTGATCTACTCTCAGTAGTGATGACAATCATTTTCAGACTCTGATGGTTATAGCAAAAACCACATTATAAGGTAAGTCAAGACAAAGAGAAAGGAGAAAAGACACAAAGTTTTCAGTGGATGCTTCGATTTAGATCCCACCTTCGTCTTGATTGCTCATCTAATGGAAAAATATGGTAAATAATCCACTGATCCCATGATTTATCCTGCTTCACTCCGGGTGAACGTTTAATGTACCCACTAAAACCACTTGTTTAGACAAGTATGACATTTTAACAATGACTGTAAAACTTTGTTGACTTTATATTTTGAAAATAATCATCTTTGTTTACATCAACACAAACACTATAAAATTAAAAAAATATCAAACAGGAATCCTTTTTGATAATTGAGACAGAAACCCAGCAGAATTCGCTCGCATGAAAATCAGTCCCACAAATTCTCTGACATTTCATAGCAAAATAAAAACTAGCAAACAGTTTTGATTTTATAAAAACCTAACAAAGAGCAGATGCATAGTTGGAATAATATCTGGAGGTGGGTTTTTTTCTATAATTTCACATTGAAATCTGCATCAAACTACTGAGAGCCAAATCAAATTTTTAAGCACTTTTCGTCTTGTCAGGATGATGTAGCGCCAGGAATGAGGAGTATATTTGGTCTGAAGAGGCCTGTCATACCGAACTGTCAGGCAGCACTTTTTGATGGGGCTGTATCACTCGCTCATATGTCAGTCAAAGAGAAACACTGCTGCCAACGTCAAGCTCCAGAGCTGAGACAAGAGACGTACATGACATTTCATTGTCTGGCAAGAAAAAAAGCTCAGCAGTGGAGTTTGTGGGGGCATGTTTGCTCAGTAATAAAGTTTAACAAAGGGTAAAAGATGAGAACAACTAATAAAGCTTGTCACAGAGGAGCTGTCTAATGCCAAGTATAGAGATAGCCATAAAGTTTTCATCAACTAAGTGACATAAAGAATATTGCCTCATCAGGCTTAAAAAGCATGGACTTTTCATATACGACATTAAATGCATATCATTATTTTTTCAAACATTTAGTCAGACGATTATAGTTCTGGTATCTGTAAAGAAGCAAGATCAACTCGAGTGCATGCAACAGTAACAGTAGTCCTTGAACATTATAGATTTTGTCACAAGATAACTATATATAGACGTATATACAGTCGATATATATAGTCTATAACACCAGTCTATAACACCATCGGTCTTTTATGCGTAATAGACAAACACAAACTGGTGTATATTTGAGAAGTTAAGTGAAAATTATTTTTAACAAAATGTTTAATAAAAATCTAAGTCAATCCAAACTGCCAGATTCCATGGTAACTCTGGAGGAGCTACAAAGATTCACAGCCACTATTAGTTGTGTACAACACAAATCTGGACTTTAGTGAATACTAATTAGAAGAAGGTTTATGTTAATCAAAGCATTAAAAACTTTCATTAACAGTTTGCTACTAGCCATAAAGGCAACATTAGTAACACGAGGAAGAAAGTGTTCTGGTCAGAAGAGATCAAAATTAAAGGTTCGATTTACGCAATTTGTGGAAAAAAGAAAAGAAAACGGTGGTGACTGCATCATGCCATTGAAATATTTTTGTTTTGTATGGCTACAGAAGCTGGTCAGAGTTAGTCAGAGCATGGGTGATGCTAAATATAGAACAATCCTGGAAGAAAACCTGCTAGAGGCTGAAATAAACTTGGGTGGAGGTTTACCTTCCAACATGACAACAGCCACAAGCATATAGCTGGAGTTACAAATGAACAGTTTAAAGCATCTTCATATCTGAGAAAAGTGCAGTAAAAGTGCAATCCTGAATGTAACTGAGAATCTGTGGCAAGACTTGACAATTGATGTTCATAGACACTTTGACACTAAATTTTACTGCAAACTGGCAGAAATGTTCATCCCTAGAGATCTATAAATGTGCAAAATTGTCAGAGAGATACCCCCAAATTGAAATTTTCCATGTAAAAAAATTTGAAGCTATTTTTTTTCCACTATATAATTATGCACTACTTTGTGTTAATGCATCAGATATAATCGCAATAAAACACACTGAATGAAAAACTCAGCTAGCAGGTAAATACTGTTGCAAGGTACTGCATAATCAGAATTCCATTAAAGATGTAAAATAGTGAGCTACACAGAACAACAACCTGTCTGCCTTTAAAGAAAATAAATAAATAATGCTGCTGAAAATACTTCTGTTGGTGTTCTAGTTGTTTTCATTGTGTCTCTTTCTTAAATTGGAAAAAGGTAGGCTGTGAAAAGGTAAATATGTAAACTCATTTCAGACTGGAGCCTGTATAGCTGAGTTTTTAAGGTCCTTCATCCTTTTTTTAGTCCCTAGAAACTAGTAAAAACAACAACTAATCTTTCAGGCTTCTGCAGAAGACAGTGGATACTACTTGTAGTCAATAAAAGTTGTCCATAACATCAAAGCCAAACCGGCCAATGATGTGTCTTTGTTTTTGCATTTACTCACAGCAGAGGTTTATTCTGAAGCAAACATCACACCCCTCCAGTCCAGATGTTAATGTCCCAACTCTCCTGGGGGGTTACTCTATTCTTTCATGTTGTCTGGACTCTGTCACTGCATACCACTGGCCTGCAAACCACAAGTCAGGAAGCAAAGTGAGTATCTAAAAAATAAATGAACAAGAGGAGAATTAGATCTTTTACTGCTGAAATCAACACCTGGTTAAATTGAAACAATTATGGTCAAAGCTATGCAGTATACCATGGTTTAATTCCTTTATTTTATTAATAAATAAGACAGTTAGGAATCAAACCACCTTTAATAATATAACCTTGGTCACTTGTGTCCAATTTGCTTAAAATAATGGAGTTTATCCTGCCTCTTTTCACATAAACACTGAGGTCAAGACAGTGGGTGAGTCAAACATACAGAAAGAAATAATCTTCTATTATTTCTTTAAAGAAAAAAAACAAATTATTTTTTTCAGATTAACTATTACTCCAGAAATCTGAAAAAAATAGCTTCTTTTGGACAAACCAGACAGCTGAAACATGTCTAAGTTTATTTGCAATGTAATCACTGCCCCTTTGTGCATGAACACTGGCATTACAAGTGGAGACAACGACAACATCTCACCAAATGTCTCACACAATGAACACCTCACAGCCTGAGTAAAAAGCATATGGTACTATCATAACTTGCCACAAGTTTTTAAAATGATTCAGCTTTAAAAATGATTTAGCCCATTTTAAGAACAAGTAGAAGCCATTATTCAGTTATCAGAAAATCAACAGGGGACTAGAGAAGGAGAGGAGGCATGCATTAAGGTCCACTCTAACATTACACCACACATCTAAATAAATATTTACAAACCTGATAAAATTGTGCATATAATTTTCATTCAACCAAGATATTTGTTTCTAATCAAAGTTACTAGGTGGTATGGTGGTAGATCTGATTTAGATCCAAATTTCTACATGTATTCACCTAAAAACGTTTGTAGACATTGAAATATATATTGTATAACGCTTGCTAGTTTTTTAATATCAACATGCTGTTTTTGCAATGTAGTTAATGTAATAAATCACACACATTACTAAATAAAATCAGGATAGAAAAACATTACTGCTGCACAAAGTCAGAGGAAATGTGAGAAAGAAAATGTAGAAATGTAGTTTTTAGATTATAGCGCACAAAGTCTACTATTTTAACTAGAAGTTAAAACAATAGGAGTAATTCCAGAATTTTAAAATAAAACTCGGTTTGTATTTTTAACCAGAAGGGGGCAGGCGAACTTTAAAAGATTAATCTTGAGTTTCTCTGCATGACCACAGTTTGAACTTCTCGTCGTTTCATGGATGTATTCAAAGCAGTTCGTGGTGAGAACTATTTAGTATTTTGTTATATTTATGTATAAATATTTGCACAGAAAGCAATACACCAAAGGTTACAAAAGCATATTTTTTGTATTCAGTAAATTCAGAAATTGATGGATGAATAGTCTGTGGATTTATTCCCTTTTTTGATATCTTTGTATTTTGGTGGTTACGTTTGTCTTTATGGAATTTATTACATTTATTTTCTTTTGTTAGCAGCCCGGAACTCTGTTTGTTTTAGTCACACCTGCTCTCATTTACTAATCATGTCACCTTGCAGCCATTGTTTCTTTTCCAGTTCCCGCAGATTCTCACCATTTCTTTGCCTGTCCTGTCCTCAGCTTCTAACGGGTTTTTTATATTTCTTCTCCAATTTGTTTCCGTTTTAGTTTTTGTGAGTAAACATAATTAAACAACTTACCTGCCCGTTGCCTCCTTCCCTAGCATTTGTGTGCATTGCAGACGGAAGGGCTGCCAATACTGCAGCTCCCCCGTGTGGTGATTGAAGAAGGTAGCGCCTATACCTAATGTTTCAGTTTTCTTCCTCAGGGAATATATAAATAATTTTATTTCAGGGAAGAAAACTGCAGGGAAGAAATTATCTTGGCGAAGATGTTTTCGAGCAACGGAAAGGAATATTAGTAAACTAGCTTAAACCCAGTTTTTACTTAATGTTTATCTTTAGTGGACTCATTGCTTATTTTTAGAGTTATTTCAAGATTTTTCAACTGAGCTTAGCGACTAAAAGGGTAGAAGTAGTTAATGCAGTTGCATCTCAATTAATTACAAACATCAAAAGGTTTGATTTATTTCTGTAAATCAATTTAAAAAGTTAAACATATTATATACATTTAATATGTGATATAATTAAGTCTTCACTTTTATTGTGGCTTCAAGTGACTGAAAAATACAAAATTCCAGTTCTCAGAAAACGACATTACATAGTACTAACAGTGAATTTCTGATGCACTATTACGTTATGGCCCACACAAGCATGAGACTGCTGATGTTAAAGTTGTTCTTCAAACACAAAAGGTCATTGTTGAAGAAGCAGGCATTTAGCAGGTGTTGAGCCCAAGTAAACTAATGGAAAATTTAGTGGGAGGAAAAACTTGACGAAACAGATGTATTTATACTGAGATTTAATTATACTTAAATAGATGCTACTTGTCAATTTGGCAGTTGGTTATACTGGATTTCATTTAGAGGTATCAGAATAAACGGGCCTGGCTATAAATGAATACCATACTTTTTAATATCATATATATTTACATTAAAGTCATATTTTCAATATTTTCCTTCCACTTCATAATTATCCACTACACATAAAAACTCAATGTTACATTTGCCTTATATTCGTTAGAGAAATATCACAAACTCAAACTTTACTGTATCTGATGTGACAGACACAAAGTAATGCAATTTAAAGGTCATGAATTTCACAGGTTTGGACGAGCTTTCGCAAATGAATGGTCACACTGTTTGAACTTTGACCTGGCAAAGACGTTGGTCAGCAGACCAAAGAGCTCTGGGCAATGTTGGTAAAAATTCACACAAATAAGAACATGCAATGCCATTAACAACTTTAAAATACCCTGGGAGCCAGTGAATGGGGTCCAGAAGTGATGTGATTGTGTCTTCAAGTGTTCATCAACAGGCGACCAGGGAGCCCTGGTTTATTCCAACATAAAGGTAATTACAATAATTGATACAGGAGCTAATGAAAACATCCGTAGCCTTTTCAATGTCACTTTGACTCAGAAAGAGTTTAACTTAGCCAGAAGTCAACCAAAGTTCAACCGACTTCTAGTTAAAATCAGAAGTCACTAGTTTTCTAGAAACTGGTTGCACCATCAACCAGTTCCTCCACTCAAATACTTAATGTATTTGATGTGTTAGACCCAAAATAATTTGTTTGTTAAATATACAAAAAAAATAAGGCATGGCTTTATGTTTTAATCCTGAAAAGGAAACAATATATGTGTCCAACCTATTACAGCCAATAATTTATGTTTAGCAGCACGCAATTAAATTCCTGGGAGAATTTATACAAGCAGCCCATCTCACACTGAATTCATTGAAAATTTTATTTAGAAAGAGAGATGTAAACATGAGGTTTTTCATAATAAAAGTCCATGAACAAGACTTTTCTTATAACTTCTCTTTTCCCCAAATATCTGGACAGCATCACAAAACATTAAACATTTTCTACTAAATGGGCCAATAATTTGTAGAGAACCTCGGTTCTGACAGGGGGCGTCTGTTTTTGTTTTTACAATCCTATCACAAAACCTTCAGCGGGTCACATGATCACTGTCAGACACAGGATACACTGGCTTAACAGGTTTTCAGGGCTCATTTAAGAAGGAACCGCCTCAGTAATTGCAGTCTGGGGAAGGAGGTTTACTAACTTTAAAAGTGGTGAGTTACATTTTGTTTAAAGGACTGAGCTGCGTTTTACGTTTTATGCCATGCCTTTGCAGCCAGTAACGCTACCTTGCTCATTCGATTGCAAGCAATAACTATAATTGACTTCTGGCTAAGTTAATACTTCCCCGTTGTCTTTCCTTATTATTAATATTCTTGGGCATCATTTCCATTTAGTACATTGGTTATTTATGTTCTTTTGGATCTTATGCGCGTCGTATTTTCCTGACAGTATTACGGTAAAGTAGCTAAGGCAACACGGAAGAGCCTGCGCTGCCCTGCTGTGTAATCCTGCGTGGATATTTATCGCTCTTTACAAACATGTCTTATCGCAATATTTCCAAAGAGGTTCTGGTTGGCTCTCTCGCCGTCGGGGTTGTTTTCGTCGCAGGATATGTCCTTGGTAAGAGCGAAGAGGTTCGGCTCTTTCTAATAATCTAATGCAGTCTGAGATTTATAATGCTTCCAAGGTAACCTTCCAGGAACAGGTTTGCTCGAGCGCGTGGATGCGCACAAGTTGGAGGGAAAAAGTCAAAATAGTCCATATTAACATTTATCGATCTGACGTATTTAAGTGCAACAAAAATAACAAAAGAGAAGAAATCCTTCAGGATTAGTCTGGTGGTGTGTGTGTGAATGGGTGTTGGTTTTTCAAATGTTAATTTATTTAGGGTTAAAAAAAAACCAGGGTAAGGAGAAATCGTTTTAGTCTAACTGGAGTTTTAAAGTAATGCAATTTTGTTTTTTTATAAATGCGATGACTCCTCAAACCTAAATCTGACACATCTGTTTAAACTTTGATTAAATATGTTTTTTTCAAAATTATTATTTACCACTTTCATTTTTCTATTTGATATGTTAAATTTTATTAGTGTGTCTATATTTCATTTTTTTAACTGAACCTTTCCTGTAATGTCTATTGTGGTAGGAGACAAAGATGTCCCAGTAAATGGATTTGAGAGAGAGATCTATACAAACAAATGCTGCACTTAGTAAAGCAAAATCATTCAGTCAAGATAACTTTCATGTGTAGTGTGTATATTATTAAATTTTAAAATGTATTGCGTAACATCCATTTAGTTTTTCTTGGTTTCTTTATGGCTCTCCTCAATATTCTATATCAGATACAAATCTCTTTTTAACCTATTATGTTTCCATAAAGCTACAACATTAAATCACGTCATTATTTCCTTTGTATGTTGTCTTATAGCAGCGTCTGTTGCTTGAAATACTTAAATTTCATTTCCCTTCTGAGGTCATTTGCCCTGGATTACATCTCAATTTAATAACAGCCCCTATACCAGACTGTAATTTCATGAGGTCTGGGCTCTTGAGATGCTTATTGTTTCATGTTTGCCCTCAGGAAAAAAGAAATCATTCAGAATGAGCATCTCCAAAAGTCACGTCGGGGGAAAAGATAACCCACTGATGCAGTATGTGCTTAATCATTCGCTGAGGGAACATCCGGTTCTGAAAAGCCTCCGGCTGGTCAGTATTGGAGTACTGCTTTTGTGAGTTCTGTGTGGTCAGATATGATCAGGTTTCAGGAAATTGTATGTGATCAGTTTCTGTTCGCTGCTTTTAGAGGACAATGCAGGACTCCTGGAACTTCATGATGGTTGCCTGTGAGCAGGCGCAGTTCATGGCCAATTTGGCTAAACTAATTAAAGCCAAAAAGGTACTGGAGATTGGTAAGTAGGCATCCAAATTAGTTTCACTTTCTTTTCCCTTGATGACAAACGGTGAGGTTAAAAAGCATGTATTACCACGATGCAAGATTTATGGACAACTGTTACAGGATTGCTTATGGTTTTTGACACTATTCTATGAAAGGCCGGATCACTTCACAATACAAAGTTTTTTTAAAAACATCTTAAAAAATGTTTTTTTATTTGTATAGCACTTTACAACAGTCACTCCTGAGTCAAAGTGCTTTCTATTAGTGCAAGAATAAAAATATGACAAAAGTAACAAACTAGAATAAAGACCGATTAAAAACAAACACATTAACATAGCGCTACTATGTTCTAAAAGCAACTCTAAACAAATGTGTTTTAGCTTAGCTCTAAACAGTAATATATTATTAATTGTAAACAATTTAAAGGTTATGAATTTCCCAGGTATGGACCAAATAAATGGTTACCACGATGTTTGAACTTTGACCTGGGGAAGATGTTGGTCAGTAGACAGAAGGCCTCTGAGTAATGTTTGTAAAAAGTCACATAAATAAAAAGATGCAACTCTAAAACACATTGGGAGCCAGTGAATAGAGTACTTCAGTGATGTGACTGTGTCTTCAAGTTTTTATCAACAGGCCAGGGCACCCTGGTTTACTCCAACATAAAGTTTATTGCAGTAATTGATATGGGGGCCAATGAAAACATCTATAGCCTTTTCAAGGTCACTTTGACTCAGAAGGGGTTTAACTTTAGCCATAAGTCAACTAAAGTTAAACCTACATCTAGGTAAAGTCACCAGTTTTCCAGATGGTGAAACTGGTTACGCCATCAACCAGTTTCTCACATTTGTAACTGTCGTCAATTCTTACTGCTGAATTCCTCACCACAGGTCTAAAGCGAGGAGCCAAAGTACCAAGATCTGGGGGAAGAAACTGTTTTGCATCGTTTTCCCTTTTAAGATTGTTTTATCCAGTATTTATGGATCTTTAAAAATTCTTAAATGGTTTCTGACAATACTTTTGAAATATACCAATAAAAAGTGGGAACCGCTTTCTTTTTCTGGAAATTTAGGAATCTTCTCCCGGTATTTGTGTGGGTCTGCTCAGGCATCAATTTTTACAGAACATAGAGTGACCATGCTGAACAGACCTGATTTCATTCAATTTTAAATCTTTAGAAAGAATGGGCCACAAATCAACATAAAGTTGAGTCAAATTGGTCTGAAACAGTACCCCACTCTCGTTCTTATATAATCTGTTCTGTCATCCTTCCACTCTGATGCTGCCGCCTGACCAACAGCGCTGCACACATTTCAAAAGCCGATTAAAAGCCTGTTTGGATGCATCTGCTGCCAGGAAATCAGCTTTCTCCAGGAGAAGTGTAGCGGCTGAATTTGGGTCACAGGTCACCGCTGTGACATACCTCCGCAGACATTGACCCTGATGACTGAGCTTGGTAGCACCATGTTAGTCTGTAGGGAAAGAGATGGACCTTTGAAATATGTTTTGACCAAATAAAACATTATTTCTTAAGTGCATCTTTATTTATATCTATTTAAAAAAAACATACATAAAAGGGCTTGTTTGTTTTTTAGTACAAGCCAGCTAAGGGATTGCAGAAAATACTGCAGTCCACCCTTTAACTTTACAATTGTGCTCTACTTTGTGTTGGTCTGTCATATATCATCCCAATAAAATACACCAATGTCTGATTTATTCTGAAACTTGGTTATTAATATGTTATCAGGTTATGGAAACTACTGATTGTAAAGCCACAAAGTTATTTACTTACTTCTGAAGTTTTTATTCTTTGTGTTATCATATTTCAACATTATAACCCTAACCCTTTATTCACAGGAGTATACACAGGCTACAACACTCTAAATATGGCGCTGTCCTTGCCTGAAGATGGAGTTGTGGTAGCATGTGACATCAGTGAAGAATACACGAATATCGGCAAACTGTTCTGGAAAGAGGTACAGTAACCATCTATTCTGATGACAGCAAGTGGCATTCTGGACTTAATCAACTGTATATGCTTTGTTTTTATATTATATATTCCAAAAAGTCTGTAGTTCTGTTGACATTGCTCAATATGCTTCTATGAGAAATCATTATCCAGCTTGTTGTGATGAAACAGTTGGATCTGCTGGAAGCAAGCAGTGAACTGAACCAAAATGTATATGCCTGGTGTAAATATAAGTTTCTGATTACTGATTTTCTGTATTAATGTTTGTATTTTTGCTTATAGGCTGGAGTTGAACATAAAATCGATCTCCGCATTCAACCAGCACTGCAAACTCTCGGTACAGTGCTTTAAGTCTTTGATAACATAAATTTGACAGGAATTGTACTTCAGATGTTGGGAAAGTCACTGGGAATTATTCATTTCGTAGACACAGAAAGTCCTCATTGTCATTTATTACTTTACTGTTTGTTCAATATGCAGATATGCTTAAAACTCAGAAAAGCTCGTCTGGGTTGTAAGGAGTAACCCATCAGCAACGCAACCCGTTACAAATGTGGTTTAGTGCAAGTTTGAGTTTATGATTTTTAATATCTATGAAAAAGATCAAATAAACTTCAAAAGGTTATTCCCATGTAAGAGCTCATAAGACCACCAGTTATACTCCGATTGTTTGACTTAGTTTCAAATGCGTTAATACCTAAAAACCGACATAAGTAACAACGGCTAAATTGGTTTAGAATAGCAGATTTTTAGTCATGAGTAAGAACAAAATCTTAAATTCCTCTAAATATGAGAATAAAAGGTTGGCTTTGTTACAGCCAGAGGTTATACAACAATCTAGTGAGTTAACTCCAACAGTAAGGAGTGAAAGCCTAAGACTTACTACCTAAACATACACACATTTTCACTAATGTTTGTGTTTTTCTTTAACAGATGAACTCCTATCTTCTGGCCAGGCCGAAACGTTTGACTTTGTCTTCATTGACGCAGACAAAGTTAATTATGACAATTACTACGAGAAGTCTTTGCTACTGTTGAGGAAAGGAGGCATCATCGCTATCGACAATGTGAGAGCTTCACTGAAAATGGGAACCATTCTTTTTCCATTTATTATGGATAATAATAATGTTTGTGGTGTTTGCAGGTGCTGTGGAGTGGGAGGGTGCTGAATCCGTCTCCCAATGATGCCGACACTGTTGCGATTGACAAGCTGAACAAGAAGCTGCACAAAGACATCCGGGTTACTTTGAGCATGCTCACAGTGGGAGACGGCCTGACGCTGGCAATCAAACTGTAGATTTTCCATCATGTCTTTGAAACCAATGTGAGCTCTAAACTGGATAATTTTAAAGTCACATGCTGTATGAATATGATTCATTTATTTAGAGTTTCTGCCTAAACACAGAACTTTCACATTGGTCTTCATGACCGTTAATCTCTGAATGATGGCCAATGAATCTGATTAAAGTGAAACATTCCTTTTGAATTACACCAAGTTGCCTATTGCAATAAAATTCAGTGGAGAACACCGTCTGATATCAAGATTTTATTTTGCAGGTAGACACACGCCAACATACAGACTGCTCTTTTGGTGTTATCTCTAAAACAGAAGAGAACTTGATTTCGATTCAATGAGGAAAACTTTAGCATTGCCAAGCAACTAAAGGCAAACTAAAAAATGTGACATCACAATAGAAGGCTCTACTGGAAATAAGTGAGGAGCAGCAAAGTTCCACCGGGCAGTACAACACTACCAAAATATGCAAAAATAATAGGAGTAAGAGCTTAAATAAAAGTTATATATTCTACTGTGCAAAATATCAGTTGTACATTCTACATAATCACATTGCAGCAGAATAATAAGGTTCTGAAACCACTTTTGGATTGTCAAACTAAACAAGCTGGGGCATTTTTCTGTTGTTGTGGGGGACAAATTGGCAGAAGGGGAAAGTAGCTGATAAATAAATACATGTGGCTGAATCACAAAGACAGGAGGTTGGTGGAAATGCTCGTTTCCATCTCATCGGTGCCTGCATATTGGGATTCTACTTTGTTTGGCCTCGTCGTTAACATATCCATCGCTGAGCGCGCAGAATCGGCTAATATTCTTCTGAAACGGTGGAGCGGTTCTTTACGCCTCCAGCTCCAGGCCTAGACCGAGCTTGTGACCACCAGCGTTGATGTTCTTCCCATCTAATAATGCTGAGAGCATTAGCTTCATACCTGAACAAAAGGTTGTAAGTTGAATGATATTCACTTTTTAAGATGTCTCAATTGTCTTGCTATGAGAAGGTTCTTACCAGGCCGCAGGGTCTGGGTGTATCCAACTCCTACCACGCTGGAATTATTCACCTTAGCCTGAAGGAGAAGCAGGAACTTTCTTGATTTCAAAAAAGTGAAATCCAGATCAAAGACTGGTGCATCTCAATACATTAGATTACTGAGAAGTTAATTTATTTAGGCTAGTAAGTGCTTTGTGTATGGCTCCCAGCTACAGAAAACTCAAAATTTAGTCTAACAAAATATAGAATATTACACAAGAATTAAGTATTATTTTTGATTGAGATTATTTTTGATTGTTCCATCATGGAGAAACTGCTGATTTGGCAGTCATAAACAACCTCCACAAGGAAGGTAACCATAGCAGGTTGTTCAGAGTACTGTATCCTCAAATTTATTGATGGAAAGTTGAGAGAAAGGAAAAACTAGTGCAAAAAAAAGCAAAAGGGATAACCACAGCTTTAAGAAGATTGTTCAGCAAACCTCATTCAAGAAATTCACAAGCCGGTGCATCAGATGTGACAGGACAGTTTGCTGGCCAATCAAACAAATGTGGCACATGTTTACAGATTACATTGAGTGATAATGTAGGAAACCTGAATTTCTCAGGGCTGTAGTTATCAATGTTGCTTACTGCCGTGTTTTATTTCCTCTAAGCTTTCCATTAACATGCTTGGATACAACATTCTGAAAAGGCAGTTTTTTGGGGGAGGGGGTGGGGGGGAAGGTTTCAAAATACCCATAAGATTTGTTTTATAAAATCATAATAAAATTTGTATTTCAATAAGCTTCGGATAAGCTCCAATTTTAATTGTGTGCATCACAAGTATGTTATCACTGCTATATGAGTATAAGCAACTTCAAACTCACAAGCTGCTTGAACTGCTTTAAATATTAGCCAACTCTTCAAATACATGTAGTGATACTCTCAGAGTCGGTAACACATTTAGCTCCATTTGTTTATTGCGGTAGGCATTTTTTTAAAGAAGAGGATGTGTTTTTGCCAAAGCATAAAATGTAACCAGTTGGAACTTTTTTTCTAATAATCCCATAATGCTGGTTTAGAAATTATTTTTTTCCCCAGGAGTTGGATTGACATCTCATTATCTGGGATCTATGTCCAAACTGAATTATCATAATTAACATATTTACACATTTGACTTTTTGAACTGAAATAAATTAACTTTTCAACAATATTTTAATTTGAGATGTACAGGTAAAGCTGCACTTACTGATACAGAGGCACTAGAGTCTAACTGGTATTTAGCAGCGATTCCGAAGCGAGTGCCATTGCTGCCAGCGGTCCATGAGAGGTCCACGGCCGTCTCCAGGTCCTTGTTTACCTTCTGATAGATAGATCCACCAAACTCTGAACCATTGTTTCTGTGTCAGGGGAAAGAAAAGATGAGCACATCACTTGAAAGTTAAAAACCTTTAAATATCTGCACCTAAAACAAAATCAAGACGTTAACATAATATTTGTGAATGTTACTCATTTTGAGACCTACATATTGGTGTGAAGCTGGAAGTCCCCGGTCTTGTACCCAATAGCGAAGTTGCTCTGAGACAGCTTAGATTTGGCCGAGTCAAAGGTCATCTGGTAGCCACCAAGCCAACCCTCGTATCCGACCACCGCCGCTGCATGGATAGTTGGACCGGCAAAGTCTAAGTCCACATCGACTCCAGCGTTGAGGTATTCCCGTTTATATGCTGTCTTGACTTTACCGCTCTTCTTCCTGTGGCAATACAACAGAAGATGAACACTGAGAATACACATAGGAAAAAAACTCCAGTTGAATAAGATGCAATTAAAATCCAACTTGCCCAGTGTTGGGTGAAAATGTGTTTTCAAATTGAAGTTTCAGTCCCTTGGTGATCTGTTAAAAGGAAGAATCTGCCATAAGTAATTTAAAACCTTTTCAAAGTGGTGGAAGAATCACAAGAGGAGCAACGTTTCCCCCATTTACCTTATCCTCAATACAGACTTCTGTCCCCAGAGTGTTTTCCGTGGTCCACTTCTCTGTAAAGGTCAGCCCATACTCTGCCAACTTATACTTGGTTTCCAGAGTGCCAGTGACCTTGCTGGTGTCTATGTTTGAGGAGCCAGATGTTTTAAATTCCTGAAAGGAACATAAAAGAAAATTACAAAAAGCTGAAGACAATATAGATTGGAAAGTTTCTTTATCTTTCAATGCTGATTGATAAAGTGTAGATCTGAGGCCAGCCCTGATGGCAGTTATTTCAGAAAGTACTATGTATTTTTTCGAAGAAGCATAAGCACAAGAAGATATGTTTCTGGCACCTGCCGAATCAATCTATGGAGAAGAAAATTAAGGCAAAAGAGGAGCTGATTGGTACCTGCAAGTCTACCTAATAAAGTGGCCACTCAGTGTAATTTCACAAAAACTTAAAAAAAAAACAAAAAAAAAACCAGTTCTAAATCCACAGTGCAACAGTATGTAGAACCCCTAACAAATCATATAAAATAAAATTTGCTTTTGTTTTTAAGGACATCAAAGACTTTCTAATTCATAATCCACAACTTCCTGTTTCTCCGTGTTGTAAATTAGACATGACAGCCTGATTTCGTCATAGCCACAAGACTGGACAAGGACCTAGGTTGGGAATTCCTCTTACCACTCCATTTGAAGACGTGGTCTTCACATCAAGCTTAATGATTCCAAAGCCTGTAGAGACAGAGACAGTGAGCAGCTGCATCCAGCATATACTTCCTGAAAAGTCTCATCTTGTTTCTAGTTACCATATCCTTTGCTGAAGATATCCTTTGCTGATTTCCCAAGGTCGGCATATGCTGGAGGAACTGCCATTATGTCTATTGGAAAAAGGTTTCAGAAGAGACAGGGTAGAAAAATAGTAAACAATTCATCTGTGAAATTGCATAGATGGGTTACCAAACTAAACTTATCATTCAAGACCTGTCTCTTTTAAACAATATCTAAAACAAACATTTTATGGACAGCATTTTTGTCACGATACAACCACCAACTTTAATGGATTTTATTGGGAATTTAAGAATAGGCCAGCACTATGTAGTGAATAAATGTGAAGTGAAATAATGAACTGTAATCAAACTACAGCCAGAGTTACTTTCCATAGCCCTGGCTGTATATTAGCAGCCAGGGCTATGGAAAGCCAGCACCCTCATCCTGCTGGAAGGTGAACTTCTACCCTAACGTCAAGTCTTTTGCAACTCTGTAATGCAGGGGTGCCCAAAGTTGGTCCTCGAGGGCCGGCATCCTGCACGTTTTAGTTCTCTCCCTGGTAATACCAACAACCTTTTCAGCATGTCAGTGTTCCTCTTAGGCCTACTAACGAGCCATCATTGGATCCAGGTGCATTAAACCAGGGAGAGAACTAAAACATGCAGGATGCCAACCCTCGAGGACCGACTTTGGGCACCCTGCTGTAATGTTTTCTCTCAGGACTGCCTTGTATTAAGCTCCATCTTTATGATCACATTTCCTGATCCTGCTGAAGATTGGTAGCTTCACAGTATACTATTGCCACCAGCATGTATCACTGTACACATGGTGTGTCCAGGTTGAGAAAGGCCATATTCGTCAAGTGCGTGAGCAATAGCTGTGCTGTCAACATATTTTCCCACCTAAGCCATGGATTTCTGCAGCTTCTCCAAAGTTACCACTGGCCTCAGACGCTTCTCTGATTAATACAGTCCTCACCCTGCTTGTCAGGTTAGGTAGGTGGCCATGCCCTGAGACAACTGCAGTTATCCAGTAATTCACAATTCTGCAATACCTAATGTTAGCCTATCACATAAAATCCCAACAAAACACAGGGAAGTTTGTGTGTGTCTAAAAAGTACAAAAAGGCACAGATGTCAAAAAGTGCAAAGACTAGATGTCACTCATAATTTCTAATGAAATTTAAAAGTAATGGGAATACAGACAGGATGAATGATTATACAGGCTTCCTTTTTACATAAATCAATTGAACAGTTTGAATGAAAGTGGACTGTCGGTATAGCTAGGGGTACCAATTGACTAAGTCAAACAGTCAAGGTTAAACCGAAAGGCTCCAGCTCCCCACAGCCTGCTGCAATAAATACGAAGTCACACCTTTTTCTCATGTTGCCAATGTGCTACTTTTTGAACAGTAGATGTAAAATATCAGCTAGGAGTTTACTACAGGAAGAGCAACCGATTATCATGTTGCATTAAAATGATGTATACAGACAAGTAATTTCAATTTCATTCAACCCAGATGGTTTTATTAGGACTATTTTTGTTCATTTTCGACGTGAATCAAGCTAGCTTTCGCCCATTATGATCCGCAGTCTGAGTATGTCGTTCCCACTGTTATGAAGGAGTTTCGGAAAGTGAGCCAGGGGGGGCGTTTAACGGCTTTCAAATTAGGTAACTGGTCCCTAACGAGCTTATATGTAAACAAAACACGACAAAATAAACGCATAGGAGCGAACTACTTACCAAGAATAACGGCTATTCGGTCTACCGGTGAGATTAGCAAAGGTTGGAGGTAGCCGGTGTAAGGACGATATGGAGGAGATACTGCATAGACACCCTGTTGACCTCGGCACCGAAGGACCCCAGAATAAAGCTGTCGATTTAGCGCCTGATAAAAATCAGACGGAGATGGAAACGTTATTGCTCTTTATCTAGGTAATTTAGGAATCTATTTTACGAGTTACTCAACATAAAATGTAAAAGATTTTATCTTTGTTTTGAAATATTGTATGACTAATTTTTACTTGGAGGACACAGGCAGTAGAAAGATATCTAAGTCACCATGGTAACTAATATATGATAAAATGTAGCCATAAAGCTAATGTGATGATTCATGATTTTAGCTTGCTTTTAAAATATACAGATGTCCATATATATATTTTATTTTTATTTTATTTTTGTTTTGCGTTAACTCTTTCCAAAGATGGTTTTATTCAATTTTACAACAGTTTGAATTAAATTCAAAGTGCCATATAAAATAAATATGGCATTTTAAATCAGTGTTTAACCGATTTAATATGGGGAATATGAGTTGATGACGGATGGGTCACTCCTAAAAAGGTTATCTTTTTCTCTCACCAACAACTAACCTTGTTAACCTACAATAAACTATAACGTCTGGCAGGATCAGCTTTCTTTACTCTAAAGACTTCAACAAATCACCCCCAGAATTAATTTAACTGCTAAAAAGAGTCATCCTGTGTAAAATTTTGAGTATAAATACGTAGTGTTGTTCTGTAAAGGTCTCAGAGGTTTGTTTGCAAACATTATCATCAAAACCAAGAAACACACTAGAAAGGTCAGAGATAAAAATCTGGATATTCAAGTTTTGAATATCCATCTCACAGTGCTTTGTTCAGTCCATTATCTAAAAATGGAAAGCATATGACAACTGCAAACCTATAAAAATGCAACTATCCAGGTGAGGACTGCATTAATCCAAGCAGCCACGAGGCCCATGGTAACTGGAGGAGCTGTTGCAGCTCACAACCCAGGTGAGAATTTATTGAGTGATTGAAGAACTCCACAAATCTTATATTTATAGAGTGGCAATAGAGCAATTGTTCAAAGAAACCTGATTTAAAATTGGTGTAAATTTAATACAGACTGGCAAAAATATGAAAAAAAGGGTGGAAAGTGTGGCAGACAACTAGCACTACACATCACCTTCAATTAATCAGAATTGAAAATTGTTCACATCCTCTTAACTTTAAGGTATGAAGTTGTGCTAAAATGTATATTCTTTCAAAGATTGTACAATAGACAAAGACAAAAAAGTTGTTTTCCAGTTCTTTAATGAAAGAAATGACTGAACAAAATAAGCGATGAGGCGCTGAATACATCAACCTTTCTGAATGAAAGAATATTTTGGATTGTTCAATACGTCATGTTTCAGATAATCTGCAACGACAACATTCTCTCAATGAAAGAGCACAAATCAAAGTCTACACTTAACACACTGTATTTCAAACATACAATTCAACATAACTGTAAACATTTCCTTCAATGTACATGATTCTGCAATTGTGGAGAGGAAGTATAAAAATATCTATTGACGTTTAAAAAATAAATATACACACATACAGTAAAATTTCTCTTAGGGGTTAGTTTGGTACTGATTAAAGTCAAAAGAATAATATCAGAAAGCGCACAAAAATTGGTCTTAGTCTTGTAATTTTATGGTGCATGGAGATTTCTTTCATCACCGATACACAAGAAATCTGAAAACATTTTGATGGAGTGAAATCTCTTAATTGGCAAGGAAATACTTAAGACATATTTTAGAGACAGCAGAAAAGTTTTCTTCCCAAGGATTTGGCTGATAATGACATTTCTTAATAAATTAGACCTTGTTAAACAGTGAAATAAAATATGACCTCAGGAAATACAGATATTGACAGTTTCCATGCCTAAAGATCACAAATGTCAACTAACAGCATGACTTGTGTCAGAAGCTACAAAATATGCAATCCTGTATGAGAATGAAAAGATTTCCCTCTTGCTGTAACTCCACTGTGTTCTTTTAAACAACATGATTGAGCTTGCAGTGGATTTTGCCTAATCCACCTAGAAATTGTTGATATGACAAAGCAAGTTAGAGGTGGACTCCAAAACTAACAGAAGGTTTGGCTCTGAGCATCACATCGGGCGTCTTTGTCGAGGATGTTACAGTTGGCAACTTCACAAAACGAGACTAAAAAACCCAGGTGCGCCGCAGTTTGTTATCCAATCAGCCGCTTCATCATGGCAGGTCTGGAGAAGGGCCAGCAGTACTCGTTGGGGACGGGCCCGTTGACGTTGCACTCGAAGAAGGAGAACATGGGGAACCAGATGCGGGCTCGCCGACTCTGCTGGTACGCCCGGGTGTTGGCCAGAGTGTGGTAGTACAGGAAGAGTCTGGTAGTGATATAGAAGGCGATGAACACGTCAATGGAGTAGTGTTCGTGGGCAGCCAGGATGAAGAAGATCCCAAAGAGGTTGAGGACCCAAGACAAGGTGTGAATGAAGTTCCAGCTTCGTGGAGTATCTGAGCGAATGAAAAGAAGAACGTATTTGTTAATATTACCCATAAATGCTTCACACTGGAGGAGAAATTGTCAAAAAAAATTTAAAATGGATTCCATTTTACTTCAGCCCCAGTAGATACTTTGTAGAAACACATTTACCTATATCTGAAAAAAAAAAGTTTGTAGAAAGTGAAAACTTTTCCGATTTTTCTTTACAAAATAGCTAAAGCTCAGTCAAAAGTTTTCAGATTCTCTATTGGATTTTTGTCTGGACTTTGACTGGGCCATTGTAACATGAATTTGCTTTGATGTAAACCATTCCATTTAAGCTCTGGCTGTATTGTGAGGGTTGTTGTCCTGTTGTAAGGTTAACTTATTCATCATTCCATTAAATTTTATATGTATATTTAACTAATTTTCTTTTAAATATTATGCTGCAAATGTTCTTGCAATATTGTGATTATAATTTTGGAACCTCTAATCCCTGCAGTTCTGTATGGCGGAGGTTCTGTGATGCTGTGGGACTCTCTTCCAAAGTCCCTGGGAATTTTAGAGTGCATGACATCACAAACTTTCTAACGTAAAGAGACTTTTAATTAAAACTGGTAAAGAATGATACTTTTTACCAAAAACAGGTCATAATCAGGTCCATTCAGCAGGATAACAATCCGAAACAACAGGATCAATTTATTTTCAGACAAGATTTTGTTACTGCAATAAATATAAATCCATTTTAATACTTTTAATACATTTTTACCAGGGGTGCCAGCAATTGTAGAGGGCAATGTACATGAAATATATTTTGTTTTACTCACACTCAGTGACAAAGAAGTTGAGCATTGTGAGGACGACAGTATGGCCGCTGAACATGTAGTCCCCACATGTATGCACACCGGTCAGGGTCATCCCAAAACCACTCCAGATGGCCACGGCCCGCTGCAGTTTGGCCCACATGTCGCCATAAATCTACAATGACGGAGGAAGTGAGACCATTAAATATTGTTGTATCTAAGACAGGACGAAAATAGATGAAAAATGGGCCAATTTTACCTTTCCTGTGCACTGCAGATGCTGCCCAGGCACGGACAGGGAGGTGACAAACATGGTTACGCACCGCAGCATAAAAACTGTCCCCATCAGGCTACACAAGCGTCGCAAAAGGATGGACCTGCAAGTCGACGCAAACAGGGAATTGAGCTCTGATTGCCTGATCCAATGTCAGGCAATGTTCTTAAGTCTTTATTGTACTTTTCATCCACAACAAGGGCAAAACAAAGGGCTTTAGATCTAAGAAAAACACTACACAATAAGATAACTGCAAAACAATCTATGAGTTAAACCAGGGTAAATGTGGGAGAAAGAGGTACAGAAATATGCAACTTTCAACAGATAAGTTTAAAGTATTGAACTATGTGTTGAGGTTGAATTAGAAGACAGTAGAAGCGGACAAACATAAGACGTACTGACTAAAATCCTGATAAAAGTGATAAATCTGTTAAAAATAATTTAAAAAATGATAAAAATGAACACATCTAAAATCTAAAGCTTGAATGACAATTAAAGACAACTAAATAAATAACTAGAAAAACTATTCAAAATCCATATTAAGCCAAACTAAAGAAGCTATAACCTCCACCTTCTAGAAACCTAAACTGTTCACTGATTGATTATATTACCTGTGTTTATGCAGCAGCAGAACCAGCAGCCAGATGTTACAGAGAATCACCCCACATGCCTCAGCCATAGCAAAGGCCCATGGTATCCTTGGCACGCTGTTGAAAAGTGTAAAATCTTTTTTTTTTTTTTTTTTTTTTAAACAAAACACAAAAAATACCTGACATGCCTTCAACAAACAATAAAAAAGATGAACCTGTGCTGTGTCGACAAATAGAATAACTTTTAAAAAGCTGAAAGTATTTTATTACCAGCTGCCTGACCAAAAAGACAGAACGTGCTTCTATTTTCCTGTAGCCACAAGGCCTTGCAAAGTGTTGACACCCCTTGAACTTTTCCATCACTACCAAAAATTTGAATAAACACTGTGAGCTGGACCAGCACAGATTAAAGCATACTGGAAATGTTTGCAAAACAAATCCAAAAGTATTTTATGCTGATTTAGTTTTATTTTTTTGTTAAATCTATCACTGAGTACTTGTGTGAGATTTATTCAGCTGTAGTAACATATTCATTTATTTTAAGGCTTTGAACAGAAACCAAAAACATTTAAACACAATATGAAAAAATTGGGGTGTGGTTCAAAACATGACTGAAAACATTTACTTTCAAGTATTCTTCTCCTTAAAGCTGCGCATTAGGAAGAAAATCATGGGACTAAATTGGGGAAATAACTGACATCAGCATGTTTTATTTCCCCAAACGCATCCTGAAGCAGCTCCTTGAAATCAGCTGTTCTCTGATCAGGCGGAACATTTCCATGAAAACTCAAAGCCGCTTTTTAACAGTAGATCGCACCTCAAACAAGGTCAGTTTAAAAACTCTCTGTGATCTCTTTGAAGCCGAGTTTCCTCATCAGGAGTTTGTGAGGACAATAGACGGAAGACTGCAGTAGTAACATCAAAAATATAGATTCTTGTTTCACTCTGCCACACTTCACAATTGATTATTTCTTTGTGTCATAAGTCAGGATTTGTGAGCACTAACCTGTCGAGGAAAATGTCAGGCAGTGGCGGGTAGGTGCGCATGTCAGGCACCCTTTCGTGGACTATGACCATGACGAAGGACGTGAACCCGAACACAAACACCACGTAGACGGAGCTGAGCACCGTCTTCCAGTATTCGGGATCCAGCCGCCTTATCTGCTGCTTGTACTTCCCGTTGGTGTACTGCTGGTACTCCTCCCCCACCGGAGCCGTGTTGGTGCTGTCGCAGTCTCTGCCGGGGTCTCCGTTGCACAACCATTCCAAGTTGCTCCCAGAGCTCGACGGAGAGAGGCCGTCGAAGGGGACGCCCAACTCTTCCAGCAAGTCCATGTTCTGCTTCTGCAGCTTGCGGATGGACATCATCAGCCTCTTGATGTCGCCCAGCACCTTGAGCTCCAGAGGCGGTGAGCGCAGGTCGTACTCGCTGAGGGCAAGCAGGCTGGTGCCATCCAGCCGGTGCTTGTTGCACAGCAGGTCCACGTAGTCGCAGAAGCCTTCTTCCTTTAGCCACCTGGCTACGTGTTTAGGCGTCCAGTGACGGACACTAAGCTGGGTCATTTTCTTCTCACGCCGAAGGCTGAAACAATGAGACTTCAATGTGAACGCAAAGTAGGCCTGTCACGATAGCAAATTTTGCTGAGCGATTAATTGTCTCAAAAATTATTGCGATAAACGATAATATTGTTTGAAGACCTTTTTACACTGATTTAATGGAAATGAGGTAATAATGCATGTGATTTCCTGCCAAAGATAGATACACTTTATTTTCAAAAGAACACTAAACACTGGAACTGATAAACAAAATAAACAAAACAACCGAAAACAAAAACAAAATGGATTCTCAGTCTCCATTAACAAAAAACGCACTTGAAAAAAAAACTAAACAACATAAAGCCAAAGTGGAAATAAATACTGCATTCAACCAAAAGAGTGCAGATTATGAATTCTGTATATTATGTTGCCCTTCAGTAATAATTAGATTTAAATAGAGAAGATGGGCACATCGACTACCTGATGCAATAGTTCACACTACATGATTTTTGCTCCTATTTTTCCCCTTACAACAATCTTAAAACGTTGATCTTTCTAAGATTGTGTGGTGTGTTACGGTAGATCGTCCTCCGATCTAAATCAGGGGTTTTCCCCGACTGGGCGCTTTAACTCAGCCTGTTGAATGTGACAGGTAGCCAATCAGAAAGCGCGGATTCTCCTTCGCACTTTCTGAGGGGAAATTACGTCCCAAACAGCTGACACGACGCAACCCGAAGTCCAGCGGACATTGGAGATGATATGTGGAAACAACATTAATGTTTATTCAAAAGCAAAGAATATAGAAATGACAAGTGGAGGAGTTGGAGCGAAATTGCTACCGCAGTTGGTAAACCCGGTAACTTTTCAGCTGTTCTTCGTTAACGTGACGTAAATAGGTTCTAATGATTTTCATTCAGTCAGGACTTTACGCTGACACTAGCAACATGCATTGCAGGTAGATTGTAGTAAAGCTTTGATTAATGCCTGGTTTTAAAATTAGTTAACTGAACTTGTAGCCATTATTTTGTGCCCATTGTTGGACACCACACGGCAGGAACGAATCCGATCGAACCGTTATACCTAGGATTTCTGTTTGTGGTCTGTCAGGTTTTGAAAATGGGCCGACAATTGGGACAGCTCTAAGATCGTGTAGTCTGCGCTGGGCTTTTCACTAAGGAAATGAGGAAGGGAGGAGTCAGTGGAGAGCACCGGAGTTGAGCCTTTTTTCTTTCAGTGTCATTAACAGAAAGAGAAAAAGGCTGGAAGAGACGATAATGCCGATAATTAAAATGACGTCGATAGTTTTAATTTATCGTACGATTAATCGATTTATCGTTTATCGCGACAGGCCTAACGCAAAGTATTTACTGCATCTGCAACACCGAACAAGGCTAAGAAGGAGAAGCAAACAGATCAGGTTACTTATAATAAATACATTTCTTTAAGAACCAACCTGGAGACTATGAGTTTTTTTCTTCCTTAAAAGAAACAATATGCCGTTTGAGTGAGATAGTAGTTTTTGAAATCCAACAGAAAAATACAATGATTGCATTCTTACCCACATTTACGACTCAAAGTAGGACTGAAACGATTAATCGGATTAATCATGATGAGTCAACTATTGAAAGGAAACGCTGAGTTCCTTTAAATCAAGATGGAAAACATTTGTTTAGAGTTGCCTTTGATTAATAATAACATTGACAAATTCTAATCTGGATCACAACTTTTCATGACTTCTCTTTATTTTGCCACTGATACATTTTTGTTTGCTATTTACGTTGTGTCTTCATCATGTAAAACACGTTGAACTGCCTTGTTGCTGGAATGTGTTGTGCATATAAACTTGACCACATATTTCGCAGAGGAAATGGTAGAGGAAAAAATAGTTCAATCATTTGGTAACCAAAACTCATGCCCATATAGACAAACTGACGTGTTCTCTTTGCTAAATATATCAATAAAGTTAATTACGCAATGGTAGGAATTTCCTATAGTCCCACTTTTGAAGGGAAATGAGTCTCCAAGAATATAAGGCAACCAGAGTAGAAAATAACCAATATTAATAAAATTTGTGACAAAGGTAAACAAGACTCTTTTTAAAAATAAGTTAGATACCAATACCTGGTAATGGTACAATCGGCTGGGCCCTTGAAAACAGATTTGTTATTTAAGACTGAATTTTTGTCCTATCGACAATCTAAACACACTGAGAATAAAATTTGTTCTCTTTTTTTACCATTCATTTTAATAACATGTAATCCAGGGCCAATTGCTGAAGTTCAAGTTACCTTTAGACAACAACAGATTTTTATGTCAACATTACTAAAAAGGTGTTGAAAGTTAACTATTGATTGCATATTCTTAAACTGCAGAATAATCATCAAAAGATTGATGATTATTCATAGCTTCATTTTTAAATTAAGCCATTCATTACGGTTAGTGGTGTAATAAATTATACCAAAGTTCTGTATTTTAGAGTACAGAATCTCATTACTGTCTATTTTGCCTATGTAGCTGTATGTACTGTATGAGGGAAATGTCATATGCCTTTTCTTGGAAACTACAACCCCAACACATCCTTATCCCTAAAATGAACAGAGAAGTTTATCCTAAGTATCAAAAGGGATACTTCAACAGAAGACTGACTTTAACATCTGTAAATATCATTCATTAATATGGAGTAAATTGTCATGCTTATCCTCTGATGTTTTAACATGAGAAGATACTGAGGCTTCTTTTATTTGTAGAGCTGAGTGACTGCTTTTCGAAATCCTCCACCCACAACAGCTCAAATCACTGGTAAGCAAATATGATGAAGAGGAGGTCTGAGCCACCACTTCTGTTGCTCCGTTTTTATCCTGCAACTTGACCAGGGCGGTCAGGTTGTACGCAAACACAATTTCTGTCTGACAAAAACGTGAAAACAAATCTAAGCATCACCTACGATCTATGTCTTATAGGAAATCTATCCTAGCTTAATCGAGCTAACGGATGATAGCTTTCTCTGTACACGTTCTTAACATTCACTCACCAGTTTGAGATGCACCTGAAGATGACACGGAGCTTCTTTACTCAGCTAACTAACCGGCATCTCTCGAAAACTAACCCACACCCTGTTAGCGGAGTATGAAGCAACACGAGCCTGGAGGAAATCATTTTGGCCAAGATTCGCGCTGACTAGCTTACTGTTGACAAGCCAGTGCGCTAATGTGCAGAATAGATGCGCACGTAAAAAAATAGAAAGAGCTTTAGCTAAAGCTGATCAACACTGACATCTGGTGGTCAAAGTTGATACTGCAGCGTTTTTTCAGCATCTGTGTTTCTGTGCCATACTGTAAAGTTACGAGAAAATGTTGTAATTTAATGGGGTTTTTTCTTAACAGTTGGGATAGTGTTCTGAGGTTTAAAAACTTATCAAATCCAATAAGACTCATTGTCATCGTGGAAAGGGTTTTCTTTTCATGCAGGTAGCTAGAAATTAACTACTACTATTATAGGACCTAATTTTAGAATAAATACTTCTTTCTTGGCCAGAAAGTCTTCGAGTCAATTTGGGTTTAAAACTAGCTTCACTGTTGTATGACGTTGGGATAGGTGGATCCAGGATTGTTTTTGAACATCTAAACCAGTTTTCTGTCCTGAGAGCTAGAGTAAAATCGCAACATTTGGTTTTATTTATTTATTTATTTCAAACAAGCTTTTAAAAACAATAAAACAATCAGTAGGAGAAAATACATGCATACATAACCGAATACAAAATAAGTAGTTTACTACTACTTTTCAGTTTGAAAACTGAAGTGAACACTTAATTAATCCTACCCTTTATCTCAGTTTAATTAAATCTATTATTTACTGACTCAATAATTAACCAAAAATATATATAATTACCACAATGTTATAATATTCATGTGCCTGTTCAATATAATGCGCTAAAGAACCAACAGATAAATTGTATTTCATAGACAACGTGATTACAAAATAACTCTCATAACATGACATGAAAATCTACTTATATATAATAATAATACTAATGACAATTGTAAGTAACAACCGGACAGGCAGCATCAGAATAATTACCAACTCTTTGCCAATGTACCCCTATAAATTCTTTTTCATCTTTGTTATACAGCAATAAAAATAAAAAACAGAGAAAAGACACAAGCTGGATTCATCTTAGTTACTGTACAATTTTGGTTTCCATGTTCTCAATTAAAAACTGATGGGTATTTTTTTTCATCTTTTGTTTAAATGTCACTTAAATGTCATTTGTTTCCATATTTAGGTTAAAAATATCTAGATCTGATGTAATATTTACTTTGTTCTTTGTTTCAACTTTATTGTTTTTTTCTTTGATTAAGAAATTCTTGTGAATGTATATAAAAAATTATAAAATTAACAACAGTATTATAATTTATGTATTCTGTCGCTCATTTCTTTCTTTCTTTGTTTTTTGTACTGCAATAAAGTAAGTCATTAATCACAGTGGTCTAAACCTGACATTAAGAAAATAGGTCAGTGTTTTAATTTTAGAACAGAGCCACCTGTCTATGTCAGTACTAACATGGCTGTAGTAAAGCCTCAACAGTTCAGAAATACATTTTTTATCCTCAGGGAATCTAGAGAATAAATCCTCCGAAGTGGTAGTTTTTGGAGTAGTGTTTTAGTGGATATATATTTAATATTTGTGTACACAGAATTCATCAAAATGCAGGATAAAAGCAGCGCAGTTTCTTGTGTCACTGCCTCTCTAAAAGAACTGCAGAAGGTTTTGTATGGAGGTAAGAGATTTGGAAACCATGTGGATGAAGTTTGGCCAAACCTCTACATTGGGGACATGTAAGTGTTAACTTCCACAATATTCGTTTCTCATCCAGTCCCGTGCCAAATATTATGGCTGCTTGCTTTCTCCTCAGGTCAGTTGCCAACGACCGCTACAGTCTGTGGAAGCTGGGAATTACTCATGTTGTGAATGCAGCTCATGGGAGGACGTACTGTCAGGGAAGTCGTGACTTTTATGGAGCCACAGTGGAATATTATGGAGTCCCTGCCGATGACTCACCGAGTTTTGACCTTTCTCACTATTTCTTGCCAACTGCTGAGTATATTCACAACTCACTCAACACGAATGGGGGTAAATACCTGTCAAGTTGCCTTAGTTTCATTATTTAAGAGAATAATAATAATGTCCTCCACTTTAATTTATTTTCTTCTACTGTAGCTCGGGTGTTAGTGCACTGTGCAGTCGGAGTGAGCAGGTCTGCCTCGCTGGTGTTGGCTTACCTCATGATCTACCATTCTTACACCCTGCTGGAAGCCATCAATAAGGTCAAAGAGTGCAGGTGGATTTTCCCAAACAGGGGTTTCCTAAAGCAGCTGTGTGCTTTGGATCTGAAACTACACAATACTCCTGCTAATGAGACTTAAGACATCAGTTTTCTTCAGGATAAGTGATGCTGTGTGTATCTGCCAGCAGAGGCAGACACAAAGCTGGCCAGGGGCAGAAACAAACTAAGCTGCTGCAGGGTGCCTCCAGGCCAGCAGGGGTCTCCCAAGAGCTCCTCAATTCTCATGCAGATGTTTGATATTTGTTTATCAAGAGTGAGTGTTCTTTGTCATTTGTCCTAATGATTTCAAAATAGGCAAACTGGTAATCTATATTATTATTTTTCATTTAAGATTTTCATGTAAGATTTACATGCATTTAAAACTTACAAGTTGTCATCACACAACAGACAAACTTCCTGATGAGTTCAGTTATTTTTGCAATTATACCCATGCTGGAGTCACAGCAGTTGTAAATTAATCTAACAAGTAATTACAGGTTGTAATTTCTGGAACACATGACTAATTAAACTCGTTCCCTCTTGCTTGACTCCACCGAGTCTGCTTGAAACACAGAACAACAGAACAAATGTGTCGGTCAGTGAAATACTCTGCAGGATATGTCTGGCTTTCTGTCTGTTGTCATTTACATGGGCTTTCTGAAATGCTCATCTCTAACGGACTACTGATGAGGTGAAAAGCTGTGCTGTCTGTTGTTTCCAAGTCAGTAACATCAGGGAAGAAGTGACTCAGGATCATCAACGCTCTTCACCTGAGTAGTGGAGAAAATGAAGCAACAAGAGGGGCACCAGAATTTGATCAACTCGAAAAGATAAAACCTCTTTACAAGGAAATGAGAGAAGTCTGCACCCGAAACTACCACCCTCTCCAGGAGACCGGCATTGATGAGAATGGTTGCCTCAAAAGCAAGGGTTATATTCAAGCAAAGATGAAGGGCAAGCATGTCTTCAGGGGCTTCAATTATTTTCTTTCATACCTCCAGCTATGGATACACCTGAGACTTCTTTGTTTATGAGGAGAAAACAGCGCTAGAAAAGGTCTCAGTTATGACTCTTTGACAAGGCTTATAAAAACGTCATTGCTAGGCACAGGCTACAAATAGTTTGAGGACAATTTTCACACCAGTCCCATCCTATTCCAAGATTTCCTATAGCAGAGAATCAGGCTGTGTTACCTCAAGTCAAAAGGCAATGACTTGAGGTGATTGACCTCCTATACCTCCTCAAGGCAACATCTGTTGGCTTCACTTCAGCTCACTCCTTTGTCCAGTACCTAGATACCTGCGATGTCTTCCTTTGCTCCTCCTTCCACACAACAGTGACACAGGAAAGTGAAGGACAGCAGTGGACACTGAACAAAGGACATTCCTGTTCCTCTTAGATAATTAGAACTTAGATAATCTTTGATTATCTAAGTTCTTTGACATACTCATGTGCAAGGGAGGAGTAGATGCAAATCAAGATATCCACAAAATCCAGAAGCAGTATAGAACATTTTTCTACCACTTCTTTGACATAGCAATCGTGAACATCTTCCTTCTCTTCAAAGAGCTCTGCTCAGCAGACCATTCATGTGACTCTCTTTTATAGGGATACCGCAGACTTCTAATGAGGTCAGTAACATGAGCTCTAAACTAAATTAATTCTACAGCTAAAATTATGTCGTAGGAACGTCACAACCAGGGTCAGATCAGTCAAAATATTCATTGATGCAAAAATATTTCATCACACTTTATACACACTTAGCTCGCCTTATTTTCCTCAGAAGACTCAGATTTTAGCATTTGTGCTATCACTGAAGGGGGAAGATTTCATGTTGAATGGGAAATTTTTGCTGAATTGTTGCTTTATTACCTGAAGGTAGTGAATCTGGGTGATGGTGAACGTCATTAAGCAACTTCTCTAGTTCCATCCACAGTCTTTGAATGTAGCTCATTATGATTTTCTCTCCTGAGTTCAGGGAGCTTAATTTAAGAAACTTAACCATTCAGCAAGTACCAAGAAAAACATTTGAGTTGTCACCTGTTTGCTGGTTTTGACCAAATAAGTTAGGCTTCATAATGCTGTCAGCAGATGGTGGTATAGGCTTTTATTAAGCTTAGCTGTGGCAGAAAATCAAAGTTTGTCAAAAAAGAAAACTAGAAATTGTGTTGCTTTAGTTTAAAGATTGTGAATCTAATGGCATAATAATGGCTATATTGTGACTATTTATTGCAAATTAAGCCAAAACATAAACAACCCAATAAAAGGTTTTATCTATTGTGCTTTATGAATAATAAATCACAAGAATTAACCTCTATAATTTCTCATTATGTCCTACCTCTCTAAATACAAAAAAGCTATTTCAAAGAGTTCCTTTGAAATTTGATGACTTTTTAAAAATTTTTTTGAATGTCAAAATAAACTTTAATCATCATTCACAAACAATGTTTGTGGATTGTTTTGGTTTCTTATTTCTAACCCCTTAAATGCCAGATTTAGTGAATAAAATATACATTTCTTTACCATTCAACAAGTTGTTCAAGGTTATGAAAAAAAATTTAACTGAACTCAGGACAGTTACATTTTAGTAAAGTTTAACTAAAAAACAAAACACAAAACGGGTGGTAATGTTAAATAATTATCTCATTCTGTTTCTTACTATTTGGTAGTCTATCCAGAACTGTTACCATCTGTCAGAATTAAAAAAAAAATCTGAGGCAAATGGCAACATTTGCTCCTTAAGGTCTGTGAATCTCATTGCTAATAATTTATTTCTGAGAAATCCTGTTTTTGCAAGGCAGCTCAGGTACAGTGTTGTTCTAAGAAACACAATTTACAAAACACATTTCAAACATGGGTTAATTGCATATATCCTACATTAGTGGTGGGAACTGTCACATAACAAATATGAAACAAGAGCCTGCCTTTAAATAATCCGCCGATTACCTTCAGGTCAAAAATTACCCACAGACATTTTTTGACCAGCACTGGCACTGAATCAACATTTATGATCCAACAAAAGGAAAATTAGGGCATTTAATGGAGTTAGAGTGATGAAATAAAGTTTTCTTTCACTCACTCTGGCAGCTAGAATGAGTTTAACCTGCAACCTGATAAGAGTTAAACATGACAAGCGCATGTGGGCTTGTGTTTCACTTTTTTAAACCCAATTTGCTGCTATGTTTGCACGGCAGCATTTAACAAGCCACATGACGCAAAGTGATTCTGTTCAATAAATGCAGAGTTATATCCAATATAAGCAGTGCTCTTTAACAGTTTGACCATAATTATGCCCAATTATCACTGCTTTATAGACTGGTTCATCACTGAGCGAGGCTGATTAAATTAAAGTCCCATGGCGGTGTGTGAAAAGCAGAGTCCCTGCTGCAGTGCCTGTTGCTCTGCCCTCTGCATGGGTAAGACAACACGCTGGGTTAAGCACTAAATTGGGTAACTGTCCAGTGACAGCACCTGCTGGAAATGATCATCCCGAGCTGGAGAGAGACTGGGACTGCTTTGATAACAACAAACATTTTGGCCGGCAATCGATCCAAGACTGGACTTTTGGACTTAAAATGCCAACTGTGAAAGACAAGGCAAAAGAATATCCAACTGTGAAGGATCTGCAGAAGGTTTTGGACGCTTGTAAGCTACACCTCCACCAAATTGATGAAGTATGGCCAAATATATACATAGGGAATGTGTAAGTAGTATTTAATTACATTTTTTTATAGGATGGCACTGCATCTATAAAGGTGCATTTAGAAAATTTGAATATCATTAAAATTTGTTTCAGCAACTGAAAAAGTGAAACTCATGTCTTATATTGCTTCATTACACAATGAGTAACATTTCCAAAGTATTTATTTCCATTTATTTTGATGATTATACTTTAAAGCTAACAAAAATGGAAAATTATGTCTTAAATATTAGAATAATGCATAATTCCAATAAAATAAAGTCATTCAGAAATGTTATGCCCAACATGATAATGAGGAAGATTGCTGAGTTGATAATTATCCAGCAGACGTTCATTGACAAAACCCACAAGGAGGGTAAACCATAGTCCACTGTGTCCGAGCATATTAATGGAAAGTTGACTGGAAGGAAAACCTATGGTAGAAAAGGGCCACTGCAACCTTAAGATGATTAAGTGAATAATATTCAAGGTTTTGAAGGAAATACTCATGGCGTATCAAGCTGTGGAGTTGCAATTGTTGCCTTTCTTGAAGAAAAAGACTGGAGTGGTCTAAAGTCCTCTTTTCAGATGAAAGTACATTTTTCATTTCATTTGAAATTCAAGATCCCTCATTCTGGAGGTGTGGTGGGGAAATAGTGAGTTTCCACTGTTAGTCCGTTTGTGTTAAAAGGGGGTCAATCCTTTTATACTATATGTCACGACATACTAGCTCCCCTAAATAAATGACTCAAACCAATCAACTGGCCTTCTTTAGGTAAAAAATTGCATCAGTTGGCATTATGAACTAAATTTTACAGCTTTGGAATATATTAAAATTAAATAGAATCTCATAAGATTAAACTGTTTATATTTCTGTGTATAAAAATTGGGCCTGTTAGTGTTGTAAACTGCTATGAGATGATGTTTGTTGTGAATTCAGAATGAATTGTTTAGTTGAGCTAATGTTGGTCCAATGTGTGTGATCAAGTCTAATGTCAGCGCGGCCATCTAACAGGAAGTCTTTGAGCACTTTATGCTTCACTCTGCTGACAAGCTTAATGGAGATGCTGATTTCATTTTCCAGCAGGACATGGCACCTGCCCACACTCCTAAAAGTGCCAATATTTGATTTAGTGACCATATAGTATCTCTGTTCTCGACTGTTCAGCAAACTGGTCTGAGCTGTATTTCATAGAAAAGTAGTGGAGTATTGTTAGGAGAAAAATGAGAGACTCTAAAACAAATGGTATAAAGTTTGCCTATGGAGAATCTATGGAGTTTAGTTAAAGTGGTTAAGTGCTGAGTATATATACTATACAGTTTAGGTAGTTTTCAGTAAGCCACCATTTCTGCATTAAGTCCTTTTTTTTATTAGTGTGATATTATATATTATTTATCTACCAACTAAATTTAGGATTTTCATCAACTCTCGTACATAATCAGACAATTGTACATTGGACCAACTGTACATTTGATAAGGCTCTTAAAATCCCTAAGCACATGTGCAACATTTTCTGTAGCACGTTTTCCTTCCACTCAACTTTCCATTAAAACGTTTCGATACCACACTGTTTGTACAGCCGGTTTCTTTAGGTATTAGATTTTATTGCTTACCCTCCTTGTGAAGGGTGTCAGTGATTTCCCACTGGACACTTGTCAACTCCTCCTCACGACTTTGCATTTCATAGTCACTATGTAGCATTTCACTACCAAAAAAAAAATTTTTGTTGGCCCTATGGAATATTCCTTTTTTGTCAGAAGCTGAACTTGAGGGTTTCATTAGCTGTTAACAGCATTATCAAAATTAACAGAAACAAACACTTGAAATATATCCATCTGTGTAATGTAGAGTAGAATACGAGTTTCAAATTAATCACTATGACAAATAAATTTTTCAATGATATTCTAATTTACTTACATCCAGCCATCACATTTTTTGAACCTCTCCCACATATTGTCATTCTGACAGAAAACCATTGTGCTGTGATGCATAGCTTTCACCAACGTCTTGAACTTCTCTCTGTCTCTGTGTCTTGCTAGGGCAGTAGCCCAAAACAAGGCTGTCCTGCTGAATTTAGGCATAACTCATGTGTTAAATGCTGCTCACTCCAAGCAAGGCAGCCCAGGGAACCAAAGCTTTTATGGCAACGACTTTGTGTATTTTGGCATTCCAGCAGATGACTCTACTCACTTTGATCTGGACGTTTACTTCCAGCCCGCTGCGGATTTCATTCATAAAGCTCTGAAGTCACCTGGTGGTAAGAACTTTCAACAAACTTGATCCAGAATGAACAGAAGGAAAATACGCTTCCCCTTTTTTAAATCCTACACATAAAATCATTCGTTTCATTTTGTAAATTCTTAATAGAGTTACCCATCCAAATAAAACCTTCTCACATCTTGCTGCTCTTTCAATGTCACCTGGCACCACAATGTAACAGAGCTTGTACTACTATGCAAATGTATGTTCACCCCGTAATAATAAGTTTCTTACCTTGCTGAATTTAAGTATGCAATAGCTTCTTTCAAAGAAACAAGGAGAGGATGAGTTGGGATTAAAGAGAGTCGGCCTGTCTGCAAAAGAACTTCAAATGAACAAAGATGATGAATTGTCGACTATTTTTAGCTCACAAGCAGAAAAAAAAAAGAAAAAAGAAAGGCCACAGTGTGAGACGGGCAGTCATGTATGATATTAATAAGTCTGAGGCCTCACTAATCCTTCCCTCACACCTCTCTCCGTCTTTGTCTTGTTCTTCAGGGAAGGTTTTGGTGCACTGCATCATGGGAATGAGCCGCTCGTCGACTTTGGTGCTGGCCTACCTCATGATCTACCGTCACCTCCCGCTCAAACAGGCCCTGCAGAAAGTGGTCCAGAAAAGGGCCATCTATCCCAACAGAAATTTCCTGGCTTTGCTGCTGGATCTAGATCTTCAGCTGACAAGGAAAAAGAAAACCTGCCAGATATTGTAGACTTTTTTAGCCTTACTGCATTTTAGTTATGCGTCAAGACGTCCGGCAGTCTGTTGATCCAGCAGTCTGGACTGTGAGTTTTCTTCAGAAAAAATGTTTTTGGCTCGGCAGGTCACAGATTTTTGGGGATATTCAGGTGACAGTATGTTAGCATTTTAAGCTGTGAGAATCTGTGTAGACGTTTGTGCTTCCAAAAATCTCATTCATCAGACTATTGTCTTCCAGACCCACACTTAACATTTTGACTTTTGTTAATCAATGACTCAAAAATTCAGATGCGTCCAAAAATCTAAATTTCACTAAATTTCACTCTCTGTAATAAACCTGCAGAGCGATAGTACAATATCAGTACAGCTGTACTTGTAAGGGGGTGGGACATTTTGTGCCTTTGTGTACTTTACCCTTTACTCAGCAATTTACTTCTCATGTTGTGAAGTATTTTCATGAATTATTGAGATAAATGGTCTGAAAAATACTGGTCCAAATGTTTTGAGGGTGAGTACACAGTTTTGTTCAACCAAAACTACAAAGGTGCAAAATAACAAATGCCCATCTTTGGATGTTTAAGGGTTTTCTACCTCTCTTTTTTTTTAAGTTTTTCAGGTGCTGTCTTGTAATTTTGAAGTTTTTACAACTGTGTGTGCTTTTTTGTCAAATATGAAGTTTTTGATGAACCTTTGAGCAGATTTGTTTTGTTCAGTTTCAGCAACAAGTTTTGACTTATATATTGCAAAAAATACCCACAGCACAATGTTGTTGTACCCCCCATGAAAATATGGTAAAAAGTTATGTTAAGATTTCTCTTGTTCTCCTGGAAACTATATTAGGTCGTGATCTTTAGTTGGGGATGTTGGATTATCGCAGTCTAAGTAAAAGACAAAAACAAAGCACTAAACCTTAAGCGGGCAATCTTCAAGTGATATCATTGACTATAAC